>NC_046644.1:6805440-8237940 GCF_900324485.2 Mastacembelus armatus | reverse complement strand
TTCAGAGTGATATTAATCTGCCATTGCAATAAAAAAGCATTGCCTCAAACGTCTGTTTAAACTTGCCTCTCATATATTTCATGAGGCAGGTACGTTTTTACTCCCTCATCCTGGCTCTGTCACCTTTCTGAAGTGTTATGTTTTTAATTTGCTGTACTTACATGCTTACTTTCATCTCACCTTTTGAACTGGTGAAATAAATCAGAACAGGTCTGCATCCCTGTAATGCAATGCTGCTGCAAAAACAATAATTGATTTTCTCTCTGGTCAAAGATAAATCATTTCAATTCATTTATTAATTTGAGGCGCCAACCCGACATATTGACTCATCTTGTGTGAAGTGTAATTTTAAAGGAACATGTGTAATTTGAAAGATGTTACTTGTAGTGATCACAGATAATTATCAAGCACCTCTGTAGCTCTAACAGGTGTAATAGCAACATTATAGGTGATAATAAACTATATCTGTGTTTTTACTGCTTGCAGCTAATGCATGCTTGTAGAAGAACTCCTACAACTTCAAGTAACAAATAATCATGAACACTAATGCACTGCCTTCCATTACATAGTGTGAGCATTACCAAAGGACCTATGTGAAAGAGAAAGAAAATTAAGCCCACATGCTGTAATACTTTCTGTTTCTGTTTTTTTTTTTTTCTCTTTTTCTTTAGCTCTCTTTGGTACGCTAGTGAGTATCTTAAATTAAACCCTGGAATGATTCTTTGTGAAATACATAGGACTTTTTCTTATCCTATATTAACTTTTGTGAACTAAATGCACAGTTCCACAGATCAGAGACGGTATAATAGTGACGCGTTATGACCTTTTTTTTTTTTTTTTTTTTTTTTTTTTTTGCTTCATCACTCTCTCTCTCTCTCATACCCTTCAAAACTATCTCTGGCTTCTTAAAAATATTAATCACTCTCTCACTGCTTCCAAACGCTTCCTATCTGTGCTGCTTACTGAACCTTGGTCCCTAAGGAAAATGAGGAGCAGTCTTTTTTTTTTTTTTTTTTTCCTTTCATCTGTGTTGATGAACTTGGAGTGGTGCTAAACTGTTAATATTGAAAAAGTACTTCATTTACCAATGTAACTCATTTACTGGATAGATAGTTTTAATATAATGCAAGTCATAGTTTCAAAGTGAGTTACTGCCTTAATGAGTGTGAGCTGACTCAAACCACAGTTCTCTATCCTATCTCCAAAGGTGCCGCCCAAATGTGACAGGTCGTATTATAAAACTGTAATCATAAAGTTAGAATATTTTTAAAATAAACAATAACATTCATGACAGCCTACAGTCACACTAGCAGTAGTGAGCCTGTACTTGCAGGCACAGTTATTTTCCTGTTTATAGGACTTATCCTTCAGGTCCATGCTTGAATGCGTTTCCTCTCTTGTGTATTGTCTTAACAATCACACTCTTGTCTAAGCAAGCAACTCACTGCCATAACATGTTCTTACTGCTACAGTATGTGTTGCTTTTATATTATGGTGTTACAGCATATGTACAGATATGTGCAGGATGCTGGTGTATCTCTGGGAAAACACACCTGTTTAAGCAAAACCAGCAGGTTTCAGAGATGATGCTTTTTCAGGCAAACCTGGTGAATCAGTCTGTCCAAATGATGTAAAATGGCACATAGTGACCCAAAGTGAGTATTAATGTGTCATGTTGACTTCTTGTGATTTAGGAGTTACTCCGAGTGATTCCCATGGCTCATGCAGTGTGATCCTTTGTTATATCAATTATCCCTGAAGTCGCTCAAGGGGAGACTTTGATAGATGGCATATTACATAATGATTCCCTAGATGGTGATGTGTAGCTCCTGTTGCTTAGTGTGTATGTTTGTGTGGGCATGTTTTAAAGCACCATGAAGACAGAGGGGAAGTGTGTGCTCCACCTCAGTAATGATTTAGCACTTTGTTGAGGCCCACACATATAACCAATGGAATCTGATGTTATGGATATATATCAGAGGTGAAAAACAATCATGCAGGCATTTTTAGAGGAGGCAGTTTCGGTATTAGATTCAATTTGCACAGCATGTGACTCTGAGTCGGGGTAAATGTTTGCTGATGTACTATTGAAGGTAGAGCAAAAATATGCTGTGTTTGAGGCTTTCATTTTATTTTGGCATAAACGTGATAAAGCAATTGAAGTTAAAAGATAAAGATTAGAAAGAGGGCAGACTGTGAAATATACTAAATTGATTCCACCCATCTTGTAAAATATGTTAAAATCTAGAGTGAGGCCTTTAGGGACATGTTTTTCAGATGCTATGATAAAGTGGTAGGAGGTTGCAGGGTCAGTTGAAGATGGAGCCTTCAAACGGTGAAACAGTGTGTTGGAGTGTGGTGTCTCGCTCCCAGAGACTGAAATAAAAAGCAGGGTCTGGGAGTCTGTGATACATTTCAGAAACAGTCACCACTACAATTAAGGCTTAATTAAGTTCAGGCAAATAAAACTAGTTGGATAAGTTTAGAGAATGACTGTGGTCATGGTTAACCCACTAACAGGTTTCCCAGCACTATAACAATGTCTTCTGCTTTTACCTGAGAGAGAGAGAACAGTCACTTATCAGGATTATACAGAAACATATTTCATTGTAGAAGGAAAGAACGCATCCAGTAAATACACATCATGTTGAACAAACATTTGTGTATTTGGGGAGAAAATGTAATAGAAGTTAGGAACTGTTCTGACTATCGTTGTAGTCAGTCTCCATAATTCCCCAGCAATGCAAAATACGGCCCAGTACACAGACTAAAAATAAATAAACGGCTGAGTCAGCTTAGAAAATGCTGAGTAAAAGTAGTTTAATACAGTTTCTCTCTCTGTGTCTTCTCTCTGTCTCAGCACCATTCCCAGCATAAATCCATTTTATGTCATTTCCATTTCCACTGGAAACTATTCGTGACTCTCGACGAACATTGGCAATTGGTCCTTAGGCATTTTCCCCTTTATTTTAATCATAAATCAGAGAAGTAGGAAGGAAAAACTCAGGGGTAGCAGTGTGACATTTGGGACTTCATATTAAGGGACATAAATTAAGAGATTTTACTGTACATGCTCAAGCTCTCACATTTTTTACTCCATTCCAACACAACCTAACACATTTACACGCTTTACTCCTGCTAGAAGAAATACATTACAATACACTGACAATTAATACATTAAAATTGTTGCCTTGGTTTTGGTGTGTGTTTGATTTCATCCATCTTTATTAATATTCAGTATATTATGTGTTTATACTTTATCAACATCACATATGCATTAAGCAGATATAAACTTTCATTGTAATTTCTTTTTACTGTGTTTGTGTTTTTCTGTGGCAGCGACCAACACAGCCATGTTCTTCACGAACTATCTAATGTACAGTATATCTCTTGTTTTGCCTTAAGGTCTTTTTAAGGGTGCTATAGTTTTATGATGTCCATTATTTCTGTGCTATTACAGGTCAAATGGAGCATGAAATCAAATTATGCTCCTGCACAGTTATGCTTGATCTTCACACTGCACACACGAATACAGCACAGCACATTAGGTGACTTCACATACTAAAACTGTCTCATTGCTTCTTCACTTTTTCACACAACACACATTGTTTTACACAAATACTCAACTTTTTGTATTCTCTTTCATATACAGCACTAAGTGTTTATGTTGAAGCTGCAGTATGAAAGCTTCAGACACACTAACCAGAAACTGACCTAAAATTAAACTAAAGAAACGTATCTACATGACTTCCACAAGGTGGCAAGTGACAGTTTATTTCACGTTTGAATGTACAGTAGCTGAATAGAGAATTTCTGAGTTGAGAGACGGCTGATGGTGTGTACAGACACACAGAGATAACATTAGGGCATATTATACCTTTGGTAACTATTCTATGGTAACAGGAAGTTTCCCTTCAAGTATTTTAAGAAGTTAAGCACGAAGATGTAGCTGCATCTTTTTGAGTGTGTGTGTGTGTGTAAGTTTATATGAGTGTTGAAGTGAGGTCCTCTAGCTCACGGTTCAATGGAAGGTCCATCATTTTTAGTCAGACTTAAGTATCATTCCTGTCTGTATGTCTGTCTGTGCGTGGATGCATGCTTGAAAAAGTCAGGGAGAGAAAATTGCAACTAAATAAAGAGAAAGAACAGTTTATGAGTGGAAGAAGAATATAAAAAGTGGGATAGAAACAGCCGAAGATTTAAAAAAAAAAGTATGGAGGAAGAAGGAAATAGACAATTATGATAAAATATAGCCCTAAAGTGTGTTTCTGGGGAAGTAGAGAAAGAAGCAGACAGACACAGACACAGAAAGAAGAAGAAGAGGAACAGGGAGAAAAAGACATCAGCTCAGTTCCCATGTTGAAAAATATTTTTGTTTTCATAAATGACTTGAGTGCCTCCGGTGCACATGTAGTTTGTGTGTGTGTGTGTGTGTGTGTGTGTGTGTGTGTGTGTGTGTGTGTGTGTGTGTGTGTGTGTATATGTGTATGTATTGCCTGTATGTCCCTTGAGCACAATACTTCTTCCTTTCGCCTTCCTTATGTTCATTCCCTAGCTCTCTCCACCTCCTCTTCCATGACCATTTTTTAATATTATTTTTATTGCATTTCTGCTTTATTGGACATTATAGCTGAATATAATAAGCAAAGGGAGTGATAAAAGATAAGAAACAGGCTGAGACAGAGTAAAAGTGGAGAAAGAAGGAGCAAGAAGGTAACAAGATGTAACGGCATGCAGCACTGAAGCAAAGCATGATGAAAATCTTTTTTTTATTATTTTGATGTGCATTTGCTCTCTTTAAGGGGCAAATTTTATTCTTCTCTTCCCCCAGAAGTCAGGCTCAGCAGCCCTTGAGCTGATTGCAGCTTGTGCAGGTCAGCATCTCTAACAGCCACACTTCAAATATCTCTTTTTTCTGACCATGAAGCTGTGTTATTAAAGGCAGAGAAGTCAGAGAGCTCCCATCAAGCTCCAAAGCCGACTCCAGCTTGGAGAAGCTCTGTGGAGAACTGAGTATGTTATCTCGGCAAGCAGCAGCTGAGTTGGGGATAGGTCATGGTTTAAGGATTTAAAAATTGAATAACACAGTCATAACCTATGGTAGTCCTAACAGCTGAAAGATTTATTGGCCCCCTCATTCCAGAAGTATATAAGCAAACATTTACACTATTATCTTAAACTTTACATGCCCAAGAATATATAGATATGTGATCATTGAACATCTTATTCCCAAACCATGGTCATTAATGTACATCCTCCACTCCTTTGGCAAAGCTTTCCACAGGATTTGAGAACCTGGCTGCAGGGATTTTCTTCTGTTGGGAAACCAGGCTCACAGTCGCTTCCCAACTCATGCCAAAGGTGTTTTAAATGGGTTGAGGTCAGTCAGGCTTTTTCTCACCAAGCTTTAAAAACCATTTCTTTATGGATCTCACTGCTCGCATCGGGGCATTGTTGTGTTTAAACAGGACGAAGCTTTCTAAACCCAGAAAAAAGATCTGGGTCTTAAGCTGCCAGATGCTCCACCATGTTCACTTATTATATGCTAAATTTTTCTGTCATCTGGTGTTGGGCAGGCAGATCGCAGTAATTTTATCAAAGCTGTTTTTTTGTTTTTTTTTTTGGTTAAAACAGCAGCTGTGAGTTGTGAGCTGTGTGAATCTGTGGGTTGTAGAGCCAAAACAATGAGCAAAAGAGGCTGAAAAGGTGTGTAGAGCTGAGGGCATATAGTCTCTGAGTTTGAGGGAATTCCTATACATTAGTCTTAGCCTTTAAGTATACATAAAAAACAATGCACTGAATTATCTATTGTTTTTATTTGGATTTGTACATCATCCATATTATCCTTGAGCAACAAATATACACCAGTGAATACAAGAAAAAAAAAACACTGTACTGTGGTATTTTACTGCAATAGGATTATAGTAAATATTTTTTCATTGTACCACCTTCTACCAAATCTTATTCCTTTTCCTTCATAGGAGATGGATGGAAGCCTTTGGAATGAAGGATTTTATAGTGCGATGAAAAGATAGACTGGATAGCGGAAGGGACTGAGGGGTGGCAAGGTGCTAGAGAAGAGCCAGAAGGGACATACTGTATGATAGCAAGAGAAAGGACAGAAAGATACATTGTTATAGTTATGGAGGAGATGTCTCTGGGAAAAACTGCAGAGAAGTATAGAGAGACAATCGAATAGAAACAGAAGGGCACATGACATATTGATATAGTCTTGGAGAAGTGTCAAGAGAGAAAAGATTGTTCTGAAAAAGGACAAAAGCTAATGGAAAGAGGAAGAAGAGGTCAAGATAAAACTGAGATGTATCAAATACAAAAACCCATCAAACCAAGACAAATGACACAACAAACTTTATCTGTACTTTCTTGTGAAATCTGCTGGCAGCAGAACATTCGCGACTACCCAGGACTTACTAGCATTAAGCTTGGTTGCTGATTGGACAATAAATTTAACAATTAAACAGGACGTACATGCACCATGTTCTCTGAAGACCATGCTGCATCTGTTTTTGATGCAATTTACGGTCCAGCAACAGCAGATTGACAGGCATCATGGGATATATGTGAAGTATACAAAGAAAGATCATTAAGTCAGAAAGCCATTTTGAAGAAGAAAGAACAGGTTAAAATGCTATTGGTTGATGGAGAGCAGGGATGCTGCATGTATGAGCAGAGAATAAAATGAATGTATGCATGTAATATATGCACGGGGTATGTGTGGGAATGCATGATTGCGTTCTTAGCATTAAACGAAGAATAGTTAAGTTGTAAATATTCTTCCTGCATGCCCCTGTACATAAACACATATTCACAAATAGACAAATGAGTGTAGAGGACATTAGAGTGTCCTGGTTTGTCCTCTATAGAAAACCAACAGATCATAAAGAGAGAAAACAAGGTATGTTTACTGTATTATTGCTGAGTGCAAGATATCGTTAATAGTAAAATTGAAATAATAACCAAAACAAAAATTTGAAATATTGAAATATTTTCAATAAGGTCTTTATTATATTCAGCCACTTCAGATTTAGCAAGTTGCATATTTATAGGACATATTATACAGTTAGCACAATGCCCTTTTGTTTCCAAAAAGTTATCTACAAAAACCTCCTAAAAAATTCTTTGCAAAATCCAAATTGAGAAAAACCTTATATTATTATTATTTTTATTATGCTGACAGTTAAGCTGACTTATAACAGGCCTATAGTTCTTGGTGGAGGATGTGTCTAGGGGGATGGAAAGTATATTTGGGACCTGAGAATTAAGGTGTAAAAAGACTGAAAAAAAGCCAAGAAAACCAGAACAAAAGCACGGTATAAACGAACAAGGCAGTGAATGACCTGTTACAGAAAAAGAAGAATGATGGTGATATCCTCAAAAATGTTCTCAAACATGAAAATATCACTTCCAATTTTGCTCCACCTTCTTTTCAATTTTCTGACCCATTTCCAATTGTTCTGTCTCCCTGTGGCATCCAAATGAGATAGAAGCGAGTAAGGGGAGAAATAAGGTGTGAAGAGAGCTGTTTAACTCGACTGCTCCAATCTGTCTTAATGGGCTTAGAAACTGACTGGTTGACTAACTTGATAGTTGGCAGCAAATGTCTGCATGCTTTTAAGCCAGATGTTGGTGTGATTGATTTGCTAAGAGACTTGCGCCATAGGTTGGCTCTCAGCCTGTGTGTGGGTGATCTTGTTTGTTAGCCTCTTTTTTCCCAGTCCCATCCCCCTAAAGAACAGTTCATGTATATATAGATATATATCTATATATAACTTTTTTTTCCTTGCTGTGTACTGGTGAGAATAAAAGAGGAGCAAGGGATCATGGTTGGATGTGCGAAATTGAACATGAATGACTTTCTGCAGAGTGGCTACTTGCACACTGGGGAGAGAAGAGGAAGCCAACTGTGGACATACAGATACACACCCATGCACACCCATATAGAGCTAGTGGTGCTGAGGTGACCCTACACAATAAGGAAGCTAACACACATGTGCAGGTGCACACACTGCACCCTCAGACCTGATGTGACATCTGATGAAATTTAACAGTAATTTGCATTTACAGGGTGCACATACAGCATTAAGTATCATTATTCAGATTCAAATATATTTGTCTGTACAAGTTGATGACAGCATGACTGTGGGACATTAGGGCTGCTCTAAGCATGAGCAATGTTATTAACACAAAAACAACAAGTTAAACACTATTATTAGAATAGTTTTTGATTAGTAACGTCTTTGTTCACCTCAGCCCCAGTGTGACCAGTAACTATCCTGACAGATAAAAATCCAGGTGTCTGATAGAAAATAAAACCATAAGAGAAAAACATGAATCTATGAAATCTTAAAATATCCACAGGAATCTCTCCGGCAAGGCTGAAGACTAGATCGACGCTTTTTGCACACAAAATGTCAAGAATGTCATCTTTCTAGATAAGACACAGTGAGACCACCGGGCACGGCTGCTGCTGCCGCCTAGACTCAGGTGTATCCATCATGCTGTTCATCTACATAAATACCTGCAGCCTTTCATAGTCGGCCCCTGGGTTTCTGCTGCTGTTTATCTGTTGAGGTACCTCTGTCTCAATGTAATGTATTGCTGCTTGAATACCGTTTTTGTCTGTATAATACTTCCATCAGCGGCTGTTTATCTGCTGAGACATTCACCTCTGCAACAAAAAGGAGCTCAATAGGTTGATGCAGGAGCTGGGTCTGAATGGAGTTTATTTTTTATTTCAGCTGTGAAATAATAAGCTCCAAAATGTGATACTTTATTCAGATGATCTGTCAGCTAGTGCGAGCATACATTTTCATAACTATGCTTTATGAATAAATTTGCTGTTATGATATTGTCAGTGATATCCTCTATTAAAAAGAAATCAGAGCCTTGGGTTGTATCTTAATACTGCATCATTTCAGTGTAGACTTCAGGGTTACCAGAGCCTAACCTTTTAAACAATGAAAAAAAATATAGTTTTATTTCTCATTTACTTCCACTGGAAAAATAATATTCTTCAGCTGAATATACTGTAACTTAAGTACACATTCTGCTTTAGTAATTGTTCTTAAATCACATACTATTATTTATTTCTTAGTGTTTCACATTTGCAAATAGCGGATTTAACATATTTTGACGATCATCATCCTCTTATGCCTCTACCCGTTTCTTCTCTTCCATGTCACTATTGTGAAGGAGTTTAAGAAGAAATGGGAAAAGTTAGGGCAGAGAAGCCATAAAAAAAAAAACAGATGTAAAGATATTTTGAGAGAAGGGGAGTACTCTGAATTAAGCAAGCAGGAGAGGGGAGGAGAAGTGTGATGGACTGGAGTCCAGAGAGCAAAGAAAAATGAAGATGAAGAAGTTCAGGCATGTGTTTCAGTCCTGAGCCACCCCACACTCACACCCCCTGCATAATTTACACTCCCTGGGCAGGAGGAAAGGCAGTAAGTTCAGATACTGGAGATATAGTTTTTTTTTTTCTTATGTGTCTGCGAGGGCTCACAGGTGCAGTATGCATGTAGAAGTGTCTGTATGTCCATTTAACATTTGGTAAAACAAAAATAGGGACCACTTCTCTAATTTGAACAGGAACATTGTAAAGAAAAACTTTTTTCAGTCTAAATTGCTTTGTTGACCACCACCTTTAACCTCTGTCCTCTCCATTTCTCTTTCTTACCCTCTTTTCCTCCCTCTATATATATTCCTCCTCAGTTTTCTTATGTTCTTATGCCAGGTGACATTCCTCTCCCCCACTCTCCTCATCATTTACTCAAAGCCTCTGCTCTGCTGTCACTTCTAATCTCCTCTCTCCTCCCCTCTGTTCCTATATTAACCTCCCTCTTCAACCCTTTCCCTCTATCTTCCTGTGTTTCACACTATTTTCACCTCAGGCACTTCTTCTTTTTTTCTGTTTTTTCCCGTCTTCCTCTTCAGTAGATAACGGGATAGTCTTCTCTTCTGGAGACATTCGATGAGCAAATGAGACTGTGGTGTCAGCAGGACACTAACCATATGCCAGTACAACAATGCTGCAATGCCATTTATACACACTATAAAGTGCTGAGCTGTGATTATAGCAGTATGCTAATAAAACAGAGCTGGCAGAATTGCTCTATCGGAGAGGGCATAGAGAAGGGATAAAATGACCCAATAATTACAAGGGATATGAGAGTGTGTGTATGTGTGTGTGTGTGAGGAAGGCGTGTGTGCTGAACATGTGTGATTGAGGGACTAAATATGTGTGTGGGCCTTCATACATGTCAGTGCGGTTTTGAGAGTGTGTGTGACGAAGTGATCACATGTGTCTGTGTGTATTTCCGTGGTTTGGTGTGGGAGCCAGGTCTGTAAAGAGCCTCTCATCTGCTGCCCAGAGTTAGTCAATAACTGGCACCTTCTCTTGATAACGTGCTCAGTTAAAAAGTTTTAATTTACTCTCTCACCTTTTGCCTTTGTGCACACGGTGCTGTCGCGTTCTGTCACTCTGCATCTGGTTTCAATCAGTCTTTTTTTATGTCCTAACCATTGTCCATCTCTTCTTCTCATTCACACTTAGTCAAAATTATTATATCATTTTATTACATATAACCATCTCTTTTTACACACATATGTTCGGGTCTTGTTTTTGTAGTTTTGGACATCAGTTCTGTTGGTTACTACAACGCTGTTTTGCTGAAATCTGGGAAAACAGTAATGCATAAGGCAACAATGTATGATGACCAACCAGACAAGCCAACAGTCGAACCAAAATATATAAAAGCACTTTATTTCTGCCCCAACAGCAGCTAAAATGTGGTTATTGTTTATTGCATTGGAAAACAGTGGCCGATATGGTTGGTCAAAAATGTTTTCAATTGTTTCTTTTCAAAATTAGTTTGATGAAGCTGGAGATTTGTTTGTGCACATGCCCCATTGTATTGTCTTGAGAGTGTTCCTAGATGTCAGTAGTTGATTTAGTGAGCACTATGTCATAATAACTATCAGAAATAAATATAAAAAGTTATCTTTTTTATAATTTGTTATCTACTGCTTGCTTAATGCTGTTACCCTTAGCTCACCCAATTGCTATCTGCTGTTCTTACCCCTAAAGCCAAGTCTTTACCCTTAGATATTCTTGTGATGACCAGCCAAAATGTCCTCACTTTCAAAAAATGCCTTCTCGGTAAGGTCCTTGCAAAGACAGAAGTACAAGAACACACACACACATACAAATACCACAGACCCATTACTGAGTCATGCTCACTCCTATCATTAACTCTGAAAACTGTGATCAAACAAGTGTTTCACTAATGATCTGCACAGTTTTTCTCAACCACTATCATATGTGCACACCAGATTTACGCTCAGACCACAGCTGAATTCACTCCTCTGTGTAATCCATCACTTTCTGGATGTATGTTTGGACCCAAACGTCACACAGGTGTTATGCACAACAAAAACCCCAGTACAACGAAGTGCAATTAAGCACAATCCAATTTTATACTATTGTCTGCAACTGCTATTTATATGAATATACATTCACACACACACACACACATATATACTGTATATATAGCATAGTTAGTGTATGTATGTACATGAGAGAAACTAGTTGGAAAAATAAAACAGAACAAACACAACATGTTTCAGTGTTAGAAATGTGTTGTTATGCTGCATAGGAATTTGTATTTTTTTTGCACTCTATCCACACTGGTTTGATGATAAAAGAAATCTCTTGACTCAGCATTGGTATGACAAATGCTAGTGCACAATAGCTTCATGTCATTTTTTTTATTTTATACCAATATATGACAGAGACACACACACAACAGCAGTACCTCTCACATGGAGTTATAGTGTGACAGTGAAACTGCCACCTCTGTTCAGCACACTGATGTCATTTTAAAAATGATACTTTAAGTTGGACCTGAAACTTTTATTTCCCAAGTATGTGGCACCTTACTGAATAGGCTCACAGGCTGAACTGCCTGACACATTTGAGGAAAAAGGATGTCATATTTCCTACCATATCTTTGTGTCTGGTTGAGGGAACCATGGCTGTGTGTCTTATTTTGACCCTAATTTGTTAAAGATACATAGCAAGGAAGTGTTTGAAATGAAGTCATACTATTATGTCCTTAAAAATAGGAGATTTATGTTGATTCAGCTGCTGCGTAATTCAGACAGAGACTTGCATCATGAAAGATTTATGGCAGCACATGTTCGACTGCTGGAGTTGTTGTAAAGACCATGAACAGATTCAGAAAGTACCGACATGGTATTAAATAAGATATGGAAATACACAAATTCACAAGCAGGATGAGCCACTGAAAGAATTCTTAACAAAAATAGATCAGGTGGCAGTGGCAGATGTTACCATCAGTAGGGAGAGCACCAAACAATTGCTGTCACTCAGGTAGAAATAATTAGCAACTTACACCAGCAGGGAGTAAGAGTGAGAGCTTAACCTTTATTTTTACAATGAAGACCTCCTCACTGAGTTTTTTGCTGTAACTGCTGATTGACACACAGAAGGAACATGAACTGGAGGCACCAGAGACAAAATATGAGTGGCGGCGGTGGTCGAGCATACTATGTAGAATAAAATAAATGAAATGAGAGAAAACCTTCATTTGCTGGTAGTTTCATGCAGGCTATGTTCCAAAGCAGAGATAAATAACCATTATCATCAACACTTGTTAGTGTGGAGATGGGTGCTCTGAAGTAAATAACAGGATAACTCTGTGTTGTTTCTTCATGTGTGAAAATTGTGTTCCAAATGCGCTGTTGTTTTTTTTTTTTTTGCTCCGATGCGGATCTAATTTGCCTAATTTTCATGGTTCTTTAGATGTGGTGGAAATGCAAACGGAAATGCGCACCAGGGACTGAGATTAGTTCCTCTGGTTCCATAGTTTATTTCTTTGTCACAAATTAGTTTATCAAATTGGCTGTGGGTTTTCACATAATGCAAATCAAAACTGTAAATCTTAAATCAATTATAGTCTGGATGAGATTTGAGTGAGATGCAGCACTTCACAGCTACCCCCAAAATGAGCTCTAAGTGTCGGCATTTATTATAGCATTAAATAGTAAGATAGATAGTTTTGTTGATTATAAAAAAAATATTAGCAAGCAGAAATATCAACAGGTGGCCCGGTGGTGGAGTGGTTACACACCACCCAGAAGGTTCTGGATTTTAACCCCCATTTGGCCTGGGGCCATTCTGTGGGTTTTCTCCCACAGTCCAGACACATGCAGATTAGGGTAACTGGTAACTCTGAATTGTCCTAAGGTGTCAGTGAGAATTTTTCTCTCTTTGTTTGTCAGCCCTGTGACAGACTGGCAACCTGTTCTACCTCTCTCCTGAATTGGCTGGGATTGGCTCCAACCCTGTAAGTGATATAAATGATGGATGAATTGGAACACATTAACTATGAGAACTACTTTACGTCGCTATGGTCCACAGGACCTTCTGAAAATCTGATCCAACTCTTTGCTGAGCCTAAAATCAAACCCCCAGCCTACACCCTAAAATTGTCTGTAAAATAATGCACCACTTATGAAAACATCATTCATTCAAAGGTGTTACACAGAGCTAGTTTTCATTTGAATTTAAGAGCACATAAAGGTAGTATTGGTTAGTGCCCCTTGAGTGTCTCTGCCGTTAGAGGTGAAGACCCCGAGGCAGAGTCAGGGCACCAGTGAGTTTAGAGCTTCTAACTGCTGCTATAACTGCTAGTGAAAGAATTTCCCTGCTCACCGTGTAGTAATCACAGCTCCGAGTTGGATAAACAACCTGGGAAAAAAAAAAAAGATACATAGATGAAAAATGTCAGCTGCATTATCTGAAGTTTCATGCAACAAAACTGGCGATGCTATTTTTGTCTTTACAGCTTCTCTGCCTCTGGGGAAAATGTGCTTTAAGTTAAATTCCAGTCATTTGCTACTGTAAATCCGTCTGCAGAGTTTAAACATGTGCTTTAATAACAAGATCTCATCAAACTACTAATAAACTATTATCATTGTGAGTTATATTTGATTTAGGTAGTGTTTCCATAACATCTGGCTCAGGTTTGCTCTGAAACACTGTAGGTTTGTGTCAGGTTTGTGAAGTATCTCTTCATTTGTCATTTGCTGCAGAGGTAAAGGGAAGGAAAAAGACAAATATACATGCAACAAATAACAATGTTATTAATATCTTTTCATTTGACTTTTAGGTAACACTGCACATAGTTAAGAAAAAAAATTGGATTAACCCATACACAGGGAAAACTTTTTATATCTGAGCTTGTTATGTTTTGCAGCACAAGGACAAGGATCCATCTGTGTGCAGATAACAGGCCTTGAAAAGAAAATTATAATCAGTCTCAAGGGAGAAAAGAGGGCACTGCTCATGCATAGCAGCCAAATATCCTCATTTATAAAGAGTCGATTAAATATCTCAGAAGCAAAGTGGTTTCCCAGTCTCCTCACTGGTGATTAGTTTGAGGAATCTCTGTCTCCAAGCTGCCTAAGTCTCGTTCCCTCACTTTTCTCCACCCACTTATGTCATTCAGTCCATCTCACTTCTTCTTTTCATGTCATTTTTTTAATACCTTCATACCTTAAGTCTCCTCCCCAGCTTCTCTTTTCCTTGATTTTTTTTTCTTACCCTTTCCAAATTGTTTTTCACCTTTGCATTTCCATCCTTTTCAGCTCCTCCAACCTCTGTCAATTTAGTAGCTGAATCAATACTTGTTAATGTAGTTTTACCCTACAGCAGCTTCAAAACACACACACACATGCTTGTACTTCTATCTTTGTGAGGATACCCATTGACATAATGCATTCCCTGGACCCTTACTTAACCATCACTTAAATGCCTAACCCCAACCTTTGCCCTAACCCTAACGTAAACATAATTCTACCCCCAACCTTAAAACCAAGTCTTAACCCTCAAAAGGGAGTCTGAAAAAGTGAGGGACAATCAAAATGTCTTCACTTTGTCAAAATGTCCTCATTCTGACAGAATGATGCTCAACATGGTCCCCACAAAGATATAAGTACACAC
The DNA here is from genome assembly GCF_900324485.2 of Mastacembelus armatus. Taxonomy (NCBI): domain Eukaryota; kingdom Metazoa; phylum Chordata; class Actinopteri; order Synbranchiformes; family Mastacembelidae; genus Mastacembelus; species Mastacembelus armatus. Next base: position 8,222,894 of record NC_046644.1, on the reverse strand, counting down.
TGCAGAGTTTTTTTTATACGAACTGATTAGCTATATTAATGTCAAGGCCATTCACTAAATGCCCAAAACCAGGAACTGGACTGGTCAATACCCAGCGGCCTGGTCCTAATTGGTTGGCCTAGGAAAAAGAGCACTGGGACTTACTACTTCATTAAGAAGCAGTGAGATGCCAAGATTGGACCCACAATCACAGTCACAGAGTGTGTGTGTGTGTGTGTGTGCGTGCGTGCGCGTGTGTGCGTGTGTGCGTGTGTGAGCCTGCCCTGCTCTATTCAGCTCATTTCTGCCCTGCCAATAAATCCATACTTACACAGAGGCCTTGATATTTAATATCCTCACCCTGGAACACAGTGCTTCACATTTGGCTTCCATGAAAGTCATAGAACAGTCTTTTTTAACTCAAGCCAGCTTTTTAAATAAAGAACTAACATAAATTGAAAATAAAATAAAATGGATAACTTCCTTTTTTGGTGGAAAAACTAAGGACAGATACACAGATAGATGACTGTTTACACAGCTCTCTTATTAACTACTAAAATATGATGTAATCGAACTGACCTTTCCCAAATCCCTCAGCAGGTAAGCTTTCACACTGCACTGACAGTGCCTTATTCTTTTACCTCTGTCACTCATTTCCTTCCATCATCCCATCTACTCTATACCCTCTGTTCCTCTAGCTCCACTTTGTTTCTGTCTTTATCTCCAGCAAGACCTCAACCCCCCAGCACCTCCCTCACACTGTCATTCAAATGAGAGCATAAGTACTTCTTTATGTGAATGGACCCACTGAGTCAGAATTCACAAACCACACAGTCTAGAACAAGAAGTACCATTTTGACAGGCAGTGCCACAGCAGTTTTGGCACTATGAATGGGCCTACGCATATCTGTGTTAGGCACCTGTGTAGTTTTCCTTAGTGTGTGTGTGTGTGTGTGTGTGTAGTCGTCGTGGATGTTCATGCAAAGTAAGTGTATGTGTGTGTGGATGTAAAGGGTGTAGATATGTGAATCCACTCAGTAATGCCCTCTGTGTGTGTGCTTCATGTTTGCTCAGGTTTATTTGTGTGCTGAGGAGATAGGTGAAGGCAAGTAACAGCTGGAAAAAATAAACAGTGAGCTGTGATGTAATCACAATGACTACATACCAGCTTTTCTTGACAGAATTGTATTGAAAATATCACACAAACACACACTATACTAATTTGTAAAGATTCCACAAACACAGTTTTTTTGGTATTAGCTTGATGAATATTATTAAATTTAACCTACAAATAACAGACTATTTAATGTTTAGGTAAAGTAAATTAAATACATTGCATAGATGTTACTCTATTATTGCCAGTTGCTGAAAATATATCATACCTAATTAAAAGATAAAACTAATTTAAATACTATTACAGAAAGTGTACTGCTATATCAATAATTATATTATGGATGGGGACAACTGAAGTGTCTATTGGATAGTCTTTGAAAACAAAATTAATAAATAAGCAGTTGGGAAGAACTTAATATCTATTGAAATAAACTTTTGTCAACTCTCTTTACAGCTTTTAAACTCTAGGTTTGATATCCTGAACACTTGCAGGCATCTGATCAGGAAAGAGGCATTAATTACTATTTACTGTAGTAATTTTATTAAATGCTGTAATGACACACTCCAGTTTTCCTCTTGTTGGGTAGGACATAAAATAAACTTTTAATAATGGCCCACAATAGCTGCACAAACATCCATCCATCCATCCATCCATCCATCCATCCATCCATCCATCCATTCTCTATACCTGCTTATTCCTAACCAGGTTCACAGGGATCAGCTGGAGCCTATCCCAGCTCTCTTTGGGTGAAAGGCAGGGGTCCACCCTGGACAGGTCACCAGTCCATCACAGGGCCACATAGAGACAAACAGCCTATGGACAGTTTAGAGTCACCAATCAACCTGACATACATGTTTTTGGAAAATATGTAAAACACATTTTACCTCTTGCTCCTTTTGGCAGCAACACAAAGTACTAACAGGAAGGTTCTGTAAACTCCCTTTGAACTACCTCTACAGCTAGAGACTGAACTATTCTTATTCACTTCTTGCCAGCAGTTAGATTACTAGCTCAATTCTGCTCTCATGTCAGTACTGCTATGAAAGTCTCACGTTGGTGTCTTCTCAACGTGATCAATTTACTGATCTCTGATGGGATTTCTGGGAATTTCAAAATGCAAATTGTTACCTCTTTCTGCCATTTTAAACCACCCTTCAAATTGGAGTTTTAATCTTCTTTATTGCCCCTCTAAGCCTTGAGTCATCCAAATTCATGTCCATTCCACTGTGAAATGCTCAGTTAAAACTCTGCTCACAACAGCAGACTAATTTGGCTCATGATGAGAATGTACAGGATGATGAATCTAGGTGATGAATACCATATGCAGTCACTTTGTAATGCTGAGACATCACATAATATCTATCTATTATTAGCTATGACAATCTGAGTCTTAGGGTTTTCCTTATTTCATTCAATTGTTTACACCATTTTGATTTCCAAAATAAAAGCACAAATAATTGTGCCTCCCTTGGTTTTAATAATTTAACTACTGACTAATGTGTATTTGTAGTTGTGCAAAAAAAGAAGAGAAATTAGGCCGAGATATTAAACTTAAAAATTCAAACACAAGTGAAGAAAGAGGTAGACAAATTTATTACTGTTTAAGAGAAAGATCCTTCTTTCATGCTGTGATTGTATGTAAGCACTAAGTATTTTCATGAGGTTCATATACACATACAAACAGTAACTGAACCTTTCCTCTGGTGGTGACTATGAAATCCAGTAAATCTTGCATGGTGGTAGACATGGAGGCAGACACCACAAACGTGACTATGTATAGATGAAGGGAGATGGGTCTGTGTGTGTGTGTGTGAGTGTGTGTGTGTGTGTGTGTGTGTGTGAGAGAGACGGAATGACGTGACAGATTGATAGAAAGAAAGGAAGCGTATCTGTGTGCATGTGAGGTTAGGTGTCATGTTCCAAATGTGCATATATTGTACACACAATTGGGTGAGTTCACACTTTAGCTTATTCTTTCCCACATTAGATATTTCCATAACACATACTAATCAGTGTGAAAAGGAGGAATCAGCACAGACTTGCAGCTTATTATCAAGACAGCCAATTGTAAACAGCTAACTCAATTTACAGACTGCCCTCTGGAATCAACTTTGAAATACCATGCTTGTGGTACCGTGTGTGTATGTGTTTGCATGTTGGCAGTGGAGAATTATTTCCAACATTTTTAATGCACATGCTTCTTTTCTTTTTTTTCTTCAAAAAAGGGAGGTAGTTACTCTGACTAAGCTGTTGCTTTGTTTACAACCTATATGATGGTCTGACTGGTTGATTATCTATTGATTTATTTATTTTTTCCTGTTCGACTTTGGTGTGATGCTGTTACTGTGTACCCAATTACTGTTGTAAGTAGAAGGTTGTTATAACTAATTGAAACAGTGAACAAAACTATTGTAATAAAACCCCAGTTTATTGTTCAGCCTCTAGCTGTCTGTGTCTAACAGCCCAGGCTGTGGATTTACTAGGATGCTTCTAGGTATTGAAATTGTTAAGTCCCTGACACACCCGTCCCTGAGAACTGTCAGCACAAGACTGATATGTTGTCTCACATCACCTCATGTCTTCTGTCTAAAACTGTACTTGAAAACACTACAAAGACTGCAGCTGATAAACAGCTGAGCACCATTATGAACATATGTTCTGCACCTGCTTTACAAGTAATGAGCACTAGGCAGTATGAGTTCAAAAAGCCTTATCCCTTTTGTATGTGTTGGTGCAGCCACTTTGACATTCATCTTTCTGTTGATCTCTGTGTGCCCTTTTGTTTCTATGCACCGAAGAAGCTTTAATTTGCAATTTCACGTTTTGCAAGCAGAGACCTTCCATTTCTGACTTTTCATTTTCACTTTCAAACTGTGCAAGTATTCCCAGCTAGACACACAAATGACACTGGGTGTGTGCAGAGTTAGTGTGTGTGTGTGTCACTGTGTGTGTCACTGTGTGTGTCACTGTGTGTGTCACTGTGTGTGTCACTGTGTGTGTATCTCCGCACACAGACAGATTTTTCTGTTTATAGTTAAATAGATGCGGTGTCCAGTGATGGATAGAGTGTGTCCTGAGGTCATAGCTCATTCCTGAACATAACTAAGAACAGCGCTTAATCTACACACACACACACACACACACATACATATACAGCACATATACAGCACATACCAATAGAAACACATTTATACAGAAGCATACATGGTGGTTTTAGATATGGTCAAGTATATTAACTATTTTAATTTACTGGAAACTAAATGAAGTCCTGATGTCACCCAGGACGCAATTTACTAGAAACATATAAAACCCTTTATTTTAAATTAAAGTCACAAGGCAGAACAAAGGAATAATAAGTAGTGATACTAAGAAACACCTAGCCTTTTACAGTGAACTCTTACTAGCTCCAGAGGTGCTGTTTTGTAGGTCTTTACCCTGAAGCAGACCAAAAGACAAAAAGATCAATAAAGGTAATAACAGCATGTCTAATATATAAAATGTATTTTAGATTCTTGTTTCTGCACGTATAGAGTAGAGGGGTGAAATGAGGGCAAACAGAAATAGCTTTTCCTCCCAATTTCTGCAGCCTGGACTGGAACCATCTCTTTCAATCTGTAGATCATTTTGGCCACAAATTATCCAAGAATGTCCTCTTGTAAAAAAAGATTATATATTATTTTTGCAAACAGGTTGTTACAACCAACAATAAAGTGTTATAGTTAGTCAACCTCTAGGTGGCGTAGTACATTTAGTTACATATAGGCTGATGACCCTGACTTCTACTCTAGTGCAATCCTTTAATTTGCTGACTACTACACCTTTTCAAAATGGAGCACTTCATAGGCTTTTGTTTGGTAACGCTATCTGACCAAAATTCACACTTTTACACACACTGACACTCAAAAACCATGTGTCATACGTGCCATGTAATTTTGTGAGTACCTAAACCTGAAACCTCATGAATGATCCATCCATCCATTTTCTGTACCCGCTTATTCCTTGACCAGGGTCACAGGGATCAGCTGGAGCCTATCCCAGCTCTCTTTGGGTGAAAGGCAGGGGTACACCCTGGACAGGTCACCAGTCCATCACAGGGCCACATAGAGACAAACAACCTCACACACTCACACTCACTCCTATGGGCAATTTAGAGTCACCAATCAACCTGACATACATGTTTTTGGACTGTGGGAGGAAACCAGAGTACCTGGAGAAAACCCACACAAGCACAGGGAGAACATGCAAACTCCACACAGAAAGGCCAGGTTGTGAAACCAGGACCTTCTTGCTGTGAGGCAACAGTGCTAACCACTCATCCACCGTGCTGCCCCTGATGAAAGATGTCATCTAATAAATATAGGTTTCTCATCTTTGGAGAATTACATTTCTCAGAAGTGCACAAGTTTGACATTTTGGTGTTTTTGCACTGTGTAATCTGACAATACAGTATTTGATAATGTACTTCTCTTTTCAGTATACAGCTCAAAGTGTGTTGCACTGAGACTCTTTTATCCCCACCTACTTGTTTACGTAGCTTGTTTGTCCAAGCCTCGGCCGGCTTTGTATAGAGCACATCCAACCAGCCTTTGAAGGCAGTTAATGTAATCCACCATTTGTTACCATTGCTCTGTGGGTACTGAAAGTGTTTCTTTGCTTATGTGCTGCTGAAGATCACCTCTGCAGGGATGCAAACAGCATGGACTCCCTCCTACTGCCAGCAACTCATTTGTAGGAAAAATTCCACTGCTTCAAGAAAACAGGTTCACAGATACAAGGATAAGCAAATAAGTAAGTGACAGCACTCCAGTCAAACAAATAACAAGATTCTGTTAGAAATGTTTTAAAAGTGTTTGGTGTTCAGGAAGTGCTTTAGTTCTTCCAGTGATGAATGTAGATTGTGTCAGAGGTGATTTGTAATTAAGTGGAAAGACATTTTAGGGCGCCATTATCATTCATTCCAGTTGATTATGACTAGTGTGATTAATGTGGCAATCTATGCTGCAGACCTGACTTAATTCATTACATAGCCTTATTAATGAGAAAGAAAATTAAAATGTATAATTAAAACACAGTGGGGACATTAAAAGTTTTAAGCTGTGTAATTTGTTTATGGACAATAAAATCCCTCCACATTTTCAGCTGATATCAGCAGTGTCCTGTATGTATATAATTTGAAAAGGTTGTCAGAAAGGTCAAAATAGGAAGAACTGTGCTTTTAAGTGCTCTTATTGAACATTTGAAAAGATAGAAGGAAAATGGCACACTAGATAATCAGATCCTACTTAGCCCAGGAGTGATGTTTTAGATTTCCTAGTTTTTAGGCGATGGAAATAACTAAATGTCAATATCAAATATATATACATATGTTAAAAATACAATCAACCATCCATGACTCTTCCTCTGGCCTTCGTTGCTTTCGAATAATGTTGATAGATTATTCAGCAAATTTTGTCTTGATGTCAAAGATTATTCTAGTATATTAGCTCCTAACTCTTTATTGAGCACTATAATGAAAAATTGAAATGTATAATGAACTGTCATATTCAGTTTAGACTGTTGTAAATTCTTGTTTTCACATTGAGAGAAAGCATTTCTATGTCCCTGGATGAAGTTGACCTTAATAAAATCTGAGGATGTAGTGAAGAGTTTGGTTAAAAAAAATTAATCAAGTAAAATCATTTCAACACAATCATCGTTTTTTTTTTTTTTGAAAAACGAAGACAAATCGTAGGGTCCTGAGTCACAGATTATTGTATGCTCTTTTAACCCATACAGAAATGAATGAAGCAGTCCACAAATACTGAAAATGCTTGTACAAATGATAAGAGAAGCAGCAAAGAAAGACGTGTGTGCAGAGGCTTGGCAGACTATATGCAAGTCAGGAATTTCAATGTGATCTCAGACTCATGTCCTTCCTTCACAGACAGGCAAATCCCTCAGGAATTTCTGGCTTCATTCAAATAGTCTCAAACAGAAATGGTGGGAGGCACTTGAGGGAACAGGCTTTGTGTTAGTTCAGATCAGTTCTTCTCAAATCCAGTCAGTCGAAAACAGTTCACCTTCTGAACCATGCTCACTCACTGCAGTTGTAAATGAGAAAATAACACTCCTAAAATGTTACACCAACCACAGTAAAAAAATGTTCTCCATTTAGAGTACTATCACAGCTTAGCAGTAGTAGAAGGCGAAGGGGGCAGGTACAAGCCCCCAGTCGTCCTTTGATCTGACAGGAATCAATGCTCACTGGAATAACATATGATTATGTTGTGATTTGGCACTACTGTCAGCTACTAAGAGGCCAACATCATTTGTCTATGCCTTCCAAAACCACAACAAAAATGTATTTTTCAGTCTGTTAGTGGTACATTTAAGGTTTGATTGAGTTTGGACACAAAATCATTTTAGTTAGGGAAAGATCATTCTACTTTAAGGTTAAGAGCCTATGTCACCTTGCTTGTTTTTTTGTTTTTGTTTTTTTCAACCCATGTACTAAAAAGTTATTTCTTGAAAGTGTCATTTAAATGTTTGATTTAATGTATAAGGTAACTTTAAAGAAAAATATCAAATATTTTTTTTAAATAGCATTTAATAGAAATGCGTAGATGGTTTTAATATAAACCTCAAGAAACAGAAGTGTTTCTCTTGGTTAGACTGGTGCCATCAAAGATAAAACACAGATCAGTAGAAGTGAGTCCTCTTTGAAATAGTCATGCCAAAACTGAACATTTAAAAGTGTCCTTGGGTTGTTATAATTTATATACTGTAATTTTGTCACTCAGTGTGTGTTGTGGTTTGATGCGACTGGAATTTGAAAAGCACAACAAACTCTGATTTATAATTTGCAATATAGTATTTAATCACCTTAATAGTAGGTTGAATATTAGTTTTAGCCGCCCAGTGTGCAGTTAAAATCCAAACACAATCATTATCGAGAAGAATAAGTCCAGTCAAAAATAAGCAGACAGCAGCCCCTGTCATTCAATCCAAATGCCAGACCTGAATTTATAGAGCAAAGCAACTAAGAGATCATCCTGCCAATATTCATGGGAGTGTGCTGCTTTATGATCCCAAACAAGATAAAAGAGAGGTGATTTATCAACACAGATTGCATCTCTCATCAATGGAAGATCAATGGTTGATGTGAACTTGGCCAAACCACCAGTCACACAAGTGACTCCAGCCACCTCCAGTCTGGGAATGTGATTTATTCACCAGGATTATATTGCAGTTCAACACAAGATCAGTGGTGATCTTTAGCTTCCTCCCACATAAAGATGGATGACTGGTAGTTGCACAGAACTGATTTAGTAGACTGGTTTTACATTTTATTTCATGGGATTTATGAAGAGATATTTAGGACCCACGCCTATCATCTGGTCTTAATCAGTGTGGCTTGTGGTTAATAGAATCGGTTCGACCAAGTCCTTCACTTTTACCACAACATTTTGCATGGTAGTTAAACTGAAGTATGGGAAAGCGGGGGAATTGAAGTGTGCGACAGAAAGGAGAGAGAGGGTGTCTGTGTGTGTGTTAAAATGCTTTTCTGCATGTATGCCTGCATGTACTGTAAGTAACTGAACAAGAAAAAGTATGCCTTGAAGGGAAAAGGGCCCTGTCCATTCATAAAGACGCAAGTTGTGTTAAAATCATCCAAAATCCTTATGTGAATTGCACAACAGACCTTGGTGAACCATATCAATGATGGAGGTCAAAACTTCAACTTGTCTGACACGTCACCACTCAGATTAGTGCAGGACTGATTGTCTTTTTTACAAAATCTGTTTTAATTATAATTTTGAAGTTTATTTATCTTTGATTATTATCTGTTATCATTATTTAGTTCAGATGTACATTAAGACAAAAAAAAAAAAGCTATATTTTCCTAAAGTAAATGGATATCTAAGTGCTAAAAACTGCCATATTGCTCATAGCTTGAAGCTGGACAAAGCTCTAGTGTTCGCATATTATATCTGTGAAACTAATCAGACCTCTAAGTGCCATATAAAGGCATGAAAAGTGGCATTAAAAAGGTCACACAAAGCATTAAATTTAATTTGCTGGTGCCTGTAGATACCTGGTAGCACTAATTTAAAGATGCATGGACAGTGACTGTGACAAAGCTAATTGCTAGCAATCAGAAACACATTATTTATAGTAAAGTAAATGAGATTAATATATTCTGACACTGTAGTGTCCGCATATATATAGGCATATATGTAGATCATGTGGGGTGGGTGAATACAGGAGCTCAGGCTGTTGGAAGATCAGAAGAATGTCAATAATTTGATAAGAAGAGTAAGAAACAGTGTATGTCTAATCTGAAAGGACGGAGGTATGAATGTGTAAGAACCTCAGTCTGGAGAAAAACTTCCATGGGAGAAATGTGGGCAATACAATAAACCTACTAATAAGCTTCACATCTTCCTTCTGTTGGCTGTACAGGATATAGAAAAAATGATTGTAAATTCTGTTAATAGACTTTGCTTTAGTGCATGTTTCCCTCCCCGTTTGATTATTCATAATGAAAGAACATCATCCAAACATATATATTTATAAGCTTCACAAAGGTATTCACTACAGGGATATAACCATTATTTCACACAGGGGATTATGTTAATGAACTTGCAATTATGTATTACACACTGCCTATATAGTAATTATATCTATACCAAGTAGCAAATGTGTTGTTTGGTTATGCATGCTTCTATAGTAATATATCTGCAAAAACCTTTTATATGAAGCACACTTTATTATTCATATAAGTGCGAGTTTTTAATATTTGTAAATTACTGTAATTAAATATGTTTACTTTCTGCATAATTACTTTGTAGATTTGTTCTGTTCCCACTTACTATTTGTTCATTTTCAAAACTCAGTTGTGTCAGACTGTTTTTATTTTCTTTTTCCTCTGTGATCTGTCCTTTGCTGCTGCACTGACAAACTTGCACCACAGGGAACATCAACCTCCCCCCATTTCTTAATCGTAATTAATTTCATGTTTTTCTTAATGGAACAGGTTAGGTTAGGCTACTATACATTTGTATGGGTATTAGTATTCTTGTGTTTATGTGTGTGTGTGATCCCAGGTCACTCAGTTAACTCAGGCCAAACAAAACCAATGATCCGAGTTAATGCTGTGAAAATGACTGCTGTGAGATCAGCTAATCCTGGGGGCTAGTTGCCACACAAGACAGGTGACTTGACTAAAGGTGAGAATGGTAAGCATGTGTTTTGCTATATGAGGCATTTTGTTGTGAGCATGAGGTGTTAGATGTTTTAAACTGTGCACAAATGCATTTAGTGTAATAGCGTCTTCTCAGTTGTCTGTTGTCTTAACGTCACACAGTCTCAGAACCTTCTTGGTTCAGCAGCTCTTTTGTAACGATGCAGACCAAGCAGTAAACATTCTTTCTAACTATGCATAACACACTCATCTAGTTTCCACAATTCTATTCAATTTCCGTAAATGGCCTGATGGGAAAGTCAACAAAACTGCTGGCCAAGGACAGTTGGGCTCAGCTGCGCCTTTCATGGTCACAGCAGTGACAGCAAATCAGATTTCCACACTGTCATGTTTACCAACTGTTGTGACTTTGTTTTAGAAAGCAATGATGCAGTACTCAGTGGACAGGAAGCTGAGTGAAACCATTCAGAACTTTCCAACTCTGCATAACTTTTGTTTGAAAAATGATAGAGAGAAGAATTTTAAAAACATGTTATTATGGTCATATTTTCCCTCTTTTTTTATGCAATGCTTCCTGCTAGATCTGCTAACTGTGGAAAAACAAACAGGAACATACAAAAGGGAATTCAGTTTCTGGGGCTCCATCATTCCTGGAGTTCTTTGGCTGAAAAGTCACTTAAATCAGCTGAGGAAGACGACATAAGTCAGCTTTTTGAGAGAGCTACTCCTGACTCCTCTGACTTCACACCTCCTCACTTCACACTGTACTCCCTTGCTGTTTCAGAGTTACTGATCACCCAGAGTGCACAGCAACATCTGAGGCCCTTCCTGCAGAAATGATTTTTACTTTTAGTGAGATTTTCTTTCATTTCTTGTGTTCTATGTTTATGTTTTCTCATTTCATGTGTGCACTGTAGTCCAGCTTGTGTATATCTTATATTGTTATTTCTTCTCAAGACTCTGTACACAGCAGGGACATTTCTAATTCTCCTGGAAACATTCTTCCCATAGAAAGTTTGTATCAAAATGCAACACTGTCTTGCAATAGTACTTTCATATGGAAGTAATTTACTAGCATATACTTTTACAGCATGTTGGATGAGTTAAGGTACTGCAGGGGATCCAGTTTCTGATGCAGTAAATAATATATTTTCTTTAAAGTTACATTGTAGACATCCACAGAACTGACTGTAGGGCTCACCTCCATGCATCTCTTGCTGTCTCTGCAGACACTTGTAATGTCACATTTCTGTTTTACTTGTCATTCACCTTTTCCATCTCCTCTTCTCTGCACCCCGCCATGTCACCACCTCCCCTCTGGCACTTTCACTGACTTACTGACCGTCTCTAGGCTTATCCCAGATGCAGTCTGCATGTTGCCTTTCTTGTGCAATTCTTCAACTTATTTCTTCCTCCCTCATCGACTCCATTGCTCCTATCTACTGATGACCTGGTTAGCTCTCTGCTGGTTCATACCTTTGCCATAACTTAGTTTTTCTACAAATTAGCAATACCAAAGACCTTAAGATTGGCTTTAAGGTGAGAGCAAGGTTTAAATGTTTATTAATGAGACTGGGACTGCTAGAAAGGCACAGATCAGAAATTTGATTGAAAACATTTTGGTTTTAATATCTCATCCTCTGTTGCTCAAGGGATCTTTTTTCTCATTTTCCTGCCTTGTACATGCATCATCAGTCCAGTCTTGTAGCATTTCCTTGGCAGCAATTACATGTTACTTGTTTAATATGTTAGAATTACTTAACTGTCTTACAACCAAAATCAAAATAAGCACAATGTAGATTTCTGACAGGGTTTATACTGTCAGTGAGCATAATGATTTTATTTTAGGATGTACAGTGTCAAAATGATTTTGAGATTTTGAGATTACTATTGCAACAACACATCATCAGTAGGGTAAAACTAACCTGTATCACGACAGTCTAATCCCAGCTCACATTCCCTATTAGTGGGTCTCAAAATCTCAAAATGGTGGGTGAATTCAACTATAGGCCTATCACAGAAACTTTGTTGTTGAGCTAAGCATCTTGTTTTTGATGAGAAATTAATCCTAGTCATCAGACTTGGGGAGTTCAGAAAAAAAAGTAGGCCCCCGACCTAATCACTGCAACTTTTACTTTGAGAAAAACACTTGCTTTTTCATCCCACTTTCTGTACCTCGTCTAACTTAACCTTATGTCAAAAGTACTGATGCAATCTTGATAAGTTGTTGTGTTCACTCCATTTACAAAACCACAGATTGTTTGGGTGTCTACACTCTGACAGGTAAATTTTTCTGACAAATGTCTGTCTCTCTGTGCCCCTCTTCCTTGTAGATAAATATGTGTTCTGCCAGACTGCATCACATCAGACCTATTCACAACATCAATATCAATGTGACTATCTTCTATCACTCTGCTGTGTGTACTGTACAAAATATCCTCACTGCACCCTTATTCACTAATACTGGTCGTGGTCAAGTTCACATCAAACTTGTGAATTTATTACATGTGGCTAATAATGCCTTTTTCCTATAGCTACCCCATTATTAAGTTACATGGTGACTACACAGTCATTCAGAAAAAAACATTCAGGTTGTAAATAACAGCAGCAACATTGGAGGTGTTGCTCAGACCATGATTTTCTGGGAATATTTAACCCATGCATTTTTGTTTTCTTATAGGCAGATTTACTTATTATTAAAATCAGGCCTCTGCACAACAACATGTAAAGCTTATAGAAATTTTTTAGAAATGGTTGGTTATTATGGAAATGGTTGGCTGGAGTGGGACAAAAAAAATTGGCCCTGGCATTCTTCGTCCCAGAGAGCACACCACAACTAGTCATATACTGTTAACACCCAACCTGAATAATGAATACTGTCAGGAAATGTAAGTGCAAGAGTGTACTCCCTTTGCTCTTGACTGACTGAGTATTAAAAATGCACCCATATGTGTCTTTACTTCATGGGCCAGTTGTTGGAGAAAACATTTTTATTAATTTAAAAACATTAAATTAAATTATATTAGCCCCCATAGTGCATTGGCCTAACGAGATAACACCCGGTCTGCAGGATTACCAGTCCATTACTGGTTATCTGTTAATTACCACAACTTTGCTTGTAGTGTGATTTATAACCAATGTATTAATAATAAAATTCAATTAAATAACTATGTCATTGTGACGTCTTCCCCTCTGGTAGATTAAACTAAAGCTTTGCCCCCTTGTTTTAGAGAGCTCACTCATTCAGCAGCATGCTGCGTAGTTACAAACAATGAAGTCCAAAATATGACTTTTTATTCTCTGTTTAAGTTCCAGTGCCTGTCAACACATGGTGGGAAACTGTAAATACTCTATGATGGCGAAGGCTGGTGTGGTTAAACCGAGAGAAAGTTCAGATTTGTGTCATGGTTGTTTCATAATTCCTAGTGACAGTTTGCAAATTTGTTGTTTTCCAAAGGACATTTTTGTATTTTTGCCTGGAAAAATTGCTGCATTGTCAAGCAAAGCGTTATCTCTATATAGTGTGAAGTAAACTTAATTTTAATCAGACACCCACAAGGGTTTGCGCTGTATAAATATAGACATACACACACAGAATAATATACAATAAAAGTGTAAGGATCTTTCTTTCAGTCGTGCTTAAGTTTTTATGCTACCCTAAGGTGTATTTCATTGTGCTTACTGGCACCTTTTAAATTTTATCTGTCCTTAAGTTCTCTAGACTGGGACATTTCACCAGTGGCACATTTAAAAAAAAATGCATCCCATACTGACAGAAGCTCACATAAATACCCTCAATACCTATCTTTCAGCCATTTCTTATATTAGTTTCTCAGCAGGTGCCACTAAAGACCAATACTTGTTTCACCCACAATCACCTTGGTTGACAGTTTCATCAAAAAACATGTCACTTAATGGAACTAGCATCTAAGAGAACTAAAAGGACTCAGCCCTGTGTCTTAATAGTTATCCCTATAGTTATCTTATTCAGAAACATGTCTTTTATTGTGCATAAGTCCTTACATAGCCAAAATAGTGTTTTTCACCCTAATGGGCAATTTCATTGCAGCCTACTTACAAAGCAAGTCCCTCAGTGCAATAAGTTCACATCTGATCCAAAATATCTGTCTCAGTTTCATTCCCAGGACCATTTTGTAACTTATCCAATTTTCAAACAGGCATCAATGTAGATGCCTGAGATCAGACACAAAATGCCTGTCTGGAGAGATCAATCATGTTCAATGTCTCAGTCCATTCAAAGGCGAAATGACATTTATTGGGTCAGTCTATTCCCAGTGTCTCCTCTGCTTTCACTCGGCATCTTCTTTAACTTTGTGCCTCTCAGTGTACGTGGGTGCATGCACCAGTGTGTAATTGCTTGCCTGATGTCTAGCATCATCCTATTATCATATTTCATTCAGCTTACTGCCACTGTGTCCTATCTTTTTCCAGATTGCTTTAGTCGGATAAATGACTGTGTCAACCACCAAACATGAAAGAGGTACACAGACAAAGTTTGAATTTGCCACACTAGTGGTCAAAGGATCCACCACTTAAATAATTCATCAAATGTTAGATGGATTTTCATGAAATTTTGTACATTTTCTTGTCCCTGAGAGGATGTAGCCCATTGAGTTTGGTGATCCCTTGGTTTTAGTCAAAGTCTGATGGATGAATTTTCATTAAATTTGCTAAAACCCTTTATTGTTCCCAGATGAATCCCAATGACATGGATGATCATTAACTTTTCATTTCGTGTCAACTCAATTTTCTGTCTAGTATTCTGATTTATGCACAAACACCTCCCAAACTAATGACATTCCCATCACCCTCGGTACTTTGTATTTAATGCTAATTAGCAAATGTTGGCTAATGGCTAGCACATTAAAGTAAGTTGATGAACATAGTAAACATTTTTCCTCCTGAGTGTGGGAGGCACTGGTGCTGTGATTATGTCTGCATGATATTAATATGTAGCTCAAAGCACCCCTGTGCCTAGGAACAGCCTCACAGAGCTGCTCACAAGGCTGTAGTGTTAAATTGTGTTTTTGTCACTCTTCCCCCATTGTTGCACAGTACCACATTTCCTTTCTGTCCCTGCATGGCAAAGTGGGAGTTATTTGATGTCAATATAACATCTTCCCTTTTCTCAAACATTTGCCTCAGTGAAAGTCTAGTGTCCGAAAGCGTGTGCACAATGCCTTTTTTTTTTTTTTTTTTTTCTCACCATGCTTTGTGTTTCTGGCATGTCCGCACTTCTGTCTCCCTCAGTCTGCTTACCAAGCCCTGTTACCCTCTGTCTTCTGTCTCCTACTGAGATATTGTGAAATCAGTCATTTTCGTGTAATGGCCATATGGTTGCTGTCTTGATCATTTCCCTTTTTTCAGAGGTCATTTAGCTGGCAGTGATGTATAGCTCTGATTGTTAATTGAGTTTGGTGTACTCTCGCTCTCACCTCCTTTTTTCTTTCTCTTGGTCAGTTGCTGTCTCTCAGGCACACCCACAATCACTCATTTTAGTGCATCTGTCTGTGTCGCACAACCGCTGCCTCTCCGCTCCCATCATTTATTCACTGTTGCCTCAGTCGTCCTGCCTCTCTCTGTCTCTGACTGTGACCACCACACTGCAGGCCTTCATGCTGACTTTCCAAATTGTCCCTCAGAATTGATTTTTGGATAACTGCTCATACTTATTCCAGGATGTCACCCATATCCCATATCAATATGAAATGACAGAAATGTCAAAAAGGCCTCCATGCAAAGTTTGAATCACACCCATTACTTGTTTTTTCTTCTCCAACACATTTCAGTTGTGCCTTTTGAATTTGACTGAACACAGGAGACCCAAGTCTCCCCAAATACCAATCCAGGCAGATGTCCCACTTTTTTCCTTTGTCATCTTGTCTTGCGGTACTCCATGGTAACACTGACTCAGTTGAGCTGCTGTATTGCCAAATTTATGAAAAGTTGTCATTGTTTCCATAGAAATAAGTATCTCACCTAGCTTGGAAATTAAATTTTTATAGGCTTCAAGTCATAGTGCACATAGCTCCCCAATCAATTACCTTCTATCTTTGCCAGCCAAAAGGGCTTAAAAGTAAAGGGAAGACCCAGAGAGAAAGAGAGAAAGTGAACATCTTGTCAATTACTTAGTTTTTCTATCAAGGAGAAATTATATTTCCTGGTGTTTCAGTAATGCATTTTGCAAGTGAATAGAATGAAATAGACAAAGAGACTATGGGGACTGGAGACACAGGAATGAGTCTGACCACTTGATGATGACTTAAATCTGGTTTGTGTGTTTCTGTGGTGTGCTGCCCATTGGGGAAAAAAAAGAAAAATGAAAATGCAAATTAGGTTTTGATGAGATGAAACTTAGGACTCTAAACATTGTCTGGTTTTCCCCCATGGAGAATCTTACTCTACTTTCTTCCTCTGGAATTGACTTGTACTTTTCTACACTGTCTTCTACACACACACACACACACATACAGACTTACATTTTTCTCTATGCATGTCTTTCTACTTTCTTTGGAGTTCCACTTTTCTTTCTTTGCCTCATTATGTTAATGAAAGTTTAAAATAGAAAAGTTATTCATGGTTTGGCATGGACTGCCGTCACAACATTGTGACAGGAAACAATTGCACACACCAGAGCAGCAGACAGCAGGTACATCCCAATTCCCTTATTTGATTGTTCCTTGCTCGTTGATCGACCCAGAAATTGTTCCGGACTTCTATCTTGAAAGCTCCCAGAGCTCTTATTTCTGCACTGAAGACTGAGGAGGGATCTCAGAGGAGACATGAGCAATGATACACGAGACCATTCCTCACAGAACAAAAAAAAAAAAAAAGAACCAGTTTAAGGCTCTACAGTGGGCTTTTAAAATCTGTAATTTTACTCTTACTTAAAGATCCCCACCAGAGACATTTTAAGGTGTATAAAAGTACTCTGCTATGAGAAATATATTGTATAATGGAATGTTTCCATGAAAAAGTTTAATTAACCTCAGAAAAGGTCTTGAAAACCAGCCTGGTCTTTGTCCTTCACTGTGATATACAAGAAGCATAAATGCAAATTAGCCATGTCATTGCACTCTGCCCACCACCACTGCTCCCCCTCAGGTAGGCAGGTGAAACCACTGTGTAACATCAGGATATGGTGGCAGGAGGGAATATAATTTAGTCTTATACTGTATGTTTGAGCCTTAAACTGTTGAGGAGTTGTCAGGTGTGGTCGATGTCTTAGCCTGGTCATCTTGTATAAAATTGGCTGTAAGGTTTTATAAAGTTTGTACTATTACGTGTTTTCATGTTGTCATATTGTCGATATTAAGCAAAATGTGTAAATGTTTAACACTCTGTTAAAAAGTGCTATAGTTTCTCAGTATCTGTTTATTCAGTTAATGTTAAGAGGTAACTGTTATCTGAGAATCCTGAGACTGGTTGTTAACAGTAGGCTAACTGTCCATTAGCACACTCAGTTAGGTCACTACCAGGTAGTCAAAGGTAAAACTGGAGCATTACCTGTCTCATATGAACTAATGTTAAAAGGTAAATAAATAAACAGTGGAAAGAAGCTCCAGGGTCCGGTTTATATTGTAAAACTGTGCACTTCCGGCATATTTTGCTGTCAGCAGATAAAACTTTAGCTCCCATTCCTGGTGGCAGAAAAGTTAATTGTGGCTGCTCTGAGACCAGAGGTTTCAGGCTTAGCACAAAACTCATGAAGCCCATACCACAGGTGGTGCAGTTGCACTCTATCGACTACTGGAACTCAGGGAATGATGGGTGCCTGGTTTGCTCCTGACCTACGCACTGATTGGTTTAGATGTTAGATCAACAATGCAATGTTTTATAGAAACTTTGACATTTTGAGTTTTGTAAGTTGGAGAGATTTTGATTTCTTATGTCAGTTTTTGCTTTATGAGTGTTTATCCAGTTAAAGGTGAAATGTGTAAGATTTAGAGGCAAAATGCAACCTTCTTGGATCCAAATATTACAGATTATTTTTATTTTGGTTGATAGTGATTCTTTATTAGACAGCTTGAAACACTCATTGGTTATTAGTTAGGTCTCATTGAAATGTGTCACAAGCGTGGTCAGCTGATTTACAGTAGCAAGCTATTTTTTTAATGTAAAATATTTTACATTAAAAAAAAAGTTGGGATGAAACCATAAACACAGGTGACATAGTGTCATTAATGGGCATAGGTTAAGGTTAGCTATACCTTGTCATAAGTAGAAAGAAAAATTTGGATCTGCCTTGATGAAACATTGATTTAATGAACCACCCTGAGTGCATGCTAAGTGACCCAAGTCAAACTCACTGTTGCGTGAATTGCAAGTGCATGCTGTGGCTGCTAAAAGTCCAAAAATGCCCAGGATGACCTTCTGCACCTATGAGTTTGACTTTCAGAGGTGCGTGCACCACTTTGTCACTGTTTCTGATAATCCCCATAGTCCTGCAAACGTTGCTGAGTTAAGAGAGAGAAAGAGACGGATGTACTATATTCTGAAAATGAAGGACTTTGTGGAGCAGTGACACTAACAGCATGTCCTTTGAGATAGGTGAGCACGATCACCAAAAACTGACTGATAATTTAGTGCTAATAAAAATACACTACTCAGCAACAAGTGTCTTGTGTGCACGATGCTGTGTGCAGTAACAGTGCAGCTCCTTTGTTGCTTTAATATATTTGTGGTTTGGTGTCTGCAGACAGGAGACGTGGATAAAATGTTTCACATCTCTGAGCTGTCTGCCTTCTCTGTGATGCTTCGTTCTGTTAAGTTCATATGAAGTTGGATGCTTTACTGAACAGGTCTACTGGGCACAGCCCTGTGGACCTAAAGGGATCAGGGCGGCCCTAGACCAGAGAACCAAAAAAATAGAATGTAAAATAGATGTGAAACTATAGAAATTACTATAAAAGGAACAGAAAACAACACCAAAGATTAAAATTGTAAACACAAAACAAGTAAAATAAGTGGAAAATGACTAAAAAGATCTAAAGTCGACAAAAAGTGCACACACAATAACCACAAGGTTACAAAAACTGATTCCAAGTCATGTGGTTGCTCAATCAGTGAGTCTTGCCCAACCACTGAGTCTTGAGAAGTGTAGGAGAGGTGAGGGGCCCATTGACTTCTAATCTGTCCAAGCATACAAAGTGTCAGGCTGTTTGATTTATGTGGCTTCATAGTGGCAAGTAAAGTCTATGGGCACCTGCTGTGGTGTCCATTAGGCCTGTTTTTATTTATTTATTGTCGGTCATTTTTGTTTCCTGGTTTGAGGCTTGTCCTGTGTTTTGGGTAATTGTAGTAAGGCTGCATGTAGGTGGTTGTTTATTTGTAAATGATAATCACTTGTACACTCATGCTGCAGGATTCCTCTCTACAGAGATGGAAACGAGTGTTGCTTCTACACATGCAGGCGATGATAGACTAGAAAGCAGAGGAAATCTGACACAGAACAGCTACATACATTCTACAATAATTAATGACCTGACAAAATGCAGCTGGTCAGGTGAGCTGAAGCTCACTGGTCTGATGAGACAGCAGCCATCCACTGTGCAGAGCGGGGACCACAATGCCAGAGTGTAGCGGAGAGATGACTGAGCACAACACTCCCTAGAGACCGTGAGACAGAAAGGAACAAGTCTTTCAGATTAAATATCAAAATACGTCATTTGTATTTGTACCTTAGAGCTACAGATTTATTTCATGAGAACTTGGTACAAAATTTCAAGTGACATTCCTCTGTGTTAATAATTGCTGCAGTAATAGTTCATTGCTGAGATCTGGGAAGTGCTATAATAATGACTGATAGGCATGTCTAAATAGTAATTTATATTTAAGTCATGTAGTTTTTATTTCTTATATATATTCTTCATAATAACCTGATTCATCACTGTCCATACATTGTGTGTGTGTGTGTGTCTTGGTCTTCGGAAGTGTACAGTATTTCACTTGTACATCTGGCTTAAGTCTGGTGGCAGCATGGCAGCACTTTTGGAACACATCTCCTCGTGTCTTAACCTCTCATCCATCACACCACTCTTTAAGAAAGCTGATTAGAAAATCTGCTAAAATTGCAAATGGAACCCATTATGGCATAATGCAACCGCAAACCTCATTCCTGGTAATGAGTCGCATACCAATAAAACAGATGGACCTACCGCACTTTGAGCTCTGTTCAAGTTAAAAAACACACCCTAAAACTCTGAACTAACCCACCACAGAGGAAAAAAAAAAGTTTGTTGATAAAAGAATTTTAGGTCCAGGATTAGCTCTGGGATTTTAAGAATAAAGAGTTTGCTCACCTAAGTACATAACATAAAAAAAATGCACAGCATTAAAACTTTGCACTAGAAAGATCTGAATTATTGTAATTATTTATAAAGCATTTTAAACAAATTGGTATATGATAAAAGTGACATGATAAGAAAAAAGAAAAAAAGAAAAAATCATGGCATTATGACAGTTGAATAATTGCACTGTAACACTGGAGTTTAGATTCCTCTCCTATATCTGCTACTTGGCACTTAAGAAACCCCCCATGATGTCATGCTGGTGTCTATCTCTGGTTTGCCTCAATCTTTAATCTGGCAGCAAGGAATTATAGCAGGGACTTCCCCCTGACAGAGCATCACACACACTCCCGTAACCACAGAAAAATAGATGAGTACACTCAGAAACACCACGGCCTATGAGGGAGTTTCCTGATAGCAGATAATTACCAGTGTAATTTACAACGTTTGTGCACAAACTTGTTGAGAATGAGATCAAGAAAGAAGCTGATGGAACTAGAGGGCATGACTCATTTTTTTCCCCCTTTAGCAAAATATTTATCATCCATCAAACAAGAGAATAAAAAAAAATGGCAGCCACTGCAGATCTTAGTGTAAATGATGGGGCACTAAAACCCACAGTGGATTTATGACATTCAAATGTTTACATGCGTAGGAAGCACATGGACATTAGAGGCTTCAATTAGACCTCTGCCTGCAGTATGATGCAAATAGATAAAGGTTTATATTCGCACATACATTATAAGAACAGTTTGATTTTCAGATCCAAAAAATGAAAAGGTGACAAAAAATGTTGAAAAAAACAGAAATAAAGCCAATTGTGCAAAAATTATGTGTCTCAATCAAGGTCCTTTTTCCCTGATCCAATATTAAATATCTGCCAATACTGAGTTCTCATCCAATACTTGTATTTTCCTAGATAATACATTTACATATTGCACACTTCAAGTACACTGAAATTGTTCTAGTCAGTCAGTGTAGGTGCTTGATAACAGAATAGCTCTGCAGTGTATTTGGTATTTTTTTGTTTTTTTATTTTCAGCATCGTCACTGGTTGATTGCTTTTTAAGAAAAACAACTAAGTAAACAAACTAAAGTAGGCTATGTCTTTAATAACTCACTCCTGCTCTGTGCAATATTGTAATTAGGGCTGCAACAACTAATCGATAAATAATTCATCCATCCATCCAGTTGGTGCAAAAAAACTACTCGACTTTACTGGTACCGGAGCCTCATGTGGCTGCAGTGTGCACACAGTTCCTGGTTGATGAAGGCATTGATGCTATTAATTGGACCTCACATTCCCCTCATCTAATTCCAACTGAGGACCAATGGGACATTATGTCTCAGTGTATCTGATGTCACCAAGTACCACCACAGACTGTCCAGAAGAGATGCACTGATTTAGGTCTGGGAGGAGATCCCCTGGGACAAAACCAACCAAATCCTCAGGAGCCTGCCCTGAGTCTCATCAGGAGTTGCCGTGATAAAATTGAAGCAACTTGGATCAGCCTGTGGTTTCAATTTTTACTTTGACTTTTAGTGTGAATGCAACCCTTCATGGGTTGATGATTATGGTACAGTACAGTAAAAATTGTTAACTTCATTAATTCGTCCCTTGTTTATTTATTTATTTTCTGAGTAGTGTATACAGAGTCTAATTTCCTGCTTTGCTTGTGTCATAATTACTCTAGTCACTAGAGGTTGCCTAGCTGTTAAATGTGTTGCTGTTAGTTGTAATATTCTGACACAAACAGCATGTAGACTAATTTTTCACAGGACAATGTTGGACTCCATAGGCAGTGAACATAGCAGCAGAAACCAGTAGGCTTGGACGTAGTCAATTGTAATGATTTACCTTGTGTGGAGCCACAAGTAGCCAGTGAGTCCCCATAATGTCTTTGTGTAACATTAAATGATTAATACTTGTATAATAAGATCAGATGAACAAAAACAAGAATGTACACGCTGTCATTTTTACACAACCATGGTTTCCATAAATGCAGTGCAATAAAAGCACATCCACACAGTCACACACAGGCACAGAAAATAAGCTGCCTTCTTTGGAATTATGTCCAGTTTGGACCGTTCAGCAGCAAATGATTTACAAGTGTGTCATTTATATAGCACAGTAGAAGTACGAGTGTGGAGGTCAGGGTGATGAATGTGCATGTGATGTGTTGAACTTTTCTTATCTTAATCATGTACGGTAGTGTAAGACGTCTACAGCCCTCCTCTAGAAGTGTGTAACTCAAAGGTTTGGCAGCGAATGGACAAAAAACATCACGGAATGGAATTTTTTGCTGGATTGTCCAATATGAACATTTTGTTTGGCAAGTGGCTGGCAAAGGCAATCACATCACTCACAATGAAATCTTGTCAAACTCAAGTGGGAGAATAATCAAAATTAATTGCAGCTCACAATTACTCTTTTCATTTTGCTGTCTCAAAAGACTTCTCCTCACTTTACATACCCATCTTCCACACATACCCGCATCCACTAATTGCCAAAAAATAAACGTCTTCGTGGATGTGTGCTCCCCTGAAACAAATACCCACACACTGAGATAAATATTCGAACATCCGGATTCTTGATCTTGCTCAGTTGTTTATTTATTGTACTGCCACCCATCCATTAGCAAAACACTTTGACAGAATAACAGCCACATAATTATGTTAGCATCTTCAAGACTTTGCTACCACATCCCTCCGGTTGCCTGATTACCATAACAATTTGCATAATTTTTCCTTGATTACATAACATGAAGCTGTATCCAACGGCGTGCTATAAGAGCCAAGAAGTGATTATTCTATTTGATTACAATATCATTTAATGACGTTCATTTAACATCATGAACTTCTAACATTTACTTAATAAAACTAGTTAATATTGCTGGCAGATGAGGTGGAACCACGTTGTATTATGCTGCACATCAGAGTGGGGAGGCCTTTATTGTACTTTAGTTGTAATGTTGATTCCCTCAATACAATTTATTATACTTTAATTTAAGATGAGGTAGCCATTTTTTGAAAATGCAAATTTTATAATGGAACCATTTCATGCTTTGCCAACTATAATTGGTCTTAATTATTGCTGACAAGAACATGGAGCCCTCTGACTACATTTACACTCAGTAAGATTGATTTACTATGATTCACAATAGAAGAGAATGACATTAAAATGATTGTGCTTTCTGTAGATGTTGTCATGCATCACGTTGCATTACAATAAGAGAAAAAAAAAATGATTAAAAGAGGTAAAAACTCAAAAGATTAATTGTACAGTATATATCAGCTGCATTTTCATGTTGCAGACAGCCATCACAATACTGTACAATCAAACATATAGCCTGTAGAGTAAATTAATGTTCAAGCATGTAATTTATAGAGGAGGCAAAAGAGGCAGAAATGTAAAAGCACTCTGGCTGATTCACTAATGTGCCCAATGAGCTAAAATAATTTAATTCACACAGTTCAATAAAGATAATTTATCTTAGTGACAAAACACACTTTTAAACTACATACAATATTGATGTTTTGGGGCACAACATATCACCCCACCAGCTATTTATCAGTATGAACTACAGCATGGTCAGTGTTATATTAATGATTTTTTTTTTATTATACTATTGATTTGTTCCACAGTAACAAATGCACTTCTTGACTAAATATGGTGAGTTGGTTTTTAATTTATTTTTTATTTAGAGATTGCACAAGGTCTCAGTACTGTATGTGTCAAGTAGTAAGAAATGCAATGACAGTAATGGGGGGGGGGGAATCATATGCATAGTCTTAACCCTATTAATGCAGACAGGCTAAAAAAAATAATATACTCAAAATTTAAAAAAAAAAAAAGTTACTGTTTCCCAACTATTTTGATCATTCATAACCACCGTTTCTTTTAGGTAACTCTAAATTTTACAACCCAGAAAACAGAATGAGATTACAAGATACTGAACCACAAATATGCCATCAGTTTAAGTTTTGTTTGCCATATTAATGAGAGCCTAAGGCATAAAAAAATACATATTGTTTGGAGAACCCTTAGGAGCCACAAGTCAGAACCACTTTTGTGTCAAAGTTTTAATAATGGCATAGTTGGAAGAGTTTTCTGCAGGGTTTATAAAAATAGATAGAATCAAGAGACTTACAGGAAAAAAAAAACTTACTTAAAGACTAAAGTAGCTTTGATAAGGGCAAAGTGTCTCATGGATGGCGTCTTTTAAAGGGCTAACAAATGTGATAGAGACAAAAGCATATGAAAAAGCAGTGAAATGACAAGTTTCACAGTGCTGCTATTTATGGGAGATCTTTGATGAATGACTTTTGTAAATGAGGGACCAGATTATGTAGCATTCAGGGATCAACACCACCTATTCATAAGCCCTTTTCTCAAGGTGAAGCTTGAAAAGACTAAGCTTCTCAAACAGAACTTTTTTTTTTTTCCCCAAATGTGCAGGATATCTTAAGCTGTTAAGTGTGAATCTCATATTAGCTTGAATGTCACTATCATTGGGGAGCTCTTTGACTGATAGTTACAGTCCTTCCTTGAAATCAGCTCCTGATTCTACCAAAATGTTTGATGAATGATGAAGCAGTTCTAGAAATCACTCATTCTTTTTTTTTTCCTGTCCACAGTTTTCCAAGTTAAAAAAAAAAAAAAAAAAAAAAGAGCAGCCGTGACAGTTACTGTTTTCAAATCTGGCACAAAATTAAAAGCAGATGTCATCTTGTTTTTTTAACTGGAAACACATTGGATTTGACTGTTAATTCTTCTTGCCTGTAAGCAGTAATGAACTATGACAAAGAAGTTGTTCATAAGTTGTTTCTTTTATGAGAAAGGGTGCTGGAGGTTGAGGTTGTTTAAAACGGCTGATTAGATTAGGCTGATTTTCACATCAATTTAAGCTTAAATAAACAGTGTGTGGGCTACTTGGGAGTTTTCTGAATATGTGGGTTTCTGTGTAAATCATCACTACAGAGAATATTTGATCATAACACTATTTTGTAAATGGGGCTCCTGGTGTAAGTACCAAAAGTGTCTGTAATTGTTTTATTGTGTTAACAGATGCCTTAGATTAAACTGACTGTTTAAACAGGTTAGTGAAAGGCTTCAATAGCAGCCAAACATCTAAACTTTAGCATCTTCAGTGCTGTGTTTTACACATCTTACATAAAGTGATGGTTGTTTGTCGCCTAATACATTTGATTAAAAAACAGTCAAACCTACAAATCAATACTTAAGTGCATTGTGGGATCTATTACCAGGCCACTACAGCCTTGTTACAATCTCTCAATCTATCAAGCTCCATCCCTTGCACTCATCATGGATACCTGCAGATAAAAGTGACAGCCCAGGCTCTCACCCAGTGTGAATGTGAATGTAATCTGTTACTCTTCAGCCCTGGTGGTAATGCAGCTGCTGATCTGATCTTCAAATGTCAGCTGGTTCATTATTAAACCGAAGGGCTGTGATCCTACCTGTCATTTAGCTGCTTTTGAAGGTCAGCAGCTTAAAGAGTATTCAGCTCAATACCTGACACAAATGCAGCACACTCACACACCCACCCGCACACACTAATGCACACAAACACACACTTCCATACAAAAATACAAACACACTTCCATAACTTTAAATGTCTGCTGCCCATCACTTTCCTACCTATCATGCTTTCTATATTTGGCCTTTAATATGATTCTAATATCTGGAGACTTAAATATGCCGAAAGTTCACCTAACCTACTGTCCAATCATGCATGAGGTCAGGACTTGGTATATGATATGAAAAACCTCCACAAACAAATGATAAGCCATACATTCAAGCTCACACACCTAAACTCTTAGGCCCATATATCCCCAGGCCTCAGATTTAAAGCACTATGCATGCATTTTTAATCTCAAAGAAAGTGTTTTCTCTTTATCTGTCACTCTGTCTCTTCCTCCATTTCTTTCTCCATCCGATATTCATAATGGGAGCCAGTAGCCTTTAACCCCTCCACAATAAACCCCATTCTCCTTTCTTACTTCCTTTGTCTTGCATCATACAAAATTCAGCAGTGAGGAAGATCGTGGAAGGGAAGGGTCAAGGACTTTAGCTGTCATTAGCATTTAGATTTGAACTGGTATGAGGTTTGGGTATGAGGTGGAAAGATTTTCGAGTTGTGAAGAGGAGAGCAGATGGAAAGGAATGCAGGGAGACATGGCAGGAACTGCTTCAATATGAAAAGAGAGTCAGCAAGAGAGAAGAAGATAAGGCTGTGGCAAAACTTGTTTGAGAAAATCCAAACGGGAGGTGTGTGAGTGGTATAAAGACGAAAGCACTTTGAAAAATGAGAAGCGTGCGTGTGTGTGTGTGTGTGTGTGTGTGTGTGTGTGTGTGTGTGTGTAGCTGGGTGAGCAAGAGATTCAAGGAGAGATGTGCTGAAATGTGTATGGATGAGTGGAAAAGATTGTGATACAGGAGATAGACATATGGGGAGGAGAGAGACTGAGGACCCTTCATCATCCTCACTCTCATCCTCTTATTTCATGAAAAGAAATTAGTTGAGGCAGAGACATGGCTGGAAAAAACTCAAGCCAGAGCTGAAGGTAGAAGATTCAGCATACAGCTCTGTGGTCCTGTGTAGTTCAGGCGACACGGGACCTCTACTGGACACAAACTACGTTTTATGTAGTTTAGTTAACCATTCTCTAAAGTTATCCAATGCTATTTGTAGCAAAAGAGAGATGGCAATAGAAAATAATATTGGAAATGTGCACCACAGTGTCTACATTAGTACAATAGTGTATTAAAGATATTTATATATTTAGTCTTGAAATTGCCCAAATTCCAAGTTAACTTATTAAATGTCTTTTTAGTCCAGCCCCAAACCCAAGGAGTTTGCTGCCATACTAAACTAAAAAAAGAAGCAATAAACAGTAAAATATTTTGGACTTTTCAACTCATTACCAAAATGTTAACACTTACTGGATAGTGAGTTTTTTTTGCTTTTTGCTAAGCTTTTATTTTCTGAAAAAAAAAAATCTTTAACTTGGTGCTGAACAAAGAAAACATAAATATAAAAAATGAACTTTTGTTCTCTCATAGTGGATTAATGCTACACTAAAGGATTACAGTGAAGTCAGGTATAGGCACTAATATTTTTTTTTTTTTTGCACTGGCCTCATGGGCCACCAAGCCCCTAAATTTAGAGGCCCATCATGTACACAACTTCAGAGTGTGCAAATGCAACACAAAATCTTTATAACTTTTCTGTTTGCTGTGTTTGTAAAATGCTCAACTAAACAGATCAAGTGAATTCAGGATGTTTGTGCAATTTTATGGTTGAGCTGACGAAGTGCAGGAGGTTTTTATTTATTTATTTTTTTTTAATTATGGGTATTTATTTATTCTTAATAGAAATTTGATAAAAACTTATTGGCCACAGCGAGCCACCTACTGGGGATCAGTGGTGGCCACATAGTAGCTTTTTGTGGCCATTGGGCCATGATTCATGTCGAACCTTGAAAAGCATAAGTAACATACCTAACAGTGAAATAAATTAAGTAAACAATTTCCAAGTGGACGGGAGAGAAGGAAATTGGAGTTGAGAGGTAATGGAAAGAGGATATAATTTTCTCTTAGCCAGCTTTATGGCTCTCTCAGGGCTTCAAGTATGTTTGTGTCAGATGTGAGTATCTCCCTCTGGGATAAGGCTCAGTGTGTTACATTTACTCATCTCTTGCCCTTGTCTGCTCACACTTAAGGCCTCAACCTGACTTTATGTCTGGGTGCTTCCTCTGACACATGTTCTACCTTGTTTCCTTCTTTTTCTTTAATTTACTCGTTTTTTTTTTCCTTCCATTATTTCTTTCTCTCTTATGGTGCTCTAAAACTGATATATTTGGTATGAGTCCTATTATGTCTAAACCTAGCCCATTATCTCTATATATTTATATTCATTCCAAGACATTTTTAAATTCCTAAAGAGATATGGGGCATTTGGAGCAGGGTCCTTTACAAGGTTGGGAAGAAAAAAAGATAAGTGAGACTAATTTGAAACACTGTATCTCACTTAGCTGTGGTCTGACTTGAAGGCCATGTAATGGTTATAAAGCAATTTCCTGTCTGGAAAACAAGGACATCTACATCAAGGTCAGAGTTCAGAGATAATCTAATTTTCCTTAAATACAATTAACAGATTTGCAAGATAATGTCACACTGCAAATTAAGACATATGTCTGCGTGTGTGTGTGTGTGTGTGTGTGCGTGCGTGCGCATGTGTGCATGTGTCAGAGTAAGACAGACAGAATGGCTGCACCTGTTTCTGATTTAAATGTCCTGATACAGATCTCAGACTCATTTCTAAACTCTTGGACACTCTCAGAAGCATGAAGGAATGAGTTATCTGTTTGGCTTGCACGTCTGCAGTGGAAATACTGTGAGTGGCTACAAATGCATCACGGTATGTTTTTCCTGTGCATGTACATGCGCCTGTGAGCATGTTTGTACAGTTGCCTTTATTGTTTGGACACTTTTGCTTGCATGCTGCTTTAAGCGTACACATGTGTATGCAGACTGTGTGTCCCCTGGTGGGAAAGCTTCATATTGAATCACACACAGACAATTGTGTCTGCAGCAGCAAACACAGAAGTGTAAATCTACCTGTGTTCCCTCAGAAACTCAGAAACCCAGACAGATTTTTTTTTTTTTTTTTAATGTCTAGAGTTTTGATTAGTGTTCATGTGTTAAATGCCCACCAGTGTCAAGATGGAAAGATAGAGTATACTACAAAACAGAGTGGGCAAAGTGGGAATTTTACCCTTTCAGACTCCTGAAACATGGAGTGAGCACAAACACAACTCCATAATAAAACAGCATTCCAATTATTTGAACTTTAAAAAGCAGGCGACACTGAGATGTATTGGGCTCGCCTTGGCATTGCTTGAACTGCTTGGTGTTCAACTTTTTCAAGTGAAAAGTTAAATTGAGTGTATGTCACATTTTATTCCACACTGTCAAACTGTATCAAAGAATCCATTTGGCACAATGTACTGCATATCCATCTACCTGGAAGTCAGTTTGAGAGGTTTTGTGTTTTTGCTAGACTTTGTGTGTGTGTGTGTGTGTGTGTGTGTGTGCGTGCGTGCGTGCGTGCGTGCGTGCGTGCGTGCGTGCGTGCGTGTGTGTGTGTGCACCCATCGGTATGCACATGCATGCTCATACTGTGTCTTTTTTTTCTATACATAGAGTATTTTCACCTATTTGGTGAATTAGTGCATATGTGTCAATTGCTTTATGTAGGTATGCAAACTTGTGGGCAGGTGTGTGCATGATAATATGTTCTACTTACAAACTCAACTCCCCCAAGGCCAGTAAAGCGTAAATAGGGTGTCTGAGAGGAGATAAACACACAGCACAACGAGAGCACACCAATCTGTCTGAAAATACATGGTTGTTCTTGTACTTCTGTCTTTGAGAGGACCATTCAGTGTTTTTAGACTCTGAGAGTGAAGATAATGTATTCTCACCAGTTCTCACTTCTTCGCTGAACTATTGGATGATTAAGACCTGGTTTTAGGGGTTATTTGGAATTGGGTTAGGTTAAGTTAAGGTCTGTGGCTACATGTAGGCATTAAATTGAGATGGTTAAAACTACAGAAATATATCACAGTGTGCTCAGAAGTATAGGATCAAATATTATGTATTTTTCAAAAGGTTCATTCTTTCTGTCCAATGCAACAAAATGGACATATTTTATAGCTCAATATGAGACAAGTAAAAATGGACCACAAAATATGCAGTCCTGTCTTGTAGTGAGTTCTTACATTCGGGTCACAGGTTGTGCTTTTATGGTCAAGGCTAAACTTACAGTAGGCATGCACAGTGGTTTGACTTACTGCACACTGATAAGATCTTCTCACATCTAACATAATGATTTCATACATATGTGTCTGTGTGCACATGTGTGTTCAGCAAGAGGGCAGCCAGCTGTTTCATTCATCATACAGCTTAACTCCATATCTAATATCATCCATTTAAAAACATCCCTTCGAGCAAACTAAAGTTGTTTTTCCTGGAAAGAAATGATAGTCCATCTAAATAGAGGGAGCCCAAACTTTCATTATGACTTCAGATAAGCAGGCGGCTGAACCTGTAATGTAGTTTTGAGTTACAATGTGAGGGATGGGGGGCTATGGGAGCATTGTAAATAGCCTAGTAAATCACTAATATGTACTGTGGACTTTCAACACAGTCTGCCACAGCAGATAGCAGTATATTGGCAAAGTCGATTTAGCCGTAGGCCAGATATACATCCATTATCAATGGCATTGCTACAGTAGAGCTTAATGGACTTAGAGGTTGCAGACTTTCCCAGGTTAAATTGCGAAGTAAAATAGTGTGAAAAGAGTAAAGCAGATTTAGGTGACTAGAAAACTAGTAAACTAGAAAGTGGCATATGCTGCACCAAGTCGGTCACAGTTTATTATTAATGTAAGACTAACTAAACCTTATATCCAAGCTTAGTCTTATACGTTAATAATGAGAGTCACCAAATAATTAGACACACAGTTACAGAAGCACAGAAATAAAAACACCAAAATAGAGGAAAATAAACATTTTATTTTTGTGTTTGTACTAAAAATATTTTGGTAGTATTTGAAGTGCTTGTTTTGTATTATGCTGGCAACTAACATTTGTTTGACAGGCAGCACCAAAGGTCAACACACAGGTGGCATACAGTGTGATAGAGCTCAGTATAGTTGTAACCATTGTTCTCTATGCATGCTCACACACCAGTGCATCATTAACGTCCCATTTCCCAGCATCAACATGGGTAACCAGACAAGGACCAGTTTTATCACACTGACTCCCTTGATTGGTATCTTTTATTAATCTACCTGAACTACATCTTCTTCTAAAAGTATGAAGTGGCATCTAATACAAACCAACACTCCATCATTCAACCATTGTTAAACTAATGTTGTCACACCAGTAATAAATTAGTTTTTTTTTCATAAAGACACAATACACATTAATTGAAAAACAGTTTATATTGATGAGTAAATGTCTGACAGACTTTGTTGTAGGCTTAAAATTCGGTAAGCACGAAAACAAAACAGCATTTAGAGCTTGTTTTCCTAAATAAAATCCCATCTCAAATTCCAGTAAAGATATAGAACCCCAGGAACATGGTGATCTAATTCCTTTTGCGAAATCTAAACAAAACCAGGCAGGTACTTTTTTCTGTTAATGTGGAACCTGATCCCTTAATAGCTCCTGCGAAACTCTCTAATCTTGTCCAGCTCCTACTGTGTTTAAAAGCAGGTGATAATGTCCGTCTAACTGTTGTGGGAAGTCTGGAGCAGTTATCCACCTGACTTCCTGTCTTGGGAGGAAGTGGGATGTCAGATCTGATCATCTTCATGATGTTCCTTCTCTCTGAGGTCTCTGCTGGCCCGGCTGCGACCCCGACCAAGGGGTCAAAAGTCGCATGTTTCCCACAGTTCCATTGCACTGCAACCGTGCAGCCCTTCATGTTTTACAGTGTGCATGTGTGTGGAATAAAGAGAAAGCCCAAATTTCACTGTAGGAGTCAGGGATGTGGCTGAGGTCAAAGTGAAAACTAAATTTTATGGAAAATCTGTTTTTGGTTAAGAGACATGTTCGCTTGAGTGGCTTTTTTTTTTTTTCCTTTACTTGTTTTTTAACATGCCGTGAAGCAGTCGTCTTCAGGGCTACCTAAACTGGTGAACTCATGCAGGAAGCACGCCTGGTTTTTCAACTCTGACATTCATGCTATGTTGCTGCGTGGTTGTGATACTTGATATTTTAATCAGTCTCTTTAGTCTGTGAGTACTCAGCCAGGTGGATCTGAATTTATAGTCAAATTGCTGCAGTGCAATAGCCATGAATACAAAAGTACAATCATATGTAATGTTTAATCATCAATACAGGTGCATGTAACCCCTCAATGTTTTTATTCATGGTAAAACATAACTCATCTTGTCATTTGACTAGAATAATAATGACACTAAAGAAGAATAAGGTGAAGTGAACCAGTATAATCACTTTTCAAAACAAATTCCACTTATTCTCCACTAGTGATAACTGCATATAGCGAGAATATATAACAAAAGGGTATTACTCTCAGCATGTGAGACATTAAGTATTAAATCATTGTCATGGGCTGACATCATATCATTTTTAATGTTTGGATGCTGCTCCCTATATATTTTTTTTATAAAATAGGAACTAGGGATATTAGATGAATGTGACATTTACAATGTTTATTATTGATCTTCATTTTTTGATCAGTCCCTTTATTTACCAGTTAAAAAAAAAAAGACATTTCTGCCTCAACAAGTCTTCCATATTAAATCAGAAAATGTAACGTTTGTTTCTGCCTTTTAAAGCAATACATGGAAGCATTCAAACGTGCAAAAAAACCTAACATCAGCCACTGATGTGTAAAGGAGCACAAACATGTAGAGTTTAAATGAAAAGCCTGTTAGTTACATGGCTTGTTCTTGACAATTAAAAAGAAAAAAAACAAAACAAAACAACTGATCCGTTTCAACCTTGGCAACAATCTACCTGGCATGATTGTGTGTCATTCAGAGATTACCCCCAAGATTTAAAAAAAAAATAGCATAATATACTGTAAAAAAAGAAATGCTGTACTGAAGAAAATGACTTAGAAAAACAGGCCAGATATCAGTATTTATATTTAGTCGATATAAGGTGTCTATCCTATTGCAGCAGGTTTGAAAATAAAAAGTCTCCAACATGGAGACTTTGGGTCAGGTTTAGACACAAAAACCTGGTTAGGTTTAAGGCAATATCATGGTTTGGGTACTTAGTTGAGGTTAGGAAAATATTTGCTGACTGTTAGTAGGAAATAGGAAATGAACAGTAGTTCTGTATAGCTGAAGTTTTGTTGATCCAACCAGCATGCCCTCCCGAAAAACACAAGTCTTAATTTATGCAGCAGCTAGAGGGAATTGTCGCTTCAGGGGGATAAAAATTAAAACAACTGATTGTGTCATTTTTCTTGGAAGGGCAGTCTCTCACGGCCTGCATAGCAACTGTGCATGTTGTATACAGTTGTACTGCAGGTCTCTTTTAATATCTTTCTACATATGCTATCTTTCCTCTCTTGTCTCTGCTTACTTCTTATGTTATCTTTCTTTTTATTCCACTGTCATCCCACCCACAATATAAATGTCGTCTCTTTAAAGCATTTTGCTTCCCCCTCCCTCCTACTTCATCCCTTGCTTTCCTCTCTCCCTTACAATGTCTTCATCTCTTTCACCCCTCCCTCCGTCCCTACTCCAGCTAAACATTCTTACAAGTATGCATTTCACTCCATCAGCTTCTCCGTACGTAAGTTAATCTTGTGAGAAGCCATAAAAACGTTGTTTATGAACAGTTCAGTAAGTGCATTGTTGGCAAGATAAACCACCCTGATTTATGTTCTGATCCTAGGGAGTAATACAATGAGGAGAAAAATGGCTCTTTCTATTGCTCTATATGCATGTCTGTCTGACTATCATTCTCTCTTTTGACCTCCTTCTCATAGTTAGTTTCCCATCTAGCTATACATCTCTCTTTCTCACTCTTTCATTTTCTGTGCAAAAACAACCTCCCCCCTCCTGGCTCATACTTTGTCAATCATTCTCAGTTGCAGTCTCTCTCAGATGCATTGAAACGACTTAACTATGTTGTTTATTTTGCCTCCTACCTGCCTTTTTATGGCCACTTTAATTCATCTACGTGAGGCAGACTTTGATGCAAATACGCTCTGCAACCAACTGAGTCGTAGAGAATTTTTTTTTCTTCCAAAGTTGTAATATTGTTTTGTTTAGTGCAACCAATTGCCTGCCTAGCAGCTGGCTGCATGTAGTATTGGTATTGACAGGTGCTGACAGCAAGAGACTTCATAATTTGAACCAAGCACATCCAGGTGTGTTTCAACACAGCTTCAGTGGGGATTCAATGGGACCGCTGTGTTTAAATGCTAGGTAATGGCAAGACAATGACGCACAATGCAGGATGTCCTGCAGATTAATGCATTTAAAGGCTTATCAGATGCCAAAACTTTGCACAAGTGTTTGTAATACCCACTGACACAATTTTACAACCGCTTGGAACACTATTCCAATTTTATCTTCTGTCATAGCCGTTTTGTAATGCACAGTATTTGTCTAAGATTTCTTTCTGCTGTGTGAGAATGTAGCTGCAGATAAAAGGTCCCCAATCGAAGATGCTATCACATGTGATTGCTTGTTTTAAAATCTTTAAACCATGAAGTATATTTCTTTATATATATTGATGTTTTGCATTGATGCAGAATGAATCTAACAATCGGGGACAATAAATCTGTGTTAGCCAAAACGCACTGAACCATACCTCACATTGTTTTCTTCATAAACCTGCTGCTTTTCTCACCACACAACTCATACATTAAGACTTTTCAAAATGGTTTATGGCACTAAGGTTACAAACGTTAAATAATTTGAAAAAATGACAAGTATTGAATGTTTTTTTTTTTTAGTAATCTGATGCTTTGGTTAGAAAAAGTAGAGTTGGTTTGAAAATAAACTTGACGGAGAATAAGATAAAGAATCATCTGCTGTAGAAGTGAAGAACGACGAAAAGTACCAAATAGTGCTGGGATTGTAAATCAGACAGAATAGGGCTTAACAACTTCCCTGTGTCTTAGCCACCCATACTGACCATGTTTCAGATGACAATACGTATAAGCCCAGCCTATTGTACATTAGAAATCAGCAATCTGACCCAAGGAGAGGACTTCACATCAAAGTAAAAAACACTGAAAGTTAACAATTATCAGAAACTATCCTCATTTTAGAAACAGTGGTATACAGAAAAGAATGCTCAAGTCATTTCAAGTGCGGTGGTAACTGCTTCAGACTGACAAATTAAACATCATGCATATGCACAGTTATCTTTGTGAGGACATTGATCTATCGTATTCCTTAGTCCCTTACGCTAACTTAAACCTAAATGTTGCTGGATGTGAAACAGACCTGATTTCCGGTCCTTTTGAAAAGTATCAAGGAACAGGTGCATGTAAAAGAGTCCAAATACATCAGCAAGGTGGCCAAGGATATCATCATAGCAGATGATATACTGGGTGGACAGAAGGGGTTACAAAAAAAAGAGAGGTGACTCATGGAGGTGACTGAGAGGAGAAGGGTGACAAATTCGATAGAAGGGCACGGAGGAAGTGAAGGGCAGAGGTGGGGTAGAAATGAAAGTGTGCAGGTGAGTGATGAGACGAGAGAGAGGGTGTGGAGGTGAAGAATGTGGTAAGGACACAAAACAGGGATGGACGAGGGAAGAGGTGGAAAGAAATGTAGAAAAACCAGCAGGGGCAAGGAAAGTTCGAGAGAACAAGGGGAAGTGTTGGATTGAGAAGACAAGAGTGACAAAAAGTAGCAGGTAATGAGAGACAGATGTGAGGACTGAAGTGAAGAGGAAGAACGAAGAGACTGAAAGAGGAAAAGGGAGAGATTAAAATTACAGGGGTGATGAGAGACAGATGGAGGCATGTGATGGATGGAGGCGTGGAAGGATGAAGTGATGATAGTAACACATCTCAGTCTTGGCTGTTCCGTGCAAAAGTGAATTAGTTTGAGGTTTACAAGGGTTTCTTGTGCAGTTGAACTTTGATCTCATTAACATGCTTGGACTGACCCTGACATGCCGGAATGTGTGCGCACAGGGCAGCGACGGCAGCAAGACGGACATTATATACACCTGCTTCAATAAAACGTAAGATCAGAGCAGATGAAATCAGCAGTAACGGACACACACAGTACACTAACAAGCATATAAACAAAGAAACACGCAGAGAAGCAAGCATACATGCAGAAAAAAGAAAACATCAGCAACAGATGAGAGCCAGTTGTCTTATGGTAATTCAGCCCATATTTCAGCCTTGTAAAGTCAAGGCTGAATAACATATTCAAGACAGATGTGGTGTTTTGATGGGAGCTTTTATTGTTAAAATGATTGTTTTAACATGCTGATGGAGACTCTGTTGAAACATTTTTGTGATGGTATGTGAGAACTTTTAAATCTGTCACGTGAGAGCTAAATGGAGGCATGATTAGCTGGAAAATGTGAGGACCTGCATCACAGATATGTGGATGAATAGAGAGAGGGGCTAAGCAAGCTAAATAAAGATCTGTATATACGTTATCCTATGTATATTTCTGTGTGCATACATGTTTGCACCAAAGAAAGTCTCAGGTGTGCTACATTCTGTCATCGTAATCTCTTAAGTGCCAAATTCAAGATCTCACTGCTTTGCATTGTCTTGCTTTGAAGGAGGCCTGGCAGCCATCTGTTGGACTTATTTCAAAAAAGGAGACAGCACATGATTCCTTGTGTTATCAAACTTTAACACTCGTCATATAACACCAAGAGAGCCTTGAGGTGTCAGGCTGAGACCAACGGAAAGAGAACAACAAAAGCAGCTATAAACGGGGGGGTTAAAAAAACAACAAAAACAGCAGGGCAGACAGAATGAAACACTTGCGGTAAAGTGAGAGGGGAAGGAAGAACCGAGGCAGATGGATACAAACATCAGGAGAAGGATGGCACGACAACAAATTAGGGGATGAAAGAGAAGTCGAAGGAGAGCTAAACCAGAGAAGGAAATCTGTAAGGAAAAACAGTCTCTTTTATTGTGATAGAAAATTATATCCACTCCGGTTGCAGCTGGAGATAAAAAAGGCCTTAATATTTAAAACCCCAAACTTTTCATCCTTAATTCTATAGCAAGTATTTACAACTCCCAAAATCTAATAGGTTTTTACATAAAGCAATGAACCTTCCCTATTGTCAATTAAACATGTTGTTTTTAAATTACAATACAATCCTAACATTCCCTGAAGTACCTCAAGTAGCAGTTGCGTTGTGACCACATGTATCAGGTCGCAGCTATAGAGAGTGCAGGGGGATACAATTGAGGATGCCAGTTGAGGGAAGGTTTAAGAAGTTTTTAGCTTGTACGGCACAAGCAGGACGGTTACAAACAGCCAGACACACATCAATGAAAGAAGTAATATAACAGCAGAGAGGCACTTGGTCTCACACACACAGGCAACGCAGGCTTCAGGAGAACAATGCCAGCTTGATAATAAGAAGTTCACTGCTTGCCCACAGCAGTAATTAGGTTATGTGGTGCAGCTCAGCACACAAGCAGCAGGTCAGAAGGGCTGATTACGGGCTGAGCCACAGGTGTGCAGGGCGGCGAAGCAAAATGCAGGTCAGAAAAACAGAGAAAGGTTAAGACAGAGGCAGAGACTTCTACTCTGTATGATTCACAATAGGCAGCAAGGGATTGGTACATTTATCAAGGACACACGGTGTCATCATACAGGCCATTAGGCTGAATAGAGCAGTGACAGGAATTTTATCACGAGATCTAGAATGAGCTTGTTTGTTTTTCATTGCTACCTAGTAGGTAAGGCAGCTCTACCATGACCAGCTACAGTATTATTAATACATTATTTAAAAAGAAAAATCATTTGAACTTCTAATAATATAAAGTTCCTCTTTGATAGTTTTGTTAGGTATGTTTCCCCATGTTGGTGACCTACGTTTTATAAAGTACAAACTGGGATGCACAACTTCTGGTACAGAAAAGGATTTGGGTACGTGTTCAACCATTTGTCTTTCCCACCAAAATTTTAATTCATATGGTACTAAAGACAAGAATCTCCTGGAGCGACTAAAACACACAACACACCTGAGTCCATACAGATGCCCACATTGTGTCCTAGGAGTCAAAAAAACAACTGCACAGTTTTATAATAAGAAGTGGTAGAAGTACAGTAACTAAAGGGACCAACCACCCAACACCAGCTGTGCTGACTTGGGCATGCCATCAGCACGCCTCAGGATCTGTTGCCTTTCTGGATCCTGTCTATCCATTTACATAATGTCAGTGGTCAGAATTAGTTCAGAGAAACATTTCAAAGGCCAGCTGAAGGGAAGAAAGTGCAGAATCTCATCTGTGGACTTTGAAGACACAACTGTTGACTGTAACACCCACTGGCAGCTCTGGCTGCTAAAGGCTCAGAGGCTTCAGAAGGAGAAGGCACCCAAAAACATTGAATATGACACAGGAGAAACATAACCTGGGGCAGGGAGATGACACAGTGGGGAGAGGCTGTCCTACAGCCAAACATCCTGAGATCTAGCCCGAAGTATCAAATATCTCCCTTGTGGAAGTGCAAGGCAGTTAGGAGGTGATGAAATATATGTGTGTACATGCACAATATTTAATTGAAATGCGCATGAGACCTGGGATGATGTTTGCTGTTTGGTGTGCACATATGGTATATGAAGGAGTATGCAAATGGGTGTTTGAGTATGCATATGTGTGTGTGCCTGTTTATATGGCTGAGAGAGGCATGGATTGGGAACGAGGGAATGTTTAGTTGATTTTTGTGTGTGAGCTAAAATATTCAAATTAAAAATTTAAATGAAGGAATGAAAACAGTGACTAGTCATGTGAGAGGTGATTAAATTTATAACACAGCCATAGGGCTGAGAGAAGAAGAGAGAGGGAATTCTGAATTCATTTGCCTTACCTCATCATGTCTCATATGACTTGTTTAATCATTGTCTAGTTGTCATCTTTCATTATAATGTAGTGCAGTATGTTAAAACTGTTTTTTTTGCCAGTGCGCTATGAAAAAAGACACCATAGCTGTGTTGCAGTTGCAGATGACATACCACATTTACACTGGAGAAGGAATCGGATCAGCATTTATTTGCATACTTTATTTGATTTTTGAATGTGGTATTAAAAGACTGTTGCTATGCACAGAAACAAAGGATTTATTTATAACTGATCTGAAAAAAACTCAAATGTGTCAGATAAACAAATCCAAAAATGCCTTAGGTGGGAGAAAATATTATGAACTTTCTAAAAAAAAAAAAAAAATTAAAATCCAAAAATTTCAATTTCCTAAAACATTTTTCAGTGTGATATTTTCAAATTTTAATTTCAAAGTTGCACGTAGTTCATTAGTTTAGATTTGTGTTGCTTTTGCCAGTGAAATTATAAAAGCACATGTACTTTCACCTATCCTGGTCAAAGTCTTGGTTTAGTGAGTCTTGTTAAAAGGTGCAATGTGTAAAATGTGAAAGATTTAGCGGCATCTAATGGTGAGATTGTAGAATACAACCTTCTGAGCACCCCTTTACACCCACCCACTCGCTTCCAGACACCATGAAGTGGCCATCCCCTTTAAAACAAAACATGGTTTCCTGTTTAGAGCCGGTGTTTGGTTTGTCCATTCTGGGCTCCTGTAGAAACATGGCGACGCAGCATGGCCACCTTCACTAGGCAGACCTGACTTTAATTACCAATCTCTATGAAGATTTTAAAAACCTTTATATATTAACTAAACAGTGGCCTTGTTATTGTTCATCATCTGATAGTTCTGGCAACAGTGACAGCATTAAAATTAATTTATCCATTATCTATACCCCAATATTTCTATTTAGGGTCACAGGGATCGTAGGGCCTATGCCAGCGCTCTTTGGGTGAAAGGCAGGGGTACATTAATTCATGTAGAACAAATTAGAAAATTTTGAATTTGAATTGTGAGGAGGAAAGAGAGTTAGAGAGACAGAAAAAAATGGCCAGAGACATTCATTGTGTGTGCTGCCGTTTGTGCCAAATAGAGCCAAAAGTGAAAGACAGACAGAGGATAAACTGTCTCTGGAGTGACAAAACTCTCAGTAGAAAATTAAGAAGACATATTGAGTGAGAGAAGCAAAAATTGAATTGAAGGAAAATGGTGATTTAGGAGGACAAAAGCTGGAAATAAAGGTAGATATATAAAATAAAAACAAAATGTAAAGAAGCAGATGACCCCCCCCCACACACACACACGCACGCACGCACGCACGCACGCACGCACGCACACGCACGCACACACACACACACACACACACACACACACACACACACACACTATCCCTCCTGACCCTCCAATCATGTTCTAAACAAAGCTATAATCACACTGGCAGTGCTGAGATTAGATCAGGTGAGAGGACGAGAAAGAGAAAGGGGTCACAGGACGGATCAATAAGTATGGTGAGAGAAACCGAGGGTAAAGGAAGAGAAAGGAGGGGAGCAAAAAGGACAGAGTCTTGTATAAAGAGAGGAACAGAGAAGATGTAGAGATGTTATAGAAGTGTTGAGGGAGAAATAGAGGATAAAGAGATAAAAAAGAATAAAATGACCTGTCAGCATTTGCTCTTGCTGAGGTCACACACTCATTAAGTTATTTTGTTTTCATGCCAGTAATGCACTAAGAGAAGTAAGTCAAAGTGAGAAAAAAAACATTGTAATATATAGTTATGGTTAGATTTAATTGAATGTTTAATGTATAAGGATCCTTGCAGAGCCAGCCAAAATCTCTAAAGCTCAGTGGAGCTTGAGGTTGTATATTAAAGAGGACTTTTGTGTTTACTGTGTTTGCTTGTACAGTAAGTGTGTGTGTGTGTGTGTGT
Organism: Mastacembelus armatus; assembly: GCF_900324485.2. Classification (NCBI taxonomy): domain Eukaryota; kingdom Metazoa; phylum Chordata; class Actinopteri; order Synbranchiformes; family Mastacembelidae; genus Mastacembelus; species Mastacembelus armatus. The sequence continues at coordinate 8,181,759 of NC_046644.1, read as the reverse complement.
GTGTGTGTGTGTGTGTGTGAGAGAGAGAGAGAGAGAGAGAGAGCGAGGCCTTGGTGCTGACATTTAGATAATTTGATGGAAGTGTGTGAGTTTGTAGATGAGAGTTTGTGAGTGTAAGTGCAAGTATATGTGACCAGAGAGGTCCGTACATAGATGTGTGTACAAGCTAGAAAATGTGTTTTTTCTTGTGTTACTGCTTGATAAATCTTTGATCGACTTTGGGGTTTTTTTTTTCACCTGGTTTTGCCTCTTTCATAACACAATACACACAAACTACCTGATATATGCATCGTAATACACGTGTGCGTGCAAACACATGCATGCATCCAGGTCCTTGAAGGCGGTGTGGGTTGACAGGATTATGAAACATCCATGACTTATATGTACTCAATAAGTGCCCAAAGTGTCTATGACATTGAAAGAAATGATGTGGATTCATGTCCTGTGCACTTATCCAATATCTGTGTTTGTGTGTGAGCAAGGCCCAGTGAACCAGATGGGTACAGCAGCTGTTCTGCCAAGCCTATTTCATGACTGGATACCCAACAATAAATCCATACTAAATGCAAAAATGAACACCTGTAAAAATTCAAACTGTTCCACAGAGGCATTCACACACTTTCTGGTATTAATTTACCCTGGTAAACATTGTTGAGCTATCCTAATATCTATCAGCCTTGTATTGATTCTGCATCACTGCAGCAGAAACGACCAAGCTGCTCTGTTCTGTTCTGGGCTGATTGATCTAAGGGCTGTTGAGGACTTACTAAAAAAGATATTCTCTTCCTTTTCATAGAACAGTCTTTGCAAGAAGGTAAAGTCCACGGGGCATGAAGATGGACATGTCCTCTTCACTTTTCAAAAAAGTTTTTCTCCTTCCACTTCTATACTTCCAAATTAATTTGGTCAAACTGCACTTTGGCAAACTCCAGGCATGCAAATTTTGCTCCATGCAGCCATGGACCATGATTTGCATGTGATAGTCTCATAAACAGAGATGTTAACTCGCTTTAATGATTCTTCAGCTGTTATACTGGGCTTTTTACTTCACTGAGCATTTTGCTTTGTGCCTTTGAAGTCATCCAAGCTGGGTTTTTAAGGAGAGTATTCTCAGTACTAAATCCTCTCCCATTTATATACAGTTTATCTAAACGTGGAGTGATAAATATCTACAAGATTTGCTTTGGAACCTATTCCAGTTTTAGGGAAAGGGGAATCAGTTATTGACCATGGGTCTTCTGAAATCCCTTTTTCTGAGGCATGGTTCACATTGTGAATAGCAAACTTAACATGTTTGAGTTTGGTAAAAATCAAAGTGCCCCTAACTCACACTTCCAGTCTGGTTTCACTGATTGGACTTCACTGTAAGTTTTCTGACACCTGACTCTAATTAGCTTTTGTTGCTGTCATTCACTTAGGGACTCCTCACTTCAGTCTGCACTGTGAATATTTAAATGATGTATTGTATGAAGACAATACAATGTATGAAGAGAAATACAATCATTTGTTTTACTAGTTAAAACAGGCTGTGTAACTTTCCTTGTAACTAGACTATATGAGTCTCTCCTTCAAAGGATACTTTATCAACAGGAAATATACTTCCATTCTGTTGACAAAGTCAATACCATCTTTTTGACTTCCTGATTCAGTGAGAGTAGGCAGTATAATATACAGACACACTACTGCTCAATGAGACTGTTCTTGGCTTTGGAAGAAAATGGATAAACCTCTTTACAAGTCTTCAAGAACCTTTGCCATTGGTCTCCTTCAGAGAGGTCAAGATCTTTTGCATTAATCCTGAAGCCAGTGGACCTTCAGTATCGTGTGTGGACACTTACTTAGAACAGTCACTTACGCTCTATAACAGTCTCTTAGACAGATATTTGTGTGTAACCAGTGGTAATAAGTTGCATTTTAAGGGGAGGAATGTGTGAAAAGGCTAAGAAACAACACTATCAGGGGTATGTTGAGTATAGCCAGACCATGTTATGTACATCACGGAGCCGCCTGAAGTGCTATTCACTGCTTTGCGATGTAGTAAATTGTTTTTTGTTGTTGTCCCGCCTTCATAGTGACCATAACCCTGCACATGACCGCCACGAGGCCGGACCAGCTCAGAGTGCCTGCCAAGTAAATTAACTGCTATTGTTAATCTTTGTTGTCACAGGGAGCCCGCTAATTATAAAAATGTGAGCCTGAATACAAAATTATGCCAATATCATTTTCCCTTTTGTTTTAGAATCTGGTTTTCTGTGTCAACATGATGACCAGTTCACAGCTGTTCACACACATGTGCACACTTGCTCATGTGCACGCACACAAATTGATTCATGAATAACAAATGAATTCCGTGTATTTATTCTGATAGCCATGCAGTCCCTATTATGCGCATTGCCACATTCACAAAACTCTTGACATGCATTTGTTCTTAACATCTACCGTGTGTTAGAAATGTTGTCATCTGCTTTATTGTTCAGCTTGATACGTACCTACGTCCATACTCGGGATGGAACGTGCAAATGTTATTCACAAGCAGCGTAACAACACCAGCCAGCAGTAGCCTAGAGCACCTATTAATTTTGAGCATCTGCATCGGTTTTTACCGGTGAGTATACACAGACCTGCACACAAATATTTACTGCAAGTTTATCTCAGGGAAATCAAATTAAACAATGTAAATTTTTTCCCCTTAAGCAACCAAGACTAAGTGTGCACCAATTTCATCTTCTCACTGGAAACAGAGTATGAATGCTGACCCTTACATGCCTGCCAAAACCAAGTCTCAGTCCAAAGAATTATATTTACTGAGGAGAGGAGATATATTTCTAAACATCTGAATGCTTGTGTTGTATTTTTTTGACAAATTGAGCATCATAAAAGACTATAGTTTGGAAATGACCTACATATAAACCAGTTTCAAACATTGTTTACAAATGGAAAACAATAATTTATTCTTTCAACAACTTGACTTATTTGAGACCTGTGGCTAGCAAGTAGGATTTAGGAAACACCCACATGGCCAAGATACAGTACATTATTACATGAATACACAATTCCTTTTTTGTTTTTACATTATAAAAAATTCTCTGAAGTTGCATTTTAATGCTTCCTATTATACAAGTATTTGTTGAGATGAAGCAAATCCGTGTGTTTCCAAAGAGCAGCATTTCATTGAGTGAGCTGAGTGTGACTTTTTTTCTCACATACAAGTCAAACCAACCTTGAACTGTGCTGAACTTGCACTGCTGGTACAGTAAGTCACGTAAGCCTGTGGGGACAGGAGACAGTCTTGACCCAGCCACAACCCTCCTCTTCCTCCCCTCTCCCCTCACTCTTCCTCCATCTGTCCCTTCCTGTTTATCTTCATCACTTTGTCTCCTCTCGACATGTGGTACTAGTCTCAGCCCCCACCCTACCGTCCTATTTTTTACACTGTATGCAGTCACCTTCTCGTATTGCACTTGCTGCTTTCAGGGTCAGGGGAAATGATAGTGCGAGTAGTGCCATGCAACAGTCGTGAGTGTCTGCCAACTTAACCTATCACGGCACTTCTCATTTATGTTCACATTAGCTTATGTCTTTCCCCATTCCTGCTTTCGTTCCTCACCTCCACCCTTTCCTGTATCTCAACTATCTATTCAATTAAATTCAATTCAGTTTTATTTGTATAGCTGCAAATCACAATACAAATCTCAAGGCACTTTACAAAAAACAAAAAAACCAACAAATCCCTTATGAGCAAGCACTTGGCGACAGTGGAGAGGAAAAACTCCCTGTAACGGAAGAAAAAACCTCCAGCAGAACTGGGCTCAGTTTGGGCGGCCATCTGCCTCGAACGGTTGGGGTGAGTGGATAGAGAGGAGAGAAAAGAACAGAAACAATAAACAACAAATAGATACTGCAGTTTGGTGGGAACATTAACTGCACATCAGCGATATACAGCTCCAGGACCAGGGACATCTGCAGAAGGTACAGAGAGAGAGAACAGAGAGAGAGGACAGAGAGCACAAACTAGGGGAGAGAGAGAGCGCAAAGTTAGTGACATTTAATTGTGGAATATACATGTGAGGGGTAGAAGAGAGGAGGAGAGGGGAAGGGTAGAGGAGCTCAGTGCACCGATGGAGAGTCCTTGGGCAGTCTAGACCAATAGCAGCATAACTAAGGGATGGTTCAGGGTTACAGTCGTGGCCTAATGGACAGAGAGTTGGACTTGTCTCAGGACTGGCAGGAATTGTCGGTGGGGTGGAGTGAATAGCCAGTGCTCTCTCCAACTTCAATACCACCCTTGAGCAAGGCACCGAACCCCCAACTGCTCCCCGGGCTCTGCATTGGCTGCCCACTGTTCCGGGTGTGTGTTCACGGTGTGTGTTCACTGCTGTGTGTGTGCACTTTGGGTGGGTTAAATGCAGAGCACAAATTCCGAGTATGGGTCACCATACTTGGCCACAAAGTCTCTTTCACTTTCACTAAGCTTTGTCAAAAAGCATGTGTAAGCTGAGCTTAATAGCTAAAGGCTTTGCCTCCCATTCTAATTTTGAAACTCTGGGAACCACAAGTAGACCTGCACTCTGAGAACGAAGTGCTCTATTGGGATAATATGGTACTATGAGGTCTTTAAGGTATGAAGGAGCGCTTGATCATGAAGAGATTTCTATGTGAGGGGAAGGATTTTAAATTCTTTTCTGGATTTTACAGGAGAAATATGATCTCTTTTGCCAGATCCTGTCAGGACTCTGACTGCAGCATTCTGGATTAACTGGAGGCTTTTTATGGAGTTACTGCAACATCCTGATAATAATGAGCTACAGGAATCTAGCTTGAAGTAAGAAATGGATGGACTAGTTTTTCTGCATCATTTTAAGACAAGATGTCCCTAATTTTGGTAATATTGCGCAAGTGAAAGAAGGTAGTTCTAGCGATTCGTTTTATGTGTGAATTAAAGGACATATACTGGTCAAAATTAACTCCAAGGTTTTTCACAATAGTGCTGGAGGCCGGAGATATGTCATCTAAAGTAGCTATATTGTTAGAAAAGCTGTTTCTGAGGTTTTTATGCCCAAATACAGTAACTTCTGTTTTCTCTGAGTTTAAAAGTAGAAAGTTACTGGTCATCCAGGCCTTTATGTCCCTTAGACATGCCCGAGGTCTGACTAACTGATTTCTTTTATCAGGTTTCATAGATAGATACAGCTGACTGTCATCTGCATAGCAGTGGTAATTAGAAGTGCTTCCTAATAACATTGTCTAAAGGAAGCATGTATAAGGTCAACAGAATCGGTCCTAGCACAGAACCTGGTGGAACTCCATAACTAACTTTTGTGCACATGGATGGTTCATTATGAACATGAACAAATTGGAATCTGTCCAATAAATAAATAAGAAGACATTTTAACACTGTTCCATTCATTCCAATATCATGCTCCAATCTCTGTAATAAGATGCTGTGGTTGATGGTGGTCAAATGCAGCATTAAGGTCCAGCAGGATAAGTACAGAGATGAGTCCATTATCTGAGGCTAAGAGAAGATCATTGGTGACTTTTAACAGTGCTGTTTCTGTACTATGATGTGCTTTAAATCCTGACTGACGATCTTCAAATAGTTCATTTCTGTGTATTACATTACTGTGAGAGCTGTGTGTCTTTCTGACAATTATTCGGTTTTTTAGGAAGTGAAAAGATCTAGAGATTGAGGGAATCAGATTTAACTGTGTTTTTGAAGAGTTTATGAGGACACAGACCTTTCTATTTTGTAAGTAAAAAATAATACATATACATTTAGTCTAATTATAATCTTGTTTTCAGAAGTATCCAATTAAACCATGTAAGGTCATGATTGTATAAGGTCAAATGGTAACTATGATGTCAACATGGAGACACATGTCCAGTGTGTCAACAAAGTGTGAGCTTAAACAAAATATAAGATAAAGATGCAGCTTTAGCTGAAGCTCAGAGTGAGGTAGTAGGAAAGTAGCTGTTAGTACTACCACTCTCTCTACTAACTCCATTTTAGACTGCTTATTATTCTAAGTCATCAAAATATTAAAGGATTTTTTTTCTTGCTTTATAATTCCTTACAGAGTAGTTTGTGTTAACCTGTATATTGCGATACTGCAAAGAATAGTATGTATTGTAATCTAGAGGATAGCAGATTTTTGTTGTGACCACTTTGCATGTTGTTGGATTTATTTAAAATCCCAGACAATGTGAAAGAAAATTAAAAGTAGTAATGCAAATGTCCTGTAGGGATGTTTAAAGAGATTGAATAAATTCAAAAACCAATGCAAGGGTACTGGTACATATAATAATTTCAGGGAAAAAAAAGTCTCGATTCTGCATTATTCCTCTCTGGTGTCTATATTATTTCATAATAAAGTATGTTTTCTGAGAATATTTGTCATATAATTTAAAATAACCTGTGGCTGTAATTTCTTAGAAAGTGGTAGGGAACTTGTTTTATTCATGACTTCTGTATGCAGAGTTCTAGCTGCTCTCATAAGCAACACAGATTCACCATTATATTGTCAATCTGATGGGCCACATTTAATATCTTTTTATATCCAAGTGTCAGAGTTTTCATTTGGCCCTAAGCTTGTGTATTGGAGATAGTGCAGAACAGATGCAAGTGGAAACAGTGAGTGTCTTAACAGAAGGAAATGAGAGCAAAAGATATGGAGGTCTGGAGTATTGTACCCAGAGGAATTGCAGGTCACTGGGTGTAAGTGAGAGGAGAAGAGAGAAGGAAAGGAAAGTGAGAAAGAGAATGAAAGCCAGAGAGGGGCTTTGTTTAGTGTTGTCCAGGGAGGGACAGGTCTTTGTAGGTTTTTCTGTTGGACTGGAAAACTATTAATCTGTCTAGGCAGAGGAAAGGTGGAGGGAGAAAAAGAATGCAGGCAAAAGGGGAAGACAAAATGGAAGCTCCCTTCATGATGATGAGGAGGAGGATGTAGAGGCAAAAGTAACTGATGGAGTGCAAGACAGTAGGGGAGAATAGAGGATAAAGAAAAGGAGGTATGGAGTAGGAGTTCATGCCCAGAAGAAGCAAGGGAGAGACCGGGAGGAATGTGGAAAGGAGCATGGCCTCGCTGACCAGGGCCAGGCTTGTACACCATCAATCTGTCCCAAAACGTCACCCTGAGGAGCAATAGATCACACAGGACGACAAAAGAGAAGGTGAATAGAAGTGGAGAGAAGGGAGTAGGAGGTGAGTTGGGAGGGTTTAAGAGGGATGTGGATGGAAAGGGAGTGGGAAGACAGACATCAAGGGGATGGAGAAGATAGGTTTAGTCTTATTCCCAGGAATTTTTAAAGCACCATTAACATTAAATATTCCATGAACTGACAAATCTATTCAGGACAGAAAGCCAGCCAGAACTGTAAATTGTGGGAAATGAGTTGCCCTTTAATTAATGTCAGTCAACTAAAACATACTTACTTGCTCCTGCATACTCCTGGGAAATGATTTGCTCAATGGCACTTTGGTAGCAGTTGCTGAGGGGAAGGGAAGCATATCTCACTTACCATCTCCTCTTAACTGGACTCTAAGGAGGATCCTGTCATAGAACATGAGTAATGTCTTCCACATGATGTGTAATCATGTGTGGAGAAATAGATTAAGGCCCTAAAAGGATCACAGAGTGACTTCGTGAATACATAATACACACAAAGGTATGCCTGTCCATACTTATGGAAACCCTCACCACCCCTTAGCACTTCAACATTACAAGTAAATAACAACACTTAATCTAACCCTACCCTAAACCTAATTCAAACCTTAACTTTAAAATCAATGTCCCCCCACCCACTCACCCACCCACCACAACTCCACACACACACACATGCTGGTGTGTCTTCTCAGGTCTCAGACTGGATGTATGGATGTTTTCAAATAGAATGCATGGTAATCCTTCATCCGCTGAGAGTCCAAAGCATGTGTGCTTTTCTTTGACACTGACATTGCATCCATCTTACTATAAGTTCAAAGAAAAAGTGATCAAAGAAGGAAACCTTCAACATTTGAGAATCCAGTCAGATTTGTTTTTGTTTTGTTTTGTTTTTTTTTTTCCGTATTTCCCCCAAAACCTTCACAAGATGAATTGTATCATATTAAGGTAATTGTGAGTCTACCAGCATGGCATGCTTTGATCAAGCAACAGCATGTAAAACAAACCCTTTCTCTTTCCCAAAAATACACATCATGCAATTTTAATACATACAACATTAGTATTGCTACAACAGAATGCACATTACATGTGGGTAACTCATAGGACAAAGTAATGTTCATTCTGTTCAAGCTAGTTTATATGAAATTGGAAAAAAAAACTAAAGAACTTTTTACCCCTTAAAACTTCAAGCAATAAAATGTAAAAGCACACAGCATGAATTTTGCTTTTGCACGGTAATGAACTTACATCCAGCTCATTTCAAATAGCTTTTCCTGTGTAAAATTAAACAAGTGTTACAATGTGTAACATCTCTTATCGTGTGTAAATTACTGATACTGAAATTTTAAAAAAAGGCCTCAGTACATGCATGATCGTAGAAACCATTGAGAAAATTCACTGATTCTCTGTATGAGACTTCTTTTACGCTTCCTCACTTTTAAAAAAAAAACATACACACTCAGCCATGTTGCATTTCAATGACTCTGGGCTATAAAAGAGAGAGAACATCAGTTTTACATCTCAATCGTTCCTGATTTACGATGACGCCTCTCTCCGAGGGATTCTGCACCTGTGAGTAATAGCCTTTAAGTGTGTGTGTCTGTGTGTGCACACATATGAACTCGTGAGATATCCAGTCACAGCGGAGCAAAAGTCTCAGTCTGTAAAAGGGTTTGTCAGTATAAAACAAGAAGACAAGCTCCGCGTCTACCTCCCTTTCTCTTCCTTGCACTTCCTCTTGCACACACGGGCGTGCAGAAACACATACGCACTTCCACGTTTTTAAAAACCATGAAAGAAGGGATTGATTGAGTGAGCATCCAGAAGGCATTCGCTGGCTATGAATCACGCTGATGATGGAAAGTGTTGCCTTTGCAGTGCCAATGCACAAGTGGCCTGGACGATGCAGTTTGATTGGGCTGCATTCACTTGCTGCATCATCACCCTCAAAGCTGGAGGGAAGAAGAAATCAGCACTGCTTTTCAAGAATAGCTATAGATCCTGAGGGGCTGGAGGGTCCCTAGATGGGCAGAATATGAAAATGGACAAGAAGAAGCATGAATGAAAAAGTATAGGATATAGATTTATGAGAGTCAAAGTTTAGGGTTGTAAAGGACAAATATGGAAAGAGAATGTGGAAAGAGTTGTAGTATGTATAAAAATGTAAGGCTTGAGAGTAAAATGATATGAGCTGATTCATGGGTAAATGGATGGACAGAGCAGGAATGGTGGGATTTAGGAATCGGTGAAAGAAGACAGGCAATGAGGGAGACAAAAAATGACAAGGAAAGACTGACAGTTAAATGAGTAAGACCATTTTCCTCTAACTGTGCACTGGGAACGCCAACCATTTTTTACTTTTTTTTTCTCATTTTTCACTTCACAGGAGGTGAAGAAAAACAAAAGCTGCAAAGCATGTTCTTGCTGCTTTTGCATGATGGTCTTATTGTTTGTTTGTTTGTTTCTGGCTCCAAGACAAGTATTTCATGAACTGGTGACAAAAACAAAACATGTTTTGTTGGAAATTTTGTCAGCATTTTGTTAAATAAAAGGCTTTCTTATCCTCTGTTATAATTGCTTTTGCTCTGCAACCATTTGCATGTGATCCCTCTGAGTGGAGAAACTGACATTTGGTTGACGAGATAGAGCCCTGTATTATATCAGCTGATTAGAAACTCAGTGCTGAGGATTAGATTTTTAAATTAGGTATATTCATATTTCGTTTTTTCTTTTTCTTTTCTTTTTTTCCCCAATGGGAAAAAAGTCTGTCATCCCTAAGCATGGTATGACTTACTATAGCTGTAGCTACTTGCAAGTAGCTATATGTGTAAAAAAAAAGGGGAATGTCAAGCTTGTTTTTGTATTTATCATCTTTATATCTTATGTTCTGCTAACATCCTCACAATGACATGTTACCATCATGATGATCACCAAAGTCATGAGGAGTTCTTATCTAGGGTCCAGGTTAAAAAATTCCTAGCAGTCCACCCGCCTGGACCCAAAGTGGTGGATGCGACAGACTGACACTCAGTTATGTCACACTGCTAGGAATGGTTCTGCAGCATAATGCAACTGAGCACACGCTTGGTTTGCTATAAAATTTCTTTCTAACACCATATTCTGCTTCTAAAGTTTTGGACAAGGAGATTCCAAGGCATGCGTGTTTGCCAGTTTGGCAAGCTGAATTTGATTTTTGGAAAATCGTCCCGTTCTTGAACAGTGTGTTATTATTTCTGCTCCAGTTAACAATGCACCGTGGGGAGGAAAAAGTAACTTGGGGCATATTGTAGGACAGAAACTTGGTTTGAAGTAATATGCCTGATGCAGCTGTTCGAAAAAAGTCAGCCAGCCGCAATATTTTTTTTCGACATTTTATAGTTTATCTGGCTACAATCTGTTGACTTTGATAGTCTGATTTGAAATGTTTTAATTTTTCTGAACTGAATCATCTTGGAGAGAAACTGTACATGCTTCTGGTAAAGCGGTCATTTGCATCTGTGAGAGAAGGAAATGACAAAGAGTTGGTGAACTGGTGCCACTTGGTGGAGGTGAATATTGAACTTCTCCGTTTGTGAGAAATTGTCTACATGACAGCATGCCCATAACAGTTCTTGTTGTCACTGTGTGCTGAGCATTTGTCAGCTTGGCAGACTTCCTCTTGGGCTGCTCCCTCCAACTCGGCATTGTTTTGGAGAATTATTTTTGACACTTTTGCTTTAGTATGCACTGGGGAGTTTATAGGAGATGAAATATGGCAAAGGCAGTTCAGAGAAGAGTGCAAAAGTGATTAGGGATGCCATTGCTAAAATGTCTTTGGGCAAAACTGTGAATTCCTACCAGTTGTAGTCACGCTGCTCTGTTGCTGAGCAGCGTGACTACAACTATGGAATGAGAAAAGTAAATTGCCAGTTGGGGATTTTTATAAGAACATTCATGCTGGGTGTCCAAAACATTACAAACAATAGCTAAGCTTTATTTATTTCTTTTTTCTGCAGCATTAACAAAATGTACTGGCGTTCACCAGCACTGCTTATGAGACATGATGACAGCAAGTTGACTTTCAATTCCCTTTTTTTTCCCACAAAAAAGGGATACAAATAAAGTCTGACAAAGATTTTCCTGGATACAGAAAATAACTTTTCCTCTTTGAAAAACAGAACAAGGAAATCAGATCATATATGGCTTAATGCCCCCAAAAATTTTCATATCTTTCACAGCTTCATGATATCGGCCTTAACCTGTTGTCCATCCATGGTGTACTGTGTTTGATGTCAAGCATGATGTGTTAATATAGAGTGTACAGGTGTTTTACTTTGTACTGTTTGTTGCTCTCCATCCAGGATCAATATGGCCTTTTCAGAAAAGTAGCCTGAAATCTAAATGTGTCCTGTGTAAAAAGCCTTCTCAGAGCTAAGGACGATCTTAGCTAAGTTGTCATAACTTTTTGAATCCGATGTTTGTCCACAACAGTACTTGGCTCCTTATATTTCAGACATGTGTCACTTCTCACCAGCCCTATTGTTGTTTTCAGCCAGAGTGGACAGAAGAGAGAATATTTCAAATGGCAGACAGCAGTAAAAAGTGCCTATTCTATTACACTATGATTGCACAGAGCCTTTTGCTACAAGAAACAGTATGCTGGTTTAGGCAAGCAAAAGCACACAGAAGGGACACAATCTATATTTCAAATGGTGATGCTGCCAAGATATGTTGTGTAAGCCCCAGGCCACTTTAACATAGAAAGATGAGGAGGAAAATTCTCAGCTACAGCCTGTGCACTCACACGAGATATTAAGTCATGAGTGAATCATCTGCAAGCAATCTGCTCTATCTAAATTGACCATGTTAAATTCATGACCAAGATGAATCCTTAAGGTGTGTGTGTGTCATTAGAGATGGCAGTCATTGGATTCTTCATGGGAGAAAAGGGTTTGACCAATTTAGACCCAGAGCCACATTAGGTTTGTTGGCAAGCTTGATCTCTTCTTGCTTATTCAAACTTCAGCTTTTCCTCTCAGTCATTTTCTGTTTTACTGTTTGTTCTTTTTCTCTGTAACTTACCCTTTTCTCTGTCAGTCAGTCTCCAGCTTATAATTGCTACTATACTATTACTATTACTACTATTACTATAATTACTACCTCTTTGTCATATTGTTGTAGGTGATTTCAAATGTAATTTTCTACACAAGTGATTTGCACAGAACCTGTGCAGAAAAGCTGTGCAACTAGATCTGGCTGACTGTACCAGAAGCATTTGAGAAATGAATATATCCCAGAGCACTATAGAAATGGTTAAATGGTTTACTCTTCAAACCTCTTCTGTGAGCAATATAAAAGCTATTTTCTGTAAAATGATACAATAGGACAAATAATGGAAATATAAATTCATAATTAATTGAAAATTTGTGCAAAAATTTTAAGGGTTGGTTTCCACATCAGTTAAATGGGAAAGTTTGTTCTAACTTTAGGTTCATAGAATATGTTTTCTTAAGCCTGACTTTTTAAAGCTTTGAGACAGATATTTCAAAACATGTGCAATTAAAACCCAAAGTGCACACTACTAAGGGAGAAAAAATATTCATTATATCCCACAGCAAGACTGTCTGAATGTATACTGTACATAGTGATGGAGACACCAGCAGTTTGCAGGCTGGTTTACTTGTGCATGTGAGTAAAGTTGTATTGTAATTTGTTCAGGCACAGGGCATGATTTATTCCAAGATCTGGGCATCAAAGATCTGACCGTTGAGATCAGTATAAACCATATAAAAGGAACATAAAACAAGCATCTTTTTTTTTTGCTGTTTTTGTGAGTGCATGAAATATGGACACACCTCTCTCCTTTACCACTTAAAGGTGAAATGACTGTTTTGTCTCAACAACAAAAGCAATAAAATATCTTTTGCCTTTTGTGAGCCCAAGAATGAATTCTCGACTCTTATTGCTGAAGAATAAATTCAAAAGCCAGACAAGTCATTTGCCTTCTTACCACTATTTTGGCAGGGAAATACAAATTGTACCCAGCTCTCACACTGAGTGCGAATTCACCCCCCACACCTCTCATGTGATGAGATGGTGCTGCATATTAGTTTGGATCAGAATAGATGTAAAAACCTGTGCACTGAAATGTTCCTTCAACACACATCCCCCTGTTTGATTGGATCCTCTTTACGCTGGCAGTGCTCTACCTTTGGCTCTATCAGTGGGAATTATTATGCATTGCTTTCATCATCTTTAATCTTTCATCCATTTAACAAGTATTTATTATGTAACCAATTCAACTTTCAGTAACACATGGGTTGTCCTCTGTTGTAGTGTGGCCTCTTGCAATGGAAATGCACCATTTGAATGCAAATGGTGGTATCTGGTGTCCAATCCACTTAGCACTCAGCTAGGAGGAAGTGGTCACAGATGAACTATGTCATGAAATAACTCCCCTAGTGACAGCTTGAAAATCAGCATGCCTTGATCAGAGCTGCAAATTTCCTCATTACTTACTGAGATGTCAGAGACAGCAAAGGGACTCCCCAGATTCTGTTATAATGGTCTGTTTATGGTCAGGCCAGCAGCCAACAGTACTTCATATAAGAAATGGAAATGAAAATCGCCACAAAAGAGAGAAGAGTAGAAAACATTTTTTTTGTTGGAAATTATGTTTTGATCACTGTTGAGAAGCTGTTGCCACTGTTGTTAATGGGAATCTTGGCATAAATACCTGCAGTGCAGAATTAGATTGTTTTTGTCCAGCAATGGATTTCACCTGCTGACAGCATCACAACACTAGGCAGACACCAAAACAGAAGTGCATATGTGAGAAGACAGTGTGATTCTTTACTTATGCTTCCCGCAGTGCCTTTGTTTTTTCATTCATTTTGTAATATAGGGTGCTGCGCATGGGCAGCACGGTGGTTGAGTGGTTAGCACTGTTGCCTCACAGCAAGAAGGTTCCTGGTTTGAAACCCATCAGGGGCCTTTCTGTGTGGAGTTTGCATGTTCTCCCTGTGCTTGTGTGGGTTTTCTCCAGGTACTCTGGTTTCCTCCCACAGTCCAAAAACATGTATGTCAGGTTGATTGGTGACTCTAAATTGCCCATAGGAGTGAGTGTGAGTGTGTGAGGTTGTTTGTCTCTATGTGGCCCTGTGATGGACTGGTGACCTGTCCAGGGTGGACCCCTGCCTTTCACCCAAAGAGAGCTGGGATAGGCTCCAGCAGGTCCCATATATAGGAATAAGCGGGTATAGATAATGGATGGATGGATTGATGGAAGGCTGCTGTGCATGTATTCGTGAAACAGAAGTTAACATTACATAGAAGTGTCTATTAGCCTATATAAGTGTCTATAGCCTGGTCTCATTACTGTTTAGAAAATAATAACCATGAAATTGGAGAACGTACAGGCAACAAGGATGTGCCAGCATTGACAGGGACTATCCTGAAGCCCCAAGCAAAGAAGTTCAAAGTAACATGTTGAATATTAATTTCAAGAAACACCAACTGCTGTGGTATGTTGAAAAATGGGGGTTCTTGTATTTCTCATGCTTTGACTCCCACGCTTTTACACAAAAGCAATAATGCAGCCGTCCAGAAAATATATTAAGAACCAAATTAAAGCAAACTCTTATAAATTCCTTAAGCCTTCTTTGGTACCCAGGGAGGATGTGGGAGGCCATGAGAGAAGGGTGAAAAAAGAGACAGAGGGGATCGGGAAGGGAGTGACAGAGGTAATATATGTATGTGTGTGTGTGTCTGTGTGTGTGTGTGTGTCTATGTGTGTGTCTGTGCATGAAAGTGAGAGGAGGAGGAAAAACATTTCCTGTTCTTTACTGTCCAAAGACTGGAGGTAATAAACACACTTACAGGCTCTGGCTGTAGACTGTGAGTGTGTGTTGGGAGTTGGCATCTGGCATCCAGCACCAGAACATAAAAAATGTACAAAAGGGAGGCATAATCTTTTTCACTGGTGCACACACACACAAACGCACACACACACAAGGATAGTACTTGAGGTCAGACTGCAGGACACAGAGAGCAAGTGGTGTGTTAAGGCCCTGCCTTCTAAGCTCCAAGCACCAGACTTCAAAAGACCCATGCTGATGATTTGCATGCTTTAGCCCATTTACTTCCACTCACCCATGCTTTACATTATGACTGACCATTTTCCAAAGCATTCCATACTGTTTTCAAGTTTGATTAGGTCATTTTTTCCAATCTGCTGGGCAACTACTGGTTTCAGGTCATGTCAGTACAGGATTAAAATATTCCTGCACAGACCTGAAACCTAGTGCAGGTCAAAGCTTCAAATAATGTCATTGTCAGAACATAAATGCAAGTATTTTGTCATAAGATTTTGTTAGAACACTTAGGAACAATGACTAGCATGTGCTGTGTGTTTAGAGTGAGCTGTTTTGATCAATCAGTCAGGTGCTGTTTTCTCCCAAAGTATATTAAATTATAATTGACTTTTTACAAACTGTTGAATTTTTTCATATTTCATTCGGATGACATATTTGAATGCACTAAAGTTGATTGTTATTTTTATGTGTTTATCTACAGTACCTATCCATCAATCCATCTATCTAGGCCTGTACTTTGATTATATGTCACTGGACACTTGTTTTTCTTCACATTTTCTAAACTGCCCTGAGGTGCAGCAGGTAGCTCATTGGGGGGTGCGAGGTGTTCATGGCCTTTCTGCTGCTTTTGAAAATCCCCGTCACAGTTGTGATTATTGAGTGCTCATTCAACAAGCTGAAAGTGATTAAACACTATTTGAGGGGCACAGCGGGTCTTTGTTTCAGATGACAGACCTGTTTGTTGTCTGCCTTGGTGATGCTTTAGTCTATACTGCGAGGCTGCTTGATTTACTTAGCCCTTTCTTATTTATTGTTGATATGTTTTTTGTTTTTTTTTAGGGCAGCATGGTGGATGAGTGGTTAGCACTGTTGCCTCACAGCAAGAAGGTCCTGGGTTTGCAAACCAGCCTTTCTGTGTGGAGTTTGCATGTTCTCCCTGTGCTTGTGTGGGTTTTCTCCAGGTACTCCTGTTTCCTCCCACAGTCCAAAAACATGTATGTCAGGTTGATTGGTGACTCTAAATTGCCCATAGGAGTGAGTGTGAGTGTGTGAGGTTGTTTGTCTCTATGTGGCCCTGTGATGGACTGGTGACCTGTCCAGGGTGGACCCCTGCCTTTCACCCAAAGAGAGCTGGGATAGGCTCCAGCAGATCCCTGTGACCCTGGTCAAGGAGTAAGCAGATATAGAAAATGGATGAATGTAGTTTTTATTTATTTTTGTTAGCCTGTTTCAAATTGCATTGCAATTCTAGAAAACCAAATACCCATACAATTAAGAATTGATATTTGGTTTTCACATCAGCCCTCCACAAGTGGCCTCAAAAGGTTAAATAATACATGATGTCATTGCTTAAGACTTTCACTGTAAAGTCTTTTATGTTGAGTCCACCCTCAGTTGTCTGGGTTATGTCCTTTGTGGGCTCTTCTTTTCTGTTTTATCTTCTGCTTTCTATGTTGTATAAAAAAAATTCTCTGCACTCACTCACCAACAGTATGTGGAACCAATGGAGTGTGACAATCAAGAGAGAAAAATGACCTGCGGTGCCCAGAAATGTTTATTGAAGCATGGACAATATTCCTACAGAGAATACATCTATAAATGATTTCCTGCACAATTGCTGTCTATGTAAAAATGTGTTCCTTAAACAGAATGACCTTCACTGCAATGATGCTTCAGCGTGATAACCGCGGATCCTGTATCATTACAAAAACACACCCATTCTCAATATGCTGTGACATATAACCTCAGGATTTCCTTGCAAATTTGAAATCACCCTTTGAATGTAACTAATCACACAATTACTGATTCATATCATGAGGACATACCTCACACATAAAACTGTGGATCAGATGTGTTATGGGTTTTCCTCCAAAGTTTGGTCAGCCAGCCATTTTGGCGAAAAGTGGGCCTATAATCTGAATCTATTTGAAGTACCCTCTCTCTTTTGGTGTACTTTATATTGCTACTGCTAGTACTATAAAATCTTTCCCCACTAAGATTCTTGCTGTCCTCAAGGGAACCACTGGCTCTTGATTTTAAGTTAATAAAGCTGACCATATAAAAGATGCTAGTATGATGGTAGTAAAAGTGGAGGAGGGTGGGGGAAATCCTGTTTTATGTGATGCTGTCTTTTTTTTTTTTTTCTTTATCTGCATTCTGGCTGAAGTGACTTTGTTACAGGGATGGAAAAGATGCAGTTTCTAGATGGGGAATGGCAAAGTTGTGACTGTTAGAAAGCAAAAAAACAAAAAAAAAAACAAAAAACATGTTTCTAAAGCAAAAACGCAGAAAAATGGAGCACTTTATCTCACTATAGGAACTGTCAGTAGCAAAACACAATTTGCATTTTAATCTTTTATTACATATAAATGATCAAAATTAAATCTTATCCCAGGTTTTGTCTAGCAGCATCAAATTAAATTGAATTTCACATTTGCAGCAGCAACTGTAATGTCAATAAGCTAGTAATGCTTACTGTACTTGTTATTTATTTTATTAAAAAATGCATATGTAATTTATGAAACTAAACTGGGCACAAATAATAAATGAGTTTTAGAGGTGCTGGTCAACAGATTTTATAACCTTTTGACAAATGATACCTTTAGGGGTTTCATGTTCATTTCTAACATTGACTTATATGTTTATTGATACTGATGAGCTGCTCTACGTCCATATTAGCTTATTACATATATATATATATATATATATATATATATATATATAATAGTATCAACATATATGGTGGCTGATAAGTAGAGATACATTTTAGTGCTATCAAACAGGTACAGATTATTAACAGTTATTTCTCAAAATATAAATGTTTACTTTTCAGAGTAGCTTAAAAAGACTTTTACTTCATTTAAGCTCATGTAAGTGAGTATTGTTTTAGTATTTCCCACTGTAGCAATCCCACTGATGACTAATTTTAGAAATCACTGTTCAACTTTGCTTCTGGGTATCCACAGTGTTTTTTTAATCACACAAGTCTGCCTCAAAATGAGCGAATTGCTCTGTTTTGGTGCCTCTGCTGAGATCCTCAGAACATGTTTCTGTGTCAAATAAATTGCTCTAAAGATTGCCCAGGGTGTCATTGCTCTCTGTCTTTGTCTTTATAGCTGTCTGGCACTGTCTTATTGTGTTGATGTTTCTTTTTATTCAGTCCTGTCATTTTCACTCTGTATTTCTCACTGTCTTCCTTCCACTGGG
The DNA here is from genome assembly GCF_900324485.2 of Mastacembelus armatus. NCBI lineage: Eukaryota > Metazoa > Chordata > Actinopteri > Synbranchiformes > Mastacembelidae > Mastacembelus > Mastacembelus armatus. The sequence goes on along the minus strand of NC_046644.1, from coordinate 8,163,320 downwards.
ATGTTTGTCTTTTTAATTCATTTGACATTTCACTTCTTCCACTCAATATGTAACATACATCTAAGAATATATGTTTTGTAATTATTCATTCTTTTTAGTATTGTGTTTCTTCGGATCATATATTACTTAGCGTATACTAATATTCAGTTGTGTAAATGTATGTATCACACTTAATGTACAACAGTAGCAGTAATTTTCTTTGATAGTTTGAGTATATACTATAGCCAGTTAGGACAAGTAGGAATAAAGCTTTCTTTTTATCTTCTTAAGCAGCTTGTACGTATATTGCTTGTTACCTCCTCTTCCTCCTCCACTGGAAAATACTTCGACATGTTAAACAGCACAGTCCAAAATAATTTGGCTCGATACTGAAGGCTCCCCGTGCAGCTTTGAATGAAAGCAGTGGAATCATCTTTTTTAGCTGTCCGTTCACTTTTACCAGCCCCTCTCTCACTGTTGTAGCCTTTGACGGTGAGAGAAAACCAACACAGAATTCTCAAAACTAATCTAAAATTTGTATCTGTATTTAATTGTATTACCAGAAGCGCAGAGGTTTTTAATTATTCTGAGCAGCAGCATCTTACAACAGCACAAGTTTACTAAAAAACTACTAAAAATCTGCCCAAGCTGCTCTGATTAGTTTTCTTTGGAAAATCAGTAAAACGAACAATGAAATGATTTTTGATTCACTTGCTTTTAGCTCTTTCATCGAGAGCTTTAAGCGCCAGACACAAAGAGGCACAGACGGATTTCGATGTGTGTATGGAGACATACAGAAACACACACACATGCACCTTATTACTCAAATGGATAGATCCTGACAGGCATATCTTTGTCCTCTCAACTCTCCAGAAAGCTGCTAATCTGCTCAAACCATCAGCTTGCAGTGGCTGTTAATTAGCTGCCTTTCCAGTATTCGCTGATTATCTCGGCATCCAGCCAGTGGGGTTGGTCCTCGATTGTCATTTGCTGTGGAACAAGTGTGTGTCTGTTTGTGTGTGTGTGATTGTCAGTGTGTGATGTGACTTTTTTATAGCTTTTCAAGGACCAAGTGGAACATTTCAGAAAAGCCTGTTAATAAGCTTGTGACTTTTTACAGATTTTCATAAAACACAAATTAAAAAAAACATGCACATATATTTTTTGAGGAATGATTTCCATCTGTCTCTGTCAAACATGATTTTACAGCTCATTCTAACTGGTCAACTTCAATCTGCGTTCTTAGTCGACTCAGTCTGTGCATTGTGGTAGTATGTTTGCTATACTTGATTCCCTCCCTCATTCCTTTTCTCACACTTTATGGGCTTTAATTAATAATTTAATTTTCACCACGCAGGCACAGGGAGAACATGCAAACTCCACATAGAAAGGTCCCTGCTGGGTTTCAAACCAGGAACCTTCTAGCTGTGAGGCAATGGTGCTAACCACCTATTCACCGTGAGGCCCCTGAAGTAGTAGTTCATGTAATTTAAAAAAATAATAAATAAACAGCACAATAGATGTACAAGAATGCGACTAATATTGGCCCAGAGATATTGGCTTGCGTGGGAGACTCAACTGACAAGCTAGCAAACTGCAGACATGTGGGAAATGCTAAACAGTCATGCTGTCTCACTAAGGCCCATTGCTTTTAACTTTAACTACCACACACCAACTGAGATGCAAATGATTCTACAACACCAGGGGGGCACCTAATTTGCCACCCCAGTTGTCAAGACTAACTGGTGCAAAAGCTGCCTTTTTTAATCATCATAATGTTATGTGTTTTTTCCCTTTTTTTTTTTTAGCTTGAATTGATTACTTCCACATCCTTCATGTCTCCCCATTACAGCACAAAACATATTAGGCCTGATCTTCCTCCTTGTTTTTAGGCTGGGAGTAAAACAGGACATGTGTAACATATCTGAACTTTATTTTAATCCATTACATACCATCCATCCATTATCTACTGCTTATCCTTCAGGGTCTCTGGAGCACTAGAGGCAGACACAGCTGACATTTGACAAAAGGCAGGGTATACCCTGAACAGATCGCCAATCCATCAATGGGCTCCATTCATCCATCCATCCATCCATCCATGCAAGCACAGGGAGAACATGCAAACTCCACACAGAAAGGTCCCTGGCGGGTTTCAAACCAGGAACGTTCTTGCTGTGAGGTAACCACTAACCACAAATCCATGCACAGCACCCTATATTACAAAATGAATAAAAGGCACCGTGGGAAGCATAACTGAAGAGTCACACTGCCTTCTCATACATGCACTTCTGTTTTGGGCACCGTGCTGCCTCAAGGGGCTCCATTACACACATTTTAGCTAAAAAAAAATTTGCTAAAAACTTGGATGAAAGGAGACCACCTCAGTTGTGTGTTTCAAGGAACATAATTGGCCAGTATTTTTAGGTGGAAATCTGATGAGGGATTATGTCCCTGTCACTGCAGTAGCTGTGGTGCCTACAGAGATGGTTTATTAACTGACAATGATTTCTGTCTTTAATTAAAAGATGCAAATGTTGCATTGTAATTAAACAATCTGATCAATATTTATAATATCCTGATCAACAAGTTATTATTTGATTTTTTTTTTTTTTCAAGATTATTCTTGAATTATACTTTTGGACTTTTGTTACTTATCTGGAAGATGAAAGCAATAAGGTTATGCAGTTCTCACTATTTGAACTTATGACACATAAGGTTCGGGTTGTACATAATTGCTCTGATATATTGATGGACAAGGGGAAAGGTCAATTCTGTGGTCTTCACAGTCAAAACTCTATGCCTGTGTGAGTGAGCAGGCCTATGTAACGCTATCCAAACTGTGAAAAATAGGGATCATTAATAAGCATCATGAGTCGGCATGCTGTTATGATGTCCTTTTCATTATGTATCAGTTCATAATAGATGCATAATGACACTCCATTTTTTGCTTCGGCACCATCTGGGATATTGTTAATGTCTAACTGTGAGAGTCAGCATTAGGCGTGTGTATTTCTGCACATTTTCATAAGATGGGAATTTTAAGCATGGAACAATGCATCCACAGCATTTTTATAAATCTAGGGCAAGGACTACAGATAGTTTGATGTAAATCAGCACGTTTATACATCTAGTTTCAGGTCTCCAGATGACAACTGCTGTCCTCCGATGTTGGTTATCTGTTCAGGACGTCAGTCACTGAGCTTGTTTGCCAAAATGGATTTAAACTTGCTTACCTGATATGTCTCCTTCCTGTCACTCCAATGTGTGTGCTGCTTCAAAGCTCTACAACCCCACTGTGGTACTACTGTATTAAGCCCTTTTAAGCTTTTAAGAAAAGCAATATCTTTGGCACTAGGCAACCTCATGTTTGTAGTTCAAAACAGCAGCGAAGGGTTAGTATCTGAAAACTTTGAAGTTCAGACCCAAAAATAATACGCCATATCAACTGCACACATCATACTAACATTTAACAACTTGGACACTTTATGATTGCTTTTTGAAAGATAAGAAAGGATGAAAGTCAAATCAAATATTTGTAGCGTTCTTCCAGGTGGAACGCATATTTTTAAAAAATTATATATTTCTTAGAAGATTGGCCCACACATTGTGAGTGATTGGAGTACTTAAAGCTTTTGGGCAATTTACCACAAAAATGTTGCTTTTTGTAAATTTTTTAAAGCTTTTTAAACTTTTTTGTTAGATGCTCAGAATTTGGTATAAAAGCAAGACTTTAGGTTCATGCACAGTGGTAGTACAGCTGTTGATATGATGTTCATCTTGGATGAGGCTAAGACACTAGATTGTGTTTAAATTGGACTTGTGAACTGGTTTCTGATTTGCAATGTTTCCCTGTGTTACTCCAATAGAATATATCACCCGAACACTTAAAAAGCTCTGAGTAGCTGCAGTGAAGGAACACAGCACTCTGTTTCTGTGACTAACTTACTTTTCTAATCCTGTATATTTTCACCCTAATTAAACTCCATTAAATGAGCCTGTTTAACTGTATTGACATTGGTGCAAAGGTAAATCATGATTATCGTCATCCACTGTCAAACAGTAGGTGTATTTAACCCAAAATACCAAGTAATTATGAAAAAATTGATTTTTCAAGTCATTCATTAAACACACAAAGTCCAGTGTCTTAGCTGCGATAATCATTCTTACAATTCAGTTAATGTTTAAGTCTTTCTCACTAAATGCACAGCACAATATCTTGCTAATATTATGCTGACATTGTAAATTACTGTAATGTGTCTTACCGGGTCAGTCTGTCCAGCCCAGGAGAGGCCTGGAGCTCTGGGAGTGTTTATTAACATTACCTAGCTCTAAGCGTAAGTGAAAAGGACAGGGTAAACAGTAGATTCATATGAGAATGAATAATGCATGGAGGTAGGAATAATTACAAACATAAGGAAATAATGACAGAGAACAGAATAAGAATAAAATGAGTCTCTAGTTTAGCATTTACTGTGACTTGAATTTGGTATGATCCAAAACAGGACTGGGAATTTTTAGAATTACAGATTGATATGCCATGATGAACTGGATGCAGTGCTATTCTTTCAACATGTTTAAATAAATTTGGAGAAAATAGAACAAGTATCTGCATAGTCCTTAGCTCAGAACGGATGACAAAGGGTAGTAATGGACACATTTGTTGTTCTGATTCCCACCTAGCACCAGTGCTACATAGTAATGTTCGCTGCCTTAACCTCAGCCCATTATGTATCCCTATGCACTATGCATTATGTTCTTATAGGCTTAGATAGGCCATTTATGTCCCACTTTTATATAGGAGATTGTCTCTTTCACAAACCTGAGAATTTACAGATCTGTTAAATCAAATGAAAATGTGATGAGGGTCTCTCAGCCACCCCTCTTCATGACAGTCTGTGGGTTCTGTTGTTATTCAAAACACAATCTATAAATTGAGTGAAGGCATTGTTAAAAAAAGTGTGAGTGGTCATTTCAAACAGCCAGCCATGATCTGTTGGCAACTAAAAGTCTGAAACAGTGGCTGCTGCCAGACCAAAGAGGCCACATTCTTTTGCATGTGTGAGACAAAGAAAGAACAAAAACCAGGCTTGACATCAGTTTGTCGTTTTCAGATTGCGAGCGATAAAAGCAGCCAAAGGACTCAAATTTCATTGGTTACTAAAATCTACCCCTTTCCATATGTGAAGCCTGTAGCTACCATGTGTTTGACAAGGAAGTAGCCTTTCACAACACAAATGGCATGGAAATAAAAATGAGAATGGGTGGCTAGGAATGAAATACTGGCAAGGCACAGTCCACTGCCTCCACTGCCTCTGTTTCCACAAAGTCTGAAGCACCTACTGTAAAATGCACAAACCCTCTAATAGCGTAATATACCTAACTGTCTGTAAAAAAATATTTTAAAAAGTGACGCAACTAGTCAACTCTCATTGGTGTAGATAAGGATAGAGATATAGAGCCATAGTTGCACAAGAACCACCACTGGCCTTTCAGAAAGAAAAAGTATGAGCAAAAGTGTAGAGAAGTACAAAAGTGAAAAGGCATGTAGCTAGGCATTACTCAAAACCAAGAACAAAGTAGTGCAGTGCCCTTTACTCACAAAAGAAAGGTTATATTGCATCTGACAAATGGCCCTCATTCCAGAAAGGCAATAAAGGAAGTTTAAAAATTGGTGAAAGTCCAGACTCTTAATCAATATTTACACTGTTAAAAATGTGATTTTCACTTTTGGCAGTAAAAAAAAAAGACCCATGACAGAGACCTCATTGTTGTTTACTGAAGAACAATGTGACTTAAACTCAGCTGTGGTCAGCTAAAAATTGACCCGCGGTGTTTAAAGGATAAAATGGAAAAATGGCCTTAAAATATAGTCAGATGCAAAACAGACCACTTGGAAAATGTTTGGGCTATATCTTATAAAAGTCAGCAGCATGACAATTTCCACACTACTAGAGCCAAGGACTCTGTGACTGAAGATAAACTGGCATGGCTGGGATGGAAATCTATCTAATTAAGGCAGAGTATATTTTCTTTGCATATTTTAGGTTGCATTTGATTGTTGACAGAGATGGAGAAAGAGTCCAAAATTAGAACATAATTAGAATTTAAATTAGAATCTACTCTGTGTTAGATCAGGTGGGTCTACACACCATCAGGTGCAGACACCACAGGGAGATAAGTGGTGAAGGTAGGCAATGGATACAGAGTTGAGGGGCAATAAAACACAGACGGTGATCCATGCAAATGTTTACACTAACCTCACACTTAAAAGTTGCAGCAAAGGTCCAGTGTTAATTATCCGGAGAATCGTGGTGTAAACCACGGAACAGAGTCCAAACGATCCTTTAAGAGACAGGAAGGGAAACTGGCAGAAACACAATGAACTTGAACAATGCAAACTAGCAACTGGGACTGGACCCTGGACAACAGAAAGGGGGCAGGCATGACACAAACAGAGTCTCAAACATGAAGTTCTCATACATGAAATCCAACAGTTTGTGACAACTACTGTATCAGCTATTATACGATTTTTTTATATGACACAAAAATATAATAAGATACCTGATTATGTCACACATTTGCCTCTCATTTCCTTAGCAACACATACTTATTACCTGGTTCTTAACATGCAGTTCCCACAGATCTTTCAGCTTTGTCTTTGTGCTGTAAAACCCTGTCCTTCCCAAAGGTGCGCTACTGGGTTGATATCTTGAGACTGTGCACTGAAGTAAATTAAGTCAGTGCCATATTTAATGGTTGAATAAGGTGTTTTAATTGTAGATGGAGCAGGGGGATAACCAGAGGAGCTAAGGATGAGATTTCTTGCCCTCCTATTTTTGCAACAACTGTGTCTGATGGCAAATTCTTTCCTGTCTGCACGAATGTCCTCACCAACCCACCACACTGTCTTTCGCTTCAGCTCTATCAAGTGGATTAACCATTGGTGTGACAAGCCGTATTCGAAGCTAGGGACAAGCAGTGTACATTGTCATTCAGGTTTGAGGACTTGTTGGCAAAAAAAAACAAACATCTATTTTCCTTAGCACCTTCTGTTCTGGCATGGAGCTTGTCTGAAAAAAAGGTATTTTCGTTCAGTCGGTGCTGGTGTTCCTACCGGTGCTTGGAATGTCATATACAGTCTCTTTCAGAATTTGACAAGTGTCTCTCGAGATGTTTATATTTCTCTTGGTACCTTTGGTTCAATGGCAGGCTGTAGTTTTTTGTCAAATCATTTGTGTGTCTGTGTGTGCATTTCCAGCTCAGTAATAAAAGGCAGAGAGGCACTATTACTGTCACACACACAGAGATGCCTTTTCTGCACCACTTAACATGCCGATCTTAGGCTGCACAAATTGACAATGGCTGTTACAGCACACAGTGTGCACGTCGCTTCATGCTTACACACACACACTGTGCTTTGTTATTAGTAATCACACTTTGTCCAAACATACACACATGCTCATTTGTAGACTCAGGATTGCACATATGCATGTGCATAGACAAACACATGCTTGCACCACACGCTGGGTCATATAAATTTTGGAATGGAGGCACGGCTGGATAGCAGCCAGCATATTGCTGTAGAAACCCAGCGCATTATTTACATATTTATTATTTCATTACGCTTTTCAGAATTACCACTTCCCTCAAACCTGTTTTCTCTCTCACACACAAAAATAGCCAGCTTTAAATGTGAAAAAAAAAAAAATCCTAATCATAAAGTGCAGTCCTTAAGAATAAAAAGAAAAGTTTTGAGGATAGGATTTGATGCAAAGGAGAAAAAAAAATCAAATGAAAAACAGAAAGTAGGCCAGATATTGGCCCAGTTTGAACCATAACATAAAGGATTTGGGTGGTGGCCAGATAGATGACACAGTCAAAAGCAACAGCAACAGGAAAATGAGCTTTAAATGTTGCCTCATCCAGAGTCTCATAAAGATTCAACATAGAATAGGTTATGCTACAAAATGTATACGCTGCTTTGCCTTAATACCCTTTAATTCCCTTAAAGGTATATTGAAATAATGGTAGAAGCAGAAAACAAACAAATGCATTCTGCTCCTGGGATACTTTAAAACCCTGAAGGCCCTGTGGAGATCGTAAATGGCGGTGACTGCTGCTGCTGATGTGTGACATGTGAAACAACAAAACTCTGTCGCAGAAAATGATGTTCTCATTTACCTTAGGTTTGAACTTGCAGTTAGGGTTGAGGGGTTGCTACATATATCTCAGGAAAAATAGATTTCTGCACAAATTCTTTTGTTTGTTGGGTTTTCCAGAAGTAATTTATCTTTAGCAATTTCCTGTTGTGATGAAGTAATAGCTCAGTGGTCATGCAAAAATAAAAAGTGCAGTAAAAATGCAGCTTCATTTAGGACTGGAATTATAAACAGTTGTGCATAATTGGATACTTCCTCTTAGGCTTTTAGCTGATTAGGCTTCATGAAACACTGTCTGTTTTCAGCTTTTAGAACCCCCATCTGTTATAATGTTTAAGTGACACTCTCTTAGCTTTGACAGAAGATCTATCATGGTTTTCTACCTGGGAAGGGCTGCAGGTGTGGGGATATGTTTCCCTCTTTTTCTCCCTATCTCTCCTGCTCTTCTCGCTCTCTCCTGAACTTGGCAGGAGATCGATTTCCTTCCTGAAGCGAAGTGTTCAGATGACTGATGCTCAGAACGGCAGAGAGCACGGTGCTCCCATCAGTTCTAGCACCAAAGCACTGTTGACAGGATCCTAACAACTGCAGCCTCAGAACTGATGATGCAGCAGGAAAGGGGACAAATGAGGAGTGTGCCACCAGGAGTGGGCAGGTAGAGCAGGGAAGATTTGGTAAGGCAAAGAGTATGCCATTAAAACAGAGGAGAAACTTACTGGACTTACTGGGATTTGGGGGTTGACTTAAAGATCCTTTACAGTGCTGTGCTGTGCTGTACAGCTTCTTGTTATAGTAAAGGGAGGAGGAAGGGAGAGGGGGGTAAGAAGAACGTAACAACAGAGAAAGTTCACAAGTTGAGGAGACATGGAAATCAAAGAGGACAGAACAAGCTGAACATTTTACTGTCCTTCCTTCATTTTTTCACTGTGCTTACCAAGTATTTATACCAGAAGTGTACTTTTTTGGATTATTTGCATGTTCACTTGTTGTTATGAAGTAATAAATAAGACATTTTAAGACATTTATTTTGCTTGCATCCTGTTCAAATCTCCATATGCAAACTAAAAAAGCAGAACTGGCTCAACATGTTTCCAAAGTTACCCCTTTTACTGTCTGTCCGTTTCTGAGTGTGAAATGTACGCGCTGTATATAGTAGTATTAAAAAAAAATCCAAAAATAGAATCACAAACAATCCCATACTGCACTGTGTTGTATTTTATACAAACAGTAAATCTCAGTTTATCTCTCTCTGTAAAATAAACTACTGTGTCTGTTACAGTATGCACTGTAGTGGAGTGGATGAGGAAATAAGGTGTGAGATAGCAGGATGAGGTGGGGTTAGTTGACCTTTCAACAATATCTTAACTGTACCGACTGAATTTAATACTGATGAGAAATTAGTAGTTAATTCGTATCTGAGGATCTGCATAACAAGTCAATGAAATTAGAAGAGTTCAAGGAAATTTTGAGATTTTGGTAAAATGTTTATTGATTATGTGCAAGGTTTCACAAGGTTCACCTAGTTTCACTAGATTCAGCTACTTCCAGTACATGCCTTGAAGACCGACTCAAGCTTCAATTTTTTTTCTTTTGCTGATTTTCTGCTACATTTGTCTCGTATCCGGGGCAGAGTAAGAATTGTATTCCCTGGCTTCAGCATGAAAACTTATTTTTATAACTAAAGGCCCACCATCTAAAAGCATTTCTATTTATGAATGCAGTTTTTGTTCACTATCTTTTTATTTGTGGCTGAATAATTTAAATATTGCAATATAAAAAGTATAATACATGGAAAGAAAGAAAACAGTGTACATGTGGAAGGAAAAGTGCGACACAGCATCCAGTCAAAAATACCAATGTGTGCCTTATTTTACAAAAGCCTATTGTCAGCAAACAGGTAGCACAAGTAGTTCTAAAATACATGTGACGTAAGCACCACAACAATAGACCAAAAACAATCATTCAGACAGCTCCTCCCAGTACAGGTGAAGAGTCATTTATGGTAGATGATTTTATTTGTTAAACATTTTTGATTTCTTTATAATTTAAACCCATTCCTCATTACTTCCTTGCCAAAGTCAACACCCCTGTTGTGGTAACAAATAACAGCTTGTCACCTCACATTCAGATATTATTTATCCATTATTTATAGGTTTAAGAAATGAATAATCTAAAATCCTGTGTAGTACTCAGCACATTGCAGTGTAAGTGTTTTTGTGTTGTGAAGCTATGCTAACTATTGATTTCTGGATTCACTTTGTTTCCTGTTTATTGGAGAAGAGCACTGACTGTGAACTGAAAGTACATCAGGCTCTACAGCAAAGTGAGCAATGACATTTTGAAAAGAATTGACTTGGCCAAATGCCTCAGGCTAAGTTGAAAATGAACTGAAATACCTTGTGATTCTCTTGTATTTTCTTTTAATATTTTTTTTTCTCATCTCTCAAACCAGGGTCACTGTTTTATGAAAATGGCCTGTCAATTTTACCTTATTATCCAAGGTGTATATCCTGATAAGCACTGTGAGAGGCTCAACAATAGCGAGATTAATGCAGGAGGAAATATAAATATATACAGTTTGTTGGGCTGAGATTCAGCTAAAGTTTTCTTATCTAGGAAACTACTCAAAACTGTAACAATCAGTATTTGAAAGAAAGCTCTCTTCCCCAGATGATGATGGAGGATGAGTGAAGGTAATCACCCCTCTTTGCTGTGTAAGGAAACTTTCAATGGAAATACCCAACACTGGCAACAAGATACAATATGATAACGACCCCAGTATTGGCATCAGACTTGTTTATTTTGGCAAACCCGCAGACTTTGGTGCTGTTTCAGGTACAGCGGGGCCAGCAAACAGTAAGACAGCAGATACACTGACTATCTCTTATGGCACCCTTCAGGCTATTTGTCTAGTGCCCTTGCACTGTTTTTGTTTTGTTTGGGTTTATTTCACTTTACACGACACCCAAACAAAATATTCATATGTTCAATTATAAACACAACTAAATGCACTGATTAATCACTGCACTATTCAATTAGTATGTTCTGTTGGCATAGTTGATTTCTTTTATTGCATTTCCTGTCATGGTTTATGAGCAGAGTCATCAGTCATCTTTAAATCAGTGGTACCTAACCTGTCAAGACTATTAAGCTATTAAAGAAAATTCATCAAACAGGGGCATCACTGTGTAGCCATAATGCTTACAGCCTGTGATGATGGAATGTGAGCAACACAAGTCAAACGAGTTTAGGAACCAGTGCGTAAAGTCATGCACCACTTTTCCATGTGGTTTCTAGACATAAAATCTATGTGATGGATTTCTGACAATTTACAAATCAATCAAAAACAACCATTTTGTCATTAGCTGCAAACAGAGCTCCATAAGTGCAGGAAGGGAAGTGCTGAGGGTGCTGCAACACCCCTTATTGGGTGAAATTGCAAGTAACAGTTGAGTGTGAGTTTAATGCCTGAGTTATTTGACCTCTGTAGGATGAATTCTGGATGTTTGATGAGTTGATCATTGTGATTAGACATTTCAATAGTTTGTAACTTCTTGGTGAGGCCAGCTTATTATTTTGTTGCTCTGCGTGGCCCCTGTGCACAATTCTTTGTAAGAGCTTTACAGAAACACTGGAAAATGATGGCATTAAACTGATGTAATCACAGATACAACCCATGTGACAGATGCACTATTTCAAATCTGTATTTGAGGCAGTTTAGACACTAGCAAACATTAGAAACTGCTGACTGACTGGTTTTGCTGTTTTTTTTTTTAGCTCTATAGCATGTATAAGCTCATTTTATGCTTTTGCTTTTTTTTATCATATGCTCAAAATTTCTGATCCATCTGTTGCTTTCATCAGCACATCTTAGTCCTCCTGCTTTGTTCATCCCATCAACACCCTCCACCAATATACAGTATACACCATTTCTATACTGGCCCTCACTCTGTTTTTCTCCTATCTATGCTTCCCATTGCTATTGTCTACCTCAGCCTGTCAGTAATTTTATTGTAGTATTTCGCTGATGGTGTGTGGTTAACAGCATCATTGTTTATAATAGCAGGGAGGTCTCTGTGTGTTGATAGTGTGTTTTCTTTTGTGTACATAGGACAGTGTGGATGCATTTGTGCAAGGGAGTGAGCGAGGGTGAGTTTGCATGTATGCTGTTCATTGCAGTGTGTGGAGGTAGCTGTGACTGACTGATTAGATCCTTTAGTGAATGTACCCACCTCTCACCAGCCATCCTTCACACTGACAGCTGGGATGGTGAACTGTATGCCTCCCTGTCTGTAATTGTGTCCATGCTTCTTTTTTATGAGCATTTCTGAATGTTTCAGGTGTGTGAATGTGTGTGTGTGGTTCAGTCTGAGTCCTTTTTTTATGCCAGCTTTTGCGTGCCTTTTTCATACGTGAACAATTTAGTGAGAATGTGTCTGATCTGGCTCCGACAGCCATCACTTATCAGAATTCACAAGCACACAAAGAATGTGTCTCTGTGTTTGCTTCCCAAATGTAACATAAGATAAGAATAAAATGCAGAAAGATTTACATTTATGTTTACTCGGAATGAGGTATTTACTAGCAGTGAAGAGGGGAGTGAGGTATATGATGCAACCCCCAGTGCAAATTTGCATCTCACTGGCAGGTAGGATGTAGACGCAGTGGTATTTATTGTAGGTTTTAGTGTAGCAGCTAAAGGTAAGGGTCTTAATGTCAGTGTAATACTCAACCTACATGATGTATTGATGGTTCCACCAGGGTCTGAAATATCAATGTCATTAATTCTATAGCACTGAACTTTAACAATGCTCACTTTAATATTAGTTTTAAATAAGTAATAAGACACCTATTAACTTATGAGAATAGATAAGTGCCATTTAGAGCACATCTAATGTGAATGTCAAGTTCATAGTTAAAATTGTTGTATACGGCATGTTTGGAGTAACTAGTAGCCACCTAAGCACTGGGCATTGTAAATCTGAAGATTTACATTCATACTGGAGAATTCTGCACCTCATGATTTATGTTTACTACGCACAAAATTAGTGTGTGCTTTATGTAGAAAGGGTGAAAGTGAGGGTGGAGAAATTCAGTAATTGATGGCCATGTGGTATATTCAGTTTTCATATGTGAAACTACGGTGTGCTAAGAGTTACCATTATACAAATTTCACAAGAATTGGCACTGAGTAAGAATAGTCAAATATACTGTAGCTGCAATTGCCAGGCAATAGGATTATGGCTCATGCATGTCTAAGTGTTTGCACATTCCTGTGCATATGGTTGTTTAATATTTTTGGGGTGTTTTTGTGCCCTACTGCCAGTAGAGAGAGAAACCAGGAAATGTGGGAGAGAGAGAGATGCAGCCTGGTTTGGCATGAACTGGGGACGTGCAGTTGCAGTTAATGATCAGCATCCTAACTTCTAAGCCACTGGGTCACCACTGGGAAGCATAATTACATCTTTGGTGTGACAAATATGTGCTTTTCCCTCAAAGCTAAATACAGTATAATGTAACAGTTATTTAATTTTTTTTCATGCTACAGGGTGCCCCACAGTATTTGAAATTTCTAAGACTGGAAGACCTAGCGACAGAGTTATGCATGCATATTAACTGCTTGTTACTACAGAACACTCACAACTACTAATACAGTACCATGGTATATGTCAACAACTGAAGCCACAAGCAAATTGTTGGCAAATGTATATTCTACTGTGCTCTTTGGCATTTTATGACACATATTTTGGCATCCTTAGATGTTTTTGTTATCTCAGGTCAAACATGATGTTGATTTATTGCTGGGTGTTGTCTGGGTCTAGTGTGAAATACTGCACACATGTGATATTTCTTTCTACCACATGATACCGATAATGAGCACAGATAAAAAAAAAAGAACAGATGGGCTAACTTAAATATAAAAAAAACGGTAACAGCGGTGATGGAGAGGGTTAATAGTGTGTCTCTGTGTGTGGTCTACACAGCATTTATTTTACACCCACCTCCTTTATTCCCCTTTTATTTAGGTATAGTTTGAGAAACAAAAAGAAAATCAACAGGACTGATAACTAGAAGTGATCGGTTTCTGTGTCTGTGTTGTTGATGGAGAGGATACGCTTTCCAAAAAGACATAATCTCTAAGTAAGTTTTTCCATGACAAGATGTGTATGGTATTCAATGATTTTCAGTTCAAGGTAGGCAATAGAGCGGTGAGAACTAATTTACCATCTTTCTTATCTAAACATAACATTGATATGTCTCCTGAACACCATCATCTTGATAATCCGATAGCTTAATTTCTCCTTCATGAATGCATATTGCATCATTATATGTGACCCCCTATTTTTGACTTGTAATAGGCATAAAGTACCAAAACAAAACTTGAGCAGTTTCACATGTTTTTCTCTCCTGCAAGTGATTTGACCTCACTGTCTTGACTGTTAATTAACCCTTTTCTCTTCTTGCTTCACTACATTTGGGCTCCATTAGTATTCCGATGTTGGCTAATTCATATCCATTGCACACTCTGCAATTATGTTTTTTTGATTCAGACAGATTCAGAATGACAATTACTACTTTAAGTGGTAAGTGATGTTTAGCCATTTTGTCTGGCAAATCACCCCACACAACAGACGGTGTCACTGTATCTTGGTCTTTAAAATTGATCTTTACGCATTTGAGAAACATGTAGAAATGATACCCAAGAGTGCAGGTGCACTCTTATACTGTATTCTGTATAACTGTTTAACACTTCATGGTTCTTGTTTTGCCACATCTCTATTTTTGTATTACAAAAAGATAATTAGAAAATAAAATAACCTTTAAAATAACAAATATAGGGCAGCATGGTGGCTGAGTGGTTAGCACTGTTGCACTGTAGCACAGTTCAAAAACACCAAAATGTCAAACTTGTGCACTTCTGAGAAATGTAATTCTCCAAAGCTGAGAAACCTATTTTTATTAGATGACATCTTTCATCAGGGGCAGAACGGTGGCTGAGTGGTTAGCACTGTTGAAGGTCGTGGGTTCGCAACCCTTTCTGTGCCTTCCTGTGTGGAGTTTGCATGTTCTCCCTGTGCTTGTGTGGGTTTTCTCCAGGTACTCTGGTTTCCTCCCACAGTCCAAAAACATGTATGTCAGGTTGATTGGTGACTCTAAATTGCCCATAGGAGTGAGTGTGAGTGTGTGAGGTTGTTTGTCTCTATGTGGCCCTGTGATGGACTGGTGACCTGTCCAGGGTGTACCCCTGCCTTTCACCCAGAGAGAGCTGGGATAGGCTCCAGCAGATCCCTGGGACCCTGGTTAAGGAATAAATAGGTATAGATGATGGATGGATAATAAATATATGTAGAAAATAAAATAAAAAATTCACAAAGCCTTCACCCCCGTTGAAAAAAAAAAAAACCCAAAACCTTAAAAACAACTTTTTGGAGATATTTAAATTATTTTCACACTGGACTAGATTTAGAAAGGAGAGGAGTTGAACACACAAACTAAAAAAAAAAATGCATCTTTCGGTTTCTCAGTTTGTCACTGATGTCCAAGCATACCCACTGTAAACTCACCTTTCTTTGGATATTGGTAATCTCTTATTTGGTGAATTGTGGGATTTATCTAGATTTATCTGGCGTTGTAAATATGTTCGATGTTATCAGGTGGGAGCTCATATTAGTTGCAGAGCTACTCAGAGTGGTTACAACTTAAGGCTGTAAATCCTCCGTACTACCTGATAAGGTGTGCCAACAACCAGGATTTGACCTGCAATTGTCAAAATGGCTAAATCTGCCCTTAACTGGTTAAATAAAGTCAGAGACAATTTCTAAACTTTTCTGTAGCACAGTTTCTGCAGGGCTAGCAGGCAATATGCTTGTATGTCAGTACATTTGTGACTGTATTAGCGTTGTAGTCAAGACCACCTAAGCTAAGACCAAGACCAAGGTGCAGATGTGTATTTTTCTTTTAAGTATAATACCCCTGCTAATGTTAGCACTAATATCTGTATTACTGCTAACATTAGCAGTAATATTCTACTAGCTCCACTTAATGATACCTTTGTTAATGCTTCCTTCCCAAATGCCAAGATTACTGGTTGTATTCAAAGCATGACGATCACAGTAAGGATGTTAGTCATATCAGTTGTAGTCTTGACTGGTCTTGAAATAAAATTCTGCTGCATCAAAGACCAAGTAAAACACCAAGACCTTCCAAAAAGTGGTACTACAACACTGGACACATTAGTTGTAACGGGGTGTGGTTGAGGTGAATGGGATATTATAACACATGACTTTGACATCGAAAACCGGGGGTTCGCATCCTGAGTTCTTCATGGGTGTGTTATGTTAGTCACAGCTAACGTAGCCTTAAGCTGCCCTCTTTAAGATAGCATTTGTTTTCATAGTTGTAGTTTTATTGTACAATCATGGTCTTTATAGTGGTGTCCTGTGTCCGGTATGAAAGCCTTATTGCTGAAAAACATTCATCTATCACACCCCAAAATCTTTATTTAAAGTCACTGTGACACTACCAACTTGGTTGTTTATTGCTTCTCCACCTTAATTGTGATCCTGCGATAAACAAACACCCCCTTGGCCTGTGATCTATTTCTCCTCATTAGTTTTCTGAAAAGGCATCAAGGATGAAGTTTAAAAGAGTCCTTGATCATAATCCACAAAAAAGCCTTGACATAAAGAGATTAGAATACCAGTGATAACATAACCACAAGGGCTTTTACGGTATGACCCTGTAGCAGACATTTAATATGATATGCATAACTTTGCCCAAAATGAAGAGTGATCCATTAATAATATGTTGATAGTGGAGTTCCGCAGAGGCAAACAATGCCCAGATTATTTAGATATAAACATTTTTGAAGCTGACTGTGATGCAGGAAGAGTTTACAGTCCACAGTGCTAAAATGCCAGAATAATGCTGAGAGGAAAATACAGCACTTAGAAACTGCCCAAATGAAAGAGGAAGAGAATCGGTTTTGTTTGATGAGGCTCTTCTTTTTGATGTAGAGGATCCATTTAGAAATGGATGTTCTCCTCTTTTGTCTGTGAAGACGACCACATTGTGTCACTTTTCATTCTGTCTCATTTTATGTCCATCAGAAGGAGGCTTTTGCAGTGCGGCTGCTGGGCACATTGTCTGGCCACTTTTTCTGAAAGACATTCAGTGAATATGAGCTCAGCATACCTGTCAGTATGCATGAGCAGGAATGCATCATATCGTCTCAGACAATGTTTAACCCTGTATCCTTGAAAATGACTTTAATGTAAAACCGCTTTGATGTAGCACTTAGATTAGTGTTTTTGTCATCAGTTTAAATGTTGACCATATTTTCAGTATTGTGTCTCATTTAATTTCAAAACAGAATTTATGCATGTCAAATAAAGCATAATTAAAAGTTTTATGTTTTTGTTTTTAAAACTTAAAACACTTGGTTAAAGTTAGGAAAAGTATGTGGTCTTGGAAAATGTCTACACTGACTGCAACACTTTATGACGGGGGATACAGAATACATAGTTATCTAATTTGTGACTCATCAGACAATCCTGTCTCCTAGAAATAATGTTTATATGCAACTAATTTGCAATAAAAATACCGAAAACAAATAATACATTTTGGATCAGGATCTTTCGCCTGCATCCTTTAAGTTTGGATATAGATTTCTTGAATTAACCTAAATGGTTTGATTCAAAGTTTACTCCTTCTGTGTTGCTCCACTGAACTTGTTTCCATTAGCATACACTGCATGACTTTGTATGGCTGTATCAGTGAAAAAGGGACTTCAGCCAGTTGACCATGCCATATTTCGAGTGTCTTGCTGCTTGTTCAGTTGGTGTTCGATAAATTGCTCGTACTGTCTCCATTACTCGCACATTTTGTATGGCTAAAGAGCATTGTGACTGACTCAAATAAAATGTAACCACCTCTCTGCTCCGGTCCACCCTGTGTGTCTGTGAGCAGCTCCCCCCTCCCAATCCTGAACTCCAGAGGAGAGAACAGAGTCCAGACCCTCAGGCTGAGAACTGCAGTGTAGAGTGGAAGGAAAGAAGGATTTGCTTTTGATCAGCTCTATTTAGCTGTTGGTGATCCTTTAAAATATGCTCCTATTGGCCCTGTTACTGAACCATAAGATCTGTCTCTGTGGGTTTAATTTATGTATTTGGCAAGTCGCAAATATATTGATACTGAATGTATCAGTCATCAGTCATATGTTCACAGTGATGCAAATATCTTGGCTACATTTTGCTGTGTGACCAAGCAGATTTGGGAAACATTTTTTTTTTATATCAGCTTAGCACTTCACCAAAGTGTAAATTGTTGACATATGTTTAAACGTGTCTGGTCATTCTCCTCTGATATGTCAGCTGGCATATGCAAGATGTGTTTGTATTTAGTAATTTGCACAATATCTGGAGTGTTAAAAGTCTAATTGTTCCTAGATCTAACTATATAATAAATAAATGATTCAAGCTTTACAAGAACCAACTTCTCCTAATAACAAAATATGTTTCCATAAATGATGAATCTTTGATTTAGGTGTTTATGTGTATGGATACATCTTTATCTTTCAATATAATATGGTTTGAAAGTAGAAAACTGATGTTGGTATTGAACAAGGATGAGAGTAACTGTCTCTGGCGTTAAGGTCTTTCAATGCCCAACCATATACCCAAGAATAGGACATCACATTTTCATGATTACCAATTTTTGCTACTGAGGCAATAGGTGCATTTCACCTACAGGTATTCAGCAAAGCAAAAACGGTATATATTGTAAATATAGTGAGTTGCAATTGTAAGTCATAAAAGATCATTTCTCAATAAAGCAACCTAAAGCAGTAAGTTTGAGTGTCACATGCTCAGTCTGCTGCTTCACCAGCATGTGGCTCAATTAGCAGCTCAAAAACACAAACCTGTGACGGTTCCCACAGAGATCTGCAAGAAAACAGAATGACTCACTAAAACCATGAACCGTTCTGTGTGACCATCAGACCCACAAAGCACAGCAATAACTGAATCCAACAAACAGAGACATAGCTGCCAAGATAGGGCAATTTCCAAGGTGCCTGCTAATGCTTAAGCTTTTTGAGGTTGAATATATTTTTGGCCCAGGAGACTACTTAGCAGTCTGCTTTTTGCTTAACAGCTCCATCTTGTTAAGTTTTATTTATCCATGCAAGATTTTCAGAGAATGCATGTACTTCAGTCTGTTTCACACAAGTCCGTTACATTCAGTGTCATAATTGTTCTGCTCTGCTGGAGTGCTTTTGTGGGTACATGTGGCAATACATGAAGAATAAAGAATTAAGAACTTTATTCTGGGAACCTTGTCTTATGTAAAATGTTTTCATTTCCTATTTTCTCCATGGGCCCAATGGATTATTATTTTAAGAGCATCATGAAGTTTTGTTTTGAAAAGTGGGGCTAAAGTCTTCAAAGTTTCAGTGAAACTGAAATGCAGTGCATCAATGCATTTCTCATTGATTTTTCATTTTCATTTCAAAATCTTGCTAGATTTAATGTCTACACAACAGTCTGACTCTATTGATACTACACTAAATTCTTGTCTCTGTGAGTTAACACAAATGTGTTAGATTAAGTACTGTTTCTGCAGATTGGCCCAGAGAACATATTTCAAGACAGTAAAGAGGAAGCTCATTTGAAAGGGAGAAATCTACCATAGGCAACAATGTAAATCAAATCCCTTGCAAACTAACAAAGACAGAGAGACATGATGTTATGCAATATTTATTGAATGCTGCTAAGAGCATTATACTAAAAAGATAGAGGATGGATGAAGATGGAATAAGATCTTAAAACTCTGATAAGTGAAGAGTATAAGGGAGCTGGATGGAAAATGTTTGTCTTGACCATTAGGAGCAGCTCAATTTGAATTAAAGCTGAATGATAAAAAACGTTTTTTAAATCACTATTGATACGTCTTCATGGATCTCTGTGTTTACATGGACAATAACAATTGTAATAATTGCCCAATCAAAATAAAAATAAAATATTACCCATGTAAACACTTGGCTCCTTTGGTTCCCTGTTGGGGGAATGTGTATCTGTCCTTTGTGGCAGTAACAGCTAATGTGACAGAAAGATGGCAGCAACAAAACAAAACCGGTCTATGGCTGTTGATTGAAAAAAACATGACACAGAATCCAAATAAAAATAAAAGATAATTTCTTCTATTTCTGACTGATGAACGTTTTGCAGGTGGCCAAAGCATTTTGTTGCATTTCAAAAACAAGGTATACTCTGATTAAATGCTTTGAGCATGTAAGTGTACATCTTATTGCTGTGTCCATGTAAACAGTGACGTAGGAACCTCTAATCTGAATGATTTCAATCAGATGTAACCACAACTTGTGTTAGTTTGTTGTTCAGAGTGCTGTGTATACATTTGTGGTTCCCAAACAATAATTCATAATGACTTCGGTGATTTTCTGACTATTCCACCTAGCAAGGTCAACAGTTGTAGAGAAAACAATTCCACTTTGCCATCTATCGTATTTTACAGTATTCCCATGGCAGTGCCCGTATTTCACCAATACAGCTCCAGTGAGAAATTGGCAACATTCATCCAAAATGTTTATGTTTAAAATGGTTTATAAATTTCACTGTATTGACTGTCACCATGTTGCATTTCTAAGTTAAAATTGTGCATTTGATAATTTCCTAATTTAAACTTGCAAAAACAGACATAGAGCCTAAAGAAAACCGAGCAGTGAGTACAGTAAAATGACTGCATGGCACTGGCTCGTGTAACATTTCTTCATTTTCAAGATATGCGAAATGACTCTTTTGTTTGTGCTTCACGGCTCCAACTGCATTGTTTTGAGTATTTCATAGTCTGTGCTGTATGAATTTCGACTTTACACAGACAAAACAATACTGAGTGGCGCAGACACTTTAAAGAAAAGAGGCACAGAGGGGATTGACAGCATGCATACACCTACTGCCATAAGCACTTACCAAATAGAGCAGCAGAATGACACCAGCACAAAGGCTGACACGGCTGAATTAACCTTTTGTTCCAGATGAGGCTGAGGAAATTGCTGATTTTTTTTTTTTTTTTAGAGATGACTGCAACCAGTATTGTCGAAACCTTCAACTTCTTTCTCCTGGATTTGATGTTTTGACCCTTATCACTCACACACACACACACACACACACAACAGATTTTTATTCAAAACCAGAAATACTGTAAAGCTTCCATACTTCCATTCCACACAAACTAGTCTGTAAAGTCGAGTGCAGATAGAAATGGTGTTAAAGCTCCTAGGGAGCTGAGTCCTTTGCAGTTCTAAAGCCACTTGATTTTGTCCTCCAACACATCACACTCTAATGTAAGGGCGAATTAAAGTATTTGAAAAGCTGCGCTGATGTAAACAAGTCTTAATTAGCTCAATATTGAAACAGTTGTTTGGCCGTTACTCTTCAAACATTAAGTACTTTATTTTTATGTGCTGAAAAAAGAGAAATGCAGGCTTCTAGCACAGGCTTTGGAAATGTCAAATAATTATCTGCATGTCCTTGTTTGCCACAAGGTTGGTGGATAAACCAAAATCAGTTTCCCACATTTACACCATTTTCTACTGGAAGATAAGCAGGGAAATGAACCATGCAGACCTGAAAAAGTATTTATAATTTATGGAAAACATATTTTTGCCATTAGGAAATATTTGTTGTGGAAAGTATAACTCATTTATTTATTATACAGTAATATTTAGTATGGTGGCTAATATTGTATATATTAGTTACATGGTGACGGAGAGAAACAACCAACCGACCACTGCAAAGCAAACAAAGAAGAAAAATGACTGCCTCTGCCTCACTTTTATTACTTTTAAAGCAGTTTGCACATTATTTTTCATAGGTATTTAAATATTAATATGAATTGCATGTAAAAGTTTATTTTATGATTAAGCTTGAATGTTAATTCTTGACCAAGGGAGTAGTACTTTCATGAAATAACCAATATCTGCTTTAGTAGTGTTACAGTCTCAGACTTGACCTACAAAGATGAGACTGGTATAATGCTGTTTGTCCTCAGTGTTTGACTGGACCAGTGTAGATGAAACCAAAAACAACACCCAAATCCAAAAACAATACCAGGGAGACCAGAAATGGAAAAAAAAAAAAAAAGAAATCCTGTCACTTCACACTCCAGCCATTTTTCTTTCACATCCTTTCATCCACAGGCGTTTTCAGTTGTGCAGGTGTTCCCAGCCACACACAAACCTCAGCCACCTCATCCAGTCTACAGTGGCCCATTAATGGAAAGCATATGATGTACTTAGAGCTCACTACAGAGTCTCCACCACCTGCTTTTATATCAGCTTGATAGAGATTTAAAGTCATACCTGTTGCCTTGAATGTCTTTTGGACATTATAAAAACAGGCTCCCCCACCCTCACGTCTGTGTAATACACTGCAACAGTAGTCATTCACAGTTCTCATGACATGAAGAATCACAGGCCCATGTGTATTTGACAATATTTCCATACTATATGCTATAAATACACTGAGTAACTGTAAATCTCCCTGCTGTTGTTTTCATGCACCCAAATCCTTTAACACAGTAGGAAGTCTGAGCATACACTATGTTACTTTGCATTATTTTCTGCCTATGCAACACTGGCTTGCCAGAAACACCCTCTGATGCTAATCTCTTCACGGGTGGTGTTGCTGCTGCTCCGTCCATGCTCGCTTCACCCTCTAACAAGCTTCTCCTTTTTCCTCTGTCAGTCTTGCATCAGTGGCAGATTCTCCTTCCGTTCCTCCCTGTCTGCGTTTTCCCCTTTCCCTCTCATTACTGCTACCCACCAAAGCCAATCATTCACTGGAGAAACAGACATGAACTCACCTGCCAGTCATTGCTATATGACCACTTCACTGAGCTATCTGTGAGGCTCTGTTATCGTCTGACAGAAGAATGCCATAAAATGCTGGCGTCCTCAGCAGAGTATTGCAGAAAATATTAATAAGTTATTGGCTGGCGGCCACTGTTTTCCTTCATTTTATTATCAGAGTAAATTGAATATGTTTGGGATTTTGGTTGTTAGTTAGAGGAAAACAACTTAAAAACGTCACTTTGGACTGTGAGAAATAGCGATGGACTTTTTTTTTTTTCACATTTTTCCAGCACGTTAAATCTCAAAACAGCAACTGCAAGACTATGGATAATAAATAAATGCCTGAGGCTGCACCTTTAAAAACACAAGCATAAACACAAAATACATTTTACTCGTGTTTAAAACTACTTCATGCCCACGTTAGTTATTTTCAAAATAGAAGTAAACCTGGTACACAGCATGCACGGCCACCACCGAGGAGGTAAAGGTTACATGACAGAGGAGGAAAACAGGGGTGGAAGAAGGAAGAAGGATGAGATGAGGGACAGAAGGTGAAACAGACAGAGTGGAGAAGCAAACGATAAGAGCCTCAGACAGAACATGATAGAAAAGACTGGGATTCTTCTTCACTCAGTGAAGGTCAACAGCCTGCTGTCCCCACAGAACGCTGCTCTCACTGCTGCTTCTCTCTTTACTTGCTTCTCTACACGAACTTGGCTGAATCTCTTTCTCTAATTTGATGTTGCACAAAGACAAAAAGGAAAAGACACAAAACACTAAAGAGATCTAACTTCTGAAAAGAGAAGGGTTGAAAGTGAATTGAGTCCCTGGATGAGCATTTGTTAAATGTCAATGCTGCAGCCCAGTGTGGTGAATGTCTGTGTGTCTTTGTGTAGGTGTGCGACAACAGCAGACAGAGATGAATAAAGAATGTGAGAGCAATCAACAAACTGAGGAATAATACTGTAGAAGCTACAATAACCATAAGACTTTTTTCTCCTTTTTTGACATGCAATGTGAAACCACGCATAAATCATTTGCCTAAAGACAAATACAAAGTGGGAAAAAAGATTTATTCAGATTTGAGAACAGATATGACAAGAAAGTTATTTGAATTTGTAGTGCAGCTCTGTTGGTTCTACATTTTGGATTTTACTTCCAAACTAATGAATTGAACAGCATGCCCCCTTGGCTTGTGTAATTGGAAGTTTTTGGGGATTATCTGCGGTAACGGTGATTGTGTTTCACCAATAACAAAACGTTAAAGGTTGTGCACATGGAACAAAATGTTTTGTTTCAATTTTTTCTGATGTTCACCAATTGTAATTAAAAATTAGATGCACATTAGTACTTGATGAACTCAGAATATAATTGGTATAAAGGATCGGTTAGTTGAGTACATTTTATGGTTGGTCCTGATATTGAGACCCACCTATACTTTTTTTCCCACGTGTGTGGGCTTCTTTTTAGCAAATCCCAGTAATGAACATGGTGAGTATAGAGTTATTACCACTGCCAGGAATGATGAGGAAATATCTACCCAAGTGAAAAATATATTGTTTCATACTTAAGTTATACTTTAGCATATAAAATTTACAAAGTGTATTTGTGCATGTGTTGAAACATAATAAAATTATATCACTGGTAAAGTCCAAGATTAGTAAAATAATTATTGATACAAAAAAAGCATATTCAAAGTAAATTTTAGCAAAGTATATTGAAATGATATCATTACAAGTTATTTAGCATATTTCTTAAAAGTTCACTTTACTTTAAACATACGTTTAAGTATGTTTAGTTATGTTTTCTAAAAGTATGTTACATTATTTTTTTTAAATTTTATAATTCTTTTCAAAATATAATACTATGCCAACATTTAATTTAGCTATATTTCGGTATACTTATTTAAAGTACACAATACGTGTGTTCCTGGGTGTGCTAGCACATGACAGGTTTTCATTTCTACCCAGTAATATATGAAAAAAATCTGTTTTTAAAGTACTAAATCAGATTTACAGTGCAGCTTCTAGTGTATAAAGTGCAACTTAAATGGTTTCATTTTAACACAACTTCAAGTATACTCAATATACTTTTAGAAAATATACAAAAATATATATTTTTTCACTTGGTTATAAAACTCAAGTTGTAATAAACTAGAATTATTCTTTAATAAAAGAAAAGGTTGATTAGCTGTACAGCTTTATTGTCTAGTTGTGAGTCATAAATGTTCAAACAAAGACTTACACTTGCCTGATTCTCCAGCAGTTTGCTTTGAGGAGCTGCTCTGACCCAAATCGATCTCCCAGGGTTACTCCGGTCCTAATTGCTTTTCTCCACTTCCATTGTAAAACAGCCCAGAGGTTGCTGAGCCTTCTGGCTTACAAAGTCAATTTCTGGCTTTTTCTATAATTTTGAACAAAAATTTCCTGTCTTATGAAACTTTTAAATTATTTACTCCTAACTGAAGTTCTCAGAAATGTAAGGTGGTCTTATGATCGAGCAACCACTTAAAGCAAAAACTATAATTTACTGTGCCTTCATATTTTTGCCTAAAATAATGCAGTGATTACATCTTCATTAGCTATTCATTGGATCTCTGCTATAATTAGAAGCAGTCTGTTTCCAGAAATATGGGTCACTGACAGGGCACCATCTCACAGGAGGGAAGGGTAAAGTGGGATAGATACTGTGGCAAATATGTTTAAAGTTCAATAGATGCCACCAGTACAAGTCAATAAATGTTATACAGTAGATTTCCTTATGAAAAAAAGTAAAATGCTTTAAACATGCAGATGCTTTA
The DNA here is from genome assembly GCF_900324485.2 of Mastacembelus armatus. Lineage (NCBI taxonomy): Eukaryota > Metazoa > Chordata > Actinopteri > Synbranchiformes > Mastacembelidae > Mastacembelus > Mastacembelus armatus. The sequence continues at coordinate 8,137,513 of NC_046644.1, read as the reverse complement.
AACATGATATATAACATGGCACACATGGCTCAACTAACAAAGATCTTTTTTTTTTTTTTTTCCATGATATGCTGTAGGTCCTACCACAGCACCTTAATAATATTTGACAGTAATAGTAACTATGGTTAAAAAGGAGGTACCGTGGGCTGCTGGGCACATGACTATCAGTGAAGTACAAAAGCAAACACATAGTCAATGATCTGTGCTGACAACCAGATTATAAGGGTGTGAACCGTTTTCACCCTCTGATGAATCTCAGAGCATGTAGAGACTGAATGGGAGGAAAAATGCTGAGCTGAGCAAATCTATGATGAAGCTTATCATTTAAAGTCTGCATTGTTCCATATAGTGCAGCTCATCACCAAAGAACATAATCCCTGTCTGAGTCGTTCAGGATATCTAGAGGTTTTTAGTTAAAGGAAGCGGGACCTATATGTCCAAGTTTAAAACTTCAAGATATTTTATAATAAATGTGCTGAGCATGTTCTTATCTGAACTAATATAATATCTATGAGTTTTAAATCATGTCCACATGAATAAATCTGTCATTTTTCCTTGTCCAAAAAGATATTTAATTTCATGTAATTTAGTCCACCTATAAAGCAACACATTTTGTGTTCTCCAAGACACTATAGACCATGTTCAACACTACTTGTTAACAGTGTAAGATTTTCATTAGTATTGAATTATTTTTTATTTGAAATGTTTTATCTTCATGTTTTCTGTTTAATAAATGAAATACAGCAGTCATCAAAACATGTATTTCTTATGGTTCTTTATATGCCAATGTCTCAATAACACATTCAGATCAGCCTGTCATGCATCTACTTATTTATTACCAGTTTTAAATTAAAACTACATAGATTGTAAAAGCGCATGCATACCTACATAACCTTTGTTTTTTTAATGTTTCCATATACCCAAACATTGCTGTATTTACCACTGCAAGAAGACACTGATCACCACGGTTTACAGTAAAAGTAGATCCTCTTGCAACATCAACAATGCAAAAGAGCTATTGATTCTGATCCCCCATCCATCTGTCAGAGACAAACTGCCATAAATACGTAGATGTTATCAATGTTCTGACCAACATTCAAGCCAGAGTTTGAACAATTTCATCTAACTTCACTTATTTCCTGAATCGGTTGATTGAATCCCAAAATACTGCATTCTGTCCAGTGTATTCTTATAGATGAATATAATAATGCTGTTGTTATTGGTGAGTGTTATAACTGTAGTTACCAGTTGCATTAAAAAACCCATGTGTGGGTGATTTCATGTCTGTCTTTTTCTCCTAGCACAACATTCATTATTAGTGTGTTGGATTTCATTCTTTATGCTCATATGAACATGTGTTGTATGGTCACAGGATGGGAGCCGCTCACTTTGCAAATGCGTGTGGGTCGCCTGTGCTCTGCGAGATCCGTGTGTGGTGTGGTTGCGAATGGAAAGCAGCTCCCTTTTGCCGCTGTGTGTGTGTGTGTGTGTGTGTGTATGTGTGTCTGTGTGTGGTGTGGTCACAGGCTGAGAAGAGCCACGGTTCACATGGGAACAAATGACAGGATCTGGTTTAGTGAGCCTATCTGTAAAAAGATGAAAGAGACCAAACTGGTGAAAAAAAAAAAACACACGTAGGAATTAGAGCTGAAGCATTGCCAGACCTCCCACAGAGCTTTCACTGCAGTGTCAGATGGTCAGTTGATGGTCACCAGTTTTCAGTCTGTCTCTCTTCAATGAAAAATGAGACACCACAGCAATTTCAGTACCGCCACTGCTTCAAGACATTTAAAAGGTAAAAAGACCTCATTGCAAACCAATTTTGGATCGGTACCAAATAATACTTGGGAAATGTGGCAAAAAAAAACACAATCAGTCAAATCATCTCCATTTACTACTGTCTCTGCCCAAACCATGAACTCATAAACAACCTCGCCAAATGGTTACTAAATAAATATTTTTAGAGATTTAGGTTGTCAAAATGAGGTCCTGATCATAAAAGGCAAATAAATGAACACAAATCTAATGTTGTTCTTTTTTGTGACTGGGATATAGAAAAGGATACACTCTACTGTACTGTGAATGTTTCCAATATACTGTACACTGTACAACATGTATACTGCAGTTGGTCAGCAGTGCTCCATTCACTTTATAGCCATCTGTCGTTAATGGGGGGATTCACCCAAATCCTCACACCAGCATCTATTTACACTAATGAGGTGTCATATCATTTTCTGAGACCTTTGCTGCTGCCCCATTTAAATTGATTTATTTACAGTTTAGTGGTTAAAACATTTTAAAATGATCCCCGCAATTTTTTTTTTTTTTTTTTTTTACTAAAAACTATGTCCCAGTAACTTGGATTATTTGCACACAGCTGTCAGTAGTTTCCAATGGTTTTAGACCCTTTTTTCTGCTATTAATAGATTCCACTGACTCTAAAAGCAGAGGCTTCTTTCCTGACTCACCTAATTTACCACCATTTTTCAAACAGTGATTTAAATGTGGCCGATTAATAGATATACGTGCCCAGAAACACTTTATCTGCTGAGTAATGGTTGTGTCCGTACACACTCCAGTGACCACAACCTGGTTAGGGATGTAACTGAATTCGCCCATTTTCATAATTGCAATCAGGGCTTGTGCTAAGGTTGCAATATAACCCTTTCTTCTTCACATTGCCCCCATGGCTGTTTTACTATCTCTTTTAATATTCTACTTGCTTGTCATGCTTCATACTTTGCCTTGAGACACACAGTGTGCTGCCTTTGCTAGCATTTCACAGCTGTGAAATAAAAAGCTGAAGTATTTCCAGTATATCAAAGCAAATAAAGGTTTGCATTTTAATCGCAATGAAAGGCTGATGCACTGCACAGCAGACTTCTTGGCTTCAGTTGCAGTGCTCCTGACAGCCCTGTTAGGAGATGTGGCAATAACAGCAGCAGAGTTATTACAGCTCAGGAGTGGGCTCCCTCATCTTCTGCTCATGGGTTACACTGTTTTCTTCATGTTTGAAATCAGCCTTCTGCCTGTTTCTGTTACAGTGGTGTTGATGGGTACAGAAAAACTACAGGGAGACACAGAGATACTGAAAACAGGCTGACGTGAAATAATCATGGTATACTGAAATATTACCTGTAAAGCTGCACACATTATTGTGGGGGGCATATGTTATGGCTATTCCAAGTATACTGAATTTTCTGACATATGAAATAATATATTTTAATTACCAAAAAAAAAAAAGAAAGTAAAGAAATGTAAATCTGAAACACAGTGGCACAGTTGGGACACAGCTTCACCAGGACTATAGCTAAGCAGACTGTAACATGAAAAGCATCCATATAGTCAGAAATTATGGACAAAAACCTTGATAAATTAAGTTTACCTACGTTCTTACGACAATACTGGACATACATAGTACTGGGAGGGCACAGATCCTACTGGGATCTAATGTCACACAGGAAACATCAGGTTAATATTTAAGTTTTGATTACAAAACTAATATCAAACTGTATTTACTGCATTTTTTTTTTTACATTTTCAATGTTAAGAAAACCCAAATAGGCTAAGACTAATGATAAGGAGAAAAATAATGATTCACTGAAGAGTGAAGATTTACAGTTTGCATAAATAACAAAATTTAAAAAAAATTTATCCATCGACTGCACACTTAATTGGCTGGATGTTTTCTTTTTGTCAAAACTGCAAACCCTGCGTCTATAACAGAGCTACACAAAGTTGTTTCTAAAAAGTTAATATGCAGAATTTAAATATCTGAAGTGCAACTTTTTCTAAGAGTGACCTGAAATTTGCCAAGGATGCTGTTATTAAAAAAAACACAATGTCAATACAAGGTTCATGTGTGTAGGCTATTCCAGTGATCCACAGTCTACGGGTCAAAGAAAACTCGATATTAGATTCTACACATCCCACAGGATTAAAAATGTATTTGGGAGATTTAGAGGAGACAGGATTAAGAAGACAGACAGAATGTGGTCTCCTGCAGGAGTGCAAGAGAAGGGATAGCTCAGTGTTGAAGAATAATGGACAGATGAGAGGTGGAATATGTTATACTACTGTTTTTCACACAAAAAAAAAATAAAAAATAACAGGATCACCAGAGAGCAGGTCAGACAAGAAGGTTGCATTTGGATCCTTCCACTATTGATGGTAATGTTTGTCTAAGAACAGTTCGTTGTGTGATTTGTAGGAGTAGCATGTTTCAGTTTAGCTTTTGTTAGTTTCACAGTGCTAATAGCACAAATGCAGCTTTACAAGTAACATCATCCGTGTACCGGTGGTAGTTTTACAGGATTGTCATCCATGGGACTACAACTTAATTCCAAGGTCACGTCATGTAATTTTTTTTCACCTATAGTAAAAACTGAACAAAGCTGATATTATGCAGTTAATTTGTGCTGCCTGACACATACGAGCTCCTCCGACGATTGGAAAATTATTTCGCAGCATGAATAATTTAGCCGTAATGGACTTAGCGTGATTAATAATTTCTTCACATATCTACAGTCGAAGCCTGTTAGATCATTTTCTGAGCGTTTTATTCCCTTTCTTTGTGCACATGATTGTGTGTATATTGATGCTTTTTCCATTTCCCATTTGCCTTTCTTTTGATTTGTTTTTTTAACGTGAGCATATTATTTTTCTGTCTTTAACTAAGCAGTAACTGGTAGAAGATTAGAGGATGCTCATTGTTAAAATTCTTTTAACAAATGGACACGGAGGCAAAATCTTTTGTTTTTATGATATTTTCCTTGCAAGGGAGCAATTCACACACAAGAAGCTTGGAGCAAATGCAGTTTGTAAAGCCATATGTAGTGAATACTTTGTTCACTAATTTTACCATCCCTCCTGCTGACGTATGCACACTTGCATGCGTCAGTACTGCTGCATATCTGAACAGGCTTTTTGGTAGTACAAATTTTCCTTCTGGACATCACCATAGTACTTTTGCTGTCAGATTTGCAGCCCTTTCTGGTCCATGTGTCTCTCTCATTCTGTGGGGCAGCAGTTTTTCATGTCTTTCAACTATGTTTTATCTAGATGTTCGACTGTGACTGTAGCTTGCAGAGCAAGTGGTTTGCGTGCTGCTGCTTTAGCAACAGTGTCAGATTTGCGGTTCCCGACGGAAACTGGGTCAGTTCCCGTTCTGTGTGGGGCACACTTGTAAATTGCTACCTTTTTTGGTAGTTCTACAGCATTGAGAAGTTGTAAAATGAAGTCTTTGTGTGTGATGGGTTTACCAGAAGAGGTTACCATTCCTCTGTTTTTCCACTGGACAGTTGAAAATCCATAGCTGCTATCGGTATAAATATTAACCATTTTCCCTTGTCCTAATTTACAAGCTTCTGCTAGAGCTATCAACTCTGCAGCTTGGGCCGACAAATGTGACGGCAGTGGTTCAGCTTTAAGAACTTCTGTGACTGTTACAACAGCATAACCTGTAGCATTGGATCCATCAACAAACATTGTCACTTCAGCATCTGCATATGGTGTGTCAGTTAAGTCAGCTCTGGGCAACACTCTATTCTCAGTTTCAACAATACAGTCATGTGGCTCACCATCCTCAGCTGTAGGCATCAATGTAGCAGGGTTGAGAGTTGTACACCGCTCAGTAGTGAGATGTGGCTGTGAGAGAAATGTCATGCAGGATAAATTTCTAGCTAGTGACATATATGCTAGTTTGTTTTGCAGCAGCAGAACAGAGACTAGAACAGGGGATGGAACAACATGATGCTTGCTGAAGCTTGGACTGCCATGGAAGCTGCAATCACAGCTTGGATGCACACAGGCATTGCCCTGACAATTGGTTCCAAATGAGTGGAGTAGTAGGCGATTGGCCTGTCTCCATAGGGTTGGGTCAGCACTGAAGTTATATGGACATTTTTACAATCAACAGTCTGAATGAATGGTTTGGTATAGTTAGGCAGTCCAAGAACAGAGGTGCTAGTCAGAGCTTTCTTTAAATTCTCAAAAGCCTTATCTGCCTGTTCATTCCACTTTATTTTCTCATAAGCAGCCATAGGAGTTTCATAAATTAACTTCAACAGTGGACTCAACAGTTAGTCATGCCTAAAAAGGACATCATTTGTCTCTTAATTTGTGGTTTGGGTGTTCTGAGTATGCCTTCCTGTTTTCATCTAACGCCGTGCCCTGCTGTGAGAGGTTGCAACCTCGATATTTTACTTCTTTTTTCCACAGCTGTAGTTTATTCTTGCTCACTTGATGTCCCTATTCTGCTAGAAACTTAAGTAGCGCTATGGTGTCTGTTTTACGTTGTTCTTGTATGTCTCCCTGCTTTTCAGTGTGTGTGTTTTGCATCTGACCTGTTTCATCAGTTAGTCACGTTGTTGCATCCTCCTGTTGGTCAGAGCGTCTCTTATGCTGTGGACACATTCATACCCAGTGGCCTGTTTTTCCACAGACATAACAGCAGTCATGCTGAATACCCTGTTGCTGTCTGCCAGGTCTTACTCCACCACGACGTCCTTGTCCACATCCTCGGAACCCAGTCCAGGGTACACTACTCTGGAACCAGTACTCAGAAACAGGTTTTTCATTATAATCGGCACAAAACACTTTTTTTGCTTTTCTGCTTTGCTTTTTTTGTTTTTCTGCTTTTCTTTTGTACTTTAGATTTTTGTTGGAGAACAGTGGCCACATGCACAGCATAGTTTTTAGTATCAGTTAAAGCACATGTTCACCAGCCAATTTGATGTTTTCGAATGAACCCAGAAATCTCAGGCTTAAGGCCAGTCAGGAATGCATTCTTTAGCTGCTGTGCATATGGGCTGTTATCGTTTTGTTCTGCACCAGCAAGCACTGGAATGTCACTGTGGGTGTTAAATATTTCCTTCAACCTATTGAAGCAATTCAACACACCCTCTTGTTCCAATCAGCCCTTTTCAATAAAAAAAGCTCTTACTCGATTTTATAATTCAGTTATAAATATCATAATTGTCCTACCTTGGTCAGAGTTCGTCTCCGGTCCTTGTTCCAAATTCGATCTCGTCACTCCTCTCCCTTCCAGCAGACTTCCCAGCTTCCTTCTTACCAAACCGTCCTCTGTAAGCAGACAGAGTGGAGGTCTTTTAGTCAGTAGTCCCAGACTCCCCCGTGCACAGTTTCTCTGTAATGATACTATTTTGCTGTTCAGCTTTTTTTTTTTTTTTTTTTTGAATGATATCGAATGTTTTTGTGCTAATTTATACTTTTTAGTATTCATTTCTTTTCCTCTGCTCCTACTCTTCTGGCCACTCTCCAGAGTGCTGATACTGGAGCTGTCGCAGGTACACTCCATCAGTACGCCCAGAGTTCTGTGGAAAAGGACTAATAGATAATAATTAGCCTTACTGGATTGATATTTATATCCACCTACTCCTGCCTACTTCTTTAAATACTATATCCAGACTCTGCCAAGAAACGGCAAGTTCAGCTTTTGAGTTTATTCATATCACACTTTTTCTTGAGCTGTAAATATCTGCAGTCTCCTACTTACTTGCACTCCAAGGGATTTTTCCTTTACCGTTCCTGTGTTTCTGTTTCCATTTTACTTGCTCTCTCTCCTTGTCTGCCGCTCTCTCTGCCTGAACCACACTTTATTATTCATTAGAAACCAACAAACCTCTGCCAATTGTGTCATTATTTTCTGAATTGTGATTGTAGAGTGAGACAAGGTGACTGAGAGAAGTAAAGAGTTCCTGTAAATGTTCATAATATTTCAAATTTGAAAACATTTTGGCTGAAACCCAGACCAGGGAATGAGATGGGCTGGCTGATATGCATACTTACCCACATATGTGAACATTCAGATCCGCATATACCATATACTATTCACACTACTGTAGATTACAAGGGCTTATATATAGATGCATTCTTTTCATGAGATTTCCTAAAAGCTGTACAGAGAATGACAAGCACAAGACAGGAGCAAAAATGTACATATTTTGGACAGGTAAAGGCCTAAGATGAAATGTGTGTATCTACCCTCCCAAAAAAAGTGAAGTGTATGTCATGGATTCAGTGAGTTCACCCCCTGAATGTCATGTGTCAGAATAAATCCCATGTTGCTTGGCAGGGGTAGTTTTTTGGCTTTCTTTAAATGTCTGCTTATCAGTCTTTGTGTTTAGAAATACCACATTATCATGAGCAGAATGGCAGCAAAGCAAGAAAAAAACAAAAACTGCTTTCAAGACACCCTGGTGCAGCTGAAAGAAATTGGGAGCTTTATTGAAACATGGTAGCCAAATATAGACAGTTAGTAGATTGTCTCTGTCTTTTTATCTTATATTAATTGTATGCACCTTACGTTCTGATCCATATTTAATCTGCTTCAGTATCTCATTCCCCTCTGATTGTTGGAGATCATCATCTTTCACAGCAATCACTTATTGTAACAGTTAATAACACACATGCCTGCACTTTCAATTAAAGTAGTGAATTCCTGATCCCTAAAATACTGCTAAAGTTAATTTTGTTAAATTTCTGAGAACTGACATTGGTGAATTACAAAAAAAGGCAGAATTATTGTTAAACTTTGTGTAAAGATCCCTATATTATATAATGTATTATGATGGAATGTTGCTGTTTGATAGCACCTTATTGATAAATTTGAATCTTTTTCTTCCCATTTTTTGAGCCTACATGATATTCCAATTTAATTGGGGTGTGAAGCTAGATGAATGTCACGTCAGTCGGCTGGGAACACGATCATATTTCAGAAGTGTCTGGCATGCAGGAGTCACCTGATGTGAACCGTCATGTTTCTTACCTGAATGAGCTGTGTAAAGAAAAAGACCAATGGAAACAAGAAAAATGATTAAGAATTTATCATCAGAAACTGATTTTTGCCAAGACATTCAATTCATTTTGAATTATGAAGAAGAATTGTGAGGAAGACAAATGGTTGAAAGGAATGGAAACAGGTGGCCCACAGCAGGAGATGGGTTTGGCAGGTGAGATATCTCTGGCTGAAACTTTAAGAGGTGTGGTAGTGGAACTGACCACATACACACACACACCTTTTTTTTTATTGTACCTCGTGGGGACATTACATTGACTTACATTCATTTTTTGAAGACTTACTCTAACATTAACCATGACCACTCTATGTGTAGCCCTAACACTAAACTTAAACCAAATTGTCTCATAACATTCATTGATTTCCATATTGGGGACCTGGCTTTGATCTCCATGGGGAGATGAGTCCCCACATGTCACTGTGTAAAGCTTCTTTCTATAATTTAATCATTTACAGTTTTGAAGGACTTGATATGTGTCCCAAAAAGCAACTTGAGTCCCCACAGTGTGACTGTGCAGTCAGATTTATGTCCCCACAACATAAGTAATACCAACATGAGTCTGTTTTAAGAGGAGGAATGAGTCTGGAAGGAAGGATGGGAAATGAGACTTGAAGATGCTACAGTTGGGAGAATGCACATTGTGATGCTGTATTGGTGCCAAGCACACACACACACACACACACACACACACACACACACACAGACAAGGATTAGATGCAACACTGTCCTTTTTCATTTAAATTTTTTACATTCCTATTATTTTGAACAGCATACAATCAGCAGTGACAGTAAAGATAAGGAGGACAAAGGGGATACGACATCTAATAAATCAGCACAAGATCTGAGCTGAAGTGATGCAAGTCCATAGCAACTGCCTTTAGAAAAAATGAAAAATAAAAAGTATAAAAAAAAAAAAAACACACAATTGAGCCACCCAATTTAAAGGCTAAGTAATGGTGAAGCTTCAAAATACTTAACTTATTTTGTAGATTTGTGTATTTTGTTTCAGCAAATAGGTGCTCACTTCAGGGTGAGAAATTAGGCTGAGTTTAAAAAATGAAGAAGAACATGCAGCGGAAAGATAAAAACATGAATTATTTCTAATGTAAATGCGTTTGATTTTCAGCTTCTCTTGGTAGGTATGGGCAGGAAGGCACTTTGTGTCTTATCGTGTGCCTTCAGTCATTAGGTGCTGTCAGGATGCAGTTCACTATTCAAGCACTCACACTTCACAGAGTAGCAAAGCCAGCAGGTCCAACCACTGAATATAATCTACCCTTTTTGCTGAACTTGTTCTGAGAGCTGTAAATATTAATGGATATGTCACAATGGGGATGTTGAATAGCTCTGTGTCTGACTGTGCTGAGGCTGTGCATGTTAAACTAGACAAACAGACGAAAAAGAAAACCAGAATACCAAATGCAATATGTCACCCTCTGTAAGCGATGTCACCAGCTCTTATAAACAGCCTTACCAGTTTTTGCTGCAGTGATTCAATGCTTCATTTGGTAATTAAATTGTGTTATTGGCACAGGTTTTTAAAAGAATTTATTAATTAACAATATGATCAGATGTTTGTGCAGGGTGAAGCAGGAATAGCAGCCTTGTATGTTCAGTTTCTCATATTAAAAACAGATCATTTCTTGTAATTGTAAATTTATACCTGTGAGATAATCAGAAGCAGCTGAAGATGACCCACATTTTGACTAGTGTCAAATTGCAACTGTTGTGGTTTTAGCTTCTCACTCATATTGCAAGAAATGGCAAAACCGAGCACATCTGGCTTCCACTGCTACAACGTGCGCATCAGCCGATCAATTCCATATAATAAGGAAATGTTGTTACTCTGCATTTGCCAAGTTGGAAAAATTGTTAATGAATGTAGTAACATTTTTTCTGTTAGAATTCATACAAAGCTTTTAAAAATTAAAATTTACTGGCTTTCACTAACCTGTGATAGATGGCGTCATACTATACTTATAGGAAAGGGTAAAAAAAAAAAAAAGTTAATGAATTTATTGAATCCATATCTCAGCTAGAACATTTAAAATATGTCCTGCTTTTAGGACAGCACTGCATCACTCTGTTGTCTTTTTAAGTGCAGTCAGAAATTAGAAAGCCAGTGACATTTGTCATTGTTTTGGCTCTGGCCTCCAGCACACTCGATTTGAGATGAAATAATGACTGAGGTTAAAGTGCTGACTTCAGCTTCGAGGGCGTCCGAGTACGTTCATGTCCCCTGTTGAATGAACAGCGTAGCAGTCGTAGCCAGAGTTCTCCAATTTTAGGTTAATACGTAATGATTCTTTGCTCTTAAAGAGTGAGTTTTATTGGGCGTGTAGAGAGACGGTTTTCCTGGCGAAGTCAGTCAACTCAATCCAATCAATCAGGCAAAATAAATGAGGGTGGACAAAATAATAGTAATATTTAAATTAAACCATTTAATCCAATATATTTCAGCATCACAAAGCACAGACTTTTTAAATGATCATAAACTTGAATCAGTGTCTCTCATCAAAATAGTTTCAATAAAAAAACTGAACATTTATGATCCTTATGAGTGGAGGATTTATTGCAGCTCTGCAGTTGCCAGTTAATGCGTCCACCTAGTTAAAACCAATGCAGTCTGTGTGTATTTTGCCTTTTTTAACCATTTCAATATACTGTTATGATTTCATTCTGTTATACAACCTCCCCCGCTGATTATAAAAGCCCGTTGAGTCAGTATGACAACAGTTAACAGTTATATCAGTGTTGGTGCAAAATGCAGCAGAGAGCTTTATCTTTTTGTGGATGAAAGTAAAAATGATAATGAGTGTGATTGGATGCTGACAGAGACTGCAGGCCTGCTAGGATTAAGGAGGATTTTGTTCAGCCTCACTTATTTTGGGGGACTTTTGGGAGCAGATGGGTACTTATTTCAGTGGGCGATAACTATAAAATCTATTAGTTTTGCTCGTAATTGTGACCAGATGACCACACAGCCACAAGCATAAGAACTTTTTATTATTTCCTTTTCTCCACTATTTGTTGGTGATACCTTTTTATTCACATTTCAACCCTGAATTCAAATTTAGCTATTTAGCTAACTAGTTTCTTTTTTTTTTTTGCATTTTTATACAAATTAAATGTATTTCGACAAAGCTATGTCTTTCTCACTGTGAAAGGAGAAGAAACTGAAAAGTAAGGCTGCAGGTCTTATTTTGCTCTGAGGCACTGTACCTTTGTAGCCGGCCACGTGTTCATGAGGCTTTGCTGTCATCGTGCACTACAAGTTGTTGGGACACCCTTGCTCTTTCATTGTCCGCTATCTATCCTACCTGTGTTTAACAAGTCAGCTCTTGCAATCAGCCTCTGCATCATGACAAAATGACTGATACTATAGTCGTGTACTGTAGTGTGTGGAATAACACTGCAAATTCGGTGCTTGACTTGAATAACATCGTGTTACTGTAAAGTATATTGTCTGTGGATAGTGCATTATTTATGACATTCTGTCTTTCTCCTGTATTGATGTAATTACACATTTTTCCTTTGTCACTGCAGATGGCATTTTATGCAGACTCAGACAGGAGTTGAATTTGAGCTATTGTTGATGAAGTTGCCCTTTTCACTCAGTTGATGCAGTCACAATGATTTTTGAAGGTCATTCCTAATGCTCTCTCCCTTTCTCCCTCTCCTTCATTCTCTCATTGGGTTAAGGTTTGATCATTAAACCGGTCTGACTTCAGTGTCTCTAAATCCAGCAAAACTATGAGTCTAAACAATTAATAATAGCCTGAGTAACCTTTATAGCCTGTCTATGTCTCGCCTAAATTTCCACCACAATACATTTTGCTGCCAATTAGCAACAAGTGTTGTTGAACTGTTGTGTGGAGGAAGCAGCGGAGGTGACCGGTAGAGACAAGTGCTTGGTTGGACTAGCTTATTAATAAACCTGAAACAGGAATTAACCAAAAAAAAAACAAAACAAGCTCTTGCAGCTTGTTAAAAATTTGCATGTAATCCAGTTAGTTATGGAAAGTCCTGAATAAAAGATGACATTACATACAGTGCTGGTCAATCATAACTAAAAAGGCCACAAATGGCCTTTGGTGTGTCTATCTGCTCTTGCTCATTTATTGTTGTGAGGACAGTAACCTTACTTACCTTACCATATATATATATATATATATATATATATATATATATAGTTATAACTATATATATGCGAAGAACCCTCAAACTCCCAGGCCTCTGGTAGAGGACCCGAGATTGAGGAAGACACACACCACCCATAGGGGTGAGACGGGAAATTTTTATATATATATATACATACATACTAAAAAATATTTTGGCAGGCTTTACAATTCCAATCTTTATTTTGCTTATAATACCAAATTGAATATAGCTTTCTTTGAAATACCAATTAATTTAGAGAAAATTATCAGTAAAGTTTCCAGTTAATTAGCTGGAAAATACAGGACCTGGAAAATAAAGTGTGGCAAAATGTGAGAAAAATGATTGGGGGGGTGAAGCAGATGAAGCAGTGTTGATAAGAATATAATAAAACTTGTATAACAAAGGTTGCCAGCTTGTCTATGCACAACAGAGTTAACACATAATTGTATTGTCCATTTTAAGTATTTTAGTGGAGCATTATTCTGGCTTCTTATTAGAAGAAAAAGAAACAGCAAAGTACAGAATGACTTGAAGGAAAAAAGAGATTTATTACATATTTCTCCTTTCAAGAATTCAGTGTTAACAAGCAAAGTATTTTGATTTAAAATGTCATCCCCAGTTAGCATACCTGATATCACAGCCTGCTCCTGTACCTAACAGTTATTCATATCATTTAGCTACTGTACTATATTAGTATATTCATATTTAACTACTGAATAATCTCCAGCTATATCTCTGCCTACTCTATGTTTACAAGTTACAAACAAACTTAAATGGATGCTGAGGTTCAAACAGACTGATGATGTCTGACTGGCAAATATATGCACATAATCAAGGGCTAAAACATTACTATTTTTCATGGCGATGGTTAAATTTTTCATATGAGCTGGCACAAAATGAGGTAAATTACATCAGCAAAGACAGCTCATTAGTCTCAGTGAATGATGAGAGCACTGCTTAACGTTGCAGCTGGAAAAAAAAAAAAAAAACGAGCTCTGCTAAGTGATGTATAATATTGAGACCAACATCCTAGTTGGTGATATTACTTACGTTTCACGGTAGTTACCTGAACAGCAAAATGCAATCATATTTTGCAGGGCTCATTCACCTATAAGAAATACTACTACTCCATAAACCATCAAAATGACTTATTTTAATATTTTTTAATATTTAATAACTTCACAAACACTTCTCCTTACAAACCATCTGCATTGCTGCAACTGAAGATGTGATGGTGGTTATCAAATAGTGCACATAATGACAAGGTTTGTTTGTTGATATTTTTGCCAGTTGATGGGAGCCGCACAGTCGACTGTCACTGCTAAGAATGACAAATAGAGCAGATTAAATGTAAAACTAAAGAGTGCTATCAAGCCAAAGAGCATCCATCAATTAACAAATAAATACAGGTGAATAGGAAGCAAATGTATTCAAATTTATTCACTGACTGTAATTGCATGTACTGGGACTTTGACATGGCGGCTGTTTCAGACAATATTCACTCACAAAAGGGTGCTACAGAACATTAGGTGGTGTCAGTCACTCAGTGTGGTCTGTCTGTGCGTGTCTTTTGTTGACACTGTCACAACCATCGCCTGTCCTCATCTTTTAACATTAATCCCTTCCACCTACCTGTGTAATCTCATCTTTGTAAGGAGACACAAACATTAAGATGTAAAGAGAGATCACGACTGAACAAAAGCAAGAGAATAAGAGAGAGTGACTGTTTGAAAGGGTCAATATTTATGGAGGTTTACGAGCTTAAAAAGGAAAGAAAAGGACAGAAGGGCTGTTTAACTAGAAAGAGGAAGAAGAGGGGCACGGATGAAAGGACTAAAAGTAAAAGTCCAAAATGATAAAATCAAGATGAAGGAATGAGCCCAATGTGACTGAAAGGGGACAATAAGTGAGAATAGGAGGAGGAAAAAAGGCAGAATACAAGAACACTAAAGAGAACAAGAAGTAGAAGCTCAGAAAAATGAGAAGAACCGAAGCGGGAATCATGGAAGAGTAATAAATTTGCTGATGAACAACTATATAGCTTTCCACTGGTCTGAATCTTGTTAGAGTTAATTGGGCTGAGTCTATCACCTAGACAGAAGGTCTTGGACACAGCCATTGCTTGGACATATGGCCAGCCGCATGATACAGAAAGCTGCCAAAAAGAGGGATTACTTTCACAGTGATATGGGCAATCACAGAGGATTTTAACATAATAACAGTGAGGACATTGTGTAGCTAAAGAATTACAGTACACTGAAAAATGCACTGCATTGAATCTGTAAACAATATTTTAAAGTACATTTAATCACACATTATAGCTGTGTGATTAAATGTACTTTAAAATATTGGGCCAGAATAAGGTTTAGCATAACATAAACATTACCTTGCAACTGGCTTCAGTAATGTGGTAAAAAGATTATCAGAGCATTAATGTTTTGTGGTATTTGAAGAAATAAAATGTAGCGTGCTTTATAGCCACTGCTAAGCGGATTTTGTTATCTCTGAATGAAGCAAAAATAGTTGTGTATCCCTCTTTGCAGTCTCTAGGCTAGAGAAAGCTGACTGCCTAGTTTTAGCTTTATATGTAGCCAGCAGATATATGAGTGGATCATTGATCTTATCTTCAAATCCACAAGGAAGCAACTGAGCACATCTCCCAAAATGTCAAACTATTTAGTAAAAAAAAAAAAAACTCTCCTCAGTTTTGACACATTTATGTAATTGGTATTTTTCCTGCCCTATCTACATGTTACTGTAGCTAAGCTGACCCCTATCAACAAACAGGAGTTTTTCTTTAATATGTTTCCAGGGGAATTTGGGCTGTGCCTACACTTTGTTTGCATATTTAATCACTAGACATAAAAATAACACAATGTAAGTAAAAAGTGTAGAGTTCATGACATATACACTACAGCTGTTATCAATCCCCTTATACAATATGTTGCATTTTATAGATGCAAATATTACTACTCAGTCATGATGCAAAATGATCATGATAAGTAAATGTCTCTAAGACTACATTTAGTACTGCAGAGAGGTAATTATATAGAGTAGTGAATGTTTAAACACTATAAGGCAGTTTTGTCACAGTCAATTTGAGTCGGGGTTTTAACTGCACACAAACACATTCATATTATTAACTACTGATCATGTGACTGAGTAAAGTGCTAACCTGTTGTGCCTGACCAATACCAAATGGAGTGAATGGCTGGCAAACACTGAAAGATGATAATTTAATGATGTTGATCTTTGTCTGGCGGTTGCTGGTTGAGTAAACAGGGAGCCGCTTGCTAACATGTTCATCACCACAACTTTGTGAGATAATGCTATGCCGATGCTGTGTTTGCTGCTTTAACCCTAAACAAATGAAAGTGCACTGCTTTAAACTTACTTGGTAAAATGACAATAAGCAGATTGGCCCCAGGTGGGGCTAGGGCACTTGCCCTTTTGACCTCTGACCAGTCAAGTGACTTTTCGCAAGGGTGGTTTTTGCTACAGCGAACCAAGTGCTCTGGAGCGCAGCATCTACACACATCTTCCTGACGTGGTTGCGTCAGTTGGTGACAGACAATGTTACTAACAGGCTATAGCCACTGCAACTGAACAACTACTTTGTAGTTTGGAGGAGAGATCAGATGGTTTAATCATTAGTTTTATTCAGACAACAGCCTTATTTCATTGTTGCATAAAGATTTGGCTCTTTAGCCCATTAAAGTATGCACAATGTGGCTTTGCTTTCAATCTTGTTACCAGTTGCTGTAGCTGCCAGTAGTGAATGCTAAAACGTGTGCATGGAAATCTAAATAAATAGACATAAATAAAAGATGTGCTACTCTATGTAACCTTATTTTGTGGCTTTTTGTTTTTTTAGCTTGAGCACCTGCTGCACATCACTGACCTGGAAAAACTCAATTACAAAACAAGGTTTCCACAGAAGAACACTAATGCAAGCACTACAGTTTATGTATGTCATAATGTTTTTTGACCGGTTTAGGGTCACTCAGATTGCCGTTTATGCACCATGCTGCATCTGGTGGACCATGTCCAAAGATAAGATCATTGTACTTTGCTGATTACAGAGAATGAAAATGACTGCTTTCCAATAAACATATTTATCTGATTTTTTTTTCCCATTCAAGGCTCTGGCAAACGAAAGAGGGTTTTAATGGTAGCTGTTATTTCTATGTTTAGATTCTGGTTTAGTTTCTAGTTTTTTCTTATGGAATAAACATGAAGTTAATATATGCACAGCGAGAGTTTGGCAGAGGAGGTGACTTATTTACAAACAGATGTTACTCCATAAAGGCTGTGGTGGTCCTTGGTGGTCATGCATGTGTGTGTCCAGCCTGCAGGTCTCTTATTTTGTAGGCTACAGACACAGTCACTGATTGCTAGGTTGAAAATCATGGACCACACAAGATCAAATGGTGTGTGTGTGTGTGTGTGTGTGTGTGTGTGTGAGTGAGTGTGAGGGGGTGTGTGTGTGTTTGTGTGTGTATGCGTGCGTGTGTGCATGCATGCGTGTGTGTGTGTGTGCCAGTGCTCTGCTGTATGTACTGTACGGTTGATTGTCTGTTCACTCTACACATATGTATTAAACAAATGACAACTGCATCATTTTCGACACTAAACAGCAGAATAAAGACTTCACACCCATTATCTGCACTGCTATTAACTTGTGACATGTTAAAAAAAAACCTCAAACTTGGCAAGTAATTTTCTCTCAGAAACCTTTAAAAGAATCAAGTGACTGTTTTCTTGAGCAATTCAGCAGGTGTCAAGCAGACACACTGTTATCAGCTCATTATTTCTGTTGGGCTTTGAAGAAAGAAAAAGAAGGGATAGGAGAGGCAAACGCGAGAAGAGGTAATTTTGTTTTCGTAAGCTATTTTCCCAGCTAATGAATTCTGACCTTTTGAATGTTTACTTGTCCCTTTTTCTAAGATGAGCTGGGTTTTGAGTAAAAAACTGAAACATTACGTTTATTCATAAAAATAAAAAAAAAAGTTGTGTTTTTAGGTTCTTAGTGAAAATGTATCATTAGTCATGAACGTCTCTCTTCCCTGTCCCGCTTTTATCTCCCTCTTCTCCACATAACCTCTTCATCTTTTCATTTGCTCCCCATTTCTCTTATTTTTTTTTTTTCTCTTTTTTTGAGCCTGGCCAGCAGATGGGTGGAACTGTGATTTATCTATCTGGCAATGATTGAAAGAACGCTCTAAGCACACATGCTGCACATACTGTATACAAACCAGATTTAACCTTCCTTTAACACTAATTAATCACCTCAACCAAAAAAAAGAAAAAAAAATTCTCCTTAATGTCCTTGATGTCCATCAGTAGCACATTCCCTTAATTTGCAGTTTTACTTCACATTTAATGTGCTAGTTAACCTCCAATTATGTGCTTCTCTTTCTCTTTCAGGAGTAAAGATGTTGCATAAGAGCCTCAATTAACTGTAAACTTTGCTTTTTTTCTAAATAGCTTGGGTGTATGTTGCTCTCAAAAAGATACTTTGAGAAGATTTACTGTTAAGCTCAATAGGTGGAAGTGGTCCAATGCATCTTAATGGAATTACTCTTTTCTGAATATAAGAATATGAATGATGCTCATCTGTGCTCGGACCTTTTAACTTTACTGCCCAGTGCCATGCACATTGACAGCCCTCAGAGCTTTTAAATTGGCAACCCAAGTAAACACAACAGCCATAAAGGGCCTTGCACATTCTGTGTGCATCTGTCAGTATGTATATGAGTTTCTGTAAGTAGTACATACTGTTATTGCTACCACAGTATGATGGCATAAACAAACTGAATTTAAAGTTAGATGTAGCCGTGGATTATTGTTCAAAGGTTTTTAGGCTTAAACTCTGATGGTGTCTCTGATTATACAGAAGAATCTATTAAGTGAAATCATAGTCGGGTTTGTTTTAACCTCTTCAACACCCCACTGGCCTGTTTACAATGCTTGCATCAAATGGGCATTACCTTTGACAGTGTTATTGTTTCAGTAATAAATATGTCTTACTGTGAAACATCTGTTTGTAGATCAAACAGCATCAAGAGCAAGCTCCGTTGCTGAGGAGCAATATGATGATTGATCATTATAAATGACACTTCAAGCTGTATGTGATTGTTTGATCTCTCTCTCTCTCTCTTACTGTTTCTTGATCCCCTGCTCCCTGTAAAGCTGTGACAATGCTATACGGTTAATTTTCTGTGTTATGACTGTGAAAACTCACCGTGTTGTGCATGTTGTTTGTTCCAATATTTCTTTTTGCAAATAAGTAGAAAAAAAAGAATTTTTAAATTGTATTTTACGGGTTTTTCTTGTAACACACTTGCCCAAGGTCAACAAATAATTAATAAACATTAAAAAAAATGCTCATACTCACAGCAGCTTCAAAGTCATGTGCATGTATGCTCATTTTGGACCACACACATCACATTTACAGAAGAGTGGTCATGGCCCGTGACCAGGTAAAGGAAGCTGCCTTGGCGGCCGACCCCTTGCAGACACGCAGAAGGTGCAGGGGGATGATTGTACATGTATCCTGGTGAGATTGTGAGAAGCATCTGAATAAGCTCTGGTCCTCTCTGGGGTGAATTTGAACTCACCAGTTATGGTCTTTACAGATGGAGGAGCCTGTGGCCTGTGCCAAAGTGCCAGAGCATGTTCAGAGCCATGTAGACCATGAGGAGCATGATGTCCAGGCTGTAAGGGTAGAAATTCCGTCTGGTCCATGGCCTCAGATTCTGCTTCCTTCACCCTGCACTGTTTAATAGGAGAGGATGACAGTAGATATCTGAACATTTGAGGCAAACACTGATCTAAAGCCATTAGACAAAACAATTTTTTTCTTGCTTCTTTCCCAGTATTTGCTGCTGCTACCTCTGAAGCTCACATTTCCTTTGTTCAAGTAGTAGAAATGAAACTGAAACACATAAAGACTCCATATTCTCAGTGTATGACACACTCATTGAACCATAACAGTCATTAAATAGCTGCTAAATGAGTATTTGATAGGTAATTAGCACTAGCTCAGATTGGCAGTATCTGACAAAGGAAAAGGCAATGGGACATGTGGACATCACTCATTAGGCATCAGTCAATATGAAGATGTTTGTCCAAATTAAACTGGCAAACATATTCTGCATAAAAAGGATCCAGTCTGTTCATGTTCATGAGTCAATTAATTCACCAAAATAGCACTGAATGTCCAAATCCATGTCCCATGTCCAGCATGGGACATGGATTTGCAAGGACAAGGAGGAATCTGTAAGGCCTTTCTATACAGCATCAACATACACGCACATGCTCACTTCAATAATTTGACTTTCTTAATAAAACTGTATTTGGGTGGATTGAGTGTGAAAGTAATAAAGACCAATATTTCCCACAATATTTGCACATGCTGTGCAGCCTCGGTTCACCATAAAATATGGCATGGTGTGAAACTGGCACGACCCGATCATGCTGAGTACAACTTAGTCTCAGTTCGCCAACTCAAAGCTCCGCCATCTGCCATGCTCTGCCACATTAATATTAGAACCAGTAACTTTTGTGCCATTAGTTTTTTATTCATTCTATGTTTTTGGTTTGTTTTGTGTTTCACACAGTTCACCACAAGGCTTCTCTAAGATATATATTTCATTAAGGTGTATATATATATATATATATATATATATATTAAAAATCCAGTGTGAGTTTTGCTTGTCGACCAGTGTCACACAAGCCCACAGGCTGTGTGTACCAAGCAGGTGTATACCAATTTTAGGAAAAGGAAGTGTTTCTATTTGATGCCAGATCAAGCGGTGCACGGCCTGTCAGGCAGGCATGGCGGTATCACTGGAAGAAAAACAAAGAGAAAGGGAGCTGCTGTTGCAGCTTTTGCCTAAAAGCTCGTTAATCCCAATTTAGCTGTCACAGGGATGAGGTAGGCCTGAGTGCTTGCCGCGGTGTGTGTAGACGTGTGTGTGAGGAGAGAGAGAGAATGTGAAGCAGAAAATAAAGTCTTCTTCCAGTCTTACACCCTGGCTTTATGAACTGTCATATCAACGAGCCAATTAGCCTGATGGACAATGAAAAGTTAATTTCCTGCGGCTACTAGCAACGCCATGTGTTTGCTGGGGTCACGGTGAACGATGGAATAAGGTTCTCTTTAAAAATGTTCATTTTAATTGTACAGAACAGTGGTTAGATATGTTAAATCCAGGAAAGCATGATAACGAATGTTAATTGGAACAGAAAGAATACCAAATCCATCCACCGTGCTTCATCATCGTCATCATAACAGAAATCTGAAATCCACTTCCATGTGAAAAGTGACTCGAACTACATATTAAATCCTGAGCCAATCAGGAGACAGTTCAGCTGCCTGTTAGTAAAGTATCTATCAGGATGCAGTGTCTTCCGGATGCCTAGGCTAATTATCTTCTGCTCACCACCCACTCTCTGAGAGTGTGTATAATAGAGTAAGAAAAGAGAGGGAGTAGTCTGAATCAGTTTCCTTGTCTCAGCTCTTAATTAGTGCTGAATCTAAAGCATCTCCAGTATTGTGACTCATACACCTCCACACTCAAAGGTCTAATCCTTGATATACCACACATACACACAAATTACATATATGTACTGTATATCCATTCTTTCTTCTGTAATTCAAGACCTATGTCATTGTTTGCATTTTCTCCACTTAAAGAAAAACTGCAACAGATGTTCAATGCAGATCAGAATTGAAACGGTGCTGTCTCAGTATTGGTTCTTCTTAAACTTTTCAGTCACAAAGCAGACGCTCACTTCAACTCCTGCTATTGTCAGCTATCCTCGTTCAACCCAGTCAGCTATGAATATTTTCCATATGCATCTATTCTGCATTAAAGATTCAGTTGCAATGCTCAGGGCCTTTGCAGGAAGTAGTGTAATGTCCATGGCAAGATAGGATAAGTGGAAGCTTATTAATGTGTTGTATTACAGAGTAATGACAATGAGCACAGCGAGGAGGTCAAGAAGGTTTGACCAGGGGCCTTACTGTGTGCAGACTGCATGTTCTCACCATGTCTGTGTGGGTTTTCTTAGAGTACTGCAGTTTCCTCCCACAGTCCGACCCTTCACAGGATAAGCGGTACAGATGATGGATGGATGGAATAATGTCGGACGTAATAATTATTTTTCCAGTCCATAGTCAAACCTTGACACTTGGTCATTTTAGACAAGGTTCTGGATTAAGTTTTTCATCAAACTGTACTTTGCTAATGAAAAATAGCAACGTAGTTGTTGTGATGTCAGGAACAGAAAGTACTCACATCTGTCAGGCCCTGGCAAATCAGAAGAACTTCGTTATTGTTCTTGTACTGTTGTTTTGGCCTCCATGAATTCAGAAACTGCCAACTGTAGCTGATTATCTATGACACAAGATGTAATTTTTTACGTAAAAAAAAATAACTGAAAGAGTGCCTGAAGACAGAAGATGACACAACTGCTAGCTATGAGCATAATGTTATTTAAATCAGCCATTGCAAAAATTGAAAAACCCCCTACTTATTGATATTAATGCATGGATATACAGGCATGGCAGTAAACCTGTCACATCCAATGCACTGGCTCCTTGCTTAGATAGAATTTACTGGCACTGTCAACCAGGACAGGTGCAACCCGAGAGACTAATTAACATTTCTCCATAGCACAGTATGGAGAGTGTCTGCAGGAATCGTAATCATGCCAGCATTTGTGTTGTTCAGTATTCCACCATATAGAGAGATGTTTTAATAATGTCTAATAAACAATGGAGGCTTCCAAAGCAGGTGGAGCACCTATCAGCCTGTATTCAGATAGAAATACTCTATACTTGAAGCTGCTGCCTTTCTTACAACTGGCACATAAATATTTAATTTCAGTACATTTCTTGAGAAGAGTTTCTGAGTCCACTTTAGAGTCACTGTTTATGTTTTTCTTCACCTGTAATCACAGTATTTTTTCCATTCATAAATTCAGTAAACCTACAACGCTTAACATAGTAACTCAGCATCGATTGAGAATTAGTTAATGTGGCACATTTGC
Organism: Mastacembelus armatus; assembly: GCF_900324485.2. Taxonomy (NCBI): domain Eukaryota; kingdom Metazoa; phylum Chordata; class Actinopteri; order Synbranchiformes; family Mastacembelidae; genus Mastacembelus; species Mastacembelus armatus. The sequence continues at coordinate 8,114,474 of NC_046644.1, read as the reverse complement.
CTGATCTTAACCCTAATTTTTTTTTGCCTGTCCTCAACAATAACATAGACACTGAAATAAAACTGTAAAGGTAGATTAAATATGACAGGATCATACATATGAGGAAATAGTCACAAACCAGTTTTTGGCTCACTACCGAGAAAAACAGCTATTTTGTGTCTCTTGAGATTCCTAAACCAACAATAATCACTCCAAAAACCAGCAGGAAACAGACTTCCCCCTTCAATCAAGTGTATTATTTTTCACAATATTAGCATGTACCTCACAATGGGGCTTCTTAGGGGCCCACATGTCTCAGCTGGATGCTGTCATTCTGTTTATTTTTCATCCTGTTTTTATGCATCTTTTTTGTGTAGCTTCACACTTAACATTTGACTTTTTTATGAGTTTTTTTTTTTTTTTTTTTAATTCAATGAACTATTTTCTCATTTTTATGCCTTCCCACATTCCCTCGCCCAGTTCTGTCTTTCATTGCACATACATACTTTATTGCAGTCTCCATTTGGATTTGGTTGGGTCCCAAAGCTGAATGCTTAATGGTTCCTAATAATTCCATCAGTCATTAAATATTAACAGAATGAAACAATTGTCCTAAGTTGTGAAAAGTGATAAAGGAGTGGTGTATTGTAGCTCCAGGGGTGTCTAATGAAAATTTAATATTTCTGTAATAGTGTTTTGAGTGATATTTTCATTATTCCATAATGACACTAGAAAGGCTCAGTGGTTGGTAATTAGCCCCCTACCTACATAACAATTCTGTCACTCTTTTTTTCTTTCTGTTCCTCTTTCTCTTTTCTATGACATCAAATGTCATAATTCAGCACATCGTTCGTACTTTGGGAAATTAAAACCCCTTTAAGCAATCCTTTTTCTCTGCTCCGCTACAGCATCTGTGGTTTTTGGCAAGCCAATCGCAGTGAGCGTTCACAAACCGCCAGCTGCCAGCGCTCCCTGATCTGACTACCTGAATATAAACAGTCCCCAGTTCAGACAGTACACATTCCTCGAGCAGGTGTTGCCAGAGGTTTACTGTTCATTGAGTCATGTCAAGTTGTTGTTGCCAAAAAATGAAAATGTTAACCTCAGCTCCGTGCTTCAGTTTACCAAAACTGCAATAGAATATTTCCTGTTAATGCAGATCCTGTTAATATGTTTTATATTTATATTTAGCATCATATCATCAGTAATTTGTTATTGTATAACTGGAGGATGTATCCCACAAATTTTATACTGTATGACAGTGGGGTTCTGTATTTTTTTCTTCCATGATGTAAGGCATATGACAAGGCAGCCTACACAACATGCACCCTGTTGGTGACCTCCTCACTGGATGACAGAAACGTGTGACCTCGTGCATTAACTATAAAAGAGAGAGAAGCACCACAGCAGGGACCAAGATCAGACAAAACAAGTGTGGTTAAGAGTGGAAATGAGCTCTACTGCAGGGATGAAGCCTAGTGAGGAGCAAAGAAACATCTCCAGGTAGCTGGATGATGGCAAAATCACAAAAAAAATATTTTTTATTTGCTTCGAATGCAACTTTATTAGCATCACTGTAAATGAGTCAATAGCATGTAAGCACTGGCTGACATGTAAAAACATAGGTGGTATACATGTGATTAGCCTGTGGGGTCTCACAAACTACTAGAGGAAATATCCCTTTGCTCAAAGGATCAATTACGAGCTGATCAGACTAACAAATGAACAAGAACCTGATAGAGCCACAGCTCTGTGGGCTGTGTCCGGTCCTGGCTCAGCTCACTTCTCAACCAACCACTTCACACCTCACCTCCAGCCATCTGCCCACCCCAAACCTTGCAATCTGTGAGAGGTATGCTGGATATTCAGCAGATTTCACACCTGGAAAGAGGCTCCAGTCTTGGGCTAAGCCTCGTCTTTCCTTTTGTTTTTTCTTTTCTCGTTTTTTTAAACAGTCTTATTTTATGCATATACAGAATTTACAGTTATAAGATTGAAGATAAATAATAGATAATGATTGTAAACACCTTACATTTCCTGCATAATTTAACATATTCCATGTCTCCATAAGTGAGAAATCAAAAAGCAGAGACTTTAACAAGTAAAGTCCCATCACCCTGACATCTTTAAACTTTAAATACCTCTACTTATGATGGGCCACCTCAAAACTTTGAAAACCCCTCAGCCGGCCGCCCAGGCTAACAGCCAATGGATGATGCAGCCAGCAGGAGATTGCACATCGCCCTTTGGCATCTATTGTACATTATGTGAGGATTTGTTTGTAGCGCTCTCACACCCTCTGAGTTCAGCTCATAGTACCAGTAACTCTCTGTTGTGGGATCTCCATTTCCTGACAGACAGAAAACACCATGTAATGCCGGGAGAGCTCCTCTCTGACTCACTGACTCTCGGCACAGACGTGACTGTGCTTCAGCTTAAAATAACTGAAGAGATGTCGATGCTGAGCTATGTGTGTGTGTCTGTGAGTGTGTGTGAACGTATGCACCTGAACATGTGTTTACAACACGAAGTAGGAGGAGTTTGGAATGGTAGTACAATTTGTGATGCATACTTTCTTCTGGTAAGACTAAGATAGTTAATGTGCACTGAACTATACAATTTGGTGCACCTGGGACATTGAATGTATTCTAATATAACAGCAGTAGTATAGCATGGCCTAAATGCTTAGAAATTTCATAATATAGAGATTCAAATACATGCTTTTGGCCGTCACACGTACATATACAAAGACACTTAATATTACATTTTTTACTTCCTGAAAACAAGATTTGTGCTGAGATACACAGTCTAATTTTAAGGAAGTTATTTAGAATAGATGCAATAAAAAAAAAAGGCATGAAAACAGAAACCTTCAGGATATTCTGATCTGACTGCTTTGTGATGAGGTGCTGCTGGCATAATTCTGTATTCTCAACCTGTGATTAAAGCCAGATGCTTTTCTAATTACTCAAACATGCACTAATGATGCCAATGTTATTTACAGCTTAGCGATCCACTGCTTGTAATTATCGAAAACATGACCTCTCCTCATCCTTCACGGAGAATCGATGAATACAATGTGGCATATTGGAAACGGAATGCACAAACTGCACAGTGCAGGACGAGTGGTAGAGAATAGAAGATGATGTGGTGCTGGGTCACTGACACAGACTGATTCAGTTCAGTCAGGAAGTATTTATAATGGTGTTAACACACGCACACACACTCTGGAAATAAGATGGAAAAGGAAAGGGTGGAGAGACCAATATGCAGGTTAAATGTCTTGTAGGGTTGGAAAAGAAGCATTTTTTTTGGTAGGCATTTCTTAAATTTCTCTTTTCACCTTCATTGCAGTGAATAAATTAAATGCACTGACAACATAAAGAAAAATAAAAAATCTGTCATCTGTGGCAGCAACAAGGCTGAAAAAAGCCTGACCAATTATTTCATGTGACCTGAGAGAGGCTTTACGGGAAGACGTGTTACCGCTCTGTTTTCATAGCGACAGTAGAGCTAGTGAGGTATAGCAGAGAAAGTACTCACAAACACTTTTGTTTCAAAACTGAAGACTGTAGAAAGCTTCAAATAAACGCACGTTTGAGCCATTAACATCAAAAACTAGACATAATATTGATGTGGCTTTTCAATTATGGCAACAACTGAGAGAGCAAAAGTGATGCCATTATGGCCTTTTTCTGCTGGAGAAGTAATTATCATTATCAGGTTCTTTTTGTTTGGGGGATTTGTTATTCTTCTAAAATATGTAATGTTAATAAACATATAGTACTGTGCAAAGATTTTAGGCACTGAAACATACAGGGGATGCTTCTAACATAAATGACATAAATAATTTTTCATTTATCAGTTAACTTCACACAAAGTGCAGTAAAGGGAACCAACCCTAAATCTAATAAGTATTTGTACTGCCCTTTGCCTTTAAACCAGAAACAGTTCTCTCTGGTTTGACCTTGCACACAGTTTGTCCTGGTACTTTGCAGCACCTTGGAGAAACCCATGCAAGCACAGGGAGATCATGCCAACTCTAGACAGATAAGCCTCAGTCAGAACCAAACAGTGGGATTTCTTTGGTTTTCTGCTTTTCTGGTTTTCTTCTTGCTGTTTTTTCCAGAACTACCAGCTATACCTTAGTTCTACATCCATAGAATGGGAGTCACAGATATTTATGTTTACATGTTTTCAGGCATTTTCATTCTCACTGAGTTAACACTGGCAGTGGGGCCCACCATTATTCTTGTTGCTGTGACCATGTTCAAACCTTGTTTGTGCAGAAAAACATACACACCAAACTATTATCCTGTAAATACACAGCTAACATGCTCCGTAACAGCTGCAGAAACATAACAGGGAAAAAAAACAGGCTCACCACCACAAAGTTGGTTAATATGCATCTTTCTTAAAGTAAATCTGGAAAATGTGTACATTTTGACATTAATTTAAAAGACTACAATGTAGTCTGGGGCAATTTTTGATGTTGCCACTTTGTGCACCCTGTTGTACTCTGTAGTCCATGTTTGTATGAACAAAAATAGCAGAAAGTAATAGCAATGGAAAAAGCAAGAACACTAAACTGAGAAACAATTAGATGAACAAAATTGCATTAAGAAGCAATTTGGAAGAAGACTGGCTGCCTGCAAATGGCCACTGTACATTGTTTGAGGCGGTGGTGACTGATCACGTCTTGTTCATATGACGTACAGTGAGCATAAAAACTTGACAGAAGCTGAGATAATTTATTTTTCTGTAAACCTTAAAAAACTTTGTTACATAAGCCTATTTTGAAACAGGCCTGCAAGTGATGGAAAATATTCGATTAGTTTTATTATTGCATCAGAAAATAGAAGCTTCTTGAAAAACAGACCATGAAACAAAAGCAACATTTAAGCTGAAAAAAGCAAAAACAAATATCACAAAAGAGATTAAAAAACAGATTTATTGCAATCACATTTCATGTGCGGTGAACCGTTCAGGTCACGTTTTAAGGAAGTATAATGGCATGTGATCTCATACACCGTTAAGTCTTTACATTCTTCCCAACCATTAACAATCAATCAATAGTCTCTATTTCTTTTTTTTTTTTTCTTCTAATTTTTGTAAAAATGGCATCTCATATAGCTGCCAAAAGTAAAAACATTCCTCAGCGAGCTCCAGCTGCAGCTCATTAGGTTTTCTGGCAGAAAAACCTTTCCCAGCGGAAGAACAGTATAAAGATATTAGTGGTGTATTTGAATAAGCAAACACACTAATACACTCATTTTCATTGCTCCATCAAAGTAAGGAATATTGTTTGGTTATTAAATATTTTCAAACTCATTGGTATAAATTAACCTTGTATAATAAGGTGGTTCAATATAACATGTACGCATATGTGTGTTTATATGCAATATGTACAATGTAATGTAACACATCATGACAGGAGTAAGCAATACTTTTTATAAGTCCAAGTTGTTCACTGCAATTAAGCATTATTATTAACTTTGCCTTTCAGTTAGTTACTGCATGAGATAAAAATAATTATTAGTTGCTATTTGTCACTGATATGTGTAATAGACCTTCTTCTCCTATAGAGACTTTGGCTTTTCATAGCAGGAAAATCACAGGTGTGAAGTCATTGTTAACAGAGTTAGTTTCACCTGCACTTTTGCTTGGAGAAGTCAACGTCAGCTGTGAAAAGGTCTCTTCAGCTCACCTGTGGATGCTTCCTCAAAATAACAAGGAAACTTTGAATTTCATTTATTTAAATGAAGTTGCTGAGCCACAGAAGGAGTTGAACAATAGGCTTTTTTCTGAATATTATGGTGATTATAATTTAGATTCCTATCATTGCTTTATTGCATTTGACCACACAGGGAAATCAACTTCTAGGTAAGCATAGGAAACTATTGATAATAGCCATTGTTTTTCCACCTATTGTAATAACCATTGGTAAAATACCAATCATTCTGAGCTAACTAAAAAAACTAAAAAACATTTGATGACTGATGACCCCTAGTTATACTGTGTACACTAGTTTTGATGGTAAAATTATTTAAGCCCTATATTTGGTCTTAAAACTTAATTTGATGTAATTTACTACTACCTACCTTGTGCTCTATGCTTGACACCAAACAGTGATGAAGCATGTAAATATTCATACTCATTTAAGATAACTTTTCATTATCCACATGTGATTAGTAACTTTATTTTTATCACTGTTCAGTGTAACTATAATTTTCTACACTTACATATTTTTTTGGTTCAACCACGTAATGCTGTAATTATACCCAATGATAATATGTAGGTAAGTAGCAACTGGGTTATGAGGGAGGTTGTGCTACAGGCTTCCATTCACAGTAATACATATAATTTGTATATAATATAAATTGCAGTATAATCAATAATGGTAAAAAAACAGCAGGACATTAAGAAACTCAACTAGTAAGCATTTACATTAAAATGACAACCTCAGCAGCTGTAACATTATAGTGGTGAACATGATAATGCATTGGTAATTATAATTCAATAATTCAACATACAATCATGAGAAGTACCATTAAGTACTGCAAGTAATTTTGACTGCTGCAAACTATAACCTGTAACAGAGCATGATTACGCTGCAGTATTTTTACTTTTACTCAAGTAACAAATATCTGTTCTTCTTCCACCACTGCCACAGTCAAAGCAAGAGTGTGTGTAAGCGTGTGTGTGCATGTGCACGTCTCTGGCCGTCAATACATTCATGACACCAATTACAACTGTTAAAACAGCTTTAATTACTGCTGCCTCGATTATGCCTGCTTCTGCAGCCCTGCCTGCTTGACCCTCCTCAACATGTGCACATTCACATCTACGGTCAGGCATACACAAACAAACCAAAGACACACACATCAATACACATACACACACACACACATTTCACAGATAGACACAGGTGTGTAGCATACCTGGACACACATACACATCCTGTAAATGCTAATGACCTGTCAGCCTAATGAGCCTTCCAAAGCCTCTTAAAGCCTAACGATGGTAATGACACAGGTTAAATACTGTATGTGTGTGTTTTGTGCAGTGTTATGAGAAAGCTTATGTGTGTACGTGTGAGGGTGTTCATATTCCCGTCTCATTACACCCTCAAGAGCAATGTTGCCGGTCACTTCTCCCATTCTTACTCGGAGGTCTTTCAGTTGCCATTTTAAACAAGTTTGTGCATGTGTTGTAGTAGAAAGTTATATTAGACGTTTTCTGCATCAAACACATTGTGATTACTACGGCCTCTGTTGTACCACTGAGGTGGGCAAAAAGAACCACCTTGATCCTGGATCTGTTATCCTTCTTTTATATGCTTTCATTGTCTTCAGACAGCCTTTAGACAAACTGTCAACACTTTGTGCTTTTAATCTTGACAAGGCAACAATGTGAAGGCTTCTGGTTCTTCCTTCTACATATTCCTTTATGTCTAGAGACCTAAAGACTTGCAGTATATCCATAGAATCCCTAAAAGGCAACAACTTGATGCTGACAAAGAAGGATAGTGTAGGGAAGTTATTTTTTCTGAAATTCAGCCTTAATCTATGCAGCCATGAGGATGATGTGTTGGATATCTCTAAGTCAAGATTATGATGTAAACAATTATTATTAGTACTGTCACTGGACGTTAGTGATGATTAGCTCAACACTTTGATAGATACATCTCCAGAAATGTACCTGCCCCTTACCTGTGTGTACCTACATGAAAAAAGTCAAATGCATTAGTATTAATTTGAGCCCTGTACCAATCACCCTCCCAAATTAACATGTTTTCATCTGTTCCATCTCACTGCAATTAACTATTTATTCCTGTATCCTTTATCTGTCTTTCCCCTCACTCCTGTTCAACTAAGCCTTGTTTTTGCTCTCACCACCTGCATCCACTAGACTTTTCTTCACTAGCACTACTGAAAATAGCAGTCCTTGTTCTAAGTATCATAGTTAAGCACTAACCTGCAGAAGGGCAGAGCATTTTTATTTTCTGTTGGTACATTATGCACAGCAGTGCTATAAAATACTGTCTGTATTTACCTTTCAACCAAGGTTATATCTTATCTAATTAAATGTTGTTTATTTTCTCGCCTTCAACATCTCAAGGATTATTTGTTGTTCTTCTCAATCCAGTCTCTTTTAGTTTTTCACTGGTTTACGTCAATTCAGAACCATACATTTTTCAATGAATACAGATCCATAATGGGAAATGAATGTGTGTAAAAGATTTCACAGCTGTCCACCCAATATTTTCACTTAGATGAGGCCACAAGTGAACCTAAATGTGACACTGCAGAGGAAAAATCAGATCACAAATGTCAATAGAATTCATACCCTGGGGAAAACAAATGTCTGTACAACATTTTGATGTGGACTAAATTGGTGGACAACTGAAAGAGAGACATTGGCATCACTACACCTATAACATTGCTAAAATCATTGTTTCATGAAATATTTTCCCAGGAAAAGCAATACAGTTTGTCTAAACACCAAGAGCCCAGTTCCACTGTTGAAGAATAAGTTGATAAACTATTTTAATACACAGAGCTGCACGCCGTCCTTGACTGCTGTCTTCAAACCTACTGAGACCCCTAATCCTTGACGTTTAAAACAAATGCAATCATTTAACAACAAAGACATAATGATCTGTCATTGACAACACTTTTATCAGGCGTAGTGACACATGTGAGAGACAGAAAGCTTTGCAGACACTGCATTCGAACTTTGCTGCTACGTGAAGAAGTACTCAACCATTTCTGTGAAGGTTGACAATTATGCCTCCAAGCTTTGTAAAAGCTCCATTTATTTTCTACATTCACACTACAATGGGACACCTGATTTTCCAGTTTCATCCACTTGACAGGAGGATTCTGAAAATCTCTTATTTCAGCCTATGGAAGAAGCTGCCTTAGTGTTGACACAAAGCTGTAAAAGATGAAAAAGGTTATAAACTTTATTCTCAGAGTGTCTTCAAGGCCTAAAATAACAGGATAAGAGTTCCCCCTCCTTTATTTTAATCAAAATAAACACCTCCCTCAGTCTGTCTCTCTTTCCATCTCGACTCTTCCTTCAACTCGTTTGTCCCTCAGTCAGTAATACAAATTACTTCCACTGCCTTACAAGACAATCGCTTTTTCTCCCTATCTGCATCTCTTCTCCCACTTTCATTGATTCATCTTCTCACTCTGTGTCTCTTGGACTAATCCACATCCACATCCTTCACCGCTTTTTTCCCAGCACCCTCGACCCCCGCCCCGTGCAACTTTTGAGTTGCTCTGCCCTATTTTGGAAAGGCACCATACTCTCTCCTTCTCTCCCTGGCTCAAACCCACAGCCATTAATTCTGCTAATGACAGATAAATGAAGCATGGAGATGAGGAGGCTAGTGCAGAGCATCACGCACACACACAATAACACACAATGAAGCACACACGCATGCACACGAAGAATATACATGCAACTACAAAGATGTGCAGAGATCGCACTCTCTCTCTTAGCCACTAATTGACTTTGATTGAGGACCATCTTCTTTTCCCCTCTTGCCCATGTCAGGGTGAGAGGCTTATGTAACAAAGTGCACTGTGTGCTGCTTGTGTATGTTGTCTCGGAGTGAATGGGAGGCTGACAAGAGACACGCTCAAGTTTGGGTTTACAGTTACTTCATAAGAGGATTATCTGATATCCAGGGAATAGAGAATCTAAGCCATGTTTTGATTAAGCTCGGTACAGGGAGACAGAGCAACAGCAGGCGTTGGTGCAGCTTCCTCAAACCTGAAGCATCCACTGCTATTTTTGAATACAAGAAAAAAAAAAAAACAGGCAGGAATACAGAGTTATATAAAATATGGAAAAGGAAATAATACAGTGAGAGTATAGCATAAGAGCACAATAGAAAACCAGTAACTGTAATAACCTATGGGGATTTTTCAGATGGTGTAATTTGCCTGATAAGACAGCAGGATCTGAAAAAACCTGTTTACTCTCTTTTTAAGCCTTCAGGGGAAATCATTTATATTCTAACATCTTTATTTTCACAAACAGAGTCCTCTGAATACCTCACCTAAAAGGAAACTTACACTATTTAACTTTCATAGCTCACATTAATCAAACATGACTTTTTTTTAGTTATTAACCTACATTACATTAATAAAGTATATTACAGCACTTGGTGTTTTGCATATTACATGCATAATGGGGATTTGATTGTCTGCATGTTTTTAATTGGCTTAATAATGGTTTCACTAAAGCAGACGAATAGGTCAACACTCCACTTTGACTTTAAAACTCTGCACAGCAGTTTCAAAGAGCCGCCCAGCTAATTGTGAAATATATTCAGCCTGTAGATTATCATTTTAATTAATCTTGCTTACTTGGTCGTGTAATTTAAACATTTGCTGGATGGAGAGAGGAGGAGGGCGATAGAGGATGGTGGGATGCTGGGTGTGACAGGAGAAAGGAGGGAAGTTGTGTGTCAGTAGGTCTGTGTGTGTGTATGCAGCTGGGCATGTATTTATGCAAATGGACGTCACCTTCAGAGAAGTAATGCTATTCTCAGCCTTATTAAGAATTTAAACTCTGCATGCTTTGAGGGATAAATGAGGAAACTGAGGATTGGAACAGGATCACTGTAAACAGCCTGAGCAGTTGTGGCGGAGAACTGGTTTTGTTCCCCTGCCATTACAAATACACAGATCTGTTGCAAGATAAGAACTGATGTTTTCTCTTTCTAAAAACTCTGCTCTTCACATCTATAGTATGACTAAGGTGTGGCAAAGATCATGCATGACTAGTAAACTATGGGGCTCTGTGATGGACTGGTGACCTGTCCAGGGTGTACCCCTGCCTTTCACCCAAAGGGAGCTGGGATAGGCTCCAGCAGATCCCTGTGACCTTGGTTAAGGAATAAATAGGTATAGATAATGGATGGATGGATATTATACAGTGGGCAAGATATATTTGAATATGGTTTAGAACTACAACAATTGTTTAATAATGGGCAAAGCTCATGGTTATGATTTCATAACAGGATACAAATTCAGTCCTGCATAAAAGTCACACACTCATCTAATCATGTTCAATCATAAATAAAGACATCCATCCATTGCTGTGTCTGCTGCTTTTCCTGGTGCATGCAGGGTCACAGGGGGGCTGGAGCCAATTCCAGCTAACATTGGGTAAGAGACGGTGTACACCAGATCACAGGGCGGAATTCACATTCACATTACCTCTATATGCATCATTTCTAGAAGACTGGACTCAGATATCCTGGTCAGTTTGGAACCCAGGAACCATTTTCTGGGCCTTTGCAGCTTTATCTGCTTTTTGACTACAATTACATGCTGATATTTTTACAGTTAAAAGTTGCAGTTACAGTCACATAACCAGAAAACAAGAGTGCATACTAGATATATTGATATACATATACTGTAACTAAGTACATTTAATCAAGTACTGTACTTTCCTAAGGACCATCTGAGATATATAATTAATTAAGCTTTACATTATGCTAATCAGACTAATTATACTAATAATACTGATACCAATGGTCTAATACGTAATGGGGAGTTCTAATAATGTAGTGTTGCTATTTTAATACTTCCTCCCCCAGTGCAGACAACCTTTAAACCTTTCTGGTGATTTTCACTCCCTCTACACAAAAACAGGATGACTCTGTGTGCTTATCTTATTTTCTGTAAAAACTGCATTTCAAACAAAGCTTTTAATTCCCGAGTTTAGTACTTGGGACTTGGACTATTACCACGACTGGTAATTACGTGTAATTGCCTCTCTCAGTTTACATTCCTCCACTTGTATAAAAAAGTTTTTAACCCCCCCACCCCAAAAAAAAAAAAAAAAAAAAAAACAGTCAGGTCACTTCATCTAAACAGAATACAGAAATGAGAAATGCTTTTTGTCTTTTCAGAAAAGGGAAAATTATTGACGTAAAAGTTTAAAAGTTTATGGATTTTTGGAGGAGACAATGACAGACAGACACACACGTACCAAATCAATTCCCATGCATATTCATTTGTTTTTTCTAATGGGGTCTTTCAGCTCCACATTTAGCTTTGCTGTGTGATTTATGGGTCCCTTCTTGCACTGCCATCGCTATCACTTCCCTGGATGCTTTGTAGCCTGAAACCTGAGTTTAGCACCAGGCCCACAGGTAATAGTAATATATAGGTTCAAACCTCCAACCTAAATATGACTGATTAACTAATTCTGAGAAACTGAAAGTTGGAATATAATTTCACCCAGGTATGTGTTATTTTACTGGGAAGAAAATACAATTTGCCGACCTGTTTCTCATATAAGGTCTGTCTTGTTTTGAAAAACCGTGTTCAGCAGATTGATTTATATATAAGATATCCAGCAGATCTAAACACATACTGGTCATTAGTATTAAATGCTCTGTATTTACACAAAATGTACTGTCCCTGTACTATTCCAATTTTGATTATGTCAGCTTACCATTACTATCTTATCGTTCCTGCTACACATTTAATTTTGCTGATAGATTCAATGGCTGTGTTCACTAAAACTGCAATTAGTGCAGTTTTGTACTTGTATGTCTAAGTGTCATCTGACCTTTCAGTTCCATTTAATAGCAATAGAAACTGTTACAAAGTGTTGGTGGTGGTGGTGAAGGAGGAGAGGTAGGACACAAATGCAGAACACAAACAAGGCTTTTTTAACCTGAACTCCCCAGGCACAGGCAAAATTATTAACGCCACTCAGCGTTCCGGATGAAGGAAAAACAAAAACAAAAGCTCTCCTGGACAACCAAACACATGTACGTTATACACAATGCAATTCTCAGACAAAGAACAAAGAAAACCAGGAGGAATAAATACCTTCAGAACAGAGAACTAATTGACACGGGTGAAACTAATCTTAACTGATGAACATGGGGCTAATCAAGATCACATGGGAGAAAACAGGAACCTAACCAAATAAAAGTCCAAAACCGACAAGAAACTACTGAACTCTCCTTAAAAATGACTCCAAAGACAAACTTGGATTTCATCTTGGTAACTTTATGTCATCACATTTAAATAGTAAGAACATTTGGGTAAAATTAAACTCTATTCTACAATAAATGAGTTTGTATCTGGTTGTAGGTATTGAGTTAGAAACAGTAAGTACCCTTTATTAAGTCGTACATCTGAAGGACAGTTTTGATTAAAAAAGCAGTTAAGTTTTTATTACTTAATCATTATTTCACTAATACCCTTTTAGTCTATAAATCATTCTGTCATTTTTTAATCCTTTCATTTCTGACTCACAAAATATAAGTGACAATATAATGGACAATTTATTCCTTTGGAATGGCGATTCTAATGATTATCACTTAAAAACAGTGTTCCTGACAGGATTTTATAAATTCGCTTGCATTAATAACTCTATATACAAGTTTTTTTTTTTGATTTTTTTTTTGTAAAAAAAAAATAATGAAGAGTCGATAACTCGAAGTGCTGTGGATCTCTATTGAAAAAAGGGACCTTTTTTGTCTCGGGGGCTACATCCAGCTGAATAGAGATGGAGCTCAAATGAAATTTAGTGTGCAGCCAGTTATTGGGAAGCCTTGTGAGACAGACAATCATGCAAGTGGAGCCTGCCCAGGCACCTGACCTGATAGGAGACTTGGGAAACGGCCGTTCTGGGCCAGTCAGCTTAATGGTGGAGTTGTATCTCCTCTGTATTATTCATTTTTTATGATTTTCCTATTCACTCTGCTTTTGATAGATATTAGATTAACCTCAGTAATTTTGGAGCTATATAGATATGTTTCAGAAAATTGTGTAATGCAGTGTAACCTCTCTTTCATAAAATATACTGAACCCATATATTAATGATTCCTACAGGTACCTGCAAAAAAAGTGACATACATCATCTGGAAACTGAAATCTATACAAGAACAAATTTGACAGAAAACGACTACTAGGGTCAAAGCAGTGACTCAAGGATTTTTCAACCGATGAAACTTGACAGAGACCAGAAATCCTAAAAACAAATGTGTTGACTTGAAATGTTTTGGCTGTGTGCACGATTCTTCCACCTATTTGATGTACTCATGTCTAAAAAGTGAGCAAGACTTGGTGCTTATGTTAACACAGTAGTGCAACAACAGTCCAGCAATAACAACATATATACTGTAGAAAAGCAAGATGAAGTATGTGAAACCTTTGGAAGCATCTGGTTTTCTATATCAGTTGGTCATAAAATGTGGTCTGATCTGATCTAATTCAAAATATAGACAAAGAATTATCATTTATTTTGTATCTTTACTGAAGACACAAAATAAATGATAATGAATTTTCCTTGTCTAAAGTCATGCTGTGGATATTTACTTTGATGTTTAGAGTAATTGTCCTGCTGCCTCACCCAATTTCTTCGGAGCTTCAACTGGAGGACAGTCACCCTGATATAATCCTGTGAGACACCTTGAAGAATGTGGAAATTAATTTTCCCCTTTATAATTCTAAAAGCCTCTCTTGTGTTTTTTTGCCGCTGTTGTACCCTTTTTGCTAATTTATGCTAAAATCCCATAATGTATCCTATTAGATACATATACCAAAGCCCACACATGCAGCCTTGTTCAAATGCAAACACAAATCTGTGTTTGTGTCAATCACCTCACTGGAACTAATACTTTGGGAAGATGAATCTGACAATGTAATACTTTTGAAGTTGTTGCTGGATGACAGACATGATGTACTCTGTCAATTACAGTATCTTCATTTGGGAATTTGATCTGGACCTGGCAACATCCTGGGGTGATGAGATGCATAGGAAATGTATTGCCTACACCCCAGGACCACTGAGTGTGAAGCTGAGTGTATACAGACTTTCTCTTTCTAATTTGCACACAAATCAAATGCACACTTCTAGCAATGTACAACACCACACTCAACACTTTATCTCTCACTTTCACAAGCACAAATTGTCTTTTGCGTCCTCTCTTCCTCAAATTATATTCATGACTATGAGAACAATCACAAGAACATTTTCATCACTGCATGTCCCTTTTCAAATGCGAACCCTCTTTACCCCATTCAAGGCATATTTATGATGAGATAAGTCAGAGCACACACTAGCATGGAAAGAAAAAAAAAATTCTTCCCCATCTGTGCTCATTTTAGACTAAATATGAATTGGCCATAGAGTCCACCAGTGGAAGCGTTTTCAGTGTCGGCTGTGCTGGGCTATTTGATTTGGACACAATCTCTTGGCAGCCCATAGTTTATACAGTAAATGAGAGTTTTGGCTGCAGCGGCCAGCAAATGAAAATTGGATGAGTTTCCTTCTTATGCCTCATTCTCTCCCTCTTGGCACCCAGGCTAATGTTGTGTTTAGTTTTCAGCGCAGGTTTCATCTTGTTTTGGGAACATGTTGACTCTTGTGAGCAGTCACAGCGCAGAAAAGCACAGAAGAACAAGCAAGGAAGGACATCATTAAATTCATTATGTGCATTATTTTATTAAGGTTACTCATGCAATATTTAGCATTGTAACATTATATGAAAACTTAGATGACTTAGATAGATTCATGGGCAACTTAAGTTACTAAATATTAATGGTATACAGCATTTTAATAAAACTTTTACAAAACAAAAAAAAAACAAGCAAAATGCAAGAAATTGTTAGTATTATTAAAAGTTGTTTATATAAAAATTCTTTTTTAAAACAAACTGTACAAATGTTAATATTCAAAATCATGCGTGAATTAAACAGAGATAATTGTTCCAGTTGCCCTTTTCCTGCTCACCTCTCAACAATCCTAAAGGGAATGCTGTGAAGCTAATATGGTGACATCTTTTTATTTAAACCAAAGAGAAAGAAAATGAATTTCACACTTAAATCCCCATTCTTAGACAGTGGCCATAGTCTCTACACAGATTTGTCACTGAAAGCTTCTACCTATTAACCTCATTGTCCCACCAAAGCCCCTGCGTTTCTGCCATTCGAATCAGGGTTTCACAGATTGTAATGTCACTGTGCTTCATTAACCTCCTATCAGCCTCTTTACTGCACAAACACCCTTCATAGTTCACTCTGGCTTTGGGTTATGTTCTTATCCCTTGCAGCAGTTATATGATGTAGGGTGACATTTTGGGCCACCCTGATTAGCGACTGTGCCTGTGGAAATGTTTAATCGCTGCTGAGACATATTATGACCAGAAATCATTTCAGTTTTTTTCGCTTCACTTGTGAGATTTGTCTAAAAACTGCAGCTCTTTCTATCTGTCCAGTTTAAATATAGTGATTCCTGTCCTGCAACTCAAAGTTACAGCAGATTCAGCATCAGCAAAAAAAAAAAAAACCTAAAAAAAAAAAAAAAAACTGCGGCATTGGTCAACTTTTCCTCGTCGATAAATAAGGAAATGAGGGAAACTTGGCCAGCACCAGTCAGTTATTAGTGGAGACACACAGGCACTGGCAGCTGCTCTCAGCTGTTTTTTCTTTTAGAATGACTGCAGACTCACTCAAGGTTGCCAAAGACTGCAATCTAAGTGAGAGAATGGGATTAGTTGCCCTAATTCTCCAATTAGTGCAAGTAAAGTGAGAATGTGGCAGATCAAGATCAGTCATTTTCTAATGACTGACATAGTTCTAAAAGCAGAATCATATCTGCTTTACATCTTTATGCTGTTTCTCCTTTTCCTTTGATCATTTATGGCAGTGTGGTGCACTCAGAGGTGATTTAAACACTGGCTTAGTCAATATGAGCAATACTGAAGTTATTTCAAATCAGAAATTTTTGCTTTCTTCTCTTTGGTCTCGGTAATCTTTGTGACACAAGGCCTGAGGAAAGCAACATATCTAAAAGTTAACCCAGACATCACATTTTCACAACTTTCAAATTCCTTCTGTCGACAAGGTCTGAGCCCAGGGGGCAAGTTGATTTGAAAGTAAAATTATTAAACCTTTTTATCATCATCACCTTTTCTAGGACTGAGCTATAATGTGAATTTTATTTATTTGTATTGATTTTAAAATGCTCTGTGATGGACTGGTGACCTGTCCAGGGTGTACCCCTGCCTTTCATCCAAAGAGAGCTGGGATAGGCTCCAGAAGATCCCTGTGACCCTGGTTAGGAATAAGCAGGTATAGATGATGGATGGATGGATAATTTGACATAATCTGAAAACTTGGGTAACTCCGAAAAATTTCATAAGTCTCTTGAGAATCCTTATTTATTGTGCATATTTTGAAACATTGGATTAAATGCCATTATGTTGTAAGCAAAAACCCTTATGTGGGATGACCATCTAAGTAGGATCAATACCACAAAACTAAAATCCTGTAGTTATAGGGCCAATTACAGTGCAATTTAATGGTAAGGCAAATTAAGACTAATTATACTTAGAGTTAAAGGGGTTCACCACCCATGGTGCTTGGGCCTTTGAAGAAAACGCATAATGTGACCACATAACTCAACATCAGTCTGCATATAGGGTATGGCAGTTGACCCTGCTGGTACTCAGCAGTTCAGAAAACACCTTGTATTAATAAAAAAGGACGAGTGGCTTGGGTGCTCAGAATTGGAACAACATGCTCAGCCATTGACTGTAAGAACAGCCGCAGCCTACAGGGTTTCTGAAAAATCAAAATTGATGCAGCAGAACCAGAAATATTGTCCTATTTAACTCCAGACATCATTCCTCCTTGTCAAAATCTGATGCCTGCATCACCCCTAACGCAGTTCAAACACTGCCAAAATGGGTCGAGGTTTTTGGTGTGTTAGGGCTAGTAAGCTCAATTCTTTTTAATGCCACATGCCCTGATTGTTGTGCGTCCAACTTGTTGTCAGCCCTTGCTGATGCTGACTTGACAAGGAAGTTTATACAGCTCCCTCTGTAACCATTAAGCGTTTCATACAACTTTTTTTGCATTTGCACATTTAATCAGAATTGTAATTTAATATGAGCTATTTGGTTCCAGCCATCGCACAGTATAAGAGAAAAAGTCCAGTGGTATTTACGCCACTATTAGTCCGTATCTTAAAATATATCAATACAAATTAAATTTTGGATTTTCTTCACATAATTTCAGTTAATCACAGCCCAGATATGTTGTAATTATGCAAATGCTTCTGTATATTTTAAAAAAAGATGATAATATAAGTATGGATTTTATGTTTGGATTCGATCTAAATGTCTCGGTATTCCTATTTGTGTTTTAGCATTCTCACACTAAATCAGATAAATGTCCAAATGTCAGCTTTGTTGTTGTTTGTTGATTTTATGTTGGTTCCGCCCAACTCCTCCTAGCAACACAACTGAGTATTAAAAGCTAAAAGTGGAGCCATAAACATATGGCACTAGTTTGCAAGTGCGACACAACCAACATTTTAAAACATTTTTTTTTCTTAGAAAAAGGCCACTTCACAGCTCTAAATCTAATCCAGCTAACATGTGGCCAAGAATGTGTTTTGGGGCCAAGCTCTGAGTAATGACACACATGTGTGAAAGGACAAAACTAACCATCGGGAGCTAAACAAGCAAGCTTTAGGTGGCTTGACCTTTGAACCAAAGCAAAAGCTGGTGTGAGGGAGCCACCTCTAATGATGGGCTTCAAGAGGAAACCACTGTAGCTTGCGTCATTTACAGAAATCACGCTTCAAGTTTAAAAAAGAACTGTCCAAGGACAACATTTTTAAGCCTATATTTACTCAAACAACGTTGACTAAACACACATTCTCTTTTTCAGCAAAGTGTTACTTTATCACTTATATTTACTCTTGGGAGCTGCCCAGTGTTCTTATGCTGATGTAGTAGGGGAGATGAGGCTTAGTTTTTGCTGATTAGGTGGCATGGTGCAATTGTGGTGCTCATTTTGGACTGAAATTGTGTTAAAACCTCCTCAGGCCACTTCTTATTTGAGGGGCAAGCCAATTTTCTTGGCTTCATTTGGCAGAGGCACACCACGCACAAACCTCTCCAAAATCAAAAAAAAAAGAAAAGAAAAAAAAATCAATTTGGTTGAAGTGTGTCCTATTAGTGTTACTTTTTTTCCCCCGTCTACTGCAGATTGATAAGTGCATAAAATACATCTTGGGACTAAGTGAGATTACCAGTAACATCAGCCACATCAGTCCAATCCTGTGACCCAGAGTTCTGCAGAAACATTTGTAGAACGTCCTGTCTTTTCGGTGTAAAGAAACGCCTGCGGAGGGATCACAGAGCAGCAGAAATGATACGTATGCTTCATCTGCAGTGTGTGGTTTGAGAGAGAGAGTCAGTGCCTTATTTTACTCGTGGCTGGCACAGCAGCAGCACCTTCGTAAATCTCTGGACATAATGACTGTAAATATTAGTCTGTTTTTCTCAACATGCGGAGCTGTTGCTGTCCTCATGTCCTCCAGTCTAAATGACAATATAATGTATGTAGTTTGTCCCCACCTTAGAATACGACCTGAAGGATCTTTCCGGCAGAACACTTACCAGACTACGGTCATCATGGTAACATATTATGCCCTTCATGCACCCGTACCACAGGCACATGTGCCAGACCAAACTAAACATCATTGCCATGGAAACAATCATGTATTTGCGGTTAAAATAATGAAACAGCCCTGGTGTCATTAGATTTAAGTTGAAAAACAAAACAGGTATAGACAAAGATTGTGGTTTAAGTCTTTAAAGTTAGGTTAATACAGTAAGCCTCCTGTTAAGGTTGTGGAACAGTCATGGTCACACAAGAAATGCACACTTTTCTTCTGTTTTTTTCTGACCCATCCATCCACCTCTTCCAGACTCCAGTACTGAGTGAATTTCCTCCTTAGTTTGTGTCAGAGTTATTACAGGGGCTGCCTAATTATAAACTTATTGTTGGTTGTACTAACCTGCCAGCACAAACAACATATGGACTTGTTTTTTTTTTATTACAGGAAGACAGTCTCCAGAATGAGTCCTGAATTAAATCTGCCAGGACACTACAAACAAAAATCCAAATTTTACAATGAATCAATTTATCAGGCTGCAGATACAGTATTAAAACTATTAAAAGTGGCAATAAAACAATACATTTTTTGTAATTTTAATGACTATTGACACATGCCTAACACTACCTACATACTGACCTTAAGCCCAAACAATCATTGGTTTGCCTCATGGGGACCAGCTTTCTGGTAAATATGTTTATGTATTTTATGATTAATAACAATCTTATGCGATGAATATTAAGTTCACACACTGACAGTTTACAGTATAATCCATCATCTCATTTGCCCCTGTGCTTTCTGACCTGACAAGGGCAGGGAAGGGACTTGGACTCTGGCACTTCTGGGTGCCAGCATGCTAACAGTGTTGGGGTGTGTATGTTTTTTGCGAGAGAGACACTGAGACGGAGCCAGATGCTGATTTTTGTCAACATTAACATTGTTTTTATTTTTGGCCAAAACTCTCACACTCTCTCTACCAAATGATTGATCGCTAGAATCAGAAGTAAATATAGCCTGTCGTTTCATTTACTTAACATTTTATAACCTTTTGTACATAAACTTCTGATGAAATCATCCGTGTGGAATAACAAATATCAGGTGACATTTATTTTTGTTTACCCACAATAAGACATTTCCACTTGAAAAAACAATTGTTCTGCCATCTGCTTACTGAAGAAATAGTTGCTTCTGTAATTTAAGGGAATAAAGACTGTGTATACTAGAGTGTATACTGGATTTCTGAAAATTTGAAAATGAGTGTAATTTTTTTATTCATGACTTGTGTTGCTTGAGAATGTGCCTACTGCTTAGAATATTCCCCTAATTCTTAATTCTTGATTTTATAGATCACGCGTTGATATAGATCAATTTACACAGTACATAAAGTAATTAACAACTTTAAACAACCATAGCATGTAATTGCAACATATATGTCAAAACAAAAATATATGACAGGAAAATTCTGAATTCTTTATTTTGAGTACTTTCACTTTTCATACTGTCAATACATTGTGTTGATAATATGGAACTACTTTTATTTAAGGAAGGTTTAAAAGTGCAACTTTAAATTGTAATGAATTGAATTTTAATAGTGTAGTATTGCTGCTTAAAGGTTTGTTATGATTTGACAAAGGGAGGACCCAAGTGCAGATTCAGAATCTGTTACGATGTGTTGGGTGTGGGTGGTGAAGGAGGAGAGGAGAGGACCCAACTGCAGGACAAGTTCTTGATTTCGCCTGGATCTACCAGGCACAGGCAATATACATCTCTGCCACTGGGCGGGCAGGCAGGCCAAAATATCTCGACCACTCGGCGGGCCAGACGCAAAACAAAAACTAAATAAAATACACTCCTCGGACATAAGTCCACAAACGTTAATGCTCTAACAGCGAACAATGAAACACAGGGGGTATAAATACATTCAAAACCAAGACTAATCTAACACAGGTGAAACTAATCAACCTAATTAACATAAAACTAACCAAGATAAACACGGGAGAACAACAGGAAACTAACCAAAATAAAAGACCAAGACCAGAACTGGGGGATTAAGGGGTGCTCAGAAAGTTGCATCACTGCTATCCATCCATCCTTCGATCCATCCATCCATCCATCCATTATCTATACTCACTTATTCCTAATTAGGGTCACAGGGATCTGCTGGAGCCTACCCCACCTCTCTTTGGGTGAAAGGCAGGGGTACACCCTGGACAGGTCGCATCACTACTAGATGATGCTTAATCTTTCATATTTTACACATTGCACCTTTAAGAAAAAGATTGAAATATGTATCAGCTATATATTCTATTTAAATTGAATAATTATGGTTATAGTGTGGATAAAAGTCAGATGCTTTTGGAGTAGGTTAAAAAAGGTGAAAAAGGCAAGGTGAGAAATTGGAAGCAATTTAAATTTCTCTCTGTGCCAATACAAAGGCTACACCTTTGCCTAATAGTTTTTTTTTTTATCTCATGCAATTGAACTGGCTGAACCAGAGTAATCCCACAAATGCTGTGGCGATTGTTTTCAATAACTGCCTCAGTAGAAAACTCTTATAAAAGGGCCGAGGATGGGTCATCACTAGAACACATTGATGTCAATTTCCTGTCAATGTTCCTCTAATATGATACACTGACTCTCACTGAAAGGAGCCACTGAATGCCCAGTGAATGTAAGAGCCAGAATATAATAAAGCTGTGTGTGTTCACATGCCTCACAGCAAACTAAAGGCTTAACAGTTTTTTGAAGACTGACCTATAAACACAACTGAATCTTAATGTTCCCATCACCAAAACTTTAAATGCAGCTTTGTTTATATGTTGGTAGTAATACCAAGTTTACCGTTGGAATGTAATATATTCAGATCACTACTAATTTAACCAAAACTCCAGGCTTCTCTGACAGTTAGGAGAGAGGAAGCACCACCTGTGTTTCCATAGCTGTGTTTTGCCTCTTCTCAGTAATCCCTAATGCTCAACATACTTTTAACAGTTTGGTAAAGAAAAACACAAATGATGAAGTTTTTGAAATACAAAGCCTCTAATGATGTCTCATTTAATTGCTGTCAGATGGTGCAGGGTTGTTTTAGAGTGTCCCCATACTGTAGGACACAATAACATAATGACATTCAAAGTGTCCCTGTCTTAATTGATTAATTTCAGCAAGACGGCAGGAGACACTGAGAAAATCTAAACTTCATTAAGAAATGAAGATAGAGATCTGGTAAAGACACAAAGGAACAATATTAAAATATTAGTAGTAGGTATTAGGAGCAGTTGTGGGAGTTTGATACAGTGAGTGAGATCTACTCATCTCTTTGCCTTTTCTCCTCTCTGTCAGAACAGGAACCAATTGATCAAAAAAAAAGATAGATAAAACTCCCTCCTGATATTAAGTTGTAATCAATCAATGAAATCCATCAAAAATGTGCAATAATATATCAGAAACAGCGAACTACTCTCCCTAATTAATTCAACATCCGCTGATGTCTGCTCCACAGAATAGCTCCCAATCACCAGGACATGCTGGTTAAAACCGATTCATCCCCTGAGCCTTAAAGGCACAGCTTTTTCCAAGACGAGACATTGTGCTCGTTATGGTTCTACTCCAAAACGCACTCAATCATTCCACAACAAGGAAATTGATTGAGATCAAAGGGGTCATCTGCTCCAATCCTATAAATCTGGCTTTAATGATCATGCTCCCATGTGAAAACACATAAGAGTGAAACGCAAACTTCTTAAAAACAAGAAATGTCTGACAGCAGACAACAGAAGCTTCAGCCACAATCATTTCTGTATGAATCTAGTAGCGAGTCTTTTGAATTCACTGATGTGATACTTCATCCCAAGGGACAGTGGGCGTCAAGATGCACTGCAGTGCATCCAGTGAACATACAGTAGCTTCTGAAAGAATTCTGCTCTCCTCACACTTTATTGTACTTTAGTTTTAAAATAAATGCATAAAATTTCCACCTGTCTGCACTGTCCTTTTTATTTTCCACATTATATAAGCAGCTATGACTTATCTGTTATCTTTCAGACTCAGTACAGTGTAGGCAGTGAGCAAAATACACTTTCGCTCCCTCTCTTCCTCTTCCCTATACAAAACACTAGTCAGTCCTCTAATAGCCAGTCCACCTCCGTATCTTCCTCCAGATTACATTTTCCTACCCAGTTGCTCATCCTTCTGGCTGGTATCGGTATTGAGATCTTGTCAAATGACCCTAGTTCCCCAAATTAAATCCACTGCTGCTGTTTAAAATACTAGGGAAGCACATTTTACATAATTCCTTTAATTGATTAATGTAAATTTTAATGAATGAATAATCAATTGTTATTAAGGTAGATTCCATTGTAGGCCACCTAAAATACAAGTACTGTAATCTAAGTGGGAATTATTAAATAATCAATATTCTGCTCAACCTGATTTTAGGCTTCTATGGGAGTTCTTAAGAATAGAGCCAGAGATGATCTGAGATATCTGCTGCATGCATGAGTTGTTTCTGCTCCGCCTTGAGAGCCTACATCATAGTTACCCATGAGACACAATGTGGAGTAAACACTTAAATGATAGGTTCGTGATTTTTTGAGCCTGTTTTGAAGCAGGTACCCATATGTATTCTGAAACAGTTTTGTTTGCTGTAATCATTCCTCCTGTTCAAAGTGGCCATTAAGAGATTCCTTCCTAATACGCTTCCAGTGCAAGTGAAACTGTTTCCATGCACATCTGGGCATGGGAGTATTGTTTTAATACAGACTTGAAAAATATGAACCTATCCTTTAACAATAATTTTACTCACCCCTGAAGACAGTCTACAGCCACGCTATAGGACCTCTTTCTAGCTGTACTGCTTACTGTGAGGCAAAGTACTGGACAAACTGAAGCTTTGACCTGATGATTAAGCCTAATTGTTTCATACTGTGATACAGTAATAGTTGCCAAGATATTTCACTGTGAACCATGAATCACAACCTCATGGTGGCGATCAAGCAAGAGGAACTTATGATAGATTCATCCCCAGGGGAATGTGAATGTACCAAATACATGGCAAGTTGAGATATTTAAGCCATCACCAGAGCTAAGCTGCTATCATGGCTAATTATAAGAGTCAGCTTGACTGACAGTTTTTGAAAACCTCTTTTGTTGCTTGTCAAAGCTGTTTGTTTCCAAGTTCACAAAGTGATACATGGAAAAGTTTACAACTAAGACTTCATCAAGCTGAAAACTTAAATTCATTCTCCAGTGAATGTGAGTTTTTGGAAGAGAGTAAACTTCTTTTCCTGCACTCATGCTACAGCAATTTACCCAGGGAGCTGGCACTCAGCAGGCGTCAGACAAGAACACAAGCTGAGCTGAGCCACACTCTAAACTAGTTATCTGGGTTTCAGATTCATAACCAAAAGATGTATGGTATAAAAGACAGTCCAAAAATAAATAAATAAATAAAACGGTCAGGGGCAATGAGAACTTTTATAGTTTCTTTGCATTTCTTTAAAGGTTTTGGTTCACACAGCGGCAGGCTTTGCCTGCTTTTCAACTGATTAATTGGATTGAGGAGAGCATTTTTCATTCTTCCTTTTTGAGTCACAGTGGAGGCAGAACTTTAAGGAAGACTTTAAAAAGCCACATTTCTGTTTTCAGTCACACCTTTCACATTAAATAAACTTGAAATCATGAGTCAAAAAAAAAAAAAAGTCTGCACTATGAATCAGCCTTTGGCCTGTTTTTTAGCTTCCATCTAGTGTGAGGAGAGAGGACAGAGGAGTTAAACAAAGATCACTATTAATAAGCTGCCTTTATTCTATCATAAAACAAAGTCAACTGTTGTGTCAGCTACACAGGGTGAAGCTGTATCTTGTAATAGTGAGAGACAGAGAGAATAAAATGTGCATTATGTTTTACTTACCCTTCAAGTTATTTGCTGCTCAGATTTTTCTAAGGCTCTTTAGTGTTGGGTAAGATAAATTAAGTGTACCTTAAGCAAATTCAAATAAATTTTTCATCGTGTCAGGATCGGCTTTTTTGTCGAAAGATGAAAGTGTTCCCTGAAAAGGATCCAGCAAAGGAGTGAACACTTTGTTCAGACAGACTGACAGTTTTGCTGCATTTGCAGCTGATGTGATTTTATGGAGTAAACCAAATCCCATGGGAAAACATTTTCCAGCAAGGACACAGGTTTGAGCGGTTCACGCATTCAGACAGTAAGATTAACACAAATCATACTACAAATCAGGGAGTAACCAGTCGGGTGTCAATACATTTGCTGTTTAGAAATGGAATAAATGAATGTATTTGTGTTTCTATTTATTTTGAAGGCTTTTAGCTTTTGCTGCATACGCTGTTTTTTATTTACCATTGCCGGATTACAGTTGAAAATATGTCCCAACAAGCTCATGGCTTCTCAGTGCCTCTCAAGCTGTCCCTTAAAGCTATTCAGAATGATTTTATAAGTATTTCAGCAAAGTATCTGTTTTTCTTGTACAAAATTATGGGGTTGTAATGTGTAGCCCCGGGAAATGGAAGCTTATTAGACACCAATGAAAACATTTTGTTTCCAAAGCAAATGCAGGAAGACCATCTCCTCCAGTATATTTGTAAGGAAGAGGATATGAAGGTCAAGAGGGAAAACGAGTAATACAAAGAGTGAGAAAAACCAAGAGGCAAAGATGAAAGATGTGAAGGAAGGAAAGAAACAATGGGAGAGTGTGTACCCTCTTGTGGTCTATGCTAGGTTTCTTAATTTACATTTCAGACATTTGGTTAGGTCCCACATCAGTGTAGCCCAGCGTCCTGCATTCTGTTTGTGAGGCGGTGTGCAGAGGTCTCTGCGGGTTTTACCTTTCAACAGGGAAGTAAGCAGTCATTGAAACAGTTTACAGTGGCGGTGCCAACTGATCCCTGAGCCAGTTGTCTGTGTCTCTGCCATCTCTGTACTTCTGTCCTCCTCACTCCCCGTCTCTTTGTGTCTTTCACTCCCCCTATTATCCATCTCTTCTTCAGATCTATTCCTGCTCCTGTCTCCACATTACCCTCAGATGCCCACGCTCCACCTTTACTTCATCGAGTCCCCTTCTTAGTGCATTGCATCCTCCTCTTCCAGTGCATATTCTAAGCTGCCCTCTTCCTCTGCTCCCCTTCAGCCCGCTGTTTCAGGTTTTACTGTTCTCTATATCTTCTCTCATCATCCCCTTTTAACACCTACTTTTTCTCGCCCTTACCCTCTCCACCTCCTCCCTCTGCTGTTGTTATTCTTGTATCCCCTCTTCCTCCCTCACTCACTTACTGTGATCTAATGGTATGATATGTATCCATCTATATTTTTATCAAGCAGCAAACAGAACATCCCACAGATGATGTTTTTTTGTGTTTCAGGTTTTGTTGTATAGAGAAAGAGGAGGCCGGTATGTGGTCTTAACAGAAGTTAAGGGAGTGCCCTTGACCTTGCCTTTGACCAAAGACACTGACATTGCTTTTAAAAGTTTAAAACATCTCTAAAAATGGACTTGCTGGTGCTGATCTTTTTAACTGTTTACCACAAAGAGTAGCTTGATTTCCATCGGGGTGCTACGCTTTGCAGAACTTTAGCTCTCAGTTTGTATTCTCTAAAGGTTAAAGCACCAGGATCATGCCTGGAAGGTTGCAGTTTTGATTCCCACACTTTCAGGATAAAAGAGCAGCATTCAGGCTTTTCACCCCATGCTTCTTCTGCTTTTGGATGTGACTTTTGAACTGTCTAGGCCCCTGTTATAATAAAAATACTAAAAATACTTTATTTATATAGCACTTTTCTTAAAAATTAACAAGCACATTAAACAAGTTAAAACACACAACATATCAAAATGGACTCGGAAAGTGCTATTTAAATTAAATGAAACCTTAATGCCATCACTGGCCCCCATATCTGAAAAACTCAAAATTGAGTTGAGACAGTTTCCAAAGAATTGGGCTCATGGGCAGCAGATAGCTACATGTTTTTCTATACATGTTAATGTATTAGAAGGGAAATAAAGCCCATAAAAGCCTTAACACAATTTAAAGGCCAGAAGGAAATGAACTCCTTCGCATTGTGCCAGTTTGGTGACATCATAAAATACAGTAAGTGTGGCCAGAGCGTTCCTCTAAAAGAGAGCTTTGTTCTCAGTGAAACTACCCAAAAGGTTAAGAAAGAAATCGACATAAGTGATTTAGCTAATCCAGAGAAGTTTTTTCATGTTTCTAGTTTCTAGGACTTGGCAATGATGATGTTTACCTGGATAAAAGTAGTGTTAAAAATATTCCATGTTCCTTCTATGAGCCCTAGACTACCTTTATAAGCTAAACCACTAATACAGTTTATTTACTAGTTTGAATCTCCTTCAGTAAATATATTCCAGCCCAATGAATGACATCACTAGTTACCTATTGGTATATACATTGGTTCACATGTGTCTGGACTGCTGAAGGAGATGCTTGGGAGGTTTTAGAGAACCATGAGTGTAGGGAATGTCTTTGAAAGTGCTATCAGACTACCTTTAGGATGCATGTTCATACACTCCTGCTGAGATCCTGCTGTCTCTCACAGACAGCAACAACACTGCAGCTTGTTTTTTCTTTTTTTTTTTTTTTTGGTCAATTCTGAGGACACGGCATTGACTTGAAGGCCTGATGCCAAACTTCTTTCACTTCTTCATACCAGATAGTGACACTAATATTTTCTGTCCCTCACCCTTCTGCTCACCTCCTCTTCCCACTGGTGAGATTCACCCGCCCTTCCTCTCCTTTCCCTAGCATTCTCCTCTTTCCCCTCCTCTTTTCACCCACTCGCCCCCTCTGTGGTCAGGAAAACTGAAGAAAACCATTTCAGCTGGAAACCGCTGCCAAATAAAAAACCTCAACTTGTTACTCTTAGAGTTTAAACCCCTGCCAAATAAAAGCCCCTGCTCACAGGCCTGTAGGCAGTAAAATGTGGTAACAGAAACCAAGGCTTGTAAATCACATCTTGATTGAAGGCTTGCTAAAAATGGGATGTGACTCATGCACGCTTAAACACAAATGTACACACACACACACACACACACACACACACACACACACACGTCTCATCATGTCCATCATTCTTTTCTGTCCATTTCCTCTCTTTCACCTGATGTCTGTCATTGTCCTATATTTGTTTTTTCTGCTTGTGTCCATTCTGCTCCTATAGTCACTTGTGTCTTCTGATGATGCCACTCTGACCTTTACCCACTTTCACTTTCTGTCCTCCATTCTTTAAAGTATCTCTCTATCTTAAAGCTGGACTGCACAAACGTTTGTTAAACACTTCCAGAGGAGAGTCTGACTAATTAGCTTGTTCCCAACATGTTAGGCCAGGCCTTATCTACCATGAAGTCCAAGATATCTGTCACCAGGTCTGATGGAGAACAGGATAAGAAAATGAACCAGACGAAAAATAACTTAAAACAGCCTCATAGCTAACTATCATTAATGGCACTCACTGGTAAGTGTATGTATATATAAGTACTTTATATAAAGTGAAAAAGAAGTTGTATTGAGATTTTATCCTAAATCAGCTAAACTACTAGAAATAGTTTAGATGATGACATTACTCACAAACTCTCAAAACTTGCTGTTACCAACAGTTTTGGCCTCATAGATACAATATGAAGCTACCTCTAGCAAATGTATCACTAATAATTTGTTCCAAATTTATTCAGGAACCATTCTGATGTATGATTTTGTAATTAGTCCACCACCGTATTTTTTCAGTTTGAAGGGTTAAAGGCAAGATCAGTGGCAATCCACTGCATGTCATGCTTAACCAATCAGGTGCAGGAAAGGTTTATATTATGTCCCAGCGAAGGAGAGCACATGTCAATCATTTATTCTACAGTCTGGTTGAAATTAGACCTATTCCGAGAATGCCTGTTGAGCCTTGCCAGACCACAACATTTGTGGGTTTATTTTGTAGGGCTTAAAAAGATGGAGATGTGTGCCCCAGGGCACAAAGGCTCATACAATGTACAGTGTACATGACTATCCATTTGTCTTTCTGAAACATCTCCAATGCTATAATTTTTAAAGTAGACGATAGCAGTTCAGATTGTTTTACATAGGCGGCTGTGCAGGAAGCTGTGTTGGTATCACTGTGACTGCTGCAGAGCTTGAATGGCAACTGCACTGAGCAATGCTCATTCCAAAGTGCCCCTGCTTCCTATATAAATTATTATACTGTCTCCTTTCAGAGCATGAAAAGATATAAAGTCCTGAGTATACTGCGCAATTTCATTTCACTTTGTTTTTGTTTGCTTCCACTCTCATCTGAGATGGTATTTTCCAGCTTCTGATTGGCTGGTTTTACACACACCTGATGCAGGTGATCAGCAGCAGGTAAGGCAGGTAGATTTGTATAACTCCGATTTAGACCCGCACCCAAGCCATAATCACGGTCTCAAAAATAACATAATTACTGTATCTACTTTAAAATGCACATTTTGTCTGTGCTGTCCTCCCAGGATAACATATGTATTGTAATTATTATCCCTCTGCCTCTCTTCACTGTCTCACCCACACTACAAGGGTGGTGATTGCATATATTGTGAGAAACAGGCTTATGAAAAGATGGTCACTGTTTCTAATCCCTTGAGTGACTGAGGAATTCTGGGAATAAGGGGAGAGAAAGAGCTTTCTTCCTTCATTTTACCAGTGAGTTACACTTGAGGGAAGAGCTTAATCCCTAACTGCTTCAAGTGGAGCCATTCAGCACCAGCAGTATAATACTGTGGCTGTACTCGGTAGTTCCCAGGTGTGAAACGTGTGTAACTGAGTGAATGTGAAGGAGCTGCTGAAAAGGAGCATATGAATTTGGCACATCTTTGCTGTGCAAAGAGAAGTAAAAAAGAAAAGACATATACACACTTCCCTAGTCTTCTCTCACAAGTGTCAAGAGTCTGTTCTCACATTACCTGAAGCCTTCTCTTATTGCTAACACACACATACACACATCCTTCACACGTCATTCACTCCTACTACTACACCAAAAGCTCCAGTATTTTCCTCAGGCTGGACTTTTTCAGCTCATACTTAAAGAGTCAGATATTGCTGCCCTATTAAAGTCTCTCTATTTTCTATTAACCTTAGATAAAAAATGTACCGACCTATTTTATTTATGTTAAAGAGCACTATTAAATAAAATAATCAAATAAATCCAGATCCTACAGAAAATGTTGTCCTAAACCTTAAACTAATCAGATAAAGAACAAATTTTAAGAGATTTTGGAATTAAACGTAGAAATAGTCTTGTTATTAAATATAATCAAGGCTTTGGTAGAGTCATCCAACACCAGTATCCCTTATTAATATCTGAAGAAATGATCGTGACAGGAATTGACTCTCACAGTCTTGAGAAAAACAGAACCTTTCAGACTTTCTTATTTTTCCTTCCCTAAAGAGAATGAGATAAGCTGCACTATTGCAGTCCCACCCAAATTTGTCACACTTCATTTATTCATTTCTGCTTGACTTTCCCATTGCCAATAACTGTCTTGTCATTCCAGACGCAGCTGCGCCCACCTGCCTTGCAGTAAGCTCATCTCTCAATAAGAGGAGTCCACAGAACATGGAGAACTGACACAGACACACCAATATGACAGCTCACTGGGGAAAAGAGCTGGTATATAGACTTGATTAGCGGATGGTAAGGTGGGTGGTGTGGGGAACTACGTGAGCAAAACCAGAAGGAATATCTGATGAACTCTGGTGGGCAGGTGGAGAGTGGCAGGAGACAGAAAAGCAACGACAAAAACAAACATGGCTGAGAATTGTGACAGGTGCGCCTGTAGTAGATTTCCAGTCCTTCCTCGCCTGATTACCTGCCTGTGCCTGAACTTTGACCTTTTCTTTTTGGATTTTTTTTTTTTTTAACCTATGCCCAGCCTTTTGTGCTTGTTCACAGACTTACCTGACAGGGTACATGTTGAATATGCAGTTAGACACCTAGGAAGATTACACAACTCTCTGGTATAAAGGTGCTGCAATAAATTCCAAATAGTTCATTTTAAGTCCGTTTAAATTAGAAATACTTTGCTGAGATATTTATTGGCAAAGTTTGTTGGAGGTCATGCACAGCCTGATGTAAGGCAATGGAATAAACATGTCACAGATTATTAATAGGGTTTATTTGTCGATGTCAAGAGCTTTGCAGAGCTCAGGTGAAATAAAAGATTTGAGAACATTTCAGGATATTCTAAAATATATTGTTGGAGTTTCAAAAAGTGAACAAATTATGAAGCAATTGGTTTAACTATACTTTTAACATGAATTGTTGCAATGACAAGATGACAGAAACATTCTTGAATAAAAATGTCATTCTTTCATTTATGAGCAAATCTCTTTTATTCACTATTTTACACACACACACACACACATACTTTTAATCGCTTCTTTGCTTTACTCACTCTAACCAGGACCCTCTGTCTTTACATCCTGGTCGCTCTAACCAAAATATTGACTTTCATTAGTCAGATACATGTCAAAGGAAGCCAAAAGAATTAAATTCAGATGGAGGAAGGGAAACCAGAGGGCTGCTAATGAAATCTGGACCGCAGAACCAAGGCTGAAGGATCTGAGGGAGGGAAGCATGGTGAGACGCACACACACACACACGCACTCACACTCACACTCACATGCACTCAGAAGAATTCATAGAGGAACACACATGCTTAAGGACCCATTCATATATCCACATAAAAGGATTGGTATATGTGCATGGGCGCACACATGCATGCACGCATTATAATACTTTCCCAAAGATATGCAGAGACAAATGTGTTAACACACACATACATTGGCACAAGCAGAGTGAGGCAGAAGACCACAAGGCTCTGTGTTGAGGTTAGGCTTCGTTTCATCTCTGACTGGGGCCTAAATCTCCTCAGACAGGGCCCTCGTTTTGACACGTCCCCCCAGCAGCCAAGCTCTCACCCTGCCATGTGTGAAACTCTGAAGTTGCGGTTGACTCTGGGCTTTTCTGCATTTTACTATTTTTTTCCCATCCTTTTTTTCCCTTTTTTTTTTTTCTAGTAAAAGGGCTGTCTTTTTCTTTAAGCATTTCATCTGTATGCCACTGGTGTATCTCATTGTGTGGCTTGATGTGTGTTTGCAAGGGGTTCCATGTAGTGTATGCGTGCATCTCAACACACTTGCACGTGTGTGTGCATCTCTTAATGCAATGTGCGTCTAAAATTTCGCTCTCTCATTGTTCTTCTGCGTTCTCTTAGTCTCTGATTCGTCCCTTAACACACAGCAGGATATTGAACTGTGGTGCTGGCTTAGAGAGCAGGCAAACTGATATTCATCTGGGATAAATATAGAAAACAGACACTTTCTTAGGCCCCAAACTATGAAAGTTTATAAGAACAACAGGGCTTTGAAGCAGATGGGCTTTGATTTTGACGGGTGATAGCACTGTGCTGTTGTGTTTTGTTCATAGCTTAATAATGACAGTGCTTTTTTAGCATTTGCTGATTTAATCAGAGCATAAAGCTGCCCTTTTGCGTTGTTTAAAATGCAGATTCAGTTGTTGTGATGTACCATCAGATTAAGTAATCAGTCACTTAAAACCAATAGATGTCTGTGTTGGAAAGGCAGACATTTGGACCATTTCAGCCAAAAAAAAAAAGGAAGAAAAAAGAAACTACATACTTTCTCATTTTCCTCTAGTGGTATTTTATGTAATGCTGCAACAAATCATAATGTAATTGATGTGATTATTTTGCACCCATATCTAAAATAAATTAGTAATAAATAATATACGAACATAACAATTTTTTGTGAACTGTGTAACAGCCAGGATTTGGCTTATTATGTCCACATATTTTCCTCCAAAAACACAAAATATCCAGCATTACAGTATGTCCAAGCATCTTGTTTCCAATGCATTGTCCATGATGTGACAACATTCACCATTTCGCATGGCAGCCTATACAACAGTTTATGTGCACTTGACAAATAGCAGCTAAAGACGATAGCCAGTAAACAACCACAACTCTATATGAAAGGCGCATCGAGGGGATAAGGGCAAATGTAATGAATCCAATTACCTAACAAAATATATATGATCATTTCTGAAACCGAGGCACCTCACTATTTAAACACAGTTGATGTCTTGCAGCTAACTTTCTGGGTTATCGTTCACTCCCGACAAACAATGTACAGCTTTAGTATCTACTTCTAAAGTAATTTGGAAAACTATTTTAGATGATACTAGACACTAGATGAGTCACAAAATATGTCCTTTTTTTGCATTTTAAGTGAGCCAACCCATTATTCAAAAAAGGACATTGAATATTTCTGTATTTTAGGATTATTATAACTGGTTGAGGGGTATCTGTGATTCAGTCTTCTTTTGACTTCTTTAGCAAAATAACTACAGTTAGCCTTTTGCACATGAACTCTGTATTGTATTGTACAGCAGTGTCAGTAGACATCCCTGAAGGTGGCACTGAAAAGAAAGCTCATAAGGTACAGCAAGTGTTCACTCTTTCTGTATCAGATTAGCTATCAATGCCAGATAATGAGATGAAAATGAATTTTGCAGTGATTGCTTTGCTATCCAAAATATGGTAATGCAATCATCCTTATCCAATTACTTCATTTGTGAAATCAATGTACCCTTATTTATCCAACATTATGCCACTAATGGCTATTGCATATGCATTGAGTATTTTATATTCCAAGATGATTCCCTCAGCTATTGTACCCAGTATTTTACTGTATGTCCTCCTACTGCGACTTGCAGTGTTGACACTGTGGTGGGCCAATATTTACCAAGCCCTCTTCATGCTCTGTGCGTCTAGATATGTTTTTTCCAATTCTAATTGGAATTTTAATTGCAATGAGGATTAAGGCTGAGTGTTATGGATAATTGAAGCTGACAAACAGAACACGTGGCAAGCAAAACACACTGCACTAATCTTGTTCCCTGCTTTGCTTCAACTTCAATCGGAATCTTTCATGGTGACACATTCAGTATTTAGGGCTAGTAAGAGGTTTTAATCTTTAGAGGTTTAGTGGCAGTGGGGATGGAGATTGCAGCAAGGCTCCTCATTAAATTGCTGGTACAAAATAGGACTGCAATTTGAGTTTTCTTCCTGAAATATGGGAATGATGACTGGAGAGGTTATTCTAGAGGAATGGAAGAACAAATAGAAGAAACAGAGTCACAAGTTCGATGTCAAAGATGCTTCAGTTTCAAGCACTCACGGTAAGACTGTCTGTAACTCTAACATTTTTTAAGAGGAAATGCTGAAACATTACCCATCATTTGATATGGTACATAATACCAAAGTCCTTTTTCATTACATTATTGTCTTGTGGGAGAATGTGTTCTTATACTCCTCTCTGCTCTGCTGGCACTACTGTTCCTCCTCCACCTCATCATTCTTCTTATTTGTTCAGCTTTTAATATTTTTGACTTTACTAGTAACTAAGTTCTCCCTTGACTGCTGGACTCCTTAAGCTCCCTTAAAGAGCAAAGCCTTTTACATCACATCCAACTGTGTAATTATTTACTATAAATGGTCAATTCCATGTCATAAATGTCTCTAACTGAACTTTATTTGTTTATATTCATTTAAGTGTGTAACATTTAGAAAGACCTTTATAAAATGCAACAGTTATGGGAAAAGGGTATAATTATGCTGTAATTTCTCTGTTTTTAGCGTTTTTGTTTTAAAGTTCAGATGGGAGAATGTCACAGTTACATCTAAATGCTGCCAACCCACATGTTTTGGCACTTGCTAGTAGAAATGCCATGAACTGAGAATAAGCATATCACATAACCAAACAAAGAAGGGACAAACAAAACAATTCTGCAGCTGGTTTACATGCAGTTTAGTCATTTTAAAAATGGTGTCACATTGTCTTTTCAGCTTGTCATGCTTTGGACAGGTGGTCAAGTAGATCCTGAAGGAGTTGTTGATTTTGGTTCAATAGACTTTCTATGTTATGAAAGTGACAGTGAACAGCTTTTTGAACCAATGCAGCTCAAGCTACAGTACCTAATTGTCTTCAAGTGCATTTGATGACATTGCAGAGAGGTACTGAAGCTTGGAAACCCTATTTTAAAAATGCCATTAATTCAGTCCTGCAATCACACTGTGACTGGGCTAGTCATTGTTTTAAACCTTGATGCATAATGTCAGTTAGATGAATCACCTGAAAGCATTCTATTAATAATGGCATGGCCTCCTCTGCAGTTGTGATATGTCTCTCAGGCTTTATAACTACAGATCGCTGGAGGAAAAAAAAAAAAAAAAACTGACTGGACACCTGTGTCTTGCCTTTTCCTTGACTGGCAGTAATAATCTTAGTCGTCAAAAGGATTAGTGCAGACAAAAATGTTCTGTCAGGAATTTTAGTCCATTTGAGATGCAATTAACCACATCTTCAGCATTTCTGTCACTTGAATCAAGCTTGCAAAAGATGTCTGAACTATAGTCAAAGCTATCTGTCCTGTTAGTGCCTTCCAAATTTAAAAAAAAACACTCACTAGGATGTCTGATATGCTGCCAAAGTGCAAAGCAGTGGTACATGAAGTGAATTTTTATGTGTTATGTGAGGGTTTCACCTTAATGATAAGCACATGACCATGCTGAATTGCTGGCAGATTTTAACCACTCTGCTTGTGATATATCTGACTGGTGCTGTCAGAGGAGCAACAACTGGATTGCATGTAAATCCTCTTGGTGACAACAGATTTGGAATCCAATCATGGTGGATGCAGTGATGCAATCAAAGATGATCCTTAATCCAGTTAGTCTTTAACAGACTGGTGATTAGACTGGTGTCAAATTAAAAGCATCACTGCATGTGGCCATCAGAAGAACATGTCAAGACTCATCACAAAATGTCAAGCCTCCATGGGAGATGAAAACGTGTAAAAACATGCTTTCTAAATTCACCCTGTGCTGACATTTTTAATGTAACTTATTGACTGCTCATCTGTTTAGCTTCAGTCAGGTCCTTTACCTTCATATTTCATCAGTGAAAATAATCTCTGTATTTGTGAGGATCTTTTTTTTGTTTAGATGTTCTTCACAGAACTGAAGTCAGCAGCCTTAGCCAATATTTGCATCTTTAAAGGGCTATTTGAAGGTTAAGACTTGGTTTCAGAGATAATGCTAAAAAATAGGTTAAAGGTAGGAATGCACACTATTTTACTGGTCTACAAGTATTTCAAAAATATGATCTACAGACCATATCGCATGCCTTCATGTCACAACACCTTGATTACTGCAACATTCAACATGATTTCTGAGCAATGTGCAAGCCAGTATGTAGGCAGATGTCATTTATCTGTTTCAGAGACCCAGTTGGAAACTAGAGGGGACAGAGCATTTGCAGCCTTGAGGCTGTAGAACAGGGGTCTCCGGGTCCTCAAGCACTACTGTCCTGCTTGTTCATCAGGTATTCATTCCCTGACCACTGCTGATTACATGGATCAGGTTTGATCAACCAATCAGAAACAGGAAGGGCAGGGATAGTTGGAATAGCTGCAGGACAGGACAAGTATAAAACATACTTGTACAGAATGATGACAAAGTGTTTCACCTAGGGCAGCAATTTCAACTCATCAAATCATATTTTAAAAAGATAACATCAATTCAGTGGAAGAAAAAGCAAGAAGATATTTTAGGATCAGCTTTAAAAGATGTGTCTGCCAACCTGATTTCCTTGTGTGGGTCATTCTAGAGCAGGGGTCTCCAACCCTGGTCCTTGAGCGCCACTGTCCTGCAGGTTTTCCAACTATCCCTGCCCTTCCTGTTTCTGATTGGTTGATCAAACCTGATCCATGTAATCAGCAGTGGTCAGGGCATGAATATCTGTGTGTGTGTGTGTGTGTATCGGAGTGAGCAATTGTGCATTTTGTCTCTACCAACTGGACAGAAACAGAAAATGTGTTTAGGCCTTGCAATAGATACTATAGTAAAGTATGTACAGCGGAAACAGTGGATTAATAACAGCAACACCTAACCTATAGCCATTGTGGGACCCACTGATTAGTCAATTGTTTAACAGTGCATCCACCAAATTGCTCAACCATCATTTGCCACATTTAATCTAATTGAACTGGTAGATGCTAAAACAGAGAGACTGGTCTTCAGCTTCCTTTTAAGTATCAAGTATCCACAGTGGCCACAGATTGAAATTCCAAAGGGAGCGATTTTTGAAGTTTAGAAGCCAAAACCTCAAAAGCAGGGTCTCCTTTCAGCTTGAAGTGAGCCCTGGACATGATCTCATAGTACTGTTGCTCACCAACACCTAACCTGAAGTGCAGATCACAGTAATCCTGAATTTGATAACAATTCAAAATGATGAGATACTTAAATGATAAAGTGCCCCTGATATTTTTTCCACTTTGCATACCTGTCGGTACAGTTGTTTTCCTCCTCATCTCCATGTATCCATAATAAGCCCAGAGACTCAGGCATCCATTAGATATTACACATACCAACGTTTAGTGGGCTTGGTTATTTTCTGACACATTTTACATTTAAAGTTTTTGACATTCTTCTCATCAGATAAGACATTAATTTGTTTCTGAGAAAATCATCCTGCTGCTTTTGTCAGCAAGAAGCAACTAAGAGACCAACAGAGAGCAAAGAAGACAGAGTAAGAAGAACAAAAAAATGAGAGACTCAAAGAGAGGCAGGGAAATAATGATGAGGAGGGATGGAGAGAGCAATAAGGAAGACAAGATTTAGGAAATGATGAGTATGCAAAAGAGAAGGAAAACAGCAAGTGGAACAGACAAATAGAGTGAGAGACAGATCGAGCCAAAAAGTGTTATTTCTCACTGAGTGAGTGAGAATCAAGAGCCACATAACATATGTTAGGTGCATTCAATATATTTATTAAAGGGAAATGTCAAGCATGCCATGTCGTGAGAGTAACATTTATGGTTACAGCTTCTCTAGAGAGAGAGGAATATAAAATGACTGAAGTTCAAAAATATACCATGGCTGACTTACAGAAGACAATGTTCATTTGGTAACAACAGGTATTGAGGGGTTCATGTTGGACAAATAAAGTAATATAGGGTCAAGTCAGAGTTTCTTCTTCAACTCTGTCTCCTAAAAATGATGTTTCTATAAAACTCAACTGCAACAGAAAATCTGTTTTGTAGGACAACAATTTAAAACTATGTGGGATTATTCATATCTAGTGTCAGCATGCCACTGAATAATTGTAATCTAGTCTGCCACTCATTACTGAAAAAAGTATTTGTGCCATTGGCTGTGAACATCTATTTAAATGAGGTATTAAACTTTAAATTTAGCATTATTTGATTTAAATCTTTCATTATGTCCCACATACTAAACTTTAAAGTCTGTAAGTTCTGAAAATTAATAATAATTAATAATAAAGAAAGAAAGAAAGAAAGAAAGAAAATTCAGTATCATATCATGCTTTCGCCTGCATCACCATGGGTTAACTTGTAAGTCGATAAGAAGATGTGGACAGACATTTGACATAATGACACCAGCACAGCCTGCAGCGATATCTCTGCTAAAGGGTTCCAGTTTTAGAAAAAGCAAACAATCCAAAAGGCAAACAAAGCCCTGCATGGAGAACAATGACATTTTGTGTTCGTCTTATCGGAGCAAATAAATATTGGCTTAGTGCTGATGGAGGCTTGTGGGCCGGATGCTGTTTGTGATTCTGGGAATCAAGTGCCGCAGGGCCCAAAGGCGAGTTGTTGCTTTCCACCCGCAGTCTCCCAATGAGGAGGAATCTATCTCCCTGACCTCAGCTAACACCTCGAGACATGCTGATAAACACTGAATATTTATCATAAACTCGCTTGCTCTGTCTCGCGCATGCATGCACACACACTGTCTCCCTCTATCTCACCCAAGATAATCCAAAAACATGTGCATTCAGTCTCACACTCACACACACTTGTTGCCTCGCACACATATTTTCAAAGAAAGGCACATAAACAGTGTTAGCCATGTGCGAATACGCTCTCTCTCCCTATCACAAACACACACATTCATGCACACACAAAGCAGAGAAGTTTAATATTTTTGAAAAGATGGTGCAAGTGTATTGAAACCCTTAAGGACTACAACAAAAGCTGGGTATTTGTTGTTGTTGTTGTTGTTTTTTTTTCTTTTCTACAGAAACTTTCAAGAATAATATGTTCCAAGAAGAGCTCTGTTGTGTACTGATGAAACCACACAGTGTTGTTACATGATTGCTCAGACAGAATTTAATTGTTAAAGTAACTACAGAGCCCTGAAATGACAAATTCCCTTTAGTAGTGGTCTGAACCACTGCATCTGGTGTCTGTTGTTGTGAAGGAAAGAATGACAAGAAGCCTGCAATGTTTTACAGAAATCTCTCTCCTTTTGTTGTCAGTTTAACCTTTTTTTTACTAGGCTGCTGAGTGTAAGTTTTCCAATTAGCATACTGTTCCAAGTCATGCAAAAAATTAAGAGGGGGAGGTGCTGTTTTTCTTGTTTTAGAATCTTTTTTGCTTTTTATAGTAATGCCATAGAGAAATGCCATAAGATGCCAGATTTTTCTCTACTGTGACTCCATTTATACATTTTCTACATTGTTTTGCTTGGTAAATTTTTGTATTGCTATTTTTGTTTTGTTTTTTAAACACAAACAACAAAAAACTAATAAAGAAAACCATTGTGGGTGCCATCACTGCTGGTTTTACCATACAGGTGGTTAGCTCTGACACTGATAAACTAAAATGATCTTAGTTTCCTTTGCAGGGATGCTCCCTCAAGCAGTACCATAGATTCTAGTTCTTCTTCACTGAACATATTGTAATAAGAATAATGATTTCAGTGCCCATAATCAATACTATGCCATTCACACTTTTCTTTTCAAGTAGTTGTACATTCTCCAGTGTATCAGCCTATAGGGTGATGGGTTAATTATGTGTTAGTGTGGCAGGACTTCCCTATTGTTGACTTAAAAGAGCTGTCTCGCCAGGTCAATAGTTGTGTTCGAGCTTTCAGCGCTACCTCATTCTGCTTGTCAGTGGGAATTGGTGGCTTTTTCACACAGCTGTATGTTTATAGGCAGGAAGCTAAACTGTGGCATACATAGGACACCACTGTTTATGAAGATTAGGTGATGTTTTACACTGTGTAAAAACAGAGCAAAAATGAGCAGAATTGGAAAAATGAGGAGCTAAGCCTGAGGATCCTTTTTAATTGACTTCATCTTTGATCATAGACCCAGTGTTACAATTTGTAACCAATAATTTTAAACATAACAAAATATAAATTATAAATGTTTCAAAGGTTGAGATTCAAGAAAACCTTATAATTTAAGTATTTTCTGCTTCATTATACCTCTTAATTTTTTCTTCATTCATTTTTTGTGGAAATCTCTTGTGATTTTTTTCCACTCCAACAATTCCCCTTAATTAAGTGGATTTTTAGGTACTAATTTGTATTTTAACACATATCCACAATGTTTTCATTAAGGTTATTAAATTGAATGAGATACCATGCCCAAGGCAGAGTTTGGCATCTGCTGAGAATTAAAACCTTACAGAGAATAACTGAATCAGTTTTGCTTCAAACATCCATTTTAGTCTCTTATCTCTGGGTAGGATTAGTGCATGGCAGAGAATAAACCCATGACCTGTAATACACATTATTGAATTTCAAACTCAAGATTTATTCACAATAGTCCTCTGGACTTTGTTCAACGCGTTCTGTGAATGTGAGTTATTCATTTAATTTTAGAATAAACCTATTAGGATGACATGTGTGGACTAAGGGCAAAATTAACATTCAGAGCTCAAATTCAGCTTTCATGTATCATCCTTGGAAGGGATGTGTCCACTTCAATGTAGCATTGTTTAGGATGTATTAGTTATTATTATTATTACAGGACAATGAAGCAGCGATTGCAATTTAACAGACTTGGCGCTCTGGGAAGATGACTGCCACTTTTAAACTAAAACTTACTCAGTGTTTGGCAGTGGGGGAACAGACCCTTACTAATTCCCTTCTTTGTTTTTTTTCCCTGTGTAATTATTTTGAATTATTATATGTGGTTGTTGCTATGACAATTGTGATACTCTTACTTCAACAAATGCTACACAAAAATGGGTGAAATTTCATGAATCATATTAAAATTAGATGTCGCCTGCTAACAATTTATGGAAATGATTGATTGCAAAGAGCTGTGATTTTTTTTCTTACCTTATATTTTTGGTGCATTTTAAAGATATTAATATGTAATTATTGCAATTGTAGATTTGAAATAAATTTAAATGCCATCCACATCCAATCTCTAGATAACATAGCAAATATAAAGTTCAGATAAAGTTGAAATATGAATCCTAAGGATGTCCTCTATAATTATACTTTTTGGACATAAATTTCCGATTCAGATACTTTAATGATACGGA
Organism: Mastacembelus armatus; assembly: GCF_900324485.2. Classification (NCBI taxonomy): domain Eukaryota; kingdom Metazoa; phylum Chordata; class Actinopteri; order Synbranchiformes; family Mastacembelidae; genus Mastacembelus; species Mastacembelus armatus. Next base: position 8,072,605 of record NC_046644.1, on the reverse strand, counting down.
TTTGCTGTTGCTACTATTTGCACAGATTCAAAGCCACACGTTACTGCTTTTTACAGTTTTTGCCCAGTTTTCTTTCCCTCCATGATGTGATCAAAATAATCAAATTAAGCTAAATAGAAATATACAGTATGTTTTTTGCTATATATCCTTACAAAGACATTTAATACATTTTCAGGTACAGTATAACAATTATAATTAAATAAACATGGCTTATTTTTAGCCAGGGATGAAATAGTTAGAAACAAAGACAATCCCAAAGTATTTATTTAGCAATCACTGTTGAAGGTTACCAGAAGGTTACATTCTTCACTTACTTTATAAGATGCCATTAAGAGCTGAGCATGCTTGCTGCTCCCTTACTTTGCCCCAACTTGCAGGGTGTAAAACATAGCACAAGGATAAGACTCTTACTGAGTGATTCAGTCATTGTGAATCTTACATTTTTCTTGGAACACCTATTTACTGCAGCAACACAACTGCTCTCAGTGCTTAATTGGTCGCTGATCTACAATCCTCAAAGGCTTAATTGGGAAATAGCAGCCTTTGCAAGTATATAATAAGTCACACATGCTGTGCTACAGTGGGCTCGAGCCATAGTGCCATAACATGTACTCGTTGCTTCCAGTTTAATTAAGTAAAGTACAAAAACCATCAAAAGCAGGGGGAATATCTACAGAATAATCAATAACACCTATCAGAGGATGTTTTTCTTGCAAACAACAAGGTTGGTCACTATTTCACAGAACTATATGGGCTATTTTTGTAGATTCATAGTTTAAAAAAATCACATCCTTCATCGGAGCCTCCTCCTATACTAAAGTTAGTGAGAGCATTTTGTTTGCTGTGCTGACCAGGTCGCTTGCTCAACAGTGTCTAAAACCAGATGAAAAGACTGATCCATTAAAGCCCCATTTCACAACCACTATAAACATCAGGTCTCTTGTGGGTGGACAAAGAATTATGACAACAAAATTGGTTGGTTCCTTTTAGCTACATTGACAACACTTCTGCAGTCGATGTGGGTGAACAGTAGATCGACCAAAAACAGCTTTAAAGCCTGAAAAATGGAGCATGGTACCTTATTTCATCATACAGTCCCCTGAGTGGAAGTGGCTTTGCACAAACCTTACAAAGTGATCATTTGTGTGCTATATGAAGGCCTCAATCAGCAGTTCATGTTTAAGATCTTACTTATACGTGATGAGCTCTTATTGCACGTGAACAAATATCTGTGCAGCAGTCAAACAGATAAACTTTCCTCGATCTCAAAATGGCAATCATCCCTTGGCATTAGAGAATGTGATTTTTTATTGTTGAAGTCAATACTGGACACTGATTTCAGTCATTGTTCTTGTGGCATCAGCATGCCTTTAATCCTGATAGAGTTCACCTTATGCAAATAGACACATTATCTGCAACCTTGCAGTCTGCAGTTTTATGTTTCGCCTTTTCTCACATTATCACATTGTCTTAAGTTTCATGTCCTGTTATGTTACTATATAACAGACAAAATGTAATGTAGTTATATTTATTGAATGCATTTTGGTTGAGTAACAACAATAAATACTCTTTTGTATTTACACACTGACTGTGATGGTTTGTCTGCGTACTAAAAATATATATTTTGAGATCATTTACACAATTTCATTAAACTGGCTCTCATTTAATTTTGTGATTTTTTTAATAATAGTATCTTGAGGTTTTATTGCTGTCTTTATTTTTATGTGTCTTATTACTTTCATAAATGAGTATAAGAATCATTGTAGCATTGCTCTGTCCTTAATTTATTCTGTATTTGAATCCCCATTAAATGTTGCCTTGGTAACCATTACTTTTCATTGTGTCTCCATTAAAAGAAATACTTCATTCCAAAGTATTACTTTGACTTTAAATAATAGACTTCACAGAGCCTTGAAAATACTATTTTGATTATTTCAAAAAAAACAAATGTATGACTGTCACAGGTAGGCCAGTGACCCTTCCATTGGGTCATTCAATCAAGTGCAAGTCAGGTGAGTGGATGCAGCTCTGTCTTGATGCCCTCATGTTCAAGCATAAACCTTTATTCTCAAAGTCTTTTTCTCCATGTAATCTCTAGGGGTGTGTCTTGCTATATTTTGTTTGCAAAACATGTGATTTGCATTTTAAAAAGATATACATTGAAATTATTCTAATGAAACCACAAGGGGGCACAATCCAGTGTCTTCATGTGCCAGTCCCAAGTCCGAGTAAATGCAGAGGGTTGTGTCAGGAAGGGCATCCGACGTAAAATTTAAGCCAAATCAAACATGCGAATCACAAATATGACTTCCATACCGGATCGGTCACGGCCCGGGTTAACACTGCCACTTTTGCTGCTGACTTACAGGGTGCCAGTGGAAATTGGATTAAGACAAAAGAGTGTCAGCAAGAATGAGAGGAAAGGTGGACAAGACAGTGGTGAGACCAGCAATGTTGTCTGGTTTAGAGACAGTGGCACTGAGAAAAAGACAGGAGGCAGAGCTGGAGGTAGCAGAGCTGAAGATGTTGAGGTTCTCTCTGGGAGTGACGAGGATGGATAGGATCAGGAATGAGGACATCAGAGGGACAGCTCATGTTAGATGTTTTGGAGAAAAAGCCAGATTGAGATGGTTTGGACATGTTCAGAGGAGGGACAGTGAATACATTGGTAAAAGGATGCTGAGGTTAGAGCTGCCAGGAAGGAGGCCTAGAGGAAGACCAAAGAGGAGGTTCTTGGATGTAGTGAAGGAGGACATGAGGATAGTTGGTGTGGGTGAGGAGGATACAGAGGATAGGGTTAAATGGAGGCAGATGATTCGCTGTGGTGACCCCTGAAGGGAGCAGCTGAAAGGAAAAGAAGATACACTGAAATTATACTAACATGTTCATTTTTGTGGGGTAAGGGAGGTCAGGGTCAACTACCAAACAGCAGCCTCTGGAAATGTATGGTGTCTGCCACAAGGACACTTGGTTTGCCAAATACTGCTCTGACATAAAGCAGGGACTTCACCCTAAGCTCTCCAGACTCCCCACCATTATGAACTCCGGTGACCTCACTTTTTACCCAAAGTACTAGAATTGGGTGAAGCCCTCGCAATAAATCAACACACTCAATAATAAAATGCAATGCTTTATGTAATCATTATCTTAACTTTAACAAAACAGTTTTAACAGTTTTCAAAAGAGCAATGTAGCTAACATTTAATCTGATTTACAGGTCCAAATATGACACACAGATGGCTGCCTGGTATTTAGAGATGGGTCTGTAGAGACCATCTGACCTACTTGCTGTAAATGGACCCTGACGATGGCAACTTTTGATGCCTTCCATCAGCTCTTGAATCACTGCTGAGCTGTGGATACATTTGAAATTGAGTGAAGGGGTCTGGCTCACTGGTGAGCTGGACCTATTATAATTTCTCGATGCTCAACATAGCGAACATATGAAATCCCTCACTGGTCTGGTGTGTGTGTATTTGTACTAAATTGTTAAATAGTTAAAAAAAAAAGCTTCATGCCCAGCAAATGTAGTAAGGTCTATCAGAACTTGTTGATTTCGACTTTCCTTGAATTACATTTTGGATATAGCAGTGTTAGTGATCAGAAGTGTTATTGACATAAGCTTTCACAGTAAACAAAGTCATCCATTTAAGTTCAGCTGAGACATTTTAGGAGAAAGACCAAAAGGTGCAACATTTGGATGCCAGTCCCCAGTAGAATACCTTAGGTAGACTTAGGTACAGCAGTTCTCAGTGCACTTTGTAATCCTAAGAAATGAATGAAAATGAATTTAAATGAATTTAAAGAAAAACTAATGAGACAAAAACAGGCTAAATATACATAGAGTACCCTATAAATAAAAAGAATGATTATATTGTTCAGAGGAAGAGCTTCCAGTCAAGTCTGGTAATATTTACAAATTCACAATTATTGCACTATAACACTCATCATAATACATACCTAAATTACCGTAGTCATATACTTAAATAACTGAATAATTATTTCATGTAAAAAACGATGTTTGTGCAGGGGGCGGGACTAGTCAGTCACGGTGCCAGGTATCTGTGACCGGAAGTGATTAGCGCGCCTGGCGTCCGAGTTAGCTAGTTTGTAAGCACTGAAGATGTCCGTCAGGAAACGCTTTGCTCCTGAGCGACAGTAAACACCAGCATTACAACCAGATTCAGCAGCCCACGGGGAAACATGTCGAACCGTGGAAAGTACAAGAAAAGTTGGGGGAAAGCACCCAAGTTCACCGACACTCAGCAGGTGTAAGATAAGCTGCTGCCTCGGGACTGTTGTTTGAAAACACACAGAAGTTAAAAAATTTCACCCAGGCCTTTGGTTTGAAAAGGAAAACCGAAAACTGTGTTATTTTAACGGTGAGTAAATATTTTGTAAATATTTTGTAAACGTTGCGGTCTGGGGAGCTAAAGCATGTAATGTGATGTATGCCTGTCATAGGACACGTGACTTGTTATTGCTGTGTTGTTTTCATTAATGTTGTTTAAAGTTAAACTGCTTTGTATGGTCTCTTTCACATCTGGATGTTTCAACAACTGGTGTTGAGTTAGGTGCTTGTAGTCACATAATAGATTCCTTGTTTGGTATCATTGTGATAATAGATGAATTTCAGTAGCTATCTGTTAATTTGTAGCTCAGGGGTCGTGAGAGCAACAGTGTGGTGCCAAAAGTTCCTGAACATTACATGAGAAATGTGTGAGGAGCTGATCAGCTAACCACTGGCATGCTTGCAGTGTGAATGTGGCTTTGGCTGCATTTGTTACAAAGAATAATGAGGCATCTGTGGTGTTTTGTAGCCTTTGCGATCTATTGATGTATTTCCCACGAATGCTTTCTCAAGACACAATCCATCTTCTCCGTTCACACTGTCATGTTGTGCAATGGCTTTAAATATTTGAGAGTGTACATGGCTTTTCGAAAATGTACTTCTTTGTAGTGATCACCATACATTTGACTTGAAAGACCTCATCTGTGGTGTTTTCCATTGTTGTTCCTTAAGGTGTGATAGCTGTAATGGAATTGCATCAGCCTTGCACCAGAAGGTCAACTTTAAAAGGTTTCCATTACTGAAAAGGTCAGTGCTTCCAGGTGTGAAGCACTGCCACAGTAGAGATGGAAAAGTCAAAAACATTGAAAAACATATAATTGGATGAATTGTCTCTAATTGTATTAAGTGCATTTGTGTTGTTTTGTTTCTTTTGCGTGAATTTGCGTTCCCCAGATGCTCTTTAAATTTGGCAAGCACCGTTGGCACTGTCTCCATACACGAGACACTTTTGTTTTTGTACGTGTATGTGCACAGAATTATATTTCATCCTATATGTCAGTTTGTGTATACATGTTATGTGTGTGTATGTGGGCTGTTCCCTCCACTACCCTGAGCGGTGGCTAGGGGGTGCACTGTGGACATGGTGTGTATGGGCAAGAGGGAAAGAAGGGGGATGAGAGAGAGAGAGAGAGTGAGAGAGTGAGGGGGAGTGTGTGTCTCAGTAATGTATTCCTGCCTGTGGCTGGGCTGGTCACATGGGGAGAGCAGTCTGTTTAAAACAGCCTCGGCTCGCTCATTCAGAGCAGTGCGAGACTCAGAGACAAGACGCACACATTCTCGCTCTCTCTCTTTCACACACGCACTCACACACACATGCTCATGCACGCAGACGGCAACTTTCCTCTACCGGACTGACACGACACACACTCTGGGACAGACACACTCCCTTGCCACAGTGGAGAAGAAGATAAGGAGTGACAGATCAGAAATAAAAGAAATACAGAAAAAAAGGAGGTTCCCAGTGAGTAGCACATTGATTTTCATATTTTTTTCCATTCTGATTTTTGGACTTTGCTCTTCTTCAGCGCTGTCTGACCAGGACCTGACAGGCACTGAAAGAAGGTAGAAGAGTTAGATGCAGGGGACTGTGAAAGAAAAAAAGGAAGGGTAGCCAGAAGCAAAGGAAAGGTGATAGAAGAGAGCAAAGATGTGGTGCTAGTGCAACACCGGGATACCTCTCCATCAATCTGTCCCTCTGTCTGTGGGATCTAATGCTGTTAATTAGCAGCGGGTGCTTGGAATGAGAGGAATGTCATTACGCGGAGCTGGAGTAGGGATTGCTTCGGACTCTTGTGCTATTCTACGTGTGTGTGTCTGTGCATGTTCAGTCTGTCTTTTTGTGTTTTGTATGCCGGCTGCATTGTGGTGGTCAGCCGTGCTGATGTTGAGCACATTCCCCGAGACACACGCTGCTCTGGCTGTGATTAATAGAAACCTATTGGTATGTAGATTGAAGGGGATAGACCTGTCACAGCACTCCGTTCCGGTAAAATGAGTGATGTGTTGGGGGTAAGAGGACTGTCTCGCTGCCTTTCCTTCTCCTTCTCCGTCCAAGTATCTGTCTGCACTTCTCTGTCCTACTGACTTGTCTTTTTCTCTTTCGTCCTCCCTTCTCACCCTCCCTGCTTGATGTTACTGCAGCCGCTGATCTCTGACATGCTCTCCCACCCCTTACTGTCCTTTCCTGTCTCTGTCTTTTCGTTAACTTTTCCCCCTGCATGCATCCCCCTCTATTTTTATATGTCTCATCAGCTCTACATGCTCTTTTTTTATCCAGCTCCTTTCTGTCTATATGATTTTCTCCCCCACACTGGCACATGCTGGTATACATAGTAGATTTGTCAGTTGCATAGAAGGAGAGAGGATCGGAGAGTTGTGAGGAGGGAAGAGGGGAGGGAGAGGGGAAAGATAGAGAAAGGAATGAAGGAGAAAGTGTATGGGGGGGCATTGAAAAGGCTGACACTGCCTTGGACAATTAGCCCAGGGAGTCCGTCCTGGGGTGCTATTCTGAGAGGGGCTTTGGCCCCTGGGCCCTGGGCGCTGGGTCACGGGATGCCTTGACCCCTCCAGTCGACAGCTAGGCATGGGAGCCATTATCACGGCCTGATTGATTAGCACTGAGCGGAAATCCCTTTTCTCTTCACTCCTTGGGAGAAAAAGACGGGAGCTTTTTGTCCTTTTGCTGCTGCTGGTTTAGTATATGCCTGTCTGAATGTGAAAAGTTCTGGCTTTTTTTTGCTGTTGTCAGTTTTTGAGGTCTGGTCTCCGTATATCTTCACCCTTTGGGCTTGTCTTTTTTCTTTTAACTTATTTTCCTCCTCGTCGTGTATGTGTGCGTGTGTGGCTACAGTATTTATTTATCAACAAGTTACCCTCCGAGAAAGATTCAGCAGATTCTGAGGTACTATTGAGTTCTGCACCTGCAGAGGCTGTTAGTGATGCATGGCATAAACTACCTGGAGGTTGTGGAGAGAAAGAGGAGTGAAGGAGAGAAAAGCATTTGATAAAAAAAGAGGTGAAAGAGAACGTGATAAAAGACAAGAATGGTAGGGGGAACACATGCAATGCTGTGGGACAGCTAGGGAAATTGAGCTCCTCACTTCAATCTGTATGTTTGCCTTGCATTCTGTCTCCATCCAATTTTTCTGTTTTGATCTTCCTGGTCCCATCGCTCTCTAACTCTTGCTACTTGTGCTCTTACTCAACATGCCCCCCTCCATAGGCTGGGAGGGAGTTTAGCGGGGTGTTTAGCCCAGCTCACTGCTGATCAAAGCAGTGTGTGTCAGACTGGGCTTAGCCCCGGCACTCCTAATGGAGCACCGTTTTCATGCCTAGTTGGTGGTGGAACGGGAGGGAGAGATGGGAGTTTTTTTTTTTGTTTTTTTTGGGTGGGGGGGGGGGGGGAAGGGGTAACTGACAGAAAGGGTTCAAGGGAGGGAAAGACAGCCAGACAGGCAGAGACACATGAGGGCAGACAGGCAGACAGGCAGAGGGAGGGAGACAGCAACAGGCAAAAGGTGAACAGTAAAGATGGAGAGACAGGCAACCCAGGAGCCAAGACAGTGGCTGTCAAATGCACATAAGACAGACAGGGATACAGACTGTGTGCAGAAAGACAGAAAATAAGCATTTTTCCAGTCTTTTTCTAGTGCATGGAGCTAGCACCAACATGGCATACAGTTTAGGCCAGCACAGGATAGCTCCCACACATGGTTTGTTTTTAGGCTGGAAGCAACACCAGGCAGAGAGAAGCCTGTGTGTGTGTTTGTGTGAGAAAGAGATAACGAAGAAAAAGGGAGAGAACTGTGTGTGTATGTGTGCGTGCATAGTGAGCATCTGTGTCCCCGTCTGTGTATGCCTGTATGCCAGGCACCAGACAGACATGCATGTATACCTCCGTATTAATTTTTAGCAGGCTGTAAGAAGTCTACATGCCTTGGACATTGACCTTGAATTTGGGAATTTTCTGTCTTTTCAAGACAATTTTTTTTTTTGTAGAGGAAAAGAATATAGACTTAGTTGAAGTGGAAAAAGTTTGCTGTTATAACCTTGAGAAATAGAGAAATAGGGTTATGTGACTAAAGGAAAAGAAAAAAAAAGGGTGACATTTATTTTCATGAAACTGAAAGGTAAAATTGAGAAGTATATAATTTAATGTTTCTGTTATATTCATCAAACAAACTGTGATTTAGATACTTTGCTTTGACCTTTTTTCTTTTTTTTCCCTCCTGTTTCTTGCTTTACTTTCCGTTCTCGGAGTTCATTTAGTGATTTCTCAAGCCTCTTCTTCTCTCATCACTCTTCCAACTTGTTTCCATCTTTTCCCCCCAATATATTGTCACCACAGTTGCCTTCTATCGTTTCCTCAGCCGACTTTTGTATTTTGGAGTCTTCACCGTCTTGCCTCTCCTTTCCCGTTCCCCACCTCACAATGCTGGTGTTTATGCTTCTAGACAGAAGAAAGGTAAAGTAAAACTAGGATAATATTTCTCCTAACATACTTATTGCCTGAGTAAACATCCTCCGACAGATGTCCGAGCGCAGGCCTGATCAGAGTAGGGCGGGCGGGGGCAGCGAATCTCAGTGCTGTAACGTACACAAACTCTACAAATTGGAAGCCGGTGTGGAGAGCGGGGAGCAAGAGAAGTAGGGAGAGAGAGTCCAAGATGTTTCTCGCCTTGAAAACTAAACTATCTCTGGAGAGGAGAGGGAAAACTCCTGGTATTTTTTTTTTTTTTCTTTTTTAGAAACTTTAAAGTAATTAAAGTTACTTTTAGGCTGATGCTGATGTCAGAATGCCAAAGATTGCTTTGCTTTCACAGTCTAAAACCTGACTGTTGTTTGGTTAATATTCTTTGTGCAAACAGGTGTCTGTACCAGCTCAAAGACAGTTAGCAAAATAAACACCACTTTATAGCAGTCTTAACAGTTTATGATTAAAAGTGAAAAACATGTGATTGCATCCTGTCAGTCTCAGTAAAACACTGATTTATATTTCTCAACTTAATAGCTTTGAATTGGGATCTCCAGTAAGTAACACTAGGAAAATGAACTGGGAAAGTAAGATGTCTAAACCAGTTTTCACCATGTTAGTTAAATGTGAAATCAACATTTCATATTTTATGTTTATTATGTATCTTCTGGTTGTAGCTGCAGTTGCTGTAAATTAAGCTAATCACACAAAAACATGTCTCTGCTTTCTCAACTGCAAAAAAAGTGGCTTTAAATCTTAAATGAATCTTTTAGATATATCTAACTTCTAGGCTTCTAAGGGTGAATCTAATCATCTGAAATTCAAACTGATTCAGACTTTATGATACTTGATTCAACTTTGACAAAGCGCTTTCAAACCCGACATCTGAAGTGGATGACGGGTGAGAGAGTGACAATAGGGAGAGAGACAAAAAGTGTCAGGGAGAGAGGCTAGAGTAGTAAGACAAAAATTAAATTTAATAAAATTAAATTTTGGAAAGCATATTTGTGTGTACAAGCACCAACAGAGACATATTACATGCCTCTGTGAAACAAATGCAGGCAAGAAGTTTTTATGCAACAAAAGGCAGCAGAAACATGAGAAAGTACTCCTTTTCAGCAACACACTGCTCCCAAACGTACTCTGTCTACACTCTTTTTTTTTTTTTTGGTTAGATATACCACTTGCTGAGTGCTTTTATCTAAATGAACCTAAGGGTCTGAAAACATGACAAGATTTTTGTGAAGATTTGGCCCCAATTAAGCTGCCTCACACATATTTCCACAGATCCACTTTCACGACAGTTTCCTCTCTGCACCCCGAGCTGGAAGACCTGGCTCGAAGAGGGACTCTGTGTGTATAATTATTTTAGTAAGCCAAAAGGACTCTTTCTTTGTACATTTTTAATGTGGAGAGGACATACAGATATATTAAACCACACTGATGCCATACCACATAACATGCTCTATAGATCAAAGCTTTAAATTGTAGAAAGTTGTGAAATGTTTATAAAAACATTCCTTGCTGTCTGTGGTTGCAATTATCTTTTCTTTATGAGTGCCTGTTTTTCTAAACTTCTGTATTTGCATTCACCTTTTGTTCGATTTTTTTTTTTTTTTGCATTTGCTTGTTTGTCTGCCTGTGAGTCAGTGTCAGTCTGCTTATGTGTGTGCTAGTGCATCAGTGTGTGTGTCAACTTATGTGGAGATTTGCTTGGCTTTGCTATATTTTCATCCTTAAGACAGCTCTCCATTCAGCCCCCGTAGTATTCTTGCAGCCCAGGCAATAGAAGAGTTTGACTCCTCTAACTTTCTGATCAAAGCAAATGAGGGAAATATAGAAAACCATTTATGAATATGCATCGTTCACCCCTCACCCTCCCAACACTCAAACTTGTTCCTACACTTCTACACACACACACACACACACACACACACACACACACACACAAAAGCAGTCTCTTCCAGTAGGGGGCAAACCTGCTTTGAAGTGTATTTCAACTACGGCTGTCTGAATGGCTTTCACATTTTAACATGCTCATGGGCCACATGCAGTGTGACAGTATGTGTGGTAGAAACATGCACACACTTATTTACCTTGCATTTTGACATGTGTGCTTTCAACATGTAGTTTTTCCCTCTGTATAGTACAGGAACATATGATGAAACTTTTGAGACAATCGTTATCTTCCATCCATCGATTTGCCCATCGACCCATCTATATTGTGCATTTATTTGTATTGTGCAGTATAACAAACTGTTTTTATTTTCTCTGTTCAGATTTAAATCACATTTTTTTTCTTTTTACATATAAAAGAGAAATGTATTTCATGTAGAATTGGGCCATTTGAGGTAGTTTTGGCATCCAAATCAGGATGCCTCCTGGGCTCCTTCCATTGGAGGATTTCTGGACACGCCCAACTGGCAGGAGACCTCGAGATAGATCCAGAACATGCTGGAGGGCTTATATATCTCATTTGTCTTGGGAATACCTTTGGATTCCCCAGGTTGAGCTGAAAAAACTGTCTGGGCTATCCTACTACCACTGTAACTTGACTCAGATAAGTGGCATAGGATGGATGATAGCTCATTGTCTCCAGTTGTGCTATATTTATTTGCATAATGGAAAGAATGGGAAAACTCAAACTGGGAACATTTGTACTTTTCTATTCTATTAATCTAAATGCCGTTACATTGTGGCCATACCAGATAAATAGAAATTAAGCTGATATCAACCAGTTTTATCTTGTTACATTCTTTTTGTTTTTCTTTCTTTCTTTTTTAAAAATTATATTTAGGCCCGAGCCATCAGGGCCTATTGTAATCGCTCAAGTGACCGCCGGTAAAAATGGTGTCAATGGCGAGCGTGCAGTGACGTAGGAATGTGTAAGAGCTGTCAATATATACATAGTGGTTGCCGTGGAAACGTCTATATTGTTATTGTCAGGATTATTATTATTATTGATAATATTCTTTTTCTGCATAAAGAATGCAAATTTCACCCTCTAAACATATTTAAACTCTCACATTTACCCAAAATTCAGGTTCGTGTGAAATTTTTTTTAATATATGCTACATAGATGAACACAAAAAGTGAAAAGTGAAAATTCATTATGTTATGACCAGTAGCTCTGATTTTCCCACATTCAGGTGCATTTATGATCAGTATAAGACATTAACACTGCATTAGCCTGCTTGTGGTCTGTACTGTCATCAGTTATTCCTGTGATCACCAGGTCCTTTTGAAGAAAGACATGGCTCTGCTAATGCAAAGAGGAGACATTTGCAGTTTGATGTACATTAATCATTCAAATTACAGTAGAGTGATAAGCTCTGATCCTCCAGGCATCATTTTTTGTTTAAAACTATGCTTCACTATTGTTCTTGTTTGTCATGTTTTAATATATATTTTCTTTTCTTGTATTTTCTGTTATGTTGGTGTTGCTCTTACTTTTGTCTGCTCCTCCATGGTATATATTACTGCTCATGCAATGGGCACACACACAATACCAAGATATTCATCACTGTTTGTGTAGATTTAGGCCTTTATAAGACAGACCCAAATGTTTCAGTGGAGGAATCAGCATTAATATGGTCTACGCTAAGGGAAGGAAAAAACTGTTGTGAAGTGTGACATCCCAGTTGCAAAATTACCAGTTGCTGTGGAATGTTGTCTATTTTTGGCAAATGGCAAATGAGGAGAGTGAAAAGATGCACGGCTGTCACACAGAGTTAAAGCATGTGTGAGAAAATCTGCGAACCAATAAAAGTGAAAAAAGAGAGATCAGGTGTTGCTGACATTGGACAATACTATGGTTCCTTCTCGAGGGAGATGAGAGATGGTGAGGTCAAGAGAAGTGACAGGAAAAGTTGAGTCTAACAACAAGCAAGAATGCTCTCACCTGAGGCATTATAAAGGGATACAAGAGACACTGAAGCTCTGACAGGACGGAGGAGAGGCTAAGCATAGCTAACAACATATGTCACTTCTTGATGGAGGGGTAAAAAGAGACAAGATGCCTGGAAAGACAACTGAAAGGGTGAGTAGGAGGCTGACAAAAGTGATTGTGGTCAGAGGAGAGGAGCAAAGAAAGTAGAAGAATAGCGGAGATTCAATTATGGAGCAGAAGACAGTTTTACTGAAGGATACCATCAAGCAGGATTGGGACAAATAAGGTAGCAGAAGAGAGGAGGCACTGAGAGAAGTGGATAGACCTGGAAGAAACTAACACCTGTTTGGGGGTGGTAGTGGGGCACAAGGGAGCTTAACACCATTATCGCCACTTGTGTGATAGAGGTCAGAGAAGAGGGAGAGGTGCAAAGATTAGAGAAAATGAAAGGGGAGATGTTGGACAGGGTGGGAGCCAGGGCAGTGCTTGGAGTTGAGATGTGACAGTGGTCATCGAACTGAAGACAAATGGAAGGGAGGTGGGGAAATGGAAAGCTCAGTGGGAACATGAGGAGAGACAAGAACACAGAAGCACATATGCATCACAATGTTCATTTTGCCTGAAATTTACAGCAGTAAAGCTTAAAATGAAATTGGGTTTGTTGCTTTAAACAGGAAATTGTAAGTTTAACAATGTTAAGAAACAGATTTGCAATTGACGTGTGTAAAATGCAGTTGCCGGTACTGTTGGAGACAATTTACCCACATAACCTGAAAACATTAGTAAATTGAATTTTTGTTTTTGTCCTCACAGCTACTGCTTGTCAGGTGCTGTATATCATCCTCATAAGTCTGCTCTCATATTACTTCAGGAGTAGGATGCTGAAACACTGCCATGCTCATTTATTTTCATATATTTTAAAAAAAAATCAAATTCAGACCTGACATCATCACCCCATGTATCGCAAATGTTCATAAGTCTGGGATCATGCCACTTTATTAATAATGCACTACATTAAAAATGCATGAATTTTCCATCAGTTGGAAAATCAACATTTATGATAATGACATGGAGATATCTCCATCCTTTCTTGAGATATTTCCGATATATTTATACATCTCAGCTTTGAAAGACTTCCGCTGGTGCTGCTGTGTGTAGGTGTGTGTGTGTATGTGTGTATTTGTAGTTTTGTGTCCACGCTATATCTTTGTCCACTCAAGTTCAAGAAACTGCTGTCTGTTCGTGCTGTGTATAAGCTTGCCTTCATATACCAGTGTGTGAGTGAGTGCCTCTCTCAGAGCCTGGGGCTTTTAATCTATTAAAGCCAGATCCTTAAACACTAATCAATGCACCCTTTTATATTTCCATTACAGTGCAGAGGGAAAGGGATAAATAAAGCATGACAGTGGATCTCAGTAGTGGACACACACACAAAAATCCCAATGCTTGTTCAAATGAGCATGGAGAGGAATGACTTGTTTGTGCCAAAAACAGGTTTAAGTGCAGTGTGGTGGCAGGTTCTTATTCATTATTTATTATTTTTCTATCCAGATTTAGTTCATTGTATTTCTATAGTCATGCTAGAGAACTTCCTGTTCAGTGTAATCAACCTGACAGGCAATATATTTTTTAAAAAGTCTATATTATTATGGTTGTTCAGACTGTCATTCTGTCATATTTTTTATTTACACAGATTCACACAAGTCACATTTTTATGTATTTGTGCCCACCTCATGTTAAGTGATATTCAATATGAGTGCATATCCAGTTTATTACAGTTTTGGTTTTATTGTGATAGTTGTGGGTGAGGTAACATAGTCACCAACATAGTGGTTGGAAAACGCTGACATTATTACAGCAGAGTATGAATGATGAATGCTAAATTAATACACCTGATACCTCCTCCTTTCATTTAGACAGTTAATTTCTGATGCTTGCATGAGAATCTGTGGCTTTTGTATGACATGCTCTTCATGTCATTGGCCTCCTAACTTTTTCCTCTTTAAATGTAGTGCTCCTTGTTTGCAGTATCGCATCACGTATTCACTTATGACCGTATTTAACTGGTGATATACAGTTTGTGCGGCAGCATTCAGCTGTCAGGAGACAAGACTTTCAAGCTATGCAGCTGGCAATATGCACTCCCATTTTAGGGATGATTTACAGCAAAGTACTTGCCTCTTCTCAGAGCACACTTTATTAGCAATGTCGGCATGTGTACATGTCCCTCAACCCCAATTAATTTAGTATACTGAAGTGGTGGATTTGCATTAGACTGTGCCAGCCTTTGGAGTATACTTTATTTGTGTTGTCTGGGTAACCTGCACCATCCCCTCTACCCCCCAAAATACCCAACCACCCCACATTTATTTCACCACGCTTACCTAGCACTATTTTCTCTGCAGGAGTGTACGTGTGTGTTTTTCCGCTGCACTGTGGTAGTTTATTAGCGATGTCTCCTTTGATAGTTAGTGTGCACGCTTGATTATGGCTGAAAGGGAGTGGGCCGGGCACTGGGCCGGAGAGGAAGTCTGCCTAATGATATTAACAACATCCTTTATTGGGTAGCTACTGCAGGCAGAGGGAGGGTGAGGAGCAAAGAGGCACGAGGGAGGGGGAATAGAGTGAAAGAGAGGGTGAGTTGGAAAGAAGAAGGCAAATGGGAGAGAGAAAATTTAGGGTGAATCAAAGAGACAGTGTGTGTGCAAGGCAGTGGGGGTTACTTGTCTGGGGATTTAGCTAAAAGAAAAAATAAGGAAGAGGTTGATGAGCTGTAGGCAGACAGAAAATAAACAAAACAAAATTATAAGAGAAGGAATAATCTATGCAAGTGACCCTGACCCAACAATATGATGGTGGAAATTCTCACCCTGTCTTCATATTTTATACAGAACTGACACTCTATATGTGCCCCTCTAATAGAAACTTTGCAGTTGTATCACAAATTACCTAACAACCCCATCTGGATCCATCATGAAGGCCCACTGGGGGATTAGCTGTTTGTAAATAATGGGTTTGACAGCTGGGCTGGAAAAAACAGTGATACCTGAAAAAAAGTGTTTTAATGCTGACTGTTAGAGTGAGTGGGTGGAAAAGGGAGAAAGTATTATTATTATCATATATAATTATAAACAAGACAACAGATAAAAGATTTGGTAGATATGCCTGGAGTAAAATATTTCACGTGATTCAAGAAGGATATTTCTTAAACATAATGGCAGTGAGAGTTGCTTTAAAAGCCATTGTGCATTTTATATGAAGATGTCAGGACACATAGGTAAATAAGAAATGTGCTTTTGCTCACAAACACAAATTGACTATATTAGGAATCAAAGAATAATGTGCACATTTCTGCATATTATTCTCTTCTTCCTAATATATTCAACTTAGCACAAAAAGGAGTCAAGGTGAAAGAGAAGGCATCATCTCTATTAGGTCTGTAGCGCTACTTCTGAATGCACTTACACTCGTACACATTAGATCCATTGCAGTGCATAAAAGACGGGGAGTGAATGGAACGGGGATTATTTACATAACCGGTTTATGTCCTTTTGTGTTGTTGAAAGACGCAAAATGAGACAGTGGAGCCTCTATAAACTGGCATTGTATGGTAGAGTCAGTGGAAAACCCACACCATATACACATATATAATTACTGTATGGAAGTTTATTATAGACAAAACTACTGTACAAGCTAGAAAGAGAATTTTGCTATAATTAGTCTGCAATTGAAGATGTGAGCGCGAGCAGCAACAAATTCATGAGTATAACTTTTGCTCCCAGCTCAAAATGTGCTATTACACTTTCCACAATTCTGAGCACTTGAGAATGTGAGAATTTGCACATCCTAATTAGTCTACAGAACATGCCTCAACAAAGACACACATGGTCAACTTTGTGAGGTAACTTGAGGCTTTACTGTCACTTCACAGAGGTGTACAAAACAGAGCGTGCAACTTTGAAGTTAGTGGGTGATGGAAGCTTTACTGCTCACAGATATACAATTTGTTTTGCGCTTCAGTTACATTTACAATTCTGTTCTTGCTCAATCTTGACACACACTAAAATCTTGATCTACACTGAGATTGATTACCGCTTTGTATTTGATCGTAAATAGAGTTTTGCTCTTTGCCATTAACAGACTTCTTTGACTGTAGACACTTTTATGAAAAAAAAAAAAGTTCCTGGCAACATTTTAATCGGTTTTGGAGAAAATGATGCGTGAAACAGCATATGTTAACAGATTTAATCAAAAGACAATGTTCTACCCTGTCTAGCACAACCAGCAATACTCTTATGAACACATACAGGACTGTCACACATGCGCATCCCCAGTTATGAACAGATACTAAATGACAGTGTGTTGATTGTTAAGCAGCACCAATCCTCATCTCCCACTAACACCCAGTAAAAGCTGTCACCTTGAAGTCTCGCTCAACACCAAAAAATGCCAAGGCTGGCAGTTTCCTCTGTTTACCTTGGCAAGGTGCCTAAGAGCCTAAGTACCTAAGAGCTCATCCCAGATGTATGTGATTGTGTGCAGGAATGTTTGTCTGTGGGCATGTTAGTCTCTGTACAACAGAGCATGTGGCATTTTTTGTTCTGTGTGAGTGTGAGAGAACTAGATGGAGACGGATAAATAAACTCATTCCCTTGCACTGTGTCTCTCTGTAAGCAGTGTCAGTGTCTCTCGGCACCTGTGGCTAAGGAGATGTATCAGACACACACGGCGAACAGTCACGCTGCCAGTCAAATGCACGCACACACATTATATCCCGTGCTGCAACAGCGAATACGCATATACATGAAGCAACAACATTCTAAAAACCCACACATCTTCAGTCTAAACGCACTTTGTCACATATGATACACACAGTCAAGCGCATACACAGTGGTTCCAGACCAACACATGCAAAAACCTGTATGTCACGTACACCCACCAGTCTGTCAGAGTTAAGATATCACATGTCTTTACCCAGGACCCTTCCCCCAGGTAAAAACGTGACTGCTGTCCATTTCTAAGCACATATCTGTGTGTGTGTGTGTGTGTGTGTGTGTGTGTGTGTGTGTGTGTGTGTGTGTGTGTGTGTGTGTGTGTGTGTGTGTGTTTGAAAGAGAGGGAGAGATACCATTCACCCATCTTTCACTTGGAGGCAGAATAGAAAATAGTCCCTTATCAGGAAGGATTATAAAAAAGTGTAATACCATCATGCACTTGAAATGACTTCAGCTTCTGTCGAGCTGTGGGTGTTTGTTTGCATGTGCATGTGTGCAAATCTAACCTTTTCTTCACATTTGTTATATATTTGGTCATGCTGTATATTTGTGTGATGCATTTGTATATGCATGACCTGTATCTGCTCAGTGTAAAAGTTTGTTTAGAATATGTAGGGTTCTGTGGTGTGTTTTAACTTGTTGTTCTTTTTATTTGTGTTACAGGAGCCATTTAGATAGCTTCAGTGCCGAAAGTAAATCAAATATGATTCAAATATGAAAATTGGAATGCAAACTAACATTATCAATATGGAAGCAAATCCTGGCAAAAACAAAACTGGACAGAGCATGTAAACTGGCTGCCTGAAGTGCCACAGTTCTGTGGCCAACAAATTGATGCCTGGTGGATAAAAACCCTGCTCCAAACACCAGCTGAACACACCATCTGTTTCTCTGCGATCCCACTCATTAGGGATACGTATTTTAATTTATTTTTATTTCCCATGTCATTGCATGGGCATTGCTGTCATCCTACTGCTTTCTGCATTCTTGTTGTTATTGTCATTTCATTTCTGTTATTGTGTGTGTATTATGAGAGCTTGACATCTTATTGTCTTGCTTGTTGCTTATTTTGAAGTGAGACTTTTTATGGTTCCTTCACAAATTGTTGATAGCAGTTCCTCTTTTCTTTTTCTCAGCATACTGCAATCTCTTTTTTTTTTTTTTTTTTTTTTTGGAACAACCACATTTGAAAACCAATGGACCTGTCAGCAGAGAGCCCAGAGGCAGCAGTCATGCTGCTAGCCTTCTGCCATCTCTCCCTCCAGATGCAACTTTTACATGCTCCATCTGTGGCCCTATGATCACTGTCAACAGCTGCTTGCAGTGGTTACATTGCTTACAGGCACAACCAGAACTAGTTTTATCTACTCCAAATTTAGAAACGTTATCTCTGTTTGTTGATGAGACACCATTGTCTGTTTATACGTGTGCCAGAGTTCAGCATGTATTCTTTCAGATAAATTGATACAGTGGTATCTGCTTGTGATCTTAAATTCTCGTCAGAAAACTGACCTACAGTTTTCTGTTAGATAAACAGATTGCCCAGATTGCACTGGCATTGCATATGTGAGAGTGTTTGCACAGTTTTCAAGTACACGTGCTTGTGTAAAAGCGCAAACATAATCTGTATTTGTGTTTGAGAATGAGAGAATAGAATCTGCATGTTTGTGTGTGTGTGAGCAGTGGATTCGATTTCACTGCGAAGGCATCCTGAACAGTCGGTCAGTTTCCTGCCACACGTTCAGCTTTGCCTCCCCATGACAAATTCCTCGATTTCCTCCAACACATTGCTGATGCATTATTGGTCATGGACATTATATCATCCCACATATTCTGTCTCTTGGAGTCTGGGAAGCATCAAATTGCATGCGTGTTTATGAGCGCAAGAAAGAATGAAAGAAAGAGCAACTTGTTAGCCAACAATGTTTTACCCCCTATAATAAGTAAGGATTTTGGCTTGCTTTATTTGAATTTCATGGCTTTTTTATTATCTGTATTTAAGCTGGGACCAGATTGTGGCCGGTTTTACTGCAGAAGCGCACATATAACATGCACTTTGCACAGTTTGGCTTTTGTTTTAGAATTACTATGGTATTGCTGTCCATATTGTTCAGGAAAGTTAAGGTTTAGCCCAAGTGTGAAATCCATATTGCAGTCTTTTAGTTATACTCAATTTGAAAGGTGATGTGTCTGTGTGAATGAGTATGAGTGTTTTTTCACGTGTCTGACTGTGAGTGTGCGTGCACATGCACAGGCCTGTTGTCATGTGTGTTATGCCATGTAATATATGGTTCTGTAAATTGGTATGAGGGTATCACTGGTATTTCCATCTCAGTGTGAGTGTGCTTGTGTTATAATTTGTGACCCTCCGCCATCGCATAAATCCACTAAATAGTAGCTCAAAAAGACCGAAATGCAGGAAAAAAGTCCATATGGAACTTATCATAAGCAGCCATATTTCTCCATTATTAGAAGCAATTTGTTTTAATTGCCTACTTAGAAGTAATATGGCCTCAAACTAGCATTTTTTTCATAAAACCCTAAATGAAATATGAGAATGCCTATTAACTGCCACAATTACGTTATAATAATCAGAAAATTGAGTTGTCAAGACTAGAAAGCCTCTTAAAGATGATAGGTACACAGCATATGCTGTGTGTAGGCGCGCACGCATGCACGCACGTGTGTGTCCACTCATTTTGTGGGGAACCAAACGTAATTACACACACATTGTGGAGACCGAACTTCCTCGTGAGGTTCAGATGCCTCTCTGGTTAATCAGTAATTATTAATCAATGAATTTTACCTTTAGGTTTGTGGTAAGGTTAGGGTAAGTCTCCATTTCAGCAGAAAACCAATGACTTTTTAGTACAGAAGGGTGGGTAACTGATTGATACTTGAATGAAACAAATTGGCGGCACATGCCTACATCACTACTATATTCACAGTGAGGAATATCCTTTCAGGGATGATTCCTAAATAGTGAGTGGCCTCTGTTTGCACTCAATTCTGACTGGCTGGAGGGATGTTAATTAGTTTTATAATAATCCCAAATCTTGTGCGCTGTAGTCATAATACCATAGTGTATGAACACATGACACACATTCTGCTGAATCAGAGTTCATAAGCCGCTTTTCCTTCTGCTTCATTTCACTGATAAAGACTGTGAGTCAAGCTTATGTGGAACAATTTAATTGACTAAGCATGAATTCCAAATCTTAGAGTGATCAATATGTGATTCCTGATCTGGCAAAAATGCCCTTCTCCATTGCCAATAGCTAAATGATCAGCTGGTCCTAACACATACAGAAATAGCTTCACTGTGAGACAAGCCAGTCTTGGGTCAGCACTTCTACTGTAATTGTTTGATTAGCAATGGCAGAAACGTAATATTAGATGTCAAAATCGAAATAGGAAAGACCAGTGGGATTTAAAAAAAAAACATGAAATGTTACTGATGCACATACTGCTTTCGTTTGGTTGACGTTTTTTATATTTGACTGCTAATGCATCAATTACCCTCAGTACACAATAGCATAAGGTACAGATAACCTCAGTCTCTGAGGATTATGAATATTATTCAAATAAAAACACATTTTTGTGACAGTGATTCTGTCTGTGCTTGGGGCTGTGCTTGACTTAGCTCTTCCAATCGTTTTTCATGTGCAAGAGGCTTTCAGAATACTTTATGTTCAGACAGGCATAAGGGATTCTCACAGGGCTGTGACACTCCCATTAGGAATATGATTCCTACAATACAGCACACATTAACTTAGAAACATACACCAGCTCTGTAGTCCCCGCCCGCAGCAGCATACACAGATTGTACTTAACATTGTACCCCAAGATGTTGTGGAGCGCTGACTCAAAAGCATTCTTGTAGTGTGAACTTTTAAAACTGGATTTTGTTTCACGGCTTCTCAAGGTACAAAACCCAACTTCTTGTAATTTAGTGGTCGAAGAAAAGGCTAAGAGCTTTTCTCATTTTAAATGCAAATGCCAGTACTTTAAGTTTGCTCTCTGCTTTCCTAAATTAACATGGATCCGGTCGCAACTGTGTATAGCCTTGGAGCTTCCAATACCATGCTGAAATATGTAAAACTAGTTTTAAATGGATTTCCAAGGACTAAAGTGGACTACTATGAAGTATTTTCATTTTTCTTAACTTCTAGCTATCCTCCTAATCTCATTTGACAAAAGCAAGACCTGCATGTGAGACACAGAACTGTTTTCATTATTTAGGAGCAGAACACACCTGTGGCACATTTCGAAATAGCATGTTTAGTAATAATACATTACCAGTGGGTGAGCGGCTGGCATCGATCATGGCCAATCAAATCAGCTCCTTCAGTCGCCTTTGAAAGCAGTGCACTCCCTGGAATGAGGCACTGACGATTTTATTAGGAAGAGTAGAGGCTGCCTTCTTATGAGAAGGACAGTCTGCACTGGACATTGCTATCTTAGAGATGGACACAGTTATATGGTACAAAAGTATCATACCATAATTATAAATATGCAGTATATAGCACCATAAATATGTTACCAAGGGGAGATGATGTCTCTCTTTAATCAAAGTCTAATCAACATGTCAGCTAGTCATTTGAAAACCATCCATCCATTTTCTATACCCACTTATTTCTTTAACCAGGGTCACATTGATCAGCTGGAGCCTATCCCAGCTGTCTTTCGGGTGAAAGGCAGGGGTCCACCCTGGACAGGTCACCAGTCCATCACAGGGCCACATAGAGACACACAACCACACACACTCACACTCACTCCTATGGACAATTTAGTCACCAGTCAACCTGACATACATGTTTTTGGACTGTGGGAGGAAACTGGACTACCCGGGGTAAACACACACAAGCACAGGGAGAACATGCAAATTCCACCCAGAAAGGTTGCGAACCCAGGACCTTCTTGCTGTGAGGCAACAGTGCTAACCACTCAGCCACCAAGCTGCCCTTGAAAACCATTATAATGCAATTTTGATACATTATTCATGTATCCACATGAATTGAATGATTCCCCCTCAACATGTTGAGAAAAAGCACCTCATGCGTATGATTTTTTTTTTTTAAATCAAAGTGTAACACATAAAATGTGTAATTAAGGGAAAGGACAAGGCAGCTTTCCTCAGTTAATGAAAGGCTGACATTTCAGTGAAGCTTCGATTGCATTTAATTTCCACAAGGTATTGTGCATGAAATATTTAATTGCAACACAAATAATTTGGATTTAGATAAAGGTAAAACATTTCTCTTGGTCTTTATTTGAAAAGAGCATACATTCTTATGTTTACCACAGAGGTGCCTGAAAGACAGTTAAAGCTTATTGGTTTTAGCAGAGTTCCCTTGTGCCAGTTTCTCTAAACCTATGATCATATAGGATGTAGCCAAAATGTAGAATTTTACAGTTTACTTCTCGCATGATCAAATAAACATAAGTAAAGGCATAAATGTTTTGAATATCTGTGATGGTGATTATTGAGCTGAACCAGCTTTCAGTTTACAGAAACTGCAGTCTCGTGATAGAACCTATTCTACTAGAGTATAAATAGCCTTTTACAAGTACAAATTACGTGCCTGCTGTCTGAGCAAATTGCCCTATCTCTTGATGTTAGTCTTGCAAATACTTAAACATATAGGCTGCAGTCTTTATATACAAATGGTTCGGTTTATTTATTTATTTGATAAACACCAGTATATACACTGAGCAAAGTGCTGCCTCTTTGTGATAGTGAAGTGTCTAAATTATGAAAGATCTTCTCTCAAAACACTTTCTTTATAGTTATTCTTGTTGTTTTGCCTTAGCTTATTGGATTTTTTGCAAATATCAATAGTAGTCATAAGAGGTCTTGGGACTTTATTTGGTTCAAGAGAACAAAGATAGTCAAAGACAAATGGGGATGAAAATGTGTAATTTCAAACTTTGAGGCAGTGACAGCAAAAACCACATGTAGTTGCTGAGACTTTATAACAGGTGATTATAGGATGATGCTTAATGCTTAATGTAAATAATGAGCAAATTAAGAAAATTATATTTTACTGTGAGATTTGTTGTAGAGTGTTATACTGCATTTCCATGGATGATCCTCAAAGAAATCCTAATTATTATCCTAATGTAAAGTGAAGCAGTATCAAACTGAATTAATAAGATTTAGGTTGCATATATCTGACCTGACAGGATGACAGACTAGGAAAGACTAGCAAGTTTTTGCAGAAAAAAACAGAATTTAAGTTGAAAAATGTGAACTACAAACAAGACTGTGGACAAACATTGTATTGATTTTACCCACTATATTTAATCTGTTTTTAGTGCTGAAGAAATAACATTTTTACTGTTTGCACTTAGTTTCCAAATTCTAATTGCTTTTATGTTGAAGAGTTGTTTTGTTTTTACTGAATCTTAGATGGTGTATGCATATTGCTGTTTGCGAAAATGTTATTTGGCAAACTGGGCTTTCAAATTGCATATGCAGAGTGATGCTGGATGAGGGTGAAATGTATTGAGAGCTTATTGATCAATAGAAATATAAAAAGCAGGGAGAGAGAAGAAGGAATTGCGATAGGACGCAATTTCTAAAACAGACCTTATTGTCATTGCCTGCTGAACAATTTTAAGTAAAGGTAAATGAATATGCAACAGAAGTCACTTTGCCAAGCACATATGTCTGTGCTATTTTAGAAATGCCACATTATTAGCAGAGTCATGAGAAGAATACAAATGTTGCACTTTTTCTTTTCTTACCATAGCGTTGTTTCCTTTATAGACCAACAATTATATTTTGTATTTTTACTGTCCGGTAATTTCTTTGGTATTTTGTACTGGAATCATATAGTATAAGGTGACTAATTTTCATGGGGAAGCTTTGTTGTTATAACATCTGCAACAATATTGAGCTTAAATCCATTGTGTTCTGATATATTTACCAGTTGCACTGTCAATATTGCAGCGATTAATTCATAGTGATGCTGATCTTTCCATAAATGAAGCCTGAGATATCTCTAACTAACATTTTGGGCCACCATGATGGCTGTATACATTAACAGGTTGCTATTACAGAGACTTGAAGTGGCCAGGTAGCAAAAAGTAGTGAAGAGCTGCAAGAGAATGGGAATGAGTGGCAGTCACTCAAAACAGTATGGCAGACATGTACATCGTATGTGAGTGGCACTCTATGCCTTTCTGCCTCAAAACTCAAAAGACAGAAAGAGAAATCAAAAAAGGTAAACATGGGGAAACACACTGAGGAAAGTAAACTGAGAAATAAAGAGACATGGGCTGAGCAACACAAGAAGCCAGACAGGCAGAGACAAAAGAGAGACAGATAGAGATATGAGAGGAGTCAGGCCACCAGATGGTCTAATGACCACAGGAAATATTACAGCTGGCAACCGCGCACCAACATTAATGACACCAGTCATTTAAGAGCCCTGAGATGAGCCACTATGTGTTCATGTGCATATCTTCCTTAGGGTTTGTGTTGCACATTTGACAGCATTTGCAAGGTCAAGAAGTTCTTCTCATTATTGCATAATTACCAAACGTCAAAGTCTGGTGACATTTTAACCTTTTGTTGTGTGAAAAGATAGCTGTAGGGTTTAGCCAAGGCCATGTATGCTCAAATGTGGGTAGGTCAAATGTCAGGAGAAAGGCAGTTGAAGACATATATATATATATATATATCCATGTTATATGGATAGATATATATATATATATATATATATATATATATATATATATATATATATATATATATCTCCATGTTATATGGATATATATATGATGATATGGTGACTAATTCTGTTTTTTTTGTGAATGCTGACCCCAAAATTTGTTCCACTGGCTGTTTAATAACAAGCTGTCTTCACAGTGTTATCCTCTCTGGGAACAGAGACCCAGAAAGTTCAAAAAGGAAAAAACTATTTAGCTGTGTTGCACCATATAATTTTGTTTAACCTTCCTTTGACTGACTATATATGTACAGAAACTAAATTGTTGCAAAAACAAAAGTTGTTTTTGAGTCGAAATGTTTTACCATTCATCCAAGTGGCACCTTCAGTCTGAGGGAAGTTGGATAGATGTCCCAATTTGTCCTCCAGGCTGGTTTCACTTCACACCTAGCCTGAATTGGTTTGTAAAGTGGAATGTAAGTAAGGTGATAAGAGTTGTTAGGCCCTCACTTAACCTGTAAGTTAGTTTCACTTCACATCTTGCCTAAATTGGCTCGTTAGGTGAACAATGGAAGTGAGTGGATGAGTGGTGAAACATTATGACTCAACAACAAGAAGTCAAGTTGCCATTATTCACCTGGTTCTTGAGAGAAAATCATGTTTTGTTGTACAGGTGATATGTGGAGTGTCAGGGACGGGCAAAAGGTGGCATTCTGCAATCTCACTACTGCGTGGCAGTAAATCTTTCACATTTTACAAATTGCACCTTTTAATCTAGCACTAGTATTAATCATGCTGAGGCCGATCTGGATATTTGGTTTGCACTGATTCATGTATTCTTACATGGTGGGGAAAAAAAAAATCACTATTTTGATATTAACACAGTTGTCTTTCTTCCCTTGACTGATTTTAAATATAGCTGTCCTTTAGTGATACTGGCTTGGTGATTGGAATTGTACATAATAGAAAATGCACTAAATAAAATAAAAAATCAAGTCTATAAAAGTTTTAATATATAGATCTTAATATAAGTAAGAAGAAATGTGGCCAAGCCTTGCAGCAAATGTTGGAGGAAGTTAGTGCTGTGTGTAACCTATTACGATAAAGGTTACACTGTCTTTTCTAATCCCCTTAAAATATATTTGGTACAAAGCTTAGCAGCATTGGTAACATCTTTACAACACATTTCTGTAAACACAGCCTGTGTGGTAAACTAATATTATCAGACCCATGTTTTTCTCTTATTACAACAAGGAGCTCCTGCAATTTTTACAAGTAAATCATAATGGGAAACTGATCAGTTAGATTTATGGCAAACTACAAAAACCTATTTGCAGGGTATAATGATATCCCACTGCACTACAGGAAAATAAGAAAAGAGCAGCTAGGACTTCAATTGAAGCACTAACCATAAAGGTGGTATCAAACTGAAACATGAAATGAAAGGAAATACACCACATTGCTATGTGGCTAATTAATTAATCATAGAAAATCTTGTTATCGGTATTTATAGGCATTTTGCTCTTTCTGACATTTGTGTTAGCCACTAAGCCAAAAAGCTCAACAGTGAGCTTCATTTAGGAAGATTGCACTCAGCAGCTTTTTCTTCTTTCAATAAGTGTTTTTTTTATGATATAATTCCACAATTACACAGTGAGCACAGAAAAAAAATAATTGAAAAAAAAAAACATGGAGTGCTCTTGTGACTTACTAGTGCAAGCATGTTCCTATCATGTGGCTAGTATTACAGTGATTAACTAAACAGTAACAGTAGTTCACCAATTAGTGCTGAGTTGTCACTTTGTCACCAAGCTTCTGCAGCCAAATATTTAGCAAAAACATGGATTTTACAGCCAGTGAAAGTGTGAAATACCTCAGCAGTTTAAGATGTGTGAATAACATGAGCTGGAAATTGTTCAGTGAGAACACATCTTTACACCCAGTTCTTTCCAACATTAGTTTCCCATTAAGGAGGCTGGGCCTTGACTTTTCCAAAATAATTTAAGAATCACACTGAAGACTTTACAAAAAGCATTTTTTTTTTCAGTTTTATAGGTATATGGCTAGAAAATTATCTATTTATCTAATTCCATATCTTACTTAGCTTACCTTAAAGTGCTTTACATGCCTTACATGTCTCCATCTTGTTCATTCTTGCTTTCACTTGGTCACTTGGTCTTACTGTTTAGTGTCATTCCTGCACAATTGCGTGATGCTTTTTTTTCTCTTCATCCTGTCTCCATCCCTCATTGTTTGTATCTCTGTCTTTCTCTTACATCTGTCGTTCCTTCTATCTGTCAGTCTCTCTTGTCTCTTATCTCTTTCTCATGGGTCTATATGAAATATTCTGGCCGGGCTCTTACAGGGAACACATAATTAGAAACCAGTGAACCATGTCTCCAACACAGGGGCTTTTCTCCTATCTGCTTGGGGAAGGGGGTTTGAAAAGGAGGGGGACTTGGGCTGTAAGATATCTTCATGGTCAGAGTATTACACTGGTCTGAAATGGTGGTGTCCTACAATACATTTAGATAGATAAGAGACGAAGAGAGAGGAGTGGGTGGGTGAGGCAGAATGGATAAATGGATTGATAGATGGGGCATGGGAGAGAAGGGATAGAGGAGGATGAGGGCCGTCGACGCTGAGATGGAAAGAGAGAGTTATGGCTTGTCTCCATTAGCTCTGGTGTCCACAGCCAGGGCTGACAGTGGTAGGGTTCATTGTTTGGTTTTTATCTTCATTAATTAGCCAGCTTCACTAAACAAGATTAGGATTTTAAAATAACAGGACTTGAGAGAATAAAGCTCAATAAAAATGACTGTAGCAGGTGGTAACATAAACAACACAGCTGTTAAAGATTATTTCTTGTTAAATGGCAAATCTGCCATTGTCCAGACACCTTTGGCCAGGTGGCTTTGAGCATGATGCAACAACATACTCTAGCATCACTCAGCCATATTCAGTACACACATTAAGTAAATGTGATTTCTCCTTGACTAATTGTTTGTGTTCTGTTGAACACAATACCTGTGTACAAGTTCATCTACAGCCTGTTTTCCAATATTAAAACTTTGTCAAGTACCTTTTCATCCCATACAGGGTCCCTGTATATGAGACACAGAGTTTTCAACAGAAAACAGTCTAAACAACTCGGATTGGTATTTTCTGCTAAGAGCAACAGGTCTGGTGACGTAGTATATATAGAGAGAAAGTCACACGTAATAAAAATAAAACCAACTCTATTTTTATGTGTCATGACATTTGAACAAATCTTAATTTGTATTATAAAAAGGCACTTGTGCATTAGAATTTCACACTTAAAGAAAAAGTGAGTGCCACATTAACTGTATTGAATTAACATGCTTTCAGAGATGCAATTAAATATTGCTAGACATTATCCTGGCGAGCTGCATGTAAAAACGCAATTGTCTGAGAAATGCAGACTGGATATTAGTTGGACTTTACTCCTAAGAGCTCAGCTGTAGAAAGTCTGGATAGCCTCTAAAACAAAGAGGTTAAGGGTGACATGGGTCTCATGACTGTGTCTTAGTCAATGTGGACCAACATCAGATAAAACATTGGCCTGTCTGCTCAGTGAGATGTTACTGCATCAGTTGGCGTAAGAACTGTAAGCATTTTACTGGATGACTGATTATTCTCACCATTTAACAGTGCAAAAATTGGAAACTCATATGGGGAGCAGTGGTACTTGTCAAAGCACCAGTATTTGAAAATCTGTCACAAAATAGTGAATTATTAATGAGTTGACTTTAGTGACAAATTGATTATCAGTTGTTGTCTGTTATTTTTCCATCCATCGACTAATAGTCTAACTGGGCACTGACTGGGTTGCATTTATAATAATTTAATACTATAGTGGAATTTGCACTTTAAATTATTCGTCAACACCCCCATATGCAATATTTGATCATTGCGACACCTCTTTACCTTGGCCACCTTAATGAAAACAACCTTGGGTCCACTATCTTACCTTAGTCTTTCAATAATCTACTGTGATATTATGCAATAACTTGCTGTACTCCAGTAGATTCACTGCGGTTCTATATAGTGTGACCATATCTCATCATGATCAGCTATATTACGATGGCAGTGTGACCTATGCCATATTGTAATTTTACTGTACCCCACTTTATGAGTTCACACTGCAATTCTCCTCTAATCTAGTGTGTGAGTATGCCTCTAATATGTGACCATGGTGTGACTTTTACCTGACTTTGTCCCTATATAGCTTTATTATGTTGTCATTGTGTGACTAGCTGGTTATGGTTAGTGCTGACGGCTTATTGTTGTATTTGAAAAGGACAGAGGAGCCTGTGGGACAGTTTTCATCACCACGTGTCCTTGGAACACACAGATGTTCACACATTGTCACACATGACGATGCACACAAATAGACACTCACCCAGTGACACAAAGACACACACCTCACACACATGTGACATACCCGCATGCACTCTATTTTTTATGAGCCCTCCCTTTTGGCTATAGCAGGAAATGAATGTCCGGCAGCTAAGGCTGTTAATTAACATTTATGGCTGTAGATGACCACTGAATTGTTAGACTGGGTCTTAGAGCCTTCATGTCAAAGCAACCAGGGTATAAAAATCCAATCTCTGTCCCTGACTCTCTGCCAAAGTAATGATAGTGGATCATGGTGCTGATTTGTTTTATAATATGAATCTAAACACCACAGATCCCCTTTGGTGATAGAGTATTGGTTTGTCCCCATAGATAGTATGCATCTGTGGATATATCTGTAAAAGGATGGGGATGGTTTGTAGAGAATTTCCATATGTTAATGGCATATGGGATTTCATATGCTTCTCACTGCATGTTCATTTGTTTCCTATGTCTGTCCATCAATCTGTGTTGCTATTATCACTTATGTTTGCAATATTGCTATGTGCACACACACATTTATGCATAAAACCAACCAGCCATCTGAGTCAATTCCAATCACAGCCACAAACACCTGTGTGCCAATCTTCCAACAGTGTTTTGTCCATGCCTGCTTCTCCCTGGCCAAAGGAAACTGTGTGAGCGCAGCATTTGTGCTCATAAGTCAGTTTGTTCATGTGTCTGTGTGTGTTAGCAGTCTGACTCCCACAGATAAGGTGGCAGTTATCTTATCATGCTGAGCCAACCTACCCTAAACCTTCACAAACCTCTGGTGTCACATTGCGTTGGCTACCATCCCCTCATTTTCATGTCAATTACACACCACTTTGCTCTCTCTGTCTCTGCCCTCCCTCCCTGCTGTCTATATCCCTCGATTTGCTCCCCCCACCTTTTGATCGGCAGTTAAGCCCATTTTAGTCCACTATTGTGCCTCTGTTCTCCCTTCATGCCTCCGTTTGTCTCCCTCCAGCCTTTTTGATCTTTCTTGGTGTCGATCCACTTGGCTGTGTGATCAGTCTCCTCCATCTTTGGCCAACTTTGACAGGATTTGCTTTCCTGCTTATTCCCATTTTGCCAGCATGTCAACCTCCCACCCTCCCCCATTAATTCCCTTTTGTTTTCCTTCTTATTTTCCTGTGGTCCCTCTCTGTCGTTGATAGTCCGGAAGAGGTGACAGTTCACTTTGATGGTGCTAGTTCACCTCACTCAATGTCATGATTTTTCTCACTTTCTCTTTTTAACTTTCTAATCCTCTCTCATCATCCAGTCCTTTATTTGCCTCAAAGATGACAGTTTTATTATTAATCTGTCAGCCATTTTACCTTCTTTTTTTCTAACTACCTGCCCTCCATCTCTGTTTCTGCTTTTTCTCCTGTGTTGCCTAGGGGTACTGTCACTCTGTAGTCACTTTTATCCAGCTATCCAGCCCCTTACCTTAAGCTTTGTCAGTTGTTCCTAAATCATATAAGATAAGTTTGGTAAGAAATAGTTTTGAAATGATCCACACTGTCTTGGTCCCATTTCGGAAAGATGTTTTTTTAGAAAAAAACATAATATCTCATGAACAGTTGCCATGTTTTTTCAAATTACCAAATGCATTGCCAAAAAAAAAAAAAAAACAGGTCTGGTGTGTTTCTAGGTTAGGAGGTGGTAGGTGCACAGTACTAGTTACTCTTGTCTAGCCATGATGAGCAAAGCAAAATTTGTTGGCCATTTTTGCAGAACTGCTTTATTTTTATTCTTTTCCTATTTTAATTACATTAGGCTTTTATCTTGAGATTATCATTTGTCTTTTGCATATTCAGATTCATTGTTTGTGAATAATCAGTTGAATATGATATGTTGAACTAAAATAGTTCAAATTCAGTGTCTCAGCCCTGGGTTATGGCTGTGATTATCTCTCATTTTAAATAAAACTATCTCTTTCTAATAGTCCATCTTTCTCCATCTCCATAAACATTTAGCCATTCCAAGCCCTCCCCATATAACTCCTTTCATCCTGTTTTCATCTCTTACCAAATATGACCATCTTTGTCAAAGTTTCAGCTATCCTCCCTTTTTCTTCTATCAAATAAAGCCTTTCAACTAATTTAACCTAACATCACTCCTCCCTTTCCTCTCCCTGCCCTTGCATTCCCATCTCAACCCAAGTCAGACACTTGTTATAAAAAGTCAGAGGAGAGAACATAATCAAAATTTTCTTTTTATCCCCCATCCTCATTTTTTTCTTCTTTGTTCTGTCTTGCCTCTGTCTTCTTCACTCCATTCTGCTTTGACTTCATTTACATCTTGTGGTGAAGAGGTGGACACAATGATGAGAGGACTGAGCACCTCCTAAATATCCCTCTAGGGTGTCACTTGTCTCTCTTTGTCCTTCTCACTGGCTTGAGGATTCATTATTTTTTGCACATTGCTATTCTGTGTTTGTCTCTGTCTCAGCTTTTAAGATGAAACCTTTTTTATCTCTTTAGATGTTTTGCAGCCAGTTTTCTTTGATTTGCAGAAAAAAAAAAAACTAGCTTTCAGGCATGCCAGTATTGTCACAAAAATGAAGCCACTGTAGAAAACACTAATTTCTTGCCAATATATGTTAAACCGAGGCAAAAAAAAGCCAGAAATAATCATACAATATGAGAAAATACTAGCACACTAATCGATAATGAGCTTTATTTCAGTGCCAGAAACAAAACATTTTTGAAGTGTCTGCCTCAGTTTGAGCCATCTGATTTATCTACAACACTGTTCACAGTTCTGACAGACATGGTTTTACAGGGTAAAAGGGTGAATGTTTCCTGGTAACAAGCAACAGCAGCTTTCTTGACAATACAATTTTCCCTGGATTCCCTGGATTTTCTAAGCATAAGAATAACATCACAATTCTGCCTCTGACATTAAGGGCTGACATTAAATAAACCCTTTCAGAGTCAGACTAAAAGTTTTGTTTGTGCGTTGCTTTACTGAGGCCTACTGTTTTTTTTTTTTGTTTGTTTTTTTGCCTTTTCATTTTTAAAAACACTTTATGTGCTTTGGTGAGAGGTCTTGTTTTCAGTTCCTGAAGGGAGCAAACATTGGCGTCTCATTGTTTATCAGAAGCTACATTGACATTTGTTTGGATTCATTTCACAATGAACAATGTACAGTAATCACACAACCCTTAAGTCAACACAGTTTTAAGAACTAGCTTTAAACATTCATCTTCTGCGAAGGTATTATTTTCTAATTTAGCCTTGTTGTATAATTTATACACAGTTTTAACTTAAGATCTGATTGATTTAATGTCACTCAATTTTGTATAACTAGGTGCGTTATGGGAATGCTGAGTAAATTATGAGTAATAGCCTGTGGTCATCCTTTCTGTGTTGGTGTGAAATTAAAGGTTGTTCTCATTACATGATTGTCTTGTAAGAAGTTTAAATGTCAGACTTTAACGCAGTGCTGTCTATTCTTTTTCTGTCATGGATCTCATTATCTTTAGTCTCTCCTTTTTTCCACTAGAAATGGCTATTAACTGAGTGCAGATTGCCTGCATTCAATTATCTATTTCTTTGCATGTTTGTCAGTGTAAATAAAGTGTAGTGACTATATCTCATGTGAGACTGACAGGTGATTGAGTGGGACTTTGACCAACTGATGACCTTTCGATGCTGTCCTTTAGAGATGGTCATACTGAGGAACATCTTATCTTGTAAAGCCTCATGGTGTGTCTGTCTATCAATGGGAGGTAACAGAATGATGAAAAAATACAAACATGTAGTGATAATGGTAACTAACTGTACATGTTTTTTATACTTATACTTTTTTTTTGCTTTTTTGCTATTATTTAAAAACACAAATTCCAATAAACTATAGATGTCAGATTAGGGATTAAGTTCTCCCCTCTGAGTCCTGATGAGTTGGTTCTATCCAGTAATCCTGCCTATTGTGCATAGGTAAGTCAATAACTGGGATCTGCATGTTGCCAATAACCAAACACTATAGAAAGATAGCTGGAAAGCTCTTCCCTCGCAAAAACTATTAAATAAAGTCAGCCTGATATGCAAAGCAGTGTGTCATTGTTGAGCTTGTAACTGCTGTTTTAATGACCTAAAAAATGTAAAATCAAATGATTGTGAGGAACCACCACTATGTAATTAGGCTTTCACATAGCTCTGACATTTGCACTACACCAATATGCATAAGAAAACGAGCCTATACATATCATGCTGCTTCAGTAATTTATACAGTGTGATTAGAGATTGTGAGACTCCTTGCCCCACTCTCCTTAATTGTCTAGATTGTTCTAATGCTTTGCTTAAAACAAATAAAATGTTTCTTGGACATGGGCGTGATTTGCACTGATCAGCCATAACATTATGACCACTGACAGATAAATAAAAATAATAATAAAAAGATAAGTCAGATCATCTCCCAAACTAGAGATCTTGTTGGGTGTTCCTGGTCTGCAGTGGTTAGTAGTGACCAAAAGTTGTGTAAGGAAGGACAAACAGTGAACAGACGAGAGGGTCATGGGTGTCCAAGATTCACTGATGACAAGGTTGACCTACAGTCAATTAAACTTTCAAATTTCAAACAGACTCACAGAAGATGCAGAGTGAGCTTTAGTGACACAAGTGCCAATCTACTGCTGCGTTGACTCCTGTGTTACACAGTGTTAGGCCGGTGGTCATAATGTTTTGGCTGATTAGTGTACATACAATTAGTGATATTAACCAGGGGTGCACTCTGTTTTGCATAGGCCACATATCCTGGCATACTTTTCTTCTCCTTCTGTCTGGCTGTAGCTGACAACTCTTCCTATTTCCTCACCAGCTTTATGTAGTGAAGTATGATTTTCCTAAACCATCTCTTTCTGTTATTTTATTCCTTTGTCATTACATTACAGTATGACAGAAAGACTCCCACCCATTACATTAGATTGAACCGAGAGAACAAGATCCAAGATAAAGCATCTGTTGCAGTGATGTCAGATGACAGTTATGAAGCAGATTATGAGGTTTATAGTCTGAACTCTCTGCCATCAGTTTACCCTCTTAACCTATGACATCTCGACTACTCAATTTACGTGTCTTTTCTTCTTTCTGTCTCACTTTTTTATTATCATTATTTTGAAATTGTGTTCAGGTTTATTGTTATATTATCCCAGTGCTGTTCCAACAGCAAATGATGCCAAGCTTTTAAAATGAAACCTGATAAAATCCTAATGGTTTTGTTTACTTATATATTTTAAGTGGAAGATCAGCAAAATTAGTTCAGGGTGGGACTAATAATAAAACTTTTAATTACTTGAGCCATAGTGCTTACATTTTGAAGAGTTTACGTCATTCCGTTTCACTTTTACCCACCTACTCCTAATATCCTTCTGTGTTGTTCTTGATTAGATGTAAGAATGCTTATCAAGCCACAATATCCTCTATCGTATTAAATACAGAAATAAGACATTTGAACAAATCTGCAAAAAATGTAATTGATTGACGACCTGCTGACTTCCACTGGATTCATCTGTCACTTTTCTGGCAAACATATTCGGCAAATAAACTGGCAGAGCAACCTGTTCTTAGTGGGTTTAACTCTAACTATGTGCGCGGTTCATTTCTCTGTCTCCCCATGTTCTTTTAGCCTTCATCTCCTTAACCTGATCCCCTTGCTTGCTAATAATAGCCCTGGCTTTAACAGAAGAGGCAGGGAAACAGAGCAGAAGGGGAGATTTGGAAGACTGTTGGCTGGATTCGCTTTGGATTTTGTGCACTGTGCATTGGCTCCTAGGACTCCTTTTAGCCCATTGATTTGTAGTAGTGATTCCACTAGGGTAACCTTTTAATTCTGTCCTTATTTTTAGGTTGTTTGTGCAAGGTGATGTTTTTATACTCACCTTTTGGCTGTCCCAGATTTTAAAAATAAAAGCTAAGCATGTGAATGTTGCTGGTATACTCCTGTGTACACTCAGGAACATTTGTCAGTTGGCTTTAATCGAGACATTCAAGGCCATGTGATAAAGTAGTTTAGCATGTTTTGTCCTCCAGTGAAGAGTGGCAAGATGGTGTGCATATCATTAAAAAGTAAAAATACTATTTGACCTCATTCCTAAAAGATTGTTAGAGCTGAAGTGACAGACTAATGGAAACAAACGAATAACTGCAATCCCAGCTTTGGCCGGTGGCTGCTGTGAATCCCCCCTCTTTGCTGTAATCCTTCAGCCCTACAATAAGCTCACAATTCAGTAAAGACATCTGTTTGCGAAGTACATCATACATGGGTAGCAGACATGGCAAAATGTGTCTGTCACTGTTAGTGCTGATTGTCACAACACACAGTAGGAATTACATTTGCCTTGCTAATTAAAGATGCTTCTGGCTGGTTTAACATTAGTTGACCCAAGATAATAAAAAAGGTGGAAATGTTGACATTGAGCCAAGCAAGGTGAGAGATGGTTTAACACTTTGTCGAAATTTCCATTTTCAATAATTTTCCCTGCACTGAGTTGTGAAGGAATGTGGACATAGGCCAATTTACTGTGCAGGAACAAAGGTTTAAGATTTTACAAAGATCTGGATTATCTTAATCTTGACTCTTATTTGAATATTTTGATGATAAATCTCTTGTGTTGTCAGTAACATATGTACTTCTGAAGTCCTGATGCACAGCCGTGGTTTTTCCAGGCTTTATCTGGACGCTGAAATGAAAATCCACCCATACTGTGATGCTATAGTGCTGTGATTGAATATTATTAAAAAGTAATGATACATATGGAGCTTGGATATCTGTCACTGCAGAATTGGGGTGCTGTTATGGGGGCGTTGAAAAGATTCATGCTGAGTGGGTAATTATCTTCGAGAGTCTTCTCTCACAATTCACATTCACATTTCATCTATTTTAATCTGTCTCTCTGTAGTAGCTGCTGTATATTTAGCTATTGCTTTTATTCTCTTTTGGAATTTCTTTTTGTTTTTTTTCTTGCCTAATCATGCTTTCATTAACCACATAAAATATTTTTGCCCTGGCTCACTAATACTGTCAAGCTCCCTATCTGGAACTGCTTGGAGGCCTGCAGGATTTGTTTTTGCTGAGTTGCTTTGTTTTTTTTTTTTTTTTAAGTGTTATTATTTGTGTTCTTAGCTGGTGTGAAATCCCATTGTGTCATCAGGAGAGTTCAAGAACTGCTGAATTGGAAAAGTTAAAGCTGGTGTTAAGGTCTTGAAGGAGGAGGAAATTGGAGAAAACTGTGTGTGTATGTGTGCGGGCCTGGTATTACTGGTATAGAAACCCGATTACACACTCACATGTGGGGACTTGGCATTCCTCGTGGCACCAGTGTAAGTGAATTTCAGGGATTGATGACTTTGTTTGAGGTTAGGACTAGGCAGGGGTTAAGGTTAGGATCAGTCTTCAAGAAGTTAATGTAAGTCAATGAAAACTCCCCACCAGGAATGAAAACAAACATGAATGTGTAGAGGAGCAGGGAGAGTGTAATGATGGAAAGAGACAAAATGAAGAAAGCAGACAAGCAGAGAGGCAGATAGAGAAGCAACAAAAAACACAAGAGTGAGAGAGATGGAGATAAAATATGTGTACTTGTCTAAAAGGCAATGTTTCACATTATAGCATGTTCTGCAATGAAGCTGCATGGCAGCATCAGAAATTCTCTGCACCTTGAAGTTTTCTCCCTCTCTCTCTCTGCTTCAACCAGGCAGGAAGGCAGAGTTTCTTGAAATAAATAAATAGCCTTTCAGCCAGTGATGCCTCTAGAGAAACTGAGATGGGCTGCCTGGATGCTATGTAAAAACAGCAACAAAATAGAAAACAAGCAAAATGTCCTCTAACTGTGACACTGCGGTCAGGTTCAACTGTGGTATAAAATGTAAGGAGACATATCTGAAAAAAAAAAAATATATATATATATTATTATTGAACCTAAACTGAAAAGAGAAGGCAAAAATAGAGCTGAAAAATGTATTCAACCCATGCAATGAACTTATTTTCCAGGTTGCAGAGTGCACAAGTGAATCGTGGCCAAATCAGGATTACAAAGGAATTGATTGTTGTGATTACAGGAGGATTTACATGACAAGGGAATGGCAGGTGTTTTTTTTCTAATCTGTAAGCACTGTTTATACCTTTTATGGCCTTAATGCTCTTGCTGTAGTTAATTTGTTTGGATAAGTGGACTCCTTGTGCTCTGATCACTACTTTTAAGTCCAGGGAACATAATTGTTTTATCCTTGGGTGTCAGTTGTGGAGTTCCAGCAAACTGGTTTGCTACCAAATGAATTTTGTATCATCAATCTGTTCTGTTTTTTTTTTTTTTATAAGACAAACTCTTATTGTGAAGTTACCAAGATGATATCAAAATAGACAGTTAAGCAGATAGATTTTGTCACCATTTAAGCATTGAAAACTGGTGTGTTTTACCTTGAACCACATACACAAGTATGTGTATTTATGTTTTTGTTGTACGAACTGTAATGTTACAGCAGTAATAAGAGTCTCAGCCAGTGGAACAACACTGGCTTGTAAAGGTGGTGGTGGTGGTGACTGTGGGTGTTCCATGAAAGACTATACTTAGAGAGTGACTGAGGTCTAGGTGCCTCTAAAATTAAATGTTGACACGGGTATTGATCAGCAACCCTCTAAATCCCCTACAGTTGTATTACTGTCACTTTGAGGTAATGCTGTATAGAACAAATATGTTATTTGCAGTAAATTCGATTTGAGTGCACACTGACTGGTACTGGTTCAGTTGCTGCCTTTCATTCCTAATATTTTGAGCTATGGTGAAATAAAGCCTCAAGATAGCTAATTAGTAAGAGTGATTAAAATGCAACTTCTCAGTTAAGATGTAATTCTACTTTGGTATTAAGTTGACTTAATTACTTACTTATTTAGGACTGTTGTATTCTGTTGTACCTGTTCTGCATTATATTCCTCTATTCTCCAGTAATGGGTTTTTAGTATGGTTTATATTCGACACTAGACCACTTCATCAGGAGCGTGACGTGGTTGTGGTAACAGCCGTTTTACAGTGCAACAGATTTGGCTGATGTGCGTGGCAGCCTAAGTTACCATGAAGCAGAGCTAGTGTGGTTTTGTGTGTGTGTATATGTGTGTGTGTGACTAGCAGACAGTGTGAAAAGCGTGTAATAGGCTCACCTGTCCCTGGCTGCAGATTGATGGGCAGGTGGGGAGAATGGAAGCCAGATGGAAAGAATAGGAGAAAGTGAGTGCACAGAACTGCCTTTAGGGTGAATACATATAGATCTTAAGTGTTCACATACTGCCTGATTAAAGAATTAAAAAAAGAGGGATTAAAGAGAGCAGACTGAAGCAGTTTATTCAAGAAACATTGCTGGTTTGATGGGCAGTAATTAAGAACCTGTATAAGGAGAGAACTTTAGGAGAACTAAACTCCTGTGACCCATTCATGTCATTCCTTGCTTCAAAATGCAACTAATATAATATGTGCAAACTCTTCTTGCAGTAACTTGCTATTTCCATTTGAAGCCAACAAAATCTATTATTTATTTACTAATACATATTATTTTATATGATCCCTTGAGGGGTTTCTGAGCTTTTTAGCTGGGTATATTTTAACTTTCAACCATACTCATTCAAATTTATGTCTAATTACTGAATGATGTTTCTACCATGTTGAAAGA
This sequence comes from Mastacembelus armatus, assembly GCF_900324485.2. NCBI lineage: Eukaryota > Metazoa > Chordata > Actinopteri > Synbranchiformes > Mastacembelidae > Mastacembelus > Mastacembelus armatus. The sequence continues at coordinate 8,033,371 of NC_046644.1, read as the reverse complement.
CAAAGGGGAGAACACAACACTTTCCTTAATATCAACATAGATGCATTCTTTAAGGGTTATGACCAATATGCCAGATGTCTAAAAAGCGTAGGAATAGACAACTTGGCAATCCGAAATCCCTTTTTTTCATTGACTGTATTGGCTGTATCCTTTCTTAGCTCAGATATTCTAAACTCAAATCCTTTACTTCACATTTTGTGTGATGGTAGTGACTAACTCTAGGTTGTTTTTGACAGGGTGAAGACAAGGACCGTGTTGACATCTTATCCTGTTGAAGGTAAGTTCCTTTTTATTTTCGTGTATATATACTATCAATGTCTTTGCAGTACCTCAAGAGCACTGCAAGTCATTCTTTTTCCACTTTTCTTTTTTCTGGTTGAATTTAGACTTTATGTAGTGCTTTTCTTATTTGTGCTGAGTAAGTTTCACAAGCCAGAGGTCTGTGAAACTCATTTCATTTTCCTTACAAATAGACAAAAATGTTGCTCTGAGTGTTTATTATCCTGCTCAACCATATCACCAGTGAATCTGCATCGCCTTGTAAATTTGTTCTACTAGCCCATGAAATTTCCCTCACACCACTTTGAAGATGATAGTTTCAGTACTAATCCCTCTGTATGAGATCAGCAATGAGAGGCACATGTGTGAAAAATCCCAGAGGTACTGTGAACCTGTTTAGCATATGTGATAACATATGGCGTATAAGAGCATAAAACTTTGGCCCCTTGAATCAATTGTTGTGATTCCAAGAGTATTGTTGTAAAATTCACGTGTTACGATTCAACAAGCAATCCCAGCAGCTGTCCTGACCCCACTGTTGAGAACCTCTGGCCTGCTTGTATGGTGGTCTCCTTGGTTAGTAGCATGTCTGAGGCTGTATCTGCTTGCCGTGGTGACATGTGTGTGTCAGCAGTAGGATGTGTGTCAAGAGGTGTGTGTGTGTGCGTGTGTGCGTGTGTGTGTGTGTGTGTGTGGTGGCGGCGGGCGTTGAAAGAACTCCATGGAGGCGGATAAAGTTCCTCTGTCCCGAAATGCGAGCGACACACACACGCCGACGGTCAGATTCAGAAACCTCAGAAATGTGGGCATGCAGACATCACACACTGTCCTACAGTCACACAGACATGCACGGACACACACATGTACGTGAAATAGGCAGACGGAGTGAACACATAAGTAGACAGATCTCCAGATTCCATGCAGGCCACTGCCATGCATCCATACTGACAGCTCAGAGCTATAAGGTTACATACATGGAAGTCCAGGGCTGCCGCAGTGCTTTGAACATTAATAGTATGTGTACACACTTTTATTCACTCACAGAGACCTGAAGCTGAAGTTTAATGCCACTCATTTAAAATTAAGAAGAAGAGACTCCTCTGAACCTGACACATTTATTTTTATACATGAATGACAGATAATATTTGCATACAGAATTAGAAAATGCAAATTGTTGCTCACTCAGCAGCTGAAGCAGAGATCTGGGGGTTAAGAACCTTGCTTAAGGGAAACTTGACTGCAGTCGATGAGGGCAGGGAGAGCATTACTCATTTGCTTTCCCCAGCCAGATTTTCTCCATGCTGGTCCTGGGATTTGAACTGAGGACACAAACCTGCACAAGCTTTAGGCTACTGCTGACAGCCAGGTGTAATGCAATGTAATTACTCTGTGATTCTGTTTTTGCCGTAAATATAATTGAGTTCGAGTTCAAGAATTTATTCTGCCCACTGGGACGTTAGGCTTGCAGCACTGCATGTGTCATGTTGCATAATCACAATAAACAAGAGCTGAGATTCAGAAACACAAGACATATTAAATGGAATGGAAAGAAGGAAGGCTCAGGGGACAGACACTCAGGAGAGCGGCTGTTGCAGGTGAGACTGTTAATGGGATTGGAGATTAATTATTTCTAAAGTCATATTACTCCAGTCATGATACATCATCCATTATTCTTACATCTGTTATAAATTTGTTATTCCTGTTGCCTTTTATTTATATAACTGTGTAGCAAAATAAATGAGGGCAAAATTTTTATTTCGCTCTAAGCACAGTATTTTATTGGTTTGGTATGCAAAGTAATATTTTTCAAAATGATATAGTAGTTGGTCTGGTGAAAGTGAAAAGTCACGTTTTCCTCCACCCCCAGGACTCTCATGATTATATGGTTTTATGGCCTCTCGTACAAACCATATGTCCAGACATAAATGGAACTGTGTTGTAATGTGGAAATGTAAAAGTGATGAAGAAATAAAAGTTTCTTTTGAATTGGAGAGAATAGTCAATTTATATTGAGGTTTTATTCATTTAATCCTAATGGCAGCTTTTTTTAGCTATGCAGTATACTATGTATCCTGCACTCTGCAAATTATTCTCACTGTATCACATTGAGATACTGTGTGATTTCCGGCCCTCATGATCAGACTCGTGGTATTTATCTGAGCATTAATCCTTTGGTGAAGGGGACAGTATAACTGGCACCACTGGAACCATATTTCCCACAACCACTGCTGAAGAATTCATTCTATATAAAACTTCTTTAGAGGTGGTGAGACAGCTAACAACTTGAAAACTTTACTTAAAAAGGAGCTGAGATTTTTGACATTTTTCCACTGAATACATTTGGTATTTATAACTTAGCCACACTACAGAGTTTTTAATAAACCAGTAAAACCAATCTGTCACCTTATGCAGCCTACTCCACTCTTACAGGATGGCAGAAGTCAGTACCTAACTGAAATGAGTACACAGATTTAACCCCTGACGATCCATGTAGATGGGAACTTTTCTTTCCTCAGTTTCTGATGACTGGTAATGCTCTCATAGGCAGGTCGGCAAACTGCTTTGTAGACACCACCATGTCATCTACACTAGTACAAGCGCATACATCTCCTGACGGTGTGTGTGTGTGGGGTCGTAAGTAATGTGAGAGTGTGTTTTGATCCCTCTGGGTCGCCTTTTTGCCTCACAGTCACCGTCAGTGTCTCTTGCACTTTTGCTGTCTGTGTCTTTCACAGTACACACATATGCAGACACTTGGTTATTTTAGATCAGACTGACATTGATTTGTTCTAAGTGTATCCTGTCCCAGTGCATGTGTAATTGTGCAAAATTACAGCAAACTGACTGTTTTTGTGTGTTTGACCATTTTTTTGCCCATTTTTCTGTCATTTTATATTTGCATGATGTCTCTCTAGCTGTGCTGTTTTTCTCTTCTCTCTTAAAAAATATGTGCACACACCCACCTCTTAGAAATTATGTTTATACACTACTAAACTGGCTTTGGGACCAGATTACATTTGCTATGAAAATGAGGTTATTTTGTTAATTTATATATTTTTAAAGTTCTAATTATACAACGGATACTGAACACTTAAAAGGTTCAAAGACAATGGTTATGTTTTGGCATTCTCAGCACTATGTTAAGCTTGGGAAAATATTGTGGTCTGATTGAATATAGGAAAAAACTGCACAGTGACTTCAGACACAACCTGTTTATTTACATCTGACCAAAACCATGAGTTTTCCTTAACCCTGACCAAAGTGCTTTTGTTGCCTAAACTAACCACAGATGTGAATTGTGGTTTCTAGTGTAGCTCTACCATCCGACCCAACTAGCTCCCAGTGACTGCCGCTGCTTCATTCATTTAAATAAGAAAGCAATGCCAGACACAATGAATCCAAATTAAAAGTATTTGCTGATGCAATTTAGTTGCGTACAGTATATGGCTTACGTGTAATTTCCATACTGTAACCATACCGGTTTTCCTACAACACCAGTGTTGCTTTATTCTCTCTCTTGCTGTCTTGCATGATCCCAGGTTTTGTTGGCAGTCCAGATGTGTCCTACGCACATTGCCAAGGCAATATTAAAATCAGCACTGGTTGCCTTCTCTGTGACCTAGAAATGCTGACAAAGAAGTGATAAGCCAGGGAGTTGTATCAACCCAGTCATGTCTTGCCCCTGTTGCTGCCATTAGACAGCTCTGAAGACAGAGCAGGCTAACGGCACAGAACAGTATCTTTTCTCTCTAAGATACCATTGCTGACAAGCAGGGGAACTGTGATCTTAAACAGCGTTGACCCGGGAATGTTAGTGAAAGGACTAGAATTAAAGCTAGCCCAACTATCAACTATACATGTTGAGTTGCACTGCACGAGCTTGTCCGGTCTTGTGTTGCTGACAAGACACTGGAAGCCTGGTGACACGCTGCTTGCTATTCTACACTCACATTAGCATGGTTAGGGTCACATTGACATCTGCAGTCAAGAGAAACTTGAGCCTATCTTTCTAGCAAACATTTTGTGTGTGTGCGCCCATTGATAGGGATTAGCAAAGCCCGACTCCCTGGGACGGCCCTGGTTGCTGCTGGAGGTCAGTGCATGTGTGCTCTAATGTCCATGAGTGTTAATGTGTGTTTGTATGCGTATTTGCCCGGCAGTGGGGGGTTAGGCCTGGATTGCAATGACAATGGAGAGGAATTTAAATGAGAGAAAAAAGGGGATCAGGGATGTTTGCAAGGAGGATGGAAGAAGCTTTGGCCCCATTGTTATTCTTCCTTTTTGTCATTCTCTCTCTATCTCTCTATTACAAATCCTTCTGTCTCCATCTCTTTCACTCTTGGCTGCTACATTTCTTAATAAAATCACTGTGTGCCTCTTCTGATTTTATCCCAACTTATCCCTATCTGTTTTTCTCACTGTGTACCTTTCTACCCTGGTTAATGCATGTGTTTTTCTAAAAGATCTTGTTCCACACCACACCAAGGTGGAAAGCCCTAATCAAGCTTTTTTTTTTATTACCTTGAAAACTCCCATTCTACAAACAGTCTTAGACGAGCTTATATTTTTATCTATATTTGGATGAAGCTTCATACCTACATCGTTATATCAATTAGGTATAATGTTTGTGGCCAGTGATCTAAAGTCCTGTTTTCATATTGGGTTGCCAGGTTTGGTACCATTGCGCCTGTATGAATAGAAAATGCAAAACCTGTGTTCACCCGCGAACGGCTTCATCGAATAGGCTTCAACGTAAAATCATGATCTGTTATTTTCACTGTGTAAATGAAACTAGTATTAGGGGTTCCTGGCCCTTCCCATACTGCTTCAAATAAAGAGTGTCATTCTAAAGAGACACTTGACTTTTTTTTTTATGTCAAACTCCTATGCCCCATTTTAATATCTTTCATTCGGTGTCACTTAACTTTCTTTCATCAGTAGTCTGTTTTGTTTTTCCATCTTTCCGTGACTCACCATATCTCTGTGTCACCCACCCATTGTCTGTCTCTCGGCCACTCCCCCTGTCTTGTTATTACCCGAGCAGTCTGTGGTCAAATGTAGTCTAGTTGCTGATATAACCACTCTCAAAACAGGCTTGTTGATTTTAATCTCTCGCTGTTCTTTTTTTTCCTCCTTTTCCATCTCTCTGTCATCCATGCACACACACACACACACACACACAACCGCACACACACTCACATGCATACACACTTTCTCCATTTGTCCAGCCCCCCCCACCCACCTGCCCTGTTGTGGCTCTAATTGCGATCAATTAGGAAACTTCAGAAGGCTGAAATAGGAGCTGTGACAAGGGGCATCCGCTGAGCTGGCAGAGAGAGAGAGTGGAACGGATCGAGAGAGGTGGAGGAGGAGAGGGGGAACGGTGACATAGGAGTGGTGAAAGAATGGGAGGGGTAGGAGGGAGACGTCCAAGTTGGTGTCAAGAGATGAGCTAATGGTAATAGCGTGATTGATGTGGCCACAGCAGCTGAAAGTCACATCGTTTTTCATGCCAGGCATCGATTCCTGACAACCTCTTGTTACCTTTGGGATAGGGTATGGTACTAACATCGCCTTCTTACGGGTTCTATTGCTATCTGAAATGTATGTTAATGTATGTTACTCTTCTGCAAGATGCTGTGGACAAAAACATCATATTCTAAATTCTGAGCATGCCAGGTGGAAAAAAAAAAATCACACCTGCAATTTGCCCTGTAACATGACCACATAATTTGTTTTGGTTACATACAGCATATAGATTTTAATTGATCTATTTGCTTTTATTAATTCTGCTCAGTGCAGCTCTACTCAAAGTCTGGCAGCAAAGTAAAACTGAAATTTGAATTTCTGAAAAATCGTGCATATATCAGCATACACGCCACTTTAGCCAGAAAGATGGGAAAGGGAAGATTGGTAATGCTTCAAACTAAAGAATAGAGAACATGTGGAAAATAAAATATTTACTTCTGTGTATCAAGCGGAGGCAACAATTTGCGTTTAATTGTTGCAACAGAGACCCAGGCTATGAGTCAGAGATGCACAGTTTTTAGTTCACACATTTATCAGGAATGTCTGGCTCTGACCTGGCCCTGGATAACTGATGGAATATGGAACGATGCAGTTTAATTTACCTACATTACTATTTTCCATGGATTGTTCTTTTTTGGGCCCCTGCATGCATCTCTTTACTCAGCTTTAGACGTATAAAATCTGGTTAGGACAACTCTCCTCTCTAAAGTAACCTCAAGGACCTCAACCTGGCACTAATAAAAGTAATGATAACATGAACTTTTTGTGTTGTAAAAATGTCAAACCACAAAAAAGCAAAAACAGCAACTGTCAATAAGGAAGAAAGTAAATTATAATATATAAAATAATAGTAGTTGTAGCTTTGCATAAATTGTTGCAGCTTTTACATATCTTTGCCTGTAGATGGCGAACATGAGTTTGTATACACTTCCTGAACCTCTTGTGACTCTGTATTATGTTGGCTTGGCCTTGTGAAATGTATATTAATTGACTTTGATGAAAACTTTGATTCTCACTCCATTATGATAATTCTGATAGCATTTACATGAGGACGAAGTCAAGTGTGTGTTTGCAACTTAAGCCTTAAGAGCAACACTCTTTGCGAATATAATGGGGATCAATGCTGCTCAAACAAAGCGTTATCTTTCCATTTTCCTCATTCGGTTTGTTTACATATGTATAACAGACTGGCCCCTAAACACAATCTCCAGACAGTTTTGCTTGAACAGTCTTTTATAGAAAAACAGGGGACTTCTCCCAGTTAGAGTCAAATATCCCCCCCACCCCCCAAGGCAAAGATTATAAATAGCATTATTATCCGGAAATTTTCCTTCACAGAGACTAGAGCACGGTTGTTGCCTTTAGCTTTCTGAGGCAACAGCTGAAGAATGTTTTGACCGTGGAGATTCTACAAGATTCAAATGATTTCATGTCAGGCTTGACTTGCACATAAAAATGCTTGTTGTAAATAAATCTACTGGTAATTTTTGGATAGTTCCAGTCAGGGACAGTGAAGCGTGTTCGCAGCCTTGGGTTGGTTAAATGTTTCTGTTCTTGATACATATACTAGAAGCGGAGAGCCTCTGGTCTCATGTTTAGCTGGCTTTGCCTTGGGGCATACAAACCCTTTTATCTTGTCACTCTAATGCATGTGTGTGTGCCTGTGTTTGTGTAAGAGAGAAAGAAAGAGAATGAGAGAGAGAGAGAGAGAGATAGCAAGAGAGAAAGATGGGAGGATCAATACTAAGCCGTCAGGAGGTCTGCTACTCCCAGAGAGAGAGGGAACAGGACACCCAGCAGAGAGTGAAGAGGGAGAAGAGAGGGAGAGGGTGAAGAGAGAGAGACAGAAACAAGGAAGAGAGAAAGGAACAAAAGAAAAGTGGGTGGAGAGAAGTATGGGCAGTGGAAAAGTAACAGGAAAGAGAGATAAATGGGGATGGAGATGGGATGGGAGAGTAGATGTGTCCAGTGATAAATGAACAGTTAGAAGGGTCAGGAAGAAGAGGGGGGAAATGAATTACATTGATGAAAACTGTGAAAAATAAAAGCAGAGGTAAGGATAGGGCCCAGTGCATGGCTACATCAAATAAATGCAGAACACATTACTAACATTATAATGTAATGTCAGACAAAGTGAATCTAACACTTTGGTCCCTATAGAGGATGCTGATATATTGGGTGTGCTATACAATTCAAAGTAATATCTACAACAGTGTTACAAAATGACTAGTTATCAAGTTTAAGGCCAATAGGTGTAGATATTTAGTTAGTAACAACAATAATGTATTATACTGAGCAGACCTCTAGTGACTGTACTGATTGCGACAAGGAAAAGTGAAAAGGTAGGTGTCAAAAGTGTATAGAGCTGAGCCCATGAAACTAAATCTACTCAAGTTGTTTGTGTGCCTAAACAAATGAAATCAGATTGGTTCCATAATTATACTTGTATTTTGGGGTCGTATAATTTGGAGGACTTATTGCAAAGTGCATAGCTGTCGCAAATAGTAAGCAGGTGTGCATGGTAGAGAAATGAGGGTTCACTATCAGTGTTGAACCATTAAAATTTTTAGTTTCTTTTACAATGTCCAGCAGCTTTTCTAAAATTAGCCATAACCATTTCAGTTATTCTAAAACAAAATGTATTTGATTTCACAAGCAACCAGTGCCGCTGAAACATACTGATGTGTCTTTGAGCAGGACAGTAACCTTCTGCTTGCTCGTCTCTGCAAATGAGAGCCTGAACTCTTTCACAATAAATGTTAATCAAAGAGAGAAACCATCCATTAACTGAAACATCACAAGTTTGAGCTTCAAAATGAAAATGTGTCCATCAAAATGTCAATTTTCCAGTTATAGTGCCATGTAGTCAATCACTGTGCATTGTGCTGACTAAATGCCCTAGATGTAAATGTCAACCTGCACTTCTTTAGTTTTCCTGTCTCTCTCTCTCTTGTACAACATTTAACACAGCATGAATGTATCTGCTCGTCTTGTTTTGTTCCCGAGTGCACCTCACGGTGTTCCAACTCTATGCACCCTCACAATTTGGGTGACACTAGTGTGATTTCAATGTGGCAGTGCTAGGGCCACTCAAGAGCCTGTCCTTATAGGAACAGCAAATAAACACAACTGAATTTATTTATAACACTCATTTTGATGTATAATTCAGTGAACATGAACATCAAATAATAAGAGAATGAAATCTGTATCCCATAAGATCTGAAAGCTTTGACTTGATACCCGTAATGAATATTTAAACCCTGATGACCTTACCCTGCGTATGTCTGTAAATGATTTATTGTTCTGCTTCCCGTCTATTTTTATACCTTTTGTCTTTTTTTTAAATTCCAGTTTTACCTCTTTTTATCTTTTTGCCTTTCTTCTTCTCATACTTTTTTCAAGTGTTAGCTTCCCACTACTTTAAAATATTTAACTAAGACAGAGAGCAGTGAGGTGTGAGCCTGATAGCGGCAGAAAGTAAAACTAAGTGAAAGAAAGAAAGACGGAATCATGTGATCATCTGTGAATTATCTACGAATATCATCAACTGTAATTATCTCTCCACAGTGTATTTCAGCCCCTGATGATTAAGCTTCTTAATGGGCTCTGGGAATAGTATTATTTAATGTAGGGGAATAAGATGGGGAATAATACGCCATTACTATTAAATGTATTCAAGATGAAGAATTTCAATTGCAAGTTTCGTTATACTTGGGCCAATAATGACCCAGGTTTCTTAATGAAAGAAATGACTCTGAGGCATAACACAGTTTTTCACAATGAAGCCTAAAGATGTAATGAAATGTCCCTGCCCTGCTAATGTTTTGTCTAGTTTGTAATGTGATGGGAAAATGAGGAATTTTTTTTTTTTTTTTTTTTTTTTTTTTTGCTTCAATGTAGAGTTTCAGTAAATGATTTTCTGGTGTTCATCAGCGCAGGAGATTGAAGTCAAAGATAATTTGTATTGTTGTAGGTCCTAATGTGCAGTTTTGGAATTGGTGCTGAAACAAAGTTATTATTAGGATAGGTATAAAAAATAATAATACCACACCTTAGGTAAGGTTTATAATTAAATTTAATTGATTGTTAGCAACACTTTTTAAAGTCTTTTTTAAAGTCTTGACTCATGACACTAAGGTTCAACAAACATAATTGATACCTAGTACTATCAGTTTTGCAGGCTAGGTTTTCTAATATTAGACATATTCAGTGATGAAGACCAGCAGCCTCTTTTATAACTGAATATGGCTTTGCAACCTGCATCTCTCTGTCTGTCTCAAGGTTAGCGCTCACGGGGGAGATGAGGGATCAAGTTACACTAATGCATCATTGCTGCTGGAGGACGCACATGCACACGCCTCGTCACACGTACTGTCTCTCCCCATCACTCGCTTGCTTTCTCTTTTGTTTTCACACACAGGTCTAAAGCATGGCCTTGTGTTATTGTGCCCTTGGAACCTGTGAGTAGTCTGCTGCCTGTCTGTGGCCAAATCACTTGTCTCCAAAAATAAACTGAAACCACATACAATCGCTGAAGGCCTGACTGAGGTTAAACAGTGGCAGAGCTGTGCATTTCAATTTGAGCTCAGTTTTAATGCAGCAAGCATTAAATTGTGACAAAATTAGTTTGGTAGCAAAAAGAGGAAATTTGGTAGTTAATTATTACAAAATGTTCAGTCTTTTTACCTTTGAAACAACAACACACGCCAAATATATAATCCAGAAAACCTTAAACAGTTGCATTGACTGAGGGTGACCTCGGAGTGTCAGAAATCCACCTATACATCTTTAATAATAATGAAAGTGCTGACACTACTACTTATTTTCAGTGAATCTCTTGTGATCTTTGAGTTTTGTTGACAATGGTGAGAAATCCCCATAAGAACTTCCAAGACCCCAAAGTATCCAAATCTAAAGAGAAAGGCAACTGGATGATGCTTGATAAAATGGCTTCAAAAATGAAGTGATGAAAATGAATTTTGAATCAAAATAGCTGCTAATTAATTATAAAATAATGGTATCAGCACTAGTAAGAAATGCCTGACCACTGCAGTGCAAACAACTCTGTGAACAACAAACTCCAAAGTTATAATTGTTTCTCTTAACTGTTGGAACTGTGTCGCCCCAGGCTGCCACAATCACTGTTTACAAAAAAAAGTTTTAAAATGATGTGGTTTTTATATGATTGTATTAAAATTCTTCAGTCTGACTACATATGAATTAATCACAACATTTCTGAGAGGAGCTGATGTGTCATTACTGAAGCTCAACCATCTTCCTTCCATTTAGCTCTCTGTCCATTAGCATTGAAAGGGCTTGTCAGTTAACACAATTGTTGATTCAGTGTCTTTGCATCTTGGACTGATGGTCAGACTAAAGCAATATGCAGACGTCCCTTTGGACTTGAGGAACTTGTTATGGTGGCTTTTCACTATTTTTGACATCCTGTAGCTGAGTAATTGATTGATCGCACAATAATGATTCCATCATTGATCCATTTTACATATCCTCCTTTTGCTGAAGCCTTTCCAGCAAAGCAAAAGGAAGCACTGTCTTCAGTCTATATCGCTGGGCTTACACACATACAAACTCTTTCATACTGACATCCAGCAGATAAAAACCTATAAACATTCACACTGGCAGAGATAAAGGCCTTCCTGTACAGATTAGATTCACTGCCATGGGACCCTGCAAGAGGCTACACATCGTTGACCTCTAATGTTAAGAAAAGACCAAAGTGCAAAGAGGTCATTTTTTTTTTCCTGAATGACATTCTCTCCCTCGCACACATACACAAACATGGACACACACAGCCACTCTCACACACAGTTGCCTCGGCGTAGTGAGAGGGCCTTATTGTATGAGCCAGAGGAAATGCAGACGCAGCAGAGGACAGGCCATCCATTGATCCTAGTATAGACTCCTTCCCTCCTCAGCCTTTTTTTTCCTCCTTTCTCTCTTACTGCTCTCCCACACTGTCTCTGACTTTCTTTCTTAACCACTCGCCTTTTCTGGTCTTTGTGTTATCTGCACTCCACTGTCCTACATACAGTTTTTGTCTTTGTGATCTTCCACCTCCTCTTCCTGTATATTATTGCTTTCTCTCTGTAGACCATTTCGGCTACTCCTTTCTCTCTGCACACATGTACCTGGTAGCCCTGCTTTTTACTGCTCTACCTGGTACCACATATTTCTCTATTTTTCTTATCTGCCCAAATTCATCTGTTCTTTCTTTCTCTTTGTAATTCCCTTCACTTCGCTTCAGCTTCCTCAGATGATGTACTGTATATAGTTTTTCCTCCTCATTTGGTCCAGCCCTTAGAGCATTTATTGTGCTTTTGGTGCAGGAATTTGGTTCAAAATAGAAATACACATAGAAGCATAAGATGGGAGCATGAAGGAGAAAAGATGATAGAAAGACATGATGGAAGAAATCAGAGAGGGTGAACAGAGAATGAAAAATAGAGTCTAGTGGAAGCAATGAAGAAACATAGCAAGCAAAAAAAAGGCTGAAAAAAAATTATCTGGACAAATTTAAAGAAAATAAGTAAAGGAGAAGTGAACAAAAGAAGGGAGTGAGGAGAAGAGAAGGGAAAGGAAAATGAAAATTCTGAAGTGAAGACAAACAGACCAAAAGATTGAAGGAGGGTTGACAATGTAGGATAGAAAGCCAGAGCAGTAACAGAAAGCAGTGACAGGTAGCTTGTGTGTTAAAACAAGTTGCAGCTGAGCCAGTAACAGCATGATTTCGTGACAGACGCACACAAACATGTCCAGCACACTGTAGCTTCATCCACACCCAAAGCAACCACTGGCGAGTAGTATAGTTAAGATTCAGCATCTTTGTGCATCCGTTCTCATGTCTTTCACTCTTTTGTCTCCTCTCTCCTTCCTTCCCTCACTCATTGCTTTGGCCATTCCCTGTTCACCTCCCTCCTTTCTTCTTTCTTCCTCCCTCTTCCCCCTCCCTCCTTCTCCCGTGCCCTGCTCCCCTTCCTGCTGGACAGGCTTTTATATGAGGCATGTGGACCTCACTAATGACATACGTGTGTTTGTGTGTGTGTGTGCGTGTGTGAAGGTGCTGACAAATGCACGTGTGTTTGTGCCTCTGCCTGTGTGTATTTGAAGTGCTGATGTGTGTGTGAGTGATGGAGGTGCTGACATGTCTGATCGCGCTGCGGTTCTCCCACTGAAGTCCTGCCGACGGCCTCTTACCTTTTGAAGAGGCCGGTTGAGGAAAGGAGGGAAGGCCAGGAGAGGGGAGGAAGAGGAGGACAAAAAATTAGAGGAGCACAGGACCAAAAAGAGAAGAGAAAAAGAAGAAAGTATGGAAGATGACGGGAGGAAAAGAGGGGAGATTAGCCTGGTGCCAAGCAGTATAGAGGATTGAAAACTGAAAGTGAGCTACTGTGTCTAGAGTTCCTCGTAGCTCGCTCTTATCTCAAAGGCTGCTTATTATTCAGGTAATACAGTTATTATAGGAATTAAGGAATACATGGCTCTGTTTTAAATACAGAAATTAGAAATATTGCTGAAAGAAGGGAGGGTGAAGGAGGAGGAGGACGACGTGCCAAAAGGTGCTGGAGGTATCATGTTTCAACTTTTTAAGCCAATAGTGAAATGAGAGAACAAAGAAAAAAGACAGTGGTGAGGGTTGGTTGGGGGGGGATTTTGACACTGAAATGAACCATCTTTGAACATGACAAGTTTTAAAGAGCACCAGTTAGGGCTTTAAGTGTTTCCTAAGGACTCTTATTCACTGAAAAGGACCTACCACCTGCCCATAGACAGAGAGAGGCACTTGTCTCAAGTTAGTCATGCGGCATATCCTTGGTAGTATTCAGCTAACTTTCTATAGTAGCCAAATTAATGGCATTTTACATGTAGCAGAAGGGAAACCTTCTGGCATAGTGGAAAGTAACAGGTTTGTAAAGTTATGCTGTGCATGTGAGGCATCTTGATCACTTGAGAAGTTGCTGAAATTTGCCCCCTCAGTGGCCTTGGAGTCATTGAAAATGTGCATTATTTTAATACTGTAAATTAAAATTTGACACCAAAGCAATAAAATGTCATAAAACCTAGCAAATACTACAAAGGATGATGTGTTTTAAAGTCTGTAGAGTGTGTACAATGTAACACTATGCATTTAGTATCTATATATTGCCTTTTTTCCTTCTCTGCATCATGCAAAGCCATTTGTCTGAAGCCTCCTGAGCACAGTTGGAACTTTATTTTGCCAAGTGTGCCTTGAAGAATGACATGCTTTCTGACTGATGATGCATCTTGCTGAAGTGGTCAGATCGGCATCCTGAACCTTTCTTTTTCAGCTCTCTTCGTGATTGTATATTTCCAAGAATCTAGTACTCCTTCAGCTCTGTGTGATTGAAGCACCATAGTATCACTTTGAAGTGATGAAAGACAAAAGGAAATAATGTAAAAAGAGACATTTTCACAATACTCTTTTAGCAAAATGCAATATAGAGCATGCAAACACACTCAGATGTATGCAGTTATTATGGACAGCCTGCTGGTATTTAATGTATTTAAGGTATGTAAAACAAACAAACAAACAAACAAACAAACAAAAAACGTAGGTGGATTAACTTAATCACACTTGACTGAAGACGAGTCACATTAAGTGACTTAACTTTTGTGTAGGGTTACAAAAGTTGACCCGTAAGAATCGCATTTATAAATGCTTAGATTAATTAGCAAGCACTGCAAACCATGCATGCAGTATGAATGCTTACCATTAGCCAAAACATTCCAGTTTTTGCCCTGACTGAATTTTTAAGCCACCACTGTGGCTTGCAGTTGTAGGTAACAGATTTTGGTTCCAACGAAGACATCTTATCTTTCGAGCCACTGAATTTGCTGAATACTGTAAAACAAAAGATGATTGAGGTTTTCAAAATGACATTCTGACAAATCACTTAAAAACACTATAAGAAAATGTGCATTGTGTTTTCTCTCTTTTATGTTTTGACAAAAATAAATGATTTGTGCAGTGTATAAAACAAGAAGATTTTGGCCCTGTTGCACATACAGTAAGTGGCTATGGGGTCCCAGAAGTTGATGTAGGAAGTGTTCAATGACAGTGTGGCTAGTTAAGAGTGATTGATGCCCGTAGCTTTCTCAGCTATTGAGGAGAGATGAGGGAAACAAGTGATGCAGATCGGGTTGGAAGCTGCCTGCTGGCATCAGACTTCAGGAGTGGTGATTAAAAACACATTATGACAAAGACAACATCTGGTGGTGCATTCAGTGCATCAGTCCAACAGTAGTGTGGTGCTACATTACCCTGGCAGTACATGAACACAAGATGAAAGGTGTGCCGCAAAACTCCAAACTCCGTTCGGAGCAATGAAAAATGGAAAACGACTTCAGAATTAAAATCTCATTTTCACTGCTTGGTGGTGCTTTGAGGAAACACTCTCCAAGTAATTAGTTTCATTGTCATATTTTTGAATCTACTGAGATTGGCCTTGAATTTAGTGTAATATTTGTTCTTGTGTCTGACTTACATTGCTGCCATTCATTTATAAGTTAATGAAACCCGATGGTATCAGTCTGCAAATGAACCGTCGAGGTGCTATCTTAAAATTTTTTACCAATAAACAATCTGGGAACATGATTTTTTTCTTCTTCTCACTGACATCCATAAAATATTGAATCTTTAAATTATATTATTATTATTATATTATGTAATTTTTTATTAATTTTAGGTAATATGGACTGTGTAGTGTCAGTTAAATGAGAAGTTAACTAAAAGTGAAATGAACAATGACAAATAGGGCCAATTTTCTTTAATGGCAAACCACAAAAAGCAACATCTGTTCTGCCACTGATTCTATAGGGCTGTTAGCTCAGTGTGGCATCATCCCGGAAAAGCGTGCACGGATGATTGTCAGGATGAGTTTTCCACTGGATCAGATGACTTTGTCATGAAGGCCAATCAATTTACTGTCTCCGAGGATGGATCACAGCGTCAGGTCTGAGTGTTCTTTGACGTATAGAAGTAATATATGTAATAGAAGTCAACAACAGTCATTATTTTTACTAAGTTTTTAAAGATCCTTCTTATTTTCTAGTGTAAATCTTTAATGGACAGTGTTTTTGTAACATAAGTGTTGGAATCAGATTTTGTATTATATTGTACTTTGTATTGTACTGTTTTGAGTCAGTGTTCATCAGACAAAGCCAAAGAGACTGCAGTTTTTAAAGTCCTTTGAGATTTAATAAGTTATTTACTTCTTTGTTGGGATCAAAGAACAGGAAAGTACCAATTTCAGTGGTCTAAGGAAAGTAAAAACATGTGACTTGCAGTATAAAGAAGAAGTGTTTTGAAGAAATTATTCTGTCATTCAACAAAAAAAAAACAAAAAAACACCATGCCACCCCAGTATTTGATTGGCATTTCATTCACATTGTATCTAAAATTTCTGAGAAATACACTGACACTTTCGTCAGTTGAATTCGAACAAGAGGGGGTAGTAAGGAGTGATATTTCTTTCCTTCAAAGCTTGAAATATTGTGACTTATCAGTAGGTGACTGTCACTCCCCACTGAGTTAATTTAAAAAAGGGTTATTTGTAATGTGGTAATCCTTTCTCCGAATGCAATGCAAAGCCAGTGAGATTGTTTGAAAACAGACCTCCTCATACTTGAGTTGACCACAGTGATTCCCACACTTTGCGGTGAAGTTGTGATCCTGTATGATAGTTTTGGTAATCAAATATGTTTTGATGATGCAAGGAGCAGATCTATCCTTTGCTCATGAACTGCGAAAATTAGCGTCTTCAGAGTTTATTTGTAGAAAATGTATCAACAACAGAAGGTGAGAATGTGAATTGATGTGTCATTTATGTCTTTCATCTGGCTGAAAACAAATCAGATTGCAGTTTCTCAAATGTGAGGAACTGGGGGTTTTCTCTTGTTTTTATTGTTGGTTGGATAAAACAAGCATTTTGAGGGTGTTACTTTGTGTCTAAGGAGTTGTGTGCATTTTTTTTGTATAGTAAGATAGGTAATGAATGTTTCGATCAGCTCAGAGATAAAGGACAGAAAGATATGCAAATTAGGAAAAAAACAATGCAGTTGTCCAGAGTAGATTGTTTGTCTCAGTGGAGTGGAGATGCTTAATTTGTCATGGTCTTATTGAAATGTAAGCACACGCGAGCGCAACCACAGTCAGTTGCAGTCATAAAAATGGTGTAATGGTATGGATTTGCACAGACACAAACCCACCTACGCACATACACGGAAGCACATACACTCTTCTGAGACCTGGCCTGGGTCTCTATTGTAAATGCTGCTGTTCATCTGTGTGAGCTGTAGTTGAGTTAGTAGCTAATTAGTTTGGCACGACGACATTCTTCCCAGGCCCTGAATGTGACTGTGTGTGAGTATAGTGTGTGTTGGGGTTGCAGTGGAGGGGTTAATCCTTGTTACTTGTTGTTCTACACCACTGCCTCATACCCCCACTCCCCCGGTCCCCCAAGCCCCTTCAACTTTCTTCCTGTCTTCTCTTCCCTTCTGTTTCCCATCCTCCTTTTGGACCCAGCTTCCAATGTGAGTCTTCACTGTCTCTAATTTACTTTTACCTTTTTTCCCATCTCTTTCTACCATTTCTTTTTTTGTCTTCCACCCTGCACAATCGTCCATTTTGTCCCCTTCTTCGCTTTATTTTTAGTTGTTCTGATTCCTGTGTGTTCCTTGTTCTTCCCGTGCATGCACAGTTATTTAATTTTCCATTCCTTATTCCCCTCTTAATCCACCCATCTCCTTCTCCCACATTTAATGAAATCTCTGAGGTTGGTCTAATCTAGTGAAGAAGTGTTGTCAGTGTCTCCCTCAGTGTGTACCTCGCTTCATTCCTCTGCGTCTCACCGCTCATCCTCCACCTTTACATTTCTCCCTCGACTAATGAAAGTCCCCCACTATCTTTGTAATCCAGTATCTCTCTCCCTCCACCCTTCTGTTGCCCTTTCTTTTCCTCTTCCTCTCTATAGACCAGTGAAATTCTGTGGTGTTTGTCTAATCCCCTGACTGTGTGCTCACAGCCTCTTTGTTGGTCAAATCTGACTAATGCCTGTCGTCTCACTCCACAGCGCAGGAGCCTCTTACCTAAGCCATTATGGACACACACAAACACTTTCACACATTACAGATGCCTTGGGAAATAATATGCTGATAATGAATGTGTCTGTCTCTGGTTAGTAAATGTCCCAGAAAGACAACTCAAACTGGGAAACTGCACGAGTTTAGGCACACATCCACATTTACATCCTCATGTTGAATGTCCTCTGATTTTTTTTCTTTGCCAATTTTGGTTTACATACACACGTATTGTTGCAGAAACCCACAGCAGTGTGTCTGATTATTAAACTCAAGCACATTAACACCTGAAGAGAAACAGTGAAATGCTGCTTCATTTAACACAAATAACACTGAGCTAGAATCTAGGAACGTCATACCACAAATAATAAGAATGGGAAGAGATCCCATCCTAGTAATTATATGGAGGCTCACTTTAAACATTATGCAACGTTAATGGTTCTTTCAGTCCCAATTACGGGTTTATCAATGTTTGTTATGTTAGCCTCATGAAACACGTTCTAAGCATAGTTTTTTAAGATGAGTAACCTTTGGGTATGCCCCCAACTCATAACTTGACTCTTTTGAATGTTTTTTTTATGTCCCACAAGTATGTTACTTCACCGACACACTAATAAAACGTTACTTTTATTAGAGTGCAAGTAAAGAAGTAAAAACACACCCACCAAAAAAACATACCTGCAGTTATTTTTAAAACTTCACCTGAAATGCTTTAGTTTTGTGTTACATTTAGTCATTGAAGATTAAAGGAGAACAGCTGTGTATTGCAGCTTGAAAAGTTTGCTGGGAGGGCTCAGTTTCTCTATTTCTTGGTTGGACTGAGTTATTTGCTATATGAACAAAGACTTGACAAAACAAACAAACAAACAAATAGTAGTATGTCCTGGCCACAAAGACCCAGAAAGCAATATGTCACAGAGGTCACTGTGTGGTTAAATAAGACCTTCAGCTTCTCTAAATGACTCAACGGTAAATCTTTGTATTTATGAACTGTTGTCACCATCGATCTGACCTTAATTCACCTACGTTTGTAGCGACACTATGCCGAGACAGCAGACTGACCCTGACACCTACACCAAGGCCAAAGCAGATCATTTTCAACCTCATCTTCATCAGTCATAACTGTATTCAGGCAGTCTGCAGGTTAACCTGCCCTCAAACAACTGCTCCATTATAGGGCATTATAGGGCAGACAACGACCTTCTGTAACCCATGTCATCCTCTGCGATGTTAATGGCTTATATTGACGAACTGATACTCTTTTTCCAAATACCACACATTCATATGTTTTAGTGTTACTTAGTAAAGTGGACTAACACACACATGCTAACAGTATGCACCACATTGTGTTCTATAATTTTTTCTTTGTTCCTCTTTTCTTCTGTCTTCCTGTGCATCATTGAGTTTAGATTATGATGCATTTATCTGTGTCTGGGAGAAGTACACGTGTACGCGCGTGCATATGTGTGTGCGCAAAAGAACGAATGTACTCGGACCTTTTATGCGTGTGGGTGTGTGCATGCCCTTGTGTGTTTGAGAGTTGGGTCTTACACAATTCTGACAGTGTTTGTAATATTTTGCAGTCATTAGGTTGCCTGTTTATGGAGAATATGCAATAAATCATGACAAAACATAACCAAACACAAGTGTGTGTTTATCAACAAGGGAACGCAGTTTCGGGCATTGCACATTTTCAGCTGTGAATGTGACACTGAGGTTAAATTGTTTCAGTCGCTTAGAAACTACATTGAAATTGAGTTCTGCAGCCTTCTATGACCACATGCTTGTATAGTATAAAAATGTTTTATATGTTGCTGAGTTATGTTTTGGGAACATAGTAATTGGATTTGTAGAGGAACAGGCAGGCCTATAGTATGGCAGTAGGGATTTAACACATAACTCAGTTACCAACACTAACAAAAACTTGTTACCAAATCCAGGTAAAATAAAAAAAAAAAAAAGGTTATATTTCCTCTACTATAATGATTTACATTCTCTAATCAGCATAATGCCGCAACTTAAATCAATTAGTATAACAACAGGGTAATGTCATCACTCTGTTGTGGTGAGCTTTAATAGAAATACTGTAAAATTAGTTCCAGTTGCCTTTACTTTGCGTTCTTTTTTTGGACCAGTATTAAGATACTTGGCTAGAGCACTCAAGATATCATGCAGATGTTTCACAGTAAAATACTACTACAGAAGGAAGGATTGAATGAGAGTTTTTAATGTGAAACATCTGCGCAGGGAGGGGACACTTTTTATTTGGCTTATGCCTTTTGGATCTACATTGTATTTTGAAAGTGGGAAGATGACAATCAGACTCAGACTGACAGTCGATCTGCAGGTACAGGCACACAAAGAATTTGACCTGGTTAATTACATTTACAGACAGATAAAGGATTTTCAATTACTTACTGAACTAGGAAGAGACAAAAAAATAACTTCCTCATTGTGAATACGGTAGTCTCCATTTTATCCTAGTTGATGTGACTCAGAAATTTACAAGTGACGAAAATGTCAGTTTCTGTGAGTCTCTGTTGTGACATTGGTGCAGACACACACATCAAATTAATATTAGAGAAATTACAGTTGTGAAGTGCATACACGTTCTGTAGATCTTGTAATATGTCCCCAGGCTCTGAAATGCAGGCACAACACAAGACAAACGTTTGACAGCAGAGGGTTTTTTGCTTTTTTTTCCTCAAGTAGTTTTTCTTGAAAATTAGATATCATTTGAACAAAGTGACACCTACTCACTTTTGAAAGCACGGAATGAAAATGAATTATACACTGCACATTTTAATGAACAGCCGCAATTGAAGTCTGTTGTCAACATCAATAATGTTTACAGCCTTGCCCTAGATCCTCCAGCTATGCTAAATTATCCACTTTAGGTAATAGCTTCCTTTCCAAGAAGGAATATAAAACATTAAGGTAGTTTAACAAGGACTTTGGTGCTGTATTTATGCACTATACATTTTACATATCAGAATTTCTCATCAACACTTTAATTTCTAACTTCCTTCTGCTACAATATCACTCTTCTTTGTGCTTTCTGCAAGTGCAGAAGACCATGTTTCAAACCAGATTGTCTCATGTGGGAAGTTAAGCATGTACAAGTCAGCCAAAGGTGAAATCCAGCCCTGCCAAGGGAGATTTTCAGCTTACAAGGTCTCAAGCAAGGCTCCTGATTCATAAAGGGTGTGTGGAGGGAGTGAATAAACGTATGTGTGTGATCACTAAAATTACAAAGCCTCAAACTGTCTCATCCATTAAGACATCTAAGGATCTGTCAGTCTTCCCAACACTCAAAGACTGTAGAGTGAATCATTTTGTTTTGAACGTTTAAAGATTTAAATATTACCTCGTGCATGGCTGAAACCTGCTGAGAATCTGATCAGAAATAACGATACATATAATTCAGATGAGAGTTGAAGCTCTCAGGTGGTAGAAGGTCTCCAGAAGAGCACAATTCTATGCGTATAGCAGAGTGGGGAGAAATCAATACAAGGATGCACAGAGGCAATTGCCATCTGAGACAGAAAGGGTGGAACAGACACAAATAGAGAACAGTAAGAGACACAAGCCCACAGACATAGAAAACATAAACACCAGGGACGGTAATAGCGAAAGGGTGAAAGGTGTCCCCACCTCTCTTGTCACCCCTCTTTAGCTTCCTGTCTAATCCGACAGAAGCTGCCATGAAATCAGCTCCCCTGCTCTTGCCCCGGGTGTAAAACCATGGTAGAATCTCACAGGCAGAGAGAAAAACTGAAGAGCAGGGGCACTAATCCACCCGTCGAACCGCAGGCTCAGAGATTTGGGACTAACTCCTATCACTTACCGTGAAGAAGAAGGAGGTGGAGGAATATGAGTAGAGGCCAGACAAATGGCTGTGTTCTCCCTGTGCACCACATCACTCGCCCCCTTACTTGTCAATCACACCACTGCTTTTGCCTTCTCTGCTTCCTACTATTGTAACGTGACAATTTATACATGGCAATTTACTCTATTTCCACTTTATCTCTGATCCACACTCACTTTGTCTGTGTTTCAATCTATGCAAACTCATTCTCTCCACACCCAACTCTCTCCCGCCTCCGTTTTTCTTCATCTTCCTCTGCCTCTTTATGTACACTGTCTTCTCATCTCTTCTTCTCCATCTTTCTCAGCAAGCTTTGTTAATACCCCTCTATCTCTAACCACACTGTGAGCCAATTTAGCTCTCTGTGCACGGCTGTAACTTCGTTACTGCTGCCAATAGACAGAAAAAGGCATCAAAAAGAGTTACGCAGATATGGCAGTTAGCAACCTATCCATGGGTGGAGGTTTCATGGGAGTTTATGTGTTAACTGTTAAGATATGAATAAGTTTTATCTGTTTTAACAGATTGTCTGTGAAGAGTCTAGATAACTTGCAAGAGTGGTCCCCACCTAAACATAAAGCAACCTACTAATTATAGCAATGCTCTCCCAGACCACTACACTATATTTATATGCTGTATAACTCACCTGCTGCTTAGCACAGCTATAATAGAAACAGATGGGAGCTCACTGTATGTCTGAATGCTACATATCAAGCCACCACGCTGCTACGGGTGGCATTTCTTCAAGACAGGAAATAGAGGCGAAACAGATAGATTGGCTCCATAATAAGATAAAATCTTGCCTTAAAGCATCTCATTAATGAACACGCCATATCTTGTTTGCTGCCTCCAAGTGCAAAGATACAGCTGTTATTGATCTCTACTAACTGAACTATCTAAAGTGACTAAGCATATTTTCCAAAATATTACTAAGGTTTTCTGTAATAGTATAAAGATTCAATACAGAGTGGGTATGATCATGCATATTAACGCTGCCAACATCCTGACATGGCTTTCCTTAAGGCTTTTCACTTATTTCTGATATGTTAGGTGAACTAGGATCATTAAATTGCCCATAGGCTTGAATCTGAGTTTATCAGCAATGTGACCTAGCCAAGATGTACGCCAGTGCTTGTAAAATGCATGTCGGGATAGGCATGAGTTCAATCACTGTTTAATTCATGGGTAAAAACTCTTGTTGATCTCATCCCAGATCAGTCTTTTGGGGAGAGTCCATCTGGAATGAAAACTGGATTATTGAGATGAAACCTATAATTTCTCACTAACATTACCATTAGTTTGGCTATCTCACCACTGATTGTGGATAGTCTTTACACTGGCAGTGGTGGTGATGGGCAGCTAAATGTTGGCATCCGTGTAAACAGCTCAAAACAGATTGTTGCAGAAGCGGCTGATTGGATTAATAAAGGACACTCTGATTAGTGATTGGTTGCTTCATGGGTTTACCACAAGCCAGAAAGGAGAAGCCCCCTGAATCCTAAAGTGGGCGTGAAATGGAGTAGTGGAGGAGAAAAATAAGTGTAAACTATCCCATCTGATTGGAAATTTTCAGGGGGTTGCTAGACAGTGCGAAATGAGACTATCACTGACCTATCTTCATGCTCAGGAAAAACCACATCAGGCCATCTCCCTGCTTGGCTCAGTGTAAAAGTTGCAGGCTGAGATAAAAGCTGTTAAGGTAGGGAGTTCTACTCACCCAGAAGAGATTGAACTTGTCACTTTGACCCAGAGTAATATTGTCAGTCGAGAAGGAGAGACTACACCTGAGTCTGACTTGAGTAACGGAAAAAAAGTTGGGGCGGTTAACACTGAGGAGTGGGTAATAGATCACAGTGAACAATTTTGCCTTAGATACATGCTTTGACTCAAACTAATGATATCTTGTAATACATTACTATCTATTTAATATGTCTTTGTTATGTTTTTATCTTTCCTTTAGTGGTTTTAGTTTTTGTGCTGTTATTTTGTAAGTCAGGCTGCGCCACCAGACATGTGGTGGCTAATTGACCTCACAGAGGTGAATATGTGCATTGAATTTAGCACATTGTGAATTAGCTGAACCCGGTGGTGCGCTGTAGATCTCATCCTGTAGCTAATTCACAGCCATCTGGTAAAAGCATAAGCTCTGCCATCAGCAATATTGCTGCATTGTGACATTGTCTCTTTTCTTGATGTGCTTTTTTTCCTCTCTGCTGTTTTCCAAAGTTTCCTGCCTGCTATTTTTCTGCTTCTATATTTTTCGCTGTTTTTGTCCTTTTTACCTCCACGTTTCTGCTCCTGTCAATCAATCTACCCATCTGCACACTTAATTTATGTCTGTTTTCTGCTTTATAGTCTATGCTATTCTCATTTTGGATTTTGCGTCTGTATTCTCACTGAAAAGTGTTTGCATTGTGACCTGTGGCTTATGCAAAGTAATGCTGTCATTTTGGAAAAGACTAGAGAAAAACCTTGGTGGAGGCAGAAATCCCAGACATCTCAAAACCTGTGTATGAAATCAGATTTCATTTTCTCTCACTTTTCTTGCGAATTGTGACTTTTTGTCTAATAATGTCATGCCTTTGCTTGTATATCAAATGTTGCAGGCTTATTGCTTTCTTTTCCATGTACCACACATGCTTAAATAGCTCATAGGGTAGATTTGAACATATGGTTGTAGTGACGTGAAGCAACAGTATCAGTGAGCTATGACATCCGTTATGCCACCTTTTATGGAGCAGCTAAGCAGTTATATCCGTCACAGAGAGATTGTTTTTGGGGGGTGGCGGTGCAGCAATGAAATGTGAAAGAAAATAGATGGGAACTAAACAGCTATGATGAAGAATTTTTATATTGAATTATTCAGACAGAAATTGACATGTAATTGGTAAGGAGGGAGGAGCATTGAAAGAGTTGAACAAGAGAGTGAAACTGGGTAAAAAAAATACTAGAAAACTAGAGAAAATAAGAAGACTGAGTGTTTACAAGAGCTGTACACACCAGAGAGCAGAAAGATAGTCAAGATGGTTGCTGTCAGGCCTTTGACAGAAAACATCAGTTTCTTTGATTGCCTGCAATTACAGATAAGTGCAGTATTTTCACAAAGATCCATTTGTTTTAATGAAGACTTGTCCCCCCTACCCAAGAGAGAGGTGAAAAGAGGATGAGAGTGAAGAAATAAGCAGAAAAAAATAGAGGGAATGCAGGAGGGCTCAAGTTCCCAATTATTCCTTATCCCATGTTTATTGCTTTTTTTTTCTATTTTAGACATTTCATCTCAATATTTTTACCTTTGATTTTATGTCTCCTCAACTGTGTTTTTCTCACTCGTTTCCCACTTTCCTTCCCCCCTTTTTTTTGATCCTCTTTTTTTCTGTTGCCCCTTTTGACACTTTCCTCTTCCATTCAGCTCTCTCACTTTAAAGTTTAATCAAACTTCTGGTAGGAGCAGTGGCACCTGTCTTGTAGACAGTGATGGCACATTCACTCTATGGTTTTTAGCTGTACCTGTACATTTCACTGTATTTTTCATTGTTGATCATGTCCTTCTCCTGCACCTATTAGCTTTCTTGATTAGGAGTTAACTACATCTGTTGTCATAGGTGCATATGGACCCAGACACAATCCAATCTCAGAGCTAGACTAAAGGTGCACTGGGCAACATTTGCATGTAGAAATCCACCTTATCAGTCTAATAGAGGGGCTGCAACAAAGTATTTTTTATTCAGCCCATTTACCCAAAAGTAGCCTTGCATAGTCCAACCCCTTTCTCATCAAGCTCACTGAAAACTGGGAGAACATCTCTTCAAAATGTTTGTGTAATGAGACTTCTGAAGTCCTAAAGCGGTGGTGGAGAGTTTTCAGAAACACCTCCATCCACTTTCCTTGGATAATGAAACTGAGTTTTGCACTTGAATTTTAGACCTTACATGACCTTGCCGTCATGTGGCTATGCTAGAATATTTGTTGTTGAGTATTGAGAAATCTCAACCCATTGGACAAATCAAAGTCGCGAGTAAAAAATTGTCCTCTAAACTTTAACAAAAATACAATTTTTAATTTAAAAGGTACACAGTTAAGATGACAATATTGTTGTATGGTAAATAGTTGCATTTAAATTTCTATTATTTGATCACATGTCAGAATATATGACTGAATCTCTTAAAGTTGATTTATTTGCAATATAAGCACAAAAAATTACTTATTGACTTCTTTAACCAGGTAAGTGAATGATCTGAATGCAAATTGGTGGCACAGCAATTATATGGTGCGTGTAATGAATAATAAGTTCACTGAGCAGAGGCCTTATTCTAGGTTTATCTGTTTCTCCATAATAAATAAATAAATGGATAAATAAATGAAATTAATCTCTGATTGATGTTGCAGAATAAATGCCCTGTCATCCATCTGAGACATTACATAAAAGCAACATGATGGCTAATTATCATTGACGATAAGTGCCATTAGTCTCCGGTCACTGAGCCAGTGCTTCCACTGGAATGGCTTTCTTTGTCCCCTTGGGACATGCCATTTAAACCGTATCATTTATAGCCAACCCATTGGCTGAGCGTTAGACAGGCTTTCCTGAACCATTCTTCTAAGGCGACTCAGAACACTTGCTGATTGATTGACACAGACTTGACATCCACTGGTGAGAGGACAAACTCAGGGATCATAAGGTCATGTCAAAACTGGAAAGGATAAAAACCTAAAGTGAAAACTCTTGCTGCTGCTAATACAGCATTTTGACTCTCCTGTGCTAGTCATCATATGGTCTTCAATAGGAAACTGTCATATCATAAATGTGCAGTGGTTTCTTTGTCTGTCTTATCATTTCCCTGACAGCCCCTATTTTCCATGTAGTGTGTAGACAAACTCGCCAAGAACTGAAACCAATTTAAGACAGGTAATCCATTACAGTGGACATTTTGTCCCTGGTTTGTTGTACATCAAAGCAGGGACTGTCAGGTTTGCGGTAATCATCAATGTTGTGTAATAGAAGAGTGTAAAAGATGATGCAAAGCACTAACTTTTGTAATACAAGAAGCAACCAGATGCCTGCTATCCTATTGAGGAGATCCATATTTGGTTATTTATTGAGAATTATCTTTAATTTTCAGGACAGTACAGTTTATAAATGCAGTGCACTTTAGCAGCCTAGTCTTTCATTGGTCCAGCTGATACTGTCAGAGAATATGGACTACACCAAGAAGCGTGCTGCTAGAGAGCCACAGCTTGACTTTGTGGTGACATCACCATATACTTGGTGACTCAGGATGTGACTGTGTGTTCTCCCTTTACTGAGAAGCTTGGGTAATTGATATTTTCAGCTTGACACAGCAATATATCACCCAGGAGAAATATATCAATGCATCAATCAAGTGTCACTAGGTCTCGATTTTGACACAATACCCTGATACCCAGATATGCAGTTGACAGGTTGCTTGACTTGGTTAAGTATATACATGAATCATATACATGGCCAATACCTGTTTATGAACCAAAGCACTGACACAATTCCAAAAGGCATTGTGTGCCTTATTCTGTTTGGCAATTTCATTTTTAATAAATAGTTTGTTTTGCTTTCATTCCTTGCATCAAACTCTCCGTAGAGAGGAAAACAAACACTGAACATGTAGAAAGTGAAACTAACAGGATTGCAGGGGAACTATATGGATGACTTTGCACGTTTACACATCACCATCTTTAAAATAGCAGAGATTTTTCCATCGATGAGTAAAGCAGGGAGAGCCCCTTTCACCTTGAAATGTGCTGCATTTCTGTCTAATTCCTCCTTAAAAAATTACCTTTCTTAAGGGCACTGAGGTTCAGGGAATCAATATATCACTCAGGCTGCAAATGTATTGTCTTACAAAGGAAGGGGGGGGGGGAGGAATGGATGGAGAAGGGATGTAGAAGCAGGGGAGAAGAGGTGAAGCTGATGGAGGGAAGGCACTGGAGAGTGGCAGGAGCAAGGAAGGGAGACAGGAGAAAGTAGAGGAAGTGAAGGATAAGGGGTAAATAGAGTGAGAGAGTTGATGGAGGGTAGATGGATCAAGCTAGGGTTGAAATTGTAGAAAAATGAGCCCGGGAGAGAAGGAGAAAGGAAGGCAGGGAGAACAAAACAAAAGCCAAGTGTCCATTTCGGATGGTTTAAAAAAGAATTAGGTAGAAGAAGATCAAATGAGAAGGTGAGGGTGTTAAGTAAATTGTAAGGTGCTTGTGGATAATTATAATAGATTAAAGGAGAGACAGGAGGCGTAAGATGTGTGGCAAAAACAGGTTGCAGGTGAAGTTGAATTAAAATAAAAGTGCATTGAAGTGTGCAGGGAAATTCTAGACAATCTTGAAAGTAATATTTACAGATTTTGAAATCGATCAGTGTGGTTACCTATGTCAGACTGCAAGTTCTTCTCGTATTCCTTAAAAGAAATTGAAATCCGAGGGTTTAGTAAGGCTTTACAGTGGGGTGGGAGCTGCTGTACAATGGTGCCAATGCTGTATATGGAAGTGACATTGTGATTTTCAGGCCAGTAGACTGTACAGGGATTTGTCACAGTTCACTAATGGTAGCAACAGGAGTCAGGACCCAAATGTAGACATGCAGGCAGAGTAGAAACATTTTTGAAGGGGTTCACTGAGAGGTGGCAGTGACAGTATGTACTGAACAGATGAGCAGGCAGGGGTGACAAGAATGCAAAAGTTGCAACAGGAATGATTTGGAGTGTAAACTAGATAAGTGATTAAAGTAAGCACAGCTGTTAAGGAAGTTGGCTAATATTCACTTCATATCTAATTTATTGCTTTGTGTTCGGGCTGTTGTGTGTGTGTGCGTGTGCGTGTGTTAAACCGAGTGCCCCAAGAGAGACAAGTAGGAGACATTCAGTCTTTGGCATCAAAGAGGGAACATTACATCACAGTAGCATTTGTCTTTATCTTCACGTTTCTAAGCGAGAGCCAATATATTCATTTATTTTAATAAGGTTGAGTAAACTCTTCTCATTTAGAAAAGATTAGGATTAATCAACAGACACACATGGGTATGAAAATAATGTAATACATTCAGATTTATGATCAATGCGCAGACAGCAATTATAATACTCATTGTTAGACAGTTTCACATATTATATAAAAATTAATATATATTTCTAGAACTATATTTTGCTAAACAGTTAATGCATGAGTGTAATGCATGTGTATGAGAGCTCTCTTAGTAACGATGTCCTTATCTCACTTATTTTGGTTGTGTGCACACTACTCATGCTCTATAATATGATGAAAAATCCAGTTACCTGAAGATGACATGGAGGGCTACTCTTTCTCTAATACACACACACTCATAAACACACATGCACACACACGTCCACACAGGCTGACAGATCAATACAGTCTCATTTCACACCTTGTGCAACCAAACTTCTCCATTGCCGAGGCAGCAAAACAGACAGACAACAGATATAGACAGAGAAAGGATTGGAGATAGGCAGATAGAGAGATGGAGGGTGTCAGAAACAAGGTATTAATGGAGAGCTGAAGTCAAAGCTGTTTGAAATGGAAAAATGAAGCCTGGGTGGCAGGAGTGTTTCAGCTTTTGGCCAAATGGATGTGTGTCTGTGTGTTATTTGTATTTGGAGTGTGTAAATGATCAGACAAGTGTTTAGAGTTCAAAACAGCCTGTTACCTTGTTTCTTACATAGACATTGACTTGGCTCTAAAATGGCTCCCAAAATTTTTTTTCCCCCACTGTATTCTTGTCTATTTCTCCTCTTGTTCTACGTTGAAGATGTTAAGCTGATGGTTTTATTCATTTGCAGCTTCCACAAAAGAAGAAGAAAATGTAAGAGCAGGTTAAGCTTACTGTAGATCATCAAAACTACAAAACAACTCCAAAAATAGGAAATATAAAACACAGTGTTAGTGCTCTTACATCAGTCCTTTGACTCTATACAATAATCATCTTTGAGAGGAGTCTAGGGATGTTCTCCAGAATATCCTCTCATCTCCACTGTTCTCCTTGCCGCTCCTCTGAAATGACAAACAACGTGAGACAACAGCAAATATGTGAATATGCCTTTAGCTTATTCTGTGTGGCATGTTTGTGTGTGTGTGTGCACTTCCATGTCAACCCGAGACAGATGCTTAAAATCTGTCCTTGCACAGCCTCTCCATTCCTCACAGTGTGTGTTCATGTGTGCATATACCTCCTCCCTCATTCGCCCACTTCATATTGGCTCCATTCCACAGGCTGCAGACTTTAGTAATCAATATATATGTGTGTGTCTGAGTGTGCGTGTGAGTAATGGAGTGGAATCTGACAGCAATTGTCAGTCATCTCACACGGGCTGTGAAATAGAATCTAAAATGGAGCACCAAAAAGCCATGCGTATGCTTCCACTCATTTATACGTATGTGTACGGGAGCTAGAAAGCAGTTGATTAACATCCATCTCTGCATCACCTCTTCCTGAGCCACCTCCAAACAATAAAAACCATTACATCCACTTTGCTGTACACCAGTGAACGTTTGTCATCCCATTCTGCCGGATAACAACACCGCAAGATTACTTTTGTTCGGCCATTATTCATCCTTTTATGTTACCATTCATTCCAAAGAATTGCCTTGTAACTCACCTCTCATGAACTGGAATCCTGTTTGTTTGTTTCATGCCAGTTTTAAAGCTCAATTTGCAGGTTTGTTGTCCTGTGTGTGCTACTGAGTCAAACCTGATGTTAAGCACGATATCATTTAGAGCTTCAGGTCATTCGCTGAAGTACAGCATTTGTCATTATGGTTGCATAAATATAATATTTTTGTAATAAATACAACTTATTTAATGTTAATCCCTCAAACAGAATTTAATAAACTTTTGTCACTAATAAATAATGCAGGTCTTCATGCAAGAGATGACTATTCAATTTTATAGTGTGTTTTTAAGGGACTATTGCCAGAAATGTTTTTCCTGACCGCTGTTTGATCAACAGTAAAAAAAAAAAAGAGGTTTTCATTTTTCCATGGGAAAAAGTTTATTAAGTCAGATGTTAACTGACATGCATGCCCTTTGGCTTTGATCACCCAATGAGAAAGCCAAAGTCATCTTATGGAGCAGTGAGACGTGTACAAAATCATCACTGAACCTGAGCTCAGTGGAATAGAATGGAACTAAGACATTAGACAAAACCCAACATTTGTATTGTTTACTGTGACGGATCATCAAGTGTGGGTAATTTTCCAGTCTGTGAAAATTGCTTTTCATCATTAAAAGAAAAATTGCACCAAATTGCTTTTTGGAAGTAAGAAAAACAAGCTCTATTGAAGCCAATTTTAAAGTTAACTATATGCAGACCCCGGTAGGGGAGTATCTAATGACAAGAATGATGATTACACACAACTGAGTCATGTATCACTTTGTCAATCAGCATTTCAACAGTCCAGTCTTATTCTTTGTGACCATAATACATTTGTAAAGCTTGGTTGTAACACCTCCTTGCCTGTTTGCATTGATTCGATTCTGATCTACTCTCCTAAAGTGGGGCTACATGTTGACGTCAGTATTAATGTTTATATAATGATAAAGTGGAACCAGAACTTCTCAGTGGTATGTTATGTGGCTCATTTCATATGTTAAGATAAAAATGATGCTAGTTTTTTCATTATTTATGTTCTTATCCGCATGTAACAAACTCCGATTTTGATAAGCTTTGATAAGTCTTTGCGACCTAAACATCACATTGTGATATGTATAAAATCCCTCATAAATCAACTACCCACGTCAAACTTTTCATCATCTTCAACTAGGGTTGGTTTCTTCTGAAACAAGTACAGGGCAGCATATCTACTGTATATAATAATACAAAAGATCTTTTTTTTTTTAAACTTGGATTGAGATATGGATTTATTTTCAGGAGCTAAGGAAAATAATCTGCAATTGAAATATCCCTTATATGAACTTAATGGCAGAACTGGAAAATGGGTTGATTTTTTTGAATTACCCCTTTGTTTTTCCTGTTTGTCATATTATGAAGTTTTTTCCATTGATGCGTGACAGTTATAAGTTGTTGGAAAATGAAAATGCAACATGGAAACAAAAGAGTTTTCTCATATTTGACATTTTGATGTAAATAATTCCCACCCACAGATGTTAAAACTCCTTGCTGTGAATAGTTAAAACTTCACTAGTGTAATCATTATTCTGGATTCAAGTATATTTCATTTGACTTAAAGTTTATTCTTTCAGTCAGTCTAGTTTAGGGGCTTCTTTCAGCTTGGGTGGTTAGATATTTATATTTGGCTGAGCAATGTGGGAGACCAGAGTTTCCAAATCCTGTGTGAGAGAAAAAATTAGAATACTGAATATCTAAGTGCTGTTGCATAAGAGTCTTAAATGAGTTCATGATAATCGGTAGACAAACACAGTTACATAAACTGCACACAAGCATCCTTCCGTGTATTTGTTTGGCCATCCGTGTGGATTTGTGCATGAAGGAGCGCCTGTGAATATACTTCGTCCGCTGTGTGTATATGCTCGCAGCAGCATGTGCGGAGTCTGGAGTGAAGAGATGAGATTTTTCACGTCATTCGCGTTTTACTTTACTTTTTATCATGCTGTTTTTCTTTCATTCAGTTATTCGCCCTCCTACTCTTCTTGCCCCTGTTGTCTTGACAATTCTTTACACCCCTTCTCATTCTTTATCATGTTTATTCAGTCTTTTTCTTCATCATCTTTTTCTCCAACTTCATCTATTTCTTTATTTTTCTTTAACAGTACTACTTTTTTTCCCCTACCCATCTTATGTTTTGGGATTTATTTCGGTCTGACAAGCGTGACCGCAACCTTTGAAGCAGCGTTGATGGTATATTTCCCCACCGCAGGTCATTTAGATGCAGTCAGGGTGGACGCAAAGTGTGCGCATAGGGATCGAGCAGCCTCGACGCTCGGCCAAACCTGTATAACGAATTGCACTGCTAATAAGATTTGAAAGGATAAGAGGAAAGTGGTATGTGTATGTGTGTGTGTGTGTATGAGAGGAAGTGGAAAGAACAAATGGGAAGAGAATGCTAATAGTTCTGTCAAGACCTTGATGAGTCAAGTGTTTACTTAAAGCAAGACACATGCGAGTGCCCACCGACCTATGGATACACACAGACATACTGTACGTGCAGCTGCTTTGTGGTGATTTTAAGGTTTTCTTTCCATTTAACATTTCTGCTTCATGTTTGTTTTTATAATTCACCTTCCCACTGAATTCTAATCTCCTCTCTTTGCATGAGTAATGACCCGTATAAAAATAGCCACTTATTTGAAATTACACAGTCACTTACCTTGCACTCACAATAAATAAATAAATTTGTAACTTTCTTTAATCAAGCACTATGCGGGTAGAGCCAGTTTTAACAATATAATAAAAATTCAGGTGATTACATAGAAACTACCTCAGGCTGAGGGGAAATTAAAATATATATTTGAACCTTTATTTATTAATGTAATGTTGACTCAGCCCGTATGCTTCTTTCAGCATTGCTCTGGTTCATGCTGCATATTAACACCTTGGAAGTGTCTCCTGTATACAGCTTTCTGTTGTTGGCCAGGGGGCAGCTCCACTGAAGCAGATGGAGGTTCAATGCCTTGCTCAAGGGCATCTTTGAAATACTTTGCTGCGGGAGGGGCAGCTGTTAATCATTTGTATTTTGCACCCACATCTGAAGGCATTTACAGAAGCTCAGTCCTCTTTTTTTTTTTTTTTTCTGAAGTAAAATGCAGCTCATTGACATCCATACTAAAGCTCATATCTGCTGAAGGCCAAGCTAAGTCAGTCTACGCGAATGAAATATTGCATTACACATTGAAATAGATTTACATTCAGAGGTTGTCACCATCCCTGCTTACTCATTGGTGTATCATCGTCACAGCAATTCCTCCGGGAAGTTCAGGGCTCTCTGCTGTGTGAAAATAGGAAATGCTGTCATCAGCGTTTACTGGAGGACACGAGAGAGAGAGAGGAAAAAAAAAAAGATATATGTAGGGAGGTAGAGTGGGAGAAAAGATAGGAGTACTGCAAAGGGAGATAGTAAATGACAAAGGTGAGAGCATATGAGAAAAGTGAACGGCAGAGAAAAGGTGAAGAGGATGACAGATAGGAGAGCAGCAGCTGGAAATAGAAAAGGTGCAATGAAAGACGTGGATTGAGGGAGAAAAAGACAGACAGCTCAATGTTGAATTATACCATCAGTGGGAGAGACGGAAAGTAAGAGAATGGCTGACAGAATGTGTGCCTATAAGGCCTTTGGTGAGCAGAGTTGACTGAGGTAATGAATGATTCTCTCGCTCTGTGATTCTCCCCCCCCTCCACACACACACACACACACACACATACTGACACAGTGTGAACTGAGATAATGACATCAGTGTTAAGTCAGCGATGACTAAGTGTAGTCCTCCAAAATAATGCTGTTCAGCAATAGATGACTCTTCTCATGGCTACTAAGCACACAAGTGTGATGTAAGATGATGTCCTGAGAAGTCAGCAGGTTTAGGTGCATGCAGTCCACTCATTATGTTCCTATGTACAAAGCTGGTTTATGACTTTAAAAATACTCCATGTTTTTCCATATTTTCTTAACTTTTGTTACATGATCTGTCCTAAAAAGGATTGTGTACTCAGGAAAGATGCCCTTTAAACCAGAAGTGCCATGCAGAAGGCACAAGTACTAATAATAGGATTTTGATGTGTCTGTGTTTTATACTGGCAAGCACTGAATTAGACACCAAAAAGAGGTCTCTTTTTAAACTTACAATAGGAGTAATGAAAAAATATGCCCCTAGCTTAAACACTTAACCGTTTTTGGTTTCAAGCTGGGAATTCCTGAAAAAAATATGCTTATCACTTAATACTTTTTCAGATTATACATTACAACATAAACTAGAGTTCTGTTTAACCTACTGGCACCTCAGAAAATAAGTATATAAAGTTATGTTTTAGGAATATTTGAATGTGCATAACTTTTTCTGTCCAATAAGGAACTTTTGTGAATTTCAATTCTGTACACTTTAAGCACTTTCAGATCTATCTGTCTATCTATCTATCTATAGGAATAGATAGATAGATATATACTGTATTTATGGCCTCTGCATAAGGATAACAAATTGCAAAGTGTAAACACACACACAAGACTATTTTAGCCATGTATTTGTTCAGTGAGACGCAACAAACCCTTTACTGTACTTTAGTAAATGCTCCAATATAGTTAGTACTGTATATTTATCTGGTGACTGAGGTTCTGGGCCACCCAGCTCAGAGTGCAAGAGCCTGCTGTGTGTACTTATGTGTATGCATGTGTGAATATTTGCTGAACAGTCACTACTACGTGAGTGAGTTTTAGTTTGAATGCATTTTTATCCATAACGTGCATTGTGTTTGTGTTAAGGTGCATATACTGTATCTGTGTGATCGTATCTGACTGGCAGTCTTGTAAATTATGTCTGTGTGTGCTTGTTCTGTATGTGTGTGTGTGTGTGTGTGTGTGTGTGTGTGTGTGTGTGTGTGTCTATGCACTGTGTATGTGTATACTGTATGAAAGGCCACCCTACATGAAGGCTGTAGGAATTCGCTCTCCGAATAGCCTCCTGTGGAAAAGACCACTGGGTGTTGAACACAGTATTTGTGCAGTGTATTTGTGAGTGTTTGTGTGTTTAAGTGTGTTGCAGCCTGGTCTAAGCAGCTACTGTATCTGCTGTATTTACAAAAGTGGCTTGGCAAACGGGTTGAGTAAACATGCTGTTTTTTGGTTTCAAACAGGTAAACGCACAAGCTTGCATTCAGACACGACACACAAAGTCACACATACATGCACACTGCTGCAATATGACAGAATTAAAATGTGTATTCACCTTTCTCGTTCTTAGTGCATCTTTTGTTCAGTTTTTATTTTCAGTTCACTTTACACCTGTCCTGCCTCCCTTCTTTGTCAGTCTTCCTCGCTTTGTGTTCATCTCACACGTTCTCTCTCCAGCGTAAGGCTTTATCCACAATTACAGCGTACGTCTGAGAGATCAATAACCTCTAGTTTGGGAGAAAAAAGCAAACAGATTTTTAAAAAAAAAAAAAAAAGCACAGTTGTGGTACTATATTGAAGACAAACAATAGGACAGATTCTCTTAACACTCTACTACTTTTGTCTGAATCTAACATGCCTCTACATGGAATACAAAACCATAAAGGCAGATGTCATGGACACAGTAATTCAAAAATATATTTTGGTGTGATTTGCAGTTTGGTATAATCTATATATAATCATATTTAAATGTGTGGAGGCCAAGCCATGAAATAATAAAATAATCAAAACCAGTCAGCACAACCCCCAGATAGCATATCAAAATAATGAATTAAATTATCTGTTATAAAACAAGATAAAGTGGTTGGCTTTCTTCAATCCATATAAATGCCAAGCAAAAAATAACATTCCCAACCATGTCCTTGAACACCCCGTACATGAGTAGAGACCTCAACCCCCCAGTGTCGAACCCAAAGTTATGCCCTTGGATTCAGTGAATTATTTTAACCTAATCATTTTGCAAACTATAACCAACACCACCACTTTCATGACATGTCATAAAACGTAGATTGAATAACTAACCTCCTGGCTAGCAAATAAAATCAGTGTTATTGATATGGTTAATTAATTTAGCAGTTACAGATTTTACACGTGCAAACCTGTAGTCTGCAAGCCACAAGTCTAGAGGATAACTACTCCATATTTGAAAAAAATAAAGTTTTTAATAAAGCATTTTATGGCTGATGGCAGGTAGAGCTGTGGAAATCTTATTTCCTCAAGTGAGGTCCGTTTATGAAAATTTGATTTGTAAAGGCAAAGGGTGCTTGATGATTATTGGTTAATTATTTAACCCATTTGATGCAATTCAGCAGCTCCTGTAGTATATTCAAAAGCTACACATCTCATTTCTAGGAAAACATGTCTGCAATATTTTAAGTGTAAATATAAGGTCTGTTTTATAAATTATAGTTGATTAATAGATCAACAGGACAGCATTACTGATCTTTTTTTTTTAAATGAAAATGTCAAAACATATCATCTCCAATCATCACATTAAAAGTGATATTTGTTTCAGTTTATTTGGACGTTACTGTATCATTGGGTTTTTGGACTGTTGTTCTAGACCAACCAAGCAATGTAAAACTTAAAACATTTGAAGTTGATGAATGGATTAAGAGATCACTTAGTAAGGAAAGTTACTGCTTGCATGCATGTGCTATCTAGATTTACTTTGAGTTTACTCATAATAGATAACAAAATATTACTTTGAAGTGAGGAACTGATGCTCTTAACTGCAAGCCAGTAGAACTGAATTTGGAAAAGGTGGAGCAGTGACTTCTTGTGTGTATGTGTGTGTGCGTGTGTGTGTGTCTTTCATCCACACTGGTAAGACCTCAGCTCTGGTTCTGATTAACGCCCTGTAAAAACACCTCTGTTCAGGACATCACAGCCCGTACATCACACTCTCCATCACATACACACACATACACACATGCTGCGCAGCTCCTGGAGGCTCCCTGTACACAAAGGGGAGTCTACACCCATCATTCAAAGCCTTATAGGCCTTAAGAATGTAGACACACACACTCACACTCTCATAGACCCACAAAGTCCTCTGTTTTCTTAGCTTTGATACACTTATAGAGTTCAGAGGTGAGAGGGCTGGAGGTAACACTGTGTTTTTCCAGAGCTTTCTAACCACCTAAATCTGCTGCTACACACACAAGGAGGTCCAGATGGCTGGGTGGAGACAAAAACACTCTCTCAAACACTTATACACACACAGTCATGCTTGAATGCAAAAAAAAAACAATGCACATGAGAAGCACTCGTATATGCACTTCAGCGTTCTGTTACCTGATGAGTCCCATTCATTGAGGTTGTGTTTAGACTGGTTATTCAGACTCAAACCAGGTTAACTATCCAATTTACCATGTTAATAATAATATTAGTCTTCAGTACTGCGAGAAGTAGAACTCATGTACTGTTACTGTGTGTAAAACAAACATGATACTCTAGCTGTGTGATATGGCACTTCCAACACAACACACAGCAACAGGGCTGTACACGATACATAGTAGCTGACATGTTCAGGTCCTCTAAATCTCAGCCAGCTGAGAGCAGTCGCATGCGATCAGTGGCTGAATTTATCACTTCAAGTCAAGAGCCGTCATCCACTTGCACATGCGCGAGAGTGTGTGCTTGGGTGTGCGTACATGTGTGTTTATGGGCTCGACCTCTGCTGCCTCTTGAGACACGATTGACGTTGTCTTTAGCGAGCAATTATAGCCAGAATGACTGTGAAAAAGGTCACAGCCACCCAACTATCAACACTCCACACCAAATGCCAACAGTGTGTCTGTGTGTGTGTGTGTGTGTGTGTATGCTGTACCCAAAATGCCAGCAGCCACACTATCAGGCTTGACCCCAGCCCTCCCTCAGTGCTTACGGATAATCTGCAGCAATCCAGCATGATTGATGAGAGAATTTGTGTTGCCAAGCAAGGCGGTATGTGAATGAGGAAGTTGTATTAGTGAATAAGGAAAGGAGCGTAACATTAACAGTACAGTGGCAATAGTGCGATTATGTGTCGCGTTGTGTGTGTGTGTGTGTGTGTGTGTGTGTGTGTGTGTGTGTGCGTGCGTGCGTGTGTGCGTGCGCGTGTGCGTGTGCAAACTGTGGATGCCTTTTAGGCAGGACAGCCAGTGATGGATGAGGTGCCATATAGCAATTTTTCCTGTTATTGTGGTCATTAGGGTCACAAGGACAGTAAACTCATTAACATTTGAGCTAATTAATGCCTGACTTCTGTGTGGATAAACACCTGTCAGTTAGTTTACAGTCAGTGTCAGGGTTTAGATAAATGTTAAATCTGTCCACTATAAAAAGACTGTTCGGAACTTGAGATTTAGTTTTTTTTCTAAAAACCTGAAGCTTTTTAATTACTGAAGCAAGACACTACACTCTTTATCTTCATAGTAAGAATGGAAAGGTGATGTTTATTAGGTATGATAGGGTGGTAGTTTTTTAAATTTAAAGTTCTGCTTCCCTCTGATGCACCTGTGATGCACACATCACTTGTGCAGTGATTCTTTTTTTCTTTTTCCTCTATTTTGGTTGTGCCATAAGGTTAATTTCTATATTTCCCTTTGAATTCATAAGATACATTTATTTAGTTTGCGTTTTGTTCTGATGTTGTTTTCAATCATTTTTAGCACTGGTGCAAGGAAGTAAACAGTACATTAGGGTTTTTGTATGCACCATACAGTTTAACTTCATGGAACTGCTCTTTTGAGCAATAGGTACACTATTTTCTATGGACATCTCATTGTGAATGGAAAGAAAATGATAATCTTTTAGAAAATGCTGCTTGTATATCATTGCCGCAAGGTAGGACAAATGTGTTAAGAGTCGGTCAGACAGTTAGTTCACTGAATGGTGCACAGAACAGAGGTCTTATGTCTGCACTAAGGATCCTTTTGATGTACAAGCTTACCCCCTGGACAGGATGCCTTACCTTAGAGTTTCAAGGTTTTACATTTTATGATGATGAAATTGGAATATAGTCCCAAAAAGCATCTGTAGTTATTCACCCTTTCTCCTTGTTCTAGGCAAATTTTTTCTATAATTTGAGACTTTCTCATGACTCTCTACATCTTTAAAAAGTTTTGGATATAAAACTTTAGGAGGATGTATGTTTTAGCTCCAAGAGAAGTGTTGTGTGGCAGCCTGTTCTGCACTTTCCCTGGTTGCTATATTAGGCAGCACTTCCTGTTAATGTACGTGACCTATTCCTCCAGATTTCAAGTTGTGTTGCTCTGAGAAAGTATGCTATATAAAGCAAGTAGACAGGGAAAGGTGTTATTCTACAGATGTTTAACATGCTCTTTGGTGCCACACGCTTTTTTTCAGCGTGTGAAAAACAGTCAACCTCCAGCTATGTCCTGGCAGGGTAATGCAGCACTATCTCAACATCATCATATAAATGATCTATAAATCTCAATTCAGTACGTTCCTTTAAGAAATTACTACTACAAAATAGCTACGTATAAACTTTATAAGTAAAATAATTTGTTTTACTATTAACATTGCTTAATAGTAGGTGTCATTTTTGTATCCACATAGTGGATATCTTACTTTGAAACGAAACTCTGTTTCCTGCCAGTGGTCAGAACAACAATTGAAGTTGTCTATTGTTATGTACTCCTGCACATTTGATAGCTGTGGTTGATGTTCCTGAGGGCTATAAACTCAACTGTTTCTGTAAATCAGACAGCTCATTTATTACCCAGGAGAACACTTCTCTTATTTTCTCTGCAGACACATTTATAATGAGTTGTTCTATTTCTGACAGCTCACTGACAAGGGTGAATTTGGCCATTTGGTTTTGAGAGAAAGTGACAGAGTGAGAATATGATTACATGTGCATGCGTATGTAGTTAATTAGTCATTTAGTGAAATGTGGATTATAATTAATAAGCAAGAAGAGGCCACTACCATTCTGGCAGTACTAAGGCAGTAGCGGTTATTTCAAGGGGAGGTTTTCCATTACAGGACGCTCTGTTGTACTATTTGGCCAACTAGTGTACCTGTGTGATTTTGGACGTTTCACATTGTGAGGGAAAACAGCCCAAAGAAAGAAAGTATGTATATGCATTTCTTAAAGAGAAGGATGCCTTCTATTTTCATACACACACAAACATGCACACCCAGGCCCGCCTAGTGCATTTCCCTCCTGACTTTCCAATTTAAATGCAAATGTTCCCAAATCGGACTCCACAAAGACGCAGAGGCAAAATCATTTGACGCAGCAATGAATTATATATTTTAATTAAGAAGCCAAAGAATCACGCCTATTCAGCCTTTTCCCCTTTAATAAGAAATGAATAAATAAATATGGAAGAAGGGAAGAAGAAAAAGGGAATAAATGGGAGAGTCGGGGGTGGGACGGATGGATAGATAAAGGGAGGAGGGTTTATATTGAGTTTGTGTGATTGCAGCGCTAACCGCCTGTGGCCTGTC
Source organism: Mastacembelus armatus (assembly GCF_900324485.2). NCBI lineage: Eukaryota > Metazoa > Chordata > Actinopteri > Synbranchiformes > Mastacembelidae > Mastacembelus > Mastacembelus armatus. The sequence goes on along the minus strand of NC_046644.1, from coordinate 7,992,507 downwards.
ATTATGTGAGCGATCTGAAGCTGTCAGATTTCAAAACTGTATTGTTTGCTGATAGACGGGCTAAATACCCCCCCAGTTTCAAGCATACGCGCACATAACGTACTCAAGCGTTTGCACCCAGAGAGTCCCAAATGCATGCACACACACTGTGCGGATTTTGATGGGCAAACCAGCACTTAGAAAACGAAGAGCAGAGATGGGGATTGTGATGCTCTGACAAGGGATGCAATTTTAATTTCACCCCCTGTCACTCTCCTCAATATTTGCTCAGATGAAATACATATGAGCTGCCAATCACTCACACATACAAATAGACACACAAGTGCACACCCACAAATACACAATCTCTCAATCGCATTCATGCATGAAAACTTTTACTTACTTTTTCCTTCTTTTGAAATCACAGGTACAACTACACAAAGCTTCATCATTTAATATATTATAACTGAAAAAGAAACTTTTTTAAGGCAGGGGCTAACACTAGAGTTGGATATTGGCAGTTGAGATCCCAGTAATTTACAGGAATTGTCATGGTAATGAACTCCCCTGTCGTGTGAAGAAAACTGGAGATTTATTTATTTTTTTTAGCTTTTGTCTCTGTCTGCACCTGCATGTTTGCCTGCATTGCTATTAATGTATGCTAAAATAAATCTCAGTAGCACTTTAAGGAACTGTAAAGTGTAATCTTATAATGCTGTTACTACAGTAATATAACTAAACTACTTTTTCATGTAGTAAAAAGCAGCTTGCATTATAGCTTTGTGACAAAATACACTCTAGAATAAGTGAATGAAGCACAAAATCTGTGAACATGTGTAGCAGCAAGTGCAGAAGATAATTCATGTTACAATGCTTCCATGCCTTAACAATAAAACCAAAATGGATGCAGACAACAAATTTTCCTTCCCTGTCACTGCACATAGTGAAAAAAGTCAGGTCACTTGTAAGAACAACACAATACGGTCCCTTATAACCTATTAAAGCTGGTAAGAAAATGCTGAAAAACAGGCATAAAATTATCCTGTATTGTTGATATTGTTATTAAGTCAGAAAATGACCATCACTTCAAATATTTTGGTTTAAAACCAAATTTATTTATGAAAATCCTGAGGCTGTATTCATAAAGATCCTAAGAATCCTCAAAGAGCTCCTAACTTTCAGCTTGGAGTCTTAGAGTGATTTAGGACTAATCTTAAAGCAACTCTGTGCAGGGAACAGGCAGAAACTCTTATCTCACTGAGGAGGTGGGGCTGACCCGATTGTTACTTATGACGCATCTTTTTGAAGACCACATACAAACAAACGTACATGATATATTATGAGCCTTTGGAAAAAAATAGGCTTACCCTATTCACACAAAGTAACTGGGGAAATATGGTCTTGCTGTTTATAGTCTGCAATGAAAACAACTTGAACGTTGATGCAGTGGTTCCTCTTTCTATTTACATAAACCTCTTCATTTTCTGACAGTGCAATAATTTGGATGTGTGATCCATCAGTTACTCCAACAACACTGGGGAAGCTCATATGTGCCTTTTTGTGAGCCTGCAAGGTGTGAATGTCTTGTGGAAACGAAATGAACTGTGACATGATATGAGGTTCTGAGAGAGTGCTGTAATTGTTTGCATCATCACTCTGCTGATGGATGATTGTGACAGACCCAAGTCATCACTGCTGCATTGTTGTATTTTTACCAGTTGCCAAATATTTGAGTTGTGATGACTTTGATTTCTGGCGTGGTGGCGTGTTTGCGCTGGGTAGGAGACGTGAGTGCATCTCCAATAAGATCAACCACAAACATTATTCCTGCACAATCTGATCTGTAACATTTGATTAACTCACTGTGATTCTGTTTTGAGCACATTTCTTCTCCCTCTTCATCTTTCTGCCATTTTCTCCCCTGCTGAAGAAACTCTCCCCTCCTACCTACTCCCAACGCCTTTCCTCCCTGAGATCTTTTAAGGGTTAAGATGCTTTATGAATAACTTTGAGTTCATAATTACACGTTTGTCAAAAAACATGATCATCTACATCTTTGGACATACTTATTGTCTGGGGAAGCATGTGCCTTTGTAGGTAAACAACTGGGTGGATCAAGTGTATTAGCATCTGTTTCCTACTTATACTAAATATATTATGGTGGAAGTGCATTTCCCAGTTTATCTGTTTATTTATATGCCAGTTCCCCCTTAATGAAAAGCATAATTCAGGTGTGACAGTTTTATTTAATTTTAGGCACAATTAATTTTACAGTTTAAGAAAACCTTTCTTTTTTCTGTACTGTAATAAGCTATTTGAGTGTAAAAGCTTTTCTTTTCAAACACCATTAGCTGGGTCATTTATGAAAACATTCCCTGGTGTGTTTAACATCTTTGACTGTTTTATTGCTTTTTGACATTTTAGCCTGACTCTAAAAGCTTTTTCATGTTCTTGAACGTCACTCAGCAGCATTCGCAGATAGGTTTCTTCTGAGCTGCTTATACATGGTGTACTGGTGTTCATGTGAAGGATATTATAAATGAGAAATGGAAGTTTAGAGATACTGTAGTGTAGTGAAGAGAGTGGGAAAGACAGTGAGATGGCAGGAGAGGAGAAGTGGAAACATGAAGTAGGAGAAGGATGAAGCTAAACAAAGAGTAAGAGGTAATGGAAGATGACAGAGGATTGTAACAGCTGGATTCTCGAAGCAAAAGAACAAGAAATTTCACTTTCCCTTCTTTGCCTCTATTTAGAGTGCTCACTCTGTTCCCCACACGCAGACATGCACACATCTTATTCACTGCAGGTCTCAGCAGCAAGCAGACCCTTAGACTTTGTCTGTAACAGAGCCAACCATATCTTCATGCTGGACAGCAGAACGGATGGGGAAAGGGAAAACAGGCAGGCCATATTTGAATATTATGATCTGGATTCAAGCTGTCTTGTTGACAGGGACCCACCTTGCTCGAGCGTCTTTCAACAGGATGGTGAATTCAATAGTGTAGTTTTGTTGTAGATGACTCTTACCTCTGACCTCCTAGTGGAAGTTTGAAATCAACAGAGCAACCTTAACCCTGTCATCTCTAAAGCTGACAAATTAACGTATATCTTTGGTGTTTAAGGTGTACAAAAGGTGTACATATAAAAAATGTAGGAGAGGAGATTCGACTATTTTTAGACAGACAACACTAACACGCCATTTCTGCTAACCCCATCAGGTTGGTTATAATGCTTGAACCAAATCTAGGGTACTTACCAGTTCCCTTAAATGGTCATTGTATGGTTCTTGAACCTCTTCTCTTATAACCATGAACTGTCCCTTTAAATATTTCTGTTTATCTACAGGTTAAAGAAAAAGTTTCCAGTTGGAAAAACATGTTTGCTTCCTTGCCCATAGTTAAGTGAAAAGATTAATGCTGCTCTTGTGTCTTTATAGTCTAGCTAGTCTTTCTTTTCCCAGTATTTTGATAAGTTACCCAGGTACTGGATGTTGCTTTAAATGAAGCATCCAGTCATGTATGTAATTTCAGTCTTGTCTTCTAAATCTCTGCAAGAAACTTTTCTTTCAAATAACAAGATTTATTAAGTAAGTCAGCCTCAGCTTTGATTAAACAATTGCTTTCAATGTGGAGAAAAACTCAAAAATGGAGTAATGTGGCAGCATGGTAGGTGAGTGGTTAGCACTGTTGCCTCACAGCAAAAAGATTTCTGGTTCGAAACCTGGCAGCGGCCTTTCTGTGTGGAGTTTGCATATTCCAGTGTGAGTTGCGTGGGTTTTCTACGGGTACTCCAGTTTCTTCCCACAGCTGCTTTTGTGACCTTTTCTTGGCCTTCTCTGATTTGTAAGAAGCGTCACTTATTAGAGTGAATTGCAAGCATCTGACAGCCCCTTTCCTCATTAAAGATATGTTTTAGAGCATATTTTAACTGAAAAATATTTGGTAAAAAGTTGCATACAACAGCTGAAAAAGCAATGGTTGACAAAAGCCGGAGAGAATGAGAAAGTAAAAAGAGGAGCGCACCATTCACTTCCATCATCATGAAATCAACATGATGAAATCAACATGAAATATTAAAATTGCTAATACAATTGTTTTATGTGAGGCCATAATGACATGACTAAATGCATATGAAATATTGTAGTTGTGTATTTGTTTATGGTGTGCTATAGCTTTAAGAGCTGCTGGCCATAGCCCATCCCAGAGAGGATGGACCCATTAGGCTGATGAACAGAGAGAGAGAAAGAGAAAGAGAGAGAGAGGGAGGGAGATACAGTGAAAAGCCTAACAGTAGTAAGATAAGTAAAGAAAGGAATACTATTTGATGTAAAGGGATTTGACTAGTGAGAGGAACCGCAAAGGAGGGAGAAAAGGCCACTTCAGGGACCATAAAAGTGAAAGAAGATAGAGAGATACTGAGAGATTCAGAGAGAGGACAGGAAGCGGCTATCTATCCATCTCTCACATGGTGTTGTAGGCGTCTATGGGTCTGTCAGTCACTCAGGAGGACAGGCGGACACACTCATTCGCCGACTCTTTGTCTCTTGCACACACTCACGCTGATGCCTTTACTCTGTGTGTGTCTACAGATGGCAAACCTTGTGACATCGTTGTGCTGTGTAGTTCTGGCCGCAGTGGTGGTAGCCTACGCTCAGAGACGCAGTCAACTTGGTGAGTATGCGTTTTATCTTCATTGTTTCTGTTTTTTTTTTTTTTTCTACTGTGCTCTTCTTTGCCTCTTAACTTCACAGTGGCCTTCTCTTCTCAGCTTCCTTTTCCTATCTCTGCATCCCTCTACAAATCTCACTTCAGTTTAGTATAACTGATGTTCATTCTACTCTATGGCGCTCTGCTTTATTTGCAACTTCCCCCGACTCCATTACTCCACTTTGATCATACCACCTTTTATTTGGTTAGTTCATCTTATTCAATGCCCTCTGCTTTTATAATACTGTCTGTCAGTGCATACACTACTAATGGTTTTGCAGCAAACTTTTAATTGCGATCTAGCTGATGACTTGTGAAGTTATGGGGTAAGATTTTTTTAAATTGTGAATGTCACTGTAATTTCACTACAGGCTGGTTACTTGTTGTGGGCTCGAAGGTGCAGCAGTAAAAAGAATGACCCTGTGAGATAGCTTAGGTGGAATTCACACAAACAAAAAAACAATGGCTGACCAAATTAGCTTGTCATCCCTCACTGCGTGGTGCTCATATTTTTTGCCACATTGCCAAGGCTACCTCCATAACAAATAATATCTCAAACAAAGAAACCAGTCAGGTCAACTGATGATCATGAGCATGTTTCAAATGATTTGTGTGCTGAGGTTTTGAGAGGGAAGAGAAAAGCTGAAAAGACCTTCTTAACGCAGTGACTGCTCTTCTGAGAGTTCACACAGGATGCATGACCATAAATTAGACAGTAAATGATGTGTGTGTTTAACAGTGGAGTCAATTTGTCACTTGGGCTGTTTAGGTCAGCTGACCCAAAAAAAAAAAAAAAAAGTCTAAGAAAGTCAATAATTCCACAGTGATGCACAGTACTATGTCACGAGGGTGTCTTAGACACATGAGCAAATACACAAACAGGAGAAATGGCTTACGAAATAGGAATGTTATCTTTGGGGATTAGGTGAACGTAGCAAAGAAGTTGAAGACAGACAGAGGACAACTGGAAGAAATCAAGAATGATTGAACAGAAACAAAGACTGACAATAAAAATCAGGAGGAATAATAATTGGCTCAAAGAATGGGCTGAGAGAAAATCAGAGCTGTGCCTTAAACGCCCCCCTATTTTAGTACAGCTTATTACAACTTCTTTTTTTTGCCATATAATATGAAGCTGTATAGCGGTGATCAATCCTTATCTACTTTTAATTTTGTGCAGTTTGTAAAAAAGCACAAAGTAAATAAGATAGGAAAAGCAGGCAAAAACAAAAAAAGTTGACAAGGCAGCACTTCAGGGATTAACTGATGTGGATAGACAGAGGTATGAGTAACATGAACAGAAGAAAGAGAGCTGTCAGTTCAGTCTTCTGGAAAAAAAAAAAAAACTCTGAGTGTGTGAGCACCGTAGTGTAGCTGCCACTGTCTATCACTTCTTTCTGCTTTTTTGTGATCCTGAATCACCTGCCACATGCATGCATATACCCTAGTATGCAAATATTGTATGATTTTTGTATAAGCATTGGCCCCATGACAAAGGTCAATAACAATATAACAGCAAAAGGATTGCCAAATATACCTTTGAACCCAAAATCATATGGACACATATAAACACTGTTATACTCACACAGAGACACTCAAATACACATCTGTCTGTCTTGGAAAGTGTCTTGTTTCTATGACAAATTGCTAGCCTGTTTGATTGACAGGAACCCCTGGGGTCTGCCCCACTTGGCAGGAAGCGTGCAACATGCACACACATGTATACACACACAAGACCAACACATGTGCACACACACATGCAGAGAAAGTACAGAGGAATAGAAAGGGTATAAGCTCTCGTGCTACCTTCATCTGTATGTGCATATAAATGAAGGTAGCACAGACTTGTGTGTAGTTGTGTGTGTGTGTGTGTGTGTGTCTAACATTGAGTATATGGGAAATCCATTAGAGACTTCATAATTAATGACAGCAGTACATTGCCAAGCAAAGACAATAAGAAACCCTGGTAGAAAACATCCACAGATACAGTCAAACAAATTGATACAAGTTCTACATATAGAATTGTCAGTGTCGTTTTGAAGAAGAGAGATAGGAAGTGAAAGAAAGGCAGGTAGGCCACCCAGTTGGAATGTTCTTCTACTATTTAATAGCCCGCTTGGGCTTCCCATCAGACTATAGTTACGGCTCAGTAGGTCCCTACTCATCTACTGGAACCTACTGGTACTTAATAAAAGGTTTAGTAGGTCAATATCATCCCAAATATCTTCATTGTCTTCAAATGAAGATGGAGCTTTCTTGCTTTAAATAAGTTATGTCCTTATGTTTGAATACAACTACTACTCAGTTTGGTTAAGACATTAAAATTACTTCATTAGATTTAGAAAAAGATTGACTTGTATTATATTTGTCTTAAACCACCATGGGTCACTATGCACTGTGGGTGCACATTAATCGGCTGTAACAATCTTCTCAACTACATTTATGTCAGTGCTAATTGCCATTAAATGCTGGCTCTCATTGGTTCCAGTAGGTGTAGTAGTGACCTGCTGACCTATACATATGGGACAGATGGATGCTGATAATGCTTATTCAGTAGCATGACAACAGTGAAATTGGCTGAGAAGGTGTACATGACAAATTGAAGTAATGACAAAATGAGTAAAGAAAATTGAGACAGAAAAAAAGACCTTGTTTGAGTAGGTGTAAGCAGCATTAAATTGAATACAATATAAGAAAATACATCTTGATACAGCGTTGAGTAGGAACACTCTAATTATCCCTTAGTGTCAAATAAATCTATTGCTGGATTCATTTAAAAAAAAACAAACAAAAAACTAAACTTTGTTATTATGAATTCAACAATAATCGATGGAAGTGCTTGCAATGAAGAATATCTTGAAATATTTTAGCACAGCTGGTGTACATTATCAAAACAATATGTGAAAACAACTAATTAACACATAAACTTGATTTACATCTCATACAGATTGGATTCTGGACTGAATTTGTTTTTGTTTTAGCTTTTATATCCAGAGAGCAAATCAAGTACATAAATCAACAAAATGAATGAATTAGGATTAGTTACTAAAAACACCATAATGCCTCAAACACTACCTGTGGGATCAATAAAAGGTGAGATATTTCACTCTGTGTCATTTCCAGCACTGTTGCATAATTTGTGAAGCTACACAATTTTTCCCGTAAGTATAAAAACTTTTCTGATACTGAGGAAAGTTCACTGAATGTGCGATTGCCGTTCACGTTTCGTAATGTGAACAACAACAAAAAAAACCTCTTACATGGAAACCCAAGCAACAGAAAAGACAACCCCTTAATGAGACATCACTTGATACAACAAAGGAAAAAGGAAGTAATTGAAAGCATTAAACCCCCAGAGAGAAAGGCATTGACATTCAGAGGCCATGCCAATTAATCTCCCTTGAATATGAATTTGATTTTGATTGCCAGTGAAAAATAGATCATGAGATGGTTTCAGTGGCATGGGAAAAATATTGGGTGGGTGGAAAAGATGCAAGACAGATGTGGGGAAAGACATGAGAGAATACAGAACAGATGACAGATGAAGTGACAAGAGAGTGAGAGTATGGGAGACAGAGTCGGAGAGGGGCAATGCAGACCCAATTATTAAGACCGATTTTATGGTATATTGCTCAAACACACGTAATTCCTGTTTTCAATATGAAAAACCGAAGCATTCCTTAGGGCTCAGAGTAAAACTAAATGCTAAAATCAGTGCAAGTGTAAACCACTAACAAATACCGCAAATGTTATGACATGAAATTTGCCTGCAAGATGCTGAAGGCCAACTAGTACCAGACATGCTGTTCTGTTCTGCTGACCCTGACCTCTGAACCTCCCTGTGCTTGTTGAGGTGAAGAAAAGATTCCTTGAGGGATGAATAAGGTAATTTTTATTCATTAGATAGACAGCGTATTGTGCTGCCAGCAGAACAAAGGATCATGAAAAATACGTTTATGTGCAGAGCCATAGGAAGTGAAACCTTATGTTGATGAGGTGAGCAACGTGAGTATTTTCAAGTTGTCAATCATGATAATGCCAATTATAGTGTATTGTCAAATAGACCAAATGTACATATTAAACTGTACTATTACAAAATACATAACTGATTAATTATACATAACTGCATAATTATAGACATCCTCAAGGCAAAGGTCTAAATTAAAACAAATTGTTTTTGTAATTGGCTGACTTTGATTGTTTACATGGTTCATCATGCTATTAGATCAAAATCAGTGAGGATTCAGTCTAATTATTTTCAGGTCTAATTCGGAAACAGTTCTAACTATCCCCTTATATGTGGCTTCTTTTGAACAGTGGTTTCATGCAGGCTTTCTACACCTTTGTTTCAAATTAAGTCCAACATTTTAAACCTGTTGACCTGTCCAGGTTGTACCCCTGCCTTTCACCCAAAGAGAGCTGGGATAGGCTCCAGCAGATCCCTGTGACCCTGGTTAAGGAATAAGTGGGTATAGAAAATGGATGGATAGATGGATTTTGAACTTGTTAAGATCTCTGAAACACATGTACTTGCACTCACTGACAATTGCAAAGTGTAAAATCAGGCAACTGAGCGATACCCAGAGTATAAGTTTAAAATTTGATCTATTCGTAAGTGAAGGACTGAGAGTTGAAAAGACAATTCGTACTTTACACATAGACACAGTTAAAAATTGGAATTTCAAACGGAAACAACACACATTCCTCACGGCTGCTCTGGATGTCTGTTTCTTCCAGATTATTCTATTTCAGCAGTGATACGATCACTCACATTACAAACAAGGTGAACCCTCTCATGCACAGACAACCTGGAGATTGATCGCGTACTTGCACGAAATAAGCCTTATTTTCTCTCACTATTTGTCTTAATCTGATACCTTCTTCACCCTCCTCTCTTTGCCTTTTGTTCAGGCTCATTTTAATCTTGAGATATACCTGAAAGTCCCTATCAAAGCAATACAGTGCCATTAATCGGGTGCCTTACACAGTAAATACTAAGAACAAGCACAACAGGAATACCAATGAGTAAATTACAAGAACACTCGATGGAAAGTGGAGGAGGGGACAAATCAATTAAGAAAATTAAACACAGGATGAAGATAATACAGTGCAATTGAGATTGAGTGAATTTTCTATTTAGCTTTTTTATGACAGCAAGAGCAGTGCTATATCTGTCCTCCCACCCCCATGCACCATATCTGCCTGTGTGTGTGTGTGTGTGTGTGTGTGTGTGTGTGTGTGTGTGTGTGTGTGTGTGTGTGTGTGTGTGTGTGAGTGAATGTGGTGACATCATGCTGTTGACTGAGAGAGCATGTTATTTATTGGAGTCCATATCCTGATTGAGAGACGAACGTTTCCACTCATAATCATCCCCTTCATCTCTTCCCTCCCCCTCCCTCGGTGTCTTTTATGCCTCTCTATTTCCCCTCCCTCCTCCTCTTTCGCTCATTCAGTGCTGTGCCCTCTTCCTCCACTTCATCGTTCACATCATCCACACTTGTCGCCCTTTCAGTTTTTCTTCGTATGTGACTTCCTTCTTTTCTTTCCTCACCTCTCTAATTTCTTTGTATTACTTTCTATCTCAAGATCTCTTTTGCCTTTGCCCCATTATACCTCTATCTCCTCCTCTCTTGTCTTTCTATCCATCACCGAAATGGTCAACAGCAGATTTATTGCCCATGACATCATTTGCTGCTGACACTACACCAGTGTTTCATCTCTGGCCTTTGCTGAGCTTCTTTACCTCACACTGACTCGATCTAATTACTATGGACAGAGAAGCGAGAGCAGAAGGGAGACGGGGATCAGGAAATAGAATGGCAGAGTGGAAGAGAGTGGATGAGAGACAGAGGAAGAGTATGACGTTAACTCTCACACTAATTCTATGGTATTGCAGCTGTCGAAGCTGCATTTCTTTCTTGAGCATTTGACACATGCTGCTATGACTTAACAACGTGTCTGGGCATACGCTGTGCTACACTACAGTTTTACTTATTGACACCCTGGTGAATGCATAATATTAAATGTACTTACTGAATTATTCCTTGCAACTTTTAACACCCGCAATCATGAATGACAGCCAAGTTCAATCTAATTCATGTACACGTGGAGATGCACATATGGCCAGATGTATTTGGTATTAAAAGCAAAAGGAGATGTTAGTTGGAAAATACACAGCGAGATATTAGAGATATTTCTGGGAATGGGATTTATTGATTGTCTTAGATGTAGCTTCAGCAAGGGGACAACGGTGTCATCCAATATGACTTCACAAGTTTGCTCAGTTATTGGTTATAATGGTAAGGACGTGTCCCTACTGTCCATATGCAAAACTGAGCTCTTGCATGTCAGTGCTCTATGTACCACTGTTATGTGAGCACTTATATAGCTCATAGTCTCAATATATACATCTAGGACATCAGTCGGCAGAGAAAGCTACTATAATTGCAATATTTTCCTAACTTAATTATGTAGCTTTTTCATACAGTATACTTTCAGTTATGAGTTTTATGAATTCTAAATGCAAATGCAAAATGGCCTACCATTTTGATCCAGTCAGAGAGGTTATTTATTTAGTTCTGACATTTAAAGTCAGATTTTCCTTATAATACAGAAGAGTACAGAAGAGAGTACTGAATTCTCTTAAGACCTAACCATCCAAACATATTGATGCAAGCAAGTCAACACAAATAAGGCAAAAATCATTGAGCTTTAATGACAACACACTGAGAGAGTTTGGCCTCTAAAATTGACACAGCATGTTGACCGAACTAAAATGTCTCATGATGAAAGCACTTGAAATAGCAGCTGCTGTTTGTGATCTGCACTTTCACAAGTACAAAAGACAAATCTAGACAACTAATGGTGATCAATTTTACCATGTACTTTAACCAGTCTCTGATGTGTCATCACAGAAAACAGACAGCTGTTATAAATGAGTAGATAAGGAGACATTGATGTCTGTGCGATGTTTCAATTTGCCTGTATGTCTTGTATGTGTGTGCCATGTATCTGCTGGTGGAGAACCTTGTTCGCACTCATTACCCTGAGTAGCACTCAGTCTAATCAGCGTTCTCTGCTTGGCAAGCTGTTAGTATTGAATTCAAGCTTGAGTTCAACCAGTTGATTGACTGACTGGATTGGCAGATGGATTACAGTCTGACTGACTGGGTGACTGGCACGGAGGTAAAGTAAAGCAATACTAATCACATTCAGTCATGGCTTTGAAATGCAGAAACTAAAGAAAACATGTAGTCTATGATTTTGGCAGAGAGAAGAAGCAAAAGCAAAAATATAATCTGTTCAGCATGTTCTGGGTTTTACCCACAGGTTCTACTACCAGTTATATGTACCCAAAAAACCTCAGATGGAAAGTGCCCAGGAGGTACTGTATCCTGATCAGCAGCCAGAAGCACCTTAAATAGCACCTCTTGACATGACGGAGGAGTGACTCTCTAAATTTTAAACATTTAAAGTTTTGAGTGCTAGACCAATTGATGTTCAGAACCTGTATCTATGAAGATGTCTACTGTTAAAAACAGATTTTTGGCATAATAAGGAATAATCACAGGTATAGACTATTAGATCACTTTTACTAGAGAAGACTCTCTACACAATCCACTTGTGATCGTAGAGTGGTTATCTTCAACGAGGTATAGCATTTGTGGAAATAATGTTCAGTTGGAGCCACAGTTAGAGAATGCGCATTTTTTTAGCAATCTAAAACTGGAGCCAAAACAGAACTAGCTATTGAAACACAACTATAACAAGGATGGCCCCACTGAATACACGAAAACACAGTCATCCACTGTCAATCAGCCTGTATTTTCCATCCTAAATGTGTGTCATATGTTCTGAATTTGAGTGAAAGACATAAGCCAAAAAGAGACTTGGGCAATAACAAATATCTATAGAATACATTATTGTTCAGTACTGAATGGTCTGCAGTCGGTCCAGTATAGATGCAGGGTTCCCGACTGTGATAAAATCTGTTTGGTAATGGACCATTTCCAACCAATCGCAGTTCTTTATGCTAAGATATGAAATCTCGGTATCTCACAATCTGAGCAGTGTTTTGTGCAGCTGTGTGTGAGTGTATATATGTGTGTGTACATCCAGTTCAGCTCCTTTAATTCATTAATCTTTTAGAAGGGATTCCCAGTAAAGCTTTGATCAATGTTCTCTCTCTCCCTCTCTCTCTGTGTGATGGCTCCATCCCCAAAGTCAAGCAGTCAAATACTGTACACTACAGTTCCTGCCTGTGTGGAGGCTGAATAATAACTAGGAACTCTTAATGAAATATGGTACAGTAGGTGATGACCATTACCCTTGCATGTTTTATCACCCTGTGTTCTGTTTGCTGACCCTGGTGTATTGCTAGATGATCTAGCTGTAGTGCTGGAGAGATGCATGGGAAGGATTTCAAGGGTTTGTTTATGGGTGACACTGTCAATCTGGATGATTTTGTTTAACAAGATGTTTGGATAGCGCATTGCTGCTGGTAGATTGTGAAGGTGATGAGGATTTTAGTGATGGCTAAGGTTCAAATGAAAGCTGATGGTAGTGACTGGCCAAAATAAAGTTTAAGATCACATTGGGACTTTTTTTTTTTTTTTTTTTTGCTCTCTTTAAGTTGATTACCCTCTTTTTGGTACAGACTCTGTACAGACTGGTACAGAGACAAATGATACAAAAATTTCATGGATTGTTTAGATTGTTTAGAAACTATACAACACCAAGCCTCTTTGAGAAAATAATGACTATTTTTAAGAAAACAGATGTATTGTGTAGTCAAACATTTTTCAAAAAGGCACAGCCTCTCTTGAACACCCAGAATTATTATTATAAAATCATTATTTTATTTTTTATTTTTTATTTTTTTTTGGAACAAAGGATAAATGTCATTGTTTCTAGACTCAAAAAAGAGCAAAGTTCAAAGCAAAACATCCTTGGGAAAGACAACTAACACTCGTCTATGGCTTACTCTAACCCCTGACCTCTCTGTTGTGCAGAATGTATAGTGTTATATTACTCATCAAGCGCTCACGTGTCGAGAAAATATAAATTCTAGATCCCCCACAAACCTTCCCACTCATTTTATACCATTTGATATAGCCCACTGAAACTGAAAAGGAACACACTGTGTGTTGTGTAGAAGAACACAGATGAGCAACAACAAGCCTTATTTTTTTTGTCTTCCTTCTTCCTTCCTTTACTTCTTTGCACATTACTGTCTCTGTCTCCATTATCTCTCTATCCTCCTGTCTTTCATTAACAACATTCAACAGACAAAAACAGCTCCTGTGATCTTTGACATTCAACAACTGAGTATCGGAAACTCAGAATTTGTGTTTTGTCCTTGTGTTCGTCTTTCTCTCTGCCTGGGCATATCTTTCGAACACACTCTCAAGATGAAAGTGGAGGCAGAATGAGAAGGATACACAGGTGAAACAGGTCTTGAACAGCTTTGTCAGCCAGTTCAGAGCCAGACACTCACCTTGGCTTTCACAATTCATTAAAAGAGCCAAATAATATGAATGCGCTATTGTTTTTTATTGCCTAATGTAAGTCATTAACGTAAGTGTATTCTAATGAGGCTTTCAGCAGGTCACAACCAGCCAGTGTTTAATGACAAATAAATAGAGAACAGAATGCTGCGAGGGCTTTAGTGTCAGACAGTGTTTAGCATTTTGGAGCTGGAACAGTAAATTTGGTTACTCACTTTTATTCAGCACTTCCTTAAACGCACAGCAGCGTTTCCATTATACACTAATTGTGACAAATTTTATAGGATGGTGATGTACTTGTGTGTGTCTGTTTCTCTACATATTAAGTGAATGTGGAGGGTAATGCTATATTTTATTTACTTTTTTAAGCCACCACCCCCATCACAACTCTATATTTTGTGTGTATGTGTGGGAGAGGGTGAACACATGTGACTCCTAACATTCAGGTGTTTCTGGAAGTGGAGGTTATAATGTGAAGGAGACAATGTGAATGTGTGTCTGAGTGAAAGCATGTCCTGAAGTGTGTGCGCATGAACATGCGTGTGTGTGTAGTTCAGTGACTTTTTCTATGTGGCTGTTCATAATGCCCTGATTAATTTTCCAACACCCTGTTGTGCAGCTGATGAGTGTGTGTGTGTGTGTGTGGGTGTGTGGGTGTATGTGTGTGTCTGACTGCTTGTTTGCATTCATGTTTGAACATAATTGTAGCACTGGGAAATAAAAGTAGGTTAATATTTGAGCAGATTAGGAATTCTACATTTCAAGTTATTAACCTTACTTTGGAATAGGCTGTAGTTCTTACATTCTGTGATTGTCTCTGAGGCATTTCAATGTATTTCCAATTACTGCACCATGCAAACAGAAACCTCAGCACTTTTTGCTTCCCATGCTGTATATCACAGGGTGTAGAAAGGCCTCCTTAATATATAGAGTTCTACATTTTTGGATGGTTTATGTATGCAAAATTTATTGTGTTGCTATTCTGATTTCATGGAGCACTTAATCTTCATTTAAAATGATGATGCAATGTAGCCCAGTTTTTTTAAATATAAAAACACATGCACATGCTCATGAGAAAAACAAAAAATATTATAGCTAAGTTGATTTCTGTGTTGTCGGGGATAAATACAGTCAGACAGATGTGTGAAAACCTGCTTTAAAAGGTTCTAAATGGCTGGTATTTTCTTTTTAGATGAAATAAAAATCCTACACTCCTGGTGTTCGAGAGAGAATGCTCAGGCAGAGCTGAAAGTGGAAACAACAGTCTGCACTTTCAAAGAAATCAACTTAACAAATCAATTTATTTTAGTCATTAAAAAAGGCATTTCATTTGTAGATGGATAGAATCGCCCCTCTATTGAATTGAGTGGCCATTTGCAAGAAGGATTTTCTGTTTCTAGAGCCATTTTGTTGATTCCAAACCATTAAATCTCAAGTTGTGTTTTCTTGTGCCATTAAAATCACTGAACTCCTACTAGTTGCCCCAATTCCTCCTGATAAACTGTTCAATAAGTTAATGTTGCCAGGAACCTAATGTAATTCCAGCCAGTTTGAGCAGAGTTTTGGCTAATGTTTCTTGGCAATAAAACTTTGTTCCAAGACATTGGAACTGAATCACCAGAGGCTTAAAAGGGGTCTCAGACCCTTCAGTGGTTCTACACTTCTAAATATACACATTTAATTTGATCTATTGTGAACAGAAAGGCCTTCAGTGTGACACACTGTTGGGAGAAAGTAGAAGACTGGCAGGGGGAAAAGATTGCCATTTATCACACTGAACCTCAGCTTAATTTAATTCAGATCAACTTTATTGTCATTCCTCTAAACTTAAGTCATTCTGCCTAACTTGAGAGAAATAAGAAAAAAAAAATGTTCCGAGTGCAGCTGAATGAAAACAGAGCAATGAATGCCAAAACAGATACTAGGAAAAGAGAAAAGAGTAAAAAACAATATCACATCCAAGGTGTAATAAACCAAGTCAAAAATAGGTTAAAATCCAAACTGATGACACACTGCTTTAGACTACTCAGATGAAAATAATAAAACTGAGCAAATAATTGTGTGTATAACAGAATAAAGACTTGGGAACCTTATTAGCATATTAGAAGTATTATTAAAAAGAATATGTGTTGACCTAAACTCCTTTAATCTGTGGTGTTTATTATTAATTTGTTTTGTATATCCAGCCACAATTTAGCTTCTTTACTTCCCACACTAGCCACGCAGTTCATCACAAGTCCTGTGTCCTTTTAAAGTTGAGCACATGACTTTCAGCAAGACAGTAAAACCCTTACTTGTTACTTCTTTGGATAGGAGCATCATTTGATTTAAAAAAATAAAACAGAAATGTCTTTGAAATATTACCAGGAGTGGTTCTGTGTTTCACTGCTTTGAGTGCTTGTTTTCTCTCTGGAAAACATTTTTTTTTTCTTTTTTTTGTACAGTCGAAAATAACAAAGCTTTGCCTTGTGCTGTCACTTTGTGCTTGTGTCTGTGTCACTTTGTATTTCTTGTAAACTTTTTGAAAAGAGGATGTCTAGGTATATAGCTGGGTTGTAAGCCAATATCTGTGTAGCAAAGAAAGCAAGCCAAATTGAGTGAACTTTAAAAAAGATAAAGAACACTACAGAATTCCTAAACGTGCTGTTTGTCCTTGCAGAGGATAGGCAACAAAAAGTAAAGCGCAGAAAAAGTGTGTCCATATTTGTGCACGTCCGTGCGCTCGTGATTGCATGCGTCTTTGTGCTTTCATTGCCTATGACTTTGTGCAAGGACAGTTTTATCTCCTTGGTGTGATTTTCTGTGGAGGAATGGATGCATACAGAAAACTATTTGCTCCCAAATCCTCATACTCTATTGTCTACGGACAATAGCCTCTCTGCACCCGATTCCAATTCAAATTCCGAAAACTTTCTTGTCCATCATGCTGACAGTAAACTAACTCCGGCTCAGAGATGGTGAAAGTCCACAGAGGCTTGAAGAATTGTGGCAGTGAAATTATACATGAGAGCAATTTAAAAAAAAACCCAAAAAAACATAAAACCACACCAACAAACAATATGTAATAATGGTAATATAATATTATGTATTACATATATAATATTATATACAATCCTCTGGGCAGCCTTTGAGTTACTGAATGAGAAGCAATTGCTGCACATCTTTCTGGATGCATAACCTCGTGTATCAGTTTCTTTGTGCTTTTGTTTCCAAACTAGTAGGTGCTGAGTTTTCACTGACTGTTTTTGCAAGTGGTGCAACAGTTTAATGGTTTGGGAGATTGTTCTTTTATTAATAGATAACAGGCTGGCCATGTGCAATGACCATGTACCCTTAAGGAAAATGCAGAAGCCCAGCCTGCTTCGTCTTTGTCAGACATGCAACTGAGACGCTGCCTCGGGGCACCCCAATGCATAATCCAGCAGGACTAACATTATGCAGTGCAGTGTCCCATCCTAGCCTAGGTGACCAGCCATGGGACTATGGTGCAAAATCTCATTTAGGCACTGGTAAATGGATAATATCACCTCTAGATCTGCGATGAATATCTCACCAAAGCTACATGTGTGGAGATGAGTGCTGAGCCAGGGGAGGGTGCACCCCCTGACCATCAATTACTGCCAATGGCAACAATAATAATGAAACAAGATAAGGATAACAGGGGAAATAAAAACAAACGTAGGTTCTGCTATGGCTTTTTAAAAACTTTTCGAATCCTTTCAAACATGCGTCATTGGGCTGTTAACCAGTTTTAAAACAAACTACATCACTTTTTTCTGTCAGTTGCATCCCTAAACCTTTAAAGTGGAACTGCATGACCTAGGCACTAAAGGTAGCCATCTCTATATGGATTGTGGTAGAATCTAATTTCAAATATCACCATAGGAAAAATGTGAATATCCTCATGCACACACTTAATTTCCAAGTGATTCCAAGCTGTTGGCGAGTCAGTCCTGGATTAGGCATTGCTAAATAGGAATTTATATAATAAATTCTTCTGAGTGTGAACAATAGTCCATATATCATGAAGTACCCCTGTGGTTAGTCAGTCGAACAGTAAGCATGTGTCTGTCTTTTTTCTTGTCAAGACATACTGTACACACATGATGAATTGAGGCAGGGCTATTTCATGTCTCACACATACCGCAAAAGTGGTTTTCTAATTGCACGTGTGTGTGTGTGTGTGTGTGTGTGTGTGCGTGTGTGCGTGTGTGCATGCGCGTGTGTGTGGACATGCGTGTACGTGCACAGACGAGTGCAGAAAGGAACACAGCTCAGTCCATGGTGTTGTGCTGTTCCGCTCAGCACTCTTTCTGAAAGGTTAACTTTAATCCTGAACTAATAACATGACAAAATTAAAGCAAATAAATGAATTTGTAGTCGAGAGAACACTGGGGTGAGTTTAACTTAATGCTGCTTATGTACACTAAACCTGTATCAGAATATTTTATCTTGATTTTGTAAAGTGAAATTAAGAGTAAGGAGGAAAAAAATCACCTGCTCCTTTATTTTTATAATTACTTTCTGCCCATGCCTTATTGGTCTCCTAGTGGAAGGCACATACTCTATACATGTAGCCTACAGCCTTGGTTATCCATGTGTGTTGGGGATTTAGGCTTATTATCATTGCTAGCCAGCAATGCTAAAATCCATCCTATCCTCTTGCAACCACACATACACAAGAGCCCAATATGTTCATGATGGACTGTGATATTAATTTGTGCACAAAAGTCCTTGAAGAATAAATGTTTGTGTAACTGTATGTGTCTACAGTATGTAATTGGAAATGTCTGTATAGGGTAGAAATTGTGACGTATGAAGGATTGATTATATCTAATGATTATTTTTGATTACTGTTTAATATTCATATTTTTTAATTCACTGTTAGACTAGAAATAAAAAATACTGCCAGGTGGACTATCCATTGTATCCATTGGCAACTAATAAGACATAACAAAACATGTTTTTTTGTTGATTTGTGAAGCTATATACTTGTGGTGCTACTACTTTTTTTCATTTTTAGAGCAAAGATGAAAACATCATGTCACCACTCCAACTAATTGAAACAAATAACCTGAACTAACCTTTACATGTGATAAAGTGCGGCTATCAGAAAATAATGCACACTTTTTAAATTAAAATATGTGATGCTTCAGATTTAATCTAGTAAATCTTGATTTGATATCATTTTTGTGAGTCATCTTGCCATCTATTCAGCTGTTTGGAGGATTGGGTCTGTGGCACAGGCTTTTTCATGTGCAAATTCAGACATAAAATACTTCTCCTTTGCTCCATTCTCTCAGCATATCGACATGTAGTACATTTCCTTCCACCTTTGCCACTTCCTTATTCCTTTTCTTTCTCTCTCATACATTATATTCATTTTTCTGAAAAGGTCACGAGGTCCTTCAGGAGAAATGTCCCAGGTTTAATCCCTGACTTTTACACACTCTCACATTCTCTTGAAACACAGTAACAGAAAAGACACATTATGATAGTGAAGTAGAGCAGTCACTTTCTTATAGATGCCTTGGCATTTAGAAGCAACAGCTCTGATTTGTAATTTCTTGACTCTTGTCTTTGTGGGACTTATCTGCCTCATCGCATCCTCAGTACTAACAGCCCCATATAACTGTCAGGGGCCACAATAGAAACAGAATACATAGAGTTTACAGAACAGGAAAGTCTTTTGTTTCTTTAGTGCAGTACCCAAATTGAGGCAATTAGCAGCAGCAACTTGTACACCCATTCTTAAGAGCAGAACAATAAGCCCTCGTTGGCCACTTAAACTCCTAAACCTGCTGCTAAAATACGACCACATACTACTGCTACTACACACATCACACCTGGCTTTTGTATTTAGTAGTAGTTTTTGAGGCATATTTCACAACAGCCAACTTTAGCTTTAGTAAATATGTTTCAGTTTTTGTGTTTAAGGTCTCTCACCTTGGTTTGATGAGGTAAATTTAAAAAAACATCAATTCCAAAATCGCTGTTGAGAAGGAATGATTTAGCAGGTGCCTTTCACCCAAACAAAGCTGGGATAGGCTCCAGCAGATCCCTGTGACTCTGAAGTAGGAATAAGCAGGTATAAATAATCGATGGACTGATTTAGCAGTTTTTTTAAAATTAATATTCCAGTGTCACAGTCTTTCTAACCTTTATTCACAGGTGTAATAGATCTGGGTTGAAAAAAGTGTTTCTTTCACTCTGCTGTTATTATTTTTTTGTTGTTGTTATTTTCCATTTATGAAAGAAATGTCATTATTCGCAATCAGACTTTCATCAAGATCATTTCTGGCTATAGAAGAATGGTATGACATGTAGGCTCATGTAGGCTCAAGAGAATGTAAGTGTTGAATACCTTTTCCCTCACCAAGCATAAGAGACATGAATGCTTCTGTCCTCAACTGTGGAGTTAACACATGCACGCTCATGTCTCCAAAATCTAAATAGTGTGCAAATGCCCTTCAGTTCAAATCTGCAAGCCCGGACTCCTGTTAAAATACGAGTGACAAAATGCTGTAGTATGGTGCATGTTTGTCATGTTGAGTTCACCGACAGTTACTAATGTTGTGACATATTTTCCCAGTGTATTTCAACTTAGAAATTTGCTTGGGTTTGTAGTAGCCCAAACCTCACATTCTTATCTGGTTATTTTATCATGATAATATAGCCGCTGAGAATTCTTCATTCTGATTGGTGTGGATTAACATTTAATAATCTGACATCTATGAATCGGATGCTTGTTTTCAGTTTGAAGTTATTGAGACAAAATTGCCTTTTAAAGACATCTACAGTGAGGCTTAGCAGAATAGCTTTGCGTTTGGTTATTCGTGTAATCACCACCAACAACAACAGCAAAAAGATAAATAGCTTCTCATTATGAACCACAGCTGCAGGGGAAGGGAGAGAGCAAAACCACATAGAAAATGTAAAAGGTTGTGGAAAAGTCTCAGGTGAGAATATGAGAGTGAAGGAGTTTAGAAAAACAACAAAAAAAAGTGAAAAAACATTTTTAATGTTTCATGTTAGAAGACTGCAACAGTAAGCTCAGGATTTTAGATAATTCTTTAGAATTTGTTTTGTGGCCTGGTTGAAAATCTTGTTTTGACCCTGCATTGTGAAGCCCTTCATGTTTAACTCAATGTACTCAAGGACTCAAGGAAAAGGAAACTCAAGGAAGTAACTGCATTTTATAGTATTTAAACCAGAAATGTGAGCTTTAAATAAGTTATTTAAGTTAATTAATGAAATATATATTTTTATTTGATTGCACTAATAACCTCCAACCTCCTTGTATGAGTAGATTGTCAAGGCTTTTCCATTACATTATACTCTCCATTTAATTTTCTAGATATTTAACAGTGTATAGTAATACTGAAATGCATAAACCACACATAATACATTTCAATTTTCACCCACACCTATAGAGAGAAGGTGAATATGCTGTTGTCATAAAGGGACAGTCAGCATGTCACAGTAACATCTTTCAGTTCAACAGAATAACAATATACTTCAGTTGTTGCTACCTTAGAAAACATCCCAAAGGACCTGTGCCAGACCTGTGTAGTGTATTAACATTCATATGCTCCAAATGCACATTTTATTTATAAATGTATAATACCTTCGTTGTCATGGTAATTATCATAAATATGTAGTTATGATTATTGAACCATAACAGTTTCATCAGGTAGACACAAAAGCAGCTGAAAAAAGATTGTGTTTTGAGTTAAAGTAACCTTTGTTTTCATGGTCAAATAGCAGCCTCCTATAGGTAGCTCTATGGTTTCTGATCCATCCTCTTTTGTTAATGTCAGTTGCTGGAGGTCACCTCACTATAGCATGTTACTGTTGGTCATAATAACCTGCTGGCACAATGGACTTATCAGCATTTTTTTTTTTTTTTTTATCAGGACAGTCTGCAGTCTGTCTGCTTAACAGTACACATTGTTACAAGTGCCCTGCTCTCACTAAACTCAAGGATGGACTATCATACAGTAACTGCTGGTGTTGGACAGGGTGAACATGTACACTCATGTCTCTCATGTTTTCAATAAGGAGGTAGCAGGTAGAACACAGAGTAGAAAGTGTGTGTATTTTTTGTGTGTGTGTGAGAGAGACGGGAGGTCTGTTTTGAATGAGACGAGAGTTTTGGATCAGACACAGAGGCCAAGCTACTGGAATGTCAACAAGCTGGGGAGAGGGCTCTGTCTACGCGTGTGGGAAAGCCTCATACACACTGGGGAAAAAATTAAAAAACAAAGCATAAATATTCTGTACCATCATGCACCTAAACTAATGCACAGATGCACACTATCATACAGATGTGCAGAAAGAAACAAGGCGATCTCTGTGTAAAAATACACATACACACATGCACAAACTGTGCTGCCCGATACCCTTTTTGGAGCTGTGATGAGCCGTGTAAAATGAAGAGCAAACATACCTGGATGTCATTATAGCTAGAACTCAGAAAGGCTTATTTCTAGAGCAGATAATTAACCGTGTGTGTGCATGTGCACATATGTTTCTTATTTGTGCAAGTATTCCTACATACTTTTTGTGCCTTCGCATATTTGTGTGCTGTTGCTTCTCTGAAAAGTATATACATATAGCAGGTGTTTAGGTTATGTGTTCTGTAAATGCACAGGGAAGTACATACCGACATCCATGCACAGTTATGGAAACACATAGATATGCTGTATTTTCTTTTACTCAGTGAATCGTTTTTTCCTTTACCAAATCCCCTTTGCTGCCCTTTTCCCATACAATATTTTCTTTTTCTCCCTTTTCTCTCTTTTTCCTTCCTTGCTTTCATGGACAGATCCCTAACTTCTCACACTCATCCATAACATGTGTTTTGACATTCCTTCTCAGCAGCAACAAAGCCTCTTAATTTTGCCCATTTGGTTGTCCTGTTGTTACAGCGCTTGACATTTCTGTGGTTTCAGTCTGCTGTAAAAAGGTTGACCTGTCTGTTGCTTATGAGGGTGTCGATCGCAAAGTGAGACAATGAGGGTAAAAATGAAGGTTGATTCGAGAAAGAAGCCTTTTCACATTTGCGTCTGTATTTGTTGTTCTCAGCCTGTAATGATGCTGATCTTAATGACTATGAGGGCAATAGATGATTATGCTCTTGTCTCCTTACTCGGTCACTCCTTACCTTTTAACATCCAAAACATAAAAACAGACAGACCTGCATTGGGTTTCAGTATCAAACCACAACCTCAGAGAGAAAGAAAGTGGAAGAAAAGGAAGAACTAAAGAAAGAAAAACTACTGACTTTTGGATCACTAAGGTAGAAGTCTATTGATTCTGGCTGCATCTACACTGGCCAGTTCTTTCCGTTTGTTATTGAGTGTCTTTTCTGTACAATTTCTCCAGAGCTGCTCCATATGTACTAGCTTATATTTAGTGCATCAGGGACCATAATTAATTAATTCCCATTTATCTTCATAAGGGGAAAGAGAGATGTTTGAATTGTAATGTAAGTGATGTAAGTTTTGGACTGTAGCACTTCTATTCTCTAGTTCATCAAAGAGATTATTTGAATCGATTCAAACCCACCTACACGAATGTAAAAGGAGACAAGTATCTGAAGGCCTGTGCTTGTGGCTATATGTGTGTGTTCAGAACGTCTGCTTTGCGTCATGCACATATATCCTGTACAGATATGCACACTATACAGAAATACTGCCGGAATTGATGCACACATGGACACAGTACTTACATACAGACAAATATACACACCCAGCTACAAAAACACACTTTTTCGCTGTGACGTGTTTTTCTCCTTACTGTGCGTGTCGACTGTGTATGCTTAGAGCTTAAAGCTGCTTTCTTTTCTTTTCAGCTAGTGTGGGTGTGTGCGCGCGTGTGTGTAGGTGGGTGCGTGTGTGTGTGTGTGTGTGTGTGTGTGTGTGTGTGTGTGTGTGTGTGTGTGTGTGTGTGTGTGTGTGTGTGTGTGTGTGTGTGTGAGAGATGCCTGGCCTTAAAGTCTTTGCTAAAACATACCCTCCCTCACATAAACTTCAGTCTTTGTGGGTACACCCCTGACATAGTGCATTCCCTGACAACTAAATGCCTAACCACAATCCTTATCCTTACCCTAAACTAAAGCTAATTCTAACCTTATCCTTAAAAGCCAAGTCTTAACTCTCACACAGAAAATGTGAGGACTAGCCACAATGTCCTCCCTTTGATGGAATTATGATCCAAATGGTCCTTACAGAGATAGATGTTGAAGTACATGCTTACATAAAGAGTATGTCTTACAGATCTCCTATTTCATATTATCATGTTATATTCTGATTTTAATAAGTGATCTGATTAGATGAACATAACGTTCTTTTTGCACTGTTTAGCAGTTTCATTTTCATCTAATGATCATTATGATTATGGTCATTTCTAATCATTATAACCTACTCCATTAATTAATATACATTCCTTTAAACCATGATAAGAGTCCGCTACATGTTGCCTGTCTTTGAAGTCAGAAGTATTCATGGGGACTACTGGAAAGAGAGGGTAGACTGTCAGGGACAATTATTTGCTAATAATGATTTTCATTGTAGCAAATGCTGCATTCAGGCTCATTAATCTTTCCCTGACAAATGACAAATGTGAAGATGTAAGTAAAGTTTAGCATCAACGATAGAGCAGCAACTTTGCAGGCTCAGCTCCACGTCAAATAATTCTCAGAGCGTGCACCACTGGGCTCCTCTAAAGTTATTTGTTTTACACCATTTTCCACCGTTTCATAGCATGCCAACTGAAGCTCGGGAGGGGGAATGGTAATCTGTGCAATCTCAGCTGCTTGGATTATGTGACAAGGTGTTTTGCATCCACCGTAGCTGACATCAGTTCTTTTCCCTTCACACCTTGGTTGTTGTGAATAAGTGCACTTCTGTGAGGGACCAGACATAAAGAGAGCAAGTGGACATGCAGGTCTCTAAGTGTGTAGGTGTGAGTACACATTGGTGCACTGTGTGTGTAGTTAGCTGTACGTGTTTGTTCCACAGTCATACATGATTGATTGCAACTATAGAACTGCTCATGTGTGTGTCCCTGGGTACCTACCAGTACCTGGGAAACAGGCACACATCTAGAAGCACACAACTGTGGAAAAATCATTCTTGAATTTCACTGAACCTCTGGCGACAGGGAAATAGCCTCAAGTCCCACTTGGAATGGTGGTCTTTTGATCATTGCCAGAAATAACAGTAAAAATAATGCTGGACGCTCCCCTGCACAGCAGTGGAGTTGCACCCATGCTCCATTTAGCTGCCATAGGACCAGGTTGACAAAGCAGGCTGACTGTTGTTCCAAGTGTTGGGTGATTGATAGGCCCATGACAGCTACAGTACACTGACTGCAGCAGCAGGACAGCTTATATGCCTTTTACATGCTAAGATAAGCTGTTTTATGATACAGATAAATTACTTTTTCACTTACAGATTTTATCTACTACCCCCCTAGTATAAAGAAAAATTTAAAATTCTTACAAAATCAGACTTTTGAAGTAGACTTTCTGCAGAAATTGACTGAAGATCAGATTTTAAGTTTGAATATGAATTGTCACAGAGTGAGGCAACAGGGAAAAGGATCCAAATGCAGCCACTTGAGGCAGACAGGCAGGTGCAGTGAGCTGTGTTCAATAGAAACAGTGATGGCCAGGTGTACAGGTAAGCATGTTGCTACAGGTACAGAAACATAGCAATACAGGCAAAAAGGAAGGTCAGAGCTGAACAAGAGTCCCTGATCATGAGAGTCACACACTGGAACATGACGATCTAGAAAGGATCTGGTGCATATGTTTGCTGTAAATAGTGAGAAGACTGATGAGTGAACTAGGGACAGGTGGGTGGGTGGGGATTCTCAGGTGAAAAGTAAGGTAAGTGCCTTTAAATCCTTAGCTATTTGTAACTATTTCCTATATGATGAAGTGCATAGAATTTCACACTACATTGATACTACACTGACATTCTGTTGATTAAGTTATTTAACAATGTATTTACTGTCACAAATATACCAACTCTCCATTTGCTGCTCTTCAAGACTTCTAACTATTTTCTTTGTGGAACTAAATACTATTACTACTACTATTATAATCAAAGTATTATATCTTCCCTATAAAATATATATCAATTATTTTAAAATGAAACTTCTCTTTAGTTAAAACATCTGTGTGTTAAATTGTCAAAAAGGCATTAAAGTCACTTGGTAAGCCAAATGGTGACACTTAAATAGTTGCCCTGGATCCAGCACCAGACTGATTTTAAATGGGATAAAAGACTCAGCCTCTTTCATAATTGGAGCTATCATAATTTTTTATCATGGGGAGACACGGTCAGTTCTTGTCAAGAGTTTGTCCGAATTTCCCTGCCACTTCTGTCAAGGTCATGGTATATTTGCACAGTGTGCCTATGATGATGGCCGTAATTTTTGCTGATATTATCTCTGGGTCCCAAGAATATCGTCATATATTACAGTCCATTAATTAAGCTGGTCATTTCTCTCTCCGTTCCCCTCTTCTCATCTCTCCTTCTGAAACCCTTTCCCCTTCATCTCCCCTTCTACCCACTTATCACTTCATTCCCAGTTAGCTTGCTCCCTGCTCCTTCTTTTATGTCCTTTACTCTTTCCTGGTGCCCTGCTTTTCTCTGCTGTTTTTCTCACTCACGTCTTTCATTTTATCTTTCCTATTTCCCCTTCTCTTCATGTTTTTCCTCTCACTGTTTCCTCTCTGTCTGTATTCCCCCATTTGCTTTAATAAATGAGCAGCGTGGTATTAGCACTGACCTTCAGAGTATGGCACTCTGGGAAGGCTTAGGGTGATGTTAGTCATGTTATTAACCAATAAGATTAGGGCTACGAGGGAGGTTTTGGCAGGCTTATGTGTGATTATTGTTACTACACTGTCTTGCCAAAGGGGAGTCAGATAGCGTATTTATTAGATACACGATTCATTATAACTGCAGATAATAACAATCTCATTCCCTTTCTCAAAGGTCACAATGTTGGCTCTGGTGTTGTTCATATATTTAGGTTTTCCCTCTAAAAGTAGCTTTATATATCTATTTCACTGAATATCCTGGCTCCCAACAGTTGCAGTCTGCTGTAAGGTGCAACAGCTAGTCTGGTTCGAGGCTGCATCACTGACATCATGATGGGTCAACAAAATGCAAATGAGATATTTAGATTTGGTTATTTGCTGATAGAACAAAAATCATGGAAAGGAAATGCTCACCATGATGGATTACCAATGTCAAGCAGGACTCCAGTCGCTGTAAGTTCTGTCTCGTGGACATGAAGGAATGGAAACCAGTGGCTGCTTAAATGGGAAATCAATTTAAAAACCTACCATGTAATTTTGGAAAAGGTCAGCAGTGCTGACCAAGTTCTTTACTGCTTTACTTGGATTCATTTAATATGATCTGCTTTTATTAAGGGAATCCTGTGGGAAACAAAAAATAATGAATATATGAGGTTTTTAGTTGTTGGAAAGACATGCAAAATTACAAGTACACTATAATCCTTTAATAGCAAACTCAAGCTGAATAAGAATGATAAAGACACCAGAGAGAGGTGAAGTCAGACCTAAACCTGACCAGACAAACAGATCAAGAGGGTGCAGTAATTTCTCTCCCACCACTCACTGTTTTTCTCTCTCTGCTGTGAAATTTACAGATGTTTCTGATCAAAGCAGTGTTATCCAGCTGTCCCGCTTCTTTTCTTTCCTTATCCCCGTAGCTGACTCTCAGGAATCCTTCTTCCATTCCTCATTTCACGATCTCTCTAATCCAGGCTTGTAAAATATTAACTGCCCTGCTCACTCTCAACAATTCTTTCTCCCTCCTGTGCTGCCCCCCCTTTCCTCTCCTTCCCTTTTTCTCTGTACTCCATCTTTCTTTCCCTGCACTCCTTCCTCTCCTTTTTGTACTCCCTCATCTCACGAGCTTCTGTCTTCCTCCCTGAACATAGACATCAAAAACGTGAAGTAACAATTAACCTTGTTGCCTGCAAATCTTTATGTCATCTCTGGCAGCTTCCGCTAGCCAGATGATGAGGATGATGACACACACACACACACACACACACTGTATGTCTACATGTGCATTGGGACCAAGATAGCATGGCAGGAAACAGGAAGTAGATTTATTTGCGTATTGGTGCCCTGACTCATAGACACACACGCACAGAAAACACACACGCTCACTATCAAACACACAGCTGCAGCTGCCTCAGTGCTCACATGAAAGAAGAGGCAAATGCAGAGAAGGAGATTGAATGTTAATCTCTCTGGGAAAAAGAGACAGAAGAGGATAGAGTGATAACTTAATTCCAAGATGTTTCCAGAGGAAGCGTATGTGTGAGAGCATGACTGCAAAATTGAGCATGTTTGTATGTGCATAACTCTATCCAGTTGTGTGGCCTGTATGTGTTGGTGTGAGCATATACTTCATGTGGGTATACATCTACAACGCAGTGCATCTGTATCAGTGTACTGTATTAATATGTGCAAGACCGTGAAAGTGTCAACAGCAGTTTATTGCCGATACTTATTATGTCATACAGCAGTTAATCGGATCTCTGTCTTGTAAATCGTTGGGGGGATTTAGCATTTCATTGTGTCATACCTCGCTGAAACATCTGAGGGACTGTCTAACCAGCTGTGCCACATGATGACTGAGGCAAAAAAGGTCTCTTGGGCTCTTAAAAATGATTAGAAAACAATACCTGTCTGAATTATTATCTGCTGATGCAGAATATGCAAGCATTTCAACCTGTGTTTCAGTTTTAATGAATAGACTAAATGTTTAGACTAAATAATATTTAAAAGATGGTGAAGCGTCCTCATTACAGCTTCATAGAAGCCCACCTCTAGTCCAAATAAGGAATTGTCATTAAATTACAGTGATATAAACTGAGAAAAGTAGCAAATATTCATCACTCTTGATTATTCTTCATGTTGCATTTGTTTTTGTTCAAAGTCCCTATACTGTCATTAAATGCCCACACAGGTGGTAACTAATTTGGTTCTATTAGACCTCTCCACAGGTGTGGTTTCATACACAATTAACATTTCCCTCACTTTCCTGTAGGGCTAATCATTACTTTAATTTCATTAACCCATGGATCATTTTTCAACTACCTTATTATGATTAAAATGGAAAATGTCAAAAAAGTAAGGAAAACAAAAGTCATTTTATGTCCAATGACATGCTAATAAAGAAATCACAACTCAAATTTGAGTTTACAGTGATATGAAAGAGACAAAAGCAGCAAATCCACTTGGGAAAAATGTCTGTATTCTGTTCAACTGTCCCAGGAAGTAAAAAAAAAAAAAAAAAAAAACAAGACTTAAATCTGTTTTTCTGCTCTAACATGTCAACATAATCCTGCAGTGAAAGCATATAATCCCTATGTAGCTTTACCCAAATCCAACTTGAGTAGTCTAATCAACTTGAATAGCTGAAATGACCTGTTGTCTTCACCTCTGCCTAATAGGCCATAAATATACGATTTAGGATGAAATGATTAAATTTGATTTCCTATTGTTCACAATTATGTAAAAACAACTAAATACAGAGACTGTGATTGTCTGCTGTTTGTTACACTGGTAGCTTGAGGACTTGCTTGTAACTTGTGCAGCACATAAACAACAGCCAATGATAGATAGATAGCTACCTTAGGGGAAACAAAAATAGACACATGAAGTCGAAGGTTGTGGAACCACTTCAACATGTGTTAAACTTTCACTGGGCCTACTTTGATTGCAAAATATTTTTCAGACACAAACATATCCCTGATAAAAAAAAAAAAAAAAGTATTTCAAACAGCATATAGCATATTCTTTATGCTGTGATCTTTTTTTTTATTTTTGCTTTTACAACTGTGTGGTTATAAAAAGATATGTCTTCAAGAACCACATCATTAAAGTTGAACTGACTTTTTCCAGTATTCATTTATTATTCCATCTATAAACCTTTACTACACAGATTTAAACTAAACTAGTGAACATTATTTGCACAGTAACAAATACATGTGGCTGGAGGCTTAATGATGTGAAACACTTGTGTAAACGATTTTGATAGATGAGTGTTCAGGTGGATCTAGTGAATAGAAAAGTGAAGGCAGAAACTGGCGGAGAGGTGTTGGCTCAGAGGACATGAGCGACCAGCCAGTCGGGCGTGAATAACCTGAGTGTAATCACATGAATCATTTGTTTCTTCCACTTACTCAACCTACCCTGACTAAACAACAATTCAGTGTTTGACCTGTAACTTTGCGGCAGCGTTTCCAAACTAACTGACCAAATGACCATACAAGACTACAGTATGTACAATCCTTATGATCCACAAAACATTCTAACAGTCTGAATTCATTGTAGGATAAATGCATTCTTCAGTGACTAACTTCAAAACTGAAAACATGGCTTGTAAAACCCATTCTGGATATAGAAAAAAAAAAAAAATTTCTAAAATACACAATAAATAGGGTGCAGTGGATGGTCAGGTTTAGAAAGTACACACAGTTTAAAGTGTTGTCAAAGTCCATTTCTGAATAAAACGTTACAATTTCTGTTTTTGGTTAAAATGAAAACAGAAGAAAATGAGTACCTCTCTTCATCAAATTGGATCAGTAACCACTGTTCTTCCAACCACTGTGTGCATTTTTCTTTCTTAGGCACCATCACCATCTGCAGCCAAAGAGTGAAAAAATGTGATACTCTAAATCTAAACTGATAATTCTCCAGAGCTCTATCTCTGTGTCAGCCAATCCAGTACTTTACTGTTGGACGTTCAAAAGGCATGGCTCCCCTTAGGCATACAAATGCGATTCACTGATAAATGTTCTAGTGAGTTACAGCTCGGCTGGACGGCGACACGGTTTCACACAGTCTGATATGTACATGCCAATGAATCCATGAGGAGAACAAGACATTGTCAAGCAAACAAAGAAACAAACACACACATCAAAATGCACACACAAACATGCACTGTCACGGACACACAAATACATATAACACTTTGAGATGGTAAATCAGAGTGCCAGCGCTGGACTTCAGTTTCATTTCACGCTGTTGCCCTGGATTTGAATGATAACTTACAGCTGGTTACTCACAGAGACACACACTTGAATACATGCACAGACAAGTGCAGCCACAGATGCAGAATGATAGAGCTACACTCTTGTACCTGTGAAGAGCAGATACTCTGTAAATTGAAACTCACACACACACTCACACAGCTGGTTCTCCATTATCTAAATTCATATTCTCTTCTACTGTGTGCCTTCTAGGTGCATCTGTGTATATACACTGTACCTGCCTGCGTCTGTAAAAGTCAGCCTGTTTACCTGTGAGGGCTTGTGCATGCACATTGTGTGTGCACTTACATTGCCAATGTAGGAGACCCTGTTTTTTTCTACTGTTCCATCAACCCAGAGGAAGATTCATATTTTGCTCCATATGTGTGATTCTAAATGTATTTTTATTCTTTGATTTTGAACATGTAGGAGCTTAGACCTGGAGAGAGATGGTTCTCAGAAAGCTGTCAGACTGTATATATGTAGACTTTAAAACTCTGCATTTGACGAAAGACTATTTTTTTCCAGTAGGTAAACCTGTTGTAAAAACTAGTGAAATCTTGCTGACAGAAGGAAAAGAAGTCATCACACCTTAACAAAATGGCCCTTTACTCTTGGTTCCTAGAATTTCCCGTTTACGTGTTTTCTTATCCAATTTTCATATTGTCTGGACAGTATTATTTGTCAGTGCCTTTTAACACGGTCCATCTGACTGCTACAAAAACAATTCATTAGGCAGTTTTGTGATCTGCCGTCTATATGATTTTGGTTTGGCTTACTTGACAGTATAGCAAAAAAGAACATTTAATAAAGGTTCAAAATGCTGTTTTTGTTCTTCTCATTTTCAGAATTTTGGCTTAATTTATTCACTGAAATCTCTCTGAACTGAATCTTCTTAATGCAGAGGAGAAAAATGGTGATATGTTCATCTATTACCCACGTTCACAGAACAAATGGCAGCAAATGACTTGTCCCCATTTCATGGCAACTGCTAGACTGCCTCTGATTGGTGAAGAGCTGCAAAAACCCTCTGAATGGTGCTCTGTTTAAAAAAATATATATATATTTTTTTATTATTTATAGTAAGTATTCTCGTCATGATAAGGTATATACTTATCTTATATCTTATACTTTAGATAAGTATTTGTGAAGATGTAGTTTATTCTGTTCTCTGTAAATCTCAGGCACTGTCCCACATTATTTAAAGCTTTTCTGTATGTTTAGTAAGCCTTAAGCTAATGTCTTCCTCTAAGTAAATGTCCACACTTCATCAATAGGTGTTTGATGATGTTGCAGGGGAAACGTATAACAGTGTCGTGCCCAATGGCATTTAATGTTTGAGCAAGTAATTCTAGCAGTGTTTAATCAGCTAATCAAACAGTGGGGCTACTTGTCCTGATGAATATCCTCTCTGACACTTAGCTAATGATAATTTGACCTTAATTGATCTTTCTGGTTGAATTACGGTTAATCAAGGTGCAAAAGATGAAAGAATTAATATATGAGCATCCTTCTGTCAAGAAGCAACACACGTTCTTTCTCTGTTTCCATCTCCCTTGCCTTCTTTTCACTACATCCCACAGCCTTTTTCTTTTACTTTACTACCATAATTTTTACTGATTTCTCTCCTTCTCTCCCTTCTCAGTTTTTCTTTTCTTGTTTCTTTCTGTCACTAACTCCCTCATGTACTTGACTTGGTCTCTACTACAGCTGTTCTTATTGACCTTCACTGGTATGCTAAACACACAGGGACATAGAATCTGACCCTCCAGCATTTCTCCTTCTGACTAACACTGCATTGTGTGTGTGTGTGCGTGCGTGTGTTTCCCACTTACCAGTATGTCAGTTTAGTAAGCATCTCATGGACCTACATATGCAGGTCATTGCCCATGGGTCTGTGTCTATACGTTCATTTTGTTTTAATATAGCCTTTGGACATAATGTAATTGTCCAAGGGCTGTTGTCCTGCAGGTCAGTGAACTCATAATATAATATTTTATGGTAATCCACCGCTCTGGGGAAAGATTCCGAGGCTGTATGAGAACTAAGATCATCAGTGCACTGCAGATTCCCAATAACAGGAAAAAGTTCAACTTTGCTGTAATGGAAAAAATTGTCTTCCCCATAACCCTTTGAGCCCCAGCTTGTCCTGTTATTTTTCCACACTGTAAAAACAACTGTATGTACATTACACGAGTGTGTTCCAACACATAGTCCAGACCAAACCATATAAAAGAAATTCTCACCAATGTCTTAAAATTCTGTGGAACTTAGACCTGACATAATTGGTATTAAAGCCTTGAGGCATTGACTTGATTTTTAAATTACTTTTATGTGTGTACGAACAGCATGTGCAGCAGACATTTGCATGATTGACTGCTGCGTCTGCTGGGGTGCATGTGTTTAAATGATTCATTACTATATTCACTTATTTAGGTTACCTGTATGCATATGAATGAGTCTTCTGTTGTTGAGCATAAGAAATAAAATAAAAAAACACACACACAATTAAATAACAGTGATATTAAAAACAACTGTGCTTTTCACTGATTTGTGGTGTAAATTTTAATACCCTGACACATTCCAAGTATTTTCCAGACTATATATCACACTTTTTTTACTGCTCTGGCTTGTATTGTTACTTATATAGTGAAGCTACTTATATGTGTATATTTACAGTCATTTTGTCGATTAGTCATTAGTATTAGATGGCACTCTTGACTTAATTGAAGATAATACTGTACTGCGAAAAAGAAAAAACACTTATGTTCACGATAAACTACAGCTGCTAGTATAACACAAGTGAAAAAGCTATACTGCAGATTTGAAGCTGATGGTAATAAAGTCTGCAACTGAAACAAAGTTTGGAGTGAGTGTTGGCATTCAGAGGTGGAAGCGCCGCTTCACCTTCTCCCTGATGTTGGCGCAGTTGTTGAACATTACTTACACAGATGAATGAATTCAGTAATGTGCTTCTGCTTGTTATGTCTAGCCTACGTTCTTTACAGGCTAATTTAGACTATAATTAATATAATTAGAAATGCGACTTATACACCAAAGTGAGTTATATATGTTTTTTTTTCTGTTCAACAAGGCTGTTTTTGCTGAAAGTGACTTCGGTGTGATTTATAGTGTGCCAAATACGGCAATATACACAAATATGTTTCAAATGTAGGTAGGCAGTGGTGGAAGAAATACTTAGTAGTAGAATTATAAACTAGGCTAACAAAAATAAATAGAAATACTAAAGTAGTGTACTTCACCTCAAAATTGTGCTTGGGTAAAGGTACTTATTTACTTTCAAACCACTGTACCAGTGTCCTTGATCTGTCTTCTGTTTTTAATTGTTGTTTCATCACTCATATAAGCTGTTTGACTTCTTTATTGCAGTGTAGAAAACATATCTAAATAACTCATCTGATTTGCCTCTAGGAGGGTCATAGATTGTTTTTATTCATTAGTGTCAGTGTCAGCTGGCATCAACATAAATATGTAGAATAATGAGTAAAACTAGTACAATTGAAGGTTTGTGAAGGACATTGTTGATTATCATTCTCATTTGGTAGGGGATAACAGTGTCCCAACACTGCTTACTATGCCCTGTCTATTACCAAGAGATCAATAGCACTTGAGCTGAATGTCATTATGGTTATAAGGCTTGCTTGTCTGTATGGTGATGAGGCATGAGGACATTATGCAGGGCGGTGTGGGAGCCTACGTGTATGTGTTAGTGAGTACATGGGTGTGTTTTTGCCTGTGTATTCTGTAATGCCATTATGTGTATTATGCAAGTGTCGCATGTTCACAGAATAGCTATGATTGGTTATGTACTGTACCTGATAAATGCAGTAGTTTCAGTAGATGGAGAGAAAAGAGGGAAAGGTGAGCAGCGGGTAATTTAAAAAACTTAATGGCAACTATTTTGATAATTGCTTAATGGCTCAGATCGTATTTCACAGGCAAATTTGCAAAGATTTTCTGGTTCCAGGTTCTCAGATGACAGGATGTACTTCTTTTCCTGGTCTTACATTATAGAATATTTAACATATTCAGGTCTGTGACTATTTAAAAACATCACCTTGTGATCCAAGATATTGTGATGGGCATTTTTCACTAGAATTTTTTATAGACAAAATGGTTAATCAAAAAACAATAGGCATAATAATTTTAAGTAGCAGCCCTAATAACATGTTCTTTCATTAGAGTAAACAATGATATTGTAATTTATTTTGAGTAAGTCAGAAATATAACAATTCTGTGCCTTCACATGAGCCACGGCTATTGTAGGAATTTTTTCCATTTTTACTAGAAAAATGTATGTTTGTGATCTTTTCTTTATAAACACAGGCAGGAAAAATGGACAGATTTATTGTTCTGGTCATTTCTATGCCCTAGCCACATACAGGAAACCAAAATCCAGCCATAGTGTGTTTAATGGGTGATTAGGTTCCTTTCAGTGAAAGTATGTGATTGGCAGCATCAAGCAGCAATATCATCACTATGGTAACCAAAGGTGTGATAAATTTAGTGAAAATTGAACCTATCCCTCCCAGCCAATAGGAAACCACTATTTTTCATGGCCATGGCTCAACTTTCAGTGATCTGTCATTTACATGTTTAGTTGCCAGTGCCAGGTTTATCCTCATGTTATATTTGCGCTGTGCCAGCTCAAGAGAAAGGCAGAAAGCTCTATCATTCTCCAACAGGTAGAATAAAATGTTCTGGGTTGTCTGAATAATTTAAACCAGTCGGAATCAAGACTTAGCTCATAGCTGGAGAAAATGTCACAGTGGAACATTTTGCACAACATTTGTCAAACTCTAGCCTTAACACAACGTTATATCTGTTTACTGCATTATGTTTCCATACCAACTGGAAACTAGTCCATTTTTTTATTTTTAAATGAAACACTCCTTAAATGATGTCTTATGTGCACCGCTACAGAGTTTAGCTGCAAAGGGCAAAGAACAGGAAAACACAAAAATGAGAAACAGACTGAAATAAATGAAAGGAATGAGGTGAGAAAGGACGTGGAAAGAGACAGATGTTGGGGAAGGAGGAGGAGGCAAAGAAAGGAGATGGTGGGATGAAATGAAGATAGAACCAGAAAGAGGAGGAGGAGAAAGTGAACTTTGGAGTAAGAAGAACTTAAAAGGAGAGGACGGAAATAAAGAGGAGGGCTACAGAAGGAGCAAAGGCTGGAGAGATGAATGGATATGGGAAAGGACAGAAGTAAAGAGAGTGATTTAACCTGAAAGGATGAGAAGAATGGGATGTGTCACAGAGGGGGGTAAGAGAAGAGGTCAAAGAGTTAACACTATGTAGAGAGTCTCAAGGACATTTATAAAAAGGTTACTTCAGCAAAATATTCTAAGGGGCATGCTCCTCATAATTTATTTTTTCTAGCCTGACTTCTAAATACTCCTTTCACATGACTTCAGTTGGAAAAGCATTAAGATTTCACTCTCCTACTATGATAACAATTTAATGCCACCTAAAGGCGATGAAAGGAATTTTAGGTAGGGATCTTTTCTAAACTATTAAAGTATTGAATCATGTGTTCTCTGGCTTTGATGACGTAGTAGATTTAATAAGACTTTACAGCATATCCTGTAGAATTATGATTTTTTTTTTTTCCCAGAAAGGATGTGGATGTTCACTGAATTACAATACTGCAGGAAAGTTCCTCTCCTCTCCTCTCCTCTCCTCTCCTCTCCTCTCCTCTCCTCTCCTCTCCTCTCCTCTTTACACTTGTCACATAAAGCACAAGGGCACCAGCAGCATCATCAAAGCTAACATCAAAGTCAAACTTTATGGTTTTTGCTAAGATGCAAATAACTTTTTATGTAAATAAAGTTGCACATCCTTTCAAAGTAACTCAACAGAGGAGGAGATCAAAGGAAAATGGCATTTCTAGGCACTAACATGCATATGCACGCACATTATTTGGACTCTGGGAAAGCATGGAGATAAATGGAATGGACAGAAGTGGAAAAAAAAGAATAAATTATAGACAGAGAGAACAGAGAGGGAAGGGCTAGGAAGGTTGTGGGGGAAAGAACGACAAACAGAAAGAGAACAAACGGTGTCAGATTAATGTTGCTGGGGACAGGGATCTTGTCTTATTAAATATAGATGGCTCTGTTATGGGGCATGAAATATACATGGAACAGTAGGCTGACATCTGTATTGTCTGCGTTAAGAAGCACGTCTGAGGAGATGGAGAGAAGGAAGTCAGGTCATGTGGAAAGCAGCAAAATGAGAGCGTCTATGCTGAGAAAGAAAGGAGGGAGGGGACAAAAATACAGACAGTGGGAAAGAGACACCAGGAGCTTGACAAGATTTGATGTCAGGCCAGTGGGGGCATTTTTTTTCATTTCTTTACAAATGAGGTCTTTTCCTAGGATGAAAATCAATATTTTATTGTTATGTCTTGTTGCGCTGTTGATCCTCAGTGTTTAAGTGTTAATCTGAGGTCTTCAGTCCAACAGAGCAGGGCTAACCCCAGTGTCCTGGCTAAGACTCCCATTAGGCTCACATATATCCCTTAACCTTCAGGGTCATGGTTCTCTACAACTTTACCAAACCTGTGGACTAAGGTATTGGGTTTTTTCGGTAGGCATTGTAGTGAGGTAGCTTTTTTGCCACTAGCTTGTGCTCGTCTTTTAACTAAAACTTTTTTTTTTTTTTTTGTATACCACTTTGGTCAACTTTTGTTGTTTTTTAAGTGCTGTATAAATAAACTTTGATTGACAATGGCAAAGGCAGCCCAGAAAACACAAGTCAATGAAGAGAACAAAACATCTTCACTTTAAAATTATTTTTCATTTCCATTTATAAACTGCTGTTCAATAATACCTTTATTCCTAATGTTTTCAAGTAGCTGGGAATCTGTATGACAATTTGCAATATGCAAAAAAATGTTCAATATTTTGCTTGTTGAATATGCCGTTTTGTTTGATTTGACTATGTATATTGCACCTTTTATTAGCTATTAATATCACAAACACTTATGTCTTTGCTTCTGCCTCTTCCCAGTTGCTAGGAACCAGTATGAGCGAATGGGTAGTGACGTTACTATGCAGTGCGGCTCCCTGGACAATGATGCGTCAGTGTCCTGGAAGGTGAATGGGACCGATGTGAAGGCCCAGCATCGTCTAGAAGGTCCCAGACTGATCCTGACCCAAGTGAACCTGAGTCACAACGGACTGTACAGCTGCTTTCAGAACCCACACGGAGAGAGGCGCGACACCATCTTTCTCCACATTGGCAGTAAGTAGCCAAACAGTTGCCTGCCGAACATTATTTCAAACAAAACACAATGAATATGTAATCAGCCCAAAGGGAAAACCGGATCATTGCAGCAGTAGAAAAAGAATAATAAAAAATTAAACAAAAGAAAAAAATAAAAGATGTGGTGCAACTCCACACGTGGGATTACAATTCTACAATAAATACATGAATTAATAATGATTTTAACTTGTATATGTAAAAACACAAAAATACTACATAAAACTCGGCTTGCAACTGTAATTAATGGTTACAGTCTCAAGTACCATTGAAATGTACTGCTTATAATTATTTTTTATAGCTGTCCTGGAGGCTCTGTTTAAATACAAATGGGCTTATCTTGACTATTGTGGTGGAGTTGCACTATATCTGAAAACTGTGTTGCACCCTACACTTTACTGGCATTGCACAGTTAAGATATAAGCTAAAATGTAGACCATTTTCAAACAGGTCTAACTCATTCATTATTAACTGTTGGGGATGCCAAGGACTTGTCAACATTACCTGGGACAAACTCCATCCTTTTACATATATGTTGATAATAGTTTGCACGCACAGTGCCCTGTATTGTTCTGTACAGTTACTCTTATTAATCATAGACACAAGTTTGATTTTATGTTGTTTTTACTTGATAAAGGAATTTCTCCAGGCCGGTCTTTGTTGTTATCAACCAAGCTATAGCAGTGAGGCTTGCCTAAGTAACATAAGCATCTCTTTATATATTGCAATACAGCTCTTTCAAAATTATCCTACAGTTGAATCAACACCTCTTTAAAATATTTTAAGCAAAAACTGAAAAAGAGAGGATTTATGGCTGGGCACGTGCACAGTGCATTAATTTGGTGTGCATGTTAAGCCACCAACTTGTGTATAAGTTTATTAACTTCTGTGGGTTTAACATCAGTCTGTGCAACAGTACTTACGATAATGAAAGCATGCTGCTAAGGTAAAGACAGGAATACATTTTAAGAATTTCAGGCCATCTTATTTCTGCCCATAGCTTTACTTACGGTGTCACAGATTCTTTATGACTTCGTGTTGTTATAATGACTCGATGATTAAACTGCATGCAGCTGACCACCACCTTCCCAAGATGCTGTTTAATAAAGATTACCATTAATTAGAGTACCCTTTTCATATTTTTGTTGCTTGCACAGTAAAACCCTTGATAGTAAGTTATAATATTTGAAAGGCTGTTTTATTTCAATTTAAATGCTAATATAAAACCTGAATTGTCGTGATAACAGTCCTTACAGGAAGACACACCTCATGATTAGTTGCTAAACTGACATTTGGTCATTTTGCTGTTACTGCTGTGCATTTTAATAATCATACAAAAGCTAAATTTAACGGTATGTCATAGTGGCCTGTGAGTTGGCAATGGTCTCCTTTGAGATCCATTATTCTGATGTTGAAGGTTTTATATACCAAGTCTGTGCATAATAATGGTGTTGAGATAGGATAGACTTGTAAATGACAAGTACCCCTGAGGATAATGAAGGGAAATAATGAAAACACCTTTGTTAAATGTGGTATTTAGCTCAAGTGAAAAATCTTTATTCATACATAAATTATCTTTTTAAACTGCACAATTTAATGAAAGTACTCAGGTACTGAAGTATTTGGCCACCATAAAAGGTTTTCTCATGGATACTATTAATGCCTGATTTTGCATGACTAATTGTAACATTAGATGAAAACAACAACATTGTTTATTTTTACTAATAACAATACATGAATGAATAATAATCTGAATATTGACAGTGTATTGTAGTTATATATATATATATATATATATATAGTAAGCACCACTAGGTTTATTTAGTAGGCAAAAACAGTACATTGTCTTTTCTGTTTAATTTACATTACACCCACTAATGTTTCAGATTTATTGTGACAACTGCCTCTTCTAATCTTCGCCTGGACCTCCTCCTTTCTGCTTCAGTTCGGCTGTTTGAATACATTTGTCCTTGCAGTAATGCGCCATGATTGATGGCTGCCGGTCTGTTTTTCAGTGACAGGTTTGAGAAAAAACATTTAGTCAAAGGTGACATAATGCTTTCATAATATGGTAAAGAAAACAGGGATGCACTTGTGCATTATCTCTGCTGCACAGCATTTCACAAGTAATTATTTTCCACCTCTTGTCAATTGAGTATGTTTGTGTAATGAATATGCAGCATTTTGAATTACATTACAACAGGAGAAAAAAAAAAACATACTGCAGCTACTAGCTGGCTAGCAGGTGAAATTGGAGATCCCTTTGGCATCAGCTACTTCAGAACGATACCGTAAGTGACAATGTCTGATACACTGCAGAATAAAAACTTGATTCATCCCTCCCATGACACTGAAAAATATGAGGCCACACCAGTTTTCTTCTTTTTGACACTGTTATAGAGTCCCCCACAGGTCTAAATCAGAGAAAGGTAGATTGAAAGAAAGGCTGACTGGTCCTGCTGTCTTGTCTGCGCAGAGTCATCACAAAGTCACCACATGACATTAAAACAAACAGATAAATATAGCTAATTCAGTGTAAAAATAAGACAAAGTATCGGGACAAAATCACTGTTTTGAAAACGTGGTCATCTAAATAGGGAACCACACCTTTCTGATTCCTTTCACTTGTCACCAGAATCAATATAAAGCGGAGTGCACCACCCATCAAGATATTTTCCACGCTCATGTTAAATGTAACATTTCCACGCAAATTGATTAATGGGTCTGTGTGGGAGTGTGACAGTTTGGTTAATCATATCAGCAATGATGAATTACTGAATGCTGAAATAATACTGAATTGATGAGAGTTTTATGTTATGGTAGATTATGTCAGCAGGGTGAATGATGCATTGCATAAACAGAACAGAATATGTTTGTGTCTGAGTGTGCGTGCATGTGTGTGTGTGTGTGTGTGTGTGGTGGGGGGAGGATCAAGATAGAGAAACATGGACAGCATGTCTATGTTCAAGCTTGTGCGTGTGTCTGAGTGTGTGCGCTTCTATTCACCAGTGGTAATTTTCTGCATCATAATGACACTTTGGTGGTCTCAAACAGTCTGTGTGTGTGTGTGAGAGAGAGAGAAGCAGAGTTACATTGTGTAACTATTCATCAGGGGTGAATTACAAGTTTGTGAGAACAATACCTTAGTGGTCTAACCTGGCAGTGAATGTAATTGCCTTGATAACAGTTGGTGATTTTATGACAGGTTCAAGGCACACACTAGGGCACCATCGACTTTAATTCTACCTTTCAAACTACAGAAACTCTGATTGTCA
Organism: Mastacembelus armatus; assembly: GCF_900324485.2. Classification (NCBI taxonomy): domain Eukaryota; kingdom Metazoa; phylum Chordata; class Actinopteri; order Synbranchiformes; family Mastacembelidae; genus Mastacembelus; species Mastacembelus armatus. The sequence continues at coordinate 7,950,657 of NC_046644.1, read as the reverse complement.
TCTCACACTGTATCTCTCAGTCTTTCTCTGTCCTCCTTTCTCTTCTTGCTATTTCCATTCTTTTCTTTTGATTCTTCTCTTTCTTTTTTCTGTCCATATTTTTCATTATGTTAACTACCACCTACAAAACTTTGAAGTGTTAAGCAGATAGAGTGATAATGACATCATGACAGGCTACACTTGTCGTGATTACCATCATGCTAGTTTGATTTAATGCAGTGTTTATGACTTACACCAGGGGCTTGTTATGTTTTACATAGATAAAAGTGTCGGGAGAATAGCACGGAGCCATCTGTCTATGATTTTTGAAAATGTTCTTCATTCTTTTGAGTCTCTGTTCCCCAAACTTTGTGATTATTTCTTTGTCCTTGCCTTTTCTCTTTGTCACTTTGATGTATATCCTTCTACAGTATTCTACAGTATCGTTTCTCCTCCCAACAACATCTCTTGTGCCCTTCTGTCTGCAGATGCTGTACATCCTCTGTCCCTCCATTGCTCTTTGTCTGTGTGTCTTGGCTTGTAGTTTGAGGCAGCATCTGTTAACTGTGTGTTTACACTGGGTTGCATTAAGAAAAGAAGACATCACACTGTAACCCGTTTGTGTGCATGTGTGCTTGCCCTACCTTCACGGCAAATTTTTTGGAACATTCGTGATCTTTTTCCAGGTGTGTCAACATAATATCAGCAGGAGTCTGTGTGAAACTATAGTGCCGCTGTGAAGTCTGTTTCTCTTCATAATTTTAACACTATATAGCTGTAGAATGTTTAAATTATGTGTATCACCTTATATATTACACACTACAGCTATTAAAAATCTTAGAAAGTATGTATAAATGTTAACTTGTGCACTGGCATGTATAGTATGTGTATGTTGATGGATAGAAGAAAGTATTCGTGTCTGTGCGTGCACGTTAGTCCGATACACATGTGGAAAGATGGTATTGTGCCAGAGTGTATAGAAAAGTTTCCCATGAAGACTCTTCCAGAAAGACAAATGATAGCTGGACAGATTATGGGGAATGGATAAATTATTGCAATCCTGGCCATTTCTGGCTTTGACCATTCTTCTATATGTTGCTGTCTTCAGCGGCCATTGGCTAAACAACTTATAGCATCACAACATGGGCTGCACCTCCCAGCTAACAACATCTACTGCAGATGGTCATATATCTAGCTAGTCATCCTGGTGACCTGTCACACAGCCAGCCTGCAAGACATAGTCTACTAGTAAACAGTCAGACAATTAGCAAACCGGAAGGTATCGCACCAGTTATGCTTAAGTCGCTTGATTGTATCTTGGGAGTTACATATTAAGGTATTAAAACATGTTCTGTCATACAGGTTAGTTAAGTAATGTGTTTATTACTTATTAGCAGTTGACATGGGAAGATTATAATAATAATAATAGACATGCTCAGCAGCCACACAAATGAGTAAATAAAATAGAATTAGGGTAAAAAGAGCAGGACAGGATAAAACAGATTGTGTACCTGTGTGTATGCGTGAATCTGCAGTATGCATGTGTGATTGTATTACATGTACTGTATCTAAGCATAGCCAGACAAGTAAATGCAATCAAAAGTTGTTCGCTATTTACATCTTTGTTGCTGTTTCAGCCATTGTTTCATTTGAGTAGTGTGCTTTGGGGATGATTTTTTGAGTAAATTTACCATACCCTTTTCACACCTGCAGACATATTTTTTTTCCTTTAAAAGTAGCATAATTCATGAATTTTAAATGGCCGTGAGCAGTGATTGAAATGAAGACCTAGCTGAAATGGAAAAAGGTTGATACCACACAAGCTGTGTCCTCTTCAGCGGTAACCATCTCTTCCTCAATTCGATGATTTGCCGTAGAGCTGTGAAATTGCGATGGCCCTCCAAACATCAGGCCGTGCATATCTAAAAGCTCTGTTGCTGATCACTCCCTATCTTCAGAGCCCATTAGCCAGCCACTCAGCCACTCAGTGTGCCGACCAGTCACTCAGCCTGCCAGATGACACTAGACAAGAGATACCCTTTTCTTTTTTCCCAAAAATTCTTGACAAATAATTCATGGGGCACTCCAGACACTAGACAGCACACTCCCGTTACTGTAATGACAAGATTTTAAACATCCATAATGAAGAAAAAACATGTCTGTTTTGTGCAGGAGTGGAGTCTGTTTAGTGAGGAGTTTATACCATAAAACACCACGTAGGAAAGAGGGTTCTAGGTTAGACATTGACTCATTCTTGTAAACAAATACAGTCTGAGCAGCTCTCAGATCATAGCAGTGCCATAATGTAAACAATGTTGCAGCATAGTTTGTTTTTTTTTTCTACCAACACTTAAAATTATAGCAGAAGTCCTCCCCGCCAGTGGGTGGGTTATGAGGCTACGTCCATTTGGTTTGAGTTAAGGTGTGTCTGTGTGTGTACATGTGGTTAGTGTTTTAAAAAAAAACTACTAAAAATGTTAGAAAACAGGAAAGCTGACTTAAAGCAAAATGTACTCTCTTTAAACATCTGAATTTAAGTGACGTGTGTGTGTGGTGGCTATACATTGGTGGTGTTACACAGCAAATGAATACTGCATGCATCACCAGTATTAGGGTTAAATGATAAGGTGATATACAGATGAAGCGAACATGCAGTTTGTGGTTATGTATAGCCTCCAACCTAAACTTAACAGGGAAATTATTTAGGTAAAATTACATTGGCTGAGGATGAGTTGAAGTAGGAGTGAGTTCTCATGTCTGACTGATGTACATCTCTCACCCTCAGGCATCTTATTTCTGCGCACATACCAACTGATATCTATTTCCTCTCCCTGGGCAGCCTGTTTTTGTGTGTATCTCCCAACACACACACTCAGGGGACTCATGCTACATCACTGGGTAATGGAATTGTCTTGTCTCCTTACAGACAGATCACTGTAGAGGAGGGTGAACTCGCATAGGTCCATGTCCTCGGGGACTTCCTGTTTAAACCGCGAAGTAGTTGGCCCCACATATAAGGCCAGTGCTAGAGCTCCTCAGCTTCTATTTTAATTACTCCCCCTGTTTGTCCCACTACTTGGTCAGTTATAATAAATAGAAGGGCATGGAGGATTTAGGCGACTTTAGAATTGAATTGAGCAGATTTCAACCTCGGCTGCTCTCTCGGGTTTCGCCACTATCAATGAGAAAAGCTGCCCCAGTCTGCTGGGACGCTGTGAAATCTTCAAAATTTGAATGCTTGGTTGGAAATGAAGGACTGGAAGGACCGAAATTCAACTACTTAATAGCTTGATTAATTAACGTAAATCATGATCACAATATGGTAGAAATATTGTCTCAAAATATTCGTACTGTCTATATGATTTATAAAGAACTGAAGGAAACAGAATTCATGTATCTAAACATTGATTTAGAGAGTGAACAACTGCGTCAGATTTATGAGGTTCAGATTTATAGTACAGAGGATTTTGGCCACCGTTGTCCTTGAGCCAACACCATGACTTTCTGCAGCTTCAGAGGAATATTTCTGTAGCTCTCTTCAGACTTCTAAAGGAAAAATATTAGTTTCTGGCAGGAATCAGTAATGTATAAGGTCAAATAAAATAAAATAAAATAAAAGTAGGTTGATGACCTGGGAGGCTTGATGAGAATGTAAATGTAAAAACAACGCGCTTTGGTTCTCCAAGTTTCTGTTCAGTAGGAGTTTGTAAAAGAAATGCAGTAATAAATTTCATTCTCTCATTTCCCATGGTTTTTACATTTTGTTAAGCAGATCTTGTGTATCTTAGGCCCTATACTAAACATCTGGAAAGTCACCATGAGCATTATTTTCACTTTTCTCCCATATTTTCTCTCCCCCCCATAACAGTTTCTCCTCTTTTGTTCCGCTCCATATCACCAGTTTCTTGCCTCTCCATTTTTTGCTCTATTTGCAGGACAACAGCAGCTCCCCTTTACTTTATTGTAGCAGACAACCATAGCAAATGGTAAAATGGGCTTCGTTTAAGAAGTCAATGGAGAGCTATGAGAGAAACTCAGACATTAAAAAAAAGAGTCATTGTGTGCTTTGGCCTCTTTGTATCTTTTGAGTATCAGGAGTAATCTGGCAAGACACATTGTTTTCCTTTTTCCTTTCTCTAAATGCTGCTGTTTTAAAGAGAGACTATGCTGAGAATTGTCTGCAACCTTAAGAGCTGAGAAAAATGCTCATATTTTTTGCACTTTAACATGTAAGTTATAAACAGTGTTTGCACCTGTATAGCAGATAGGACCAAATGTGTGTATACAGTATTCTGTAGATTACATGTAAGGGAGCAAGAAGCTCATGTACTGTACACACTAACGTAGAAAAGTAGAAATGTATACTCTTTGAAGCTCAGCCAGGGTAGTTTTTTTTTTTTTCTCAAGACCTGACTCCATTATTCTGTTTTCCCCCTTTTTACACATTTTCATACCTCCACTACTCATGTAGCAGTTTTCCCAGACTTCTATTTCTCATATTTTAAAATTCTAGCCCGATCCTGTGGTCTCTATCTCATTCTGTTCTTTCTCCTCCACTAATCCTCTTATACTATCCCCTTGTCTATCCAGCATCACTTATTACTTTCTTTCTCACTTGTCATCTTTCTCTCTATAGTTTGCTGTATATTCAAAGTCTCAGTTCAAAGTCTGCAGCATTACACTCTATCTTGCACCTGCTGGTTTGTGAGGGTCATGTATGTTAGTATGCTTTGTGTGGCTGAAACCTCCATCTACGGCTTGTAGATAAACACAGAGTTTTGAATCAGTCTGTGTATAATTTGGTCACATTAAACTCAGGCTTATTTTAGAAGTTTGAAGAAAATACTCATAACATCTCATCTCATTTAATGGTATCATTTCACAAGAAAGGCCGTAATGGTGTTTCATTTGCAAATCTATTCCTCAGAATTGGTAGGCTTTTACATTATATGAAGAAAATATATCTATTAACTTTATTGAACCTGTTTATGCACATTTTCTGAGTCTATAGCAAAAGCCTGTAAAAAAAATAAAAGTGATTTTAGCGAAATTAGTTTCACTTTACAAAAGCAGACAATGTAACAATTTAAGGAAGTGGAGACTGGTAGTTTGGCTGGTGATTGCATGATAGAAGTAAATGACATATTTTGTGAATTTGAAGAACGATCAAGCAGAATAAAACAGGCTACAGAGAGAGTTCAAGCGACTGTGCAAAAACTCAGACAGGTTAGATGAAGAGGATAAAGCCACTAACGTAAATGCAGTTTAGGTTGGCTTGCTGTAGTAAAAAAAATCTCTGGGAAGATGCTGAAGTGGTGGGGAACTAAGTTATATAGCTTAGTTTTAGAAACGGGCCTAACGGAGGAAATAGTGCATGTAGAAAGCAGGATTCAGGGTCTTTGCAAGGATTTAGCAAAAAATGAAATTGTGCGTGCAGTGATGAGAAAAAGTAAAATACCTGCTGTACTTTCTCAGCTAAAAACGAATGTGAACTGTTAAAAAAAAAATCAACCCCGAAAGAAGGCAGGATACAGCTACATTAATATATAGCAATGTAGGGCTGTGGTCAGACGGAATAATGCCAATATTCATTTCCACGTCAACAGCATGAGGCGCATGGTTTTGTTTTCTGGGACCTTCAAACCAATTGGAGCAGACTTGAGCTGCTGAGCTTGAGTGGCTGGAGCATCACTTCTAGTTTTCTAAAATGCTGCCCCCCTTGCTCCAATTAAATTTTTAGTGTCCCGGCTCTGTTCCACTCAGATGCTCCACATGAAACAACACCATGGAAGTATACTTGGTAATTGGCAGTGTAAAGTGAGTGTGCTGCTGCTGTCCTAACCCTTCTTGTTCTCACTAACACACTTTCTGTAACCTTTCAATCTCTGTCAGTATTTAGAGGCTGTGTCTTCTCCTTCTGTATTTCTGGCCCTAATCTCATTCTCCTCTGTCTCCTTTTCATCCTGTCTTTTATGTAGACACTTTATTTATTATTATTTATTTTTGATAAATAACTGATCATTGTGTTAATATATTTGAATTGCATTTGATCAATGTTGTCTCTGATTCAAAAAGTGTATTTTGACCGTCTGTTTCATTATAAAAAGATCATCTTGCAGTGAGCCAGGGTTCATTGTGTTTTCTCTCCTTCTTTCTCTCAGTGCATCTCTCTCCTTTTCTCACTCTAATTACCCATCTAGAGGTAGTGGAATAAACCGCCTGACTGTATTATTATCTTGTCTCCTCTGTTTGCTCCGCATTCTTACACTTGACATGTAGCATGTCCGTGCTTTGTGTGTGTAGATATATGTGGGCTGTGTTATGTAGGTGTCACTGCTTATGGGTGCCTTTTTATGTGCTTCATATGAATTTGTCACTCTGTCCTTGTGGGTGTGCAGACACAGCTTTGTTTGTGCCAAATATTGCAGCTGCATTTTTATGCTGGTGAGTGCGCGTGTGCACGTCAGTGGCTGTCGCTAGTGTGTTTTGTGTCTGTGCCAAAAAAGGTAAAGGCCTGTTCCCTCTTGATTAGTGTCCAGCGCAACAGAAATTTCTGGGGCTGTCTCAGCCCTTTTACGATCTGGTGTGTGAGCGAGACAGAGAAAGCGAGACAGAGAGAGACAGAGGAAAAGAGAGACTTTGACCAGAAATATTCCCTCTGGCTCAGTGTCCAGCAGTGAGGTTGAGCAGTTTCCTCTGTTGACGTCAAGCGACCAAAGAATGGCCAGATAGCCATGAAAACATGCTCATCGGCTGTTTCTCTGTGTGTGTGCGTGCGTGTGTATGTGGCTGCTAAGGAAATTCAAATGTCAGATGTTTGAAAGAAGTAAAATTGTCCACTCCTGCTGAAATGTTCGGCCATCTCTGTCACATCCATTCTAGATAATGCTTCCCAAACCTGACAATGAAAGTCTACAAAAGGAGCTTGTCAGAGCACACACAGAAATTTTTCAGTGTTGCAAAGGTTGTCACATACATAGTGACATCAACCCTAGAGAATACATTAATGCAGAGCATGGTTTACCACCCTCTCTTCTTTCTATGTTCAGTCTGTTCAGAATGATATTTTTGCTGATAGATAAATTCATGTTTCTCACTTCCTTTGCTGCATCTTCTCTATTGTATTATATACCCACCTGTTTAAAAGTCCTGGTATTAGTGTGGAAACATGCTATAAAATAATGCATTCATAACTCCAAAGTTCATGTGGAGTAGTCTGGGAAAAACAGCGAAAAAAAAAAAAAAAAAAAAAAAACTGCAAGAAGCTGTTGTGCATAAAACTGAACAATGACACATAAAATCACCAAAAGTTTCCATAACCTGAAGCTGAAATCAGGCTTATAATGTGTGAGATGGTGGAAGTATGACTATAAATATTTAAATATTCAGTTTGACCGTTTCATGACTCAGAAATACATTGTCACATATCATCATTATAGTAATTTAAATTCTACCACGGTCATTGGCAAGTTTAACCCATTAAATATTGCTGATAGAGAGATGTTTCCATTTCATAATGATGTGCATGAGGACTTTCACAACAAATATTTTATTAAAGTTATACAAAATGCTTTCTTCTCTGTCTTTTAGACTTCCATTGGTGCTACAAAGCTCACAAGTAAGCCAATTAGGAAGAATCCCCAGACTCTCATTTGCAAGCCTGCTCTGATATAGGGGGTATAATAAACCTGTGGTGTGTGGGGGACAAGGAGAGAAGTACAGAGGGAAGCAATGAGCATGTCTGTGAATAAGAAGAAATGAGCAGGGGAGAAAACCATGTAGAATTCAACATGCTTATATGTATCCATGTCTGAAAGTCAGTGCATTCTTACTATATTTTTTCAGCATATATCCTTATATGTGAGTGTGCAATGGACTAGACCCTAACATAATTTCACGCTTCAGGATAAAAGTGACTTCCCCATTTGGTCTATTCGGGCCATTTCTATTTGATGCAGCAAATTAATCTGAGCTTTCAAAGGGGATTGTTTCTCACTCACTCAATGACTTAATAAACTGATGATAATATACAGAGCGACTGCTAGCCCTTTAAGCTCTAGGAATGTATTCTGCTGCACCTTGCTTCTATAGTAACAAAGAAAGATGTCTTCAGTGAAACCAACTAATGTTGTGACAGTAATAATTCATGTATTTCAAAGTGGCTTTGAGTAAGATAATGAACCCGGTGACTGTTTCATTTTAAATCAGCCTTGATCAGCTAATTTACTGTCAGCAAAAAAAAAACAAAAAAAACTTTATGGTGTGACTGAAGGAGCCAGGAGAGAAGAACTTTTGATATAGTAGTGTCTCATATAAAGAAGTCTAAACATAACATAACCACCTGTATGTTTTTAATAACAAACCCTACAACAAGCCGTTGCTTTGTGAAGCTCATGTTGTGAGGTAAGGCATTATCTAGCTGGAAGTGTATATCTATATAATAACTATTTAAGATAATGAGCCAAACCAAGCTATTGTTATTGCAAAGGCATTCATTGGATGGCATTATAATGCACAGGTGTTCGTGGTTTTTCATCCACCACCTGTGTAGTTTATGTACTATATAAGTTCCCAAAGGATAATGCACTGTTTTATATAGACACACTCAGGCGCCAATTTATTTGATATACCTAGCAAAAATGACTGCAGTCTAATTAAACACTCGTGCAGTATATCTTATGAGTTTTGGTGAAACAGTTTCTCTGGCAACAGAGCATATGTTCCCAGTGCATTTTGCATTTGCATCATATACAGTACATACGATATATGCATACTTAGCATAGGGTATGAATTCATTCTAGTACCAGTAACAGAAACAATTTTAGTAACTGCATAGCACCTCTGTAGTTACATAGAAAAATACAGCACCCCGAGTAGTGGCAGGCATCAACCCAGTAGAAAGGGGAAATAAAACTGTAATAGTAGAAATATTAGTAGTATTAGCAATAGTTTCTTTGGCAGTACCCATAGTCAGATTTTAAGAAACAGTAGTGGTAGCTGAACTTTTAGCAGGGTGAATTGTAGACAAAGTAGTCTGGGGAGTAGCAGTGGTGAAATGTGAGAATGAAGTTGTAGTAGTTGTAGTTAACCTTTTTTAAACAGGCCTAAAAATGTAGTAACAAAATGATTAGATGTATAGCATCACACTATTGCTGGTAGTAACTCTACTAACAATAGCAGTTCTAGTAGTAAGAGCCTTTATATGTGTCTGTAATGTCGTGTTTTTGCAAGACATCACATATTAAGATATAGCCACAGTACTGCTGTCCTTATGGAGTTGTCTCAGTTACAACAACTTGTTGGTCCACTCTCTCTGGGGACCAGCGAGCTGTGAGCATGGACTGTGGTGAAATGGGATGCTCCCAAAGGACAGATATACTGAAAACACAACAGCATGGGATGAGACAGGGAGAGAGAAAGAAGCATGGACAGGGAAAAAGAGGTACAGTAGTAGGTAAAAGTGTGGTGAACATGACAAGTGCAATGTAAAGATATATTCAAAAGACAGTGTGGTGTAAAAAAGTACATAGGGCTTATATGCTCTTAAGATTTAGAGCTAACTGGTACTAAATCTATAGAAATATAAACACCGGCAATAGTTAAAATTGATACATCATATAAAAGAAAGCTTCAGAAAAAAAAGATATGAAAAGTCAAAGAAGTGCTTGTGTTTAGGACAAACAAATACTGCCTTCTGGATGTAGAGATACACACACTGACACACACATGCACATACACATGCCCTTCACACATGTAGAGACACATCTTGCAGTGGGCAGATGAAAAGAATCCTGCACAAACACAGCTCCTGTGTCAAATCAGCCACTCTTAACATCTCTAAACACAGAGATGTTGCTCTTGGCCCAGACAAAAATATGAGCTGTATTGGTTTTGTGAGTGTGTGTGCACCAATGAAAGCACAAGCTTGCTAGTTATTTGTGCAGGCTGTGCTTCAAAAAGTCAGCATGCTCACATACATACAGGCAACCACATAGACACATGTAAAATATGCTCATAACAAGTCTAATGAACTGTTTTACAGATAGTGGATGTGTGAACCTCGCTGTGCTTGGCACATTTTGAGTTGTGCATGTCATCACGTGTGTGTGTGTGTGTGTGTGTGTGTGTGTGTGTTAGACAGTTTGTGCGTGTGCATTTGGTTGTACACTTCAAGCACTTTAAATTACTAATAATCATGCATTCGTTAAAATACGTTAAAATTGGATGTCACCACAATGTATTTAACATTGAGCAGTTACACAAATGAGGCACATGTTCCATATAGTGAGGAATTGTAAGTGAGCAATTGAGCTTGTCTGATGTAAAACAATATTCTAACACACAGTGACATGAATAGGCATGCACTGTAATAATGTACATTACAAGTACTCTTGTCAGTTTGCATTTTGAGAGTGCTAATGAAAATGTCTTTTTCTCTATTACCCCATCAAAGGTGTGAAACTAGTCTTGGATTCACAGTGAGATTGAGTATCTGCATCTGATTATCTATGCTGGATGTGCAGGAGGAGGAGCATTCACTCTCAGATAGTCCAGAGTAATTTCAACTAATGGGAAATAGTACACAGAGAAAACTTTCCCCCTCAGAAACACTTTCCCATTTTAAATTTCATTCACTTTAAACCAAATTTGGTACATTACATGCTTGTAAAACGGATGATGGGTCTCATACACTGTGTAGGAGGACACACATTATAATTATACATCGACACCTCTTTGTTCAAAACCCAAATTCTGAGAGCATTTAGGAATTTCCCAGGTGCTGATTTTGTAAATAAAAAATGTATCAAAATAACACATTTAGAAGAATATGCCAACCTTGGCAGGTTGTATATACTTCCCAAAAGTCTGACGTGAGCTCACTATATTGAGCTGGAACCATGCAATTAACCTTCATAATACACCTAATGTGAAGCCTAATGTGCATAAAACACACTTGTTGGGGGAGGTCAGAGGCAGGTGACATGTGTTACTTAACCTACATTTCTTTATAAATATTCAAAAGACTCTGTCAAAATAATTAACAACATGTAGAAGTGAATAATTCATACAAGCTCTTTGCTTCAGTTGAGAGAGAATGAGAAATAATTTAGGTATATGTTTAAAAGCATGCACACTTCTTCTTGAGCTTACAGGTGTGTGTGTATGTGTGTTCACATGTTTGCAGGTGCATGAGAGAGAGAGTTGAACGGTATCAGAAAACTCGGAAAACGAAATCATTTCGGATTTCTTTTAGCATCTCTGGAGGGGGAAGTTATTGTGTGCTAATCAGACAGAGATGAAATCATCAAAGCAACACTACAGTCTACTGAGTCTGCCTTCATCTCCATGCTCGGACTGTTTTTCTCATTTCTTCTTCACTCTCGCTCTGCTTTCTGTCTTTCTTCTCACTGTTTGTTTAATGTGTTATTTTTTTCTCAGTTAGCTTCAGTATCTCTAATGTATCTTCTCCAGTTTGAATCAGTTACTTTTTCTAATGCTTGGGCAGCAGAAGTATTTTTTTTTTTAAGACTTGATTTCTGCATTTCATAAATTATGGCAGTTCAATCAAGTGAATATCAGCCCGTTGTGTTGTTGATAGTGTTTTGTACGACGCATACTTGTCGCTGCTAGCTGGTAGAAGATAGCACCAGAAAAACGCACAGGATTGAACGTCCATACTAATGAGGTGTTGCTGGATAGAAAACGTGCCCTTACTTCACATTTTTATGCCTGTGTTGCTTCCGTAGCAATAAATGTCATGATGGTAGCAGATTTTTATGCAGTGTAATCACACAAATTCAGTGTGATCATTTGAAAGTTACAACAGGAGCATTTGAAGATTAGATTTGAAATACAAACTGGATTCTTTTGGCCCTAGGATCGTCATGTACCTTACATATATTTTCAGTTTGTCCTGCATCTATATGGTTTTACTCTGTTCTCTTATCTTACATGCAGCATCTTGGAATTGCTTTTCCTCCCTGGCTCCCTGCTTGTTTCTGTCCTTCCCACCCGTCTCATAGTCTCAATCATATGATGCATTAAATTGAAAAATGCTGTCTTGCCTGTGCAGTGCTGTTGTGTTATCTTTCTAAAGCTTATTAAGAAATAATTAACCAAATTCACTTTTGCTTTAGGCAGAGTTTCCCAATGGTATTTTATAGCACTGACGTACAGTGAAAGGAGAGATAGGCGACAGTGCTTTTGGGAAATGAGGACAGAATTAATGATAACATTGTACTGTTGTAGTTTACTATAGAATAATTCAAGACTATTGATAATGTCTTGAAATACCAAAGAAGGAATATTAAATGGGCAAGAAGTGAAATTGCTAATAACAAATACAATTTAACAAATACCACATCCAATCTGTCACGCTGGGTAGCAGCTGTGTGTTACCTGACTTGCAACATTTCCTGATTGTACAAATATTTTCCTGTCAGTTTTCTAGGAAGCTTCCTGGAAATCACTATGCAACAATGTGGTAATTATAGAAAATGGGTTGTTTATGACTGTATGTTGCTTTTGGACATGATCAGGTGCTCTAATACTGACCTGTATAATCAACTGAACGCTGTCTCCTTTTTCTTTATGAATAGCACCACATTTCCAGGAAACAGCTTTGAAATTATTTGAAAATTACTCAGCAATTACTCATAAAATAAAGTGGTATCCATTTCCCCAGTGGCTTGTTGCTGTACTAACATACTGTGAATACTTTCATTGAATGGCTAAGGTAGATTACTGTAGAAGAGAGTAAAATATGCTTATACAGATGCCAGCAGTCATCATTAACCATCTTAATGAGGTCCAGGTACAATCAGTTCATGCTCATGCAGACATTTACATTCAAGTCAAGATCACATATGCCAGGCTGGCTATCAGGAAAACAAATGATGCCTTTATTTGCAATAGAGTGCTTGGTAATGCTTTTCTTATGGGTACATCAAGCATGATGCAGTAAGCTGTAAAACAAAATAGCACATAACGTAACAACATATGATGTCAAACAGTAAAAATAATGTTTTATCTCACCATGAAGCTTCTTGAGGGTAGATTTAAGGGGGGTATTAAAACATTAGGGTTCAGGTGGTTGGCTACCAGGAAGTCAGATAAAATACAGCATGATTAAGCTGGAGTTGGTGACAAAAGGTGAAATGCTGTGCCATTAATCTACCAGGACAAAACATGCTTCCATTGTTCCTCCAACCAACCTTTCATTTCCTTCTGTCCATCTCTTTGTTGATAATGATCTTGGCAGGCCACAATGAATAATGTACACTTACCGTAATGGTCCGAAGAGGTTCAGAGAACACACACGCACATTCACAAGTACACAGAGAGGCATGGAGTGATATGCTCACATACATTATATGTGCACAAATGCAGATTTCCCCAATTATATGTGCACACACTCCCATCAATATATGCTTTGTCATTGATATATGTGTACACCAAAGCTAGCACACACACACACACACACACACACACACACATATATATGTTGTCAATTATATGCACATAGACACACACCCATGCAGCTGGGGATAATTCCCTCATTTCTTAATGATGTGCATCAGAGAGTAGAGAATGTAAATTATTAAAGCATACAGCAATTAGATACATAACACTCCCAGGGAGCCATACACGCACTCAGTCTTACAGTACGCATACACAATTGAGAATGGGCACAGTGTGTCAGATACATCAACATAAAGCACACAGCTTTATAGAAAACAACTGAAAGAAGTGATTGCTTTTGGCATGTACAGGTACACATGTATAACTTACACATTCAAATCATGTATCAGTCTGTTATTGCAAGTGTCTCTGAGAGTTAGACACTACAGCTAATTACGGATGAGCGTGTTGTCTGTTTGACACTAAATTAAAGGCACCGGCTTAATACTTGACTTTGAAATGTAATACTTCTTTGAAGATTAATGTCTCAGAGAAAAGTTGTTTTGAGGGGCTGCTCCTAGTCTGTGTGTATATTGGGTGTGCATACAGTACTTGTTATAAACCCTGAGGTCTCTAATCATAATATTAGTGAGTTTGAATTTTAGTAGCATTTTAATGCAGTTAAGCATAAGGTGAGGCTAATTTTAAATTTCATATTGTAGTGTAATTACATTCTAATGCAAATGTAAGTGTTTAGATTTTGGAGGCTTTAGTTTTTTCTTCATTACTTAAATTGGTCATTGTGAACCAGACTGAGAGGAAGAAAAAGAGAGACTATGGAAAACTCAAACCGTAGATGTCATCATCTTAATGCAGATTTTACAAGCTGAATATGTTTGTATGTCAACCTGTAATCTGCAAAGTAGCTATAGGAATGATAGCTCGAAAATAAATTGAGTGGAAATTTAAAAAAAAATAAAATCGATCTTCTCTTTGTGCATGTTAAATTACTCCTTGCCATGTGCAGAAAATTCTGACTTTTTCCTGACAATGTAGGACTGTGACCTCAGGGTTAATGACGGGCTAACGTCAAACACCTCTAGCATCAAATACCCTTTTCAAAGCAGTATTAGAAGAACTTATTAGATCTGGGTGCTGGTGTCATTACAGAATTCAATCTCAATGTTCTAACTTGTTTCTCGGACCAAGACACATTTCCTGGGAGACAATGTCTGCTGTCCATTGCCGTATAAAAAAATGAATTATTCATTTGAGGTTACTACATGATAACAATGTTTCATATCTTCAGATATCCTTTGGATATAGGAAGCCGGACAGTTGCCTATTATAAAATTCATAATGTGGGATGTAACAATGTCAAGGGCAGTGTGTACCACTTTTGGAACACATATGAGAATCACACTTTCATAGAACATTAATTACCCTTCTGTCCTTAGAGGTGGAAGGTATTACAGGCTATTGAAAATGAATTCAGATGCAAAGCTGAGCCATTAAATTGGGATTAATGGCCTCATGGGTAAATGGGACATCATTTTTTCAATTACATACTGGAGGCATAGGCTGTAGGCAGCAGGGCAGTAGGATACAGAATGTCATTATTCATTTGATCTTTGGTTTAATGGCTATTTAGGCTTTCTTCGAACATAGATATTGTTCACTGTGGTTGTATTTCTCTTTGAAGGTAGCTCATGTAAGCTCAGGTATTATGATTGTTAAACCTACTATGCATCAGTTGGACCATTGAGTTCCTGGTGGTAATATGGCTGAGTTTAGATAAACGGTACTTCTCTGGATATTTATTGGAGCATAGATCAGGCACCTGGATCTTAAATACATGAAAGACAAAAATAAGTTTTTATTTTTTCACAAATGAACGAAACTTTGTAAGCAGAAAGTTAATAGTTTTCTTTCCGGTCAACTGTAATGCTTTTTCAGGTATACTTGTCCATTCAACTCATGGATGTACTCTAAACTTTTTTTTTTTTTTTTTTTTTTTTTAAACCTTGCTCCTGCAGTTGGCCACTGGGACAAACTGACAGCAAGGCCACACTTTCACAATGTATTCAGCTCTCTTATAATAATCTGTCCCCTTTCCCACTTCACCTGTCTTTCCCAAATCTTGCCATTGTGTCTCATTCAAAACCATGGGTGAGGCATACAAGTTTTTTGAGTTGTACCAGTGTAATGGATTGAAGTTCTGCAGCCCATGTACACTTCCTTGTAGTGATCATATCATTGCTCCCCCTTCTCTCAGGCTGTGCTCTCCAGCGGGACAGTGGCCTTGCTGCTCTAGTCCGACTGACAGTCCCTTTCTGTCTTCCCTTATGAATAGAAAATGCAGTTTTTGAAGAATTATCTACATTTTTATTCCCTATCATCCATCTCCTGACCTTGCTTTTGTGTTAAAAGGAAAAACGTTTTCCTACTCATTGTAAATCACCCTTTGTACAGTGAGGGCATCTGTTAAATGCATACAATGCCAATGAAGAATGTAATGTAGGTGACAGTCAACAAACAATTTAGCTTTACTTATGAAATCTCCTATTTACCACAAGGAAACATCAATGATCAATAAGCCAGAACAAATGGTTTTTCTTTTAATAATCATGTTTCTTAGCTTATTGATTTTCTTTAGAAATAGAGGTTAAGCAGATAACACTTGCAATGACACAACAAAAAAGTGGCAATGACTGTCATGGTGAAAGTAATCTGTTTAATTTGTTGTGTGTGTGTGTGTGTGTGTCAGTGTTGATACATACATACATACATACGTGTGTGTGCGTGTGTGTGTGTGTGGGTGGGCAGGCGCACGTGCATGTGCATGTTTTTGTGTCTGTGCTTAAGCACAAGCAATGATAAATGCATAGCAGTGTCTGACTATCCCTAAACCCGCATGAAAATTGATCTGTATATAATCTGACTGTGGAATTTCCCCTGGCAGTATCAAAACCAGTCATTTACCCTTCACACTGTGGTTATGTGATGTGCTCACAAACACAGAGACACACACAGTGAAGCCAGTCATTCTGATGGCAGCCTTGCTGAAGTGCGCTTTTTGGGTTTTGGGTCACGTTCAAGGCTAAAGTGTTTTGCCTCAGTGTTGTTGACCGTTTATAAATGGGATGTGTTCGTACGTCTGCACAGCTAATGACATGTGTGCTGCCTTTGGTCTAGCCACACAAACAGCCAGCCACAAGCCAGGGTCAGGAAAAAGAGAGAATCTCACACTCATGTAAATTTTCTGTTCTGTTCTTTTCTAGGGCCCTGCAGTTTCATCTGATCCATGTTAACACTGGTAAAATTCTGTGTTAACATGATATCAACAGTATTGGGCTGTTTTGACTATGTAACACAGCAACAAGCATGAGTGAAAGTAAAGTCAACAATACTGCAGTGTACTGTGATAAACGTTAGGTCCAAAAAGAAACTTCAGAAGTGTGGAAAAGCTCATAAAAAGGCCACTTGTACAACTGTCCACAGTGAGCAGTTTAAGAAAAATCAGCTGAGTACAAGGATGGTCCAAAATTCTGTGAGTGAAAGTAAAACATTGTGAGTATGTCAGAAAGACCAGATCATGGGAAGGCATTACTGAATCCTTCAAACTTCACTTGTCTCCAAACAACTAAAATTATCCTTAATACAACACCCCCAAAAGATGCAGGCGGTGTCCGATATCTTCTGCAGAGCACTATGACTCAATGACAGGCAGTTGGTTCTGTCAAGGTACTTAATAATTAAACATTTTTTCAACATTTTATGCTGTCATCATGACTATTGTTATCGCAAAAATACCCTCAGATATATTGAAAAATAATATTACCTTAGATTCTTTTCCCCATCATTCGATCTCTTTTCATAATCCCCATTTTCACAGCTACCCTCTCTCTCCCCCTCCCTCTCACTCTCTAAAGTGATTTAGTATCATGTGATTAATGATGGTCATTAGAAGCTTCAATATCAACGGGTCTTAGAGTTCACCAGATACGGCCCATGTAGCATCTGGCTATCCATGTGTATGTGTATGCGTGTGTGTGTACCTGTGTGTTTATGTGCATCATGCATGCACTGTAATGTATGTCCGTGTCTGTCAGTGTGTTGCTGTCCTTGTGTGTCCACAGATCGCCCCTTTAGCAAAAGCAAACAAGCACACCAACATAAAATGCTTTTTCCTAGTGGGTGATTTGTGCATAAACACACGCACACATCTGTACTCATGCATTCCTGGGAGTTTATTAAAAATGTAATTAAGGTTCAGACACCTTGAAATGGCGCCACAGTATTTTGTTTAAGGCCATCATCTCTGAATAATGAGCAATGTTGAAAACATATCCTTTAAATTCCTGCAATAACATGGCCTCAAATATGCTTATTCACCCCAAAGTATGTACTTGTTTTTAATAGCAGACAAGCAGTAGAAGTGCAGTAAAGGAAACCTGACAGCTGAAAAATCTTTTAGTTTCCCATGAATGTGACTTTCCTTACATATTTTTGTTTCTCACCTGAAGTGCAGCAGACAATTAAACAACCTAAATGTATTTTTTAACATCACTTTAATTAAGCTATTGTCTTTATTTCTCAGATATCTGTAACTATTGAAGGTCATGTGTCTCCTATATAAGATACAATAAGGCTGTGTCACCTCACTGGATGATAAGTTGCAGAGTTTAAGTTTCAGACTACTTTAAAAGTACAAATCACAAGCAAGTAGATTCTCTTAAAGAGACATTTGACCCTGAAAAAGAATAAGCTGAGTATAAATACAAAGAAATATCTTTGGTAAAGCCTGAGAACAAGATTTAAAAAAGCACTCACTAAATTTCACAGCGATGATAGAGTATTATAGCTGTTTTGTTTTTTTTTAACCTCACAGGCTGTTGTCTGTACATCATAAAGAACAGTTTTGTCCTCTGCGTGTGTCTGATAAGAGGCTTTGAAAGGTTTAAGGCAACAATACTTCGCACATACTATAAGCCCCATATTTACTGTTCACTTTTTACCTTCATCCGACTTCGCTTTGTCGCTTTTAATTTATTTATTGATATTTTCCCTCTGGGATCATGCAGAAAGAATTTGGTGGATTTAAATTAGGCAAACAGGATTGCTGTTTTCATAAGACAACTGTGCAAATAGAGACTAGAACATAAAATATGGTTCATAAGTTTTTATACTGCAGTCTCATATATCAGCTGCTTTGAGTTGCTAAAAGGATCATTTCCAAATGGAGCTCACTAATGAGAATAACTGAAACCAAATCATGTTTTGTTTTCCTTATACAGATACAAATTGTCTGATCTTTTACGTAAATTATGTTTTCAAATGGGTCAACACATGCTGTTTAGAAATGAAACTTAGATGTTTAGGATTGACAGTAGATAATGACGATAATTGTGATGTTGGAAAAGTTTAATCGCTTACTTAACTTTGTGTTAAAAGCCATGAATATGGATATACATCCCTTATTTTCAGTAGTAGAGTTTTCTGTCAACATGGGTATGTCAGCCCATCACACCAGCCCACGAGCTCAGAATTAGCAGATAGTGTTTTGATTTATGTCAAGTCTCAAAAAAAGAAAAATTCTCAAAACTGTCAGCTTGCATCAAAAGGGGCTCTGATTTCACACATCTGCAGCAGGCTCTTGTAGATAATACAGCCTGTCAAGAAATCACATATCCTAATCACGCTTGTAAATGTAACAGGCCATAAAGTTAGATGCAGCTGTCTGAGAAAACCCAGTATTTATCGACTTTGTATGAGGTTATCTATGATGCATCAAAGGAACATCTCCCTCTCTTCATCCTGTGACAGTGCATCTCTCTCCTGCTCATCGTTTTTCTTCCTCTCTAATTTGACCTATTATTCAGCCTGTAATTGAATATTCCTTCCATTGCATGGACCCATATCCATGTTCTTTAGCCACGTGCCGATGAGGTAATGTGCCTTAGGTAATGTACTTTAGCTGAGCAGAATACTCCTTATGAGAGTTTTCTCTACACTCACTTTTCCTTCTCCTACTTCATCTTCTTCTAGTTTAGTCACTGATATACTACTATAGAGAGTGCCTCTCTATAACCTCAAAAATTGTGGACACTTATTCTATTTTGCAGATGATTTTTTATTTGGGCAGGGACATCAATAAAATGAGCAGAGTTTTTTTCCAGTTTAGAAATAGCAAGTCTTTTATTCAAGAAGATTTGACTGCAGCTGTATTGTCAGTGGAGAAATTGGAATCTCTTTTTCTACTATGATGAATTTTCTTATATTATTGTTGAAAGCTGGTGATAATGGTGTAGCTTCTGTAGAATAGTTTTCGAGTCATCTCACCTACATTTGGCCAGTTTTTCTTAATAGGCTCTGAAAAGTAAAGTTTTAGGCTGTGCATTATTTAAGTTAAGATATGCCAAATATCCAAAAGTATCTGGACACCCCTCTCCACATTTGTTTGTATGCTGTTGGACAGTGGCTGTTTTTCATGTTTTAGTTCAAATAAGGGAGAGCTTAATGCTGAGTCGTATCAAGATATTTCAGACAGTAGTGTGCTTTCAATTTTACAACAGCATTGTGGGGAAGGCCTCTCTCTTTCAGCATGCTACCTTGTACAAAAAGAGAGCAATAAATAAATTATAAACAAACTATTTTGGTTTGGGAAAAAATGACACACATACTCAGCCCATTCCTACAGTGTTGGAACATGAACAGCATCGCCTAATATCAGTGGCCGATCGCACTAATGCTGTTGTGGGTGAATATAAGGTTGGAAAACCTCCCCAGCTACAATCACATAGGGGTTCTTGTGTCCACAGACTTGGCCATGTAGTTTAAATGCAGTAATATTTGGCATTTTTGGCATAAATACTAAAATCCACCACATGGGAAAAGAAACTAAATGAAAACTTAGCTTGATATTTGTAAGTCTCTATTAGTGGTCTCATAGTTATTAGCCCCTACATAATCTCTCCAATTAAAACCTTTTTATTCTTTATCCCGTTCCCTCTCCTCCTGTCAAGAGGTTGCTCACCCTCTGCTCTTTCTCTCTCTCTTTCCCTCCTTCTGTGTCGATTTATCCCTCCCTGGTTAGGGACTGTCACCTTGTGTTTAGTGTGAGAAGTGATGGAGAGGAGAAGAAAAGTGAGGAGGAAGCTATGGAGGAGGGGGATGATAAAATAACATGAGAACAGCAAGAGAGCTTTGGATGGCGTTTCAGATGGGATTTTGGTGTTCATGTGTGTCTGTATTTTTATTTCAGATCAAAGTGCACAAAAAGAGAAGATGTATACATCTGCTTGAATTTGAAATCTGTGTTTTCAGCCTACATCTTTGTGTTTGTTTGTCTGCAGATCTGTTTCTGTGTGTGTCTCTCTGTGTGATTGGGGAAGCACCCTGAAAGAGTGGTCCTCGGCAGGGGGGTCATTCATGATTTCATGACCCAAGCGCAACGTAAAGCTCGCTCAAACACTCCTACTTTTCTCTTGACCCCTCTTTGCTTCTTTCCCATGCTCCCTCATTTTTTCATGTCTGTCCTACAGCTCTCTACACACTATGTTTTTCTCTGCCTTCTTTATTCTTTATTCTGCGATCTTCAGCGCTGTCCCTCTCTTTTTCACCTTGTCTCGTCAGTGGATTTACAACATTTTTGCCCGTATCTCCTCCCTGTTCTTGTGTTTGGTTTTGTCACCACTATCTTTTTCTTGTGCTCTCAACTCTTGTGTCTAAATGTTTTATCTCTTCAGTCCTCACCTTTAGTTCCTGTCGCCATTCTGACTTTAGCTTCTGTCTTCTATCTGCCTCCTTTTTATTTATTTAATTTTTCCAGAGATTGTGCCATTTTGATCTTTGTTTATGTGTGTGAATTAATTCAGGTAGTTTGACGTCATTATACCAGGTTCTCCTTTTAGTTACATTGACATGACTTAATGACTTTTACTTAATATAATTATATCCATATTTTTCCTTGTTTGTCGAATGTTTGTGATGCTACATTCCTCTGCCTGGCAACCCAGACTTTTTGTATAGATGTGATTTGATTTAATTTCAGCTGATCGTTATGGAATACTATAATGTTGGCTAAGCAGTTTGCTGTGCACAAAGCACCATGAAGACATTTCCTTACCCATTTTACAGAAGTGTGCTGCCCATTGCACAAAGTTTATTCGGGGTACCAACACTCTGTGATTCATGTGCAGTTGCACAGTGCTTTGAATGTATGCAGCTCATTCCTTTAATTAAATGTTACAGATGGAGGGTACCATTTCTGCTGCCATCAGGCGACTACAGGGATGCAATCAACGGAAAGGGAAAGCTTTCATATATTCTATAAACAGTTTTGGATGACAGATATTGGAAAAAATCACCTCTTAACCTTCCCTAGCACAGACTGTGTCATACTCAATTTATTACCTTATTTACAGTGAAATTGCATTTCTGCTGTTGCATGCAAACATTTCCTAAGGTTGAAGAATTTATATTCAATTGGAACATATATTAGAAGATTTTTGTGAGATTGGAAACCATGGTGGTACTAATGGACACCTGTATCTGTGGCAGTAATAAAATTATATAATTGTACAATCTAAGAATCTACTTCACTCACCTCGCCTGTTTTTGAATTAGGTGCTTTTTAAAGTAAAGAGGAATTAGTGAACACACACAACAGAAATCATCTGGCATCCCACAAGACGATCAGGAATATAGGAGTGGTGTGACAGCCTTATCTCTTCCAACAAAAACCTCAAATGACTGTGTTCTTCGAAATCTGTAACATCTGCATCCTCTCCCTCTTAACATACCATATACACACCTACACACACATACTGAGATGACAATAGGGCTTGCGGATGATGGACTGGCTTTCTTCATCTCTCTGCAGTAAATGCAAACTCTCTCTCACACACACCTCATTGGCATGCCCGTATGCCTGCACATGTCCTGTCAGATTCAAGAAGGCATTTAAAATACTAACAAGGCTTCTATTCACTTTGGCCCAATGCCAGCCTCTGACACACGCACACATGTACACATACACATATACAGACAGAGAACCCATATAGACACATGGACAAACACTTGCAGGTAATGCAGTCAAAAAGATCGCATATATGAATGAACACACTCACATGCACATGTACTGCTCTAACGCAAAGTTCTACAATTACACAGGAATATTTTGATAGAAAATTCCCTAACACCCCAGGTGACTGACCCCCTGATGTTGAAAAAACACACACTCCCCTCATACACACACATTTCCGTCAGCTAGAAGAAATTGCCCTTCAAAGAAACCGCACAATCAACAGCAGCACAGTTCTGACCGAGGACTCTCCACAGCTTTCACATTGTTTCTGTGTGATCTTATATTGCGTATGCCGCATACGGGTAATTTTGCACGTATGTGTGTGAGGATCTGCAGATGGGAGAGAAACGGTCCATTCGCAGGTGATGGCGGTATTTGTGTGCCACAGCACGGAGCAGTTAGTCGTGTCACATTCCATCCACATCCAGCTCACACCATAGCCTGCCCTTTGATACTTTATAACAAACACGGTCTCACACACACACACACACACACATACGTGACAAACTGGTGCATGCATTTCGATTTTTCTTCACTTTTGTCATTCTTTGTGTTAGAGCCAGTGTACACAAAGATGTTAAAAAAGATCACAGGACTCTGATTGTTTGTCTAGCTCAGGTTTTTTTTTTTATTATTATATTGGTGATAAAAAACACAAAGACACATTCAAATCCCACATTATAGTTTATAATGATTTCAGGGAGCCATGGGAATGCCATCTTTACTTAATAAGTAACTCTACATTTCCCTTGAGTATAATTTGAAATGTGATCCATACTTATAGTTTTTATTCTGCAGCCCCTCTGTAAGTTTCACCCCTCCTTCTCCTGTTTTATGAGCCTTTTGTTTGTTCTCAGGTTAAAGCTTTGCAAAACTAGGCTACATTTTGACATTTTGATTTTTTTTTTTCATCAGTCCTGCTTGAATGTATTTGCTTTGCATTTAGAAGTAGACTTGAGAACAATGAGCTCTTCTCTGTTTTTTGTCGTTTTAGCATAATAGGGAGCAGACACAGACCAGCTCTCAACCTGCCAGAAGCACACTAATGTGTTTATAATGAGGAACAAGTGTATTATGACTAATGTCACAATGAATGAATTTCACAGTGAACCGTTACTGATGTCGCTGCACTTCATGCACCCTTTGCTTTTATACTCTCACGCACAACATTTTGTAAAGGAGCCTTTATAATGAAGTGGACTAAACATTTTATTTGGTTCTAACTGACACCAGCAATTTATAGTTTTTTTTTTTATTATTATTTTGTTAAAATATACAAAAGCTAAAACTGGATAGTGTGTGAATGTAGTATGTTAATTTATAGTTTATAAAATAGTATATAAAATTTTATTTGAAAATGTTTTTTAAAACCTTCAGTTATTTTGATTACATAGTCAAAAAATGAGGTAACTGTATTCAAAGTTTTTAATACTTCACCGAAGTCTGGAAAATGAGAATGATTTTTTTTTTTTTTTAGCTACAGCCTATCATTTGTTTTAACTGAAAAAATCCTAACCACAGATTTCCTGTGTGAAACCAGACAGGAGGTGGACATGTTATGACAAGCAATCTGTAGACCTGTGGCCTTTACTAGCTCTGCCCATGGCCTTGTCCAGTCCGCCTCTGTGTGGGTAAATGATTGAAGGTGCTCAGTGTGTGTGTGTGTGTGTGTGTGTGTGAATATGTGTATTCAACCCCAGTGGTTGTTGCATGTAATGTTTAGCCACAGGGGCACTGAAACCATAAACCTCAATATTTTCCAAATCCAGTTTTCACTATGGGAAACTTTTATATTGTTGTTTCTCAAATGGTGGCTGACAGTACTTCACACATTACTTCAGCAACACACACAAAAATAAAAATCCAATTAACATTTAGCCTGATTAAAACACATGAGGGCACATCCTGCATGATGTTATTGCCAGAATGTAATAATTGCACAATACATGCAGGGCAGCAGATAACAATCAGGTGAATATAATTCAGAATGGATTATTTGCCCATAACACCATTAACAGTGGTGAGACAGTAGTAAATCAGAGTGAGACTGGTGCAAAAAGACTATTTCGCTTTTGTAAAATCTCTAAGGGATTTTGTACACTTGGGTATT
This sequence comes from Mastacembelus armatus, assembly GCF_900324485.2. Classification (NCBI taxonomy): domain Eukaryota; kingdom Metazoa; phylum Chordata; class Actinopteri; order Synbranchiformes; family Mastacembelidae; genus Mastacembelus; species Mastacembelus armatus. The sequence continues at coordinate 7,926,079 of NC_046644.1, read as the reverse complement.
TTATTTTTTCAGACCTTTGCTGTATTGCACTGAGGGTTCCGTATACTGTACTTGGTGAAGTGTGACAGGTGTTGTCAAATCCAAGTGCAGTGGAGAAAAGCTGTCTCAGGTCTATCTAAAAACAGTGATCCGGACTTCACTTCAATCAAACTCCAGAGACATCCCCTGAGGTTCACACCAGATGTGAAACCTTAACCCTGCGCTTTTTCGAGGTTAAATAGTATGAGTCAGTGTTAACATTGTCTATCATTGTGTAGAGGGGGGCAAGTTGATCAAAAACAATGAAACAGAAGCATTTGGTGTTGTGGATCTATCCAGAACTGGCATGTATAATGATAGAAATTATATAATTCACAAAAGAGAATAAACATTTGTGAGAATATTTTTCAGTGTTTATGATGGCAGGACATTGTTTGAAAATACTTTATGCTGTAGCTGAAGCGAAACTTAGATACCAAAACAATACTTTTTATGCCTTACTTTGAGAAATATAGTCTTTTTTTTTTTTTTTACAATAAAAGCCTGTTATTGATTTAACAAAAGAAGTCTGGTCTAAAACTTGGAAATTATAGACTTAAATCAGAAACTGTGTGCTGAAAGAAAAAGTAAACAAGAGTCTGAATTGCCCAGATATTCCTTGCCAGCTTTTATTATGTGACAGTTTCCAGTATTCATGATATGAGTGTAAGGTGTTGTGGTAGGTTAAAAAAAGATTGTGCTTCCCACCCAATCATAGTGTTTATAAGTCACACTTTTTTGTCTTTGGTACAACTATTTGTCTTCCTCTATTTGTTTTCTTTTTCTTGCTTATTCTGTGTAATTTTTCTCTTTTTGATCTCTGTTTTTTCACTGTAGAGCAGCACTGGAGACAGCCATGGCATAATCTTCTGTCTAATCTGTTTAATCTCATTAATTATCACACAGCCATTATTCTACCCAGTCAAAATCCTCCCCAACCAGAGACTTACACAGCGTATACTGTCAGGAACTAATGCATTCTGGTCGACACAGACACAAAAGCGCAAACATATAGAAGCAAAACAAATCAGATTCAATACTATCAGACAAACTGTGCAGGGGACATGTCAAGGTCAAGAGGTAGAATGCATCAGTGGAGTCATTTGATTAATCCCAAAAGGATGAAATAGGATCACCCTTTATTTACAATGGCAGGAAAATAAAAAGTGTTGTTCATGTTTGTTCTGAAACGCTTTTCAGCATGCACCCTCAATCACAGAGCAGGAGGGCACTGAAAAAAATAACCAACAGTGTTTGGAAGTGGACAATAGATGTGTTTTCTGAGAAAGCTATTCAGGTAACAGAGCTTTCTGATTTCATTTGAAACTGTCAACAGACTGTGAAGCCAAAAGACTTCAATAGGTGAAGTTCATCGATGCAAAATCTACAGAGGCCCAGAGCCAATTTTGGAGAAATCTAGAGTGAATATATGTTATGCAGACTCCAATAGGGTGATGGCTCAAAAATGCCTATAAAATCTAGTTTAAATTAAAATAATTTAAGGTGTTTTACTTAATGCAGATCTCTTACTGTACACTAACCGGGCCAAGGGTCATCCTTAAAATGGTATAAGACTGGATAAGAAATGTGTTTCTTCCTGTTACCACCACAGCCAATTTGATTAGAACATTTTGGAGCAGGCAAAAAAAGACACTCACAGACACATTACAGGTTTATACTGTATATCAGCCTGAATTCTGTTCTTATCTCTGAAGGACACGGTGAACCTATCACTTTGATGATGAGTGGGTGTTAAAAAGGCCTGTTTGGAGCTTTTTGGAGCAAACTGAGATTGTTCTTGTTATCAGTAACCAATTTTGAGAGATAAGCTTTTTTTTTTTATTTATTTGCTTCTTTCTCAAAACTGAAGATGAGCTTTGACATGTCCAAACAAATTTAAATGCAGCTTCCCTTAAGTTGTTGAATATCCTCTAGCGTGGGTTTTGTTTGTAATATATCATATCATTCTAAATTTGACTAGTGGGATAATATTAGTGGTAGTCTGCTTATCACCCAGGTTGTTGTTCAGATTATCACAGAAGGAGGGAAATAAACTTCCTAATTGACAATAAAGACATAAAATCAAACCTCACATTATAGCTGCATGCATCTGTGTTGCTGCAGAGGCATGGGTGCTAAAGTAATGTACTTCGACGGTGTCACTTTACTGAAATTGTGAATATATCATCATGTCTTTGCAGGGACTGACATATGAGAATGCATACACAGCTCATCCCAAATATGACCTGTAATGGGACATGAGCTTGTGAGCATGTAAATGTGCTCAATGCTTCAAAAAGCAGCCTATGCATAGACCATAATTCATTCACCCAGACCACTTAGCCTTATTAGTCTAAAACAAAAGATTAATATTTCAAAACCATAAACAACAAAACAAACAGAGAAGCCACCGCGGCACCATAACTCAGGTCCAGGCCACTTAACGTTATTGTAAACCAAATATTTAATATTTCAGACCATAAACTAAAACAAACAGACAAGCTTGTTGTGTTTGCTGTCCATCCTCCCCTCTCCTCTCCTCCTCTGCTCTTCTGCTTCTTTTTTCTCCCTAATCTTGTCTCACATGGGTAATTTGTGTACAGTATGTGTTCGTGCATTGTTTTAGGGGGTGTGTTTTGCTTTATCAAATTAATCAAATGCCCTAAATGGAACAGCTGTCTGTCTGCAGGGAGGGAGAAAGAGATTAAGAAAACCAAAGGGATGTAAAAAGAAAGACAGATGGAAAAGAAGAATGAGAGAATCATGACAACAAGGGAGCGATGCAGGGGAAGACAGCAGATTGCAGAAGTGGATGAAAGCATGGGTGAGAACAGGGTTGGAAGATTTACAAAGCACAGCAAATACGTGATTTGAGCGAGAGTAGCAAAGCAATTAGGAAAAAGGAAATAAATGAGTTCGAAATAAGAAGTGGATATTCAATTTTGGGGAGGAAAGAAATGAAAAGATAAACTAGAACTAGAAAAATATAGAAATAATAATGGTGGGAAAGAGAGGCAGAGGCAGAAAAAAAGAGGCTATTATGATTGTCCAGGTGATCAGTTTCTTGTTGCTGTCATTGCATCTAGGCCCTGATGCAGATGAGTCAGCTCAAACATAACACAGCATCACTCCCACACTAATGACTTGCTAGCTCACTGTTTTGTCTGAGTGCATGTGTCTAAGTCTGAGCAGTGGATTTTAATTTTTTAATTGTCATTTTTGTGTGAAGTATTTTTTATTGCACATTTAAATGTTAATTGGAACCATTTTGTCTTTTGAAAAATTGCATGCTCTTGTCACTGCACTCATACAAAAAAATAAAGGCTTTTAATTTAAGTAATTACTTCTGAGGGTTAGACTCATGGATCCAAATGTTTTCTTTCATAGCTACATTTAGTACATCTAACCTAATAATTGATGCTCTGATTGACAGACTGGTATTGCTCTTCTTATTTCCTGGATAATTATTGTGGTATTGATTTGATTAACAACCATCAATACTCCATCTGACAGCTGTGTCTACAAGTCTTTTGTTTTGTGTCACCCAGTCTTGGCTGAGATTACCATAGGCTCAAAGTGGTATTGATTGGAAAATGAAGGGGATCTGGTTTAGATTATTCCATCTGATTCTGGATTTCATGGACTGGATTGGTTCTTAATTTCATCCGCAGATGGGTTTATGTGTGTTAACCGTATCTGTGGTTTTACACACACACATACACACACACGCGCACACACTGTTATTTACCACTCTCCCCCTCACTTGCATTTGACAGAGTTCTCCATAATTAGTTTGGCCAAGGCTGCTCTGCTGTTTTTAATGGGGTGAAATGATTTCACTGCATCAGCACAGAGGTTTGGAAAAGTTCATCCAGCCATTCAATATCTCATACCCTCAATTTTGTGACTTTGCGTAGGTAATTGTGTGTTACTGGATCTGTGTGTGTGTGTGCTTGGGTATAATTGTGTGTGCTCCACTGTGTTTTTGAGAAATGAATGTGCATGCAGTTGTGTTTATAGTTTGATAATGACTTATTGATCTGACAACAAATTAACTTGTCACCATGGAAGTCAGCCTGACGGTTAGTGCGTGATGTGTTTCTTTTTCTCGTTCACTTTGTTATACTCTAACTTTCTTGTACTTTTGTTCTCCACCTGGTTACATGGTGACTTTTCTTTCCCTTGAATGTCTTTTCTCTTATTCTGTAATTCCCCCTCTCTTTCCCTCTGCCAGAATGAGAGACATTGTCTGTGATGTGGTTGTGCTGAGATATCTGAGGGAAAGCAATCTGTCTTGTGTGATTTTATGGTGAGAAGTTAAAGTTTCATACAGTGTTAGCCATTGTAGTAGAAGTCCCCCACATCCTGCGTCTATCCCACTTTTCTACTCTTTACCATGTAACCGCTGTGGAAGGCCACCATATCCTGCAGCTATCCGCTGTGATTACTGCAGATGTTTCCAAATGATTCATCGTGGGGCTGGAGTAAGGAGGTAGCAGGGCTACATTAAATAAAGCACTTTGCAAAATTAAAGCAATTTCTGTTCTTAAAAAAACAAAAAAAAAACAAAACTTAAATCATTTCATTTTGTTGCCTCTTAGTGTGACTGATGTGCGGTATTTCTTTTAACATGCATGGCCTTTTATGTGTGATCATATTGCATCCTTTCATGTTATCTTTTTTTTAATAACATGAAGTGCTCTCTAACAAAGTTGTTTGTGTCAAAGGCAGAGCGAAATGGATTTGACCTTTTGATGGCAAGTACCACCTTGAACTTGTACTTTTTTATGTAAGATGTATTTATTAGGTTTGCAATGATTCATGTGAATATCTTTGCACAGTTGTATCTCTTGTAAAATTCACAGTAACTGCGGCTCATGTTGAGAGCGTTATGGAAGACAATAAATAAGAAGACCTCATTTTGTAAGTGAAACTGCATTTGGCATCTCTGCATTCTGGAGAATCACAATAGCAACAGTTTGACCAAATATTTTGAACTTGGGAAGGTCTGTTAACTTATCAAGAACCTAGTTTCCTGGATATTTTGCTTAGCTATTCGTGGTTTTACCTAAACAAAAGGTTACTGCATAATCTGCTTGATCCTATATCCAGCAATTGTATCGACTCTAATTGTAAGATCTAAATGGTAAACGTGAAATACTTCACTTAAAGCAGAATGTCATGCTCCTCATCATCAGTGACACTGACAATTGTTGGCTGCTTGACACGGAATTTGGTGTCTGATATTTTTGTGGAGTGAGGGCATTCGGTGATGCTTTTTACTCCATGAATGTGTTTTTTTGTTTTTTGTTTTTTTTGCTGTGGCAGCTTAACTTGCTACAGAGGCCATCAGAAATACTCATGGGCTGAAATCACTTTTAGGGCTGACTAACTCTAAAAGGACACATTTTAAACAGGCTGAGGAAAATCAGTCACAATCAAAAGGAAAAGAAATAAAGGAAACAAAACTTTGTAACCTCTTTCTGTGTGATCAAAGAATAGTTATGATCACACAATTTAATTATGTCAAATTACAAACAGGGTTATATAAGGCAAGAAAATTATGTAGAAAGGAACACATCTTCAGATTGCTAGTTTTTTTTCCACCAACAGTCTAAAACACATTGCATTTTAATCTATGATGTTATCAAACAAAGAAAAATCAACGCTCCCTGACTTCGAAATCCTAATTTATTACTTTGGAGTGCTTGGTCAGAAAAACATCTCCCATGGGATGGTTTGAACACTCAAGAGCTACCGTCCAGCTCTATAATGAAGATCTCTAACACAGGTGTATTGTTTTTTTCGTAAGACGAACTCTCTTAGTGTGGCTTTTATCAAACCCATCAGTCCTACTTTAATAAAATCTTGTCGTCTTAAACTGTGGAACAAAGTGGGACGTGTGAAAACTTTCTCCCTCTGGATTTGGGGAGGGGGTGCTGTTGTCTGATTCTTCTAAAGGAGATTAATGAAAGGAGTACAAACAGAGAAGGAGGTGATGGACGGAGGGATGAGAGAGGCCGCGAGGGAGCGAGTGGACGGGTAGGAGTGTTGTAGTGGTGGGGTGGTGAGTGTGTGTGTGTGTGTGTTGACTGGGGAGTCTTCTGTGAAGTCCATTCATGCCTTGCTGAATCAATGGAATTCTTTCTCCCCCACTCTGTTTTCCCATTTCTTTCACATTTTCTCATTCCCTCACCGACTCCCTCCATCATGTGGTTATTCTCTCTTTCCCTCTTTTTTTTTTTTTATGGTTTCAATGTCTCTCACCCTGCATTCCTCCTGTCTTGCCTGTCACGGCCTTATGTCTGTGATGTCATTCAGGACAAAGAAACCACGCTCGCCTGGAATGTGAGACTGACTGAGAGAGGGTGAGACAGCAAGAGGGGGACAGAGACAGAAAACAGACGAGAAAGAGTAAAAGAGGAGGAGAGGGCAAACTTAGAAAAATGTCAAATGTCATAAAAATGTCAACACAGTGAATCACATGAGACCGTTATGTTCTTCTAATAAGAATTGTTACAAAGCCCAAGTGCAGACAACTAACGCTCTTTATTTTTAATGCCACACAGAAGAGAAACGTAGCTCGGGCAGACTGGAACAGGAACAGGCACAGACAAAGATCCAGCACGTGGTGAACTCGAACACACAAACTCAGAAACTCAAAGCCATCAAACAGCTCAGGTTAAAAGCAATACTCCAGCAAGGAGCAAAGGAACAGGGCAGGTATATATAGGTGTCTAACAAAAGGGGCAATCAAACACAAGTGTAATTAATCATACTAATGAACACAAAGCTACCTGGTCCCTAAGCCAGGCCGGACAGGAAAACAGAAACCAAAATAAAAGTCCCAGAAGAAACTGAAAACCTCAGGCCATGACAGAGGCACAATGACCAGTTTATTTGAATCAATTTGAAATAGTATACAGCAAGTGATCTCTTTTCCAGTGTCATGTAACTTTATTGAAAAGAAATATTATGTTAATGAAAGCAGTTGGTTTCTGTAGTTTTTGTAGAACAGAGGTTTTTAAACTGCAGGATAAGCAGCGAGTGAAGCAGCGAGGTGACACAGAGGGAGTGATATGAGTCAAAGACACTGCATGTGGTGAAAGAGACAGGTGCATGCCAGTGTTCTCAAAAGCAACAGGAGAATTACTTGCTTACCAACAATGACAGTGACGGTGCTCACAGAGCTCACACAGGAAACCTGGTTACTTTGAAACACTCAGCATTTGATTGCAGCATATCTGAACATACAGTTTAGTGTGATCTACATTTACAAGTATACCCTTTACACCCAGGATCAATTGGAAATAAATGTTTGAAAACGTACTCATAGAAAAATAAGGTACTCGTACAATTTCAGAATTGTACAGTGTGAAACTTAAAAATAAGTTCTGAGATAAATGCAGGCTTTGAAAATATACTAAAATATATGTCAAAACCAAAACAAAGCCTGCCTGTGTTTTTTAGCATAAGTAGCTCCAAAAAATGAATCGCAACCAAATGGACGTAATTGAAAATACAGATGAGTAAGTTGGAGCTGTCGTTGATGGCGTAAGGCGTGACTGTGTTAGCTCAAGTCTCTGTTACTATGGCACCGTGTTAGCGACGCAGTCTCTGTGACGGTTCTCCTGAATGATCTCACAATGCCAATGACGTAACTGGTAGACAAAGTTGTCTGTGAATAAGATAAACGCATTCAGAGATCTTGAAATATTTAGGGGTCAGTTTGTCAAGAACTTTGGGGTCAATTTTCCTTTTCTCCTCTCCCTTTAGCTACTCCTGTTGCCAAGCAGCACTTCCCTGTTGTGTTGTGTTTGGGAGCTATTTTGATTTTCCAGGGTAATGAATGACAGCAGTCTTTCTCCATACGCCGTCCTGGCATGCATGTTCTCACATATCAGTGTTGTCATAGCAAAATAACATAGTCAGGCTGTTGAATGAATGAATGAACACACATCCCTGCATTGCAAGTGACTGATCAGTGGATGAATAAATATGTTAACTGTGTTTCTACTAATCCTCACATTCGACTGATGTCAAGGTTACAAAGAATAAGGTAAAGGTCCAACTTGAAAAATACTGTAAAAAGTGGCAGAAGAGGAAGCGAGAGGGCAGAATAAAATGGGAAATGAGAGCAAAGAAAAGTACAAGGACAGGAAAAGAAAAAAAAACAGAGCAGATGAAAGGTGGAGAGGGAGAAAAGGTAACGTCGGGGGAGAGCAGAGAATCGCATTGATATTCTAACTAAGGCACTCACTTTGTGTGTCCCAGTAGAGGAATATTTATGTCTGACCACACACACACACATGAAGTGTGACCTCTCTACAGAGGCCTGTCCATCAGCCAGACATACTGATGGATGAAGCTGTCAGTGGCCCTGTGTCTCGCTTATCAGGCAGTCAGGTACCCCTCTTTGTAGACCACACACACACACAGGCACTGACTTAAATAGAGTGAGACACTTGTAGAAATGATGAAATGGCAGAATAGGTAGAAAATGAGTGGTGAACATGATGTATGAAAAGATCCAGAGAAAAGTCGTGTTTTCCTTCTTTCTTTCTGCCAGGATTGCCATTTACTGTACGTCAGTGTCCTATAGCTGTGCAAGAACCAGTTCACCTTCAGCTAACATTAAGTGCATCATGCAGCAAAACATTAGAGATTTATTGAAGTGATACTGACTGAATGATAAAGTAGAATCAATATTATCTTCACTGTGTTGTTTGGACTTGTATAGCTGCAGCACAGCCTCCCAGCGAGGAGCAGAATGAGTGACGACAGGATATACTACTGTGGATCAGTGACTCACTTTATACCTGTAGTGCTGTACATCAATTCGATTACAAAAAATCAGGCATTTCGCAACAGCTCTATGTAGTCTGTACTTGCAGGTAAGCATCATCTAAGTAGCAAGTGCTAATATTCAGGATGGAATTTGCTGAAATTGCGAAGGTTACAGGTCTCACACTACTCTCTGTACACCTGGTGGCCATTAGTTGTCATGACAGATGAGACACTGAAGCAGGAGATTCTCTGTGGAGCACTGCAGGAAGCTTTACCTCAACCACACACCCTATGTAATGGATTTCTGCCCCATGTTAATCATTGACTTGGGGTTGTCTTGGGCAAAGAGCAATTACACTACGGATTTATTCATGGAGACCTGGAGTGAAGCAACATTTAAAAAAAAAAAAAAAGAAGAAAACAACTTTATGCTCTTAGGTAACACCATATATCACCTATTTTAAGCACAGAACGTTAGGTATATACTGTGTAAAATGAAGTATCATGAGTGATGCCCAAAGGAGATGACAGAGCTTTTTCCAATTTTCCAAGCGAGTGTTTCTGGGGAGAAGGAGAGCGAGACTCAGCATGCTCTCATCCTCAGTCTTCTTTACTCTCTCAGGTAGTTGGCATGGGGCTGTGTGTTTGTGCGTACATGTGTGTGGGCGTGCTCTCGACTGCTTGCCTGTGTGGCTCACCCACTCAGCAGTAAATTCTGTTATCCTTGTGGGTCCAGCTGTGCAGGGATTACACTGGCATCCCACTCTGGTTTTAAAACACAAACAAACACAGGTACAAACACACAAAATCTCATGTCCAAAGAGACACATAGACACACATTCCAAAGTATACCTGAACAACACACGCTCTTACTCACACACACATGCACACACACCAGCATGGCTTTGCTACGGCTCCGCTTTTCAATTTTCAGCTCAATTACATTCCACTGTTACCTATTCTAAACCAAGATCCCTCTTTTCCCTTAGGACACACACTCGCACACACACAGACACACTTATTTAATGGTACTGCATCCCACTTAAGCCCAAGATTGTGTGGCCTCCTAAACTTTCACTGAAAGTGAGAATCATTTGGTACTATGGAGACTTTTAAAAACTTTGTTCCTTTCTGTTTACCCTCTGTAGAAGTGGATCCTAAGATTTAAGACCACTGGTTTGTATGAATAAGGATTTTCTCTGTTTTCAGTTCATATAAAAACAAAATATAGTGAATGCACTGACCCTAACCTTTGTATCACCGCAGCAACTGTTCCAAGTCCCCCAACTAATTTATTTGCTCTTAAAGCAAAACAACAGTATACCAAGAGCGCCCCTTTAAGGCCAGAATAAAATCTTCTCATAATCCAGCAAAAGGAGTATGGAATTACAGCCCAATATCATTCAAATTAAAGGCTCATCTTATGTTTATGTTCACAAACCACAACTACAAAGAAAAATAACAAATCAATCATACTTAGTTATGGCACTCAGACAGTAAATCATAAAGTTAAAAATATGTTTTAAATCTAAGAACTTCCTTCATTAAAACAAAGCCAGAAGTAAGTTTTTTGGGTTTTTTTTTTTTTTTTCAGTCTGCTTTTAATCACATTCTCTGGATGGAGTAACTGCAGCTGCTCTTTCTGCATGGCAACAAACTTACATGTCAATAAACTTGGCAATTTAGTAGGTTTTCTTCCACAAAAATCTGTTTCAAAATTCACTGTGGCTTATCATCGTAAATAAGCTTTTAGTTGAAATTAATTGACTTCTATTTAAAATGAAAAAATACTACTTGGTACACATGCACAAACACACACACACATGCACACATACTCCCTGGTCCCAATAGCATTGCAGGCAAGCGTACAAAGAGAACAAACAACCATGTAATGCGGTGGTTCACTCGCATTGACACTGGGCACTGGAATTCAACACGGGGGGGTGACATGGTGTGTGTGTGTGTGTGTGTCTAAGTCTGCCTGTGTGTGTGTGTGTGTGGGTACGTGTACCATCCTGTCAGATTAGCCTAATGATTAGCATTACTGAGAACTGACAGCAAGAGGAAGGAACAAAGAGTGTCATTTATCCTCTTTTTCTCTCATGCCCACTCACTTTCTTTTTTTGCTCTGTTCCTTGCTTTGAATTTCTGACCCCCCCACTCCACCCCACACACACACACACACACACACACACACCAACACACACACTCCCACCCTGCAGTGTTACCGTCTGCCTGCCTCTGTCTTAATGGTTTTGTTCCCATATAGCGTAGAATTTTCTCTGTAAAGTAGAACAGAAATGAGTAAAACAGTTCTTTATAGGAAGACTTCGTATTGCTGGAATATGTTCAAGATCTCACACACACACACACACACACACACACACACACACACATACACATGCTCTTGCAATGTCACACGATTCAGCAATCCAACATCATTAAAAACAGCTTGGCTGATAAAATATAATGACAGGTTGCCACCTCCAAGCCCTGTAATATAGTTGAGGCACAGACTGCCAATAAAGCTGTTTGTAATCAACTAATGATAGGTCATGAGGGTTGAGGTTGAGATTGGTTGATACCCATGATTTGAACTCATCACAAAAAACAGGGTGAGGAGGATGTGTGTGCGAGAGGTGGGAGGGATGAGAAAGGATGATTGTCCAGGAACAAAAGCAAGAAAACAGGTATATAAAGATCAGGTAGGGGATACATAGAGAGACTGAAAAATAGAAAAGATACACAGTGTACTCTCCCCTGCCTCCAGCTTTTTCTCTGTGACTCTGAAATAGAGAATCTATTGATCTTCATGTGATATACCCAGCATTTGGTGCTTTGAAAAAAATAATTTTACAGCTCTGATCTTTAAACTGGAGACTGGCGTCTAAAACCCCACAGTGGAAATGATAACTGAAGCTACATTTTACAGCTTCTATGTACATATAAAACTCACAGCATGTTGCCAGGTTTTTCTTTTTTGACTGAATGCAATCCGTGTATCAAAATAAAAGAATCAGTGTTTCTAACATATAGAGGTGGAAACAGGCTGTGCAGGTAGAGCAGGTACAACCAACTCACACCTATGGAGCAATGGTACTGGTTGGCATCATGTAAAATAAGTTTGAAAGGTGACAAGATGAAGTTTCTTCCACTCATCTTTGCATATTTCCTTCAAAATACTCTGGTTGAAGTGTTTGCCACTTTAATCTTTAACAATGGAGGTCACGTTAACTGCATTTTAAAGGGTCACAGGCCAAAATTGTTAAGTTGACTTTATCATTATATAAATGCTTCAGGGATATAATATTTTGAATTCTCCCCAAACTTTTCCATTTTGTCCTTTCACAACATCAACTTCAGGATGTGGAGCTGGTTTAAGTCAGAGAGGAATAAAAGTAGAGGGAAAAAAAAAAAATTCTTCCAGGAAAAGTACTTCACTTCTACTTATCACTCTGATTCAGGGTTATGCTCCAAACTCAAGACATGAGCTTGTGTGTTTGTGTTTCTTTGCTGCTAAAAAAAAAAAAACAAAAAAACAAGCAGGACTCAAAGGAATGAGGATAGGTGTGATAAGAGCATCCTGTTGTGGTTGTGCCTCTGCCAAAATACTGCTGAAGGAATGAGATCACTGTTTGTTCCTTCACTGAACCATGTAGACCAATTTCTACTTGCTTTATTGCCTCAATTTAGGTATTCTCCTTGCCCGTTCTTGCCTCCAGGACTGGAAACTTAAGGGCATTGTCTCTGAAGGACGAGGGAATTGAATTTTATGATTACCTATCTGCTTTGGAATCTTCATAGCAGGACGCGTTACTGCGTAGTAGATGGGATGCATCCTTTATTCTTCGCACCATCATTTCCCCGCTGTGGAGCTTGTTCTTTGTTGACAAGCAATAAATCACATCTGTGATGCACAGTGACCAGGTCATTCTGCTCTGAGCTGGAGTGAATTTAACAACTGTGGAGGGAAAAGGTCACATCGAGTTTTAGCATCACGTAAGCTGTACAACATCGGTATAAATTGTCAGGACATGTCAGGAACAATATATGTTAACATTCGCTACCATACTCTGGTTTGGTAGATAGATGTAGTAATTGGTAGATTGGTGTCTTTAATATAGTTACCTACAAATCCTCACTTATCATTGACAGCTCTTTCAAATATTTGCCTAGTAGAAACTGACTTTAATGAAGACATGAAGACAGGCTGCATAACATTAACACTATGCAGCCTGTCCTTGCCTGATCTGCCCCTGAGTACTGCTGCAGAGCTGCTCGAAAACACGTTATAACGGGGGTGATGCATGATCACTTCTGCCCCAGTTCCACATTGATAACCAAGTGCTCGTGTTTCAGTCTTGTTTGCATTTCCTAATGATTTTGTTTTTAATGATGTGATATACTTTGTTTTTAATACGCATTTTGCATAAGACCAATAGATGCAAAGCTGGTCTTTACTCTAATGAATGGTGTTCCATTGTTATATTTACATCAGACACAACCTTTTAAAAATATAACCCTCAGTAACTCCTTTAATTAGATTTTTATTGCAGTTTGTTTGGGATCATTGATGTTGGATAGCAGAGTCTTTTGATTCAACAACCTGATGTAGGCATGTCATCATTATATAATACCACAAAAAAATGCTAAAATGTTGACTTACTGTCTGGTTCTAATCAAGGCAAAAGTAACCTGATCTGCTTTCCAGACCAGCATACAATGTTGTGTTATTGCCACTCCTGCGGTATCATTAGCTGACTACCTGATCTAAATTATGTAAACAGTGCTGAGATTAGCCAATTCTTGTGGATACTATTAAGAAGACAGTTCTATTCTCAGCTGATGTTGCCAAGAACCGAGATCCTCCAGCTTGGCTGACAGGGAGCCTGGCTTAGACTGGATATTGCACAGCTGGTGTGAGGAGGACCTGATTGAAAGCATGTAGCTTAAAGTCGCTGTGCAAACATTCCATTAGAAAAGCATTACAGTATTACCAAGAACCACTGTTGCATTAGCCTTAAGGTTGTTCAGAACTGCATGAAATAGTGTCTCTCTTTTTGTTTGGTTTGGTTGTGTGTTGTCTGTGCGCTCTGCCCGGCTCTTTTGCTTTCAGGCATTTTCACTTTCACTGTGTGTGTGCAGCTGCCTCTTAGACCTCAGTCTATACAGTGAGCGTATCTAAAGGTTTCCGAGTGTGCAGAATGGGTGTTTGTGCCTCCACAGTAATGTGACACCTTTCATAACTTCATAAAAAGCACATGGTGTATGTAAAAAGACAGGACAGAGTGCTCCTGTGCTAAGCAACTGGCAGATTTCACAATGATGGCCTCAAGCTTTACAGTCCAGACACTTTTGATTTCTCCCGGTCTCTCCGCCAGTCTTCCCGTCTCACTATCTGTCTGTCCTGTCTACCTTCGAATCTGACAGCTAAATGTAAAGGAGTCAGCTGTTTTGATTCAGACGCTGGGGATTCTGGTGGTACCTGTCTGTCTCAACTGTCTTTCTCACTATGTGAGTGATGGCAGTTAGCTGTTTGTGAATCTGGCAGTCTGACACCTCTGATTGGTCAATCCCAACCTGTCAATCATTTCACCATCAGGGCCACTGCAGCTAAGAGGCAATTGCTGCTGCAGTGACAGGGCCTCAGGCTATTATTGCCATGGTGACATAGAGCTTTACCTCTGAGTGAGACTAGAGACATATCAACTCAACAGCTTAAACACTCAAATTTCAATTTTGCACGGTAAAAGGCTATCTGCTGCTTAGTAGTGCTGACAGGATTTTCAGTGATGGAATGGCAATTTCTAGTTTCATTAGTGTGCTGGCATTATGTTGACCTCAATAGCTTTCCTCCTCATTCCTTCTCTTCACCTTCAACTTTCTCTAAGTGTCAACGTGTCATGTGCTCGTGCTTTACCGCTCACTGTGATGCAGAAACAAGTACAGAAGAAGTGTGGCTGAAGTTGTTAAAGTGGTGTAGAGGCAGTATAAAAGTGTAGAAAGAGTACGTATGTCTTCTGTTAAGTACAATCAAGCGCTATCTAGAAGGTTTTAAAGATTTAACCCACACAAAGTAATTGGGAAATTGGTCCGATATGTGGCAAAGCAAGAGCAGAAGGAAATAATTGGTCTGCCCTCCGTCTACCACTTGGAAAATGAAAGATGATGACTATTGATGCCTTAGTTTTTGAGTGTCACCCTATATTACTTATAACGTGACACAGTGCAAGACTAGATCCCGTGTTAGCCAGTGTTTAACCTGTGAGAGCACCCGAGAGAAAGGCAATTAATCCTTAACCAGGCCCTGCATTTGGGGGGGAAGGGTCTGTGGGAAGAGCATTTGATTCCTAAAGTGAAAAGATTAATTTCTCCTCAAACAGTTAAGTATCAGAAAAACGAAACCCTAAAACTTTCCAGGTATTGTTTTACTACTTTTGTTCGTCCTTGCGATGACTTACACCAGGCCATTTTTGTGGTGATAATGCAGCTACTAAAAAAGGAATCGAAATAAAGTTTGGATAAAAGCCGAGGCATGTAAGCTTGGAAAGTTAAATTCTCAGTTTTACTAAGAAGATTACTTTTAAATGAGCAAGTCACTCATGAGTGGCACTGTGCTGTTTCCCAACTTTCCTGACAATCTTCAGTCCACTGTCAAGATAAATAATAATGAAATATGGTCAGAATGAAGTAGCATAAAAGGAATGCCTGGTCTCTCAGAAGCTTCTGGATTCAATGCTACTAGTCTGGGGCAAGTTAAGCACAGAGAACCTGTCAGAGAACCAAGTCACATACATATATGAATAAAAAAGAAGAATTTTACAATGCAGTAAATGTGTTTATTTGTCTGAAAGGCCAAATACATATGACTTCTGAGGGACTTTTGCCTGCATAGGTATGTGAAATGGCTATTACCATGCATATTGAATAGTAAACTTGGAGAAGAGCAGAAAAAGCAGAAAATGGATGGAAATTGTTAAAAGTAGAATAAGAAATTGAGAGAGAAAAAAAAAGCAAAGTGAATAGGGAACATGGGACATTGAAAAATTGTCTTCTCCTGTTAATTGTTTTCTTTCAAAAAACACAGTCAGATTCACATGCTGAAATCTGGACCTTGTGTGTTTTTTGAATAATTAAGCAAAATTAGGGAATGATGAAATATTAAGCAGTTTGGGGGAAACATTTCTCTTTCATAGCTGTATTAACACATCAAAACTGAACAGCTTATACATACTGAAGTATCGAGTGAACTTCAACCTCATAACATCAACACCGTCTACTATAAGAAGTTTCATGTGTGCAAGGAACCAGTCAAAAAGTCAGAACAATTTGGGAGAAAGTGCTTGAGGTGAGATTTTGTGAAGCTGCTTGAGAATGTTGTTTTATTTCCTGTGAAACATAAGCTGTTATTCCCTATCTTTGAGAGAGATTTGTGATGTCAGGTGGGGTAAGTGAGAGTGTGTTTATGAAAGAGTGAGAGAAAGGCTGGGCAGCCGATAATAGTGTCCAGGTATAGTGGTCATCTTCCTTTGGCTGACCGGAGGGCTTCAGAGTTCAGTGCAAAACTTTCAGCATCGGCTACCTATTGTACTGCTTAACAGTCCTTTTAAAGAACAATTCCACTTTATTACAGCTTGGCTCTTATTTTGTAGGTTTTGCACGTATTCCTTTTCGTTACAATAACCCTGTTCTCACGGAGTAAATACAAGAAGAGAAAAACATATTTAAATAGATAACTGATCAATGGCGACCTCTTTGTTTTCACCCTCAACACTTCAGTTCTCTTTCCTCCTCACCTTTTGCTCTCTCTCACCTCACTTATCAACTCCTGATGCTCCCATAAGGTATTCATCCTCCTTTCATTCATTCATCCCTTACACATAGCTGTTTCCAATTGGCCCCGAGACATTCCTGGAATGCCAGGGTGTCATTGTTGTGTGCAGTGTGTGTGTATATGTGCATGCACTCGCTGCCCCACACCCCCACACCCCTACCCACTCACACCCGCCTGTTGGACCAGGATCTATTAGAGAGAGAGAGTGAGACAGAAACAGAGCGACAGTAATAAGAAAGATATGTAGAGAATAAAACTACAAAAGTAAGAGAATATTTGGTGTCCATAGTGTATGCAGTTCTTAATCATTGACTCAGTAAGTTAATCTCAGTTGTATAAACCAGACACACCAACTCACAAATGTACACACAGGCAGAATGCATCCAAGCTTTTGGTTTGGTTTTGCTTTTATTTTGTGTAGACCTTTTTCAATTTAGAGTTTCAAAGATATCAAATATACTGTGCTGAATTTTAAGCAAATGTCTATTAAATTACGTATGTGCAAAGCACACTACAGTCCACAAAAGGAAACTAAAGGTACTTTTTAGATATGCTTACTAAAACACGGCACTCAGACATAAATTAGAGAGACATTTAAGTGCACATATTTTATGGTTAAATGCATGCACTTTTAATTCAATTACATATTCATAAAATTGTATATTCACATTACAATACACACTCTAATTGCATACAGCCACATACACACTAACGTGCATACGGTGGAATATCTTCAGAGCTCTGGATAAAAATATTACACCACAATTACATTACTGTTAGCCACGACAGCTGGTCTGGACAAAAAGGCACCACAGAGTCTCTGTCTCTCTATGACTTTGTGCTACAGTTTTATTTACATTCTTCTTTCTCCCATGACACATGACTAAGCTAATCTAAAATACAGTGAGCCCAACGTTGGCAGGCCAAGTCAAGCCGAGACCACAGCCATATGCCTAAATGAGTTATGCCAATCAGTGCAGCACAGACTCCAAGAGGATCCAGTTCTTCCCAATAGAATTCCTAATTTAAAAAATGTCATTTTAAAATCAACCAGATATGCATGTCAGATAGACAGACCAATTAGCTATATATATGGATGATAAATAGATGGATTTGTTAGGTACTGAAGACCCTTGGTTTGAACTGTGTTTAGCAAAGATTGTGGTTTGTTCAATTTATTCCATGAAAGCAAAAAACAAATCAAGGACAACACGAACAAAGATTCTGTAGTGATGTTGTGCTTTCGCTGAGGCCAAAGATGCTCTGGATCATGAGCTTTTCATTAAAAAAGTGAATGAATGAAGCAGTTGCTACAAGAAAAGAAAAGGCATTCATCTTTGTTGTCATAGCAAGAGAATCTACTATAAACACTTAGAAGTGCAGAAGGACATGCATGTGCGTGCACACACACACACATACACACACACACAGGAATGCAAGCAAATCCACACTCAAAGCAGTAGGGAGACTACTAATACAACTAAATAGCAATTACTACAGCATCTGCAGCCTAGCAACCAGACCACTGGATGTCATTGTCCCTCATCGCATTTCTGTGTGTGTGTGCCCTTCTGTGACAAAGATCCTCTTTTGCAAGACCCAGAATTTTTGTGTGACAGGTTGAGAATGGTGGGAGAGAAGAAGAGACTATGGCATGTGGAGAGTATGAGGGGGGAAAAAAACTGCAGTGATCTGATGGTTATTCTTATTAATGTATTTATTGCAATCAGCCAATTTAGAACATGATTTAAAACTGAGCCACAGTTAGTTGGCAACACCTGCTTTTGAGTGATCATATCCTTGATTTATGTAATCAAAGCTCTCTTGCAGCCATTTAGCTGTGGTACAAAAGAGTGAAAGAGCAGCATATAGTTTTAAAAGGGACAGAACCTGGTGCCAAGTCCTGTATGAATTTCAATTTAACAACTGATAGTCTGATCTCTAGTTTATAGAGAGATACATATCAACAGAACATTTGGTTGGTCTAGTTAGGATTTGTGAGCCATTGAAGCCTTGAATTATTACCATTTAAAAGTAACCTTACCAAAAACATGTGCAGGTGGGCGTTACACCGGCTAACAAAGATCATCTCCAAAATTGTGTTCAGTGTTTAGCAATTCAAAGAAGATGATGAAAGCGCTTCAGTTCAAATAACATTTATTCATGAGTGGTGTCCTCTCTGCCACAGACTCAAGTGGCATGTCATGTTGGGGGGGTACACAAAAAAGAACAACATGCACAGTGTCATTTTAATTTGAAATATTGTTTTATGTGCTTTAATATTCATACTGTCTTTGTTCTCTGATTTTTTTTTTCTACAGGTGCATTATCTCTCGTTCTTTCTTCTTTCTGTCCCAAGTTCTGTTTTCATTAGATGCATAGGAAGCTTTTGATGTTGTACTGTTATTGAACCAGCTTTTTCTGTATGCATATGTGTTGTCTGCCTGAAATTTTTAAGGGCACATTAAAAACATTAAATCTGATAAAAGAGAGACATCTATTCTCATCTCTCAATTTTTCAGGCATTTCCCCCATACTCTTCACTTTCCTTCTTCTTGTTATAGTCTTTACTTCCTCTTTCATCTTTGCCTCTCGGTGCACCTGTTGTTTCCCATCATGTCCTTTTCCCTCTCCTGCTTTACTCTTTGTCTTTGCTGTTTGTTCACATTAAAACTAGGCACTAGTTGAGAAAAGTTCATCTAATGGTAGCTGAGAGTAGTTCACATTTTCACTTGTTGGTAACTTAGATCAGCATGATCAGCATTGCATTGCTCCTTCTGTTATGCTTAACTATCAACTCATGATGAGCAGGTGACATTTAGGTGTCAGTCTCTTTGTACACATAGACTCTCAGGTTCTGGGGTCATTTGGTATTGACGCTCCCCCTCCTAACAAACACACATCTCAGTCCCCCTGGAGGAGCCCTGCAGTATGAACTGCCCATGGTTTGATTGACGTCACTAACGCCTGGCAAAATGAACTAAATGAAAGGAGTAAACACTCAAGAGTTCAAATAAACCACTCCAAACATTCCTGGCCTGAGCACACACTTATGTCCATCCCCTTGATGCCTTTTACCTTTTCCCTCACTGCTTTCTTCGCCTGTGTAATTTTTAGTTGTCGTCTTTGAACTCTTTCGGGTTCCTAATAAGCACGTTTGATTGATTATGGCTGATTCTACAGAGCCTACTGGTAACACCTGCAGCTGTCCTGCAGTGTGTATGTTTGTGTTTGTCTGTCCTGACAATGTATGTGTTGGTGTTCATGACTTTGACTGAAGCTCTCAGATGAGGAGCCAATTGATTGAGATGGCCCCAATTAGTCCCTGTGATTAATTCAGTGTGATTGGATGTCAACCATGACACCTCGTTGTTAACGTTATTGACAGGCTAATTAGTTGCCATGGCAACTGTTTAAACACAGCTGATTGTGTGTGACAGTGAAGTGACCCCATAGAAACCAATCAAGTCTACCTCTCTTGCCTGTGCGTGTGTGTGTGTGTGTGTGTGTGTGTGTGTGTGTGTGTGTGTGTGTGTGTGTGTGTGTGTGTGTGTGTGTGGGAGCCATTCACAAAGGATGTTACAGAAATGTCTTTATCACATTTACAAATTACAAAGTAATTAAATGGCACTGCAAATTGTGAAAACATTTTGTTGTGAATTTGTCTTCACTGAACCATCATAAATACAACTAATTGGATTACTTAAATGAATGTCAGGGTTTTGTAGCAAGAAAAATATTTTATTGATTGAAAATTCAGCATCCAAGAAAGCAGCGGAGCCTATGAGATTGAAAAGAAGCGACCATACCATACTTGCTAATTGCTGAAAGTAGAAGTTACAGAATAATGTTTCTCAAACTACCTGCAAAGTATCTCAGTAATCATCCATGATTAGAAAAATGCTAGAGAAATATCAAATGATCCAAACCACTGCAGATATCTAACACATTGCAGACGTACATGTGATTTTCCACTTTTTCTACATCCCTCTCTTCTAAGATTGCGTTTCCACTTGTGTTGTTTTCTTCCACTGTTCGTTTTTTCCTCTATTGAGGCGGTTTATCTCTTTCTTCTCTTTGCCACAGAAAATACTTGTTTCTCATTGGTTATCAGTTATCATCTCCTCAACATTGTAAATCAGCGCTTATGTATGGGATAATACCTGACAAGTTGTACATTCTGTGATTGTAATGGTTGCTGCAGGGGCTAAAAGCCTCCTCTGGTTTGCCTTCATGAAATCCATCACAGTCATGAATGTCCAAACGTGGAGGTTATTATGCTGCTTATTGTTCTGCACTTGCCAAAATAAAGCCATATGTAATATCATTCATTGCTTTAGAAGTATCTATAGTGGGAAATTTCAGTGACTGCTGTCGATATGAACAGAGAATAATGATACATTCTGTAAATATAGGAAATGATCAACTCTGTCAGTCCAATGATGATAATGTTACACACTCTTTCATATGCACAGGCTGCCTCTCTCCCCTGTGTCACTGATTCAATGTCTAACTCACTAATATGTGACTTCTCCACATCTCTTTTTCCCCCCACAGCTGTCCCTTGGGTTTAGGCTACTAGCTTCGCCGTGGCTAACCTTATTTAGGTCCCCTCTTGTCTCTTCCAACTGTGATTTCCAGATTCATGCAAATAGGAATTTCATTTGCATAACTCTCACTACGCAGCTATTTATATTTATTGTTTGTTGTAGATGGTTACACAAATAACCCTTGCGCCAGTCTCTCTGTTGTTGTCTTTTTTGCAAACAGTTTTCTACTGGTGTGCACATTTAAAATGGCAAATACACACCTGGGTCAGGATCCTGAATTTTATATGGCCAGGCTATAAGTTTATCTAGCCTTTATTAGACAAGGTAACGTAGCAATATTACTCATTGGCTCATTTGCTGTATATTCTCACCTCACTAGCCAAAACATGTTTAATATATATGTATAAGTATTTTGTGTATTTTGTATGTCTATATCCATTGTATTCAGAGAGTATGAAGATGCACTCTGAGTGAATACTAAAGGTTGCCTTATCTTGTTTGTTCCTGTTTTTAGAGAATAATTTACTGTACAAGAGACGACTGAGTAAGGGAAATATTTGGAAATTTGTAGTGACCTTTGACTTTAATTCAAAGTAAAGAGCTAAAACATTATTAAAGACCCCTCTTTGTAACATTGATCCTTCATTTTCTGACACAGCCTGAAAAACATGTTCTGCAACAACACAGAGAGATGTTGTTTTTCCCACATGGGACACAAATCCTGCAAAAATGAGCAGCGTTTGCAGTTTTCCACTCTGAATTGTTTAACGACTCTTAAGACAGGCTGACTCATCCCACCATGTCAACATATATATTGGCTGTAAAGAAATTAAATTGTCTGACTCCAGCTGTCTATAATACTGGGACATATATATTACTGATTGGCTGATACTCATTATTTAATAATGAAAAACAATGCCACCCCCTTATATTATCAAAGCAATATACTGCAGTAATCCTAACCAATGAAGCTTTATGTTTGAAAAGAAAAGGCTGCAATTTAGATCTTATTATCTCTGCATGTAGTAGAGATAACAAGGGTGAAAGGGTAAAAAGCTGTGGGTAGGAGGAGGGAGTGGTAGACGACTATACGGTTGACTAGCTCTGGAGAAAAGACTAATCTTGGAGGAGGCCAGGGTTGGCGTAACATCACTTTTTCCAGCCAGCCACTTTTTTTTTTTATTCCACCACTCCAATATCCTTCTTTTCTCCTTTTTGCTTTTCTGCCACATTCTTTACTTTTTTTTGTCCTTTGCCACTTACATTTCTCTAAATCCACTCTCCATCACCTTTTGCTCTTTGTTTTTTTTTTTTTCCTCAAGTTTAAGTTGATGGATTAGTTGGCTTGTTCTAGCACTTCTCTTTAGTTTGACCTGCGGACAGTTTCTCCTGGTATTTTGCTGCCTCTTGGAGAAGTTGCTGCAGTCATTCTGTAGATTCAGAGGAGAGGAGAGGTGCTCAGTGCACCAATGGGGAGTCCTCAGGCAGTCTAGGCCTATAGCAGCATAGCTAAGGGGTGGCTCAGGGTCACCTGAGCAAGCCCTAACTATAAGCTTTGTCAAAAAGGAAAGTTTTAAGTCTAACCTTAAAAGTAGAGAGAGTGTCTGCCTCCTACACTCAGACCAGGAGCTGGTTAGCTTGATAGCTAAAACCTTTGCCTCCCATTCTACTTTTGGCACCACAAGTAGACTTGCACTCTGAGAGCGAAGTGCTCTGCATGCTATCCCAGACTGACTCCACACTACTAATATCAGGGCTCTGTGGGGGATAGACCATCTGCTGCAGGACCTCTGGTTCTTCTTGCCTCTGGGAATAGGTCTTCATGAACTCTAGTGGGTTCATTATGGGCTCATTGTCCTGAACATTAAACCTGGGATCAATCAGACACCTGTGTCGGAGTTTTTACCAATGTGTCTTTCTCAAACTCAACTTAGCTCTTAGTTGTTTCTTCTTTTTTGTGTTTTTCTCCCTTTAGTTCCCCCTCGGGAGCTCACAGTCAACTGTCGATCCAACACCTACCCTAAAGGCTTCTACTGCAGCTGGCATCAGCTCCATGCCACATACATCCCCACCACCTTCGAAGTGGATGTACAGTAAGTACAGATTGTGCTCTGCACAAATGTCTCTGAGTGCTGCTTATATGTTTTCATGTTTTAGTCTGTGTGTATTGGGATGGCAGAGCTACTAAAGGTGACTTGAATTCAAAGCTTTTTCAGTCTATCACAAATCAGATCCAGTTTTTTTGGAAATTCTAGCAACAGGGGCTACTTTTGCTGATGTCTTTCAGTTATAGTAACATTGTACTTAATAAAAGTAATTGCTGAGAACATAGCAGCAGCACTATAATGAAATGGAGTAAGACATAATGCGATAGTTACTGTACGAATAGCGAGGATGGTCAAAACTACACCATTTTTCTCCTATGGTATTTCTCACGGTGAATTTGCTGAATTGAATGCATCCAATTTCATATGGCCCTGGCTCCCTTCTCTTCCTCTCTCTTGTCAAAGAGCTTGAAGCAAATAAATAAGCTTTTCAGTTTGAACATTACTAAGCCACATAAAAATGTCCACGCGTCTATGGAAAAGCTTTGTCATTATTTATTTGACAAATACATTTACTTTGCAGTTAATCACAAAATTTCTCATTACACAAAACAACATTTCTGGATTCCATTTTTGACATGCTTCTCTATTCACTACAGTGAGAAATTGAACATGCCTGGAGCCGCAGGAAAGAGTTAGACCTTTTTCACATTGTTTTTCACATATTTGTCTAATATGGAAAATGCATTTTAAAACCACGGAGAGGAGAGTTTAGAAAAAAAGGATCATTTCGGTTTTAGCCTATAGTGAGACATCTCCAACTTCCCCCAGACCTTAAGGAGACCCAGCAATTACAACAGTAAGGGTTGAGGTTTCCAGATAGATTTTTTTGTGCAGAAGAGCATTCAGCAGGTGAAACATTTTAATATTTTATATGCCATCAGCTCCACATTCTTCTTTTCATTGTGTTTTTTATCCAAAACATCCATGGCATCCTAAAAAAAGAGGACTGCAGTCGTTCTTGGCAGTTCTAGTGCTAGTTGATGGCATCGGGTTTTTATCTGCAGTAAGTAACATGATTCAGTACTGACTCACAAATGTTGACAGAATTTAGATTTATAGTATGGTTTTAATTTAAACTCATGCGAGATTCTGAAGTGCTTTTAGCTTACAAGCGAAATAAGTTGGAAAAACACTTTTAAAGTCTAAAAGACTAATATAGTAAAACTTGGGTTTCCTCCCATAGTCTACCCTGCTCTGTGTATCAGGGAGCATAGCCAGCAGTTTTTACGGTTGGAATCAAAATTATTCCCCAGTTTTGATGCATAACACCAAGACTGCTAAAAAAGAGGGGGGGAATACTTAACCCGGTTCCTGCTGTTTTTCTGTATTTGCACATCAGTGTGTAAGAAGCCTCTTTCAAGCAGAAAATACATCAGCTCATCCATTCTCTGTCTTTCTCCCATCTGTCCTTGTTTCTCTCCCCTTCTTCTCCTTATTTTCCTCTCCTCTTCAGACATGACCAGCGTTCACTGGAGGTGCAAAAAGATTCGGTCCACAAGAATCGCTGTCATGTACTGTTTCCTGAGGTCTTCTCCAGCTTCCCCTACAAAGTTAACGTGACAGCAGTCAATGCCTTGGGGAAAGCCTCGACCACCATTTCTTTTGAAGAGTCCTCTATAGGTAGGATACAGTATATGAAGTGTCACATCTTTGCTCTGTTATGTTTGCTGCATGTAAATAGGGAAAGCAGTTCTATTTTCTGATGAGGTTTTGCTCAGAATTACATGGTTCAAAAGGGACACACTGATATTTTGAAAATGTCTTTTTTTTTTTTCTCTCTGCAGAATATTGAGACTTATAATTAAAGTTTACAGACAGTTTTTTTTTTTTTTTCCTTTTAATTTGAGGGACAAATGTAAGATCCTTTCCCACACAGATTGACAGATATTTGGCAAAGCAATAAAAGGACAAAAATGCTGAATGTCAAGGCATTTATTTGAGGATGCCAACCAATGCGCATTGTTAATGCATTTGTTTGACCACAGATGACTGATTTCATTCACTTCTGGATCCCTTCTGAGATTTGCTGCACACACAGTAATGGTCAGTGGCGGAAAGACAAAGAAAATTGAAATTTCAATGGCCAAATAAATGTCACCCCTCTGAAAAGAGAGTGCACAGCTTTTTTTCTTTAACCAACAGCATAGTCCATTAGCGAGAAACCCACTGACTGTGCACTCATGTCCTTACCAAAGGCAATAGATAATAAACACTCTACCTCTGAAGCTTTTCAGCAGCAAACAGTATTTAATTGAGGCTTGGACAGGATGTGACAGTCATAAAACAATGGTCTGGTTTCTTACTGAAATGTGCCAAATCACCCAAACACCAACTGCCATACAGGCACAATTTACTCATATTTAAATGCAGCCTCTTCATTAATTATTTTCATATGGTAAATAAATAGTTTGAAAAAAAAAAAGTACAGTTTGGATTGTGATGTTTTTGTTCACTCAGTCTGCAGAAGGCTACATAATAACAGCAAGACTGTTAGAATTTATAGCGACTCAGCCTGAAAAGCAGTGAAGAGGAGACATTCATTTTAAAGAAGAAATGAGGAGCACTTTGATAGATAAGGGAAGTGCTGCCAGCAGTCCTCAGCTCTGTTGTATTGCTTAGTGTGATTTGGCTGTGCGGGATGCATAAACACACACAGACACCAATGGGTCTGTGACTGATTGTGTGAAGTGTGTCGGTTGAGAGGGTGAGGTATTGAAAGCGTGTGCGTATTTGTGTGTGCGTGCATGCATGTGTGTGTGTTTAGGTAACCAAATGAGGCAGTGACATGCTCTGCCAAGCCCTGGACACAGGACTCATGAAAATGCTAATGCTAGCCGGATTAGTGCCTTGGCTGAGGAAATATTCCTAACCTATTGATGATAGCAAAATACCCCACTGCTCCTTTCTTTTCCTCTGTTTTCACTTTCATTCCCGCATGCCCTTATTGTGACTTTGTACTTTCTCTGCTCTTCAGTCCAATTTTTCTTTCTTCCTCTTCTCCTCTGTCTTTGCTATCATTGGTCAAATGTTCTTAGATAAAACATCATTTGGGTGACAAATGTCTTTAGTTCACGCAAATGTTTTGAGATTGATTTCTCCAAGTTTACTTGACCAAGTTTTTTTTTTTTTTTTTCTGCTTATTTATTTTTCTACTTAAATTGCAGCCAGCAGACAGACTGATTTATTACCGTCACATTTTGGAAAGTTATATGAGTATAATTTACGTACTCTGGTTGGTTTTTACAAGCTAAAGTTTGCTTCTTTTTGCCTCCAGAACAAATAACACAATACAGCTATTGTCAATGATCACACAGAGAGAAGAAGTCTGTCTTTTATTATAGAAAATACTAGTTGAAAGGCCACAACTCGGAATTTGTTTTTGTTTTCAAATTTATCAAAATTAGCGTAGATGACATGCCCTCTTCCTTTCTGTCTGTTTTTTTTTCTTAGTTTTTTCTTTGTATCTGTTTCATATTGTTTGTATTCTCTCACCCCTCCTTTCTCCCTTCCCCTCATCGCCTCTGTGTCCCCGCATTGTTAAAAGTCTCTCTCATGCCATTCTAAGTTGTAAGTCACATTCATAGTCAGTGACAACGAGGCAGATCGTAAATAAATAAAACAATTTCATGCTTCCTGGTGCATTTCTGAATTCTGAGTGGGAGTAAGACGATTCTCAACTGTCCTTGTTCATCCGACCAAAGCTGGGATGAAATTAAATGAGAAGAGATTATGTGTGTCTGTGTGTGTGTGTTTGTGCGCGTGTGTGTGTTTGTGTATCCTCCCAAGTGCGTGCATATGTGTACACTTAAAAAGAGAACCCTCAAGCAAGATCCAGACTCATCAAGTCATAACTTAAAGCTGTCTGGTCTTATCTAAGTGTAAAGGCTTTTGCAGTTAAAGCATTTTGGCTTACAGATAAAATGTATATGTCCACTCTGACATTAGTCCATTGCTATCAGTCAGCAGTACTGCAGTACTACATTCATTCACTGTGATTAAAATAAATATAATCAATTTACTTATTGACAGTTTAACATAATATTTAATAAAGAACACTCTGGTGCTATTTACCGTTGTTTACAGTTTCTCTTAGAGCAATAAATAAGTCGCACAAACTTCCATAACAAGCTGGTTTGTTTTTTTACGATTATTTGTTTAACAAAAACAAAAAAAGTCACTTTGTTGTGACATTTGGCTGATTCATCAAGTACTCAAAACAATCTGAGAGCTGGGCTGAGGGTTAGAGGCTGTTGTCAACAAAGAATGCACAAATTACTATCTAACAAAGTACAGATAGACATAATAAAATAATGCAAAAAATGATGTATCAATAAAAGTAGGATGCTACAAAGTGCAATGGAAGCAGAATAAATCACGAGATACATGAAGCATGTGACTTAAGTCTGCTTCCATGAAGACAAACAAGAAATGCAGTAGATGAAAACATGAGATCTCTGAAGTAAGGATGAGCCTGGAACCTTCCTCAAATTAAGAATTAAAGCAAATATACTATAAATAGTGTATTTTCAACATGTTTTCTATATGTTTTTTTTCCACCATGTCAGGTTTGTCTTATTCATCTTTAATCTTGTTTTGCCCTCTTATTCTGCAATACACCCAGTTGGAGAATTTGCACCAGCAGCTGTTTATCTCTTAATATTTCAGCAGTGGATGGAAAGCACATTAATTCACATTTTCCATTTCCCTGGTTTTCTGAAGATAAAGTTGAAATTTAAACTTAATGTGGGTGGGAATTTAACTAGCATTAAGTTTGACACTTACAATAGCATATATCAACTTTAATAGATTTGGATGAATTTTGCTATAGGCACTGTGTGTGGAATGGCTGCGTCGTGGTGAAACACCAGTCAACATTTTTGTTCCGTTTTCCTTTTTAAGATATCACTGCAGATCGAAATACTCTACTTCTCCCCAATTTTTCCATTTTTTCAAGTGCACTGTTAGACGCTGTTATCCAGTACCTGAATAGATGTCTACTTTTTTGTTCCTTTTGAAAGGCCATTTATTTTAAAGAAACAATGGTGTACTGTGGGAACAGGGGAGAGAGGAGCTACAGCGGTTTAGATGTCTTTTTTTTTTTTTTATCATGCAGTCACACCTGGAATGCATTAAGTGAAAGAACTAGATGACATATAATAATGGTTTTAGAAATACTAATACTAATCAGATGTTCAACAAAAGGCCTGGATGTACTCAGACATGCATCGTTACATTCAATTCTACATGCAGATATATCTTTTGCAAATCTCTTACATTTTATTGCTTGACTGTTGCACAATCGTAGTCACCAGTTTCAGCAAGAAAGATTAGCCGCTCTTCCTACTGCCCTCTCATCCCATTTTCAGCAGCCAGCTTGTATAATGGGCTCATAAGAAGCTGTTTGAAAGATTAGACTTTTATGTTACAGTATACCTATTCTTTTGCATCTCCAAAGAGAAATAATGGGCTAGTGTGACTGTTGCAATGTGACACTGAAACGAAGAAAGAGGAACAGTGATGTGGGCGCAATTTTGAATGAACAGAGCCAAGGGAGGCATGACAGACGTTTTCAGGCCAAGCATGGACAGGCACAACAATATGATCCTATAAAATTAGACCCTTATGTTCATACTTTTTTTCTTTAGTTGATGGTTTTTTTTATTATTTTTTATTACTAATCCTATATTTGCCTCTACTTTAAAAGACATTTCATGGGATATGTACTCTATGTGACATGGTGTTTTGTTTGTAATAATTCTACCGTATTAAGTTAGATGCTTTACTGTATGTTAGTTGGTAATTATGCACTTGCAGAACAGAATCTGTCTTGATTCATATCTGCCTGTGACATTATTTTAAATTTGATAGATACTGTGAAAGTCCTTGAGCCCTGAATCTTTTCTTTATTTTCTTAAAAAATGCATCGGTCAGTGAAGTCACTTGTTGTTTTAGTGGATCAAATGGATTTAAGACTAAAACCTTTCCTTCTTTCAGCTGTAGCATTTATAGTGCGTGGTCAGGCTCCAGGTGCCCTCTCAGAGGTCATCAAAAGAAGGATGTGTTCATTATTGATTCAACACAAAACTAATGCTCTATGTTTTAAGTCAGATGAATACTTTAAAATCCTTGGGGACACCCCACCCTGACAGACTTTCTGTTTTGTTCCGTGCTTGCACGCTTTTTCTTACTGTTGAACAAAGCCGATGTGGACAAAAAGGAGAGGAGAGGAGAATTTCTGCTCTCTGGTCTCCACTGACTTTGCGTTAGTTTCACTCCATCAGTGTGAACCTTCTTTCTTCCTTTTGTCCTCCCTTTCCTATTTCATCGTTTTACACGTTTACACGGAGAAGGTCACAATGAGATTACCATCTCTTTGTCAAGGCAGAATGCTGCCTCTCCGCTTTTATCTGTCTTTTATCGACATCTGTCTTTCAATTTTTTTTAATCATTCTGTCTTTAAAAGTCAAAGTGCTAGCTCAAGAGATATCTCTCTGTTTTCTGCCTGACTGCAGTTGCCTGTGTGCTCGTCATGTGTGTTGCTATGCTTTTTTTTTTTTTTTTTTTTTTTTTTAACCTGAAGTGCTTTCATTTCCTATTGTACTTCATGGACGAATTTGTCCAAAAAAAGGGTATCATGTAGCCAAAGTAACAGACATATTGTATGTGTTCCCTAGTGGAAGTGATCTAACAAATACTGGATCATTTATTATATTCATGTCTCTGTGTGTCTTTCTCAGAGGACATGTATTCATACACCCATTTATACATGTCTTTTCACCAGTGACTGGTTGTTTCTCATTTTCTCTGTTGCTTCCATTCCCTCAAACAATCAACAATAGGTTTCTATGTTCTCCTTGTTTTTTTTTCACTTGTAAAGTAACAGACTTTTTTTTTCTTCACCTATAAAGGAGCAGACATTTACACAGCTTTCACAAAATATGGCAATTTGTAAGAGAAATGTTTAAAAGAAAGTGGTCAAAAATTGTTCAGGCTTTAATATTTTGAATTTAGGCTCCAAACACTGAATCCTACAATTCCCATAGTTTAACTCAAAAACATTTTTCATATAGGTGTCATTTAACAGGTCTACTGTTAAATGACATGGTTGTTTACATACCATACCTTCAGTTGTCACAGGTCTTCTGTTAAAGATTTGGAGTCTAAATACTAACTTGAGATAATCCCAATGATATTATAATGGTTGTCTTCCCAGACTTTGGAAATGACTAAACTAAACTAACGTTTAACAAATTTTTCTTATCCACAGTCAAACCAGACCCCCCAGAGCGCGTGACTGCAACTCCGATCCGTTTCAACCCTCGGAGGCTGGAGGTATCGTGGCACAGCCCTTCCACCTGGCCTGACATTGACAGTTTTCCTCTGAAATACTTCCTTCGATACCGGCCACTCATCCGAGAGCAGTGGCAGCATGTGAGTACTGCTCTGTGTGTGTGTGTGTGTGCGTGTGTGTGTGTGTGTGTGTGAGTTTGAGTGAGAAAGAGAGGGAGAGACAGAGAGAGAATTTGGTATTTTCTTTAGACTGATAACTGAAAGCACTGAGAAGACATAAGACATACAGTATAAAGATCTATTAGTATATCATGTAGATTTATACTGTATCATTGTATCATTTACAAGGAGTCAAGATGCTCTAAGAATCCAGTTTAGGAAAAAGTTTTATATGATGGAGCCAACAACAACATATGCCCGAATTTCACAATATAATAAGAGCAGAAACAAAGGGGTTATGAATGGTCAAGAGTGTTGGTTCAAATAGGTCTCCATTACCAAAGGCTGTAAGTCAACATTGAAAAACACCTGTTAGAGTATGATTCATTATTTGAAAACATCTGGTAAGTGCTTATTATTTCTTTTCTGGAAATGCGGTTTTAAAGAAAAAGACTGGCTTTCTACGTATTTCAGATTAAGTTTCACCTCATTGCAAAACCATTTCTCTAAAGGAAATGATCAGTAGTATTGGCCAAAGTAAATTAAAGTGGGCCTATTTAAAGAAAAAATATTCTTTGTCCAGAAACTTGCCTCAGAGATAAAAGTTAGTTATGAGTGAAATGGTCCAACCTGTAGCTATTTAAGTCAGACGGACATAATCGTTCAGCTGCTTTGGTATACACTATGTTATTGTATCTGACTCTTTCTTGTGGGTTCAGCTCCCTAAGGATTTTGTATAGTAAAAGCATATGTGTCCACTATAGGATTTTGCACCAAGGTCTAATGTTGCAGGACTATTATCATGCACATCAATGCTTACAGAGGTGTTGTTCCAGGAATTTGGGTTACGGACCCTCACATTGAAGCACACACACACACACACACACACACACACACACACACACACACACACATGATTTTTAGACAAATACACCTTTTTCTTTTTAGATCTTTCTTCTAATACTTACCATACTTTTAATATAGGTGCTTTGAGACTGGAGGAAGGTTTTCATATCTCGTAGAACCTTAGTAGGAAGTTCCATTTTTGTGTGTCTATACCACAGGAACAGAGGACTATAACAGTTCTTAGAGCGCTGTTCTAGGGGACTTGATTACCTCCCACTTTCGAGTAGTTACTTTTTCAGTACAATAGGAACCATGGGTGACATACATTTACACTGATTTGTCATATACTAATTTCAGCCAATTCAGTACCAGCTACCGGTATTTCTGAAAGTTAATTTAGTATTGTAAACAACAGCTTTAGATATGGAAAACCACTCACACAGATGGACCAAAGACGAAGTCCGGGCTGACTACATGAGAAAAGGCCCTTAAGAATTATAGTCCTATTCTACTATTTTTCTCCCAACTTTTTTGTCTTTTCAGCCATTTCCTTTCTTATATATATGCATATCATTTCAATCAGTGTTATTATTTTGTGCCACTTGGTATTGTTTGCAGGTAGATCAAAACAAGCTGAACTAAAGATGTAAATGCACCTGAAATGATTAAACCCTCAAGACATCCTTGATTTTTAATTCTCCCCCTAATTACACTGCCTCAGACCCTTCACAGCAATGAACTGTGCTTATTGTTTTTTTAAATGAGCAACAGAAAAGTGATTACAAGAAATTAAAAGTATTGATTTAATGTTGTAGTGATTTATCATTGTATATGAATCATGTGATTTATCAAGTGCAAAGATTTGCTGCTTCTACTCGTTCCACCTCCAAACTCAGTGTCTATAAGGAAAATAGATCCTTAAAATCCTAAATGAAAATGAGTTAGAAGGTATTGTCTGAAAAACACCTCTGCTATATATGAGACTATATCTTTCTGTGACACAATCACAAAGAGCAGTTGAATTAAAGGAAGTTGTAATAGCCTCAGATCTTTGTAGCTTAGATTGTTGACAGACCCTCTCAGTTTTCCTTGAACCATTTACCACTAATCAATCAATACGTGAACTCATGCCTAACGTTAAAGCTGGGAACCCTTAAGTCAATATTTGGATTGGACAAGAACATGTAATTTGGAAATGACTTAAATTCAGTCGATGACAGCCGACAGTTGCAAGGTTTTCTATGTTTGTCATGTTCCTTGATGAATGCCTCTGGTTATGGTTGTAATTGTGTTCTCAGGCCCACAGTATGTGCGCTGTATGGTTAACAGATAAATTACTGATTTTTGCAAGTGGAGTTATTTTTGTTCAGAACTGGTCTAGTTCATTTCTTTATGGTTACGTCAGCGTATCATTTGCTAAAAGTCTAAAATCTATAGCCTGGCTATGGACGTCTGAACCATGCACCACATCTTTGTCAGGTTTGTCAGCTATTCAAATAGGCAGGTGTTGTACTGATTGAAGGCTTTTTTCCCAGTTGGAGAATGAACAGAGCCTATCGCAGCTTTGAGGGTTGAGAGTTAAAAATTCCACATCCACATAGCCACATGATGCCTCTGGATACTGCCCTTATAGCTGATGATTCCTGAATATACTGTAAAACACATGCAGAATGCATTTGGATTTAAAACTGCCAAGCTGTGACATAAATCATTAAGTGGATTTTAATGAGATTACCAAAATACAGTTTACTTGCTCCACATACTGCATATGCTTCATTTATTTATATCCTCAAAGGTTAAATATGAGTTGCAGCAGCTTATATTGCTGAGGAATTTACCTTTAATGTGGTTAGACAGCAGAGCTGAGTGAGAATGTCTTTCACGTGTAACATTTTGAAATGTGTTTTGAGTCAGAAATGAAAGCAGCAATGTGATCAGACAGGACTTTATAGGAAACCATCCAACCTCCTGGGGAATGAAGGGATAACTGGCCCAGATACTTGGAGTGATGGGGATTCAGACGCAAAGAGGAAAATGAGGAAAACTTTAGCAGTAGAGATGAATGGAGTGCAACAGAGAAGGGGAAAAACATTAATGGATTGCAGACTGTGGCTGGAACACTAAACAGAAGGAAACTATGTACTGGATATACATGAGGTAGTCATTTATGGATACATGAGATCTTTTGGACTAAGTTAGTCACAAAGGTGACTGGAATAGAGACTACATAACTAGGGATGAGCAATCGAGGCAAGGAAACTTTTGAAAAAGATGTGTTGCTAAATAGGGAATGTGAGTCTGAAACCATGTTACTTTATGAAAACTGAAAGAAAGATGAATGGTGTGAGCTATGGAGAGAAAATAGAGATTGTCATGTAGAAAGGCAGATGATTAGACCTATGAAGCCTGAAAAAGAGAAAGTGTGAGAGAAGCACTAGACGCGAGTGTGAAAGTGAAATTTCATAAGGTGTAAGTTAAAAAATGTTTCAGGTTAAGCCCTGAAACAGTGGAAGACGTTGGTAAATAGAGAGAGGGAAGGACCTAAAGCAAATAAAATATTACTTTTAAGTGACATACCTACAGATACAAAGGCAACTGACAATTATTCCCACATCGAGTAAGAAATAAGACATACATAAGTCAAGAAGGCATACAGCAAAAATGTAAGCCTACTGTAGATCAGTTCTATCATTTCTAATGTTATTGTTACAAGTGTGAGTTTCTTAACAAGAGATTATTTTCTTTTGAGGAGAATGAACTGTAAGTCAGGGAGGGCAAGGAATCTAAAAAAACGTTCTCCATAAATACCACATATAACAATCTCTGCATCAGTTTGTGAAACTAGAAAACTGTACATTTTTTGCTGAATTATTAAATGTGGAGAGTCCAGAGATTGAAATGAGACCAAGGAGTAATATTGTATGTAGTATTTGTAATGACTGCTGATGTATTTCTAAATTGTGATATCTAGTTACATTTGTTAATCGAACATATCAAAGATAACGGTCTGGAAAAATACTTGCTTTGTCGTTAAGTTGCATTAATGTGTGACTGGTCCGGAGAGAAGAGGCCAGAGCGAATGTGTGTGTCCACAGCTCCCTCACAGCTCGTTGTTGTTGGTCATTGCCAGGTCTGTTGTCCAGCCACTGTTACCAGTGTCCTTTAATTTCAGTTATCAGTTTTACAGTGAAGAGGAGGAAGCTGGCCTAAGGGTTGTTTTCTCTCTTCTGGGCATGTCATGTGTTTTAAAACATATTCTATCATATCTATATATATCATATTAGAGGCACCTTGGAAGGTGTGGTCTGCAATGGGATTTTGTTGATCAAAGGTCCTGATGGATTTGCATTTATAGAGTGTGGACTCAGTTGTCCTGCTGGCTGGAAGTGTGTTATGCAGCATACGCAGTAACTTCTTGTGCTGGCTGTCTGTTTGATCCTACATAAGACATGATCCTACATGAAAGATAAGATTTCATGATGTTGTAGACAGTGAAATGGGACCATGTGTCCTTAAAATCCAAAGTTTGTCAAGATAAAAGAAAAATCATCTAACAGACGTGGGCATGTTCTTGTGGAGAAAGCACATGTGCATATCTTTATTTAAAGAAAAATAAATTGTTTCAGGATGTCCGTTGTTGAAATAAATTTATTGATCTTTGTTATTGTATTGGTGCCTAGTACGGAGTCCCTGCTCTGGGGGGGGGGGAAATAGCAACTGAGGTTCAACGTGCTAAGTCTCAAGACATTTACTGTAAAAGGAAACACACACAAATAGTGTCTGATGGTGGCGTCTTGACTTCATCGCTTGGGGACGTTCAATGATACACTGCTATCTTATTTCCTCCATACATTAATACTCCTTAAAAGTGTCTACTTTTTCAAGCTTGCACATCCTGGCCACCATACGATAACTACTAGGTTTTGATTGATGCAAATCAATTAGTGTTTTGCACTAAAGTGAGTAATCAAACAGGGTTATTTGAGCCATTAATATGCTTATCGTCCACTCTATAAAGCAGATAATATCTTTCCTTTAGGCTGTACTTGCAGAGAGGGGGAGCTCTTGAGTCAGGGAATTTCTCCATGACACTTTGCGTGTTATGTTTGTATTCTAATCTAGTAAGTTAGAGTTAATTATAAAAGATGCTAAAGACTCAACACATGAAACTACAGCACATCTGTATGCCTTTAAATGGCCTGTGAATGCTTCTGTTTCCCTCCTGCCTTCTGAAGCAATATTTCCTTCCCACTCTCACGCTAGCTTCGCTGAGATGTGAACGCAAACCCTCACAGCAATTAAAGCAATGGTCCAGTAACTGTGATAAGAACAATTTCAGATTGCTCAATATCCTCTTTGTGGTTTGAAACTACATCTGCTACACTGTAACTGCCCTTTGGGGATGACGCCGAACTCCAGACAACTGAAAACACACAAGTTTTCATGCACACACTCTCATGCAAAGAAGTGCGCATAGTCACACAGAAATGAACACACGCACATGCACATCTACAACACTTACAGCAGCGTGTACAATCTTAAATGCTGGTATGCATATAAATTAATACATATACACAAACATGCTCATACACATGTGCATTCTTGCTCCTCAAATTGCAAAAGATTAATGCTCATGCAAATGCAAGTATTACATGGATACACAAGTGTACATGTGGTAAAGTCAGTATTACGATAACAGATATTTTGCACAAGATCACACTGTAAGAAATCTCATTACTAATTTCTAATATAGCAAAAATTCTCATAAGTGAAAGTCTGCCTGAGCAGGGAGATATATTCAACTTGCTTTCAGGGCCAGTGATTGTGTTTCATGAATTTTGTACAATCACTGTTGTTTTTCTAAATTGTAGTGTAGCCAACCTTTTTCTTTCTTATTAGCAAAATTATTGAAGGAAGTTGGAAACAATCTTATATACCAGAAGCGTTTTCATTTGTTGTAAGATAAGAAGGCTAAGAATTGCTTTTTGTAACTAATACAAAGACACTCTCTGTATATCTGCATGTAATTACCCACCTACAGGCTGCCTGTGCGTTGTCATACCCACACTTACATACAGACAAGGTAGAGGGCAGAAAATTAATAACAGTACGAAATAAAATTTTAATCATGTAAGAGGCACAAACACATAGGGGGACACAATAAGTCCACAGCTGAAGTAGAGAGGAGAAGTGGACTTACATACTTTAATTTAGTCTTCTTGACCAATACAGCCTTAGCCTCTCATTCATTTATATAACATTTTTCCCCTTTGTCCTCCTCTCTGACAGGCTGCATCCTCCCTCTTTCATCCATCTCCCTCACTCAGCCCTCACCTCACTTTCTTTGTCGCCTTTTCTCCCTCTTGTCATCTCTTTTTTCAATGTCCTTCCTTCGCTCTCCCCTTCTTTTCCCTTCTTCAGTAGTGTTGTACTTTGCTATCAGTCTCCTCCGATTTCTC
This sequence comes from Mastacembelus armatus, assembly GCF_900324485.2. Taxonomy (NCBI): domain Eukaryota; kingdom Metazoa; phylum Chordata; class Actinopteri; order Synbranchiformes; family Mastacembelidae; genus Mastacembelus; species Mastacembelus armatus. The sequence goes on along the minus strand of NC_046644.1, from coordinate 7,889,028 downwards.
TCTGTGTTTGCCAAAAATCTCTCTTATCCTTTGAGCACTTAGATAAATCAATAGTGAGTCAGGAGCTCTGTGTTTGTGTGTGTGAGAGAGAGATGGTAAATAGATTCACACAGATGTACTGTATTTCTGCATGTTTGTGCATTAACATTTTCTGTGCATCATGGCAAAGGAAGCAGAGATTGACACTGGATTTGAGGTTATTCCAGTCAGTCCGACATTGAACATCAAGCAGTGGCTCTGATTCTCTCCACTTTTCCTTCATTTTCACTTTTTTCCTTCCTCTTTCTCACTGTCTTTATATCCCTACCAGCCCTACCTATTTGGTTCATTTTCATTTCATTTTCACCTTCCCATCCCACTCTAACACTAGCTGACACTTTGCCCTCTCTCAGCTATGCACAATTTTTTACCATCATCCACTTATGCGTTTGTCCATCTAGTCATTTATCCCTCCATCCATGCATTACGTCAGCTATCTAACCATCTATCCCTGAAGCCACCCATTTGTATCTATGGCTGCAAATGATAAATGTTTAGACCTTATTTGTGGAAAACATCCTATCTTAAGGACACTGCCATAGACAGATCATTTATCAAAAGCCATCTCACACACACACACACACACACACACAGTGCAGATGCAGCATTGTCACATAAGAAAGTCATCATCATTTACTTCTGCTGTCAAAATACATTAAATTTGAATTTTATTCTTTATAGCTGCACAAACATATACACAGAGAAATGCATTGTGGATCTGATACAGTTTTACAAATTGCACAGTCTGTTGGCTCTTTGTTTACTTTTGACAGAAATAGAAATATACAGTGGATTCTTTTGCAAAATCAGATTTTTTCTTTTCATTGTATTATCCATAAAGGCAGTAAGAAAAAAAAAAACACATGTATGGAATTATAAGAAAGCAGCTAAAAGGGTAGAAGAAAATATAAAAAGTGACAGAAAAGAGAGGCCTACATAAAGCAGTTGCTCTTTCTGTTAAGCACACTTGAGTTAAACCACATATGGAAGAAATAGCTTATTCTGCTTATGCTTACTTTTCTCAGATTGTGGTATCCCAATGTTTTCTATATGCTTTTCTTTGAAGGTCTAACTGCATAAGGGTGAATGAAGATGAATGAGGCAACTGGCCTCTCATCTGCTCTGCCTCTATTGATTTCTTTATCACCATGTCAGCTGTCATACACACTCCTATGTGCCAGTAGATGCACATGCACCACACTGACATCGTCTTAGGGCTTTTGTCTCATGGCCAATGAGTTCTGATAGAGTCAACATAGCACCCAACAAAGAAAACATGGAAGTTACCAAAGCTTGATTTGCTGTTTTTTGGGTTTTTTTTGTTTTTTTTTTTGGCTTCCTGAAATTGTTTAATATAAAAAACTGCATATCTTGAAAAGTCTGTGTGTGCAGCCATACTTTCTTAAGGCATTTATGAACAACTTTATTGCCCAAAGGCAGCAACTTCCAATGAGCAAGGCCAGCTGCCATTGAGCAGCGCAGCTGTCATCACTGAAGAGTGTTTCAACTGGTCTATGGCAGTTTCAGCACTCATCATGTCCTGTCAGCTTCAGCTGTTATCATTGTATCAGTGTGCAGTTTGTTGTTTTGAGTGAGCGAGGATTCGATTTGAGGCTTTGTGACATTCAAATAAGAGAGGTGCCAGCATTTCCCACTGTTCACCATACTCTAGATAGCTGCTTTGATTCATGATTTTTCTTCATCTTCCTCTGCCAGAACTGACAACTTCATGAGATATGATGGTACACACCAAATGAATTATCACACCCAGGCTTCTATAAAAATTAGAGGTATTTGTTATTTGTCTTATGATTCGGAATTAATTGGCAAAAAAGTGCATGATTTAACAGCCAATTACATGTCATGACTGAGTTTCAATAATGTTAATGTTACGGGTCCCAAAATGGTGACGACGCAACAAAAATCTGAGTCTGGAAAACACTGGAAAACACAGGTGAAATGTAGCAGCAATAAGGAAACGGAGCGTCCAATTCACTTTCCAGATTGTCTATGAGGCCGGAGCGGGAGGTCCCCCTCTAAGACATTCCTGGCGCAAATGCTCCCATCCCAATGGTTCCTACCTAATGCTGCTTTCTTTGATTACGTTAATGTTAACTACTAATTATTACCAAACAATTTGGTATCTTCACCACACATCTGCCCGGGGTGTTGTAACACGCTGTACATACGGGTGCATTACTGTCTATTCATAAAATACAGAAAAACAAATTATGTAAATAATACAAAAGTGGTTACACCATTTTGGGGTGTACCACACACTCCCCAACAAACAGAAGTGGCTCCTGACACTCACTTTTAGAAATTACTACAACGTTCCCAAAACAATTGAGCCCCTCAACCATACAGTACTGAACTCACAACCGGTTAAGGAATACCCAAAAATTAACATTATTGATAAAGTCTCTTTTTTTTTTTTTTTCCACAATCAATGTCTCTGTCCCATAGACTCCTCAGTAACAGTGAGCAGGGTAAGTGGTTGGTAAGTATGTGGGTGGAAGAGTAGTGGTGGGGTGAAATGTGTAAGAACATGACATTGGACAGTGGTAAATGTAACCTAAGGGCTGAGCACCTATAGCACTGACCATGAGGCGTGGTTGATATGTGGGCTGACCCAGGGAATTATAGGTGAACATCTGGCCAGGTCGTCTCTCCCTGGTTGATCTCCTCAGCACAGGCGGGGTCTCAAGCCAGAGTTCTTGGACGTGTGGTTGTGGGTCATCAGGTTGTGTTAGCTCCTGTTGTCCCTGAGATGAAGGTGCATAATACTGAGTCTCATTCTCAGTTTGTTTTCCTTGTTCTTCCTCCAGAACTGTCTCTCTCACTTCTCCTGACTCGACAAGTGGACCCTCTCCCAGGTAGGTGTTAGTCTGGTTGACATCGTGTTGTAACTCGCTGGACTCATTTTGGTGATGTGTGTCACATTCCTCCCTTGGAGCTCCCCTTGGGAACCACAGCCAGTAGCGAGGTGTATCTTCATCCTCAGACTCACTTGTTTCTTGATCTTCTCTGTCTAGAGACATTGAAGGGTTCCCTTGATTTACTGGAGTTCTTGCGTTTTCCGACAGGACTGGCAGTGTCTAATGGCTCAACAGGTAAGTCATTGACTTGGAGTAATAAGTTCCGGTGGAGAGTGCGAGTCGGACGACCTCCCGCCTCAGGACTGACCTTGTAAACTGGGTTATCCCCAAGCTGTTCTTTGACAATGTAGATTGTCTTTTCCCAGTATGGTTTTAGCTTGCTTGGACCCCCTCTCTCGACGAGGTTACGAACTAGTACTCTATCGCCTGGCCACAATGTCACTCCTCTACTCCGTTTGTCATAGTAGTGCTTGCCCTTAGCACTGGATTGTTGACTATTCAAGCTTGCTATCTTATATGCTTCAATCATTCTCTTTCCTCATTTTTCTGCATATCCACTTGGTGTGTCTTTGTCCCCTTCCTCAATCAATCCAAAGAGTAAGACGACCGGGAGATGAGGATGTCTGCCATATAACAAGTAGTATGGGGAGTAGCCTGTGGACTCATGCCTGGTGCAGTTGTATGCATGAATTACATGAGGCAAGTGATCCTTCCAATTATCTCTCTCTTTCTCACTTAAAGTCTTGAGCATTTGCAACACGGTTCGGTTGAACCTCTCTGCCGGGTTACCTTGTGGGTGGTAAGGTGAGGTCCTGGAATGATTCACACCAGCTAACTGCCTGAGGGCCCTGAACAATTCATTTTCAAACTCCCGGCCCTGGTCGTGGTGGAGTCTAGCTGGATATCCAAAACGAGGAATATAATCATTAAAGATCCTATCGGCTGCAGTTTTGCCTGCCTTGTTTCGGGTGGGATATGCTTGTGCGAATCTGGTGAAATGGTCAACCACCACCAGGATGTACTCGTAACCACCACGACTGGCCTCAAGGTCGAGGAAATCTATGCAAACAAGATCAAGAGGTGCGCTTGATGTCATACTCCCAATGGGTGCTTTGTCATGTGATGCTGGTTTTTTCTGTTTTATACATCGGCACTTCCTAGTGACGTACTCCTCAATATCCTTTTTCATAGACGGCCAGTAAAACCGATCTCTTGCCAGGCCCAATACTCTCTCAACACCAATATGCCCCATGTTGTCATGCAGGTAGGTGATAGCAGTCTGTCTGTATATGGTAGGTAGAACTAACTGTTTGCGAGCAAGGGTTTTCCTATATAGGAGACCATTATCCAAATGTAGCTTGCTCCACTCTCTCGACAATTTTCTTGTAGGCCTGTCGAACATTCTGCGTCTGTCCTCTGTTAACTCAATATTTTTCTCTTTTAACTCCAAGATTTTTCCAATTGCTGGGTCTCTCCGCTGTTCGTCCACTAACTCATTGTGGTTGATGTGTGAAATGGGCTTGGTGTGAGTGTTTTGTTGTGTCATTATGTTCAGGGCTGCCACCCATGCTACATCCTCCCGCTGGGCAGCTTTACTCCCTTCCCACGTGGCTCGCACTGCCTCCTCTGGGAGTCTCTCCGAACACTGAGTCATGTAGGCATCGATATCAAGGGGACAACGAGAGAGGGTGTCGGCATCAATGTTCAGTTTGCCTGGTCGATATCTGATTTCGAAGTGGAAGTCTGCAAGCTGACCCACCCAACGATGGCCCACTGCATTAAGCTTCACAGTGCTCATCACATAAGTCAGCGGGTTGTTGTCTGTGTAAACGATGAAATGGGGAGCATAAAAGAGATAATCTCTAAATTTGTCACAGACTGCCCACTTCAATGCTAAAAACTCAAGCTTGCCACTGTGTAGATGGTAGTTTCGCTCAGCTGGTGTCAACGTGCGGGACCGATAGCCGATCACTCTCATTATACCACCCTGGTTCTGGTACAGTACTGCCCCGAGGCCCTGTTGGGAGGCATCGGTGTGGAGTATGAAGGGTTGGTCAAAGTCGGGATAAGCTAACACTGGTGGTTTAGTGAGGATGTCTATCAAACGTTCAAGGATTTGTTGATGCTCACTATTCCAGTCCACCGGGGTGCGTGAGGGGAGCTGTGGGCCTTTGGTCTTCCCCTTGGAAAGCTTTGGTGAATGTGAGCTTGGTTTTATTTGGAGTAATTCGTACAGTGGCCCTGCAATACCTGAGAAACCCTGTACATATGCCCTGTAATAACTCAGGAAACCCAGTAGCCTCCTAACATCCCCTAGTGTCTGTGGAGTTTTCTTCCTCAGTGCTTGCACTGCCTCGATCCACTCGTACTCCTTCTGCAGAGACCAGCCGACCCACATACCTGACTTCCTTATGAAATAAATTCGCACTTTTCTGGCCTCAATTTAACTCCATGACACTGCAAAGCTTGGAACACCCTGTGCAGCACTTCCACATGCTCTTCAAAGCTCCTGGAGAAGCAGAGGATATCATCCAGGTAAGGAATGCAGCATTCATCCCTGAGTGTGTCAAGCATTTCCTCCATGCTTCTTTGAAAGGCGGCTGGCGCATTGGACAGCCCGAAGGGTATCCTGACCCATTCATATAAACCCCAGGGGGTGGTAAAGGCAGTCATATGTCTGGACCCTTCAGCAATGAAGCCTTGATGATAAGCTTTCCCTGATCTAAGATGGAAAACCAACTGTATCCCCCTAATGAGTCATTTAGGTCCTGTATACGGGGCAGGGGATGGCGGTCAGGTACAGTCTTTTGGTTGAGGAGTCGGTAGTCGATACACAGTCGGAGTGACCCATCTTTCTTCCGCACACAAACAACCGGTGCAGCATAGGGTGACCGTGATTTCACAATCCATCCCTTCACTAGCAATTCCTGGATGTACTCTTTAACTTCTTTGTACAATGGCTTTGGGATGGACGCATACGCCTTTTGAACAGGGATGTCGTCTTTGAGCTTGACTGTCATTTGAAGAGAAGTGATACATCCAATGTCATGGCTATCCTGGGCAAAGGCTGCTGACTCTTCCCGTAGCAGGTTCCCAACTATCTGCTGTTGTTCCAAGTTGAGGTGCCTGAGGTCCACCGGGGGTTGCCAGCGCTCAGGAGGGGTGTTGCTAAGGACGGTGGTCTTATTGACTTCAACCCCTGCGGCCATAGTCCGTGATGTTTGTTGTGTCTCTGGTTTGCCTAACTCAAGGACTTTGACAATGTGTTGAATGGTGCCCAAAGGAGTTCTCTTTGGCAGGGTGATTTCATGTCTGGTGTGGTTTGAAACAGGTATCCGGACATACGGCCACTTAGTGCTGTTTATCTCTAGGAGACCCTCCCCGACACCAAGCTGTTCCACAGTTGTATTCTCTTCCTGAGGTTCATATAAGGCAACCCTGTTGGACACATTAAAGGTAGGTGGAACTCTGCACCGTATGTATCTCTTTTCTCCCGCTGGAATGCTAACATTTTCTTTGCCCACTCTTACTGTCGCCATACTATAGTTTGTTGTCTTCCGGGTCTCAATGAAACCCACTATAGTCCTTGCCTGTTCTTCGTCCACGCCAAGAGCCCTATGGAGGAGACTGATCACAATGGCATGTGCTTCCCCAACAGATTCTTGTCGATTAATCATCTCTTGGAGCACATTAGCCCCCAGTAAGGGCTGGGGGAGGGGAAGTTGACTGACCAAAAAGGGGGCCTGGATGGTAAGATTGGGGTTGTCATTTCCTGCCAGATTGACTGTTAACTCGACCCACCCATCATACGGGATAGGCTGTCCGTTTGCAGCACAGAGATCTAGATTTTCTCCGGGGTCTAAGAGCTCATCCAGGGACCTCACCATGTGACTGGGGATGAAAGTCTCTCTCCATGATTTGTCAATGATGCTGACTTGCGAGCCAGTATCAAACAGGACTGTTGCTGCATAGCCTCCAATAAAACATTTGAGCAGACTCATCTTGCCAATCAAACGTGCTGTACAAGGGGAATTTTCAGAGGTTACTTTTGTCTCTTGAGATTGTGACTTTTTGTCTTTGTTACCTTGATTCTTACACTGTGGGTGTTGTTGCTTGTGTTTTGGGTTTACTGTGCGGGACTGGACTTGTGGAACGGTCTCTGGTCGTCCCTCAACAGAGGCCGTTTCCCATTTCCCGGCTGCTGGGATCTTTTTAAGCAGCCCACTGCTCGATGACCTGCTTCTCCACATACAAAGCAGTGATCACAGTTCCCAAGTCCTTGCTGGGCACAGTTAGCACAACTGGACCTTTGACTTTTCCTCACGATAGGGGCAAAGGCAAATTTATTTGTATAGCACCTTTCATACACTACGCAATTCAAAGTGCTTTACAAGGCGTATAATTACATTAAAAGCATTGAAAAGAGCATTTAAAAATAAAGACATTTAACATAAAATAAATTTAAATCAAGTAAAGTAAATTAAAATAAAATAAAACATAAAAGCACATTAAGAAAACACAGATGAACAATTATTCGAAGGCAGCAGTAAACAACAGAGTTTTCAGTCCTGATTTGAATGAGCTGACAGTTTGAGCAGACCTCAGGTGTTCAGGAAGTTTGTTCCACAAGTGAGGAGCATAGTGACTGAATGCTGCTTCACTTTGTTTGGTTCTGGTTCTGGGAACACACAATAGACCTGTCCCAGATGACCTGAGGGGTCTGGAAACCTCATAGGGAACTAATATATCTTGGATATATTTTGGTCCACAACCATTTAGTGCTTTATAAACTAGCAATAAGATTTTAAAATCTATCCTTTGACTAACGGGAAGCCAGTGTAGTGATCTGAGAACTGGTGTGATATGGTCCAGTTTCTTGGTGTTTGTAAGGACTCTGGCAGCAGCATTCCGGATTAGCTGCAGCTGCCTGATTGACTTTTTGCTAAGACCTGTGAACAAGCCATTACAATAATCTAACCTACTGAAGATAAATGCGTGAACAAGTTTTTCTGCATCTTGTGTAGACAGAAAACCTTTTATTCTAGCAATGTTTTTCAGGTGGTAACAGGAAGATTTAGTGATGGATTTTATGTGGTTGTTAAAATTCAGGTCTGAGTCAATGATTACACCAAGGTTTCTGGCTTGATTTGTAGCTTTCAATGACATGGAGTCAAGGTGAGCAATGACCTTTGACCTTTCATTTTTGGGGCCAAAAACAATCACTTCTGTCTTGTCTGTATTGAGCTGGAGAAAATTCTGGCGCATCCATTCTTTGACTTGATTAATACACTCACATAATGAAATTAGAGGACTATAATCATGAGATGATACTGATATATAAAGTTGGGTGTCATCTGCATAGGTATGGTAGTCAATGTTGTAGTATTCCATAATCTGAGCAAGGGGCAGCATGTAGATATTGAATAAGAGAGGACCAAGAATAGACCCCTGAGGAACCCCACATTTAATTTTTGTTCGCTCAGACTCATAGTTACCAAGTGAGACAAAATAGTCTCTATCTTGTAAGTAAGATTTTAGCCAATTTAACACTGAGCCAGTAACTCCCACCCACGCTTCTAGTCTATCAAGCAGCACATCATGATCAACTGTGTCAAATGCAGCACTGAGATCCAGTAGTACTAAAACAGAGGTTTTGGATTCATCATTTAAATGTAAATCATTTAAAATTTTAATAAGTGCAGTCTCGGTGCTGTGGTGTGCGCGAAATCCAGACTGAAGTGCATTAAAAAGATTGTTTTGCACCATAAATCTGTGAATTTGTTGAGAAACTACTTTTTCAATTATTTTTCCCAAAAATGGAAGATTTGATATTGGCCTGTAGTTACTTACTGCTGAAGCATCTAGATTAGGCTTTTTAAGAAGAGGTTTTATAACAGCAGTTTTTAAGGCCTGGGGAAACTGCCCTGACTGAAGAGAACTATTGACAATCTGCAATACATCTGGAGCTATGCTGGTTAGGTGGGAATCGGACTGAACTAAAGGGAAGTGGCTAAGGGGTCTAAGAGTGTTTTGGTGACCCGGCATACACAGTTTTTGAGTGGGTGGCTGTTGTCTGTTGATCCATTAGAGCTGCTACCATGTTCGTGAGAGTCTCTATTTGGGCACTGAGTTGTTGGATTGTTTGACTTTCTATTTTGTTAACAGCCTGCTCCCCATCATCCACCTGGACATAATGTGCATGTGTTATTTTCTGTTTGGAACAGTAGCCTAGTCTACGCTGATGTTCATTTTCATCGCTAATTATTTTCCCAACTTGGCTGAGAATTTCTTCATCTGTGACATCACTGTTTGAGAGGAAGGGTCTCAATTGCTGTCTGATGTTGGTGTGTTTTGACCCTAAGCCCTGGTAGATGGTGTGGAGGAACACCTCCTGGACAGTTCTGGGGTCATAACAAATGTCCATGTTGCCCTGCTTTGACTGAAACAGGATCTTTTGTTTAAGTCCTATCATACGGTACAGGAACTTCTGCGGAGGTTCGTGTTCATTTTGCTTGGCACACATGAGTTCCTGGAACAGCTCTGTACTGACCTTTTCCCCAAGATGAGATCTGAGAAATCCTTTAAGCTCTCTGATTGAGATTTCATCCTTGTGGATAAGCATGTCCTTGAAGGTGCCTGGTTTGATAATTCTCAGTACTCCCCGAATTACTTCTGCCTCTGTGATACCCTCCATGAGTCCCTCATCTATCTGCTTAGAAATACTACTATATGTTATGTCTGAGCTCTGGGCTCCAATTCCCCCCCCCCCATGTATCTTAAATTCCCTCCTCTGAAGATAGGAGAGGTCCTTTAGGGAGACCACCCTCTCTGAAGCTACTTGTGACTGAGCCTGCTGTAGCGGTGAGTGTAAAGTTGACTCTGGTGACTGGTAATGCATTTCTGCTGCTGAGCTAGTTACACCCTTACACCCCTTTGACTTAATTAGCTCATTGTGCACCGTGTGGAACTGCCCTACAGCTTGGGTGTCAGTGTTGTCTGCACTGAAATGATTATGTTGTTGTGTGATATGTTCTGGGGTGGTAGTGACTAACGTGGGGCCAATCACTGATGTGGATGGTCTAGTTACTGAACGTGTGTCAAGATCTGCTCTCTTTGTTGGTGGGATGTAAGTGGACGCTTCTTGTGCCTGTGTTACCCCATCTACAACAGTAACTATATCACGGTTTTCAATCACACTATACACCAGGTCATTCAACATCAACAGCTGGCTGATCCCTTCATCTTCAGATTTCAGTAATGTGTCAGATTGCATGTATTTAAGGATGTAGTCCACACAACCTTCTTCGTCAGTGGACTCTAAATCATCTGTATGTTGACTGTCAGTAGCAACGTCTCTTGCAAGCTGGTAGGCCTCATTGCCCAAGAGCTTGTACAAGTTCTTTTTAATACACCATAACAGTTCTTTGCGTGTGGTGGACATGTTGTGCTTGGTGTAAAGAGGTAGCTGTGCAGTTCTTTTGGTGGAGTAAAGAATCTTGTCAAATCCCGATCTCCCCTTGCAGACACCCACTGGCTACTGTCTTGATTGCAAGCCTGTTGTTGCACGTTGGCCTTATGGTTCTGGTAAAACTGGATCTGCTCCCTCCAACAGGTCTGGTGGAAGCTGAGCCTGGACGAGCCCCCACAGTTTGTTACGGGTCCCAAAATGGTGACGACGCAACAAATATCTGAGTCTGGAAAACACTGGAAAACACAGGTGAAATGTAGCAGCAATAAGGAAACGGAGCGTCCAATTCACTTTCCAGATTGTCTATGAGGCCGGAGCAGGAGGTCCCCCTCTAAGACATTCCTGGCGCAAATGCTCCCATCCCAATGGTTCCTACCTAATGCTGCTTTCTTTGATTACGTTAATGTTAACTACTAATTATTACCAAACAATTTGGTATCTTCACCACCCATCTGCCCGGGGTGTTGTAACATGCTGTACCTACGGGTGCATTACTGTCTATTCATAAAATACAGAAAAACAAATTATGTAAATAATACAAAAGTAGTTACACCATTTTGGGGTGTACCACATTAATAATATTTTTTTTAAAAACTTAAAGATCCACCCATTATTTATACTGTAGAGCATCGCTGGGGGTACACCTTGGACAGGCCACCAGTCTATCCCAGGGCTGACACATAGACACAAACATTCACTCTTACATTCACACCTAAGGGCTATTTAGAATCACCTTGATGAAAGAGTTCAGTTCAAAATAACAAGTCCAACACCTAATTTTCTTAGGACTTCATTGCCAATGATAAATTACCCTTATCTGAAACAATGACAGAGCAGCAGCTCAGATGGAGTCCTGGTAAACAGATATTTCCTGAGTCCATGAGCAAGGCAATTTATTGTAGGGCCTGCTTTGTATATGTATATAGTAGTGAATGTGAGTCGGTAAGCTTGAGATTTTGAAAAGTCATTTGCAGTGTTCTGATGATTTAAAAAAAAAAAAAAAATTTGTGACAGTTGCCTTAAAATCAGTGCAGCAGTAAAATGCATCCAAACCGTCAGAAAGATCTATAAGCAAAGAAAAACATTTTGACAAGAGTGGTGCTCAATTTGACAAGAGACTTGTTACAGAAGGGTAAGGAGTAAGGGGGTGAATACTGATGTTAATTGTTTTTTTCTCTCTTTCATGATGTCTTAATGTTTGACATTTTTGACATGTCAGCATGACAGGTTAAACTAGAGTTAATGTAGAACCACCTCCTCTACTGCTGTGCTGTTGAAACTACCACATGCAAGGTCTAGTTCGGGATTTTCAATTGGCTGGGGGGTTTAGCTTCCTTTTACAGTAATTGCTGCTATGGAGATTGGGGCTTCAAAGAGAGAAATACTGTCTGACAAATTACCCCTGGACCTGGCATTTTTTGTGCGTGTGAGTGGGTGTGTGCGTGTGTGTGTGTGTGTGTGTACTCATTCTCAAATGAGAGGAGAGCGTGGCGGAAAAATGGGAGCTGTCAATCAACCTAATGAGACCAACCTTCTCAGGGCACACACACACACACACACTGAGAGCGCCATCGGGCCATTGGAAGTGCCATATAATTGGGTTTCCTTTCCAGGACAACAGACATGCTCACTGGATTAGATCTGACCACGGACGCCAATTCTCCCCATGTCTCCCTCTCTCTCCATGTTTTCTCTCTTTTGCTTTCCATGACAGTCTCTGTTTTTTTTTCTTTTTTTTCACAGCCTCTTCACTTTTTCCTACCAGTCAGTTCCTTTAACCATTTTTCCTGTTTTCTTTCACTCTCGAACTGTTCTGCTCATTTTCACTTCTGACCTACAGTACATCTGTGCATCTACGGATGAATGTTTAGTTTTAGGAGTTAAAATGAGGTGAAACTGTATTCAGCCGAGTGGAAGAGTTGTTAGAACTTTCTGCAACTGTAAAGACAAGTCCAAGATAGAATATATCACGGGAAAGAGTAGCGGTGAAATGATTAAAAATGGCATGAGAATGGACGCTATAGGAGTGATGAAGTGTAGGGAGATGAGAGGAGAGAAAACGGGATGTGTGAAAAGCAAATGTTCTTTTTTTTCCTCACAGTTCCTTATGCAATCCCTAAGGAATGTTCACATTTCCTCTCTCTGCCCCTCTCATTGTCTGGATTTGTGTAGAGGCTCTTGTGGAGTGTGTGCATGTGTGTGTATTGTAGCACCAAGCCGTGTGTGTGTGTGTGTGTGTGTAGTGTAGTTGGTAGTGTGAGGGTGAATTTCTAGGCTTGTGTTTTTCACTACTAGAATCTGAGTAAATATTGTATCTTGACCACCAAAACCTTTTGAAATAATAATTTTTGCCACAGTCTAGAGCCCATGTTGTATATTTGAACATAAAGTAATACTTTTATGCCACAGTAGCCTATATCAACATTTATTTCCCTTACTGTTCTGACTGATCTCTGCCTACAAATCTAACCCATTTCATAGTCTTACATTTTATAATGTCATTTTTTGATTTCATAATGTCACAATTTATGACAGTGGAATTGTCACTGTCTTCTCACCTCTCAGCCATTACACGTCTGCCTCTTCAGCCCAGTAAGCAGGCAATTTGGGGGGTTTATTCCTTTCTTTAAGAGAAATATCTTTTATTTTGTGAGTATAATTTTACTTGGCTGCAATCGTTTGGTCACCACCATACCTGGCTTTCTATTGGCTGGCGGGTTTTAACAGGGATGTTGCTCAAAAGAGCGAGAGCAGAAGTTTCACGAGCGTGCTGCTGCAGTGACTGTGAGGAAGATGAGCTACGTGTGAGCACAGGAAATTTGTCCAAGCTGCTTGATATCTGAGAGCAGATTTACAATTTTGAGCATGAGCAGAGCAAACCTGAGCACAAGCGGGGACTGTTTGACAGGGTTTTGAGAGAGAGCATTGCAATATTCAAACATCTAATCAATAAATTACACTCTCAAACTGAAAGATCTCAAGTTCTTGAATAAAGCTAGAAATAAACCCTCATAAGTCTCGCAACAGAGGGCGGATGGAGAATCTGGTGCTCTAAATAAACACAGACACAAATCTGTCTTGTCAAGGCTGTTAAAGTTACAACATAAACTGGATAACCAGTTAGAAGAGGTTGGATTGGATTATTATCCAGCAGCTACCTGTTGATTTGTAAGTACAAATCAAAATGAATTGCCTTGACAGCTGGCAAGGTATGTAGCATGTGCAGTCTTGTTAAGCAAAGGAAAGGGAGAGGTTTGGTCAGTGTGCCTGTGTTTACTTACAGCAGCAGATAGATGGCTGATCAGAAGTGTTTCAACAATGCTCTTGTTCTAGCTAAAAGCTAGCTGGCGAAACCTGATAGCAATTGTTAAATCCTGAGCCAAGTCAAATGTTTATTCCACATAACGCGCCTCTTGGGTCTGAAAACCACAGCTTTTGTGGTTTCAAATGTCAATTGTTTTATTGTAAAGATGTTGAACTTTGGTTTAGGGAGGAAGCAGCAATGCATTTGCATTTTTATTTTCAAAGCAGTTAAAAGAGCCAGGTGCACTGCCTCCCAAGTGGGTTCCTGCAACAAGACCAGGCTTCCATCTCTGTGTTCTTCATCGCTCACACACGAGTACCTTTCTCCAGAGTGAAGACATTTAGTGATCATTACTTTCACAATAGACCATTTTGCTTTCAGTCCATTTGGTTAAAATCTTTATTAGCATATTTTTAGTTCAGTGAGTACATTGTAACCCACAGTCATTGGACATGATTATGGTAGGATAGGTGTTAGGGTGGCAAAGTTTCTTTTTGTGGTTATACTTGTTTTCCTTTGTGCGGGTGTATTTTCTTTCATATGCAGAAATGCATTCTCCTGTTTGCAGTTAAATTTTTTTATGAAGACCGTGTGAGAATTGTTTACTTTACAGGTCTAAACAGCTGAGATGGAAGCAGATCAGACTTGCAGATGCATATGAAACAGATTACACACACACACACACAGACAGAGCAACAGGTACCCCTGCCACAACACACAGGCTTGGTCTTGCAGTGTGAATGATCCGTGTTTTTGGCATCAGCCTCTCCGAAATGCATCTCCTCTTTCCATCTATCTACCTCTTTCTATTCCCTCCCTCATTCTTACCGCCGTCCCCTGTACTACATGGTATTAAGTGGTGCTCTTAACACAGCAGCACACCCATCTCTCTGGAAATGTTTGTCTGCAAGCTGTTAACTCCACATACTCTTTCAGTCTTACACATGTACTTACATGTACTTAATTCACGTGTGCACACCGCACATGCACCAGTTTCAGTTCAGCCTTGCAAAACAAACAGTACAGCTGATGTACAAACATGCGAGTGCAAAGAAACAAAAAAAATAAAATAAAGAGGCATATTTTCACAGACTGTTGTGCGAGTGCAAGCAGAAACATAGCCACACACAGCAAAAACACAAAAATATAATATAGACACATGCACAGATTTACCTGAGAAAACAGAATCACACAGATCCAGGTGTATGGCAGAAGTTTGCACACTGCAGAAATTAGTATGCAAACACCCACATGCACACGCACTACAGTTACTGAATTATATCCACACATACTGAACACACAGTACTCAGCTGGAACATAAAGACTTAGAGCAGATAGAGAAAGGCTATGAAGATCAAGACGATGTCGAAAAAAGAAGGGTCAACTTTAGAGAGAGGATGAGTGATGAGAGAGAGATTACAGGAAGACACAGGAAGCATGCTGGGGATGGATGAACGGGTCATTTGTCTGATCGACTGCAGATTTGCACATCCTGAAGATCTAAAAGGGAAACTCTGATCTGAGCCTTGGCTATGGCTGGTGGTTGGCAAAAAATTATATGGTGGTGTGAGGGATTTTTGATAAAATTACAGACTGTTCTCAGTAGCTGGTGAGCACAAGACTATATAAAGGATAATTCTGTTTTATTACAAACTGGTTTTATTTTGATATCCTGATACTTCCGTCAGTAATATATTATTATGAAGAGAAATCAAAGGCCAAACTATCTGATCCCTCCATTCTTGGTTAATTTTTTCATTATGCAATGTTTTCCTTATGTGCATTCAGTAGCAGGACACAACCTCTGCTGAATTTTAGCGCTTCTGTTAAAAGCTCATGTAATTCATTAATATTCACACTGAACCTTAGCTGCCACATATTGTGATTTTTTTTCTGACTAAAACAATGGAGATCCTACCACAATGAAGGATTTCAGGTAACCTCCAGCTCTAAATTCAGCCCAAATCACGTAGCTCTGTGTGTGTATAGTTGAAGTTTAGGTGTGTGAAGACAACAGACATGTCACTAAATCATTTAATACAGCTTCAGGAGTAGAAAAGGGAGTATCCTCCTTTTTCCCTAATGTCCTTTGGTCTTTCAGACGCAGGGCAATGGGAAGTAACCGTGCGGGGGCACACACACACACACACACACACACACACACACACACAGTACTAACCATAAATTACAGGGAAGCAGCAAATCATCCTCTCATGCACACCCCGTGACTCAAACATTTAGTACATTCTGTTGGGCTCTGCAAATTAAAGTGTGCACAAAATACTTTCAAATGTTGGCATCTATTATATTGTGTTATAAAATTATGTGGCATCGATGCCAGAGCTTTCTGGTATAATCATCAATTATGTCGCTGGTATTTTGCATGCATGCCTGAGTGGTATGTGTGGAGTGTGGAGGCTTCCAGGGGTATGGAGGTACAATCTGTGCAACAGTGAACAGCAAAACAATGCAAGGATAAAGCAACAGGTGTGACCTATGCACAGAGTAATGATGAAAGGTGTATTGTAAATAAATGAGCAATGAATAAAAATTGTATACTGTATGGCACAGCTGAATCTACACACCATAAAACATTAAAGGCCCAAGCTGAGATTGCTATACTGAGCACATAATTTATGGGTAGAGCTATGGGTAGAAGGACAGGACATCCAGACCCAAAGTTGACTTAAGACCTCATAAGTACCTTTTTTTAGCTGAGAACCTTCATAATTCATGATATTGAAACATTTTGTATCCCTAGAGCCATAGATCCTATTCAGAAATTTGTGTATGGTCATACAAATTCTGTGTGTTAACTTTAAAAATAGATGTTGCTGATCCGCACTGACCACCTGCTTTCTTCTATTGGCTTTTTAGGTGGAGTTATCTGACAGCACCTCCCACACCATCACGGATGCCTATGCTGGGAAGGAATACATCATCCAGGTAAGAAAGTGACCTTACTAGTCAACAAAGACAAGTGAAAATGGTACTTTGGCACTTGAGAATGCTATATGCAACATGGCAGACATCAGAATTGTAAATCAATACATATTGTATAAATAATACATAAGTAATTAAATTTGTGGTGATAAAGTTCTGATTACATTTACTGATGAATGATTGTAATTTACTGAATACTTTCTGCTGTCATTGTGTTCAACAGGTGGCTGCCAAGGACACGGAGATCGGAACATGGAGTGACTGGAGCGTTGCTGTCCACGCTACACCCTGGATTGAAGATCCCCTGCCGATCACCTCCACAACTGAAGTGGATCCTATTGGTATGTTTTGCTGCCTTAGAGTCTTAATTAAGATGTACAGGTTCAAAAATTTCAAAATGTACGTGTTTGCAGAGAAAGTAATTGGCGGACAGACCTGTACTCTTTAACCTTAACAACAACACCAACAACAACTTGCTGATTCTATCACAGTCAGTCAGTCATGCATTGAGATATAATGAAACAAGAAATAACATCCACGTTTGCAGCTCTGACTGTACATTTGCAAGAAATTACTTAGAGCTAAATAGTAGAACTAATACTCAAATATAGCAAATATGAAGTTTACCATCTTCATGGCCTCTATTTAGTGAGACACAAGGTAGTGCTGTGGCTGATGGAAATGTCATTAGTTTTCCAGGCATTTATTGAGATGGCTGTCATGAATAATTAATGATACTCTCATTAATTCCCCAAATATGCAAGTTGACAAGTTAAAAGAGAAAAAGATAAAAGAGATAGTGACCAAGGGCTTACAGTGAGTGTGTGCCTGTATGAGTGCAGAAATATCTATAGTACTGTTTGGTTTTTATCATTCTTATAGGCCATCAGCTGGAGAAATCTTTATAAAGATGATATAATATTCCTATAATTTTTTTTAACATTGTTCTTTATGTCCATGGCTGTCACACAATAAATTTCCTGGACCAGTTAGGTATGAAATTAAGTTTGGTTAATAACTTTCTTTATCATTAAATTGAGTACACTATAAGCGTTTGATAGCCTTGAACTTTTATCGCAGCTTAAGCTATAAGATCCAGCAGCCTCCAGACAAATCAACACATATCAACCTGAGTGCCTGCACGCTGCCTCAGGGAAAAACTGTGCCATCTTTTAAAAAATGCTCACGTCTCTCGTTCAGCTTCAAATTGGCCCACTTACAGTTGAACAAGGCTACATTTTACAAGTTCTTTAATGCATGAGAATTGATAATTCAACATGAAAATCGTCAGTGATTATTATTATAGTTTGTGTTTCCGCTGCGCACACACACAGGCACGCACGCACACACACACACACACACACACACACACACACACACACAAGGACAAAGCTATCTCTGGGAATTATCTAGTTGGCACTCTTTCAGCATGTGGTAAAGATCAAGGATGGCTCGCTTGTCAAATCGAAATCTCTCAACCCACTGATGATCCCTGAACAACAAGACATCCATTTTAGGTCTGAACACGCTTTTGTACACATCTCTGCAACCACACTGGAATGGCAAAGCGCTGACAGCTGGATACATTTTGAATAAGTAAAAGTTATATGTACTGTATTGAGCGAATTACACCATCTACTTTGTACTTCTGATGTGGTCTTGCTAACGTATGAGTACTTATTTACAACACCGGTTGCATGTCAGGCTAGTGAATACTATAATATTCAAATTCACCTCAAAATACTGTGAATAAAGATGATTTCTGTTTCTGCTTAACTCATTTTAAAAGGCTGAAACCTTTGAGTTTCTTTCACCTCTGACCACAGCCTGTAAGCTCTCCCTACATTATGTTGTTTGTGTTGGCATCATCACTGGATTATAAAATACCACTATGTGTGTGTCATGCATATCGTGTAAGTACTAAGCGCTGTGTAATCTAAAAACAATATAATTTCCACTGAAATCTACCTTAATACTTTCCACTTAACTGTCCAGCTTTAAAGCTATAGACATTTTGGAAAATTCATTTGTCATATGTTTAATCTTTAAAACCAAAGTGGTTTTAAGGGACATCATGTTTCAGACTGTTTCTTGGCCAGATGCAGGGACTTGCTGTAATTTCCACTGGGTGCCTGGCAGTATCACAATAAATTTCAAACCTCAGGAAGTAACAGCACCTGGCGAGAAAATAGTCTCTCTCATAGTCTCCCATTAGAACAATACTTGTTTCTATACTTCATACAAATCAACAAATGAGACATGACATAGTTGTTTATGCTATGCTATGTTAACAGGCTGCTGGCTGTAGCTTTATACCCAACAGACAAATATGAGAGTGGAAAAGGAAGACTTGTCTAACTATCTAAAAGCAAATAACTATAGTTCCCAAAACGTCAAGTTAACTTCAAATTAATTCATATAGGCCAGTATATCAAATCACAAACTCGTCTCAAGCGGCTTTACAGTCTGTCGAGCATATGGTACCCTCTGTCCTTAGACCCCTGAAACAGATAACGAAACACTCCCAAGAAAAAGCTATTTAATCGGAAAAAATGGAAGAAGACAGACTCCACAAACACACAGGAGACAAAACAGGTGTCAAACTATTCCTTGAATGTTTCTCATGAGAGATGCTCTGAATTTAAGAAACTGATACATTCAAGTACATGTATTTCATACTGTTCAAGCTGTATGAACAGCTGAACTGATGGAGTGATTTTGTTCTGGGTTTTGCCTTTAAGGCTACAGCTCTAACTGTCTGATTGACAGAAACTGTCTCACAGTGCTCACCCTGGGAGGAGCTTCCAAATCTGAGTCATGGATGTAATCTATATTTTATTGTATTGGTGTTAGTTCAGTAATAATACAACACATATGCACAGAATTCCTGACCTCTGACTCATTTCTAAAACCAGACCTATACATGCCCCCATATTTATGAAGTCAACAAGGTGTTTACTCTTTAACTGTACAACATGAAATCTACATCTTTAGGTTCAAGGTTCGAGGCAAAAGGAAGAAAATTGTTTAAACTGTAACTTTCAGTCTTTCGAAGAAGAAATTCTGTCTGCCTACCTGTCTTTCTCTCTGTTTTTGTTGTCCATTGAAATTTCTCAGTTTTACAGTACAACAGTGCCTCCTGTTGCTGGTGAGCAGCACTGCACACTGATAATTAAAAAGCCAGCACTGAATGAGCTCATAAACGTCTAGAAACACACAGGCACATGCTAAACAGTACACACACTCTTCCCTCGCCCAACACACACACACACACACACACAAACACACACACAACCATATATACACAATCAGCATACCTCCCTCTGATAACATGCAGTGTACACACACAAAGACGCATGGCCTCTGATAACATGCAGCGTACAAACACACACACCGACACACATAAAAACTCAGTCAGCACACAGTGTATTATTCTTGTTCTCGCAGGAAGAACAGGAGGTTATTGGGATTCTCCTCATGCCTGTTCTCGATCCAGCTGCCACTTCTCTGCTTCCCTCCTCTGTCTCCCTCTTCTGTTCTCTCTTTCCCTATCCCTCTGTTTTGCCTCTAGGTCTCTCTCTCCATTTCTTTCTTTTCTTTTCTCACTTTTCCTATTGCTCTTTTTATTGATCGATCACACTCACTCTTACCTTTTGTCACCTTACACTTTCTACCCATCTCTTTTTCTGGCCTGCTGCCTTCTTCACAGATGTTACTTGCTGGATGACTGGTTGCATCCATTCAGTGACTGAAGTGCTTTGTTCATATCAGTAAAATGATGATCAGGATAGACGAGTTCTTTACGTTTTGGTATCTACCTGGACTTTGAAGTAAAGGCAGTGGAGAACGAAGAAACATCCACCTGGTTTAATAATAAAACATCAGATTAAATGCCAGACAAAAAAGCAAAATTGCTGACAAAAAATATTTTTGGGACACATTCATTCATAAAAGAAATGGCTTCTTAAAGTAGCTTTGAAAATAGTAGTGAATGGCCATGATGTGTCAGAGTAAGTGGTGCAGAATGAATTATGTAACCTTGTCATGTCTAGAACATTTTCAGTCACATAAAGACTGTTCCTGGAAACTTTTAGCAGGCATTTTAAGAAATTGCTAAAATCTTGTGCAGATGTTTTAAAAGAAACATGGTTTTTGAATAGAAATGAACTAATTATTGAGCTTGCAGTTGCTTGTTGTAATAGCTGTACATGTAACAGAATCACTCCAACAGGGAAACAAGAAGAATATCTGAGTGCCCTTCAATGACCAGACCAAAAAGCACAAAAGGTTCAGCCAAAAACTTTCCTGGCTGCTTAGCTGAATAGGAAATGAACAGGCTTCCTGTGACTTATTGATTGTGTAGCTTACGGTCTAAACACACAGTTACACTTTCTCTGTTTCCTCCTTCTCTTTCTTCTGGTTTGCCTGCACCACATTTCCTCTTCCTTCATGTTTTGTTAGTTTTTCTTTATTTCTGTCCACACACATCAGCAATAGCGAGTCATTCATACTTACAATACTGGTCAAATGTCAAATGGGGCAATTTTCCAATTGTTATGAAATTGTATGAAGTTCACTGTAATGTCTCAATCAAAGATTGTTGGGATAGATAACAAAGTTGCATTTGTTCCCACAAATGTGTGCATTGCATGCATTTCTAGGTTTCTTTGCAGATAGCCGATAGGATAGCGTAGTGACAGACAAATGACATTTAGAAATCCCATCCTCAGTGTTTGGACCATTGCGTAGCAACCACATGCCAGGAAGTAAAAAGCAGATCGCCTGAAGCTTTAAAAAGTCGAGACCATCCTTGGCACTGCAGCCACCCATGATAAATGTTCCTGCCTCGCCCACACTCTGAGACAGAAATTAGACACTGTCTAGTATGAAACAGGCAACACTACATAATACTTCTTATATATGTCATGTCTAGAGCTATTTATAAATGCTTAGTTTCTGTTTCAAGGCATGTGAAAAATATATGAGTGCAAATGATAATAACCACAACCCACAACAGATAAACCCAAACCAGCCGTGCATTAATGTCCTAATCTGCTACATGCTAGTTGAAATGAATAGAATAAACACAAATGATTATATCACGAAAGTGGCATGGAGTTTTATTTCAGGCATCCGGGGTTCTGAAGGTGAAAATCCAATTCAGCTTCTCCATAGATAATGTTACAGGCGTCTGACACAGTTGGAGCATTTCTAATGTTTGGAGAGGCATGACGTTCTACTGGCTGAATCATCAGAACAAAAAAATTTGAATTAAAAAATATTGGTTCTAAACTCAAGGTAGGCGCGTTGATAAGAATTGAAGGACAGAGGGTAACATTGACTCTGCAGGTGTATTTTAGTACCAAACTTTTGATATAGTGTCAAACTTTGGATTAACTCAGCATTTATTCAACGGCATTTTAAAAAAAACAAAAAAACTGAAATCCTTCTTCATTTGCTGTGGCACTGATTGATGCCTCTAACTGGCAACGGCAATTGAGACTCGAGGGAACAGATCTATTTGCCATAGCTGGCTGGCTTAAAAAATTCTCATAAAAGAACATTAAAAAAAAGACATAAAAAAAAAAAATAGATGACCATAAATAACAAAAACATGAAGATTCAGCTTCTTAATATCTTATAGAGCTCTACATAAACACAGTATTTGTATTTTTAATGTACATGGCCTATTTTTGTATTTATTATTTTCTGTGTTTGGTATTTGTACTGGCTGCTGTGAGTAGTGGTTAGTGCTTTGTTTGCAAATAGTTGATGTCGTTCATTTGTGTGTAAACCAAAACCTAAATCTAACCTCCAGGACGGATAGTCACAAAGTTGTGGATGATCACAGATGCTACAGTTGAGCACAACATCATCGTACATGTAAACTGTCGGAGAAACTAAAGTCATTCAGCAAATTTAATCTCATGAATGTCGCTTCCTTTAGTGCATCCTTTATTTATTCTTCTTTTCCCTTTTATTGTTTTTTTCTGGCTTCTCTGTTCAGACACTTCACACTATCTTTACCTATCTTCACCTGCTTGTTACATCGACTTGTGGTCGGCATTATTTCTGCATAAATTTTATTTTCTTTGCCACTCCAAAGCTAAATGTTTTGCTGCACGGAGGAAGTTTTGCAATGAGCTGCTGAACATGTTAAATATGTCCTAGTACTCTCTCTCTCTCTCTCTCGCTCTCTCTCTCTCTCTCTGGCTATTTCACACCTGGCTGCTTCTTTCTAATATCTCCTGACTCCCATCGCCGTACTACACAACAATCATTAATTGGAAGGAGAGGGAAATCATATTCTCTTTCCTGTAAAAAGAAAAAAAAAAAGCTTTGGGTATTAGACCGAGCGGCAAACAGTGTGCATGAGTTAACATCTACTGTGCAGCCTGCAGCTGTAGCAATAGACCTGTTTTATAAAACATTAAACTGAGATTTTTATTTGTCAAGCAATGTAAGCAATGGTTAAGCACACAGTCATTTTCTTGTGCTGTAAACTCAAAATATACAGCATATTAAGGATGTGTAAATGGCTAAGTCTGTATTAGCCTGCCTATTACCAGAAATATATTAACTTCTGCAATGCACATTACCCATTTTTTTCTGTATCTGTCTCCCTCTTGCTCTATTCACTATCTCCTTTATCTCATGGTTTTTACCTCGTCCTCAGTTTCCCTCTCTCCTTTCCATCTCCATATATTATCTACCTATTTTACTCTGTCTCTATCCCCGTTTCCCTGCGGCTTCAGTATGAATGAGATTTTTTTTTTTTTTTTTTTTTTTTTTTTTTGTCCAGTTCACTTCATAACTGCCTTGACAAGTCCCATATTGATTGTGCTTGCAGATTAGAATTGATTTCACCCAGCACTGTATTTTCCTTTCTGTTTGGTTCTTCCCAGTATGATGAGCACTCTTTGGTGACCATTCATCAAAACGACATTTTGTACCTTTAGCCTGCAAGGCAAAAATAAAAAAGAATAAAAAGAACTGAAGAACAAATCAGAACAAGAATTCAGAGGAATTCATGCTCAGTAAGGTTTATTGTGTTTTCTGATTGGTTTTGCAGAGACTACGACCTCCCCCATACCGTCCTCCAACGCACCACAAAAGGCTGAACCTCCAGTGGGCCGAGCTGCTAGGCTCCTCACATTTTTCTCCCCTTTGCTGTTAGGAATGCTGCTGCTGTTCATGTGGTAAGACAACACACAAATACACTTCTCATCTTTGAATTTATAATGAACCCAGTCATATATCTGCAAGTCGATGCATGTCTGTCGATGTCTAGAACATATTTAATGGAACAAGAGCAACAACGATTGGGTTGTTGCTCTTGTTTTATGGCCCAGCAGGGAGTTTTTATTTTCATTTTTCTGCTGAGACCCCCTGAAAGCTTTGAAGTAGAATCCGATCCAAAGCTGTCCCATTTCATTACCTTTACAGATTTTACACTATAAATCCTTTCATAACGTGTCATGTGGAAGATGTAGATGCTGAACAGTGAATGCTGAAACCACTAAATTGGTCATAAAAGTGAACAAACAGGAAATGGTGTTTCTGCTCAATTCAGTCAAAAGAGAAACACTAAATAAACAGCATCTATATAATGACACTGAATGACATTAACCATTTCCAGTTCAACACCTATTGCTCATATGAACCATTGCTACCAGAAACATCAGCCCCTACCAATCTGGAAATTTGTTATGTGCAACATCTCATCAGAGATAGATTGATAGCGATAGAGATCAGATTGGCACTTTGATGACATGCTATAAATGCCATATGTAATTTCTTCCTACAGTGGGTAGGTTTTTGAACACAGCAGCCTCACCTGGAATGGAAACCTCTTTACGGTTTAGATGGATGGGTTGACAGCTAGACGTATAGAAGCACATATAAATCAATAGAAATGACAAAAACTGTGTGAAGTACAATCTGGTCAGCTAATAAAAGGAAAATCACAAGCGATACAAGCAAGGTCAACAGATCTGACAGTTTGTTGATGAGGTGCAGCAGTTTGAAAGGCCTAATGTGTGCTCTCTCTCTTCAGATGTAAATGTCTTATTCCTGAAGGGAAATGAGAAGTAGGAGGAAGAAGAGGAGGAGGAGGCTGGTCTTTTTTCTATTTTGCACATGTTTCAAGGATATGGTGCATTGATCATTTCTGCCCATCACGCAGTCACTTACCAAGATTATTTAGACATCAGATCAGACTATGATGGTGCGATTTAGCTTTTTTTTTTTTGTTTGTTTAATTAATGGTGACAAGGAAATTCTTCAGAGGAACTTATGAAAGTGGCATCATCATCATCATCATCATCACCACCAACAACAACAACAACAGGAGCAGCAACAGCCACCACAGCAGCAGTGATATTAGCACCAACAGTCTTACATTACCCTCTGCTGGCTTTGATGGGCCACAGCAGACTGATTTGTTTGGCAGACTTTAAAACATTGACTTGTTAGATGAGGAAAAGTATAATCTTTTTGTCCTTTTTTTATTAATCATTCGATAGTCTTAATTTTAACTTTTCTTAAAGTGCAGTCACTGCACAGGCAAACACACACACACATACTAGTGTGTGTGTGTTTGCCTGTATTATTATCACAGCAGTCCCCATACAGCTAAATCATCATGCCAAAGACTCTTCTTCTTCACCCCCAACAAAATGGTTCCTAGAAAATTCACTGAGCTTCCTGAAGCCTGTGCCTGTCTTCATCCTGGATTGAAAACCCCCAGAAAGCTGTGTACATGTGTGAGTGTGTGCGCGCACAATGTCCTTATTGATGCCGACTCAAACGGTATACAAATCACACTTGGGACAAATCTGGGGAACCCTGCAGCTCCTGTTTGTGTAAAACTACCATTTGACAAAGAAGCCACAGAAATACTCAATCACACTCTGAATCTGTTTGCCTCCAACGACTGAATCAAACTGCTCAGAGCAAGTCGTTTCTCAGTAAGAGGACTAACACTTTGAAGAATTCAGTATCGGTAGTCTGGCTTATTTAGACACTTAGCTTTACTTTCTGCTTTCAGCAACAGACAAGGAAGACCTGGATTGTAAAAGAAATAAAGTGGATATGAGGCTGATCAATTCTTTGCCCACACATTTTTGGTTTTTGGTTTGACTTTGTATTGAGGGCGGCAAAGTTGGTTATTGAACCATTAATGCGAGCTATGTTGGGTTGGTTTTCCATCTTGATCTGTGCTGTAATATACAATAACACACCACAGTTTGCTTTCCAAATCCTGACGCCTTTATGAACATAAAGAACAAATGTCTTTTTGCAGTTTACATTTCAATAGCCAATATCACAAGTTAATATTATGTTACTCAAAGGAATATTGATGTGTTTTATTGTATTTTTTGATTTAATGGGCAAATAATAAAAACACAAATATAGGGTTTTAGTTTACTTTTCAGGCATTCATAATGGCTTAATTCTCCTTGATCCTATTTTGTAAACTGTGATATGTAACTTTAACATTGAACAAAAAGTTTATTATTTAATAATAATAATAATGTATGTATTAGCAGTAGAATGTCGTAACCTGTACCTGGGGTCTTTTTTATAGATGTATATACAATGACAGGTTTCAACCATTAAATGTGACCATTTCACAATGAATGATGGCACACTGGCGTCATACTCATTTTGCCTTTCAAACGCAGAGAACACAAAATATCAGGACTGCCAGTTTTCTCCTGGTGAGAGGCGGCGAGACACTTTTTATCTGGCATGGAGTTTTCATTGTTATAACAGTCATGGCCCATATCATTTCTCCCACATTCTGCACAATCAAAAACAAATGCCGCTTCATTTAATTTTTTTCTCAGTTTGGCAGGGTAGAAGTTATTTACAAATTCAGATGAGCTATATTGGCATTGCATGAAGGTTCATTTTATCTTTTAAACTGTTTGGCTGCAATGCATCATTCACTCTTCACTTCCTTTTTTTGATGTGTAAAATGCATCCTCAATTGGTTACATCAACACAGGGGAGCATTGACAGTCATGCTGAAATAAGTGTAATTACATTATATACAACAGGCTGTGTTTCTGACTTGTCACAAAGCTAATGTTTCGCTGACTAAACAGACAGAGTGGATATTGTCATGAAGTCAGGCTCTACAGACAACTTCCAATAGGAAAACTATAGCTCATAAAACAACACCAAATGATACTTTGCCAAATTACATGAAGGGAAACCTAATGGGGCTGAATGGGTTTAAAATATATACACCAGTTGACAGGTATAGGAGGCACTATGAACTGAAGTTTGTAACCCAAAAGAGAGGGATTTTCCAAACACACTGCAAAAGGTACACAAGAGGTATTGTATCTGACCTCACTTAAATCCAACATAACACCTTTGGAGTAATTTAAAGTGGAAGGTCAAACTATAACAACAAACTATAATAACATTTTAGTGATATTGACCTGGGGTTTACTCATGTTTGTTGTATACTGTTACAGTAAATATCATTTCACTGTAACCTTGATCTATCCCTGATCTTAAGGACAAAATCTGGTTTATTATGATTATGGTTGTATTTTTTTTAGCTTTCCATCATTTTATGATAAAATGTCACTCACAAAAGTAGTATAGGTTTTGTTTAAAACTTGTGTTATCATCTGTCTGCTGGTGTTTCCGGATCTAGCATTGTTGCAGTGCTGCTGTCTTCTCAGATGTCAGAAATGAATTAGTTGACTCTCATATAACTGCCAAAATTGCAATATGAGGCTAAATTTCCTTTAGTCTCATATTAGCTATACTTGAGCTGACGTGGATATTTGAGACATTTACAGTATCAGCTCTGATTCGAATACACTCAACAACCAACTAGGAGGAAGACGGTGTAAGAAATGTGGCTGCCAAAAAATTTTCTATTGACCTTTGCCTTCTCACTCTCTTTGTCTCTATCTTTCTCTAATCTGTCTCACTGTCTCTCTTCCCTCTTTC
This sequence comes from Mastacembelus armatus, assembly GCF_900324485.2. Taxonomy (NCBI): domain Eukaryota; kingdom Metazoa; phylum Chordata; class Actinopteri; order Synbranchiformes; family Mastacembelidae; genus Mastacembelus; species Mastacembelus armatus. Next base: position 7,861,418 of record NC_046644.1, on the reverse strand, counting down.
AAGCTCTCTAGCTGTCATTACCGATCTGGAGACCTAGTACAAATCAATACACCATCTAACAGCTGCGAGTTGAAGCCTTCTGTGTGTGTGTGTGTGTGTGTGTGTGTGTGTGTGTGTGGAGACGAGCGTGTATCTGCTTATGTGGGTATTGCATTAATTATTCTTTCCTTCCTTCCCTCTCCCTTCCCTTGCCTTCATTTCTTTTTTAAATGGTTGTGTCAATAAGAAACTGATTAATATGTACAATGACACGACATTATGTGAGAGTGGAGAGGGCTAGTCTCATAGTGTCCTTGTTGTTCTTTGTCTTGTAAATAGAGAAAATCATATTTTTTCTGCTCTTCTGGTTAATAAGGAAGAATTATTAAATAGCATCTTTTCACCTGATATTTCAACTGAACTTTAATTAAATGGCAAATGAAATATTCAGCCATGCTCTCTTTGTCTGCAATCATGATGTAATCCACGTTAACCTCAAGTATATAAGAAAGTGCAAGTGTGTGTGTGTGTACGTGCACTATTCAGAGTCACTTCCAGTAGCTTTGCTCTGCTCTAATGACTAGTTTGACCTTTTCACTGATAACTGGATGAATGACAAGAGCGCTGCTTCCCTCTCACTTCTGCCCTGGCTTTTGGCTCTCGCCTCTTTAAACACTCAAGCTGCTGCCGCCCTGCATTTCCTCTATGACTTTCTCTGCATGACTGTTTTATTCTGTCTTCTTATCTCTCTCTCTTTTTAGTATTTTACCTTTCTTTTTATCATCCCTCTTTTCATTGCCTCAAAACATATTTTTACTATATCATCTTACAATTTGTCTTTTTTCTGGCCATTATTCTATCAGTTTTAATATCACACTGAATTGCAGCATGTACATTAAAGGCACCACAAGGTTGCTGAGTGAGGACATCTGTAACTTTTGCCTGATGCCAAAAAGTATAACATTTCACAAAATCAGTGTCCAAACTTCACAGAGAAGTGATTCTTCCAATACATCACAGCTATAATAATTACCAATGAACCTGGCAAAAAAAACAGCATCTTTGTGAAGAGCGTTGAAACACACTTTTTCTTTTTTTAATTTGTTTAACTTTGTTATACTCTAGGATGGCACTTTTTCATACATTTGGATTGCTTAAATTATATTTTTAATACAATTAACAAAAAGATAACAATATTATGCTGCCACTGGAGGGCAGCAGATACAATCTCCCTCTGTGTGCTGTCTGTGGTGCTGAAATATTCAAATACAGTCATTGTCTTTGTGTCTCTGTCCATGGTGCTGAATAGATCAAACCCAGGGTATAAGAAACTCTTATTTCATATCTCTTTTGTCCAGGTGTGACCCATAAATCATTCAAGTCCACTCTGATAATGGATCGTCATCCCTTTTATTTTGCCTTTTGCTCTGTGTAAAAGGGTCAAGCAGAAAATGGTTTAGGACTTCTAGTGTTTAAATATATGTGTGGAAAACCCAGAGTGTCCGTGTCTTATTTTGGTCGAGCTTCATACCTGCTTCAATCAAATCCTACTTTCTATGGACCTTCAGTGGTACGTATTTAGAGACTGTTAATTTAATGATATAGTTTTCATGTCAAAATTTTGATTTTAAAGCAACTGTGGCAGAAAATGTGCAGTGAGCTCCAAATTTCTACCTGGATAGGTGACTGAAATGCTGATTATGTTTGCCTGTCAAATCAGCCAGTGACTGAACTGTTTGCTGTTAATGCTTGTCAGTCTTAAACACAACAGAACACAGGGCACAACAAGTGGGAAGAACATTGGCGCCACATCGTCATTACATTCATCACGGACATTGCTGTCCAAAATGTTACTCACTGTGGATCATAGACCCCTTCTCCTTTGTAGTGATACTCAGTAGTCTCAGTTATTTTGTATCCTGAAGTATCAGAGTAAACTATTGTAAAATAATTCATTCTCTAAATTTAAGAGACCAAAGCTCTGTTCACAGTATTGGCAGCATCTTATTTACTTACATTATGTAGTTGGTTACAATGCTTAGTGCCTTGTCATTTGTTTCCATTCTGTGGTCTTTCCCCCTCTAGTGGTGCTCACAACACTGCAGCTGCTAAAAGAAAGACCTATAAATTAATTTCAGTTACTTTTTCTGTCCTGTTCATTGTTGATTTGCCCCATGCAACACTATAGGACTTCAATAATCATTTTATTTATCCACTTATTGTAAGTGTGAGTTCATGTTTTGGTAAGTGATTGAATAAATGCAGTCTCACTTTTAACTAGATTTAATGAGAAATTTCAAGGCTAACTGGTAAACAAGGTTTCCAGAGTCCAACTATGAAATGGACGTTTTAATCATTTACAGTATCATGTGCCGTCTCTCAAAGAAATGGTTTGTACTGTAACTGCCTTGGTGTTTATTGTTTTTAAGACCCATAATCACTACATTATATAGTACCGCGAGTGGTTAATTCTTGAAATAACAGCCACTATTTTAAGTGACATTTTACATATTTTTCTTATTACGCTAAATCATATTTGAAATTACTGAAACAAAAAGCACTGAATTATTTCCTGGGATCAGGGATGCTTGCTGTTCCACCCATGACCAGCTGGTGGCAGCAACGCGCCGCCCACCGTCAGTACTACCACAAATACAACAGAAGAAGTGCAGACAGTTTGGGGATGGCTAGCCGATGCGGCGCAATGGGGTGAGTAGCATTTTGTTTGTCAACCAGTTGATAAAGACAACATAGATGTGTTTCATGTATTTGGCAACATGGAATTAAACTACGGGTTAAGTCCAAGTGAAGGGCGTCATATTGTGGAGCACACCGTGGGCGTAAATCGTGACCGGTGCTGTCCGCCTACACAAAGCAGCCACTACTGTTAGCCTGTTAGCTGTTAGCTTCTAGCTTCTAGCGGTGCTGCAGCTTGTAAAGATGAGATCAGGCAGCGCATCTTTCTTTTTTTTTACATCTCTGATGGGAATGTCATACTACGAATAAAACCCCTTAACTATTGTTAGCCTTCAAATGATAGGTAAGCCAGGTAAATGATCATACATGTTATTGGTCCTGCTGTTACATCAGAGAGGAGTCTGTCCTACATTTCACCCAGTGGACGATATGGGGACCTATTTTATACTCCCTCTGGTTGAGGACTCAAAGAGCAGTGGGTTGGATGGGAAGCGATGGACTTAAAGATTTGTCTTCATGAGCAGATTCACATTAGGGCAGTGGTGTTGATATACTGTGTATTTTATTTAAAGACTTACTTCCACCAATTATGATCCTTTTTTAATTCATCATGTAGACCACATAATAAATGTTTTGAATATATTGTTATCCACATCACAACTAATAACTAACTGATTTTGAGCATATTCTAAACATTTTATGGTTATGTGGTATATGATATAAAATAATGAATTTTAAAAAATATTTAGTAGTTGTGTTGTGTATGTTATTATCCAGGCAGCACAGTGGTTTGTGGTTAGCGCTGTTGCCTCACAGCAAGAAGGTTCTTGGATCAAAACCCAGCAGGGACCTTCCTGTGTGGAGTTTGCATGTTCTCCCTGTGCTTGTGTGGGTTTTCTCCAGGTACTCTGGTTTCCTCCCACAGTCCAAAAACATGTATGTCAGGTTGATTGGTGACTCTAAATTGCCCATAGGAGTGAGTGTGAGTGTGTGAGGGTGTTTGTCTCTATGTGGCCCTGTGATGGACTGGTGACCTGTCCAGGGTGGACCCCTGCCTTTCACCCAAAGAGAGCTGGGATAGGCTCCAGCAGATCCCCATGAACCTAATTAGGAATAAGTGGGTATAGATGATGGATGGATGGATGTTATTATCCAGTTTGTGGAATGGAACACATATTTGGAACATAGTATTTCTAGTTATTTGTAACTTTGTGTATTTAATGAATGTTCCCTAAGTCTCACCCACTTTTTCCTCCTTTCATTTTACTGATTAATCCCTCTCATTTTTTCTTTCCCCAGTATAACTGAATCTTGCTGACCTTTGGTGATTATTGGCCGCCCCTAGCCATCTGTCAGTATGCAAGGATTCTACTCCAAGCTCGACTCCTCCCCCTCCTCATCCCCATTACTGGGGGTAGGCCTTGGGGCAGATCGTGCTCCCGTGCCCCTCAGTCTGGCTGTGGAAACAGAGAAAGCTCAGGCCCTCCTACAGACATTCAGCTCCGCCTCCCTGTTGGCATCTGCAGGACTTGGTATGTTTTGTGTGGTGGCAGACCACGCCCTCCAGCTGTCGGTCATCCAGAACCACCTATGGCTGCGTGCTGCCCTGGACAACGCCACTCACGGATTGGTGGGGCTGTGGTCGTGGGCAGTTGTTATTGGACTGAGGAAAAAGAGTGATCTGTATGAGGTACTGCTGGCCGGTCTCCTGGCATCAATCATAGACTTGGACCACTTCTACATGGCTGGATCCCTGTCACTCAAGGTAAGACCTGCACCCTTACTGAAGGTTCTGCTGCATATTTAATATGTATTGACAACTCTGCAGTGTATACAACAGTCTAGAGAAGCTATATTTATTCATGTTAATTTGGGAGTGTATTTCCGCTATAGACAAATGTGTGCTAGAGTTATCTAAAGCTAAGCAGACTGAAATAAAAAGGGCGGAATAAAATAGATTTGACCTTTATCAGGTTTTTTTGCTAATGATGTGTTTGTCGAACACCAAGTCTCGTAAAAATACTCTGATTCTTATCAGACAACATTAACACATTCAGGGAATTTGTATATAAAACATATTTTTTCTGTTGTCATGATATCAAAATTTTGACAGATACCAATACCTGCCTAAATATCCCCCGATACCAATACTGAAACAGTACCATCAGGAAAATTAACCGAATATTATAGATGACAGAACATGGAGCTTATTAAACAAGAAATAAATGATATTTTGACAATGTCAGAGCTACGGAGAGTGTAAGAAGAGCATAAAACAACAGAAGTGAGTTATGTTAGTTACATTACTAAATTAACAGCTAAAAAAATGAAGTTAAATTAGACAGTTACCCTTAATTTCCTGATCAAACTCTGATGGTGAAAAATGTTCTTGTGACAAAATAAATCACACTCCACCAAATATTATGACTGAGGGATACATAGGCAAAGCTAGGGATATGTAGCTCTTCAACTGTTGCATTTACCATTTTTAACCTACTTCCCATGAATAAACAACAGAATGGCAATAATCTAATATAACCTATACCATTTCTGATGGATTTTTAAAAGTTTGTTTAAAAAGAAATAATAGCTAAGTTGGTACTGAATTCTGTAAACATTAAACAAAGTGTATAGCCCAGTGTGTGTAGTGGGGTGTTGAGTTAAAACAAAATAAATAGGAGGCCAGCACTTTAAAATAATATATTTATACAAAGCACATATGTTTTGGATGTTTTCTTGGTAAGGTAAAATACACAGAGTACATATTAGACACAGTTTCATTTAAAAAGGCCTGTCAGCTTGTGCATTATGACCACATTAACATAGAGTATCTATGTTCTGTATTCTATTAACTGATCTTTACCCCTCAGATTGTAAAGAGCAGCAATAGATTTTACTGTTTTAAATTATTGGGTTTTTTTTTTTTTTTACCTGACACAACAAACAATCATTTTAGAAGCTGTTTGTGGTGCTGTTGAACTCTTGCTTTATCCTGACAAGTGTTCCTATTATTTTGTCTACACCATGCATGTCAGTGAGGCTCACCTAAAGAGAAACTTTTCTGTAACATGCAGCACAGCCCAACAGCAGCATAAACCACAGCCTTCACAATGATCATACAATTGAATCAACATCTCTCAGGAAGAAACATACACATCACATTCATACAGGAGCATTTATTTCAGGGCTGTTGTATCAGAATCTATACTTAGTGTATACACTGGAAATTGGTCTTTACAAGTATTATTGTGACATTGTGAAAAGGTGTTCAGCAAAAAAAAAAACTTGTCATTCTCTCTCCCAATTTGTTTGCAGGCTGCTGTTTCTCTCCCTCAGCGTCCTCCTCTACACTGTTCCTCCCTTATCCCTGTCCTCTGTCTCTCCCTCCGCTTCTTGATGTGGATCGGCCGCCTAAAAGACGCTTGGTGCTCCTTGCCGTGGATGCTTTTCATTTCCATGGCGACACATCATGTCCGAGATGCGGTGCGCCACGGCCTTTGGGTGTGCCCATTTGGCAACACGGCGCCAATCCCATACTGGCTGTACGTCAGCACAACAGCGACACTTCCTCACCTCTGCTCAGTGCTCATGTATCTGACAGGAACCAGGGATGTGATCTCCACCAAACACGGGGTGGCCATCGATGTTTAATGCTGATCTGGTATGGAGCCCTCTGAGCAAATATGTCCTTACCTTTGTAAAACAACCGTTATAAGTACTGTGGTTTAATGCTGTACCTGGGAATAGAGAAACCACCATTTTCACACATTCACACTGTGACTGAATGATGAACTAACCATGAATCTTGACTTGAAATTACTGGAAAAAAAAGGTTTTCTGGCACTTAAGTGATATTTAAAGTGAAAATGACACTTGCACTTGAAACATAAAACATGTATTTGGGTGAATAGAAAACTCCATGGAAGGAAATATCGGTAAAACGACAATTATCTGTTTGAGGGGGAATGGAGGTGGTGGTGCCAATCCTGGATGTTTTTTTGTTTGTGTTTTTGTGCTAACATGGACACACATGACAATTCTGCTCATGTATCTGGAGAGTGATGCTGATCTCTAATACTTGTCTTAAGTGTTTCAGGAGTGACCCTTTAAAGGCTTTAACTTTTTACACAAGCTTGCCTGCTATTTGTCCTTTTGCCCACATCCGAAAAATGGTCCTGAGACCTGACCTCCCTCAAACGTACAAGTCTGCACATCATCTCTTTTCCCCGAACTTATCACCGCAGCCTAAGAAGTCAACCAAAGGTCAGTGCATCACAGGCTCTATCACACTGGCATTATGTTAGACAACAATACGTTACCACGGTTATCTGCGTGTAAAATTGTCTCTGCCTTAGTAGTGCAAGATTTTTAGAGTTTTAAATACCTGCCACATTCCAATGAAGCATCCACCATTAACCAGTGCTGAAAAAAAATGTCATCAGCTGTCTTCTTCTTTGTCAATTGAATGAGCCTTATTGTCCAGTCAAACATAACTGTTCCTAGACAAGCCAGGTTGCTGCAGTAGGTTTCAGTGCATGTCACCCACGGATATGGATGGTGATTTGGTAGCTCTGTAATGTGGTGGCTTTTTGTTTCTACAATTTGCAGTATCTGAAAACATGTCCTTATTTCAAACCAACAGATGATTTTGTATTTCAAAGTCAGTTTGATGGGTACATGGTGTCTTCAGTGACTTTTCATTTAACACCAACCATGAACAGGACTAAGGGAAATTAAATTGTAGACTCTGGGTATTAGTTTTTAAAATTCAGTGGAATAATTTGTATATTGTAGTGTGTAGCAGTAATATTACTGGTAAATTCATATATTAATATAATTAATATTTACATATGTGTAAAATGGAAATATGTGATTTCTGCATTAACTTAATATAGTGTAAACTGTTCCACTGCAGTTTTTTTTTGTTGTGCTACTGTACTGAACTGATTCATAATGTACAGCACAGCTTACATGCAATTTGGCTTTTCAGTGGTGAAACCATCGATTTGCAGATAGATAAGAGACTGTATTGTATTTTATCTTAATGTTAGAAGTTACTGGACATTTAGAGGGAAAGTCATTACACTGTTTTAGATGTAGATCATTCCTTAACAGTATTGTTAATACTATGTTTTAAATACTGCATAATGATGTGTAATAGAATGTATATAATGGGTTTTAGAGATTTGTGTTATTTGACGTGACTGGTTTGTTTTCAGTATAAAAGAGATGGTGGGTCACCTAAAGAGGTTTGTAATGGCCCGCTTCTAATGTTTTGATCTGGACATGGTTTATAGGTTGTGCTGGAAACCTCAGATCACAGTATTCTCAATAATCAGCCACAACAAATGTAACTTTTATCACATTTTCTTTGAGGCTTTCTTTTAAAGGCTTTGTGATTGTAGCTGTAGTGGCGCTGGTTGTCCACTAGGTGGTGGCAGTGTGCCGAAGGGATAATTTCACTTCACATACTAAAGATTTTCGTGTTTAGTCTTCAATTTGAAAAATTAAAAAAAGGACATTTTGCACTAATCAGGTCCTAAATTTTAAGAATTGCACTGTGTTGTAGGGACCAGTTCTGGTACGTAGGACTTTAATTTAAAAATTTTGTTTTGTTTTCCATATGATTTGGTGTTTATGTGGAGAGGAAATTACGCTGTCGCTGTCATTTTCAGTAAAACGTTTTTATTGCTGCTCATATTTACAGTGTGACCTTTAATAATGCAACAAACAAGTTGAATTTTGCACATTTTTAGTTTGAATTGTTTTCTTAATGTTTTATTATACAGTGGTAATAATTTATATGTAGTGACAAGGTATTTTTAATGTAGTGTTCTTTTTATCTTTAAGCTTTATTTCAATTAAATATATCCTGTACACTGTAAATTCCAATAACTGTCTGAACTCAGCTATGGACAATATTTGGTTTTCACTGTCATCCATACATTTTAAGTTGAAAGCAGCTAATGTAATGTAAAGGTGATTTATGAGGTGAATCAATTGTTAAGAGGATATGGCTAAATAAATTTTAAATCACCAAGTACTTTCCCCAAAATGAGGCATTTTAAGTTTTTACTTTGGTTTCTACAGTTTTCTGTCTGTGTTTATATTCTACATGTCTCTGTCACGTGACACCTGGGCTGGTTCTGAACCAGGTTCTGCTTGTGTTCATCTTTTTCTATTTACTCTTTCAATGTTGATGTCTGCACTGTTACATCTTGACTTTCTCCCTCATCAGTTTTTTTTCACTTTAAGTCTAAAATATACAAAGCCTACTAACAATGTTAAAAATATCTGGCAAACACCTTTTTTTTGTTTTTTGTTTTTTTTTTACATCATCCTGAAACATGAGAGTACTGAAGCCCCGAACCCCAGGTCCACCAGAGCTGTCTACACACCTGCAGTAAGAGACAGGCTGTTCTGTCTTCAGCAGCCCCTCTTCACAGCTGGGACACACATCCTGGGCTTGGACTACTTTCCAGCAAACGCTTCCCGCCTCGAGGACCAAGATTGGTTGGTTGGGTGTCTCAGAAGCAGCAGATATATCATTTTCCATGTGCTGGTGTAAACAATGGGGGCCCTGATTTTTAAGATTAGGCACAAACATGACTTGTACAAAAATGCATCAGTTCTTTCAAATTGCCCGCGTTTTCCACAGCAGACAACTGAGTGATAAACCTGAAAGGTAAGAATTAAAGTGGAGACATTTAGAGTCTAGAAGCCCAAATAGATCAGGTTTTTCCTCTGAGCTTCAATATTTTTGAGAAATACAGGCCATTCCTCCAATGACTCTACTAAAATCAGGAAAATTCTCTTTTCCTGTATAGTTACATTTTTATAACTGAATTGAATGTTATATGAAAATATATGGGTATGGATGTGTTTATATTTTAAGTTCCAAGTGTGGCTGAAATTTTTTGTACATGCACAGGCTGTGCATTATCTGTCCATTCAAGTATTTCCTTAAATCTGGAAAACAAACAATATATATATATATATATATATATATATACAGATACTACACTAAGGCATTTTTTGTCAACCAAAATGGTCATACTATACTGACATTTTTTGTCAACCAAAATGGTCATACTATACTGACATTTTTTGTCAACCAAAATGGTCATACTATACTGACATTTTTTGTCAACCAAAATGGTCATACTATACTAAGCCATTTTTTGTCAACCAAAATGGTCATACTATACTGACATTTTTTGTCAACCAAAATGGTCATACTATACTGACGTTTTGTGTCAACCAAAATGGTCATACTATAGTGTGCCTATAATGAGGCATTTTTTGTCAACCAAAATGGTCATACTATACTGACATTTTTTGTCAACCAAAATGGTCATAGTATACTGACATTTTTTGTCAACCAAAATGGTCATACTATACTGACATTTTTTGTCAACCAAAATGGTCATACTATAGTGTGCCTATACTAAGCCATTTTTTGTCAACCAAAATGGTCATACTATAGTGTGCCTATAATGAGGCATTTTTTGTCAACCAAAATGGTCATACTATAGTGTGCCTATACTAAGCCATTTTTTGTCAACCAAAATGGTCATACTAAGCCATTTTTTGTCAACCAAAATGGTCATACTACTAAGCCATTTTTTGTCAACCAAAATGGTCATAATATACTGACATTTTTTGTCAACCAAAATGGTCATACTATACTGACATTTTTTGTCAACCAAAATGGTCATACTAAGGCATTTTTTGTCAACCAAAATGGTCATACTATACTGACATTTTTTGTCAACCAAAATGGTCATACTAGTGTGCCTATACTAAGGCATTTTTTGTCAACCAAAATGGTCATACTAGTGTGCCTATACTAAGGCATTTTTTGTCAACCAAAATGGTCATAGTATACTGACATTTTTTTGTCAACCAAAATGGTCATACTATAGTGTGTCTATACTAAGCCATTTTTTGTCAACCAAAATGGTCATACTATACTGACATTTTGTGTCAACCAAAATGGTCATACTAAGCCATTTTGTGTCAACCAAAATGGTCATACTAAGCCATTTTGTGTCAACCAAAATGGTCATACTAAGCCATTTTGTGTCAACCAAAATGGTCATACTACTAAGCCATTTTTTGTCAACCAAAATGGTCATAATATACTGACATTTTTTGTCAACCAAAATGGTCATAATATACTGACATTTTTTGTCAACCAAAATGGTCATACTATACTATGACATTTTTTGTCAACCAAAATGGTCATACTATACTAAGCCATTTTTTGTCAACCAAAATGGTCATACTATACTGACATTTTTTGTCAACCAAAATGGTCATACTATACTGACATTTTTTGTCAACCAAAATGGTCATACTATACTGACATTTTTTGTCAACCAAAATGGTCATACTATACTGACATTTTTTGTCAACCAAAATGGTCATACTATAGTGTGCCTATACTAAGGCATTTTTTGTCAACCAAAATGGTCATACTATACTGACTTTTTTTGTCAACCAAAATGGTCATACTATACTGACTTTTTTTGTCAACCAAAATGGTCATACTATACTGACATTTTTTGTCAACCAAAATGGTCATACTAGTGTGCCTATACTAAGGCATTTTTTGTCAACCAAAATGGTCATACTATACTGACATTTTTTTGTCAACCAAAATGGTCATACTATAGTGTGTCTATACTAAGCCATTTTTTGTCAACGAAAATGGTCATACTATGGCATTTTTTGTCAACCAAAATGGTCATACTATACTGACATTTTTTGTCAACCAAAATGGTCATACTAAGCCATTTTGTGTCAACCAAAATGGTCATACTAAGCCATTTTGTGTCAACCAAAATGGTCATACTAAGCCATTTTGTGTCAACCAAAATGGTCATACTACTAAGCCATTTTTTGTCAACCAAAATGGTCATAATATACTGACATTTTTTGTCAACCAAAATGGTCATACTATACTAAGCCATTTTTTGTCAACCAAAATGGTCATACTATAGTGTGCCTATACTAAGGCATTTTTTGTCAACCAAAATGGTCATAATATACTGACATTTTTTGTCAACCAAAATGGTCATACTAAGCCATTTTTTGTCAACCAAAATGGTCATACTATACTGACATTTTTTGTCAACCAAAATGGTCATACTAAGCCATTTTTTGTCAACCAAAATGGTCATACTATACTAAGCCATTTTTTGTCAACCAAAATGGTCATACTATACTGACATTTTTTGTCAACCAAAATGGTCATACTATACTGACATTTTTTGTCAACCAAAATGGTCATACTATAGTGTGCCTATACTAAGCCATTTTTTGTCAACCAAAATGGTCATACTATACTGACATTTTTTGTCAACCAAAATGGTCATACTATAGTGTGCCTATACTAAGCCATTTTTTGTCAACCAAAATGGTCATAATATACTGACTTTTTTTGTCAACCAAAATGGTCATACTATACTGACATTTTTTGTCAACCAAAATGGTCATACTATACTGACATTTTTTGTCAACCAAAATGGTCATACTAAGCCATTTTTTGTCAACCAAAATGGTCATACTATACTAAGCCATTTTTTGTCAACCAAAATGGTCATACTATACTGACATTTTTTGTCAACCAAAATGGTCATACTATACTGACATTTTTTGTCAACCAAAATGGTCATACTATACTGACATTTTTGTCAACCAAAATGGTCATACTATACTGACATTTTTTGTCAACCAAAATGGTCATACTATAGTGTGCCTATACTAAGGCATTTTTGTCAACCAAAATGGTCATACTATACTGACTTTTTTTGTCAACCAAAATGGTCATACTATACTGACATTTTTTGTCAACCAAAATGGTCATACTAAGCCATTTTTGTCAACCAAAATGGTCATACTATACTGACATTTTTTGTCAACCAAATGGTCATACTAGTGTGCCTATACTAAGGCATTTTTTGTCAACCAAAATGGTCATACTACTAAGCCATTTTTTGTCAACCAAAATGGTCATACTATACTGACATTTTTTGTCAACCAAAATGGTCATACTATACTATGACATTTTTTGTCAACCAAAATGGTCATACTATACTGACATTTTTTGTCAACCAAAATGGTCATACTATACTGACATTTTTTGTCAACCAAAATGGTCATACTAAGCCATTTTTTGTCAACCAAAATGGTCATACTATACTAAGGCATTTTTTGTCAACCAAAATGGTCATACTATACTGACTTTTTTTGTCAACCAAAATGGTCATACTATACTGACTTTTTTTGTCAACCAAAATGGTCATACTATACTGACATTTTTTGTCAACCAAAATGGTCATACTAAGGCATTTTTTGTCAACCAAAATGGTCATACTATACTGACATTTTTTGTCAACCAAAATGGTCATACTAGTGTGCCTATACTAAGGCATTTTTTGTCAACCAAAATGGTCATACTACTAAGCCATTTTTTGTCAACCAAAATGGTCATAGTATACTGACATTTTTTGTCAACCAAAATGGTCATACTATACTGACATTTTTTGTCAACCAAAATGGTCATACTATAGTGTGCCTATACTAAGCCATTTTTTGTCAACCAAAATGGTCATACTATACTGACATTTTTTGTCAACCAAAATGGTCATACTATAGTGTGCCTATACTAAGCCATTTTTTGTCAACCAAAATGGTCATACTATACAGACATTTTTTGTCAACCTAAAATGGTCATACTATACTATGACATTTTTTGTCAACCAAAATGGTCATACTAAGGCATTTTTTGTCAACCAAAATGGTCATAATATACTGACTTTTTTTGTCAACCAAAATGGTCATACTATACTGACATTTTTTGTCAACCAAAATGGTCATACTATACTGACATTTTTTGTCAACCAAAATGGTCATACTAAGGCATTTTTTGTCAACCAAAATGGTTATACTATACTGACATTTTTTGTCAACCAAAATGGTCATACTATAGTGTGCCTATACTAAGCCATTTTTTGTCAACCAAAATGGTCATACTATACTGACATTTTTTGTCAACCAAAATGGTCATACTATAGTGTGCCTATACTAAGCCATTTTTTGTCAACCAAAATGGTCATACTATGGCATTTTTTGTCAACCAAAATGGTCATACTATACAGACATTTTTTGTCAACCTAAAATGGTCATACTATACTATGACATTTTTTGTCAACCAAAATGGTCATACTATACTATGACATTTTTTGTCAACCAAAATGGTCATACTAAGGCATTTTTTGTCAACCAAAATGGTCATAATATACTGACTTTTTTTGTCAACCAAAATGGTCATACTATACTGACATTTTTTGTCAACCAAAATGGTCATACTAAGGCATTTTTTGTCAACCAAAATGGTCATACTATACTGACATTTTTTGTCAACCAAAATGGTCATACTACTAAGCCATTTTTTGTCAACCAAAATGGTCATACTATACTGACATTTTTTGTCAACCAAAATGGTCATACTATAGTGTGCCTATACTAAGGCATTTTTTGTCAACCAAAATGGTCATAATATACTGACTTTTTTTGTCAACCAAAATGGTCATACTATACTGACATTTTTTGTCAACCAAAATGGTCATACTATAGTGACATTTTTTGTCAACCAAAATGGTCATACTAAGCCATTTTTTGTCAACCAAAATGGTCATACTATACTAAGCCATTTTTTGTCAACCAAAATGGTCATACTATACTGACATTTTTTGTCAACCAAAATGGTCATACTATACTGACATTTTTTGTCAACCAAAATGGTCATACTATACTGACATTTTTTGTCAACCAAAATGGTCATACTATACTGACATTTTTTGTCAACCAAAATGGTCATACTATAGTGTGCCTATACTAAGGCATTTTTTGTCAACCAAAATGGTCATACTATACTGACTTTTTTTGTCAACCAAAATGGTCATACTATACTGACATTTTTTGTCAACCAAAATGGTCATACTAAGCCATTTTTTGTCAACCAAAATGGTCATACTATACTGACATTTTTTGTCAACCAAAATGGTCATACTAGTGTGCCTATACTAAGGCATTTTTTGTCAACCAAAATGGTCATACTACTAAGCCATTTTTTGTCAACCAAAATGGTCATACTATACTGACATTTTTTGTCAACCAAAATGGTCATACTATACTATGACATTTTTTGTCAACCAAAATGGTCATACTATACTGACATTTTTTGTCAACCAAAATGGTCATACTATACTGACATTTTTTGTCAACCAAAATGGTCATACTAAGCCATTTTTTGTCAACCAAAATGGTCATACTATACTAAGGCATTTTTTGTCAACCAAAATGGTCATACTATACTGACTTTTTTTGTCAACCAAAATGGTCATACTATACTGACTTTTTTTGTCAACCAAAATGGTCATACTATACTGACATTTTTTGTCAACCAAAATGGTCATACTAAGGCATTTTTTGTCAACCAAAATGGTCATACTATACTGACATTTTTTGTCAACCAAAATGGTCATACTAGTGTGCCTATACTAAGGCATTTTTTGTCAACCAAAATGGTCATACTACTAAGCCATTTTTGTCAACCAAAATGGTCATAGTATACTGACATTTTTTGTCAACCAAAATGGTCATACTATACTGACATTTTTGTCAACCAAAATGGTCATACTATAGTGTGCCTATACTAAGCCATTTTTTGTCAACCAAAATGGTCATACTATACTGACATTTTTTGTCAACCAAAATGGTCATACTATAGTGTGCCTATACTAAGCCATTTTTTGTCAACCAAAATGGTCATACTATACAGACATTTTTTGTCAACCTAAAATGGTCATACTATACTATGACATTTTTTGTCAACCAAAATGGTCATACTAAGGCATTTTTTGTCAACCAAAATGGTCATAATATACTGACTTTTTTTGTCAACCAAAATGGTCATACTATACTGACATTTTTTGTCAACCAAAATGGTCATACTATACTGACATTTTTTGTCAACCAAAATGGTCATACTAAGGCATTTTTTGTCAACCAAAATGGTTATACTATACTGACATTTTTTGTCAACCAAAATGGTCATACTATAGTGTGCCTATACTAAGCCATTTTTTGTCAACCAAAATGGTCATACTATACTGACATTTTTTGTCAACCAAAATGGTCATACTATAGTGTGCCTATACTAAGCCATTTTTTGTCAACCAAAATGGTCATACTATACAGACATTTTTTGTCAACCTAAAATGGTCATACTATACAGACATTTTTTGTCAACCTAAAATGGTCATACTATACTATGACATTTTTTGTCAACCAAAATGGTCATACTATACTATGACATTTTTTGTCAACCAAAATGGTCATACTAAGGCATTTTTTGTCAACCAAAATGGTCATAATATACTGACTTTTTTTGTCAACCAAAATGGTCATACTATACTGACATTTTTTGTCAACCAAAATGGTCATACTAAGGCATTTTTTGTCAACCAAAATGGTCATACTATACTGACATTTTTTGTCAACCAAAATGGTCATACTACTAAGCCATTTTTTGTCAACCAAAATGGTCATACTATACTGACATTTTTTGTCAACCAAAATGGTCATACTATAGTGTGCCTATACTAAGGCATTTTTTGTCAACCAAAATGGTCATAATATACTGACTTTTTTTGTCAACCAAAATGGTCATACTATACTGACATTTTTTGTCAACCAAAATGGTCATACTATACTGACATTTTTTGTCAACCAAAATGGTCATACTAAGCCATTTTTTGTCAACCAAAATGGTCATACTATACTAAGCCATTTTTTGTCAACCAAAATGGTCATACTATACTGACATTTTTTGTCAACCAAAATGGTCATACTATACTGACATTTTTTGTCAACCAAAATGGTCATACTATACTGACATTTTTTGTCAACCAAAATGGTCATACTATACTGACATTTTTTGTCAACCAAAATGGTCATACTATAGTGTGCCTATACTAAGGCATTTTTTGTCAACCAAAATGGTCATACTATACTGACTTTTTTTGTCAACCAAAATGGTCATACTATACTGACATTTTTTGTCAACCAAAATGGTCATACTAAGCCATTTTTTGTCAACCAAAATGGTCATACTATACTGACATTTTTTGTCAACCAAAATGGTCATACTAGTGTGCCTATACTAAGGCATTTTTTGTCAACCAAAATGGTCATACTACTAAGCCATTTTTTGTCAACCAAAATGGTCATACTATACTGACATTTTTTGTCAACCAAAATGGTCATACTATACTATGACATTTTTTGTCAACCAAAATGGTCATACTATACTGACATTTTTTGTCAACCAAAATGGTCATACTATACTGACATTTTTTGTCAACCAAAATGGTCATACTAAGCCATTTTTTGTCAACCAAAATGGTCATACTATACTAAGGCATTTTTTGTCAACCAAAATGGTCATACTATACTGACTTTTTTTGTCAACCAAAATGGTCATACTATACTGACTTTTTTTGTCAACCAAAATGGTCATACTATACTGACATTTTTTGTCAACCAAAATGGTCATACTAAGGCATTTTTTGTCAACCAAAATGGTCATACTATACTGACATTTTTTGTCAACCAAAATGGTCATACTAGTGTGCCTATACTAAGGCATTTTTTGTCAACCAAAATGGTCATACTACTAAGCCATTTTTTGTCAACCAAAATGGTCATAGTATACTGACATTTTTTGTCAACCAAAATGGTCATACTATACTGACATTTTTTGTCAACCAAAATGGTCATACTATAGTGTGCCTATACTAAGCCATTTTTTGTCAACCAAAATGGTCATACTATACTGACATTTTTTGTCAACCAAAATGGTCATACTATAGTGTGCCTATACTAAGCCATTTTTTGTCAACCAAAATGGTCATACTATACAGACATTTTTTGTCAACCTAAAATGGTCATACTATACTATGACATTTTTTGTCAACCAAAATGGTCATACTAAGGCATTTTTTGTCAACCAAAATGGTCATAATATACTGACTTTTTTTGTCAACCAAAATGGTCATACTATACTGACATTTTTTGTCAACCAAAATGGTCATACTATACTGACATTTTTTGTCAACCAAAATGGTCATACTAAGGCATTTTTTGTCAACCAAAATGGTTATACTATACTGACATTTTTTGTCAACCAAAATGGTCATACTATAGTGTGCCTATACTAAGCCATTTTTTGTCAACCAAAATGGTCATACTATACTGACATTTTTTGTCAACCAAAATGGTCATACTATAGTGTGCCTATACTAAGCCATTTTTTGTCAACCAAAATGGTCATACTATGGCATTTTTTGTCAACCAAAATGGTCATACTATACAGACATTTTTTGTCAACCTAAAATGGTCATACTATACTATGACATTTTTTGTCAACCAAAATGGTCATACTATACTATGACATTTTTTGTCAACCAAAATGGTCATACTAAGGCATTTTTTGTCAACCAAATGGTCATAATATACTGACTTTTTTGTCAACCAAAATGGTCATACTATACTGACATTTTTGTCAACCAAAATGGTCATACTAAGGCATTTTTTGTCAACCAAAATGGTCATACTATACTGACATTTTTTGTCAACCAAAATGGTCATACTACTAAGCCATTTTTTGTCAACCAAAATGGTCATACTATACTGACATTTTTTGTCAACCAAAATGGTCATACTATAGTGTGCCTATACTAAGGCATTTTTTGTCAACCAAAATGGTCATAATATACTGACTTTTTTTGTCAACCAAAATGGTCATACTATACTGACATTTTTTGTCAACCAAAATGGTCATACTATACTGACATTTTTTGTCAACCAAAATGGTCATACTAGTGTGCCTATACTAAGGCATTTTTTGTCAACCAAAATGGTCATACTACTAAGCCATTTTTTGTCAACCAAAATGGTCATAGTATACTGACATTTTTTGTCAACCAAAATGGTCATACTATAGTGTGCCTATAATAAGGGAATTTTTGTCAACCAAAATGGTCATACTACTGAGCCATATTTTGTCAACCAAAATGGTCATACTATAGTGTGCCTATACTAAGCCATTTTTTGTCAACCAAAATGGTCATAATATACTGACATTTTTTGTCAACCAAAATGGTCATACTATAGTGTGCCTATACTAAGCCATTTTTTGTCAACCAAAATGGTCATACTATACTGACATTTCTTGTCAACCAAAATGGTCATACTATAGTGTGCCTATACTAAGCCATTTCTTGTCAACCAAAATGGTCATAATATACTGACATTTTTTGTCCACCAAAATGGTCATACTATACTGACATTTCTTGTCAACCAAAATGGTCATAATATACTGACATTTTTTGTCCACCAAAATGGTCATACTATACTGTGACATTTTTTGTGTACCAAAATGGTCATACTATAGTGTGCCTATACTATGACATTTTTTGTGTACCAAAATGGTCATACTATAGTGTGCCTATACTATGACATTTTTTGTGTACCAAAATGGTCATACTATACTAAGGCATTTTTTGTCAACCAAAATGGTCATACTATACTATGACATTTTTTGTCAACCAAAATGGTCATACACTAAGGCATTTTTTGTCATGTAAAATGGTCATACTATAATGTGTAAAAATTGCAAGTAAAATGGTCATACCATACTATGACATTTTTTTTGTACCAAAATGGTCATACTATAGTGTGCCTATACTAAGGCATTTTTTGTCATGTAAAATGGTCATAATATACTAAGCCATTATATATATATATATATATATATATATATATATATATATATATATATATATAGTCTCTGTTTTCTTTGTTTCACAACACCTTGGACTGTCTGTCATTGTAGAGACTCTTGTTCTCTGATTTACAGTCACACTGTACAGTGACATCTAGTGGCTGCACATCGTAAAAGCCAATTCATTAGTAATGAAATGCCTTTAAAATAAACCTATTAACCTTCTATCAAAATGACAAAGAAGCAACTCTTAACACTGAAATACTCCTGCACTAAACTAGTTTATTTTACTAATGTTCATTCATTTATTGCTGAATGTCTTTCTACTCTATTTATTTAAAGATATGCATGAAAGTTTGTATTTGTAATAAAAGAAAAAAAAATGTGTTCTAGGCTACAGGTTTTTAAGCTTAAAGCTCAGGTTACTCCTGTCATCACTAATAACGCCTGTGGACACACACATATCCATCATAGTAAACAGTACTTCATGTCAGAAACTCTAATTCTCATGAGAATTCTTTTTTTTTTAAAGTTTTCCAGACTGAATGAAATAGATGATACACAGACATGTTTACACAAGAAAAAAAACAGAACAGACAAATCAGAAGAGGTTCCTGATTAGAGCTACTGGTACCTCTCCTGTTCTGAACAACTTCTGCAACTATACACAACCTCAAAAACTCCACTACTTATTTCTTTGACAAGTCATTAGTCCAGAAAACTGATGGTCTGGATTAATGAGTTTTCAAATTCTGATCTCAGGTCAGGATGTGCTCCAACAGAGCACCCTCTTGTGGGGGTTAGGTGAGGTTCAGATAAAGGTATTAGGGGGAAAACATTTTGAATGGGGGAATAAATTTCAGCACATCAAATTTTGGTAGCAGCAAATATGGATATTTTTGTATCAGGCTACTTACTGTACATCACTTACAAATTAACATTTACTCAAGCAATGTACAACTTTAAAGTACTTGTATTTCCATTGCTGATAATGGAAATATTGTACTTTCAACTCAACTAAACTGATTTGCCTTAAACTGCATGTAAAAATAAAGATCATGTAATATCCTACTATCCTGTAATTGCCACTTGCTGGCATAGTGACTTCTTAAGCCAGTTTAACTTACCAAGACTGTTGCTGCTGAGTACTTGTAGTGTAGAGGGTTTTCACTCAAAGCCATTGAGCTGAGCTGTTGCTGCTAATTGAGAATATAGGAAAGAATAAGTTAGGCTGAGTCAGAGTTGCTACTGCATATAGTTACATTATATAACAATCTGTGGGCTAAAACTTACACCCTCCACTGTGCTTCTATTATTCTAAATAACCACACCAGCACTAGTAAAGGATTTGTGTCCACTGTTCGTTCAGATAAAATAGATTTCCACGTCTACAACTATATGGATGTGGTCTATTTAATGATGGCCAAGAGAACAACAGAGAATATCCTACTGTAATTTGGAGAATTAGACCCTGAAAATGCCAAAGCCTGCATGATTACATGTTTGCAAGATGGGAAGTGTACCCAGAAGCCAAAGCAATTTCTTTCCAGTTGTACATTTTAAAAGCCCCTTTCACACAGACAACAAAAGCCAACTTGAGCTCTTGGGATTCATCAGACACTGTCACAATTAGATAGTGGAAAGTTTCTAAAAGAGGCTGCAAGAAGCAATGTGCTTTAGGGGAAATTCAATCTTTTTTTTTTTTTTCTTTTCTTTAGAATTACAGGCACAAACTAGTAAGTGTGGAAAAAAAGAGGCCCAATCGCCTTCACCAATGGCTCATGTCTTTTTGCACCACATCTAAAATGTTTTTGACAGTGGACATTTATTACCAACAGTACAGTCAACCAGCAGTGCTTTCACCAGCCAATAAGCAAAGATGGAGACAGGTTTTTTTTTTTTTTAAATAAAAAAGGTGCAGTTTTACTAGATGAAAATTTGAAAAGATGTGAGAAGAGCTTGTGAACCACAAGTGTGATAAAATAGTATTTATTTCACAGAAATGTATAAGGATAGGGAGAAAACAGCTTATAGTGATACCTATCGTACACATACAGCAAAAAAACGAACAAAAAAAAAAAACAGACTATGTACATCTGAGAATGGATGCCTGAGTTATTTTGAGTTATAAGAATTCAAATCAGGCTCCATCTGCTATCACATACTGCAGAGGAACATAGAAGGACTGAGAATACCACAAGTGTGCCCACAAAAACGGAGAAAACACCACTAGAGTGAAAGAGAGAAAGTGGCAATCAAAGAAAAAGAAGAAAAAAAAAGATAACTTGGAGCTTCCATAATGGGATGGGTCAGGAAAAAAAAAAAAAGCTTTCCTGATACTGCACATTCCCCACATAAAATTCAATCCGATGGATGGTTTCTCTGAAAATCTGTATCATAAAAATGTATCATAGATATAAAATACTTTTTTTTTCTCATTTCAGTCACATAGAACTCTAATATTTCCTATTTGTGAGTGCATCAACGTCAAGTAGACCTTGTGATAGGGCATGTTAATATTAATATTTGGAGGTATTATAATATTAAAAAAAAGAAAAACATACATACATTCATTCATTATTGGCACATCCATCGCCAGTTAAATCTTTCAAATATAGTTGATATAATAATGAATACGTGTAATTTAGAATATTCACATTTGGTCTTTTTCTAGCTCACACCCATCTGTGTAGCTACAAATTTCCAAATGCATTATCCTCCAAAGTAACATCAGCTTTCTCAAATCTAAAAGAGTTTTTCTTTCTTTGTGAATGTTGCCACAGGAATTCAAGAACAGCTGAAAGAAATGATTGAAATAAACATTAGAATACTAAAAGAAAAACGAAAAGAAAAGCGAATTAGATCAAGAGTAATTCAGTAAACACACTGTCCATACAGTAATTGTACAGTAACACAGCTTCATATAACTGGGGAGCAAAGACACAAATGCAATGCTGGGATGGATCTCCTGACATGGATTAACCTCAGTCACTTGAGGATTTATTGAAAATTGAGACAGATTTATCCAAACTTAACTCTACAAAAACCTCAAATGAAATGTAACTGGAGGCCTGACCGAACATATATGTCAATTTCCTCTAGTTACATGAATTATCTCCCATTATGTCTGATGGCTTTCAGTCTTCAGTCTACAGCCTTTAATTTGGAGCATGTATATATACATTTTGTCTATTAACCATCTGTAAAACAACTAATTTAATCATTAAAAGTTAACACAACACTGAGTTAATCCATGTCTATTAAACTATCCCAAAGAATACGTTTCTTTTTTTTTTTCTCTTACATATAAACATCACTTAGAACATACATATGTATTTTTTAAAAGTGTGTTATACAACATACAAAAAAGCTTCAACTGGATCCATGCATAATATGTTGAGCTAGCTTGAGAGAACATACAGTCATCAAACTGGAACAAGTTCGACTTAGACGCACCTCGTGTTTTGAGACAAACTACACAGTCAATCGATAGGTCCATTAACTGGATGATAACTACACAGCTTTGGATCAACAGAATAAAACCACCAGATGAACAGAAAGCAAGAAATGGTTTAATGCAAGCTGCCCTCTCCAGCGTAAAGCTTCTCACTTTCATCTGTGGCAGAAAGTAAGCCAGGACACAAGAGCTGGAGGGAGCAGGTGCCAGAAGCAGAACTAACTCAGACACTCTATACTTCACTAGAGGTATTAGAGGCTTTTCATTCAGTAAGCACCAGCTACCCACAAATCATTCATTTTCCATGTACAGTGAGCTGAAGTTGCTCATGTCAAGTCGTCATGCTTGTGCTCCTCTCATACACGCCCACCAACTAATGTGCTCCCATTCAGCTACATAAACCCAGCTATCACGGGATAATTGTTGGTGAAGGCCCGACTTGTAAAACTCATTTGTCAGTCATGGAGATGGAGATGTTCTTCCCATGTTTAAAAAAAAAAAAAAAAAAAAAAAAGACGAGTACAATCACTATGTTCAGCTAAACCAATACCAACTGTCCATGGCTACCGCTGCAATGCCCCACTGTTTCTATCCTCCTAAACTTTGCTGTTTCCCTCAGGAAGTATCACCATACCAAAACTCCTATTAAACATTCAATCTAATTTACTGCAGTAAACCCAATGGCACATACTACTGAACATTTCCATAACAAATGTTTTTTTTTTTTTTTTAATGTAGAACTAAACCTGTATTAGTGCTGCAGGGCAAACCTAGTAAAGCATTTCTACCTGTAAATCTATAACAATTTATCTCGTGTAACTGATTTAAAATGTCAATATACAGCCTAAAACAAGTTTTTAACATAGGTAAGCTTTTATGAACTTTTGTTAAAATGGTTTATCTGCACCCCAGATGCTGATTTGGCCTTACCTTGTTTTGCCAATCTCAATGACTAGCTATTCAATTCATTAGCAGATTGACAATTTCAATACATTTTCATTTTAAAATTCACTTTTGACATTTTTAAACCACAAGATCAATCCATGAACAGGAAAATAATACCAATTAATTCATTTTATTAAATTTGACTGGTTTGACATTTATCCCTGAATGGACAGACACTATTGAAACTGGGAAAGATCTTATTAGAGGGTTTCTAAATCCTAGTGTTTGAAGCAGTTTCATACTCTCTAAGTATCTAATATTAGGTTATAATGCTGGTGGTTTGTGAAAGGCCAGGATCTCTTGTCTTATCTCTCTCTCTCTTTCTCTTTTTTCTGTGTGTGTCTTTCTTCACACACATTCAGGAACTGTGGATGGATGGACAGAAAGAGGTATAACAAAAGAAACAAAGAACACCTGTACAAACATATCATGCAACATAAAAATCATTTGACATACTATAAATGAAAATAAAGTCCATATGATCCCACCCACCCACCCTGGACCTTATTGCCCATGTCCATCCCCTAGCTCAGGAGGCAGTAACAGGTTGTTCCTGTCCCTCAGCTGAGACCCTAATGCCCGTAGTTGCTGCTTTGGCATCCGACGAGCACAGACAGACTGGCAGAAAGTATGCTTCCTTCACAGCACTGAGTCAGTCAGTCAGTCAATGTAATAAAGGACTCACAATGACTCTCCAAAAAAAAAAAAAAAGTTTTCCCACAAAAAAAAGCCTACTTTCTCCTGTGTAGCAGCTGCACATCCTGTCCATACTTGTTGCTTCAACGTTCCAAAGTAAAAACAATGTCATCCCTCTCTAAAATGGGTTAAGGAGTCAATCCACCTAAAGCAGCATTGGTTGTGAGTGAATTCAAATGTCCTGTTGCAGTCTCATTCCCACAGTCTGCTGAGGAATAACCTGCAGTAAAGTTGTTGAAGTGAACTTAAAGAAACAGAGTAATGTCTATTTTCAGTAGGTGGACAGCAGGTGGAGTCAGCTGATGCATTGTGGGAAGTGCCGTTTGATGTGACCACTGAGTAAGTTGAAACGTTACCCTTGAGTGAGCTTTTCAATACTGGGTAACTTTACCATACTCTGCAGAGTTCCTTATGTGGGTTTGTCCGGTTCCTGGACGGACTCTTGACTAATGCATTGTGGTTATTGTAGTTGAATGATGACCTGTTGGCAAAGCCCTAGAACGGGCTGAAGAGGAGATGTTTGAAATCAACCTGAGAGAAGAGAAGAAGTTGGTTAAAAAAAATGAAGGAAGACAGGTTAGAGAGAAGACATGACAGTGAAGTGGAGGAAAGTGGAAGAGAAAATGCAACTTTACAAAACATTTATAAATCATAATGTAATTAAGCACCGACTTGAAAGTACAGATTTAAATAATAGTGCTGGTTAAGACATATGCAGGCATACTTACAGGGTTATAATCTGTATGCGCACACATGTATGCTAGACTTCTAATCATAAGTTGGCTGGCTATCTGAAGGGTTGTCTAAATGATGTTTATAGCAATGCTTTGAACCATTTTAGTTTTTACTAAAGCAGCGCTTTGCTATGCTCTTCTCAGTGGCTAGGCTCCAATTTGAGGGCATTTTGAGGTAGTCATAGAAATCTGAAAGAAGCAACACTTAATTAGGATATTAAATCGTTTCACTGCACAAACTGTTCGCAATCCAGGAATCTAAAAGGATCTGCCAAATAAGCAGAACTAGGAACAAACAATGACACTGCCATGTTGCTATCAATTATAACAAAAGTGTCTGAATGCGAAAGGAATATTAAATATGACACAAATGCTTAATACATGTGTCTCACATTAGATTGGCATGGACTTCATCTTAACCATAGAGGTGAGTTCCTGTTTGGTCACATGATTGCGCCGTCTCTTTCTCAACCTGGAATTATAAAACAATACCAGCATATTATTTAAAAAACACCTGGCTGCACATAGAAATGCTGTGACTCAAAGTTTAAGAGACACCAACCACACAGTCGGTGTCCTGTAGATATGGGATGTGTGTGTGTGTGTGTCTTACCACATGACAAAGATAAGGGAAAGGACAGTGGCAAGGATGACCATGGAGAACACAACCAGCAGAATCACCAAACCCAAATTACCTTCAGCGTCAGGTACAGGATCTGAGTAGAAGACAAAGAAAAAAAAACAAAAAAAAAAACAGGATGTCAGCAAAACAATCAGGATGGAAATTACACAGAAACATAAAGCTACACAGAGGAGAGATTAGACAAAGGTGGGAGGTTAGAGTAAGACTAAGAAGGAAAGTGTAACAAAGGCATGATAGAAGAGATTTTAACAATTTGGTGACATTAAAGAAGAATCAAAAAGAGTTGCAGGTAAGGAGGTAAGAATAAAAATGAGGTTAACATATTTCACTTGCTGTCAATAGTGAAGCTCAAAAAGCAAAACCTGTGAAAATATGCAGTTCACTTTTTACACAAAGTCCATTTTCAGTGTTTCTGCGTTTGTGTGAGAGGAAAAAACAGAAAAAGCATGTGTGTTCTTGGATTTCATCACTGTGGTGACAAGCTAATTTTAAATCTGTCATTATAGCTTTCACACAAACATGCATTATTTACTGAGAGGAGTAAACAACTCGTTCACACACAAACTAGAGAAAACATTTTGAGCTGTGAATCAAAGCACAGGCACAAAAATGAGCAAAAGTACATAGTCAGAACAACAAAGAACTTGTGGAACTGACAGTTGACACACACAAAATGATATCTGGTTAAGAGCAGACATGAATTTCAGACTTGCACTCCACTGCCAAAACTGTGCATTTGTTTGTCTGCATCAGTCATTTTGCATATACTGTATCTGGTTGCGTGTTGTCTACAGGTGCGTACTTGTGTGTATCCGACTTTTTAAAACAGTCCTGCTTGCAACTGCAAGATGCTTTTTCCTGTATTAAGTCCATGTACTGTATATGTCATCTGCTATGTACTCAACTTGCCGGCCACAGCACATACGGTAGAAAACATAATACCGTGCAGGTGCAATTTACTGTAATTATATGTAATTTGGTGATGAAGGCAGGCACAAGGTACTATCCAGACTGTCAATACTGCCTTCCTAGAAATTTTTGCTGCATTAATGACATACACAGCTTCTTGTTGCTGCCAAAATATAACCTAAAAATACTTAGTTTTGATTGATCACTCATGATTCAAAGACAAAGAGAAGATATTCTAGCTAGCTTTAAACAAGCTCCAACCTTTAATCAGCTTAAGTGTATTAATCATTTCACCACAAAATTATATAATGGGTGTTTCAGAGCTAAATACAATACCACTAGTTAAATTGAGTAACTTTGTTTTCAGAGTCTTTTTTGTTAACAGTAGCAGCAGAAAAAGTAGTAGTAACAGGAGTAGCAATGCAGTAGATGTAATTAACTGCAATAACATAAGTAATAACTAAAATAATGGGTAATAACTACAGAAATAGTAGCAGCTTTAGTAATTTTAACAAGAACAGCAGCTGTACTAAGAAGACTGTAAATAACAGCAGGATGTTGTAATGTTAGTAAAAGTATTAATGTTGAGCTACTAAACGAACATGTACTAATATGGGACAAATAAGCCAACAATTCAGTTATCATCAAATGTGACAAGTCTTACTGTGTGATTTTGCTGTAGAGGTTTCAGGCTTTGTGTTAAAAGGAAAGAAATAGTCTCCATCATCTGTGACTGCAGGGTCAGGGGTTGGGTAAACTGTATGACAAAAATACATACAATTAAAGTGTGCTTTACATAATATGCAATAAATATGTATAACATACAGAAGTTTGTTTTGAAAGGGTGAGAATCTACTGCCAATACGAGGTGACAGTACTAGATTATACTTGCTAGCAGAGAATTCACAAACAAAGCAACTATGTTGCTACGTTTTTTCACCTTTGTTTCATTGCAAAATTAAGATTATTCCTGTCATTTAAGGTTATGAAGACCTTAGCGGAAAGTGCATTTTGTCCACAGTGTAGCAACAAGACTCCTTGAGGGTGTCAACAATTTTTTAAAGTACTAACTTTCATGTTCATTTATGAGATTATACTTGTAAGAATGAATTAATGTGTTTATTAACCCCGATCAGACTAACAAGTTAGAAATGTACATTTTCTGAATTTTCTTTCTAACCTTTCCAGGGCTGAGCTAGAAGCAGTGGACTCCATTCACTCCACTGGCTTTCGGAGTTCACTTCATCCCGGGCTCGAACCTGCACCTGGTGGAGGTGGCCAGCCAGGGCATCAAATATTATGACTGAATTCTCCTCAGAGTAGATCTAATTGAACGAGAAACAGATGTGAAGATCATAAATGATAAAAGCAGTAAACAGGAAGGAAAGCTGATGATGCAATGGTGGCTTCACATGAACTAGCAAAAAGAAACTGCTTGGTCAACAAATTTCTTATTGTTCCTGACCTTAGTGTGTATGTTGTGTGGGGCTATTAGTTTCAATTTCTAGTAAAATGTGGGAAACTACCGTTGTAATTTAGTTAATACAGCCCATATACAATTTGTCAGTTTAACATGTTGCTCCAATATGACCCAGATGGTGCCCCCATCAACTCTGAAATGTGACCTTTGGCCTTGTTTACTAACCTCTGACCAGTATATAGAGCCCCGTGGCCTGTATCTGATCTGAAACACTAGGGGGAAAGCATCATGCAGCGGCCATGATGAGGGAAAGTTCCATGACACAGTCAACCTCTTAGGATAGCCTTCTATTTCCTTCACCAAAACGGACTCTGGAGGGTCTGGTTTCACTGAAAAAATAAGACAAATAGAAAGAAATAAAACTGGATTTAACCACAGTTAATTTTACTGTGACTGGCATGTTGTAAAGTATTGAAAAGTAATAAGATACACTTAAAAAAATATATCAAAATGAGAAGGAACAAAGAAACACCAGTTAAAACACTGATTCAGAAAATGATTCTTTAAATTCTATCTGAAAAACTATTTCTCAATTCACCTCATAGTACAAGTAGTATCCTTAAATTTTCAATGCCATTAGTTTTGTTCCTCAGACTCTTAGGTCTGTCTTTGTTTTAAACATATGTATACCACTGTATTGAAAAGAATGCAGAGGCTGAGAAAAACAGTGTGGCACACCAGTCACCAGGCTCTGCTGAAGAACGGCAAGAATGTCGTACAGACAGATAAGCAGCAAAACATCATGACTGAGGTCATTATATAAGCACCAAAGCGGTACATTTATAATAGTAGCTGGGAAAAACTATGTGCAGCATTAGACATTGTAATACGTTGTACTGCATTCAGTTGTGCAAAATAACAAAACAGATTTATTAATATATTGCACTTATTACACTACTACTCCACTACTTCTTGTAAGCAAAAAAACCTTTGACGTACTCAGTATATGAAGTATTATTATGGATTAAGGTACTCAGCAGTACACAAAGTACTCACAATAAGCCCTACATTTATCCACCTTCACAACTTCACTAACTTGAAAACAAGCCATTTCAAATGAGTGTAATGTTGTAACTGAAAAATATGAGAGTGGACAGGGGTAGAAATATTTTCAGCCAATCAAAGCAGTAGTATTTTAGAATAATACTACAGCAGAGTATTTCAATAGACCTGGATGTAGAGGTGTGAAAACAAGACAAATGTATAAAAAGTAAATTTTTTTCAGGAAAATCCCCAGTATGCTTTATAGACACCCCATAGTCCTATTAATTAGATGCAACAAAAAAAATAAACAAAAACCTAATCCCCCGATTCCCATGTGTGTGTGTATTTCACATGAACTTACATAGCTCATGTAACTTAAATTGGGCAAATGTTGTTTCAGACCCAAGGGAATTGGTTTCTGTGATTCTAAGGGTATGCATAGTCTGCCAGAACGCGGGGTGATCGATGTCACACTGCTTGCGGATGACGTCCAAGACACACGGCCTCCACTCGTGACCATTCCCCCTTGAAAACAAGAAAAAATATGTTGCATTTGTTTGGTTGGGTAACAGACAAGTGATGTTTGTGCTGAAGAAGACAAAAAGTTTCCACGAAGTGCTTTCTGTCATGTTAGAGAAAGGCAGAGTGAAGAAAGGAGCCAGAGAAAGCCAGACTCACTATACTTAGCACATTCAGAATGTAACTATGTGGCAAACACACTATTTTTAGTCTCTTCATATCCCATTCTGAATTTGGCCTAGGGTGTTGCTCTTCAAGTTGCAGTAACTGGCTCTTACCTGAAGGAGGCATTGTACTTTGCTGGTAGGAAGGTCTTGACAGATTCCACCCAAGAGCAGCGAACGTACGTGTGATTGGGCACTTGACAGGAAATGCTCAGTAGCCCAGGGGAACCTGGGAAACGGGAGTCAGAAAATGCTCATTATCAGGGAACACGGGGAGTTAAGATCTTTTTTACAAAGCACTTGTAAGATGTCTGTCTTGTCTAACACAGTGCTGATCTCTACGTTGAAGCTAAATTATTTCAGGAGAGGCTTGGCCTGTATCATGAAAAACTCCCTGTCCCTAAAAAGGAAGCTCACTTAGGGAGCTGCTTCCTGTTTGAGACAGTAACAGGAAATAGTGGGCTTTGTCTATGTGACGGCCGATAAGACCCGTTTCCTCTGAGGACCAGTGACACTGTTCTGATTATTGTTACTTATAAGATGTCTTATAGACAGAGGATCAGTGGAAATTAAACACGGAAAGTAGAACCCCATCCATAAAAAGCTGGAGAGAATGAAATGACAGCAACGACAGTCAAGAGGGAGATGAGAATGTCTGAGTGGGAATCTCTTTTATGGATTTATAATGTTTTATCTAAATAAGGGACTAAACTGTGAGGAACTGGGATAAGGTCTTCTAATGTAGGAGCAAAAGCACAGGAGACACAGGCTGCAGAGTAATTTTTTAAGCTCCATTTGAATGGGAAAACAACAAATGTACAACAGAGCTGGTAAAATGTAATAATTCAGTAACAAATTTAGGCAGCATGAGCCTCAACGACTTACGTCCCAGCCTGAGCTTGACAGAGTGCAGGAGAAGCCCCTCATTGTCATAGCAGCTGTAGTTGCCCTGTGCCGAGTGGTCGACATGCAGCAAGACCAAGGCCCCATCCAACATCAATTTGTGCCATGGCAGCGCTAAGCTGTGGTTGAGATACCACACCACAGGCACCCTGGTCGAGAACATTTCAGAATTTAGTTTTTATGCTTTTGAGGACTTTGCTCACGAAAACTATAAATCCTGTGCTCAAACCAATGACCAAACTAAAACATAGGTTTTTAAGGACACTATCATCTGCATCAAATACTAAAATATGTATATTACAACGTTCATTTCATAAGCGTCTAATTAGCATTATTCTATGTTATTCACCATCAGCAAATCCCTTGAACAAACCACAACTAACAGGATAGTGGCGCTCAAGGGAATAAACTATGTCAGGCATTGACTACATAGCCAAAGCATATAGTATGATCAATGCTTTGATTTTTTTGTGCTTCATGTATTTATAGTTTACTGACTTATCTTCTTTCAGCAATGGTTTAGCTGATGTTCACTGTTTGCCGTTATAAAAAAACGTACGTAAAAAAAAAAAAAAATGTATTTAAATAATTTCTTTCCTTACCCAATTTTTGACTGCCCACATGCCAGTGTCACATTTGACTCCAAACGCCCATACTGCACATCTGACACTGCAAACAAAGACACCACTTAAAATATTACAGCACATGTCTGGCTTACAAAATCTGCTCATTGCACATTCTGATATACTGTGTGTCCACATTGCCTATATTAATGTGATTTAAGAGCCACCATTTAGAGTAGACTCAACAGTATCACAATAACATAACCATACAAGGTTAGGGATCCACCAGACATTAGGCAGAGGAGAATTTGGCACACAGTATACAGCTACTTCAGTGTGTTTGATTTTTCCTTAATGTTTATTATTACTGCAATTAAAATACAATTATTGTGTATGATTACATCCTCTTTGAGACCTCCAAAAAGAGAAGCAGTTAAGCATTTTAAGAAGATAGCAACAGGACATATATCCAAACTATACTAGAAATATGTTTCATATTAACACTGGCTAGATAGTGTACTGATCCCACTGTGAAACAAATCCAAAATCTGCTAATTTGCACAGCCTTGGCCTGTTTCTTATTTACTGTCTTAATTTCCTGTAAGACGTTTTCACTGACAATGGAACATTGGACACCATGTTGTAAAGTTAGGGCTCCCTGCCCTAACTTCAGAAAGGCCCAAACTAAACAAGTGACTGGAGTGCTATGAACACTGGAATTGAACATAATACACCAAGACAAACAGTGTACCTTGTTCAGTCCTTAGTCTTCCAAAATATTCACATTCAGGGAGAAGTGAGGCACATTTCTCAATCACATATGGGGAAACTTTTAAAATGGATTGGATTCACCTCATTTAGATGTTTTCACTTCACAGTAGTAAATCCACTGTGGTTATTGTAAGTAGTGTGTATGCTGTAGATTTGAAAGACGATGGCCTTTAAAGGTGAACACAGCATGTTTTGAGACTTTTGTTTATTTTTAATAATTTCTGATACAAATTGTATATCTACCAATGCAAACTCTCAGATTTCTGTCTCCACCCTTATACAATGAAGACAAATGGAATTTTGTTTATGCTCATATCATTACCACATTTGAAAACTCAACAAGAACAATATCATGATTTCTCATCAAACATACATACCCTGCAGTTTGCATTTTCAATTGGAAAGCATGCATATTCATGAATATCAGCATTGCTAAAAATGAAGGAAAAAAGCTGAGTTTGGACTGGTGTTAATGAGCAGAAAAGCCAACTGTATCAGTAACTTAGAGGAAAAGATAAAAGCTGCATGTCCATTTGCTATCACACAAAATTGGACTAGGAGTGGAAGGATTCCCAGAGAGCCCTGATAGGAGTGTAAATTTTAAGGAATAATAAATACAGGGTATATTTGAGCAAATATTTGTGGTGGCTGTAGTAATGTGCAAAGCTGATATTCTACTTGTATGTGAGCGTATATGTGTGCATGTTTAGCTTGGCCCCATAACATGAAGGCTGGCATTTACAGCAGAACTGTGTGGAAAAGCTTCACTTTGGCTGTCATTCAGCCACGTACACACCTTACTTAATTGTAAACCACAATCCCTCAGGTATGCACTCTCTGCTGACCCCAGGGTAATTATATTATAGTGTGTGTATATAAAGTGGCATCACAAAGATAACTCAAATGTTTTTTGTCAAGAAAATATCAATGCTTAGGTAAGGAATCATGCAGGTAGAGGATTTGAGACATTTCAAGAATGTTCATCATACAAGACACTATTTCTAAACTTGACCTAATAAGACAGCTGTTATGTATGTGACTATGAGCTAAGTTGCGTGACGACATAAAGACACAAACTGTGTTGTTCTGTGTTGCTACAAAGTATGACTTTTTTTTTATTTGAAAAGTATGACTATTTAAATAATTGTATAATCTTAGTGGCTCAGATCTGGAAACATGGTAGCATCTAAATAGATGAATACAAAGAGACAGATATGCAAACAAAACTCCAGCTGAGCTTAATTATGTAAACTGCTTAATGAGAAGTGAAACTAATATGAGCACACCACCAATTCCAGTTATACTCCCTCACAGTAGGATTGAGCAGTTTGAAGAAAAAAAATATCCAATTAAAATTTTTCTTACCAATATTGCAGTTGTGATCATTTTCTATAAATAAAACTACAGGAATGTAAAATATACCTATAAGATTATGCTAATTTTTAGGTGACAAGATAAAAACTTGCTTTTTGTGAAATGTTATCTGGAACATCTTGAAATTCCCTCTACCAGATGTCTGATATTTATACTCAACAAGTCTGCACATTCAAACTGCAATTGTGATAAATCCACAATTGATTAATCAGTCCAATCTTACTGCAGAGAAAAGCAACCATACAAGCAGGCAACTACAGTGAGTGAAATTCCTCAAAAATCAAAGTTTCCTTAACTTAAAGAAAACGGTAAATCCATTAAATCTGTCTCTTCATTTCACCATGTCAATCTTTCCCACTATCACAGTTTTAGTCAATCCTTCTCTTGCCAGTTTAACCAGATTTTCTTTTCCCTTTAGCCACCAAATACATACACACACACACACACACACACACACACACACACACGCGCGCGCGCACACACACACACACACACACACACACACACACACACACACACACACACACACACACACACACACACACACACACACACACACACACACACACACACAAAATGCCCTACCTCTGTTTCTGTGTGTATGTTACCTGGGGCCTTGGTGTAGTGCAAAGTGTTGGCTGGTCTGAATGTGTGTATTCATGTTTTATTGGCAGTGAAGTACATTATTCCCGAAACCCGCAGCATTCCACTCATATCTGATTCTACCTCTGGCAAGAGGGCCCAGATGTGAACACACATATACACACATAAAACCATACACATTTAACCACACTCTCAGACACTAATGTGTAAAGGAAGGCTTAAAGTTTCTCCTGACATTGAAATATGATGGCAGGGTAGACAGAAATTGCAAGCTGGATGAAACTCAGTACATTACAAACAATGAAGACTGTAGAGTTCCTGTACAATAAAATTAATGGGAAGGGAAATTTTTTGACAGTTTCACCTGAATGCCTAATGATGGGTCTTCTTATTATTGAAGTGACTCATTTGTTAAATTTCAGAAAGAAAGAACAGAAAAATTCAAACAAAGTAAAAAAAGATGTCAAAAAAAGAGAAAGGAGAAAAAGATTTCTTATGATGCAGATCTATGAAGTGATGTGGGAACCTTTGACAATAGAATTGTAGAAAATAAAATTCCCTCAATTAAACAAACAAACAAGTATTAACTATTAAAACAAAAGTTGCAAAATGAGGTCTCTTATCAAGGTTCTGTAAATTTTGGATGTGTCCCTTTTCCTTTCTTCTGCAGCAGTTTAAGATACCATAAGTACTTTGACTTAAGATAAATCACGAATGCCCAAAATAGTTCAAAGGAATCCATGTCTGATCTTTAACAGAATGTGTTTGGTACGTGTGTGTGTGTGTGTGTGTGTGTGTGTGTGTACTTGTATAAATAAGAGTATGCCCATTCAATTTTGTGTGTTTCCTTTAAATACAACATATAAAAATGTGAATTTCTGTGTGGTGTGCATGCATATGTGCACATTACCTTCATCAGTCCAAATCTGAGCACAACTGGGACGCAGTGACCAAGATAAAAACCAGACGACTGTCAGACACAGAGGACTGGACAAAAGGCCTGGCATCTACACAGAGAGAGAGGGGAGAGAGAGATTTGGGAAAGGAGGAGGTATAATGATTAGGAGTTATTTTAAAACCTAAAAGGCCGTAAGCATTATTAGCAACACCAACAGCAGCAGCAGCATCATCATTTTGAGTCCATTTTATGGAACTAACTAGATACGAAGAAAAAATGTTTCAGAGAACAGCCCAAATTGCTCAATTCTTTGGTCAATTTCCTGTCAGTAGCAACTTCATACAAATATAAAATTGCATGATGCATCTGTACCTGCATTTCCTTAGTACTGAAAACTTCACATAAAGTCAACAATCCATGACAATCTCTCACCTGTGGAAATGTTAGCAAGAGCCTTTCTCAAAATTAAAAACACATTTCCCATATAAAAATACAAGGGAAATGTTTCCACTAGCTTAAATTTTGCCCAGAAACCCTGGCTAAAGTAAAGATTTGGAGCCACTTGTGCTGTAAATAACTTTAACAGAGTTCCTATCTTATCTAACCAAGAAGTGCATTAAAGGTAGAGGTCAATAAAGTAGATACAAAAGTGTACGTCATCCATTTCCCTCTTTACAAGTCAGGGTAAAAAAATGAAGACGTCTATGCATGGCATTTAGAGCAAAAACATGACTAGGGGTCTACAGCAAAACCGGCAGACCAGCACATCTGTTTAAGCACAGTGGCAATAAGATGTAAACTCTAACATCACACTAACATTAAGTGATACACCAGGTTTGTGTATAAGCAAACTAAGATTTATTCAACACTAAACCCAAAAGCACAGCTGAGACTGATTTATGTTTATGGAACATTTTTGAAAAATAGTGTGAACAGGACATAAGCCATGCATTGTACACAGTTTCATTCAGTGGGCATATTGTGATGATTGATGATCAGTTTTTACATTACCAAACCTTCAGTTATAACGGTAAGAGTGAATATTCTGTATATTACAGTATATAGAAATAAACAACTACACTATTGTTAATAGTGTCATGGAGTTATGAGTGTGTGATTTGATGCTGCTGACATTTTTATCCTCAGGGGACGTTTACAACAGAGAATTCATAACTGACAACCTGCAACACTGTATGTATGCATGTGTTTCGCCTTTTTCCACTCACTGTCACACATGCAAACACTATTTACTTATTCCATTATCTATGAATAGGGCAGCTCTGATTAAAGCTCAAAACATATAAACATAAGTGAGAGAGAGAGACTAAAATGAGTGTATGAATGTGAAGAAGAGCAAATGAACACATGGGGTGTGTTTGTGAAATATTTAGCTCAGAGTCACACACCTAATGCCAAACACATTTATCTCTGGTGCCACTTTTCTTTATAGAGCTGCATGTGAGATATCCTCAGGAGAAAAATGTCAACACTTATTGAATTACAGCTCTAAATGGACTCTCTCTAAAGGGAGATGAAAGGCTAATAAAAATGGGGTGGTTACATCTTTAGAGCCATGTATTTCCTGTTCAAACTGTGTTACTAAGCTGGAGTCAAAACTCACAGTGGATCTGCTTCACTGTTGTGCTTCTTTTCCAACTATCCCTGCCCTTGCAGCTTCTGATTGGCTGAACTCACCTGATCCAGGTAATCAGCCGAATTAACAATCCTAGGCACTAACTTAATCAAGTGCTGTCAACCACAAAAATAAAAAAATATGAAAACAGCATGGACATAAAAATCCTGCTTTAAAACAACTTAAAATATATCAATATGTATTTAAACTTTTTCTGCACGTAAGAGTGAGAAATTAGTTTTGTGCATGATTCATCAGGTTTCGTGATCAGGAGAGAGATTAAAGGACTCTGCATACATTAGTGTAGTGAAATATGATATGAGAAAATACTGCACAAACACAAAGTTTTACAAAAGTATAAGTACTCTGGAGAAGTTTTAGGCATTTTAGATGTTTTAGATTCTTATCACACAACACCATCACGTGTCCGATTGATCCCAGGTTCATTGTGCAGGACAATAAGCTCATAAAGAATCCACTACAATTAATAAAGAACCATTTTCAGAGGTAAGAAGAACCAGGAGTCCTACAGCAGATGGTCTGATTCCCAGAGAGCCCTGATCTCTGCAGGAGTCAGTCTGGGATCATATGAAGATACAGAAACACTGGGACAGTCTGCAAAGTCGGTGCTGCAAAGTACCAGGAGAAATTTTATAGTGCCTAAAACGTTTGCACTTTACTGCACAAATATGTTTTCACAGATTAAATCCATGTGTAATCCACAAGCAGTAGCAGCATGCTACTGTCGCAGAAAACAGTGTTTTATAGTGCTTTAAAAATTGCATTTTTCTCTGACACTACAGATCATCTTAGTACACTGCTTGAATTGTTCAAATCTGTGTTTCTACAGAGCCAGACATTTTCTGTGGGCTGACTAATAGTCAGCACACAGCAGCAGAAGCCCACTTCTTTTATTTGTACAGAAGCTGGATTTCTTTCAGTGTTAAAGAGTTCTGCTTCACAAAGAGCAAACTGGAGGATGAGTGACGAGCTGAGGAGGCTGAAGATAAGTGACTGGTCTGGACTCTTAAAGCACATAAAACATGAATACGTATTACATACAGAAAGGACAGTAGGCAAATAAATTGAGGGTTGAATTCATTGCCTACAACTGTGGTGCAGGGATGGTTTTTATTGTTTTTAGATACAGCCTAGTACAACATACTCAACATATTCAATGGGGAATCCCACAAGAAGCCAACAAAAGCTGCTCTCACTGACTCAATTCCTTTTAGACTCCAACCAGCCATCAACTCTTTCATTGACAGTCTGTCTTATTTGAGCTTTTATGCCTTTCCATACAAAGCCCAAAAGACCCTTTAGTTCTACTCCATGTTGTTTCATACTGACTTCTTACAAATAAAGTAAGATTTGTACACAAAATTTACATGTATTTATACTGAACTTTTTTGCCAGCTTTACTCTAATATGCTTATTATCCTAGAACTGGAACTGGACCTCATATAGACAGCTAGAAATAGAAGATCGAAACAAGGGTGTGTACCACAAATCATCGGATAATACCAAATAGTGATGTTACGTTCGTCAAAACACAAAGTCACACTCAAAGATGACACACCTGTTTAACTTCTTTTAACCTACTAAATACTTGCAGCCAAACCTGCATTACCCTGCCTACCAAATGCAGGTTTTGACAGAACTATAATACAGGTCGCTGTGTGATTCTGGGCTACTCATATACATGATGATTTGATAGGAGCCACTTTAAAATATCCACCTTGACATTAAACCAATAACCTCTGGTTCTTGGCAGCTCTGTAAGCACGAGGTGTCCCTACCATCAGATCATCACCATAAAATAAATACATTAATCACTTCGACAGGGGAACACGGTGTAATGTTTGGCTCATGTGGCTCAAGTGCTGTGAGGCTGCCATCTAAACAGTAGTGACAATGTGCTTGGTGAATTTGAGACAGGCTCGTGACATTTGGCTTCAGCAGATGGGATGCTCTGAGACAAAAGAGAGTCAGGAAAACTAAGAAGGACTTTAAAAAAAAAAAAAAAAAAAAATTGTAATATGTCACTAAGTGGTCCAAACACAGTACAGGCCAAAACACACCTGCAGTATATGACGGCCATCAAACCATGTGACATATGTCACCTGTTTAAATCCACACCAGTGGTCAATTTAGGAAATCTTGCTTTCTATCCCATTACATAATTAAGTACTACACATTAGTACACAATGGGGGCAGTCGTGGCCTAATGGATAGGGAATTGGACTTGTAACCCGAAAGTTGCGGGCAGAGTGAACAGCCAGCGCCCTGTCCACCCTCAATACCATGACTGAGGTGAGACCCTTGAGCAAGGCACCGGACCCCCAACTGCTCCCCGGGCGCCACAGCACTGGCTGCCCACTGCCCCCGGTGTGTGTGCATGGTGTGTTTGTGTGTTCACTACTGTGTGTGTGCACTCTGGGTGGTAATAGAATTTCCCCAGTGTGGGACTAGTAAGGGAATTAAGTTAAGTACTGTACTCCCAATTCCATTGAATTTTTCCATGTCTTAACTTAATTTGTTCAGTCCGTTCTGACACTAGCTCAGCTGACAGTTAACAAGTTTGACCTCACTAAATAAACACCAACAACTTAACTGCTGTGAGAAAAAAAAACATGGTCCATTCATCATCACAGCATTGGTCAATCTAATGGTCTGTCTAATTCACTTTTCCCCAGCTTTCAGAACATATTTTAGCAATTTAAAAAATACACACACATGTACCACATTACTAAATTACACAAAGGTTCACCACCGTTTCCAGTGAAGTGATTCA
This sequence comes from Mastacembelus armatus, assembly GCF_900324485.2. Taxonomy (NCBI): domain Eukaryota; kingdom Metazoa; phylum Chordata; class Actinopteri; order Synbranchiformes; family Mastacembelidae; genus Mastacembelus; species Mastacembelus armatus. Next base: position 7,821,817 of record NC_046644.1, on the reverse strand, counting down.
TATGTATCTGCCAAAAAACACCTACAGTGGCTTACCCCCCCCCCCCCAAAAAAAATCTACACAAACATACTGAAAAATTAAGGTAGCAAAGGAAAACACCATTTCCACCGGTCTCTTATGATGTTGCATGGTAATGTTACATTCACCACTACAGCACTGCAACTTCACACTGCGCACTCAGCAATTTAGAATCTCACTGACTCCTGTCTCCTTCACTTGCTTACATTCCTCATCTCTGTCATGTTTTCTTAAGCCTCATAGCTTTCAGTACAGTCTGTACCTGCATCCCAGCTAGCACACGGGTAACTACAGTGTTCACAGGACTGTGCACAAAGTGTCATCTGGGTTTTCAGTCTTAAATAGTCACACTAGAGGGTAAAAAAAAAAAAAAAAAAAAATTGGATAATGAATCAAAGAGCATCAAAGTGTGTATGAAAACTTACCAAACAGTTTGTGAAGCATAATGCACCACTCCAAATCCATCTACCAATAAATCATTAGCTATTAATAACTTAGAATTTTAGCTTTATTGTGGAGAGGTGTTTGGAACATATGAGTCAGTGAGAAAGTGGAATATTCTGCATTAGTGTTCTGAGATTTCTTAAGATGCTTTGATACACGTTTGCTATGATTTCATTGTCATGAACCCAAGCACACTACAGCAAACTGTTTTGGGCCACATTTTAAGCCCAAAGGTGAAGTTTTGATACAGAAAAATAGAGAGCAGATGTTAATTTGCTCCTGTGTGTTCAACTAGAATGTCACTGCTATGACCTCTGAAATTCTCATTGCTGGGACTTTTATATTCCGTGCAATAAAAAAAGAAGTACTTTCTGCCTCCAGAAATTCTTGAAAAAGCAGTAAATATTTGTTGAATGGCTTCAATGGGTAAATGCCGGTCTGCAAAGTCTAGCCTGATGGTAAATACCAAGGACACTGTTTTCACAAGCACCACTTTAAGCTTGTGTCTCTTACTTTTTTAGACCTTGACACACATGTTTTTCCACTCTACTCTGCAGTCCGTCCCTGACTACATTTTCCATCCCACTAATGCTAAAATGTTCAAGGTTCAGTAAACATATTTATGTCATACTTTATAATGGTTTATCCTCTCCCCCTTCTGCTTCCCTCTAGAGTAACTAGAGATCAAAAAATGCAGGCTCCGTCTCCATCTGCCTCCCCACACTTTCTTCACTCCTGTGTAATTTTTTTTATTCCATCATTTCCCATTTTCTTATATCTCTGCCTCCTCCTAACATACTAAGAGGGCTTTTTTTTATCCCTCCCTGCCTGTTTTTTTGCACAGGCATGCTTTATTTTCCATCACTAATGCCAAACAGTACAAGGTTCAGTAAACATATTTACACAAAGTTCGCTAATTATCCTTCACTAACACTTGGAACAATGCTGTCCACTGAGAGCAATGTGCTAATCTGTCCGCTTGCCCCTGAGCAGCATGTTCCTGCTCATACTTGAGTGTCAGTTGATCTGATGCATGTGTTTTTTGTTTTCAAGTAACCCAGCTGTCTTTGCATTGTGGGTTTGTTCTTAGTGTGCACACATTTAGAAAATGCAGCATGTATAGACTGACTATCTCAGGTTCCACCCCAAAATTAGAGCTATTACTGGCAGGTGGCCACACTTGAGGATCACCAAATCAGCATATTTGATCTCCAACCATGTTCCTACAGGCCAAAGAAAAGACAAAACTGGGGATCCTGGGTTAGTTACAGTAAACTAAAGAATGTGGTGTTCATTTCCCCTTGTTATTTTTTGTGTGGGGAAAATTTGCCATTTTCAAGTATACAAACAAGTTTTGAATTTTAGTGCGGTAGGTTGTTTTGGTGTGATGTACTGGACAGAAACAGTTGAAAGTTCTGAGATATGACTAAGAGGAAAAGAAAGAAAAATAAAAAAAAGAGAAAGTCCTCTTTCATCTCTGCTGTGTAAGTGTTATCTGATTTCTGGGAAGAAAGTTTTAAAGCACTACTGTCCAAGGTTTCTCATTGTTTTAGTTAAAATCACAAAAAGGGGAAAAAAAAAAAAAAAAAAGAGCAGCATATCATATCCCTCAAATGGAACCCAACTCATTTTCTCAGGTTAAATTCTAGTGTCAGATATTTTTAGTTCTACACTCAAATTAAATGTCAACTCAAACAGAGTTTTTAAAGTGCTCGATTCAGTTCTCGATTCAGAGAAAGTCAAACCCACACACATTAGATGGTTTTCCTCTGATGCGGAAGAAACAAAGTAGTAAAGCAATGACAGTTCAGAAGAGCCAGTGAAGGCACAGCTGCACACACCGTATCAAAGTAATACCAAAACTCCCTCTGGAAGCCACACCAGTACTGGGATCTCTACAAGCCTGATAATACCACAAACCACGTTCCCTCGGCAGCTGGAGGTGGTCTTTTTGAAGCTAAATGTGAAAAACCACACTTCTCATTCAGTGTAAACATACCCATGGTGCTAAGGTACCTGCACAGTGTTAAGGATCCAAATTCTTATCCTCACTCATTTCACCAGTTACTGGAAAAACAATGGCCACTGCTTAATAGTCACCATGTTATGCATTATAACTGCCAATATTGCACCAACGACACCAAAGACCTCTGTGAGCTTCTCCAGTTTCAACACTGTCTTCCCAAGGGCTGTGTGAGAGTGCAGGTGTGTGCGTCTTCTCACAAGCCTATTTTGTGACTCATCCCAACTCGTCACCTTTGTACTGTAACTCTTCCAGCGAGGCCCAGAACAGACAGGGGAATGAATATTGTCACTAGGGATGCACCAAAAATGCAAATATTCCCACATGGAGACAAAAGAGGCACAGCCCAAACGCCCCAAACAAAGTTTGCTCTTGTAAATAAGACTGCTTCTCCTTTTGGATACAAATCTACACTAGAACCACAACCAGAGTGATTAAAAATTGTAAAAACAGAAGATATTCACAATAATCAGAAACAGCAGTGCGTAGGAAAGGCAAAAGTAGAAGTGACTTATTTTTTGCCAAGAGACATTCCAGAGTTGATGACAAAAAGGGCTTCATAGTAAAATGAAGTGTGAGCACACTGATGGTGAGTAATTCGATCCAAAAGCACACTCTTTTAGCTGGTCCTCTCTGTGGCAGCACAATCCCACATGGTGAGTCACTGACACTCTGGCATGCCACTGCACATTCAGTCAGCTTTACAAGAGAAAAGTTAGACAGTGAGAAGGAAGAAAATAAAAAACAGGGAGGGGGGAAGAGAAAAAATTAAGAACTTAAATACTGGCTAAACTTCTCAGAAATGTACATTAAGACTTAAAGATGCTCAAAAACAGGCTAATAAGAATATGTGCAATCATCTCTAGTCAGATTAAAGTTTATTTAGTCAAACTGGTTTCTAACATCATTGTCTGTAAGCACACACCGACACACACTCACATCCACACATACACTGTTCTACGCTCCCTGTGACATAAATTACTACAGGATGTCCTGTTCATGAGCACAAGTCATTAGCAGTTATGTCATAAATTAAAGATTAACGAAGACTGATGTCTAATTAAGTCTACAAAACTTGATCATCTGTGTCTATACGTGTGTCTATTTGTGTGTTCCCATTGTGTGTTCCCATTGTGTGTACCTGTGCTTAAGACTTCGGAAATGATGACAAGTTGAGGAATTAGCTAACAAGCTAAGTGGTACAAATGTGCATGTAAGTGTAAGACAGCACAGTATGACCAGTGTCTACTCTGTGTGTGTGTGTGTGTGCGTGTGTGTGCGTTTGTGTATAAGCACTAAACCAACACCATGGAGAGGTCCAGGCAAGATGGTGTGGGTGGACTACAATGGCACTGGTGTTTACTCAGGTCACTATGGCAACCACTGCACACAGTCCGTCTGACCTTTCCAGGCGATAACAACACTGCTGACTGACGTGTGTGTGTGTGTGTGTGTGCGTGTGTGTCCTCTGCATTTCCATATGTGAAGCTCAGTGAAAGCCTTGATTGTAGTATATTTGGGCATACATGTATTGCTACCTATGCCTGTCTGTATTTTATGGTGAAACCACTTTTAAATATGTAGATATCACTTGTTCCCTCTGTTGGCCATGGTTACTTCTCTTGAACCCTTTCAATTTTCTGCCACAATCCTGGTCTCATCTGAAGGGTTATTCTTTGGGAATACCGAGACAGATGCACAAAAAAATGGTTTGCTTGCTTTTGCTGTTTTTATTTATTCTACCTTATTTGTTTTTCAGGTTTTTTTAAATGCATTCCTGTGTCAAAATAACTGTAGGTGCAGTAACATCGGGATCTAAAAATGATTTACACGGGTAAAACTGTGACACTGATTTCTTTCAAGTTAGTTTATTAGTTAGTCAAGATTTTGAAGGATTCAGAAATGAGGGTAAGACCCTCATCCTGTCATCATTTGAAACTGATAAATTTTAAAAAGGCCTTAATAGATGTTACCATAACTATATAGACAATATTTATTTTTCTTGTGTTTTTTCACTTCCTTTAACTTGAAGTGTGAGAACATAAACAGTTGATGATTTTCAAGTAATCTTCTTTATTTTTATTTATGAAAATTTGTAAAGGCTGAAAACTGTAAACATAAAAAATGTGGGAAAAAAGACAAAAGGCACGCAATTACCAGTTAACCATGTGTTAGTGTCATTTTTCTGTTAATATCATTGTGTTTATAACATCAGTTATGTTGGCTAGTAAACATATATGTGTTAAGATGGAAATTTAAGACTTGATACATGACTTGGACTCCAACCTCAAAGACTAGGATTGCACCCCAATTCAGACTTTGGACTTGACTCAGGATGTGTCAGTTTGCACTGTGCCTGAGCACGTTTGAACCCCAAAGTCCAGTTCACTAGACTAGTATGAGTGCTCCGAACTGTGCCCTGGCCCAAATGAAGATGCAGGTCTGGGTACAGTTCAGCTGGTACGCACAGTGTGATCTCTAACAACACTGTGCTATGCCAGAGCGCTTCTCTTTAGCTACATCGCTGTGGCCTAAGCGTGCTATGGCCCGGATCATTTGAAGTGCAGTGTGAGTGCAGGCCAGCGAAGAGTCAGGCAGGGGAGCAATTGTGCTCAGGCATGGTACAAGGCAACCATGTCTAATGTGAGAACACTCTCATACTTGCATTTTGCAAATCATGAACATCTCTGGTCTGTTACCAATTACATTTACCTATTTCAGCTGCTATTCTATTCTGTCTGCTCCTTCTCTCTTTCTGCCTTATTGCAGTAATAAAGTATTAGTGTCTGCTATGACTCATGTAGTCAGGTCTTATTGTCTCATCAGAAAGGTGTCAACACATAAGAGACAAGAGTTCACACAATATTTGATTTTGTTCAAACCCTACAATTCCATTTGTCCATTAGTCCAGGGGATAACACTGTCAAGCACAAGAGCAAAGACCAAATTTGCTCAATAGTACATTGCTCAATAATAGATTTACTAGAAAAAAGAAAAAAAACTTATTTCAAGCATATTTTGGAGATAAAAACAACATTTGTTTTTCGCAGTGACTGATGACAATTTCAGAAGAAGAATTATAAAAGAAAATCTTGTCAAGCTCCAGTGTTACACAGGTTGTCAGAAGGGTCAATGTGTTCAGTACTGAGCTGGTTCACTCTGCAGGATAATCTGATCAACTGTCAACCTAAGGGGGAAACACTTTGCCCTAATTGTTGGTCAGTCTACAATAAATGGTGCTCTGAGTCTCTCTGAGAGCAGACTAATCCGAGAGAATGAGAGTTTAAAACAAAAAGGAAGAAAACCACAGAAGACAGAGATAAAACGAGACGCAGAGAGAAAGATGAATGTTATTAGTATCGAGCATTGTTGAGAAAAAGGCAGACAAAGGGTTGATAAGGCTTTTGAAATCAAAATCACTGAATGTGGACAGACCCTTTGAGCACATGAGATAAGTAAACAATTGAAGTGGAAAAATGAGCTGTGTTCCTTAGAGGGATAAGAACAAGTGATAAGCATAGGAAATCTGTTAACAAGGAAGCCAATGTTGCACTAGAAATATTTGGTGAGCTAAGGTGGATACAAGCTACAGGAAGGTAGAACACTACATTGCTAATACAGGATAAATATATAAAGTCAGTCTTCTGCAATAGCTCCAACCGTATACAAAAAAATAAATGCACAACAGATTAACCTACACATGCTTTAAGCCATACTAAACACTGAAAACAGAGAAATGGATCCTATAAAATCTAAACCTTCAACTATCTAGCAGTGAAGCTGCTGGGCTTATTTTCAATTTTTGCCTAAATACACGGGGAATAATGGCTGCCATGTGTGTTCAGAGATATACACATGGCAGCCACTGACCATGCCTAGAGTATGTGTGAGAGTAGAATTTTACCACACACATATGTGCGCATATGAGTATTGATTACATATACAAACACACAGAGGTGTGGGATAATGTCTTAAGTAATATTACAACTATTGTGTCAACAGTATCACACACCTGTACTGTACAGGTATGCAAATATGCATGTTGCTCGATGATGGACAAACTTTTGTTCAATACTATTGTTGTGAGGACATTTTGGCCAGTAAAAATGCAGACCTACATGTTTTTGAGGGTTAAGATTTAAATTTAGGAGTAATGTTAGAAAGTTTAGATTCGGGCTAGGGGTCAAGCATTATGTTGTGATGCTTAATATTAGGTTAAGGTGCTAGGGGATGCATTTTGTCAACAAGTGCCCTCACAAGTATAGCAAAAAAATGTGTGTGTAGCCACATTATCTTGGCCTCAGCTCTACAACGTTGGAATTTCCTCCAGCTCTGCTGCCAGGGCAAGATGGCTACCATATGCCAGCTATTCACACACATCAAAAACACACACACACACTTGAATGAAACCCACAATCCCATCTAGCACACAGGTTTGTAATGTAGCGTAGTGAAGTCAACTTCACATATAAACAAACACACAATGATATTCATAATGGGGTGAAAGCTGAACTAAAAACACACCAGCACATTTGCACACAAATATCCCTGACATGACATGGGTACATTGCTCATCAACACTGTAATAAAAAAAGAGACACTACACAAAACATGAATTAACCCACCTACACATGTGCACAGATTTGTTTTTGTCCTTCATGGGGACTTTATGCTGACTTTCATATGCTGGAGATTTAACCAACAAATTAACCATAATCACTACTCACCTTTACCCTATCACTAACTTCATGGTGGGGACAAATATTTGGTCCCCTCAAGAGAAGCAAGTCCGCACAATGTGAATGTGTAAAGGTTTTGGTCCCCACAGTTTGAGTCACACCACATGTGGATGTACACCTGAGGAAAGAGCAAAGTTAACCAGCAAGTGAATCTCAGATTTGATCCATGATGGTTGTGTAATAAATGTGGGTTCACAAAAGCTCTCATTTTCAATGAAACACTAACATTACTATATTCACAAGCTACATCTGCATATGCTGATCAACTTAAATTATGTGTTAACCCAAGCAAACTTTCTTTTCCTACTTGCTTGGCCAGTGTCTTCTTTTGAAGGAACTGGATGAATAATGAGGTGTCCATCAAGCATGTGATGCTTTGGCTTTCTGTGTGCATGATTCTTTGATTTGTTTATGCACAACAGACCATTTTAATAATACAGTTTGTCACTAAAATGGTAATGAGGCAAAACACTTTGGATTCACTGTTGATTCTGATAACAGTTCATATATCAAGGAATAAGGGCAACTCTGACAAATTTGAAGATTTGCTCTTTCTGTTAGGGTTGTATAAATATATTACATGATATATAAAAACACTGAAATAACCTTGGGTGGTAAAAAACCATCAGGTATAGATGGAGCACTTTTTGATATTTTATAGCATAGAAAATTATACCCTTAAAAATCCAACCTTTAATCAAAAACTAGTTCCAGTTGTCTGAGAAATAATGTTGCTGAGAATGAACTTAATATCGATATCTGTCTACCAAGGTACTCTTCTGGCAAGGAAACAAGTATGCAAATCCAATTAATGATTAATAACCAGTGATAAATAAAAGTACAGCGGATATTGGATATTCCCAGCCAAGGCCGTTAGCCTGGCATTCAGCTGAATTTCTATGGAGGTTCCTCTTTTTTCTACAGGAAATGTGCAGACATCTCGGGACTTATTAAATTCTGCAGCAATAAAGACTTATCCCTAACAGGAAGATTTGTGATGGAAGAGGAAGAGTTGTAGAAGTGTGAGGTATACTAGATGACAACTGCAGAACCTCAACCAGAAAAAGACAACCTTTGTAGTTGTTTATATTACACAACTTAGGAGGGATGTTTGAAAAAGAAAACACTATTGGCACACAGTGCCACAGTAAACATCACCATGTGCTAGTGTAAACCACAGTCAATCTGACTCTTCTGTCTCCTTTATGCAGTCACTCTCAGTCCCACTACTAACCACAGGATAGTAGTTAAATCTCCTAAGCAAACAGCAAAATGTTCACTTAAAGAAGCACACAATCAAACAATTCCTGTTGTTTCGGACAAAACATCGGTCACATTATTACTGTACAAGTGAACCACAGAAAGCACAGTTAGCAAACTTCTAACTGAAACACAAGATAAGTCTCTTTCCAAAGAAACCTACTTATAAATGACATCTAACAAATACACCAACCTCACATCCAAAATAGCAAAGTTTTGAACTGTAAATCATCAGAGTGGCAATAAAACTCTACCAACATTAACAACAATATGTGAATTTTGGCTGTATCTCGTTTTACAGATTACAAAATAAAGCTTCAGCTCCATAACTGATGCCATTCTCTTTAGCCTGAAGATAAGGTATAAGGTAAGGTAAGGTCTAACTGTATAAGTGACAGTGTTTGAACACTGAGATGAATGACTTGTACCCTTGACCTTTCACAACAAAAGCGCAACAAATGCAAAAGTGTGTAGAGCCAGCCTACTAATCCTGAATTCCTGGAGCTATACAATTATGTAGCTATTTCCAGAAACTTGGGGTGCCAGTATACTTTATCAGGGGTGCGTATCATGTGGTTGAATACTGTGAGAAACCCCAACCCCACACCACTCTGACGTCATGACAGGCCAGCTGTCCAGAGGTGAAAAGGGACCTTCACTTTTTGAAGACAACTTCCTTCCTCTGGCTCATTTTTCCATTTGTTACACAATAATTTATGACACTTTAATGTACACAGCTGACTGGAAACTGTCAGAAAGTGTGCACATTATCTTCATATGATATAGCTGCTCCCAGTATTGCTATCATTTTTTAGGACACTGTAATGCTTCCAGAAAATAGATATAAAAGATATGTAAGATGCTTCCAGCTCTGGTCTCTCATTAATCTACCAGAATAACATTGCTGAGCTTGTGGGACTAATTAGACAAGCGCGGTTTGGTTGGCAGTAAACAATGGCACCTCACTTTTTTTTTTCCCCAAAAAAAACTGAGGTGCATTTAATCTGAAATTAGAACATTAACTAAAACAAACACAGAAAAGCAAAATTTGGTGACATTAGTTCACAAGCTCTGTTTTTTATTTTAAAGAGTCAACAGGTGTTAACTGCTTGGACTATGTTTAGATAGAGTCAGCTGCCAGTTGTGGAATTATACTGTAAACCACAGCACTTTATAACTGTGGTGTGGAACATTTCATGGTGATAGTGTCCTCGTTAGGACTCCCAGTCATCTGTACTGACCTCAATATCTGTCAATGGATCTAACACTGTGCGTGGACAAATCACACAACAGACGATTATGATTGCATACACTGTAAGCAAGGGCAAGGATATTTTTGTATTCTAAGCTATGCTTTTTGCTTCAGTACCTGAAATATAGCAGAACAGTCAAGGCTGCTAGTAGCCAGAGGAAGATGATGTTCCAACAAACAGCTGCACTGACTGAGCCAGTGACCAGCTCTTTAAACATACACCCCCTCCCACCCACATCTGCTCTCTGTTATCCAACAAGGCCTTACACACAGGCAGACACAACCACAGGCGCATACACACATACACAAATCTTTGCTGTGCAATCAATTACCAGGCCTGCACAGCCAAACCATCATCAGAAACAGAACAAAAAAAAAAAAAAATCCAACATAGACAGAGGCAGCCAAAGACCAAAACATGGAAAGGAAGGACAAAGAATCCTTTCTTTTAGTAATTCTAAAATAAAATTACATTTTGTTATTTTTTAATGGTAATAATGTGGAACTGTGACTACATTACTAAAACAGCTGCTCTTGCTTTCTATGCTAATCAAACAGCTTAATTCAAACCACAGTAAATAGATAGGCCATGTGTCATCTCATGGCTCATTGTCAAAACCTGAAAAAAATTATATCAAATGCATGGACACACACCAGTGCTCGCACACATATGCTGCTTATGATAGCTGTGCCGAAAATGGTCCAAGTCAATAAGCCAGCAGGTTGGCTCGCCAACAACCTCTGCCCAGTTCTGCTTTGCCACACTCCTCTGATGATCTGCTGTGTGAACTGAGCATTTGTGCATTTCTGTGTGTGTGTGTGTGTGTGTGTTTGTACCCACGTACATTTGACTGGCGCCATGCTACTGCTGGGAGCAATTATAAAGACATGAAGCAGATAGCTTGCAAATCCAGTGCTTAGAAATACATGTTCATAAATATACACCATTATGTTATGCATTGGATTGCCAATTTTGTCATTTGTCCACACTGAAACCATGTCATTACAATAGGACAAATTAATTTAAACACTAAAGCTCTTGGAGGCATAGATACCTGTCAAAAAACCACCTGTCACACTCTAACCACTTATCGGGGACTTTTGGAGATGCCCTGAGTTAGTTGTGCAGATTATTATCTGGCCCAAGATAAGCATACTTTAAACGATTAGTACCAGCTGAAATAAATCTGATCAAATGCAGATCCTTCTTTCCTTTTTACTATTGTCACAGTTCTTAACCTGAGGGTCTTGACTTCTCTCTCTCTGGAGTGCCCCTCCCATTCCTGCACTACTACATTGAAAGCAAGAATAGGAGGGGTGAGCTCCTCAAAGAAACACAGGGTGGAGCAGAGCAGAGCAGAGAGGAGGTTATATTTTACTCGAGTCGACCACAATGCTCATTAGCCATACATGCAATAAAATGTGCAAGTAATGGAGACGGTATAAGCAATTTATCAATAGCAGAAACATAAACTTGCAGAAATGTTACATCTTGGTCACTTTAAAGTGGTCAAGTCACTGAAGTCCTTTTTTGAACTCTAAACCAGTGCAGAGGTATGTTTACATAGCAATAGTGCTTATTATGCTAATTTTAGTACATTTTTATTAATGAGCTGAAAACAAGTTTTTATTTAACTGCTAAATATTACAACATTTAACTGCATCTTTGTAGCCTGAAGTTGAGAATGGACATATTTGACTAAAACTATTTTATAAAAAAAAAACAACAAAAAAAAACCACTATTTACCCTTTAAACTTTAATTGAAACAATTAAAGTAAAAATTATTTACTGTACAATTTATTTTCACACAAGCCTATCTCTAACAACTCTATCTATTCATAAATTTAAAATTATTTGAATACTACCACACAATAAACAGAGGAAGTTCTGCAAAACTCTTTTTGTCATAAAACTGTCCTTGAGCATGTACAGTATCCCTCACATGACAAATGTGTAAAATGATGGCAATGTTGAGAGGCCTAATTCTGAAAATATCATTTGGCAAACATACAAGTCATTCAAAGGCATGTAGTGACTTTTAAATAAAGGGAGGGAAAAGCAAGTAAAATAAGTCCACAAGGTCAAAAAAAAGAGAAATGTGAAGGACTTAAATGTTTTTTTCTCATAGCACTATTCTGATTGTAAGTGTCTGTGTACTTACATGTGTGTCTGACCTTTAACAGAGTCTGCAAAGCACTTTTTCCATGTGTTCAGCAGGAAGGAAAAAAACATGGGAAACAAACTCAATGAGTACACAAACATGTTATGGCACACACATGCACACCAATACAACATAGGAAAAAAAAGCACCCCCTGCCACCCACACAGGTACACTTTAACCATCCTACGCACACACACGCGACCCCTGTTTGCTACAGCGATGAGTCACTCTGCTGGGAACTCCATGCTTTCCCTATTACTACAGACTGACTGACTGTCCTAACATGCTGAAAAGTGAGGTAGAGAGTTTTGTAAGCAACAGAATGGAGATGACTGAAAGGGGTAAAAGAGAAGAAAAACTGAGACAGACAGGCAGAGAAAAGGGGATGAGAGAAAGAGGAGATTAACTAAAAGTGAATGAAATGGTGAGAGAGAGAACAGAGTGAACTTTCCTGTGTTTCATTGACCTTAATGGCCAATGAAGTCTATACAAGGGCACAGTGAAATGCTAAGTTTAACTTCTAGTCACAGCACACTCCAGACAAAAAACAGTCTTATGAGAACATAAAAATGAAAAGGCCATGCTTTCTTGATTACTACTGTCTGACTGTCTGCACAAAAATGCAGCTGGAAAAGACACAAAAGAAAAAAAACCCCCAAAGATACAGAATAATCTCAATGTAATTTCAAAGTACATGCTTGTTGTGCTGCCTGTCACAAACTTACATAAACACAGCACTGATTGAATGCATATACAGTTCATTAAAGCATTTGACCCAGGATGTTAACTAAAACTAAACACAAAGTCGGGTTGGGCTTTAATGGAACAAATGTAATGGCAAACAGGAAGTAACACATTTTACACTGCCAATGTGTTTGTAATACATACTGAACATTTCGTGAAAGAACAAAAATACCTTAATTTACGATATTGTGCATTAATACCATTTCCATTTTTTCTTTTAAAAGAAGCAAAAGTCCAGAAATAATACATTCTGTCTAAATGCAAGAGGCTGTAGGAACTATTTTCTAAATTAAACTAACATTAACAACATTTTGACTTAAATTTAACTTAACCTAGAATAAGTTCCAATTCTGAATCTGATCAGTACTTGACAGTTTTCTATACAAAGGCAGATACACATTTTAATTGGTACAGTTTTAGAAAAGATACTGAGGTTGAATAGGCAGCCCTATCCACCGCACAAAGGAAACACTACCATCACTTAGTGGTAAGTATGCTGGGAAAACACCGCAAAAATGAGCTTTCACACCACTAAGAGACAAAAGAAATAAACACAATCCAAACTAATGAGCACTTGGCGTCAAATAAAAACCAAATGGAAAAACTGAAACAAAAAAATAATTATAACAAAAAAATGCTGTGGATTACCCTGTGTAGTATGTCTTGTGCTGTGATATATGTTTAGAGTTAGATATGTCATAGGTTTTAATTTTTTAAGTGTGTAAATGCAATACTTTAGAAGCACAAGGAACTTTCTTACTTTGACCACAGAGAGCGTTTCGAAGCAAGTGATTTGTCTTTTCTAAATCATATTCTCTTGAGACAGCTTATGTTTAATTCACTGCAGATTCAGCAATGAGTTTGGAATTTGGAAAAGAGGAGAACAAGGAAAGAGGGATCAAGAAGGAAATGAGAGAAAGGGAAAAGTGGCAGGACACAAAGAAAGAATAGAGACACACAAAGCATGTGAAGAAACAGTAAAATCCACAATGAAAAACTGATATGATCTACAGACCACCATAAAAAAAACAGTCTTCTTAAATTTGGACAGACGGTTCATAAAAATGTCGATAAGGAGACCTGCCCCAAAACCTTTTTGACAAGAATAAAAGGAAAGATATGCTTTCTAGAAAATGGACTAAGGCATACACATACATTAGACCAGTTAGGTCACAACTGGATTACTTTAATTAAAAGCTGAATGACTCCGCTTTTTTCTAACTGGGTCACACATTTTACTTACACACTGTGTAGGGATCTTTTCAGTCAAAGACCCTATACATCTGCTCAATAGTCTCACCTGCACTGTTTACTTCAGACATTTGATTACAAGACAAAACCAGACAGCAGAGCAAACATAGTCAATGTGAAGTAGTACAGCAGACTAAGTGGGTCAGATTTTGATTAAGAGAAAGACCTCTACGAGAAAAAAATAAATAAACAACCTTACAGTCTGAATTGTTTGGAAGCAGGTTGCAACAAAAACTGTAACACAGCTTTGTTGAGATAAAAATGAGTGACAAAGAGAAAGCCCTCATCAGACTGTCTGGTACTGCTGCACAGACCTGGCTCACAAACAGCCGACTATCCAATCAGTGTGCTTGAGATGGGAGGGCAGATATGAGGTTGATTTACAGAGCACCGCCATAATTTGGCTTCAAAGTTTGTTGATTTTGAGGCACTGTTTTTGTGTGTACGTGTCTCATGTATGTGTGTGCCTCGTCAGAGGTCCAGGAGTCATGCTAAAAAAAAAGCCTGTTTTAGATCAAAGGGGGTCCCAGAGGGAGGGACACTTTCAGAGTTAAAATCTGTCAAACCAGAACAAGCCCTACATTATCTCACTAGTTTAAGGCATTAGGTTAACTCTGACTGACAACGTCTACGAAATGACATTATAGTAGAATATGCATGTTATAATTCTCATAAAGCAATGGACAGCTTTAAAACTTTTAAAAATCATGAATTAATTAAACAGGATTGGCATGGTTATCAAATTAAAATAAAAAATAAAAAAACATAGGATACAGAAGGATATTTCTCCTCAAGCATTTCCTCACTTTGTCACATTTATTTGTTGAGAATAGGCATGTGAATAATTCTTTGGACTTTTAATTTGTGATTTAACAACCAGCATCAATCTCCTTGTATAGTAGGCCACTAATGTACAACTCCAGTCCATTCTTGACTATCATCTACAATCTCAGTGTGATGTTTTAACATCACACGTGGGAAAAGAAAACAAAAGCTAAGGACCGCTGTCATATCGATCTATTCTAGACTGAAGGGATTTGATTTTATTTCGACTTTTTCTAAGCACTAAGCTGTGTTTTTAAAATTCACTGATGTCAACACTGCCTACTTGACTCATTGCAACCAACCTTAAAACCGGCTATAAAACTGTCTTCAAAAGTAGATTCAGTTCAGCAGAAAAATTCCAGCAAGGCAGCAGACAGTGCCATATTTACCCAACTCCGATCAACCGTTTTATTCAATGTATACGTGATCAACATGAGCTCCGGATTACAGTGTGATTCAGACCAGCTGTAAAACTTTCAAGCAATTCCTCTGCTCATATACAGTCATTATGACATTATTTTTAATTTATTAAAAACGATTCAAACATCAAAGGAAATCCAACAACTAACAATGACCGTGACATGTACATAAATGTACAAAAATAACGACTTACCTATGAATGCACCCAAACAACATAATCTTTCAAGAGGAATTACATGAAATAGACCAATAACTCTATAAACAAATTAGACTATACAGCTACAGTACACACACTCGCTAACCAAAATAACTAGCTGGTACATTCACACCAATCGCAGACCCTGTTTACATTTAATAAAAAGAGAGCTGACATCCACTATCAGAGACTTCCAGGCTTTCACGTATGTTCAAAGTACACGTTGGCAGGCCAAAGGACAAGGTGTGTTCCTACTCGTCATGCCAAACAGCGCAACCACTTCAAAAGTGAGTCAGTTATCACGTGAAAACAGAATACAACAATTCCTCAAAACTAAATGATCACACATATAAATATCCCACTATTAGGCATGTTTGTATTGAAGGCCAGTTTGGTTTCACCTACTGCCTCAACTGCAACAAAGAAAAAACTAAACGGACATCATCACTTGCAAAAAATAACAAATGGGACACTTTTGGCTGCAGAAATCTTGCTAGTGTAGTCTTGGCTTCATTCTCATTTGTCTCCATCACCTGCCTGCCAAATCAGATATGATCAGCATGCTCGATAACACCCATTTATCCTCCTTTAAGACTGCTAACACTCCATGAAAACAACAAACACAAGAGACGCAGGGAGGGAGGGAAGAACAAGGGGAGGATATAGACAGACAGAAAGCAAATAAAACATTAAAAAGGAGGTGGTAAAGAAGGACAGACAAGGAAAGAAAGGTGACGAGTGAGCCAAGGAGAAACAAAACAAAGAAGCGAAGCAGAGGGAAAAGCAGCAGGTTGGTTCATAGTAATGTTCCATAGCCACTTCATTAGAATTATATAATTTCACATTTTGTTATGCAGACACACAGGCATAAACTTTTGCTACACCAGAGAGATTTTGCCACATCCTAGCAGTCACATAATGAAAACAGACAAGGCTATTAATTAAATATGACCAGTCCATTAAAAATTTGTTAGTTTTAGCTAGTCTTGTTGCAGAGGCAACATAAATACAGTGAGGTCGACTTCTCTGTCTCACACTTCAAAGTATTCAGGTGATGCTAAAGCAGTGGTGACATCTTCAAAAAATGTTTGGTCTCTAAAACCAAGACCTCCCACTGTTACATTTTAGTCAGCTAGCTGCAGCTCTTGGCCAGAGCTGAAAGAGTTAATAAGTACCAACCAGTTAGTGTGTGCATTCAGTCATCACAGGGTCTCTTTAGGCTACATCATTTCCAAGCCATTCATGTAAAGGATTTAAAAAAAAAAAAAAAAAAAAAAAAAACAAGCTCAACAGAATAGAAAATTACTAAATCCATCACAGTAAGCATTCATTTGCCATCCACAGAAATAAAGAGATCCATACAAAACTGAAAATGTCTCCACTTTTCTGTATCTGTGATTATAGTTTATGTGAAACACTCAAGTTCACAGTGTAAGACAAACTGTAATCCATGACTGGCATCAAAATAACTGTGAAGTGACAAAGTCTATGCCACATGCTGTCCAGGTGTTAAACTGAACTTCATTGTATGGTGAGCACAGAATAACTTTCCTCCTTCAGCAAATGACTATATAAACACATTCTGGGCAAACATTATTCTGCACAGGAAAGTTCAAATGTCCAAGTCAAGTAAGCTAAACACATATTTGAGTCAAGGAGGACTTGAAATTTGCCATACACTGCAAAATCACTTCGCACATTTTAGCAAGAGTTGATATGCCATAATTCTAAAAATCTATTTTACAATTATTAAACATTTATTTTCATTATCAATTAATCTGTCAACCATTTGCTAAAGTAACATTAATCATTGTAAATAAAATACCAGAGAAAAGCCAAAAATGCCCATTAGAATTTCCCCAAAATTTTACTGGGCAAATAGTGTAAAGCCAAAAAGAACAAACAAAACCATCAAAATGGAACCAGTTACAATTGGTAAGTTTTGCTTGGAAAAAAATATCAAAATATTTGAAGTTGCATTTTCCTGTTAATCAACTAATGGATTAATTGTTTCAGCTCTATTCTAGAGGTAAGCTGCGCTCTACAAAGTCAGGCGCCACTACAATTTCCATCTCATGCAAATAATACCAAATAAATAAATAATATGGTCTGCGAAGGCCTGCACATTCAAAACCCATTTGTCTCCTACTGCCCAGTAATGACAAAGGCTTTTTAAAATTTACTTAATCATGCAAATTACCTACATACACTCACTCACACACACACACACACCTTCAATGTGAGCAAACACAATGTGTCCCTTTTCAACAGCCACAGCTGGAGAGCTGCCCTTGAACTTCACCAAAAGTCGATGACACTGTATCTCACCAGTGTTTGGCAAATCAGCCAATGTCCTTACAGCAAAGATCTCCATACTTTAACGTTTCTTAATCTCATAACTCACTGACATAATGATCAATATTAAGGTTTAATCATGCTGTAATCTCACAGCTCAAGGGAAGCGTTGCTGTAGTCCAAAACTGGCAAAAGCTGCATACAAGCCATACTTAAAGGATTACAGATTGCTGTTTCCAAAACACTGTCTTCAGTATTGTGGAAATACTTGCTATGGTTCAAGAGGTGCACTTCACGAAATCCATACATCAAAGAAAAATTTAACAAAACCAAATTGTTGGGCAATTGTTTCACTAGTAATATGGACATCGGACACAGAAAGCAGAGTTCCATGGCAAGTCACATTTAGTAAGTCTAACACACTGGAACTTAACACATGTAGATAGATGAAACAAGGAAATTACACAACATTTTCACCAATTTGACAACACAGCATTTGGAAAAGTGCAAAGTGGGTAAACACACCAAAAACTTATACAGCCAAAAAAAAAAAAAAAATACACCAAATAAAGGCAAATATAAGAACTTAATTTCTCTACTTTCCCTTTAGTTGCCAGATATCTTCAATAAAATAAAGCCCACTAAGGCAGCACTGTGAGTCTGCATTCATAAGCCTTTACACATAACAAGATGGTGGATCTATGTGGTCAGTGGAAGAATAACTTTAGTTTCATGTCAGGCATCAGGTTCAAAAACAGAAAAACATTTTCTGGATGATCATAACGGTAAATATGAACACCTGCAGAGTAGGAGTCAACACCAAGTAGCCACACTGCTGGTATTATTTTTGCCACAGCTGCTTGTAAATCAATCCACAGTATTCTTCATGATGGTTTGGCAAGTAGGTACTTATGATTGAGAGCTAGAATTTTACACCAAAGCAATCAATAGAGGTTTTTCTCTAGCACAGACCAATATTCTGCCAAGGTCTAATAATCTCCCCAGTTAGCTATATTTTCACAGTCAACACTGCTCAGGACAGAGTAGTTACAGTATGCATGGCTAATAAATGTTGCTTTTACTGGCAAGGCTGCAGCAAGATGTCAGCAATTTTTTTACACATATGGTCATTAGTTTCTGTGATACTGGTATGTTGGTCACAATCAAATACACATAAAAACCTTACACAAAACCTCAAAATGGTAAAAGTGAATTTTGGGATGGTCTGTATCTGTGACCACTAACTTAAAAATGTTTCCAGTACTGAAAGCCTGTAGAGGTCCAGAGAATTGTAACGCACGTTTGCATGGGAAGGAAGCATATCCTTAACATTTATCTTTCCTAGGAGTGTTTTGAGTATGCATGCTGTTTTCCTGGACTGTCAAGCTTTCAAGCTTTATTGTCAATCATCCAAAAAAGTGATAGGCAAAAACAAGAGCTGTGAACTTCAACCAGTCCTCTACTGTTTGGTTAATGTAGAAGTTAATGAGTAAGCGAGTGATGTTCTCTTTCCATGATCACATGGATGTTTCTTTAAAGAACAGGCTATGTATGTAATAAGAAAAAAATAACCCAAAAAATAACCCTTTAAAACCATTAATGACTCAAAATGGGAACAGATTATGACAGACACACTCAGCTCTACAGACACCGCTTCTCATCAACACACATACAAATGTAATATTGTTCGCAACTACAGTGCATTCAGAAAATATTCAGACCACCTTCACTTTTTTCAATTTTGTTATGTTGCAGCCTGATATTACAATTTCTTAAATTCATGATTTTTTCTCATTACTCTACACTCAGTACCGCATAGTGAGAAAGTAAAAACAGAATTTTAGAAATGTCTGTAAATTTATTAAAAAGAAAAACCTGAAATATCACATTTACATAAGTATTCAGAGCCTTTGCAACAACGTGAAAATTAGCTCAGGTGTCTCCCATATCTCTTGATCGTTTCTGAGATGTTTCTACACCTCAATAGGAGTCCACCTGTGGTAAATTAAATGGATTGGACATGATTTCGAAAGGCACACAGCTCTCTATAGAAGGCCTCTCAGCTGGCAAAGCATATCACACCAAAAACTAATCCATGAGGTCCAAGAAACATTTTGCAGAGCTCAGAGACAGTATTGTTAGGCACAGAGCTGGGGAAGGCTACAAAAAAAATTCAGAATTTTCTCAGGAGCATAGTGGCCTTCATAATACTCAAATCAAAGATTGGCACAACTAGGACTCTTCCAAGAGCTGGTCCTGCTGCCAAACTGAGTGATCATGGGAGAAGGGCCACGGAGGTGACCAAGAACCTGATTGTCACTCCTACTAAGACCAGAGATCCTGTGTGGAGATGGGATAAAGTTCCAGAAGGACAATCATCACTGCAGCATTTAACCAATGTGGGCTTTATGGCAGAGTGGTTAGACAGAAGCCTCTCCTCAGTGCAAAACACATGAAATCTGCTTAGAGTTTGCATAAAAGCACCTGAAGGACTGTCAGACTGTGAGGAACAAGATTCTCTGGTCTGATGATGCCAAGATTGGACTGTTTGGCTTCAATTCTAAACATTATGTCTGGAGGAAACCAGGCACTTCTCATCAGTTTCCAATACCATCCCAACAGTGAAACATGGTGGTGGCAGCATCAGGCTGTGGGGATGTTTTTCAGCAGGAGGGACTGGGAGACTGGTCAGGATGGAGGGTAAGCTAAGTGGAGCAAAGTACAGAGATATCCTGAATGAAAACATGTCTCCCACCTCAGATCCCACCGAACGTTCACCTTCCAACATGACAATGACAATGATAAATAATTTCTAAATGCATTTGGATTTACAAACATTTTCCACATAATTATTCTACCGCTAATATAAGCAATATATGAAATGACTGTATTAATATTTTGAATTTCTAAACCACAAGTGCCAAACATATGCAAAGAAACAGCACAAATAAATGTTATCACTTCATTGTTGTTATATGTATCATTTATATCTAAGATCACACACCTTCTAAAATCAATACCAAACTTTCAAGCTGTGTAAACGGTCAACATCTAATCAATAGTAAACATAATCAATCAATAATTATCCTCTGTTACATTTTGGTTTCCAGTATGTGACATTACTGGTTCTTTTTGTTGACTGAAATTCACATTTAAAATCTTGAAATCATCTTGAATTATTCTGACTTTCTATTAAACACATCTCTGTTCTTTAATAGTGTTATACTGCTACCCATTATAATCTTATATATGATAACAGGTAAAATGAAAACCATTTGTTGTGATGTTAAGATATGTCCAGTCCATAAAATTACTCTCCTGGCAAAAAACAAGATTTTCTATCTAAAACAGATACAGTAAACAGACATTTGGCTTCATGCCCCAGATATCAAAATATTAGTAGGGTTTTTTTCAACCATAAAAGAAGAGAGACAGTGGTGATAGCAGCCTTAGCTGTAGAAGTATTATACTATATTTTTTCTTCAATGTAAAAAAACATATTGGCAAGTAAATGTTACACTTTCACTATCGTTGTCCTTAATGATCAACTGAGTGAAACAAAAGCACAGCACAGCACATCTCCAAGCCACAAGGTCAAGGCCCACTCTCACAGCTTGACAGTGTGTGGGAACTATAGCAAACATAGATAATCCCAGTGTAAGTAGAAATGAAAATGAAGCCAAGATGTAAGTAAATACATCTCAACTAAACAAGTTGCCACAAAATAATTCCTGAAATGCACAGAACAAATGAACACAGCTTTTGGTGAGTATGAGTGGGGATAAAGTGCATTAACAGCAGCACAAAAAGAGGAAAAATACCCCAAACTAGGCCCCTCAAAGTTGGTGTAATATCAAGAGCTGGCTCTTTCTGTCTCTCACACACCAAGAACAGTATGGCCTCAGCCCTGGCAAGCAGTGCACAAGTTCTTGGAGGAGCTTTCTCTCTAATTAAAAGTTGATTGCCGTGGGCCTTGTGTGTGTGTCTAGTGAAATATGTGTGTGGAGAGGAGAGTATGGAGGTTTGGATTGAGTTTAACTCTGAGTGCATGTGGTTATGTGTGTGCACAAATGTATTGGATCATCTGAGTTTGTGTATGTATATGTGCATGCATGGGTCTGTATCGAGGTCTCAGTGGAGCCTGTGTCTACTCGTGTGGACGTGTGGACGTGTAGACGTGTGTGTGTGTGTGTGCGTGTGTGTGTGCGTGTGTACGTGTGGTTTTTGGCCAGAGCCAGTGCAGAGATTGGACTGCCAGTAGAGCTGTCTGCAGGGACTCAGGCAAAGCAAGAGGCAAGCTGAATAACAGTGCCTTTCTCAAACTAGAAGAAGGTGAGTTTAGCTAAACTGAGCTAAATAAAATGAACAAAGTAAGAAGAAGTTAGACTGTACAGTCTAGGCTATAGCAAAGAACTTATGTTCAGGATAGCTTGTCTTCACTGTGTCTACAGTTAAAATTAGTATACAAAACCAACCTAAACTAAAAGTACCTAAAAATTGTCTCAGTGTATACACAGAAGACTACATAACTACAACTGAATTACACAAATATTCTGTGTATTCTATCTTAGGGTAAGAGAAAAGACCCCACCAAAATATATAGATGTCAGCTTAGATTAAGCCCTTCACAATTCTGTGAATGGTTAGCACTTTGGATTTCCCTTTCTTTTTGGGTATACCTGAGTTCAAACAGCATGTTTGTTTGTGCAAGTGTATTTCTACATTATTTTCTTCCTTTAGGTCAATGTTTGTACAACAAAAATACACTCCAGTCTTCCTTTTATAGAGACTTTATTCCAAGGATAGGGTAACTTCACAGAGGTAAACAGCAAGGTGCACGATGTGTCACTACTGTAGTCTTTCTTTCTCTATGTGTACTGTATTTAGTGGTCTACTTACAGTGGTGAGTGGTCTAGAGAGTGGAATAGCTGATGATACACTAATTATTTAATCTATTATAAACCTGACAAACTAGAGAATAGAACTTAGAAACATTCTCCAGATCAGACCACCAAGGCTGAAATGTAAACCACAAGCTGTAAACACTGTTGTAATTAACAAAAATACTGCAGGGAGTGGCCAGGAGTTTGGCACCTCTCTATGTAGAGCCCATAGTGACTCTAGCTAGGATGAAACAACAATTAGTGAATCCCTCCTATAGACATAATTTATGAAGTTATTTGAGCAGATGTTAAAGCAAAGAAATAAACAATAATCAAAGTAAGAGTCACTAAAGACCTGAGCAACTAACATCACAAGACTGGCTGAAACTATTTTATGGTTTTTCTCTAGTGCTACATGGGAGTGCAGTAGGATAAATGGACTCAATTTGGTCAACAACCACAGCATATAAAGGTAAACACTTTCCTTCCAGCTCTCAAGCAAGCAACTGTGACAAGCCTCCGCCAACAACGAAAAGTAAAAAAAAGTCAATACAGTCACTTGTGATTGGGCCGATTCCAATCTAACAAACAAGGACAACTGATGAAGACAACTTAAAGAAGGCACCATGGACCAAATAAACCATCACCATGAACAAATTATGAGTTTGAATACAACAATTGGCCATCATTAACTGATGCCTAAAGTTCCTCCTTTGACAACAATTGAAGTAACCAGAAGTCAAGATGGCAAGAACCACAGTTCCCTGACAGACATTTTAAGTATGATTTGCTAAGAGCTTTCACATTTAATCTTAATGATGAGCTTGACATAAATAGAAGCAGCTGGATACACAGGGTAACACTGGGATTCCATTACCTCAGCTTGACTTTCACTTAAGTGTGTAAAAGTTGTACTTATTCAACTCAAAAAACTCAAATAACAAAAAACACATAATCAGCAGCAATAGAGGCATCACACGCATCCACCCTGATTTACATCAGATTTGTCATTTTCTTCCAATTAAGAAAAAACATGACTCAAAAGTAAAATACAAGAATTTGAAAAAATCTCCTTCGATGTCCCAAAAATGTTCTGTCCAGTATTACATATTTGATTATTGTATTATTTTTTTCTTTATACCGACTGTTTGAAATTCCAGAAACTGGACGCAAATTCCTTACGCAAACAAACCTGGCCAATAAAACTGATTTTAATACTGCTTTTCATTGTATCAACCTTTGAAGGATCACAGGCCAGCACCTCTGATAAACACAAGCGTACGTTGACGTCACATGACAGGATTCATGGGTAAAGTTCAAATTCTGCCACTGATATGCAATGCGCAGTGTTACATCAGGATGCAAGAGCAGAGACTTAACCTTTCCTAATGACTATAACATATAGAGTGATATTATAGCATGAACTGTGGCCTATATATTTTCTTTTACTGGCAAGACCTTTGAGAAGGAGCAACAAATTGAGCTAAGTTTAAGCAACAGACCTTGCAGGCTTGTCTGTCTGTCCCTTTCTACCACCTACCTTCCCTCTCCCAGTCCCCCAGGCTTCATCTTTCTGCTTGGCCTGTTTGCATTCCTGCTGAGCTCTATTTAAAGGCTTGATCGCTCCAGTGGCTGAAGGAATTCACATCTGTAGTGGGACCCTGTCCCGCTGTCTTTGTCAGCTTATGCGTACAGTATTTGTTTCTTTTTGCAGTGCATTAACCTTTCCCCGATGCTCTGAAATTATGATTGTGCATATAACTACAGAAAATAAAACAGGATGAAGACTAATGCTTATCAGATGAACAAATGACTCATGTTTTTAAGTCTTCATTTACACAGTGCCAAGTGTGTTTCTGTGCCTGGGTTTGAGAGCTGCAATCCAAACAAATAAAAGAAACCTCTCTATTATGATTTAAACACAAATATACAGTCTCGCACACATCTCACAAACCACATTCATTAATCAGACAATAATTAAATAACACATTTTTAGTCAAGCTTAATGTCTTCAGTAATATTTGAGACATAACTTGTTTGCTGCTGCTTTCTTTTAATTACTGTTACCATGAAAAAGTCTCAATTAAAACTAACTTCTAAATGAAAACACAGTTAAAGCAACAGGTTTCATCCGCAGTGAACACAACCCATGGTCAGTTTCTCATATTTATCACATATAAGAGAGAAATAGAATAAATGACAACATTAACTTTTAAGAAACTGTGAGACACATAAATGTGAAGCACATTCTTGACACACGTGTTTAATAACAAGTGCTAAACAAGCTAAAGAGGGACCAACATCCAAACTAGCAAACATGACACAACCCCACCGTGAAAAACACTGGAGTTAATTCCCCTCTGCTCCCTCCTGCCCCGTGAATTGAGGCGGATAAACTTTTCGCCCTCCCCATACACACCGCGTCCCAGCCGCTAATCCCCCTCTCCTCGCTTTAAAATAGATTAAATAACCAAAAACCTACCTTGGAAAATCTCCTCGAGTCAAACAGGCATTATTATATTGTCGCCTTCCATGGTTGTGACCGTCGAGCTGTTCTTCGGCTCCCCGGAGAGCGTAGACGTACTAGCGCGGAGGGGAAGCAACAAAGTCGGACTAGGAGAAGGAGGTGGAGCGGAAGAAGGCCAGACGGGTCGGCCGCAGCCTCGTTGGAGGAGCCGGCTGTCAATCATCATAGTTGAGTGGGCGGGTCCTAACAGTAAAGGGATTTTCGAGGCCGAGCTATCAGCACTGATCCCAGGTCTGAGGCTAGGGAATGCGGTATGGAGAAACATGTGACATGTGACAGTTTCAACTAAATACATGAAAAGAGCTGATTGATTTGAATACACATGGTATCTAAGCGATCCAATCTGTTAAAGCACATGTAAAAAAAAGTTTTTAAAAAAAGACATCTTTACTAATTTTCTCCTAAAGAAGAAGAGAGAAGGAGAAAGACTAGTGGAAACAAACTAACCAAACACAAAGCCAAAAATCAAACACAGAAAAGTAACACACATCAGAAATCTTTCTTAAAAAGGGATAACATCACAAGATTAGGGGGGAAATGAACTTCTGTTTTCCCACGCACATGCCTTAATCTGAATTTAATCTTAACCTTCACCATGACCTTATCAAGTTACTTCTGACCTTTAGCCACATACTAAAAATAAACACATCTAGGAAACATTGTTTTTGAAAATTGGCCAACCATCAGTTTTGGATTTTCCCCATGTATTTAATAACACTCACATGATTCAGATTGAATTTGAGATATCGGCTATAAACCCCTCTGTGTTTTCTGCATTTGTAGTGGCTTGTTTCAGTGTGTTTTTCACTTTGCAACATTTTTCCTAAATGTGCCGCACATGTTGTCAAATTGGTGAAAAAGTTTTCTACATTTGGATGTATTTTTCCGGGTGTGTTGAGCTCTTAGGATCACTGAATTATAATGGCTTTGATTTTCTCATCACTTTTAATGTGAGATTTTAAGGCATGTAGACATTGCAATGTAGTGTGGTAGTTTTGCAAGCTGCAAACTGTATGCAAACTTTTTCTTTTAATTTGAATTCATTAATTGAATCACAGGTTTACTTTATGATTCAAAAAATGACCAAAATAACATGCAGTTGTTTACCTACAGCAACCACTCTAGCTATCCATCCATTATCTAATAAAAATCATCTATTAATCTAGATGTATTGTAAAACCCTAAGCCTTTTACTGTACATGTAAACATGGATAGAAGAAATTTTTTTCAAGATTAGAGTCAGTGATCCTACCGGTTGCTGGTCCAGCTTCGTTAGACAGGATCCTGGTTTATTAATTCATTAATTTGTTTATTTAGCTTAGCTGTTACGAGATGAGGACATAAACAAATTAAAATGTTCTAGTGCTCTATAAACAGGATAACAGTAACATCTCATTACTGAAAGCAGGGACCTTTTATCCTCCCTTGAGTATGTAAATGGAGGTGGGAAAACACATCTATCAATATAACAACAATACAACAATACAGGCTCAAAATTACCGTAGGGTAGAATCCACACCTGCCTGATTCAGTTTCAGCAGAAACAAAGGTATCATACTAAACTACATTCTGCCAATGAAAAAGCAATAAACTGGTGAGTCAGTCTAAGATGAAAGGTTTTTATCATGTCACGTCATGGCTATTTGTTATAGTTTCATCAACACATACCTATACTACTTACTTTTTGCTATACTCATTATTTCCACTTTTAAAATACCATAATATTTTACAATACCATAACAACATTAGAAAAATGTAATACATGAATTTCTTCAAATTAGATTAACAATATGTATCATTTTTTTATTCATTAGTAACTTTAAAAAACAATTTCACTAACAATAGGTTGAGACAATTTCTTGTGAAATGCCTTTGACCTTTGATTTGGATCTTTTCAAACACAAAAACAGCTAATTATTTAATTTCCTATTCAGTTTTATCAGAATCAGTTTATTGATCAAGGATATTGGACACACAAAGACATTGACTCTGGTACAGTTGTGTAGAGGAAGAGCTTCCAGATGGGTGTTGTTATATGTTATGATGAACAGACTGGACAAGACCAGTGAAAATTGGCAGGTGGTGCCCATGCCACTCATCAGGCAAACAAGCCTGACATTAATTAGTCCATTCAAAGAGGGGATTTTCATTTTGAACAGGTCCTGCCATCTCCTAACTGACCCAGACATTGTCAGTTGCAGCTTGGTAGAGTTACAGTATGTCTCATTAGGAACAGTAGAGAAGACAACATCAACCAGGCATTTGAAATACAAAGAGTGGTGGACTTTCATCTATTTTCTTGCATGATTGTTTATTTAGGGCAACTATTTATCCAGGTATACCCAAGCTGTATAATTACTTCTTTTATGAAGCTCAAAGCATTAAGACATGTGTTGAAGTTGTGTCAAGTGCTGTTAATTGAAATCTTTTGCAGATTTTGAAGTTGTTGTTATGGTCTGTTTGGAATAGACTGCATCTGCCCCTTGTTTTCTAACTGTTTTTCTATCTGCATGGTTTGTTTCTTTCAGGCTGTGTTTTTTTGCTCTGGCACTGTTTATCTGCATGTCCATCTGCATTAATACTGTATGAGCCAACATACCTGTCCCATCTGCCCATTGTTTAGATCATCTCTCTATCTGTCCTTCCTCAATCAGAGTTGTTGTGTTAGGCAATTTGTTTTTGTAGGTATGTTGTATATTTATGCTGCTTTTATTTTAAACAACTTAATGACCTATCTTTTTAACTTCCTTCATCACAGCACTTTAGGATTTTTTGTGCATGATTATAGGTTTCCTGTTTCCATGGTTCTATTTCTGGCATGCATATTGTAAAATTATATGGAGGATGTAAATCATCTTTCTCTTTAACATTTATTACTACTATTATAGCAACATTTTGTGATGCCTGCTTGTAATTTAATACATCTATTTATAACATACTGTATTTTGATCTTATTTTGTCTAAACCAACTAGTTTGTACACTCAAAAATCATCCAAAGGACATGCTTCAGGATAGAAATGTGTGTGAATAATGTGAATATAAAAAATATATATTCTTGTTTATTGTACAACATATAAACATTATTTTTCTCTTATTTGAGTTTTTGAGTGTATAGTGACACTGCTTAAAAACCAAACATTTGGCCCATCATAGTGCATACTGTACTGCATTTGAGCTTCCCTGTGGTTAAAATGAATAGTTAATATGTTCCTGACTATAAAAAGCCATTTTCAGACTAATAAACCACCTGTTGCATTATGCATCAGGGTGTTGCTTCCCTCTGCTGGGTGTCTAGGCTCATTACACGTTGGCATAAAAACAGAGGCCACATTCATAAACATTCCTTGTACTGAAATTCTGAGAAAATTCTTAAAACTGTGGGCATTTCCCAACAATTTACTTTAAAATTTAAAAGATCTCTGAAGGTGGAAAGGTCTTAGGAGTAGGAGTAGAGAGAGGGGCTTTTAAAAGGCTTAGGAGTTTCTTTAGCAGAGGAGAAAATGGCAGATGGATGAAGAGGGAGACAAAACAGAAACAGAGAAACAGAATGACAGTCAGTTAATCAAACATTACATATTAGATTGTGCAGGAATAATGTTTGTGATTGGTCTTATTACAGATACCCTGATATCTGTACTGTATGAGTACTTTTACTATCTACTAATTATTACTTTCGCATAATTGTTCTCAGAGTGATCAAGCAAACTATTACTTTCTCAGAACGTCATATTGTGTCACAGGTTTTTTCTTTTGTCTGCATTGAACATTGACAACTTGCAGGCTCCCAAAGAGGCATTTATTTTTTTTAAAGAGTTCTAAACCACTCTTTACGGTAGATTAGATCAAATTTTTAAGTTAAGTTAAGAGCTGTTTGAGAGGGCATCTGGTGTAAAACTTGTGCCAAATCAATCATGCGGATCAGTTGATTCTTTGTTGCAACCCCTAACTGGAGCAGCTGAAAGAAAATTTAAAAAGCTCTCAGAGAGGATTTGTAAAATCTTTATGAATAGAGCCCCAGGATTTGCTATTTAGAGTACCTCATATGCTTGGGCAAACAACCTACCCACATCAACATCAACCTGCGCCCAGAGCTGTATCACACACACTGTACAAACATACCATCCTAAACAGATGAGAGCAAAGAAAAAACGGGTACAGTAATGGGAATTTGTCCAATTTAGAAAGAAAGAATTTCACTAGATACAAACACTAAAGTAGCATTAATCTCTATGCTAACAGTTTGCTTATCCTGATGGGTTTTTTTAAATCATAGCCAACGATGATAGATTTTAATCACACTAATTTGCACACCATCTTTTGTAAATTAGATCAGCATTGAACATGTCCCCAATAGGCAAGTCTAATTTCTTCTCAGAGACTGTAATGTAGCCTTCAGCTCTGGCATCAAAGAGCTGGTCCACATGAAGAGAATCATAAAAGAGGCCAAGGTGGCTGAGTAGCAGAACATAGAGGCCCACTTCACAAGAACTAACCTCCAATGTGTATAGAAAGGCGTCCAGTACATCAGTAACTACAAAGGAAAGTATACACCCACAGCAATGACTCACTAGCAGTGGAGCTCAGCCACTTGTTTTCTTGCTTCAAGATGGATGAGGACAACACCACTGCCAACCACCAACAGCCAGCCATTGTTAATACTACTGGCATTAATTCTAACACTCATGTGGGTTGAAAGACTAGTGCTAAGGCATATTAAATCCATTCTTGCTCAACATCTATGTATCTGTAAGGCCAACAGGTCAAGTGACAATTCCAATGGCCACAGCCCTCAACATAGAACCAGGCATGACATGTGGAGGGATGTGGCATTGGCAGAATGGTCACCAAATTTCCCAACGTGGATAACAATCAGCCCACATACAGTATATGTGGATAAGGCATGTTTTAGCGAACCACCCCCAGGCAGTTTGATTAGGGCACCGTCACTCACCTACCCTGACACAGAAGGCTGTGTGCTGAACTACTTCTTCTATATCTATATGACTTTGTTCCGAAGCACCGCACAAACACCAATAAAACTACAATACAAATATCAAAGAACTGAGCCATCAACTTCCAGGTTTCACCTGCCCCCCTGTGGAGATGCTACAGGTCTATGAGGACCAAAACCTTCAAATTCTTAAATAGTTCATCTGTATGGAATAAATGTTTTGTGCAATATTAACTAACCCAACAATATGATCTACAGTACAAACAATACAAGCTGCAATCTATGAATCATAATTTCTGTAAGTCTATAATGTAGTTTACAAGCAATACTGCTGTGGCTTCTAATTGCTGTGTATGCAGATTTTATATGTATTTAGAGTCACCAACCAACCTGACATACATGTTTTTGGACTGTGGTAGGAAACCAGAGTACCTGGCAAAAACCCACACAGGTTGCAAACCCAGGACCTTCTTGCTGTGAGGCAACAGTGCTAACCACTCATCCACCGTGCTGCCTATGAAATGCAACATATGTCTGAAATGTATATAGAGAGTATTTCACATATGATTTAAAACTGTGACATTACTTATTTATTTAATATAGTTTTTTGTTTCTATTCTTGTCCAGGATGTTACAAATTCAGTTTAGTTTTACTGCCATGCAATAATAAGGTATACAATAAGGTATTCTATTTCTATTTTTATTTATGTCTGCTGATGTGTAATAAAGTTAAGCTCATCTTATTTTATTTTCCACCTAGGTGTAACATGTCACAGTGGCAGAAATCAGTCATCACAACAGGGAAAATGCAACAATGCAGAAGTGATGACTTGCATGTTACCATCTTCCATCAGCACTGTGGCTATGTAAACAGTACAGAACCTCATATCCTTTCACAGTTCATTTCATTTCCACTGGACATTCAAACCTCGCAGGGTCACAAAAAGGCATATATGGTCATAGCAGGCAATAGGGTCAGCCCTGCATTCTCACTCAGATAAGTTTTTGTCTTTTTCTTGCTTGGAGTTGCTCTAAAATTAGTCTTTAATTTAAGACTCCTAGCTAAAAGTTTTTTTTAGTTCAATTAAGAGTTCTCTGAGAGGATTTGTAGGATCTTTGTGAATATGGCCCCAGGATTTACAATATAGAGTACCTCATATACTTGGGCAAACAACCTACCCACATCATCATCAACCTGCGCCCAGAGCTGTATAACACACACTGTACAAACATACCTTTATAAACAATTAAGGGCAGATTGCCATGTATGCAGATTTTATATGTATATATGTATGAAAATGGACAGCACAGTGGATGAGTGGTTAGCACTGTTGCCTCACAGCAAGAAGGGTTTCTAACACATCAGGGACCTTTCTGTGTGGAGTTAACATGTTCTGGAAGCAGGCCCTTCTTGCTGCCCTGTATGTATTCATTGCTATC
Organism: Mastacembelus armatus; assembly: GCF_900324485.2. Taxonomy (NCBI): domain Eukaryota; kingdom Metazoa; phylum Chordata; class Actinopteri; order Synbranchiformes; family Mastacembelidae; genus Mastacembelus; species Mastacembelus armatus. The sequence continues at coordinate 7,790,385 of NC_046644.1, read as the reverse complement.
AGAATATCTGAAAGCCTTTACATCATGATGACAAATTTTTTGGACAGGACGCATATGTGCTGATAATTGGTATTGTGGTTCTGCTGTGTGTAATATGACTCACTGCCTGTCGACACATCACCAGAACTCCCTATAAGTGCCTTGTTCACTCATGAAGAAACTGAAAACATGAAGAGTATATACACATATGCACACAGACAGGCATGCTTATATATTACACACATAATAAAAACACACAAAACACTGGTGTGTGCACACAGACTATAGCAGACATCTGACACCCATCTATACTGGCAGTCCCACCTACCAAGCTCTGCTCTCTGTCTGTTTCTCTCAGGCACACAGACTAACCAAAACTGCTGATGGTTGTTAGATCCCTACATGGCGTCATTGCCACTGAGTTTGTAGGTGTGGTCTCCGATGGCTTGTTAAACATACCAGAGCTGCAATGCCATTTACTAACAACACCCTGTCCCTCCCTCCCTCCTTTTCACTTCATCACTCCTTTTAGTACTCTCTGTTGTGCTCACTATTGCTCCAGCATTCACTTCATAGTTGAAGTCCTGTTGTTTCAACATCAAGGTAAGTTATAATGTTTTTTCTCTCTTTCTATGGCTGTCATTTTTCACATTGTGACACTAGTGCAGTATTTTAAGTTTTCAACAACTGTCTTCTCTCTTTTTTTTCTGCTGTACATTGATTGGCAACTGGCTCACCACAACTAAAGTGTCCCGTTTACCTGACATCTTTCTCTGGATATTCTTCTTCCACCAGCCTTTCCCTTGGGAAGAGCAGAGCACAGTTTGGTGGTGATCAACAAGTCAAGATGTCTCCTCGGTTTGTAGTGTTGTTTTGTCTGTCAGCTCTTCAGCTGTGCATGGGAGATGAGCCTGTGGAGGAAACTGCTCTGCCTATACAGGAAATCATTCAAGTCAGTAAGTAGTGATGGAAAGAAATATGAATCATATTATTTACACATTTGGAGAAGCATAAGGCAGAAAACTTATATATGCCTTTTTGTCTGTACATAAAACAACAGGAATCAATACAAAAGCTACAATTATAGTAATAATATACATGGGCTCACAAAATGTATTACATAATTAAACACCTATAAACTAATCCTGAACACTGTAACTACTAGGTCCAACTACTTGTCTTATATTTTTAAGGATAAAAAAAACAAGAAGGTACACTTTTGACACTTTTTTACTTGCACCTAACCTTATCATCTTGAAAATTGGTTACCTATTTGTCTCCTGGATTCTCATATGCCTTAGTAAAGGGTGACAGTGAAAAAAGAAACTTGCATTTTTAAGTCAAGCCAAGTACAAAAAGCAAAAAGGTTTTTTCAGAAATATTTTAAAATATTTATTATACCATGTTTCATTGTGAGCCAGGATTTTGCACAGTTACAATAGTACACTCAGAAAATACTATATCATATTACAACATAACATACTGTGACTTTGCCTATGAAATATAAAATAAATAGTACAGACACAGACTATTTGAAAAGGCAAAACTATATAATTTGTCAACAGTTGGCAACAGATCAAGGTAAGGCCAAGAAAAAACAAGAAGGACAAGAAAGTCTAGTTTCCATCAGCTGGCAAAATGCTTAAGTATATTTAATGTTGAAAGACCTGTAGTAGTAACTGAACTCATATTAAACAGAATACCTTGGTCATTGGGAAAGTAATTCAGTGTTAAATTATTTTAAACAATAAAAATGTAGGGTGAGGAAATTTAAATTTCTTTCTGAAAGGGTGTGCCTGTGTGATGTAATGGCAAAATAAGTTGAGTGTTTATGTACTAAGGCTGCAGACGATGACTCGATGCCTGAGTGTGGTTGGGTACAGTGAGTCAGAGCGTTTGGTTTAGCCAGCAGTCAGAGAAAGTTTCTTTTGGCACAGTGGAATTAGATTGGGAGTGTGGTGGGAAGGAAAAATAATCCATCAGGGTTGTTCAGTACTCATTCGTAAAATATGATTAACAACAGTGGCTTCTGTTAGTGAAATGGATTTGCTGAGTAGAGAAACATTCTAGGTGATCTGGATCTAGACATAGCATATATACTGTTAATGTTCACTGGAATAAAGAATATAGCTTTGCGGTTATTTTATTAAAAAGTGCGACAAGGAGCTACAACAGCAATCATGAAGTTCACCAATGTTTGGTTTGGTTTGCCTAAATGTTTTTTGGTGCAGTTAATGAACTGTCTCAAGTCAAGCCTGCTGATCTAAAATGCCTTTGAAGGGCAGCGTTAAAGCCACTTATTCATCTGAGAAAGAACACAACAAGCCTCATGTTAATGAACAGTTTGAATAGAGTTGACCTTTCCATGTTTTCACATGTTAACAACCCTTCAACTACACTAGGGGCTTTGTGCAAAATCACTAGGGACCCTGTGGAAAAGCACTAAGGGTCCTGTGGAAAAGCAAATCAGTTCTTAGAAGGTTCATAAGTTGAACCAGCTCTCAACTGGGTCTAACAGTTTTTGGTCAAAAAAGGGGTATGTGAGGCTGTACCTCAGCATGGAGGTGCTAACAATGACAGTGTTAACATGGTGATACTTTTCAAGCTTAATCTTCATACAATAATATGAGAAATAATGTTCACCATCTTACTTTAGCACTGTCTTTCGCCAACATGTCAGTTTGTTGTTTGCTAATTAGCACTAAACACAAAGTGCATCATAGGCCTATATATATGACATTTTGCAGGTATTTGGTACCACACCAAAGCATTTCATGAATCAATTTTTTGACCTGAAACTTTGAAACTTCATAACTATTCATACTGAGGGTGATGTAAATGAGTGGCCTTGTCAATCCATTCACTGGTTGTCTAGAGAAAGATTTCTTTTTTTTTTCTTTTTTGGCCTCCAACATCTTTCAGTTGGTCGGCCACCCAAGATACAAAAGCTACAATACAGACACTTTCCCTAAAGTTTGCTTTTATTTCCTTGAGAAAATCTGCTTTATATTCTTGGCCTGATGAGGATTAGTTGGAAGAGAAGAGAAGAGAAGATAGTTTGGCTTGTTAAACAGGGTTTGGTGGTCTTAGAGTTTTCAAGTTCCTGACTGATGTTGTAAAATTATGCAGTAAATTTTCAGGATTAAGGCATATGAAAACCGCAAAACCAAACACACAAATCATAACACTTGGCTGCGGACTGCTTGTCTTGTGTGTGTATTGTGTGTCTTTTAGCAATCAGGGTCAGTGTACAAATGCATTTGTGTAACCATGGGTGTGCTTCTATTTGCACAAGTTCATTATATATACGTCGTTATGTGTATGAATGTGCACATTTCACTGCTGTGCTACTCCAGTGGTCTGCCATTACAGACTACAGTATACAGTAGACCTAACTTAAATCTTCATCATCATATTCCTTAAGTTTTGTCTCACCCATAACCCTCATGCATTTGTATGGAAACCATCTTGTGTGTATGTTAAATTTCCATCTAGAGACAGTTCCTCTCCTGGGTGGGTGGTTTGAGAAGAGTCCAGACTCAGCTGATGTTCAGGAGGCAGCACAGACAGCTGTGACAAAGTTCAACAAGAAGTTTAAGAGCAAGAAGATGTTCAAACTGGTCTCCATCACTGCCGCTAAAAGTCAGGTTAGATCCACCTTTCAGAAACAAAGGAACTAACACAATACCGCATTTCACGACTATGATATCCCATCCTACAACTTTTAATAGCTATGGTATGTCCTATGTCATCTTATTAGGTGACCAACAAGATCAACTTTAAGATTGATGCTGTCCTGGGAAAAACTCAGTGTCTCAAGTCTGAAGACCATGACTTGAACAGCTGCAAGCTTGAGAAAAAGGTAAATCTGTTGTGTATGTGTTTATCTAGTCAGAGTAAACCTCGCCAGTATTTCACACTGTTTTTAATCATTTGTAATGCAGCACCTCCAGCATTAGCTCCATCAATTGCACTCAACACAAATTCATTCTTTTCTTTCTTCTAGTATACCCTTTATAGTAAATGAGAATTTTGCCCACTTTAAAGTACAATAATAGTTACTGGTGTTTTTCCATCCACAGCGTTTCAAGTGCCATTTTGAAGTGACTCTTAATCCCTACAACGACAAACATAAGCTGCAGAGCATGAAGTGCAAGAAATCTGAGGAGGTTTAATTTTTTGAGATGAGACATTTTTTTAGTTCAGCTCCATAGCTTTGAATGTCTTGCATACGCAGTTGTTTTGTTTTTTGTTTTTTTTTGTGAAGAAATGTTTCACCTGATTTAAAGCTGTGGATGTGTGAGTTGCTAGAAGCTGAACAATTAATAACAATGATCTAACTGCGTGATTTGACGTTAAGTTACAATGTGATTTCACACATTATTTTGGAGAAAAAACAGCACATGCAGTATCCTTTTCAAGTCATATTGTGTTACCTTTCCTTTGAAATATCTGAAATGAATGGTCAGATATCAGTCATCACTAATCTGAACTGAAAAGTCTCAACATATGTTTGAAGGACCTTTCCTCTAAACCACTCTCCATTTCTTTCTCCAGAAATACACAGTTTCATTCAATAAAGCAGATATGCCTTAAAAATCAATGTAAATGCATTTCAGACAGTGGTTCAAACTGTCTTTAATGATTTCCATATGTACTGCATTTGTAGAACGTATTGCACCAGAGAATACAGTATCACTAAAGGACATGTCATTCCTCTGTCTCATTGGCAAACAGCAATCTGAAATGGGAGTAATCCTGCCTATTCTAAATACTGATATGAACAGGAGTAGAGGAAATAATTAAAGGGCAATCAATTAAATAATACAGTGGTACAAAATTGTCCTGTATATTTGTCTATGAAATAGCTAGTTTTCACATTTTATCAAAAAACATTTTCAACTATTTTTTTTTTAAAGAAGTGGTTCTTTTTCTTTTTAATATCTGCACATGGACATAAATCTTTTATGGTTATTTTGCTGTAATTTCCCATTTAGATAATTACAAAACTTATCCTCTTGCATATTAAGAAAAAATATCTGTAAGCTCCAGTGGTGAGCTGAAATTAAATATTACTGCTGAATATGTTTTGTCTAAACAAATTTATTAAAGTTTTACTGTCTATTTTCTAAGAAAAATTCCGCCAAAAGAAACAAATATTCTCATGTAGAAAAACAATTTCCACAAAACCCAGTTGAGAAAGATACATTTAATTCTATTATGTATTTAAGTGATATAGGGATGTATGTCAGGTTGATTGGTGACTCTAAATTGCCCATAGGAGTGAGTGTGAGTGTGTGAGGTTGTTTGTCTCTATGTGGCCCTGTGATGGACTGGTGACCTGTCCAGGGTGGACCCCTGCCTTTCACCCAAAGACAGCTGGGATAGGCTCCAGCAGGTCCCTGTGACTGTGGTTAAGGAATAGGCGTGCATAGAAAATGGATGGATGGATGGATTTTGTCAGAAGAAAATCAGACTCATTGCTGGGAAATGTGTACCTTTCGTAAGAGCTGGCAAGTGATTATAAAGTTACCAAGCAGCCCAAGCAGCACTGCTCACTTCACACTGCATGGACTATTGGGATGACAGTGTTTTCCACTTGTATGCAGATTTAATGTTTTTAAGCCAGTTCTGTGGGTTTCTTTGTGAACATCAGACCCACTCCAAATATCCAGCATGGTCCACTTACACTTCTATACCACTGAGATAATTATTAAATTATTAAAAATATTAAAAATATTATGGAAAAAATGGTGGTTATTCCTCACAATTAATGTGTAAAATCTGTGAAGTTGTCTTTTAAGATTTTTCAAGACTTTCAGCGAGGTTCTTGAGGTAAACAGTAACTGTGTGTCTGTCAAGGCGACATCACACTACAACAATACAACAAAATAAATACAACAATCTTCACAAACAGAAAGCACAACACAGTAGTCATGTACTTGCATTTATTCATGAACATAGAACATAGATTTACAATTATTTACAGCATCAAAAATAAAAGCTAAACATTATATTAAGTGACCCTGTTTGTAAGTGTAAGACTTTAAAAAGTTCATGGTTTGTTGTTCCTTCTTTGTTGTTGAAATCAGTGTGTGGAATTTTCCAAAAAACTTGACCTTTGTTTCACTTCCAGACTGCTGCATCTTTAGTTACAGCTTTTTACAAAGTTCTCCTCACAGCTTGTCTTTATTCCTTTAAGTGGTGCTGCACTCCCTAACTGTCCTGGGTCTGTGGAGCAGACGTTGTCAGACACTGGTCTCAATGTGAGGTGATATTTTATGGTTCAGCATATGGGATAAGAGTCTGTGCTGGTGGTGGTACCTGACACACAAATACAAACAACGTGAGCAAGCATCAAAACAAAGGAAGTTTGGAATATTGGCGCCATCATCTGGCCTGGAAACGCCACTACAAATTGTTTTCACAAAAATGAATCCAGTTCCAGTAGTTTCCACATCAATTCTGTGTAGGACACAGAAGTTGTGCAAAAAACAGTAGTGAACTTTAACATAACTTCGTGTTTGTAGATGAAAACTCGCTTTAAAATGATAACTTACTGGCATCATTTTAGTAGGTATTTAAATGGATAAGTTCATATACATACTTGTTCATGACATTCTGTATCTCTCTGTTCTCCTCCTCTCCAAGTTTCTGTAGAATCTGCTCCAGGATCGGGAGTTCCAAATTTAGATACTGCGCTACCTGACATGTAGGAGATGTAAAATAAAGTCAATTTCATTGTTAATAGGATAACATTAATATTGTAGAACAGTATTAGGCATTATGAAACACATGAAACTTGACCAAAATACAAAATACAGACAATAAAAAAAAATACCTGTGCTTTCACACTAAAATTGCAAATGTAATGTTTGTAAACCTCACTAGGACATCTGCATTTGGGTGATATGGTTTTCTGTTTCATTTAAATCTTTGTCTCAGTTTTCATTACCTCTAAACTTCTGGTTTAGATATAACTTTTGCCTTGTTTTATGTTTTAGCCCCTTGTGGATGGCACTAGTACACTCACATCATTGCTGACTTCCTCTTCGTCCACATCCATCAGAAAGATCTTCATAATGTCATCGGAGGGCCCCTGCAGTATGCGCTCCCATAAGGGGCGGTCTATGTTACTGAGCTTTTTCTTCTCTGGACAAAAACACATGCACATCAGTGAAGCATTTTGTTGTCTTACGTTGCCTTTTAATTTCTATGTAACTTTGGGTATGCAGGCAAACCGTACCACCACTCTGGTGAACGCAGTACAGAGCAAACTCCTGGGGCTCGTTCTCTATCTGCAGGATCACATGCAGGACACGTTAAATACATTGAGCATCAAGTTGTGGGATAAAGCCAATTTATAGTAGACATGAAACAATGCAATGCCTCATGAAGCCTGTGCCTTTTTATTCATCACTGTGATTAACTCGAACAATGTGTGCAAAACTTACCTTAAACTTGTTAAGCAGCTCTTTAATGACCTGGTTTGTAATCATCCTGCTAGAGATACGAACTTTAGTTGGTGTGCCAAAGGATGGTGTGAAAATAGAGGTCTATAGAAAACAGTAGAAAATTAGTGTGAGGGTGGATTATATTGAAAGGGAGAACTCAACTTGACAGGGAGATAATGATACTGTAAAAGAGGTGAGGAAAAAAAATATAATGGGATGTTGAGCAAAAGCCCACCTTATAATTATAGAAGTGCCCATTGATAGAAAAGCGATGTTGTCTTTCTTTTTCTCTTTGGGCTGCCGACTTGCCCTTTTCCCTCCTCTTGATCAAAGAGGCGTCACTCATACAGCGAAACAGGTTGGACTCCGCCTCCAGCTCTGGGTTCTTCTTTCTCACAGGACGCAGTGTGGTGGTCTCATAAACAACTGGGCCTTTGGAGAATGCAGAAATCAGTTAATAAAATGTGTCATGCTCTACATAGTACATTGTGAATAACTAATCATACTATCAGACAAATAAATCCATGAAAAGTAACAATAAGCTTAGGTCACAGTGTGTAAATTGCTTTTAATTTGGCTTCATTTAAGATTTTAGATTCTTGAAACTATCTGTAAAATTCAGTGCAAACCAATGCAAAAATGACAGTATTGTCAAGTTGTTTTGGAAAAAGATCTTGAAAACAACCTGGTAATGGATTATTGACTTCTGCTTCCTGTGCTGTCTCAGACATCTCATCTATCTGGTGCAGGTCAACGTATTCTCCCCATCGTGTCATACCCCTGCCGAGAGAGGGAGCAAAATGTGGGAATTAAAATTAAGAAATTTTTAGTTAATCTATCTATGTTCAAATTTTCACTCGCACGCCTGCTCCCAACACATTTATTGCTATTAGAAGTGTGATCTTACTACACTAATTGGTAGCAGAAATTTACGATATTCAGTCTTAAGGGTCAAACAAATATGAGCATGATGTTGAATAGGAGATGATAAAACCAGATACATTTGGGATTATGAATGCAAAAGCTTCAAACTTTTTCACATTTTGTTCTGCACTGTTGACATTTAATAACATTAGACTGGAAACAACCTCTTGTTTCCAAGAGGGCTGACTGGACTGGTGGGGTCAGGTGGGGTCTGGGAAACAAAGGGAAGCATTTGTTTGTCGTCCTGAATTTTCAGCCTGATGAGTCTCCGTACCCCCCAGGAGATATTCAGGAAGCCTTCCACTACCACCTCTCCATCAGCCCCCTGTTACAGACACAGATACACAGAAACCGATATACAATTACAGATAGAGATCTCACTAACCATACCAGTTGAACCTAAGCTCATTAGTAGGTGTATAAAATCAAATAAATGAGATGTCACATGTATTTCAACAATGCAGGAGGAAAGAGCTGAGAGCATTATTAATTACTAATTAATAATGTTCTCATAAGTTATGACACCGCAATGTTATTTTAAATATCTAAAAATGCAAGAACAGAGTTGAGAAATTATCAATAGATATAATAAATAAAAGAAATGCTTGATAAATAAATAATAATAAAGGAAATAATACCAGAGAGTAACTGAGGTGCAGCTGAGTCTGGTCCTTAAGGAAGCAGTTGTAGGTGTTCAGCAGTGAGAGAAACTCTGCTCTAAAATGAAAACAACAGCAGTGAATGACCAAAATACAAGAAGCTTATAAAATACAACACACTATTAAAGACTTAATCGTTACTCTCTATAAAAATCAGTATCTGGTTGGAGCTCTTTGTCACATTTTAAAAATCTATGGGCTGTTAGCAGCTCCATCAAATATTGTTATCCCCTCCAGATTTCTTGTTTGGTTTCAGTTAAATGACTTTTATAGGCCCAAAGAGGTAATATTATCCAGTATTTTACACTGGTGGGAAATACTGGACTAAACTACTCATAAAGTAGTCACAACTAGCTCCACCATGAATATATTATATTTGTCAGTGGCCTCAGACTTTCACTTTCGATCCTTCTCTACTTTTCAATGCATTGGTGTACCTTCGAGCACACAACAGCAAACATATTTCTATAGATAAATATTCTCTACATGTGACATATGACAAACCTGGAGAGTTTCCTCCCCTCTCCTGCATGGATCACTGGGAGCAGAGCTGATTTATTCATCTCTGGTTGCATCACCTACTGCAGAGATAAAAATAAATAAATAAAAAAATAAACACAAATGAAGAAATCAGACATAACAACATCTTCTGTAATCACACCATGTGGGCACAGAAGTACAGTAATCAGGGGTAAATCTTAAACGTGAAGCCAGGAGTTGAACAGTAAAGGCTGTCGACTTGTTGAACGGTTCTTCAGCGTTTGTATGTTACTTGTAAACACATACCAAACCAGCATTATGTCAAGGAAGGCACACCGAATTACACAGCAGCTGTACAACAAACATGGTGCCACACTTGCTAAAAATGCACAACATAATTAGAATCTTACCTTCTCTAACATGGGAAATCAGTACTTTCCTCTTGATTCTGTATCTTTGTCTGTGCCCTTTTCTTCCTTCTGTGCTTTAAATATCTCTTTTCAGTCTCTCTCTCTCTCTCTCTCTCTCTGAAGTTTTTGTGTTATATTTATCTCCCTCTCCCTTTCTTTCTAGTGTGCCTTTACTCTTTTACTTTCTTTTTTTTACGCTTGCCTCCAGGAGATTTAATAACAGTACTCCACCCAGTAACCAGTGATGACAGTGTAGACCCAACCATTTGTTTATTCTCTGGTCAGAAACACTGAAGCCTGTGCCTATGAACAGACACTGCTGAAATGGCCGTTCTGCTTCTTCTTTTTTAAATGTCTGATTTTGTTTTTTTTTTTTTTTAGTTCTTATGTTGTTATAGACAACACAGAACAATCTGACAGCAGCACTCTGTCCTATTATTCCTTTCTTTCATGCTTCCCTTCTCTCTCTGCCTCAGCGTGTTTGCTGGTATCTCAGGTATTCAGCACCTGTCAGCCCCAACACTCCCTGTTCTGACACATCACTCTTGTGCTGAAGATCACAACATTTCACACCAACAACAAAGGTTTTAAAGGTGAAAGACAAAAAAATGTAGAAGCAGCCTAAATATCTCTAAATTATAGCAGTCAGTATACAGATAAAGGCAAAGTATCAGTGTTTTTTACTGCAGTGCATTTGCGGTGCCCTGAAGGAGGTGTTACGGTACTCATCTAGTGTTTTTAATCTTCTCCCGGTCTCTTAAAACTCAACCGGCAGTTCCCCTTTCAGCCACCAGGTGGTGCAAAGTCCCTCAAATTGTGTCTGCTGTGAGGAAAATTAAAGGTGAATTCTCTGACTGAACAGCACCCATTGGCTGATCCATTTCACTTTGTTTTTAACTCCAACTCAGTGGTGTGCACCATTAGGACATGGCAAGCAGGGAAATATTGCTAAGATGAAGCTCAATGAAATTATACTTCAGCAAAATTAACACACATTAAACACATGAAAGCGGCAAGAAAAAAAGACAGACAACTGTTACTAACATGAAAAGAAGAGCAGCATTATTTTTCTTCTGTTTATTTTCTACTTAACTGAGGGAGAGAAAGGCATAGTATCACATGCAGGGTTGAAGAAGAAGGGCATACTGTAAATACTCTTATGTAATTTAAGGTCATCAAAGGTTAAAAAAAGTCTACATGCTGCAGAAATACCTATGAAAGAAAACCATTATGTTTGTGTTTTTCTACACCATGTTCCAAAGATCCATGTCTTACCCCTTGTTTCTGAATTAAAGTGATGTGAGCACAGCACTGTCTGTCTTACAAGCTTCAACATGTGGGCTTTGAAGGTCCCCTTAAGCAAATACATCCAACCTGTGTATGTGTGTGTCTGTGAGTGTGTGCAACTTTTAAATCAAAGTCAAGTAAAGCTACTATAATACTATGAAGGTATTATACTACTAGTACATGGTCAACAATACAAAGTCAATAATTGGGTTCATAATGTCGATAACCTAAGTCACAGGCACCGTCCTGTTAACAGGAACAAGTGGAGTTGGCCTTAAAAAAGAGGACATAGCTGAGCTAAGCCTGAAAGCCAGGGGTCCCTCATATGAGGATAACAAGGATTTTTAACCAGTTTCAAAAGAAACATGTCCGTAAACGCAACAACTTCTTACAAAACGACTACACTGATGTTCCATGTTCTCATCCCCCTATTCAACAAAGCACAAGATACTGTTCCACTTCACGTCTACTGAGGTATTCCCACATGAGTTTAAGGTTTTCTTAGGACAGTGACAACTGCCAGGAAAACAAATTCCAAAGTGAAAGCATGAATGAATCAAAGCAACCCTGGTTGCAATAACGAATAGGACCAAACATTTTTTTTTTCTTTTTTTTTTGTTCATTTGGCAGAGAAAACTTTTGCCTTTTTGAGATATTTTCCAGGAATCTTCCTAAATGTAGAGCATCAAAACAAAAGGCTGTGCAAGATGCAATTTGTGGATTAAAACTGTAATGTTATTATATGGTAAATAAAGGTAAATAGATAATGCAACATTCAGAGAGGCACTACATGAATGCCGATTATATGATAGGAAAAGGGGTCAGCGAATAAAACAAGCTTTTTCACTGTCAGCTGTGAGCCGGAAAAACGTAGCCAGTGGGAAAAAAGCCAACTCACACAATGACACACCCAGTTTCTCCCTTTACTGCCTTCCTGTATTTCACTCCTCCTCTCAGTCTTTCTCTTACTACACATTTCTTCTGTCTTTGTGCTATCGTAGCATGTGACCTTTGCTCTTCAGCATACACATACAGACTTTCGTTTTTATATATAAAAAATGTAGTACATTATAACATAACATTTAAGATCAAATTTATTCTCCTCGAGATCTGTGCATCTTTAGTAGCATTAATTCTGTTGTAATAGTAATGTTTGGGTTATATAATTAAAAACTACAGTCAGTAAAAAGCAAAATGTGCTTGATATTTATATTAATTCAATCTAACGGTCGTCTTTTTTTTTTTATGGAAAAATAACATTTGAACCTATGTGAAATTTGTATTAATGTATTCATACACTTTCATTTTGTGAATGAAAAAACTCCTCGGTTCTCCCGGTTCTAGTTCAGCAGCATACTTTAACACACTCCAGGCATAAAACGTAATGATCGAAGATACATTCAGTCCTACCTGACCCGCCAGTCTTTCACTCCTGAACAAATGAAGTTGGTTCACTCCATGTCTAAGCTCTTGGCACCTTTGTGTGTGTGTGTTTGTTCATTGGTCCGAGGTACAGTGTATGTGGTAGGAGATGAGTGTTTGTGTGGCACGCTGAGGCAGCTGGTTAATTATTGCAGGACACGTTGAGACACTGTTGAGGAGGAGGGGCTGACTGACACCAGATATGACTTGACTTTTGTGTGTACATGTTGTCTGTGCATGTGTGTGTGTAGAGAGAGAGAGAGAGAGAGAGAGAGAGAGAGAGAGAGAGAAAATGAAAGAAAATGATAGAACTACCCACAACAGCGTTGAAAGCTTCATGTTAAAGTTTCATTGTCTTTCCTCAGCAAAAGCTTGGGGTATGTTGATATGTGGCAGCTCCTAATTAGACACAATTCAGTCCCTTCAATGAAACCTTTCAATCAGCTACAGTAAAATAAAAACCACAATAATCCAGGAAGGGTTCCTGATGACAGACATTCAGTGGTAATTGGAGTAAACGGCACCACACACACACACACACACACACACACACTGATCATGACTGTCACACACTGCATTTTGACGCAGATGAAAAACATACGGTCACTAATGGCACAAAGGGACAGGTGTTGCGGTTAGTTAGTCCTTTGGGCATGACTAGACAAGTAGGTGTGTTTTAAAGAGATATTTGACTCCCTTTTGCACGAGGAATAAATAGCAGATTGAACAGATCTTCACTTTGATAGCCCTAAAGCCAAAGTTTTAAAACGGCTTTATTTTTACAGAAGTTATGGTCTGGTAAAATCAGGACGTCAGTTAAACTCCAGTAAATCAGAAGTTATTATCATGGGTTATTCACACTCAGGGTCATTGTCTTGAAATATAATTGCAGCAATATCAGTGTCACCTGATACTACTTTCATTTTGGGAACTCAGTTGTCAAATTATTCATCTGTTTTATCATCAAAACACCTAATAATTTTAAAGATCACTTTGAAATGAGTTTTCAAAACTCATTTTACTCAGGACTGAGTTTATTATTGTGATTCTGTCAGCAGAGGGAGTCAGAGCATCAGCACAAAAGTTGTCTGTGATCCTGTACTGCTGAGTCAAAAGCAGCAGTTTTACACTGTAATGTATTTCTATTTTATTCACCTCCTCTAATATTGGTTCCTTTTTACGTGTCTGAAATGTTTTAACAGTTGCCTTCATAAAATATAATCATTGCTTGCTCATATTGACAGGAAGTACATATTGCTCTGCATGACAGCATCATCTAGTGGTGTGCAACGTCATCACTGCAAGGAAAGCTAGAAGCACACACTGCCACTGGGCTGCTTTGAGTTATGGCACATACGTGTGTTATTTTGTCTATAACACAATGACCACAAAACCTACATTTTGCTAGGACAACGATTATAGCTATTTAAAAACAGAAAGAAAGTTTTCCCTCAACAATAATGAGTACAATAGCTGACTCTATCCAAAGCAGAATGGATAAGGAGCAAATGAACTGAAATGCCATTCCTTTCCTAAAATAACACAGGACATACATGCTAGCAGGCAACAGGTGGGCACAAAGGCTGCCTCCTTGACTATGTGTGTGTTTACTGTACAGAATATATATATATATATATATATATGTACACTAGTAATAGTAAGACATGCCTTTAAGTGGGTACATTTGCTTAGAGAAAATATGCTTAAATGTTCTGTGTTACACAGTTGCGTATTGAACTACTTATTAATCATGATATAGACACTGTAAACTGCTGATTAAATTTAACTGGTGATTTCAGTTATTTTATACTTATAAGTGGAGGTGACTATTTGCTGCAGTTATGCCTGTTTGTCCTTTTTTGTGCCCTATGTTAGTGTACATTGGGAACAAACAGGATCAGGTGTGTGTGGCAACAAAAACCTGCAGTTTGCTAATAAAATGGCAGATTTGAGTTGTATTATAATATACAGCACTAATAGATTTGTTTTAATTTCTACATTTCTGTAGTTTCACTGACACAAAAGTGACTTCGCCAACTGAAGAGTTCACTAAAGAGCTGAAACTTAAATGCAGCTTGTTTTGCAGCTCTGAATAAACAATGGGTAGATACTGTTTTTGATTACTGCGGCTATGGAGAACTCTCTAGCACTGGAGCCTTTGGAGCTTAGAGTTTAGCTGCAAAACCTGAGTGACTGTACATGAGGACAGTTAGCAGCTGCCACTGTCCATCACAAAGTTAAAACACACACAGACACAGTGACTGAGCTGTTCCGTGCACAGAGCTCATGGCTGACACATGCAGCCGCACTAACTGAAGAAACACATCAAGTGAAGCAACGAGAACATCTCCCTGTCTGCCATTGGAATCTAACCACCAGCTTATTCTGCAAAGCTGTCCAAAAGATTTGTCAGAACAAACAGTGGACAGTGAGGATGAAGTTTTCAGGCTTCAGTATTCTTTTTCTGCTGGTTCTGGTCACTTCAAGTTTCGGCATACAGAGAGGTAAGTGAGGTTTTCATAGGTGGGCACTAAGTAAGTCTTTTTTTTTAGCATATGTTGTGAAATATGTTGCTGAAGTATTGTAAAGATAAGAACGGTATGGATTGCATTACATTATTTTATTCTAGAGATATCTTGTGCTTAGTGAGTTATTAATTTTTTAAGAAAAAGGCCTTTTGCATGATCTTTCTTCTAAATGTGTGTGTCTATGAATAAGTAAAAGTGATGATCTAAAGATCAACAGTCAGCAACTGATATTAAAAGAAATGCGAGCATGGAGAGCATTGTTTATTCCAGTGGAAGGTGCAGTTTACCTTCTGTAAACACTTGGAGAGGGTGCAGGTTGCATTTCCCACATGTGTAGCACAGAGATCACCTGTTTCCACCATCCTGCAGGGAAAAGGAGAAGGTGTTTATCCGCTTATAGTGTAAATGTGACTAAATCTATATCCTTCCTACACTCTGGCATATCCTCTCTGCAGGCTGTTGTTCAGATGAACTATTCCCTCTACATCTATTTCCCTTCCTAATATGATGATTTTCCATACAGACACTTCCACAGTGAACTGTGCACAAGCATAAACAGAACTCACAGTCTAACGTGGGAACCATCTGACATTTATCCCTGTATTTTTTCAACTCATGGAACTCAGAAGTTTTAAACAACTTTAACAGCTGTATACAGTGTTTCATCTATTTTGATCCTGCCATACAAAAGCATTGGATGTGAAAAAAAAAGAGGCACAAAAATGAGGAAAACTGGACATCTCATAAGCCAACAAAGACCCGACTGTGTTTTTAGGATCAGGACATATGAGATGGGTACCTTATCAAATACTGACACAGTTTTAAACCTTAGAAATACAATACATGTTTTAGAAGTTCAAATATACATTACATGCTGCACATCCTCAGGGAATCAGGTGGTGTAGACGCTGTCACATTCTGCCTGGGTTTTGTATCGTAGCTGGTCAGCTCGGCTAGGCTGGCATGGTGTAGGGCTCGGCTTAGCAGACGACCTGAGCTTTTCATAATGAAACAATGATTACAGCTGAAACAAACGTAGACCATGTTACATGTTTGCCCCTGCTCCAGTTTTTGCAATTAGCTATACACTAGGTTAAACATGTTCAGGCTGAACCGAATGTAAACACAGTGACTGAACATGAGCAAGGTTTGGCTTTTTTTAAAAATCAAGTGTAATCATCAGCGACCTGATTGAAGACAGTTTTACGAGCTGCAGCTGTAAATTAACATTTAGCAACTGACATTTGACAAGTGCTGGAAAAGTGCATGACTATTTTATTATTGCTGGGTCTTTGTTGTGGTTTTGAGGCGTGGGCCAGTTGAGCAAAGCTGAATCGGATGGCACAGAAAGACTCACTTTTATGTGTTCTGCTGGGCTGAGCTGGCTTTTATTGGCTGTTTCTGCTTTTATTTGAAATAAAACAAATAAAATGACACTGATCATGCTCATTATTAATGCGCCCCTTAAAATTATATATCTTTCTTGAAGGCCTCCTCAAGTCTCATGGTCTTGCGGTTGAAACTGCTTTCAAGTTTCAAGCCTTTAATCTTTCAGTCTAATTAACTGGTGACAGCGTGAGTCAAAACAATATTAAGTACATCTCGGTTTTTAGGATTTAAATCCCCTCTCAGATGAATGATGTCTCTGATAATGACCCATGTAATAAGTGAATAATGTCCTGTGAGCCAGTGGTTATTGTAAAATATGCTCTATTAGGATGACTCAAGACCATGTCTGCATTTAAAGGCAGCATAATAGGTTAAAGAGGGTGTTGTTGTTGGTTGGTTGGTTGGTTAGCATGTCTTTGTGAACTGAAAACAATTTAGTTTGACCACAATAAATTAATAATAATAAAAAAAAGTCTGCATGATGAAGCCAAAGAGAAGGGAGAGTACTGTTTACAATTTGACTCAAAGTACGGAAAAAACCTGGAGGATAAACCGAAAATCTAAGCAAACACCAAAGGAACCAAAGGCTCCAAGGAAGAACACTTTCATGGGAAAGAAATAGAATTGGGAAAGGTTGACAGAGATAGTCAAGGAAGTAATGCGCATGAAACTGGAGTGAGGAAGATTTATTCAGTGGTCACTGCAGTAAACAGTAACAACAACATGGCAATGAGTATTTATTTGTTGTTTTGGACATTTTTACAATGAGAGAAATTGTTTACTCACATTGGTAAAGTGCAGTGAATAAGTAAAAAGGAATGGTTGACATCTCAGCTGTGCACATCAGCAACATCATATTTTTCATGTTCTGGCATGGACACATACTAACAGTAAAAATAGGGAAAACAAGTGATAATGAGAGACAGTTGGTTTGCATCAAGCGGGTTTGTGTAAAGGCCAGATGTGACCACTGTAACCAGCCTCCTCTCAAGGCCTTAACACGAACTTCTCACAAGGTCGGATCCAGAGAGGCTCTCATTTTTGCTAAATCATGGGGCAGAGCATGAGCCATAGTGAAACCTTCATTCAGATGTTATCCATTTGTTCAGACATAATATTGGCAATGGAAACTGTGAGGGGAAAATACACATACATATTTTGCAGACTCACTCAAAAATAAAGCTTCTAGGTAAAAGGATGTAAGGTTATGGCACAGACACAAGATTTGATACAGGAAGCACCTTAATAAAGCAGGGACAAGCCAGATATTTTAAACACACTTTGACATTGTTTCCTACTATGGTTTTAACCCTCATATCAGGGTTTCAGTCATTAACAATAGCTTTGCTCCATCACCCATTCAAACATAGTCAAACAGAGGCAGGGACCTTGGGTCGAGTGTGGGGACGAGAGCTGCCTTATGGTCCTTGTTATTGTGAAATATTTTCATAAAAGACAAAACAAGCACAATGTCCTTTAAACCCTTATCCATCTATTCTCTTTTCTTCTTTTCTCCAGTCCCCTCATCTGCCCTTTCATTTTCTTCTCTCCTGTTTTCTATTTCTATTAGTTCAAGCAAAGTTTAAAGCAACCCGGATGTCTCTGATCTGAATCCACATATAAACAGTTGCTCCGTCACCCGTGTGCTGCTACTATCCATTTCCATCCCCCTTTCCTTTTAACTTGTTTTTGTTTTAACCCTCCCCCCTCTCATTTACTCCTTAATATAGTCACCCAGATCCACAGAAGAAAATAAAATAATAATACTGAGGTGATTTCCCTTTAACCTGGTCTCACCTATCTGAAAATAATCCCTCTTCTCATTTCTCCCACAACTCCCTTTAATGAAGGAAGCTCACTACATGGATGAACTAAATACTGATCACATATTTACTCTGGATTTAGCTGGTTTATATCACTGAAAAATAACAGATGTTTTCAATGTTGTGTATATTCAGTGTACAAAGAACTGGTAATGTACCCACTCTCTTTTTAACAAAGACCATCTGTTGAAATAAGATAGTGGAGGACAGAGTGTGCACTCAGGATGGAGCTTGTCCTTGAACTCTAAATTAAAATGATGTCCATGCTTCAACTTCTGCTCAAGTTAATAAATAAATATAGAAAGAAAGCTGTATTAGTAATTCTGAGAACTTGAGTTAAAGTTCAACTCCTAAAAATCAACACTTTCTTGTCTTTCCTTCTCTGTCAACATCTCTCATCCTCTTCACTTTCCTGCTACTTCAAGTTACAAAACTCATATGATGTAATTTCACTAATAAGCAAACCTATCCTTTCCCTCCCTGTGTTCCCAGTGTTTCAGTTCTTCCCTCACTACTGCTCTCAACAGGTCAAATCCTCAGAACCTCTGATCCGCCCCGTTTAGTCAGCGGTCATGGCCGGACACTGCCACAGACGAATCAGCCTAAAATAAGGATGCCAAGAATGTCTGAAAAGACACAGCTGTTTATACTGAATATGCTCTGGAGGAGATGACTTGTATATACAATGGCAAAAGTGTGACAGTATAGAGTAGCAAAAAGTCCCATATCAACTTGACAGTGATGCTGCTTAAAAGATATTTTGTTCAAAATACTGGATTTTGTTCTTTGTTTTGAAGCATAACTCTATACTATACTATACTATATACTAACTCTATACTATACTATTTTCTTTGTTCCCTGCCTAGCACCTCGTATAATCACCTTGTTAGAGACACTGGATGTGCTACCGGAACACAATGCCACCTTCATCTGTGAAGTGGAGTCAAGTCCCCCTGCTGAGGTCACATGGACCAAGAATAACCAACCAATCATGTAAGTTTGCAGCTAAAACTTCTTTCAGCTCCAGTAGTCAAATACATTCTGAGACTTCACTTGCAGGTTCATTAAGAACTATACTGTTATACATAGTAATTGGCTATTTACACATTCTTTGCCATTCAAGCATGTCATGTTGTAAATATATTTTTTAAAGATGTTCCATGTTAATAAAAATAATGTTAACTGAATATTAGGCTTTGCACCCGTCGTCTTCTCCCACCAGGTACTACAACCCCCGGTACATCACCAAGGAGCAGGGACAGATGCTAATCCTCCCTCACGTCCGAGAGACAGACAATGGAGAGTACTGCTGCCTCGCCAGTAATGGCATTGGAGAGCCAGCCAAGAGCTGTGGAGCGCTGCAGCTAAAGATGAGTATGTCTGCTTTCTTTCAAGATTATACGACTAGACTCCACTTAGTTTTGTTCTCGAGCCCAGACGTTTGAAAGACCATGCATGTAACATAATTCCATTTACCCCAAACAAAGCAGCATTTGGACATAAGGCTGAACTGCTGTGTCTTATTTTTTTGTCTTGTCCTTTCATCAGAGCCACAGATCAAACGCCATCCAACTAATGTAACCCTTCTGGTAGAATCCAAAGCAGTTTTGCCTTGTGTTACTCTTGGCAACCCCAAACCAGATATCACCTGGCTCAAAGATGATGAGCTTATCAAGGTATGCACTTCTTTACTTTTTCATACAGAACAACAGAATGTTTTCCAGTTTTATAAGGAACACTTCAGCACATGCTTTGGACCCCTTAGATATCTCAGTGCAGTTTTGTTCAATTGTATCTTTAAAGCAGAAAAACAAATTGTCACTGTCTCCCAGATCAGTGATCGTGTTACCATTCTGGACTATGGTGCACTGAAGATCCATAACATACAAAAGGAAGATGCAGGGCAGTATCGCTGTGTGGCCAGGAATAGCTTTGGTTTGGCCTTTTCAAAGCCTGTTACAATAGAGGTGCAGGGTATGTATTTTAATGTTTCACTTTTTATGCTTGTATGTACATACGTGGTCATTTTATGAAGTTTGAATTGGACTGTCTGGTTGCAGCATGTTAATATTTCTACACTGCTGTGTGTCTGTGTATGTCCAGCTCCAGCTCGAATCCTGCGGGTTCCAAAAGAGAAAAGGGTAGCGTATGGTAGCCAGATTTCCCTGGAGTGTAACGCAACTGGAAATCCGATCCCTACCATCACCTGGCTGGAAAATGGGAATACTGTGAGTTTTCAAGCTCAGTGCATCTTTGTGTGTGTTCAAGGGGAATTATGTCTATCCTCATTAAACTTTATCTATTAGAGTTTTTTTTTTGCATTCATTTTGGGACACCGAAACGCTCTAAAAGCTAAATTTCTACAATCAGATCCAGTCACTGTTTAAGGCTGTAGCAGCTTCTCGTCCCTCTCTGTCTGCTCTGTCCCCTTGGTCTCCCATAAATTTCTGTGATCTCAACAAGAATATTCTTGTCTCCTTTACAGCCGTCGAGTTGGGCTCAAATGTCAGTCTACACAGCCAACATCAGAGAAATTTTTACCACGTAGCAGACATTGTAACACATTGTCAGCTGCAAAGCCTTACATAACAAGAAAGCTATGAAAAAATACAAACAAGATAGATAGGAACGCCAATATGTATCACATCTGATAATACATTCACGTTAAAAAATCTTCATGAAATCGTCATCTGACATAACAAGAGATCTGAAAGAAAACTACTATGTAGAGACGTAGATGAGAACTGTAGTTATTACCTGCTACATCAAACTCAGAGCAGTTCTCCAGTGAGACTCTTATAGATATACTATAACTGCACTGCTGATGCTGCTGCACAGCCTCATCATGTATAGACCTTCTCTTTTAAATGATGTGACTGCACCATGTATGTGGCTTAATCCAGACCATAACTCGAGCATAAAGCAAATGTCTTAGCAATCATGTACATGATCAAGGGTAATGGAAACAGTGCACTAAGAACACAAACCACACATAAAGTGCATCCTAATGCACACATTCAAAAAATGATCTTGCATTTCTTTTGTGGTCACCCTCCCCGTTTGTCACTCACAAGCTCATTGGCTGCAGAATCGGCGATATAAAAAGAATAGGAATTCTCATTATGGTGACAGAGGATTGAAGAGATTGCCTTCCATTTAGGCATTAATACACAGTGTTATCAGCTTTAATTATGTGTGTGTTTTTTTTTAAAGCGAGTGGTATGATGCAGCTGTCAAAAGAAAACCACATATCACCAAGGTTTTTAAGGTCAGGGTTTGTAGGCTCCATCTCCATGATCCAACTATATGGTTCTAATATTTAGCTGTTACAGATTCATTGAGGGCTGGTGCATAGTAAGAACATAAAGAGAACAATAACTAAAGCTCCCTGCTAATGTACTAAATGAACAACATAACTAAATCAGGTTTAGTGATCCAGAGCACCAGTAGTCCAGCTGTTTTAATACAGGGGTTAAGCCTAATAATCTGATCATTATGTTCTAGTATGTGAGTCATTGCAATGGTTTGGTTTTAATCACAGTTGCTGTTGTAATGACATGCAATGCTTTTTTTGATACAGCAGGAGAGGATATTATTCATGACTAATGCCAAGTGCGGTCTTTTTATTGCAAGCACAAGTATGCAACTGAATTCAAACAACAGGACCTTTTGTCTTTGAACAGTTCTCCAGTGTGTGCTGAAGAGAGAAGTGAAGATATTAGACAAAGAAAGAACAATGCCCCCTCTTTAGTTTGTAGCTGGTGTGGTAAAATTTTGTCATGCAATCATACCTTCTTTTAAGTTTGTTTCATTTGTTTTGGGGTTTTTGTACCATCACCCTACCCCACCTCTATAACCCTCTTATGAAGTTATGCTTCTTTTTCATGGACGTTAAATTACATAATAGAATACATTATGAACAAGATTTCAGCAGACACTTTTTATGTGTGCCATAGCTATTAGATACTTACCGCATTATAACGGTGTTGGGTGCTAGCTACAATGTGATTACAGGCCTATAATGCTTGTAAATGGTATGTATGTATGTGTGTCTGTGTGTGTGTGTGTGTGCTGATTAAAATGACTGTGGGAGCTGCTTTTCTGGCAGCTTGTTGGGGTCATTAATTTCAGCAGGGCCAGACTCCACTCCTAAAAACAGCGTGTCAGACACATCTTCAAATATAGACATACCGCATATCAGCACCTCGACTCACTCGCTCACACACACATTACACACACTCACATATATCATTTATGTAAGCGTAAATGCAGAAACTAAAAACAACAAACACATTTTATCTGGCTGCATTGGCACTGTGTGAATACCAAGGAATTTTTAAGTGTTTAAAATTAAAACAAGTAGCGCATGCACATAATTTTATCAGCTCAACACCCATTAGACTACAAAAATAATCAGGGAAATGGTGAGAACAGTGAACATGAACAGTTCATGCTTAATTTTCTGATGGAAGTCTGGGTAGAGAGATTTTCCCATTTTTATAATAA
This sequence comes from Mastacembelus armatus, assembly GCF_900324485.2. Lineage (NCBI taxonomy): Eukaryota > Metazoa > Chordata > Actinopteri > Synbranchiformes > Mastacembelidae > Mastacembelus > Mastacembelus armatus. The sequence goes on along the minus strand of NC_046644.1, from coordinate 7,767,524 downwards.
ATTCTATTCATTTGGCTACAAAACAATGACATATAATGGCATCAATACTCTAATCTGTACTACTTCCTTCGGCTTGCAAGAGTAATTTTGCATTACAAAATGGATAAACTTGAAAAGGGAAAGCCTAGTTAATATTGGACTGAGTCTCTGCAATCAGAATACTGTTAAACACACAATACAACTGTCAACAGAGGAAAATGGTCATCTCTGGGCTGCTTTTAAGGTTTTCATCTGTTTATCTGAATGAGATTATCAAATCTGGTCTCTGCTGTCTCTGAGTGGAATTATTACCAACAAATCTTAGTATTTATAATACTTCCCAGTGCATGTTTTAGCTATTGTGGTTGTAATTTATAAAATTAATAATTTTGATCCTATACAGGATTATAGCTGTAGTGGATTTTGCAAATCTCTGCTGTATTGAGTGTTTGGTTTTATGGACATAGTGGAGCATTTTGTAGCTAAAGAGCAAGAATGATGGCGAATATTACTTAATTTTTGTTGAATGTCCATAATCAGTATGTCTATATTTTTATCCACCCACCCCAACCAGTTGATGCAGTAGCTGCCCAACTAATCCTGGTTCTGCTGGAGGTTTCTTCCATTAAAGGGAGATTCCAAGTGCTTGCTCATAAGGGATTTTTGTTGGGATTTTTTCTTTTTTGTAAAGAACCTTGAGATGACTGAATTTTGATTTGGTGCTATACAAATGAAATTGAACTGAATGTCTATCCAAGCAAAAGAGAAATCTCTATTGTTTTATTTTCCAGATCTCAGGTGCATCAGTCGAAGAGACTTTGGTGGGAGAGGTCATTTTGTCCATTCTTAAAGTGACTGTCAATAAGCCGGCCCTGTACACATGCCTGGCCTCCAACAGACACAGTGCTGGAGCCAACACTGTCAAGGCGACTGCTAAAGTCACTGTTGCAGGTAGAGGCATGTTCTGATTTCCATTCCACTCTAAGATATTACAAAATCACTGCCCGCCACATGAGAGAAAAGCCAATAGTTAATAGCTACATGTAGCTGCTGTGTTTTTGTGTGCTGTTGTTACTACGTGGGCTTGTGTTTTGTTAGCTGGGTGCTGTGTGGCTTCAGCTGTTTGTTGTCTCCCCATTTGGCTGATACTGCTCAATCATAAACAACACAAAGACCCCATGACCACAGACCCCTTTAAAAAACACACACACACACGCACACGCACACACAATCCATCCTCACTGACCACACATATGGTTCCTGCATATGTCCCTCAGTCTCCTCACAGCTAGCCATGACTCAGTGAGAGGAGCACCATGGTCGGTTTTCTCTTCCAACTAAGACTGATTTTTATCTGTCTGCCTCCTCTCATCTATCTGTCTCCCATCTTCTCCCCTCTCCTCCTACTTCTACTCCTGCAACCAACGTCTTCTGGATATTGCCACTTCCCCATAGAGTGGAGGTAAGAGAAATGATCTCTGCTTCACAGCTATGAAGTGTTCTATGCTTATGTGTCCTGGTTCAGTACATATTTCGATGTGACATCTACAATGGAAGAATGTGTTTTTCATGAGTTCATAAGTAAACCAATGTTAATCCAAATAACGTTGCAGCACATTGTCACTACATATTTTCATGGGTGCTATAACCACTTGTTTGTGCTGTGTTTGAAGAAACTAAGTGCTGTTGCTTCCTTTGGGTCTGCTGAAGACAATGCACATTTTAGCTTTGTCAATAAACATGCATTGCCAAGAGGGAGCCACTCTTTCTGTCACCCATATGGTGTGAGTTGAATCTGAACTTTGCTCAAACCACAGCACAGTCCCTGTGACCACATCTGGACTATGTAAGTTCAGGGAGAGAGATCGAGGGAGAGCTCAAGGCAGAGACACAAACACACAGAGAGAGGGAAAGAGAAAGAAAAAAAAGGAAAAAGGAAAAGAAAATGTTGGCCTTGGGAGTTTCTGAAGTACATGTAAAAAGCAGTGGATTTCAGGTCAAAGACAGAAAGAAAGGCCAGGTTTATTGGTTAGAGCTTACAAGATTTACCGACTACTGACCACATGTGGACCATATATTTATTGGATGTACAAACAGAAAGTCAGTGAGTGAGAACCAGAGGAAAGTAAAGCGTAGGATGACATGGTAGGACGGGGTGTGCGATAGATTTACAGGTCTGCTTTAAGTTTGATGGTTCGACTGAAGCAACGACCTCCCCAAGAGGCAACATCTGGAGTTTGTAATTGCTCTAGGATACAGAGCGGCAGAGAGAGCACTGGAGTGAAGACTGTCAGACAGGCAGAGGCAGAAAGAACATGGATGCAAGTCAGACAGAAAGAAATGCAGATCATTTCTACACTGGAGGACTAATAGACATACAGGCTGAAAAACAAGAAGGCAGACAGGAAACAGACAGAACCACAGGAAGTCTGGTGCACAGACTGGCAGGTTGGTCTACAGTATGTATGACTGACCTGCTTGATCTAGAGGCAGCCAGAAAGCCCATGTAGGCAGACAGGGTGCACTCGTATACGAATACTGCTCTAACCTGTTTCATGATTAACTTGTGGATGATGGTAAAGAAGCTATTTAGATCATGTTTTAGTATTTTTACAAGTAAAAGCATTGCCACATGGGAAAAGAGATTCTCTCTACAATTGCTATCTAATAAAGTCAGAAATAATAATAAAATTGTGAATGTTAATGTGTGTGTCTAAATCCCACAGACTCTACAAAGGCATCTCAGGCTACTGCAGTGCCTATCGTGGAGATGTCTGCCGCGCAATTCTGCGAGATGATTCGCTGGTGTTCTTTAACTCCTCCCTCTCGGACCCCGAGGACATGCAGGAGTACTTGGTTCAGAGCTGGTGGGCAGAGCTAGAAGGACTCAGTGTGCTATGCAGCCCTGCAATACGCTCACTGCTCTGCCACTCCTCCTTCCCTGACTGCAACCCATCAGGGTTAGGACCAGCACCTAAACCTGTCTGCAGGTACAGCAAAAGATGTATCTGCTCTCCCTGTAGACAGTAAATTAACTAACAAATCACTGAATGAATAAATGAATAAAGGAGTATGGTTATTTCTTTCCTTTCATCAAATAGAGAACACTGCCTGGCAGTGAAGGAGCTGTATTGCCATAAGGAGTGGCTGGTGTTAGAGGGCAGCATTGCAGTCCAGCCAGGCATCTTCAGCTCTGTCACTGAGTCCCACATGTCCAGCTCACTGCTGCCTAACTGCCAGGCCTTACCAAGTCTTCTCACTGACCCTGATGCCTGTACGCATGTTCCTTTTGTAGGTAAGACAACCACTAGTGACACAAGTGAACACTTTCTGCTTTCTTGGTACGATAACCGCGTTCAGACAGAGGTATTTGCTAAGATCAGATGACCCCTATGATATACCTTACATTTTTATTTTAATCTCTTAGCTAGAATCCTGACTTGCTAATTCTATATAGCAGAAACAGCTTGAGCACAGCAATCTACTGTACTAAAAAAGCAGGGAGCACATGGCACATATCTAAAAGTATGAGTTGGCTTCGTGCTCTTGGGTGCTGAAGTCCAAAAAAAGCCTGGTCTGCTACACTGCACCTCACTGACACAGATGAGAGTCTACTAGACTAAGCCAAATTATGCAGTTTCAGGTGTGTGTATGTGTGTGTTTGTAAAGTAGCTATAGTAGTGTTCATGTTTGCTCTGTAATATAATTGTTACTGTACTGAACTGACCATCAGTGCTGCAGTGATTTGACTCTGAATATCTGTTTTTTTTTAAAAAAATCTGCTCTTTTCTACCTTTCAGACATCAAGAAAGATCAAGTTACAAGTAAGTGTGACGCTTATCTCACATGGCAATAAATAAAGCATTTATATAACAGCAACTGTCAAAAGTTATTAACCCTAAAATGATTCTGTGTGGTTTCAACAGCAACATGTTACAATAATCGAGGGCGATTCTATCAAGGCAGTATGAATGTAACCAGGTCTGGGATACCTTGTCAGCTGTGGAGCCAACAGGTATTGTGGTTTATGTGTTTGCATGTTCCAAAAGCTGCAGTGTAACATGCAGCATAAGTGCAAAATCTACAAAATCAAGTGAACAGCAGCAGAGTCACTCACAGTCAGCTGAGAAGATGTAGAAAGTTGATATATGAATTAACAAACTCTAGAATCTGAGCTTCCAACAAATTCCAGTAGATGTGACTGATATTTGGGTGTGTATGGTCATTTTTATATCAAAACATTTCTTTACTCAGAAATAGAAAAGCACCCAAAAGTTCTTACAAGTACATACATAAGCACACACACACACACACAGTCTCTCTCCCTGTGGGCCAAAAGCCCCTTTATGTTTTTATGGCTTTGCTCAGTGAGTGGGTCTGTTTGGGTGAACTGTTACTAGCCTCCTGTGCTGTGTTTCTGTGTGTGTGTGTGTGTGTGTGTGTGTGTGTGTGCCAGGTCAGCAGAGAAGGAGGGGCTCATCATGTCACATCCTGCCTCTGGAAGCAATTAGCTTTCACACGCATATACTGCACAGGCTTCATCATCAACACACACTCGAACATTTCACACTTGCTCACACACACACATACGTACACTGTATGTGAAACTGTGAATTTTTGCTCCTGAAAGCACATTCTTCCTCTCCTTACTCTCTTTATCTGTCCGTGTGATGTTGGCATACACTTTCAGTCCACAAATAAATAGCCTTTTCTCCCTCACACACTCCCAAATGGCTCAGATAATGCACACAATTTTATACAAATATGCCCACAGTTATTTTCCCACACAAAATTATGATGAGCTCAGCGTCCATGTGTGTCTCCTTCCACAAACATCATCTTTAATCTGAACACACGATGTTATTTAGGCTACTGTCTCTTCCTTGTTGACCTTGGCCGGAGATCGTCAGGACCACCCTATGAGTGTGTTTAATTTTAATTTAGAATGTAAATGCCATTTTACTGCAAAGTTACAGTACTTTGAATTCAGGAATAGCAGCATGATAAAGAAACTCAAACAGTAACGCAAGAGATCAGACCTGAATTAATATGGAAATGCTTTTTTCAGAAAAAAATAAATAAATAAATAAAAAAAACTTGGGATGCTGTGTAAACTGTAAAAAACTGTAAACTGTAAAAACTGACATACATTTTTAGAGTAGAAACTTGACTATAGACATGGACTCAGAAGAACTGGGATTTGACTTGGACTCCAGACTTGGGGCTTGTAAACAGTCACCATTTCTAGTTGTTTAAGGAAATGTCTGACGAGCTGAAAGTCATTACCAACTGACTGTAAAACACCACGGAGTCACAGACATAATGCATCGAGCAGACACACTGATGGACATGCACATTTTAGCGCTAAGATGGCAGATGAAGAAAATATTACAGATATAGAATGACATGAAGTGCGTAGGTAAAGTTCATCATTTACCTGATTTTGTATCTGGGGAGTGTGTTTTTCAAATAATGATGATAATGCATGCTAGTAGATAAAGGAGTGATGACAATGCAGTACATGCTTTGCATTCCTTGATGATATCACTGCAGTTTTCTAGGCAGGCTGGATTTCATTTATAACAGCTCATTTCAGCCATGAGACTTTAGACTTCACTTGGACTTGCAAAAAATGTGACATCTCAGGGACAAAAAAAAAAAAGTTTTTTCATTATCTATAGTATCATTGAAAGATTCACAAGATCCAGAGAAATGTCTATGCACAACAGACAAGGATAAAAACCATCAGGCCCTCAGGCTATTCTGTATATATAAAAAAAAAAAATCAATTTCAACACTTGATATTTTGTCTTTGGCCTATGCTTTACAGTAAAATATTGCTTTTAAATTATTTGCAAATCATATTCTGTTTTTCATCATATTCTGTTGTTACTTCCATGTTACTCACCATTCCAGTGTTTTTGAAACGGGCTTGTATGTTATCTCAGGCCCTGACCTTCTAAAACTGTCTGTCCTGCCTGACAAGTTTTAGACTTCTCTGTTTGTTGAAGCAATGTGAATGGAACAAAGCATAATACCTGGTATATAAAGACTTTAAGTGATGGTTTATTTTTAACATCCTACATAACCAAAAATATGAGAGAAATATGACAAACAGGCTAAAAAGTGTGTTTTTCGCTCTAATAAAAACTGCAAAGATCATGCTTCCTATTCTATTACCATAATCCACGCTTTTACCTAAAAACCTAGCACATCCACTGTGTTGTATTTTCCCACTATGCTGCCCTCAGTGCTAAAGAACAGGCTATTTTTGAATAGTATCATGATTCTTGTGTTACAAGTCACCGTGAAACATTAAACATCTGTCAAAAACAACATTTTTAGTGAATTCATGGTGCTAACTACAACTGACAAACTCTAGCAGCAGCTGTCATTTCACCAGACAAAATTGATGGCCACAGGATAGAAATGAGAAGACTGCTTTTGTTTTCCTGTCTGAAATGAGAGATCCATTGTTTCGCAATTATGGAGTGGTAAACCTCCTACAGTTACCATTGTAAACTCCATATGTGCCATGCGGGAATGGAAAGTGTGACAAGCGCAGCAACAGGGGAACAGGGCTTAACAAACACATGATGCCAACATGCTGTCTAAACTAAGTCTGGATTTATAGTTTCTGAGAAGATATAGTGACATCAGGCCCTTCCTGGACAAGAATGGAATTTCATATGATGTGCTGGCCAAACATCAAAAGACACAGGGTTAAACGTCATGAGATTATTTTGATGAATATGCTTAAGTTCCTGGGCAGCATCTAAACTTTTCAGTCATTTCCTCTTTTAAGTATAATGATGGCATGATTGGAATAATGTCTGCTGGAACGGTTCTCTCAGAGTGCAATGTGATGTTGATTGCACCACTGTGAACTCAAAATGCCTACAGTCTACATTCGTCAGTGGATGAGAAAGACCCAGAAGTTAAAACCCACTTTTTTTGAGAATATATGTTTTGCATACAGATTAACAGCAAAGGCTTCATTAATATTTTAATCTACCTCACCAACGTCATCCTCTATGTTCACCTCATTTTATCACAGAAATACTCTAAGTTGCAAAATAACTGAAGATCCTATTTGCTTTATTTAACTGCTTGTCTCCATATGAAAAATGTTTTCACCCATGACTTCATGCTACTGAAATCATAATCCAAACATGCGAAACAAAAGTAAGCATGACAGAGAAAATGTTAATGTATGGGAACCACACTGTGACTAGGTGTATGTGTTTATCCGTTGGCTCATGTGCAAGAGAAAGGAAGAAACGAAACTAATTTGAATAGCATTCAAAATCACCGATTTGCTGTGCCACTTGATTTACAGGTTAAAGCTGACTGTAGCTTTTCACCTGCATTCCTTGTCCTGCGGTTCCTAATATATTGCATGGTCAAAATCTCACCAGATCTTTCAGCAACTGTTAAATGTCATCATTCCTATGCAAAAACAGCACAGATGTTTTAACTTAATGTGACTATAAAACATGCTGCACATGTGAGTCCTGTAGGAAATGAGTGCAACTCTCTCACCATGGTAAAATTTATGGTCAGCACATACTCACCACATATGCATGCAGTAGCAGTTACACGTTGCACGCCCTGTATAGTGAGAGTAGTGTCCCATTCGGTGCTGAGTCACAGAGGAACAGCAGTCAAGGTTAGATTCAGACACAGTCACACAGAGGTAAGTCAGGCGCCTTACTATTAAATTAAACAGCACTGAAACTGATATTGTCAAGACAACTGCTGCATCCAAGAAGTTCATAAGGTGCAAGATTTGCCATCTGAGTCACTGTTATGATATTACTCATCAGGTTAACTTTATACCTTCTACAAAGTAGCAAAAAGGTTGTGCTATTTTAAAGAATTTAAATTTAAAGTCTTGCTTAATATTTTGTTTTCACCAAGAAAAGTATTTCTCATTTATTTGTTTAAAACATTTGTTTTTTTTCTGTCAACCGACCATCATTAGAATAATGGCTCTTCTCTCTCAGATACTGAGACTGTAGATCTTCTCTCTATGGGACGGTTGGTTGTACGTCAAAAGTGTTGGACCTCAGCACGTCCCATGTCCTGCCAATAGTCAGTAGATCCTTTTTGAAGGCTGTGACAAACACGTAACGCTCATATCTAAAATATGTTGTTTTTTAACATCCCTGGCACCAGTAGGATATCAACCACGTGAGCACCTTGCTTGACACATTGAGCTACAGGAGCATGTGTGTTGAACTCAATCTTCTCTGCTTTGCCTTCAGACCTCTTGGGAAAGTTTGGACGATTGCTCTTTTGATGACTAAAGCGTATGATACATGAAGATTCCAGATGTTTAGTATTTGACCTGGCACTCTAGACTGAATAAGCAACCATGCAGCCCACTATCACTGTAGAACATTTTACAGTCTCTGCGGTTATTAAACTGTAACCTTAGCACAGATCTTAAACAGAGTTTTGAATAATGCCTGAAATTATTAGGAGAGCCAGCTTAGTTGATGTGAGAGTCAATTTCTTGGAAAAGTAAAAACTCTGTCCCTCCAAATAACGGATCATAAGACATTCTAGGAAATAGATTCAGGCAGATATTCATTCATACTTTTCTGATCTCTCAGGCTAAGTTTGTTAACTTTCCTTTCCTTCAACCCTTTCAGAATTTGGAGTCAGCAGCAGAGCTGAACTGATGATGTTTTATTCAAAAACAAGTCTAGATGCACAGACTGAATTCCAGATCTACTCATCTCAACACAACTTTTTCTTGTCCCGTAGGTTCCGCACCACCACCGCCTGTCTGTGGACGTCATTCCAGAGTTAAAGAACTCGGACAACTACTGTAGAAACCCTGGAGGAATCAGCGACAAGCCCTGGTGTTACACGTCAAATCCCAACATACGCTGGGAGTACTGTTCTGTGCCACAGTGTGGGGAGGAAGCCACAGTGTCAGGTTCTCATTTCTGCTGCCTCCACTTCATATCACTCTTACACTTATAATTGTAAAATCATAATTATTACTCTCATAAGAATAAGCTATGCTCTTTGCATAACATCTGGAATTTGTCTCTCTGTGTTTGTCAGTGATGAAGCCAGAGTCACCTGGCCCTCGTCAGACTCCGGATCTCCCTCCCACAACTACAAATTCGTCTCCTGCTTACTCCATGTCGGTCATTGTCATCATCCTGACTGCCCTTGCCGCTGCGTTCTTCCTCACCATCATCGTCCTCGCCTGCCACAGACGGAAGAAGCAGCGGAGGAACCGAAAGAGGTAAAAGAAACACAAGATCCACAGTTCTTTGTGCTACATTTTTATCTACCTTTTAATCCTCACTCCTCTACTGTTCTGTCCGCAGAGTGATGGAGACCCCAACGCTGAGCACTCTTCCGTCAGAACTCCTGCTTGATCGGCTCCATCCCAATCCCATGTACCAGCGGGTTCCCTTGCTGTTGAACTCCAAGCTGCTGGCCCTAGAGTATCCACGCAATAATATCCAGTATGTTCGAGACATTGGAGAGGGAGCCTTCGGACGGGTTTTCCAAGCCAGGTGAGGGGGCAAGACGAGGCAGAGTGGAAACACTAGAAAGGACAGACAAGAGATGGAGGTGGACTACAACTAACCCACTATCCCGGGCTATAAAGGGAGATATTTCCATAATAATCTAATACTGTCATATTATCATTGTAATCGCTGCCAAGGGACAACCTGATAATGCGGATATACAGAGGAAGAGTGAGGGGGTGAGGCAGGGTTCAGAGAGAGAGAGAGAGGGATGGAGGGATTAAACAAGGCCACGAGTCATTCTGAGAAGTGCGGCGTCATTCACAAAGTCACAAGAAGAGCTGGTACAGGTGTCGTTTACACTGCACACTGACCCTGTTCAGTCAGGTACAAATGTCTCACACCAGGGCCCTATGGGTGTTGTCTTCTTCTAAAACATCAACTGCCGTATGTTAAATCTGTATTTCTGCCTTTAAGGTGAAGTACTGAAAACTATATAGTTCTTCATGCAAAACAGTGGCTGTGACGTGATGAAATTACGGCTATAATGTGTCACAGTTTTTATACATCAGAAAACAAACGCCAGCCAACATCTTTAAAATCATCGAAATTATAAAATAAGTTGAATTCAAGTTTTTCTCACCTTACGGGACATTATCACCATTATTAAAATGTATCTCCTACAAAAGCGTCATAGGAATCTAACCCCTGTGATGACCCTGACAGGTGGCCTGTAACTGACACAAACAAAGTTGTCACATAGTGCAAAAGCAACATGTCTCCAACACCACAGTCCCATGAACAGCAGCGAAGTGAATTCAATGCCAATATGTGAAGCACCATATATAAACAGGGGTACAGGACTTACAGTGGGATGCTATAATAGTTTGTGGCATTTTAACAGTAGCATCCACACTGTGTAGCCAACCAGGTCTGAGAGGTGATCTTCTGGATTGCTGGTAATCCCTTAGTGAAAACAGGAATGTTGCAGTGTATGGACACCCCTGGGAACCATGGATGGATTATGAGACACAGATCTCCACCCCTCCTACATAGAAACAAGACCCACACATTGAAAAAGATTCCTATTCATAGCTGTATGTTTCCCTTTTAGTCATTTTTCATGTCTTCAGTCATATTGCTTCTCTTTTTAGTTGCACCTTAATGTAAATGTATGTCGATTTCTAATCATTTGATGTCTTTTTGTAGTCGTTTGAGTGACCTGCCAACAAGAAATACATACACGTCATACAGCCACTGTGGTTCAGGGGCCCCCTGATCCTGTGGGCCCCTTAGCCTATCCAGTAATCCGTCCATGCTGAGAACATAATACATGCACTATAATAGTAGCAATATAAGCTATCACAGCTATAAGCCCAACCTTAATGTAAAAACCTAAATCTAACCTGCGCTTTACTCATCTTTCCTTTTCAAAGCCATCATCAGTCCAAGCGTGTACAACTCAGAATTACAACAGCACAAACACATAAACATACACATATAAACACACAGGTTACACAAGTATTTGGTCATGCTTGTCAACATCTACACACGTGCACATACATAAACACACTTCACCATTAGCCCTAAGCATAAACCAAGTCGTCACCCCAAAACTCATATAGTCCCCACAATTTGAATATGTAAACATTCCCGTCCCCACAGTGAGTAATACCAACCAAACACACACATACACACAACATATACAGCAACATAAATAGACCCAAGGACTGTGTATCATCTTCTCTGACAGATAGGTTTCAATCCGTAGTTTCCCAATGCGTGTGGGTGTGTGTGTCAGTGAGTGTTTCTGTATGTGCATGCAAGCTAAAATAAACACCGTTGACCCCAGTTTGCCCTTGTAATGAACCAGTGTAGGAAGTGTATGTACATTTCTTCCAAGTGTCTGATTAAAGTTAGAAAAGTCTTGCAACCCCCCCCCCCCAGTAAATAAATAAATAAAGTGAGTTTAGTTGCATAAAACAGAATGTGTATTGTCTGCACTTGAACATTTACACTATGTGTATCTGTTTTTTCTTTGTTTTTTTCGCAGAGCGCCAGGCTTGCTGCCAAATGAGCCTTCCACCATGGTGGCTGTGAAGATGCTGAAGGAGGAAGCCTCGGCTGACATGCAGAACGACTTTCAGCGAGAGGCTGCGCTCATGGCTGAGTTTGACCATCCAAACATCGTGCGGCTTCTAGGTTTGTGTGTGCGCGTGTTTATGGGAAGGAAAAACAGATTTTCAAAGAGGCTGAACAAACAGCTGGATTTTACATCACACAACAGCTGGATCTGTGTGTTTGCCTGAGGAAGAGGCGCAGGAAGAAAGAAAAGAAACAATATAAAGAGAACATGAAACGACAAACCAACGCAGAAAGAAGACAAACTGCAATTTCCAGTAAATTAAACAAACAAAAAACAAACAAACAAAAATGAGCTGCTACAGCATAAACATTGTTTTTCCCCCCATTATTATTATAACTACAGCTCAGTTTTTAATGCTACAGGTCTCTTACCGGTGGTGCGTCTGTAGTTGCTGGTGCATTGTGGGTAGCGCTGTCTCTGTGACGCTCCCGTTGTTAAGACAAAACAACATTGTTTGACAAGAAGCTCAACAATAACTCACTAAACTTAAAATTCCCCAAATCAGAGAAATCAACTAACAGCCACTGCAGCTATGGACGCAAAGCTGCGTAATCCACGTAGCACAGCGCGCAAGCTATTTTCGTGTTCACCGAGCAATTCTTACCGGCCTGCAAAGTTTGCAGATGTTTTGGGTTCCAACTTGGTTTGGCCTCGTAGTTTTCCCAAGGGTGTTGATAAATATGAGAGAAAGAACTATAACATGGAACCAATGTACCAAGGGCGGCAGGACTTTGTCGTCTTCACATTTTTTTTTTTCAAGTAAAAAAATTTTTTTCAAGTAAAAGCACAAACAAATGTGCCAGGTTATGAAAGGAACATCAACTTAACATTAAAATAACCAACTTAACTTAAATATGCTCAGCAGCTCAAGATCTATGTAAATGTGGGACCTTTAAGGCCTAAAGTTAAAATGATTGCATTTTTAAAAATGTAAAATCTTTTTAAGGACCTGTGTCTTTTTTTCAGACCCTGCTTTAGGACCTTGACTGTTTTTGAAATGTGAGTGGTCACGTTTCTCATATATATTAGACCACAGGGATTTTAAATATGTAAATATGTGAAGGGTAATACCCTTTTAATGAGAAAATTAAGGGGATAAAGTGCTACTTGACAACTAATGTGCCTTTGTTGGTGTGAGTAATACAAATACTCGCTATTAAGGTTTATCTACACTAATACAGCCTATCCAATCTAATCCAAACATCCAAATATACTTTCATGGAGGACATGCAAAGATTCAGTACAACACACTCCATTTGGCACTGTTAGTAAATAGGTTATTGGTTATTGGCTGGGCAGCTGTTACCATTTTGTGGTTCCAGTTCTTGTGAAATATTTTTAAATCAACACTCAGCAGTGCAGAAAAGATTTTAATTTTTTTTTCAGTTCTATCAAACCCTAGTACACTTGAAATATGTTTTTGGTGCAGTTTTGAGTAATACTGATGACACAGGAGTGTGACACTGAGGTTTGTGGTACAAATGAAACCAGAGTTGATTAGATTATTTCCTTAACCTCTAATTAACCTCTGGACTAATAAATGCAAATCTTATACAAAAAATATATGGGGGTTTAAATTAGAGATGACATATGGCTTTACTTTGTTGCATGTGCAGGATGGAGCGTCTGTGTGTGTCTGCATATTAAGTCGTGGAGTGAACGTACACACACACACACAGTAACCACAGCTAGTTCTCTGTGGAGCTGTCCCAGTCTGTGACACAGGGCATGAACACTGCTCCAATAAGACGCAACAAACTTCCTTTAAACCCCCAAAGCAGCAGTAAATACAGCTGGAAATCAAGTGGGAGTACACATACACAGTTCCACACTTGGACTGCTTTTACATCATTTTTTACACATTTTCCCTAAATTCAGTCTGACATATTCTGTATTTTTGGAGGGGCTTTGGGACCTCTGCTAGAACTCAAACTAAAGTTTTGTGGGTTTGAACAAACGTTGAAAGAATTTGTAATGACTAGGCTACTGGGAGGTCAGTGAGTTTCCTGATCATGTTTCATACAAAAGCAGAAGCAGCGAAGTGCAATCAATCAAAATGATGACTGTGATTCAGTGCATTTTAATGCACTAACCACATGAAGTGTAGGCCTACTAGTCATGCACTAACTTGGAAAGAGCACAGTTTCAGTGCCTCAAACTACTGCCTGTAGAAAGAGAAAGTGAAACTTCCATGATGGTATTTCTTCTCTTGTTGGCAAATAGTGATTTTTTTAATCATCTTTTCCACAGAGTTGTAAAATGCTCCTATTTTGAAATCTGTGTGACTGCCAGGTTAAATGAATCATACACCTACAGCCTATGGAGGGACGTAGAGACTCTGCACAGTGTTAACAGTGTGCGCTCTCCTTCCATTAAGCAGTTCACAGGAATGCACAAGCAAACAAGCAGACAGCCAGTCTGAGCAAAATCTAAGCCCTGGCTGCCAAATACACACAGTATTTCAGGTTTCCAGAAATCTTGAGTGTTATTTGTAAGTTTCCTTAATTACAAATGAATATTTACTTACCTTTGACAGTGAAGAACTCTTTGTATAAAGGACTACAGCAAAAAAAAACAAACAAACTACACTTCAGGTTTAATGGTGTCACAAATGTGTTTAGTATGGGGGTAAAGATTTGTTCTTTAAAACCTCTATGGTGGGAACAAGCCACTTATGGGATCTGTATCTTGTAGATAAATGACATAGATGACAGGTCTGTGTGCTGTCTTTCCACAGGTGTGTGTGCAGTTGGTAAACCAATGTGTCTGATGTTTGAGTACATGGCCCACGGTGACCTCAATGAGTTCCTGCGTCGTCGATCTCTGACCCAATCAGTGCGTACCCTAAGCCGTGCCAGCCTATCGTGTCGCAGCTTCTCCTCTGAGATGGAGGCAGGTCCTCTCTCCTGTGCCGAGCAGTTGTCAATTTCAAAGCAGATCGCCGCGGGGATGGCCTACCTATCAGAGCGAAAGTTCGTCCATCGAGACCTTGCAACCCGGAACTGCTTGGTAGGGGAGGAAATGGTGGTGAAGATCGCAGACTTCGGCCTCTCCAGAAACATCTACTCGGCTGATTACTACAAAGCCAATGAGAATGACGCAATTCCCATTCGCTGGATGCCCCCAGAGTCTATTTTCTACAACCGCTACACGACTGAATCTGATGTGTGGGCATATGGGGTGGTGTTATGGGAGATTTTCACCCATGGGATGCAGCCATATTATGGAATGGGTCATGAAGAGGTTATTTACTATGTCAGGGATGGTCACATCCTCTCCTCTCCTGAGAACTGTCCTCTGGAGCTATACAATCTGATGAGGCTTTGTTGGAGCACACACCCATCAGATAGGCCCAGCTTCAGTAGTATACATCGGATACTGGAGCGTATGCATCAACACACACTGAGCATGAATGCCGACACTGAAGCTGACTGCTAAACATGGCAACCTTCCTCATAAACATGTCTGTTATGTAGAGATTTGGTGACTGAAAACACATTTTAAATGAACCCTGACACTGAGTGGTGCCTACGGTACATTGAATACTCAGACAATAAAGTGACTTATGTCATTTTTTTTCACAAGAAACTCAAACTGGCAACTATACCAAATATTTCTGTCACAAACACCTGTTATGTTTTAGTATTTGTATAGAGCTTGCTTGTTTATTTCAGGACCTTAATTCCTGACCATTTACCAGCACATACCCATCAGACAGGGCTGCTTTACTTTTGAAAAATCTTAACTCCATCTGTGAACAGACTGTAACCCAAACATCTTAATTTTTGAGCATCTCAATTCCCTAAACATGCAATCATATTCTGAGCTATTTTGTAAAGTTAATGTAGTCATGATTGGTGTTTTTTTTTTTTAAATCTTATTCAATTGACCTACAAATGGTCGGACTACTAAATACAGGTCACTGTGGTTAGAAAGAGACATTATTTCTTGTTATAGTCACCTCTAGCTAATTCCACAGTGGCACACAATCACTTTAAATCATTGCTGATGATGTTTTTTGCTATTAATGTTGCTATTCCTTTTTGGGGCATTCTCATTTTATTTTTGTTTATGTTTCATCATGTTGTTATTGATCCTTGTTTTGTCGTTTGGTAACACAGTTTGATAAATTTACAGCCAGTATAGAAAAAAATTTGTTTTGTTTAATTCATTTTTCTGACTTATGTCATCAGCACCCATCTCTCATTTAAACACACTCACACATCTGATAGAAAATTATAATTAGGGAGAACCTCATTAACTGGTTTCATTCCCGTTGCCTTAAAATAGACATGTTATTAAGTGAGAACTAAATTTTTAATCACCTCTAGCAAAGGTAGAGACTCAGACATCAGACCTTGTTCTCTGGTCTGTGTTCTACTGTGTTAAATTATCTTAGGGTCATATTATTCCACAATATTAGTACAGCATCAACAGCATCTCCTGCATTATATAGTATGAATTCATATAGTTTATCAATTCATATCAAATGAGAGAACATATTGATGTTGTCAGTTGCCATTGCCTTTGTGATGAATGACAATTTTTTTTTAATGCGGCATGATTTTATGTTTTATTTGTTACATTATATAAACAACTGTACAATTTTTGCCACGGTTATTTTTCATTAAGTATGATATTTCTTTGTATGGCTTGCAAATAAACAGAATTATTAAGCACAATTGTGTTTCGGATTTGGTCAACAATCAGAATTGTAGAGTGAGTGAACACAGTGTGCATGCACCCCCTTTGCTTACAAAGAATGTTTTAAATTAGTGTGGAAAAATAGGAAAACCAGAGCCAGGAAATGTTCCTAATTGGTGGATCCAAGGTCAGAAATGATGTTGTTCACAGGGACACGCCACAGATTTTAAACAAAGTTAACTCTACTCATCAGGAAGAGAGTTTTATAATGTATTCTGTAGTGCTGGAGGAGGGTTCTAACAAACACAGATATTTAGAAAACAGGGTGGTGTAACAATATGGGATGTTCAGTTGCATTATGGGAGTTGTAGGACAGAGCACTTTTTTTGGTAATTCACATTACATCAGTTGTTTATGTTCTCAGATGAGTCTCATAGGAAGGAAGCCTGGACCTTTATCTAACAACCTTGAATGATTATCGAACACGATGGAGCCAGGTTATTGAGATTAGATGCCTGGACATCCCAAAAGGTCGACGTGTTCATTTACCACAATGAACAGCACTGATAATTTATCGTGATATCATTATTATGTGTAAGTGGTAAGGTCCTCAGATGGTTAGAGACGGGTTACAATCTGTTCTGAAGTAACATTTTTGATATCTTCAATATGAGATATGCGACTGAACAATATTACTCTACTGTACTGAACTTACTTTGTATAATTTGAAGGCCAGTGGGACTAAGAAATGGATAGAGACATGACGAGTCATTGCAGATAATAATGATAAAATAAGTACACCACAGTCAAAAGTTTGGAAACATTTCTCCACTGACTTGAATGAAAACATGTTTCTAAACTGTTGACTCATGTGTCAATATGTAAATTTTGGTAAAAAAAATATACAAAGTCAGTTGTCAGTTTAGACCCTAAACAAGTGTGTGTTTTACTGTAAATACATTTTTCTCACAACCTCCCATAGTACATGTACTGTAACAGACCCCAACTCCTACCTAGCCACCAAGAAGTTCACCGATTACTGTATAGTGCTGCAGTGTTGTTACTCACCACCAGAGGGACCAGAGAGGTGAACAGCAGCAGAATGAGAGGTCTGCCAAACAGACCTATATGAGTCATTTTTACATTACTTGTTTTCTGTGACGTGTCCTTGCATACATGAGTCCAGTTTATTTGTGGGGGTATTTATTAGTTTCTGAATGTGTCTGTTTGCTTTCCAGTGCATGAATGTGTGTGTGTCAGTTTTATGGAGGATGTCTACTGTCAGTGTGTTTTAGGGATGCGCAGTATAAACAGTTTACAGTAGGCGGCATGGAGTTTGGCCTTGGACTACTCGTCGCTCTTCTCCTTGCTCTAAACTGTCTCAAACTGTCTCACTCCCACTTCCTCCTGTAGTCTTCCCTCTCCTCACTTTTTACCTCCTACTTATTCTCTGTCAGCACCATATTTGCTCTTGTTTCATCTCCCTCTTCTCTTTCTTTGTTTTCTTTCTCTGTTGTATTTTTGTATGTCTCTATGGACTATATCATGGGTTGAGATGATATATATATATATATATATATATATATATAGATATAGACGTTCTATATTAGCAATTGTGGCCCAGGTTAATATATATACATTAACCTGGGCCACAATTGCTGATATCAGTGCTAATATAGAACTTCTGTATCAAATGATTTGCTTTGTCTAATACAGTAAGCAATGCACTCATGAATGCAACAGTAATGAAGCAATAAAAGGTACAGTAACCTTTTGCTTCTGCTTGTTGTGGTAGTAGCTCTTGCTAAGGTTGCAGTTAATAAATATATCCCACAATCTTCACTTAGTCCTCCTTTTCTTTTGTCCCCATGTCTTTCTGCTTTCTATTGTCTCTGTCCTCACTCTCCATCACCACTGTTTCCTTACTCATCTGTAGCTCCATTCAGTTTCTTCTTCATCTCCATTTGCACTTCATTTGGAAAGTTAAAAATGTACCGCAGAGACAACTGCAGATACTGGGCAGTAACGCATCCTCACAGTGAACTAGCAGATTATCCCATCTCCAAACTAAATGTTTATCTGAATGGACTGTATAACCTTCCTGCCAACTTTCAATAGCAACTTTAAATTCTTGGTAATCTGAGATCATTGTTGTTAAAAAAGAAAAAACTCCCTGTTTTGTCATGATAATCTTCTTAGGCTCAGTACATCTTCTCCACACAGAAATATGATAATGTTTCAGAGGAAGTTGGATATGTTTCATTTGTTGAAATTTCCTGAATGTTACAACAGCAGTGCTGCGAGTCCTGGATGTCTTGGCAGCTCAGCTTTTAATGTCCTGTTGACTTTTCCATGTATCATAAATTCTGCTGGCAACATAAATG
Organism: Mastacembelus armatus; assembly: GCF_900324485.2. Taxonomy (NCBI): domain Eukaryota; kingdom Metazoa; phylum Chordata; class Actinopteri; order Synbranchiformes; family Mastacembelidae; genus Mastacembelus; species Mastacembelus armatus. Next base: position 7,748,874 of record NC_046644.1, on the reverse strand, counting down.
CTGATTTTGTCCATTAAAAACATTTCACTTCAACCTCTGTGCCACACATGAGGTGGGGCATATGACCTTGAGGACAAATTTGTCAGTCAGCAAACTGTGGTGGAAACCTCAGAAACTTATGACGAAGACATGACATTCCCTCCTCACTCAGCAACAGCACACAACTTCCTGCGTGGCTACACTGGCTCTCATTGGCCCACTGAAGGAGCAACATTGAATAGGAAGACATATATCAGTCAACTGGAGGCTAGCACCCCAAAGCTGTGGAACAACAAACATAACAGAGTATAGGCACGCACACACACACACACACACACACACACACACACACACACACACACACACACACACACACACACACACACACACACACACACACACACACACACACACACACACATTATTGGATTCTTTCCTATAAAAACATTTGGCCACTGCTACTAGGACTCCATTCATGTCACACACTAGACATTAATCATAGATACATTAAACATATCCACATATCACACGTATAGTAGTGTACTTCACTAGCACTAGAGTGTGGGATTTAGTGTCACTTTGGAAATCTTTCATCACTCACATACCAGTGGTACTGTAATTTGTTTTCTTTGTTAACCCTGCCCTAATCTACATTTTCGAATAACAATGGGAAAACAGTGCATTAATGTGAGAAGGACTGTAGCTATGTGAATTTACAGCAAATTATCACATCGATCTGCAACCACCCCTAACTCTTTAAGCATTGGTTTTGACCACAGTCGGGATTTACATAACATGCTCAGTTAGCCAAATCTCTATGGGTGAGCAGGCCTTCATTCCATAAGGGGACAAAAATACAACAAATGTTCTCTGGATACTGTGTAGAGAGCGATAGACCATCAACAGAGACCATATAGGCTTTCACAACTAATTTACTGAGCACTTTCTCACCACTAAATTTACACAATAACACAAAAGTCAACTAAATCTGCATGGTCCTCTTACAAGAAATAATCACATGCTTACACAAAGACTTGTGATGTTGAGCAGAACAATGCGAACAGTCTCAAGGTCTATAGATCATTGTTAGGTCTATCAAGAAAAAAAATGTCCATGTCACTAAAGCATACTGTATCAGTCTGTATCTGTGGTTGACCGTGCGTTCCCCTGTTTGTTTCATGGAAACAAAAACACTGTGGGATAACAGAAGGAGCCACCAGACGAATGCTAAACATGTAAGTAAGAAAAAAAAAAAAAGAAGCTATTTACTGCCTTTAAAATAAGTGCAATCATCATCAGGTGCTTTTGAAACTGCTTGAACTGCTCTAATAGCAACAAAAGTCAACTTTCACATTAAAACACACAAATGCAATAATTCAGAATTTTGTTGGGTTTTATTGTTGCTGGGATATCAACACTAGGACTCTGGCTGGACATTCATTGATATTGGCCCCTATAGTATACATATGGTAATCACAATTATGTCACAATTACTTTCTACAAACTGCACGGTACATGGTATGGTAAATCTGGGGTTGAAGTTTAAATAGTGTAAAGCAATGTGTCTCTTTGACAATACAATAAAATATTTCAGGCCTGATATACAGCTAGGAAGACTGGTCACCAACATCGGTCCTAATCATGTAAATATTAAACACTGTTTGGATGTTCTTTGGGATCCACAGAAATATGTTTGGTATGTGTATAATGTAATATACCTAAAGTGTAACACACAGCAGCTGCATGGCATCAGATCAGTTCACACCTGCAGCAAACGTGAGGTGTCAGACTGGAAGAGAATGTGATGAAACTTCTCTTTTGCAGACCATCACACGACCAGAATTTACATAAAACACTGAGAGAATCTTTTGACCAGCAGTGTGTGTTGCCCTTTAGAATCAATTTCCTTTTATACAAATGGAAAAAGATGAATTTCTGTCTCTATATTAAGGGTCTCCAACTATGTTGACGTATGAAGTACAATCTTTGTTGTATGCATTTGTGTTCATTTCACTTTATAAAAATCATGCCCTACAATGTTCTACAATATGAAGCCTCACTGTAAAGCTGACCCGTCCACTTTAAGGCATTTATAGTACATGTTAGCAACACACAAGCTTGTAGAGTAAATTAACACATTGTGAAGACTGTGTTGTATTTTTGAATTTCTCACCTTCTTGTAATGATGTACCAGTGTAGTCTAGGGTGCTATGACATCACTGCTGGCTGTGGTTACAGTTGAAACAATCATCAAACATTAAACCAGAGAGGATGATAAAATGCAGCTTTTCGGCCTCGTGTTGAGTCATTCTTTAAGGAAGAAGGCACTGCACACACAGATATCTAGTTCTGGGTCAACAACAAGTTAATAACTGTAATAGCGTAGAAAGCAATGCATTAATTATGGTCACAATACAAAAGAGCTCATCACATAAAAACCAAGAACAAAATCTTACAGTACATTTGGAGAGAGTATGAAACAGCTAAATTTACAAACACAAAAACACTTTCCCTTTGGTGATTAACTTTGAATAATATTTTTTATGTACATAACATACTTTACACTTATACTTACAATAATACACAATGAGGACAAAGACATAAAAGACAGGTTTAGTTGGTTTGCTGTATAACCTGAATCAATACTGAAAAATGCTTATGGTGAATGTCAAATATGGTGGTTTGACACTAGAGTTGTTGAATGACAAATTTGGTCAATGAAACAATGAGCGGCACTTCTGCTGTCACTACTCTAGTGTGGCCTCTTGTGAAATCAACACAAAGCTAGACAAATGCAAAGGGTAAGCAAAATAAAACAAACAAACAAACATTTGATTGAACATTGTTGTCTAAGAACAGTTTGAGCAATGTCAACAGTCGTGAATGCCGGTTGACGTCAGCTTAGCGCTGCAGCTTAAGTCCCTGACAAACATCTTGTTTCTTGGAAAACATTCGACTATGATTCTCACTTTGCTGTCAGCTGCCTGGAGCTTTGTCTATACACTTGGGCCAAAAAGTGTTTTGATTCAAGTCAGCTCAAAATGCCCAGCTGGCAGTTATTAACAGTGTACGTCACAAAGTCGACATGCTGACTTTCAGCAACGAATCCTGGCAGATGTGAGGAAGTGCACTTGTGGAAATAATACAATATCCACAGCTTTCACTGAGTACATTAAGATAAACATCCTAAATGATTCGAGTATTATCTGAAGAATTTCAAATGTCACTGCTGTCCATGGACATGTGAAAAAACAGACTACCAAAAATGCTTAAAGTTGAGGTGTGGTAAATTTTCCATAATGTTGTTATGATAAATGATCAATATCTGTCTCAAATCAAAAATGCAAGAAATATAGCAATCCTTGCTTTTTTTTTTTTAAATCTTAGAATGAGCCTGTTAAAACTACATAGGGAGCGGGTCTCCTTTCACGAGGCAGCCATGTTGCACTGCCATGTTTCTACAGTAGCCCAGAAAGGACAAATTAAACACTGGCTCTAGACAGAAAATCATGTTTTGTTTTAAAGCTGACAGGTAACCTACCCTCTCCTGCTCCTGGAAATGCGTGGGCTGGGGAGTGAGGGGAGCTCAGAAGGTTGCAATGTGCAATCTCACCACTAGATGCCATTAAATGTTTCACAGTTTACACATTGCACCTTTAACATTCTTTTTTTTTTTTTTTATTTGTCCAATATTTTTTTTATGACCAAATGCTCGTAAAGTGTATGGTCATCCAAATGACCTGTACTTTGTGTTTAGTGCTAACTAGCAAATATCAGTGAACTAACATGCTGAACCAAGATAGTGAACATGCTATACATCACACTACCCTTCAGCTCAAAAACACTGCTGTACCTATGTACAGACCAACAATACAGTCACTGCTTCACAGTCAACATTCAACTCTCCCAACCCCCACTTTTCTCAGCACACGCTCGTGACACACACGCTTGGTAAAACTACAAGAGGGACACAGCTCAGCACATCGCATGATATGAAGTACTTTAACGCTCACCAGATATGACCTTCACTTTGTCTCCACACAAAACCGTGTCACAGAACCTGCTCTGAAACAGCAACATCCACCTCCTTTTCTTTTTTTAATGTTAGACAGATTGCTGCAATGAATTGTCTCTAATTCCTTACAGGGAATAGGCAACTTATGATTCCCTGCAGATCTTTGCGTCTCCATGTATTTAAGTTGAATGAAAAGGAGAAATTCACAAAAGCAAGCCCTGGTATTAACGTATTCACTAGTTATTAAGATAAGTGATTCATACACTGCAAAAATGGATAGTGGCTCTGGTTACTTACTGTACATGAAGGGTTGAATCCATTAACACTTTAGGTAAGTCTCTCAACATGCTAATATTAACATATTTTATTATTAACTCATTTTTATAGGCATCTGTGGGATAATTAGTTTGTAACTTTGGAGTCTACAGTCTGAAAACATTAAAATAGGTCCAAATACTGTTAAGAAAACTGACCTTGAGTTGTGTTAAATCTAGTAGAGATAGCTTGTATTAAAGTTTCAATGTGTAATATTTACAGCGATCTATTAGCTGACATAGAATAAAGAATTCATAAATATGTTGTCAGTGTGTAATCACCAGAATACACCAATCCTTGCATTTTTAAAAAAATCTTAGAATGAGCCTGTTAAAACAACATAGGGAGCGGGTCTCCTTTCAAGAGGCAGCCATGTTGCGCTACCATGTTTCTACAGTAGCCCAGGAAGGACAAATTAAACACTGGCTCTAGACAGGAAATCATGTTTTGTTTTAAAGCTGACAGGCAACCTACCCTCTCCTGCTCCTGGAAATGCGTGGGCTGGGGAGTGAGGGGAGCTCAGAAGGTCGCAATGTGCAATCTCACCACTAGACGTCACTAAAGGTTTCACACTTTACACATTGCACCTTTAACATTCAGTCATGTACACAAATTTAATTTGACTTTCCACAGATTTGACATAATAAATGAAAACCAAAGAGTAGTGTTTTAAATCATTCATCCATAAATGGATGTGAGCTGACCACCAGTGGTAAATCATTCATCCATAAATGGATGTGAGCTGACCTCCAGCGGTAGTGTCATGCTGTTTGTATGCAACATGTATGTAATATGTTGTTACACATGAAATGCTCTTTTATGATGGAGATCAAGAAGGGATCGAGAAGACTAGAGAAAGAGGACAGGCTATACTGGCATTATCTTCATTTCACAGATTATTTTTAAATAGTTCATTTGTTGCCTGTAAAAACATATTTAGCACAAATAGAAAATAAACACCTAAACAAAAACACTAACAGCCTATCAGAGTGCTTAAAGATCAGACTCCTCGTGTTCTTTCTCCACACAGAGACAGTCTTCATTTTTCTTCATAGTTGCCATCCTCCTCTACATTGTGATCCATCTTATTAATCCACTCCACTCTATCTTCATTCATCCAAATTTATTACATTACTGTCTTCACTTCACATCATCTTCACAGTCCTTCCTGACCTACCCATCCCGTCATTCACCTTTTGTCAGTCAAAATCTCCAACAGAGATTAAGCCCTTCAAGCAGTTAGATAAATCACTACAACATCCAGCCCTTGTTTATACTACTGAGTGTTCATTGTGATGGTGGTGGTGGTGGTGGTGCATACCGCTACCACTCAGCACCGTGTGGTTGATGGATGACGCCGACCGATCGGAACCCTCCGCCGTTGTCCCGTTGATGTTCTCCTGCCGCTGACAGCAGAGGATCTGCCTAAACGTGGCGCTCATCTCCTTGTCACGGTAGGAGTAGATGATGGGATTCATGGCTGAGTTAAACTCAGCAAGAAGTAAGAAGAACTTTTCATATGTGAGGACATTGCAGTTGGCGCAGAAGACGTCAAGGAGAAGGATGACCAGGCCAGGGGTCCAACAGATGATAAACGCCCCTTAGGAGACAATAGAGAAGAGTTTAAAATATTTTAAGAAATATTTTAAAAACGATGGCTTCACAAACTATTGTTGCTTCTTATAGCACGTAAAATTATGGCTCTACATACATAACTCCTTCAGAAGTGGCCTGTGTTTTTATTGTGTGATGCTAATCTAACATCATAGTTTCTTTCAGTAAAATGCACATTAATATTTGAAGCTAATGAAAGATGACTCTGACAGGCACATAAATAAAAGTAATACAAAAATACAGTTTTTGCCCTTTTCACAAACCTGACTAAACTATTTACACATTACAGTACTAACACAAAAATGTGAGGTGATTGTGACACTCCTGAATTCCTGGTAAATATATTTGATAATGGAATGCAGCTGACCGACTCCACTCTTAATTTTGTTAATATGAGATCCTGGCCAGTTTGAACACATATAAGGCACATATTTGTCTTTTGTCTCCCTCCTTGGACGCACAAAAATGCAGGAACAAGTACTAAAACAGAATGGGTTTAAGATTTGCACCCAGATACGGTAGAACCACTGATAGGAGAGCATAACATAAAAGTGCTAGTGTGTTACACCCAGCATTGGTTGTTTCGGATCTAGTTTGAAAAACAAAAATCACTGTACAACCACAATTCCATCACTTAACAACCACACTGCCATTTATCTACAGAACAAAAGCAGCCACATCACTTCATGACCACATGTAAAACTTATAAATGACATGTTGTGGATACAAAGTACTTTAATTGTACAGTGTTTTTGAGTACTTTGTTATTGTTGGTACATTAGCTTACCAGTTATGAAACCCCAGAAGACAAAAATCCCATTAAAAGGCATGTTTCATCAGAAAATAAACTTAAAAGCAACAATAAGCGCAACAAAAGAAATGGTTGAAAGTGATGCTTTTACCTGTAATACACAAAAATTAAAAAAAATTACATCATCTAATATTACATTTTTTATATATTTATAAACTGTGGGTTCAGAAGGTATTCAGATCACTTCAGTTTTTCATTTGATGTGAAACTGATAAAACTGTCCATCAGTGTATACTCAGCAATAACAAAGTGAAAACATATTTTTATAAATTTTGGCACAGTGACTGTGGCTGCTGAGAAGCGCTCCCACAGCATGATGCTCCCATCACCATGTGTCACCGTAGGGATGGTATTAGACAGATGATAGGCAGGGCCTTGTGTTGACCTGACGTAGTGCTTAGAGTTCTGCCCAGAGAGTTTAAATTTTTGTCTTCTGAGACAAATAAATCTTTTGCCTCATGTTCTCAGTCCTTTAAATGCTATTTGGTAAACTCCAAGTAGGGCTGTCATGTTCCTTCTACTCAAAAAGGCCTCAATCTGGCGATTCATAGTCTGAGCTGCTGAGTTGTTATGTCCTTCCAGCGATTTCATCCATCGCTGCAGAGGATTTAAAAAAATCTCTGACCATGTGAATGACCACTGGGTTGATGGTTCCCCTCCCAGACCAACAGATATCAGATTTTGATTTAGTTGTGATGAGTTTTTGTTATTGATTGGTGGGGAAGTGACAGCTTCATCAATTCAAAATAAAATCTACTACAGATTAAGCACTCTGAATAGCTTCTGTAGTATATTGTCATTTTAGGGGCTCCAAAAACCAAATAAAATGTAAAATGTTCACAATAAGACACATTTTATAGAAATCAGTCTAAACAACATTACTAAAAAACTTCAGATAAAACAAAAATTCCATGGTAACTGTCAACCACATTTTTTTTTCCCTAGAAAATCAAACAAATCCTAACTTCACTTCATTTCATTTTAAAACACACCATATGACTTTAGGTTTAGCAAGCCATAAAAATTCCATCATCCTCCATTATCTCTCCCATCTACAGAAACAGACATGACCTCTGCCACATCTTTACTAGTCCATCATCCTATCTACAACCTTTTAACCTGCGTGCGTACAGTGATTCTTCATTTTCCTGATGTGATGAATTGTGTTAGCACTCAGGAGGGAGGATCATTGACTCATTTCTCATGACTAGCAGGTTCAAGTGTTCTGAATTTAGTCCTCAGATGCCATTTGTCATAACTAAAAGACAACTTTAGGACATTGCACTCTGTAGGTGAGAGACAGAGATAAAATTGACAGGCAGGCCTGTTATCTGTTATGGGTTTGCAGGCAGCAGCTGCATCGAGGGGGTGACCTCATTTCCCAGTTATGCATGCAGACTCTCCAAAGTTAGATAGATTTCTCAAATGTTTTGCAGCCCATCAGAGAAACTATCTGAACAATTTGTCTGTCAGTGAAATATTTTATTCTGAACAGGACAAGGCTCAGTACTAAAATGTCTATATTTTTATTTTGAGGAAACGGTGCGATCTGCCACTTCCATTAGATTCATTCCTTTCTACATAAATGGCGTGCAAAAATATGTACCATTGCAGGATTTTTGTCTTGATTTTCTCTCAGAATGAGAATGATTTTTTTTTTTTTTTTTTAAATCAAGCAATGACCTCAGAGATTTCACCTCAGCTTCTTTAATTTCCTCTATGATTCCTGGGGTATGCGGCTGCTTGTGTTATCACTTTCATTTCGAAATTGCCTCTTTACATTGTCCAAAACTTTGCCTGGATTACCGCCACCACCCCATACTGTAGATCCAGCATCACTGCCACACGATGCTCATGGAGGGTAAACCAGTTTTTGTTTTTGTTAATGGAAAAAACAAATTTTTTGTGGATGATTTGAGTAAATCATTTGGCCTTGTCACTACTTGAAAATGCCACATGGAGGGAAAAGAGACTGGAGAACTGGAAAGTCAGTGGAGGAGAGTAAATAAACACAGTTTCAAAAACAGGCCAGGAAAATTTGGAAATATATGGAAAACTACGACTACCACTTTCCAGGTCTTGGTAGAGTGGAACTTACATAGAAGCCACAGGCATATGTGGGTGTTAGTACAAAATGTAAAAATACTTACAGTAAGCAATTACTGTGAGGTTGAAAATAAGTAAATACTTTTATTAAATGATTCAAATTTTTGATTTACTAAGTCATAATAGTGGGATACTATGTGGTGATAACTGATTAAACCAACATGACTTTCCAAGTCAAAATCATGAGAATAATATATCAGTATTATGAGTTGGCATGGCAAATATTATGAAAGTCAAATTTAGACTGAAAACATGTAGATTTTGACCCTGCCTCAATATTACAGTTTATCAAAAGTCATTATTTTCATTGCTAACTTTCATTCTTTTTCCCCTTTTCCTATCAGAAATGAGCTTCCAAAAGAATGGGAACAGAGGGCTCTGGGAACAAAAATAAGGAATTAATAGAGACCAGATTGTGGAAATTAACCCCACAGTCCCACAAACACACATCCACTTGTGTAAAAATGAGGGTAGACTCGGATAAACACTCACATGTGCAGACACAAACACACGCAAATACTCACTTACATAATTATACATGGCACAAAGACAGATGGAGCACTCAAATGCGATGTGAAACATTTGGAGAAAGCGCCTAAGAAAAGTGCCAGTTGAACCCCAGCCTGCTTAACCTTATGGCCAACATTACAATTATTATTGTTGAAATGATTTAGAGGTTTTGTCTGGCTCTGCACCTCCTCCTCCAAATTAGGAAATGTGATTCTCTCTTCTAATCTAACCTCGTCTCAGTAAGAAGTCTTTGTGCTAATGCCCGGTGTCGTGTTTCATGCATTTGTCGTATTTAAGATGCTTATGACATTGCTTTTTACTGTAAATGACACAGTCTGTTCTTATTCAGCGACAGCAATGTGTTCTGTTGCCCTCTGCGATGAGTATTATGATGAAGAATCACACAAATATGAGGCTGATTGGCTTAAAGGATCAAGCTAAAGGTTTTGCATGTTTAGCCCTTTAACTAGAAATGGCATGTTTTTTTGATTGCCTGCATTTTACGCTGCCATCAGTTTTCACTTATTTTGCTATGCTTTGAAAAACAACTTGCAGAGATTTGAAACATGCCCATGAGAGATAATGAGCATTTTATTATCCATTTTTAAATTGTCAAAGTTAGATTAGTGGTTACGCATAAAAGAAAACATACTAGTCTCATCTCAGATGCTGCTGTAATGGTCTTCCACATATAGAAAAACAGGTAATTATTGCACCAAAAGATGATTTTCATCCCATAACATATGAAAATGCTGATATGGTGCTTAGTTAACATTAAGGAAGGCTGTGCAGTGGTTAGCACTGTCTCCTCACAGCAAGAAGGTTCCGGTTTGAATCTCGTCTGATCCTGGGAGTTTTTATGTGTGGAGTTTGCTTTATCTACATGTGCATGTGTGGGTTTTCTTCCTCCCACAGTCCAAACACATGCAGGTTGAGGCTAGGCTAATTGGTGACTCTGAAACTGCCTGTGTGTGTGTGGATGTGACAGACCGGTGATCTGTCCAGGGTGAACTACAGATATGGCAACAAACTGTTAGCTATAAACACACCACTGCTGGGACTAATATTCAATTCTACTCATTTAAAATGATCTACAGTATTGTCCTGTATCTGGTTTAACTTGAAAACAATTTGCTACAAATACATACAGTAATGCAGCATCTGGTATGGTGCAATGTTAGCAACAGAGCAGATAACCACTTTGAAATAATGTGGTGAAACTCTCAAGTCAAGTGTCAGGGCTGTTTTTTTTTCCTGTTCTTCCTCCTCTGCAGACATTATGGTGTGAATGAAGCAATACAGAGCTGTGTCTCACACCTCTGACACTCTACAACATGCTGATGCTTTCCACATGTAGTAACATACTTAACTCTATGGGGTATCTTGGGTTTCCATGCATATACTATTATTTCTTATATGTCTTCATGCTGGTTTAGGTTTACACTAATGTGAGATCCTCTCGGGTCCTTAAAAATGAATAAACATCAATGTTAAATTACTGCTGTGGTTTACTCCCTTTCTTCCCATTAATTACTCTATCTAGTTTCCTGCCTCCATCCCCTTCACTCCTTCCCCATACTTTTATCTGTTATGGGCTATTTTAAATTTTTCCTGTCTTTTCTTTGTGGTTTATCTGTATTTCCTTCATCTGACCATACTCACGTATTCATTTCTGTAACATATCTTCCTCTCTTCCTCACCTAACCCAAACATTATCTGTGGTCAGCCCATTAAAGACATATACAAGCCATTATGTACATTTCTCAAATGGCCCACTAGTTTTATAGTTGTCTGCACATGGATTGATTTCTTCTTCCCTACTTCCCACATCAGTACTTACTTACACACACACACACACTGGAGATTAGATATCAGTTCACATTCAGTAGCTGAATGTTTACAGATACTGATAAAGATGCTTGTGGTGTACACAGTGATGGAGTCTGGTGGTGAAGTCACACTGATCTAATGGTTAGAGAATAACCCTTCTGACTGGAAGTACAGTGAGTTCTTTGAAATAGCAATGATGATGTCTTCTATTTTTTTCTTCTCGATTAACACACAAAAACCTGACAGTATATGCAGAAGCAGTGACTGACATCTCTGCTGAAATTTCTAGTTTTTAAACTTTCTTTCCTCAGTATTATAATAAAAAGGACAAAAAAACAACAGGAAAAGCATTGATACTGTACTGCCAGTTCAGTTCTGTCCTGTAGCCATTCTTTTGATGAATTTTTCTGCATATGCTTTTCTTTCTCTTTTGCTTGTTTGGTATCACCAGATTCTGTGAATTTTGAACTCAGCTTCATTTTGATTAGAAATCACTTTGCAGTTCTGTCCCAGAATACACTAAAAACAATCACCTGGTCACATACAGGACCATGCAAACGTTTCAGGCACTAAAATACACAGGGGATGGTTTGAATATTAAATCGTTTTTCATTCATCAATTAACTTCAAGTGCAGTAAAGGGAACCAAACCTAAATCTAATCAGTATTTGCAGCTCTGCCCTTTTGGCCTTAAACCAGCAACAGTTCTCTCTGGTTTGACCTGCACACAGTTTCTCCTGGTACTTGGCAGAAAAAGCAAGTTTAACTGGGTAACCCTTAATTCCACTTTAGGCTTACAAAAGCAAGCTGACTGTGTTTCTACATGGAAAGAAAAGCTGCTGCACTGAGAAGTAAAATATGTTTTAGATGCACAACATAGAGGCATTCAGTGATACAATGATATGTTTAAGGAGAGGTGGGAGTTTGCCAGAAATTAACAACTGATGCTGCTGACACAAGATTCATAAGGACAGATGCTGCCATTGAGTGATTAGGAAAGCTGCACTGTGACCAGTAATTTCTTGCATTACGCCCTTTATACATACACACACACACATGCATGCACAACTAAACACAAAGAAAACAGCTGACAGTGAGATGCATACCAGATATGTTTCCACCCTGACAGTGGACTGGAGGGTTTGGCTCATAGTTAGCCCTGATTGGTTCTGCTCAGCCAGAAGACGTACATATACTGTAATGTTACAGTGACAGATGTGTGTGAATGTGGAGGTTTGTGTGTGTGAGCACATAACTGGCATTATCTGTCTTTTCTTTGAAATCTAGATATGATCATCTGTGCGTCTTTAGTTTAAAATTAATTGGCTATAGACTGTGATTCTGAAACAAGTGTAAGTCAGTCTAATGGCATCTATGTGCATGTGTTTGAGCGATGGTATGTCTTGGCGCTCCGCACTGTCTGACGATGCAACCGCATGCAACAGCGTGGGCTTTAACATAATCAAATCATTCACAGAAACCTCATACTTGAGCTACCACCTGACACACAGACACACACACAGTGAAGCGTGATGAGGAGAATTTCTGTTGGTGTCATTCAAACGTTTTATTCCCCCCCCCACAGAGAAACATAGTAGCCGAAAGCCTGCAAAACTGTCTGTGACCTCAGGTGTCAGCTTTTTGCACTAAATCAGGTTCAGTTGACTATTCTATGAAATAAAGTTTCAGCTTCACAGATTTTGGCACCCTTTTAAGAACAAAACATAGTGCACTCACTTTAAGTCTGAAGCAATATAAATATTATCCTCCATTCTTGATGCTTTAGGGATGAGGCTGTGTGCAGTTCTGTCCTGGAGATCATGGTGTCAAATGGTCTTGCACTTGTAGAGTGCTTTGCTACACTCAAGTGCACTCAAAATGCTTTTACACTATTCACCCATTCATGCACACAATCACTCGCACACTCATACACCAATGGAACAGCCACCAGGGGCAACTCGGAGCTGTGTCTTGCCTAAGGATACTTTGGCATGTGGACTAGTGAAGCCACAGATTGAACCACCAACCATTTGGTTCATGCTCTACCTGCTGTAATTCCTGAGCCACAGCCATACCACCTGGTATGGATCTCTTAAACAAAAATACAGTACTTAGCAGGACATATCAAAGATGAAAAATTAACTTGTCAATGCTTCCTGGACATCAACACCAATTCTGACTCTGCATTTGTGCACCAGCAAAAGCAGAGTGGAGTGTAAGCAGTGTATATCTTTACAAGATATATTAAAAATCATAGAAAGATGTCTTTGGCAAAGTAATTCATTTCCCCATCGTTTGACTAAGTACGTCACAGTTTATGTGAGTGGAGCCAACCTTATGTCCCACTGTTCTTTATTGAGGCCAAGGGTTCATGTGAATGTGAGAAAAACTGTGAAATGTTCCTGTGGTTATGCATGTGTGCAAGTGTGTGTAACCAACTTTGTCATTTTTTTTTCCAACCCCCCTCTTATCCCATCCTTCTGAAAAGAAACCACCGTGGCTGGTTTTACAGCATCCTAAGAGAGGCAAGTGGAGAGGGCAGCAGGCAGCAGGGGAACAGTAACTGTATTATCATCTGGTCAGCAGATGGGAGAAGCTGGACATAGAATTGCTGTGGGGTTTACTTTCTGGTCAAGCAGCAAAGGCTGAACTCATCGTAACCTTCCCATAGGAAGTCGAACATAATCAAAACACACAACCCAGCGACAACTTTAACCTCACTAGAGACTGAATGCCTTTTGACCTTTTTTGTTGTACACTTTGAGTAACAAGAACAGCCAAAAAGGCATTTTTCTAAATGAAACAGGACAGAAGTAACCAAGAGATGTGAACCAGTGACTGTGCGTGTGTGTACTGTACTGTGATTGTACTTTCAACTGAAAACAGGCATGTACCTCCCTTCTATCGGTGCAACAAAAAATATGTGGTATCATATTAATCCTCCTCAGTGCTTAAAAATGACCTCACTCAGAAAAAGCAGTGGATTCCAGACTAAACCAAAACACATCACACCCTTGCTCAAAACTTACTTTCCCAGTATGGGCTTGGCATCAGTAAAAAGAAACCAGGATGTTTTCTTCAGAGATTCCAAAATTTTTTATTCTAATAGATAATAAAACTTGATTTGATTAATTGTTTAAATCAGCTTGTCTGTGTAGTTCAGACTAGTTGTAACTAGATGCAACAAATCCTAACAAAGCAAGTATAATGTAATGCAAACACATGCAAATTTATTGAACTTTCCTTTGGTAAATTGTTTATAAATTCATACTGTTATATCACTGACCCCAAGCCAAGGCTTAACTTGCAGAGCCTGATATTAAGAAGCTCTTGAAATGGGGCGTGGAGGCTGGTTTGAAGAATCCACGGCTGTTTCAGGATGTAGTTACTTATCACCATCTGGAACATGTCTGCATTTATTAATAGATTTTCATTTTCGATAGAAACGAGTGTTATTGGATTACTTTTCTCTGTAGACTACTTAGTGCAAGAAAGCAGGAACAGCTGCAATGACAGAACTGGACTTTCCAAACTTTCTCTTAACTCCAAATGAAAGTACAGTTAAATCGACAACGTTGAGACTATGTGGCTCTGCTCATTCAGTCAAATACACACACACAGCATCTCTAAGCAGCAGGAAATGTATCTTCTTCATTATACATTCTGCAAGCTACAGAGGACTTTCTGCTGTCCACTGCAGTGAATTAAGTGTTGCGTAAAGACAACAGAGGCAACAGGATGAGATAACACAGCACACAGGAGATAAATAACATGGAAATCCTTGGGTATGTTTTGTCTAAGACCAACACATCCTGTTTCATGGCACTTTACATGGCACTTTACACAGAGTTAGGTTAGTCTGCTACTGTTTCATATAATCAGTCAGTCCACGCATTAAAAAAAGACTGCTATGCCTCTATTTATTACAAACCACTGAAGAGGCCTGGAGACTTGCAAAGTGTGAAATGTATCACAACTGAACACGTGGACATAAACCTGTCAGACACAGCACACACAGCTTAGCTTGAAGAGAAAGCAAGCACCATTTCATTAGAGGA
This sequence comes from Mastacembelus armatus, assembly GCF_900324485.2. Lineage (NCBI taxonomy): Eukaryota > Metazoa > Chordata > Actinopteri > Synbranchiformes > Mastacembelidae > Mastacembelus > Mastacembelus armatus. The sequence goes on along the minus strand of NC_046644.1, from coordinate 7,733,636 downwards.
CAGCCTCGCCACTGCAGTTATGGACTGACAAGAAAACAAGACAACAATATGACACTGAGGGATAATTCTGGATTATTACTTATGGATTTGGCAATAAAAAGTGGTGTGCTGGGGCTCGTAAAAATTCTTACATCATAAATAATGCAGGTAGTTGGGAGGCTAAAGAGCATGTATAGTGCTTGTCATGAAGATAATCTGCAGACTACTTTCTTACCTTCCTGTAAACATTTCTTGAAAACTCCTTTATAGGTGATTTTCTACAATATTAGGTCATTGTTAAGAGTGAAAACCTGCAGTAATATTTTATCTCCGCAGATTTAATATTGCATTCAACAAGCTTTGATAAGAGTAATGTAAACCTCCCCCAAACACGAAGTGTCTGAGTCTGGTTTGGAGTTTTATGGTCTCCCACACAAAAGTTACATCTATCAGAGCACAATGGCAGCAATCGCTCTGCGTCTTCTATTCTTAGCATTAACATTAAAATAAAAATAAACTAAATAAAATGCAACGGTGTCTTGATTCATAAGTATATCAGAACATATTAGTATTGCACTGAACCGCACTGCACTATAAGAGTTCATGTATACTGGCTTGCAGTAGTGCCAGGCAGACACGGTGCTTGAACTCAGTGACCCATCAACAGATTCATTGTTCTGTTGCTGCTGATGACTTCAGATATTGCACTCTGCTGCACAGACGAGTTAACAAACAAGCATACATGCACAGGGGAGTAGAAAGCTCATAGGAACAAGATAGCTTATATGTAGCTTATATTCCATATTTAGAAAGCGAGGCACAAGTAAAATTACTATTTATAATAAAATGTGCATGCAGCACTCATCTTGGCATTTCAAACACTTTCGGTTTCCATATATAACCTTTGATAGATCTCTGTCAGCTTTCGCTAGCAAGAGTGATACATATTTTAGTGACAAATAAGAGCCAGTAGACTGCAGAAAGTTTGCTCTATAGACAATAATAAACAAAGCATACGTGTCCCAGAACAAAGGCTGAGAAGCCTCCTTCACACAGCACCAGTGTCAAAGGATTTGGTAAGCAACATTCCAGCTGTTTGACTGTTGTACAAGAGGAGCATAGAGTCATGGTGAATATATTTATTAGAAAATATATCTATTTGTGTAAAAACCCTCATTCACAGATACTGTCAAATACTGAATTTAAGTGTTAATTATCAGCCACACAAATCCCTGAAAACAGATTTTGAATAATGATGTTTTGTCCCCTATAACCATATGATGCACTCATCAATTCATTCAGTCACTGACTGATGCCACTGATGCAGGGATTCATGCAATTTAAGGCACAAAAACATTGCACTGTGATCTTCTCTCTAGCTCCCAGCCATTCCTGTTTACTTTATACCCCCTTTGTGAATGCACATCTCACTAATGATGTTGCCCATCTTAAAGCTTGGTAGAGATAGATACATATACAGTGGTGTGAAAAAGTGTCGGCCCCCTAAACCTAATAACTGGTTGGGCCACCCTTAGCAGCAAATAATAAAAACCTTCATTTAACTACTGCATGATGTGTTTACTTTTGTTATCTTTGACTAATATTTAAATTTGTTTGATGATCTGAAACAAAGTGTGACAAACATGCAAAAAAAAAAGGAAGGAAGGGGGCCAACACTTTTTCACACCACTGTAAATGCAGTGGTTAAATAATTAATAGCTATGAATAGATAGGACAATAGATTTCTTACCCAGCACAATTGCCACAGTTTTCAGCAGAGACATCATGGTATCTCGGTTGCGCCGTGGTCCAGAACTGTGCCTTGACATCCTCATGGTCCTTTGTCGCACATACATAAAGATGTGGGCATACAGTGTCACCATGACAACAAAAGTCACCAGGTTAAACACTGCCCAGAAGACTAGGTAGGAGTTGCTGTAAAGCGGCGCCATGTTGGAGCAAGACCTGATACTACAGATGCAGTTCCATCCCACACTGGGAATGGCCCCCATGACTATAGACATGGTCCAGATTATGACAATCACCACCACTACACGTCGGTTGCTCATGCGCGTGTGTAGTTGCATGCGGAACACGGTGATGTGCCGCTCGATGGCAATAGCTAGAAGATTGGCCACAGATGCCGTCAGGCTGGTGTCAATCAGACCCTGGCGTAGCAGCCATGTCGAAACTGTCAGACGCCTCGTGTTTGGTCCTGTGTTGAACATCAGGTAGAAGTAAGCCAGTCCAGCAAAGAAGTCAGCAGCTGCCAGGTTGGCCATCAGGTAGTAGATGGGAAAATGGAATCTCCTGTTGACGTAGATGGCGATCATCACCAGAAGGTTGGCGAGCATGATGAAGATGCACACGGTGATGCCCAGGCCCATCACCAGCCTGCTGACGGTGTTCCAGTCAGTAGCCAGGTACTTCCCGCTGCGGTTGTAGAAGAAGGCGATAGTCTCATTGTAGTAGCACTGTTCCTCATCCATGGTGGCAGTGGAGCTTCCTGAAAGGAGAAAATATTTAACATTAAATTGTTATTTATGTGAAGTATGTTAATGAAACAAGGTGATGCTTTCACCAGAGCAGTTATTTTATCTTAAAAAGCAGTGCATTTTTCATATGCACTGATCTGAAACACTGCTCATCTTCTCAAAACAATATTAACAAATAGAAAAATACCATGGAACTGCTAGATTACATCAGCAGATCACACCATCCAGTTCTCTTGAATTCGGTGGGTTAGAGATGTTTACAAGATCACAGAATTCAGACTAAACAAGCAATGGAAAAGTACAAAACCAGGTAGTTCAATCAAAGATATTGCAAGACACTACATGGATTTTTCAATTTGATTGTATTATTGTGTAAATGAAACCTAAAGCCCAAGAGATAAACAATCAAGCTTACTGAATTTTGCCTAGGAACTGTACAGATATCAGTGACATTATAGAATAAACAAATCCATTTATATGAAACAGACAGGCCTCTGTGCTCATGTCTGAGCATTTCTTATTTTCATGCCTGAATGAATCTTTTTCAGAAAATGCCTATAGTCTACTTTCATAATGCTCAATAGAATGCAGTGCTTTAGGAAAGCCTTTTCCTGAAAACATGGAAACAACAATCCCCTTTGGATTTAGACAGGACCTGACTGGTAGTCATTTCTCTGTGTGTGTGTGTGTGTAGCCCTGACTAATGCACAGACAGAAAGCAGTCATCATGCAGACAGCTGATTTATAAGAGCAAACACTATATTAATAAAACTGTTTTCTCATCTGGTTAAGCTTCAGAAGTGTTCCTGCTTTACAAAAAAACATGGAAAATGAAACAGCAACATGACATAAAGAGTCCAAGACACAAAAAACAAAAATGATGCACATGTGAAAAATGTGTGTGCGTCACTTTGTGTCTCTGTGTGTGTGCTGCAGAACAACACAAATTCTCATCCATACACCCCAGACCGGAAACAGGACCTCAGGGGTAGAGTAGACTGTATTTGTGTGAAGCTGTGTGTGTGTGTTTTTAAGTGAGCCAAAAACAGAGAGGGGTTGAGCAACTTAAGAAACAAGAAGGGACAGAGAATGAAAGAACATGTATGAGACACTTTGGGCCAGTGTCTTTGTGGAAATCTTTTGATTTACCTGCTAATAGGACCACTCCAATCCTTTTGTAGCTCTGCGGTGACACAGCAAAGTCGCAGCTAATTCAAAAATGATGTTTTTTCCCCTCTTCTACTAAAAATGATCACAAACTTCCCTTCTCAAAACTTCACATGAGAGATACTACTGGGAAATATTGACTGTCATATACAAAACATGTTGCACAAAACAGTGGGAGAGTTCTGTTGGAAGCTTTAACCCATAATTTATATCCCGTCTCTAGAAACTTTAGGTTTATGAATGTTGCACTCCTAATCCAAATTCTTCCTATTACAGCAGACTGGCTCAGAATTTTGGCAGTGTGCTCCATCATTGCTTAGCCACAGTGGTTGTGTATTAGCCATGGCGGTGTGCCAAAAACAGTATAAAGGAAGTCCTAATCTATTAAATAAACGGTTTTCTGGACTCTTACAGCTCCAATTTCCTGTGGCAAGCTGATTGGCTGTCCATCTGCACCCATGTTTGCTTGGAGTGGCTTTAAAATGTTATCAGATTCGTTAAAATCGCTATGAAACATTCTATTAGCTGTATTCAATTATTGCTAATTCTGTGCTGCTCCAAATGGGCCGGATGTATGTGCTTAATTTCTCCACATTGGCTTTTGCTGAGAGATGTCCAAGGGCAGCAATGGGTATAAGAAGGACACATTTCTTCATTATTTACTTATTATTTACTGTTTATTTACAATTAATGAAGTTACCAGTGGATTAGAATTTTTTTTTTAAACTAATGTTAAAGACAAAACTAATATGTTCCCAATATTTCTGTCTTCTAATGATAGGGCACATATATACATTGAAACATGTCTTATTTGCTGCAGTCCTACTCTTTGTACTGCCCATTGCTTGGTCCCTTTATAACACTTTCAGTGTAAAAGATGTGGGCACAAAATCAACAATTCTTGTTTTTGGCAATAATTAATTCCTGACTCAAGACTGATTAACGTAAACTTATATTAACTTCAATCACCAGCAAGCAAGAATTTACATACACGCACATTTGGGGATGCAAGTAAGCAAAATTTAAGAAGTGTGAACCTCACGTTTAGGGAAATGAACTTTGGTTATCAGGTAATACATAAAAGCAAACAGACAGAGTTTATCTTCATGCAGACACCATGGCTCCTGAAAGGTCTGTGGCCGAGGTCAAAGTTAAACTCTGTGATGATGCACAGACAGCAGCCTTTTCCTGTTATTTATTTATCTTTTTTTCTTTCCTTTAACCATCTGGGGGATTTTTAATTGCTTTAGAAAGGACAATACTGAACCATCATGTAATTATTAGGTTTTTAATCTTTAGAGAAAGCAGTAAGAGAAGCAGTGCAAGGAGCAGCTGAGTGACAGCAGCAAAACCAATGTAGGACAAATCCACAGTGAGTTTGACAAGTACCACAGCAGATGAAAGTCCATCTATTCTGCCTGTCATCCGTGGTTTGTGGCCATTAAACGTCTGGAGGGAGCAGTTACAGAGGCATTATATGCCTGAGGCGAGTCATCAGTACTAGAAAGTGGAGGAAGTGTCAATGGCCTCTGAGTACACATTCCCAACACTTTCATCAGACCCTTGGAGCCTGCAGCGGGAGATCCTGTCATTGTGTGTGCTTGTGTGTATGTGCTGGTGTGTGTCTGTTTGCTTGCAACAGATGGTGGGTGGGTCTTGTTAAAGCGAAAGATTGAGCAAGAAAAAGGACACAGAAAAAGGGGATTTTAGCTTTCTATGGTCCCGCACCTGGGTGTGGATATGCACACTATAAAAGAGAAAGCTCGAATGACTGCGTTATTGAAGCATTTTAGTGCATGTGTGAGAGCGAGAGAGAAAAGTTGGGGTCTGTGTGTACAATGTGTTGAGAGCCGGGTGTTAAAGATGGAGAACAAAATGGTCACTGTGCTTTAGTGTGTGTCGGCACACTCTCTTCATGCTTGTTAGTAATGTGTGATCAAATCTGGCTGTGTGGAGAGAGAAGAAAGTGTGTTTTGTGCGGGTCTAAGTGTCTAACAGGCCGTGATAAGACCACCCTGGAATCCACCCAAGTGAGGTCATAACTCAAGTATGAGCACCAAAGCTACATTCACATATTTTGCATACGTATTGAGCAATGTACAACAAATGAACACACACACTAATAATTTTACCTTCTCTCTCACTATCAAACATATTCACACTTTGAATGTTTTGCAAGTGAGTACGAAAAAACATTAAATTACACACCTGAACAAGCTATTTCTACAACTCCTTCTTTTTGGAAGGTACTAATACTCCAATACAACCAAACATTCAAGCCCCCCTTCTTGCAGTACCATCTATTTTAACAGTGATGTAAAAAAGGGCCCAAAAATATTAATACTGTGGTCAGTTATGGTGATTGTCTTGATGACGATGAGCCAGGTGTGTCTCTGAATTCATCATCAATCCTTCTGGTTGTTATTGTTAAAACATAACATTAGATTAAAGCTTAAAGAGGGACACCACAGGATTTCAGGTATGACATGTTATTTCTACACTGAGACAAAGTTTAGTCTGTGTTAGTGAGCAGTATGTCTGGCTGTTCTCTGATCTGGGAGTCCATACTGATTTATATCCCAAGCAATTCATAAAAAAAGATTCATAGTTAAAAAAAAAAAAGACAAGTTTAAAAAATGAGTTTGACTGAATCGTACACAGTTTACACACCAATTTACCAAAACACAGTTGTGTGAAATTGTCTGCATATGAATCCATTCTCTGCTAAACAAAAGACCTGAACGCTATTAAAGTGATTTGTAGTTTTGCAAGAAATTATCAAACAATACACCTTCTGGCTTTGGTTAAAATGTAATTATATAAATCTCACTTGGTAGTAAAGTTCAAACAAAAATCGGTAATGTTTTATTATCCAAAAAACAGTCCTGGAGTTCATCAGAATAGCATCTCAGACTAAATTCTTGGCTCTGTGGTTTGGAGCTTTGAAAGATGCATAAATTATCATACTGCATGATCATGTTATACACATCTGGGGGTATGATCATGATTCTTTAGGACTAAAACTATTTTTAGGATACAAAATAAATCACCCAGACTGTGGAGCTCCAACTGTGCACTGCATAAACAAGAGTTTGATGTGAATGAGTTACAGAGGAAACATCTGAAAGTGTCTTTCTGAAAAGAAGACGACAGCATTAGAGTGACACTCGTGCTGCCTCTGTCAGCCAGGTTTGTGACTTCACAATTAGTTTCTTTGCTAATTACTTTAAAGGAAGAGACCTCTGTTTCTCACTTTATACACACTCCATGTCAGTGTTCCATTCTTCTTCCATCTGCTCTCATATAGGCGAAAATGCCTTAACATGTCTTTCTTCCCAAGCCATGTTCTTGTCTTCTTTTAGTTCACTTTCTCCTGATTTGTTTTTGTCTTTCCTTACATCCTGCAGTCATTTACATCCAAAAGCTGTTCCACAATTTCTTCATTCCCTTCTTTTCTTACTATTACCTTTTTATCTGATCTCTCCTCTTACATTCTGCTCTTTCTGAAGTTGCTCACCCTTTTCAGTTTGCTACCACTTTTTCTTCTCTCCTTAACTCTTTCTCACACAGCCCTATCCTTCCCTTGTCTTTCTCTTGCTTTGCCACCCATCATTCTTTTCTCACCTCTCCGCCCCTTTCCCTTTAGTGTCTCTCTTCTCTCCCATTCTGTCATTTTTATTTTCCTCAGCTTTCCTCTCCTGTCACCTCCTCTCCTCTTCGCTCCTCTGCCTCCCCGACCTACCCCGTCTCCTCTCTGCCAGCTCTCCACACAATGTGCCCATTGTTTCCACACTCACACCCCAGAAAGCAGAGAAGCAGAACTTCTGCAACGCAGAATACACACCAGCGCTCACACATAGGCTGTCATTCTCTAACTTTCTCTTTAACATCACTGCGCACACACACACACAAACCTCTCACACATACTCTCAGTTGCTGGTCAGGACAACGGTTGGATTGAGGGCTGGTGTTGAGTCATGTGTGACTGCAGCCGTGACAGGCTGATTCATGGCTCATCAGTGGATGATACTCCTCTCAGCACTTATTCACTTCCATCTCAGCACAAAAAGCCTCAAACTAACCTGTTCAGTCATTAAATCTGGTGACTAGAATAGAAAAAACTGTGATTCATCTTCCAAACTCAGCTATAACAGAACAGGAAACATATTCAAAGTGGCCTTGGAAAGTCAGTAATGTATAACCTTGTTCACATTATGAAGCAAACTCATCTAGGCCATGTACCTCACCACTGTAAGTATTATTTGTAATTGTTGTCAATGATTTTATTGTTGAATGTTTACATCAAATTAATTAATTAATTCATTCTACATGGTTACTGGACCAGACTGAAGAATAGAATAGAGTAAGATCAAGAAACATTTTTTCCCATACGGACCATATTGGACTTGACCAGACAATAAATATTTCCTAAATCTCACAGCATAGACCAGCAGAAGCTGTATGATACAAACCCATAGTGTGTACAGGTATGTGTCAAATGTTTCACACTTAAATTTAGTGGAAATTCTGACAACTAGTAAGTGGCACAGGGTGTTTCACTTCTTTTTCTACTTTGTGCTCCGATGCATGGGAATACATGAGCCAATCAAACATGAGTTTAAGGTATTTCCAGAGTCTAGAAATTCATATGTTGGTTGGACATGGAATAAATAAAGATAGATTTACAACTGTTTACAACAGTTGAACTAATTTTTACTTTCACACATGAGCATGCTCGCTTAGGCTAACATACAAATACACAGTATTGCACTTGAAGTGATAAAGCAGGGGAAAACCTGAAACCCAGGAACTGAAAATCATAACATTAAAAGTACCTGCTTCAAATGTGGTTGTTTTAGAAAGACAAGCTTCCCCAACCAGAGCGTAATGTCAAAGAGGACAAACTGGGAGATGCTGATGCTTTTCTGACACAGAAAGATACAGTAGAAAGTTAACTTTACAGTTCACAGTTCTATGATGACAACCAAACTTCTACAACTATTTAACAACTGGATCCAGATGAACAGCCACTACCATATGTTTTGCTTAAGTTTATTGTTGGGTGTGTTCACTCATCCTCTAATGAAATCACACTATTGGAGACAGATTCCACAGATTACATCACTGTAGCTTAGATGCCACATGGGATTGCGTCAGTGCGGTCTACTAAGTCTTCAGAGGTTGACTCTTCAATTTCATCACTGGAGGCTGTGGACTGTTTAATGTCAAAATCCTGAAAGCTTCCACTGATAACAAATGCATCTGACCAAATTCATCAAGTTTTGGTTACAATATGCATTAAAAATTATGATCTTCCAATACAAGGGCGTTTAAAACTGCAGGAAGAAAACATCTTGCATCTAATCTAAAATCCTTGAAAATTCAAACAGTGGCGTCAGTATACTGGTTGGCTTTTCTTTGCATTGTCCCCCCCAGTTGTCAATTTTAGAGCAATGCAGCAGGACAATATTTTTAAACACAGACAGGACAACCAAGGAGTTTTTATGGCCAACCAGTGGAATGTTCTTGTCTGGCCAACCCAGTCACCTGACCACCGTCCAACTGAGCATGTTTCACTTGCTGAATAGATTGAAGGCAAAAAGCAAGTGTACACTTTTCGTTTACAAAGAAACCGCAGCTACAAAGTGCCTTTCAAAGGAAGAAAAGAAGAGGTGATAAAAGATATATGATTGTTTCAGAAAGCTATTAAATCCCACACTTAATTCTTTGTAGAACCTTAATTGCGGTTTTTAGTCTCAGAAAAAGCTTTCTGCAGGCTTTCTGCATTTAGACAGTTCCTCCTACTCTTTCTGGTCCCCTCTGTCAGCTTGACTGGTCTCTGAATTGCCTCCTCAGGTCTCTTAACAAATATTCTCCTGGGTTCAAGTCCAGGCTTTGATAGAGCCATTCAAGGACATTCAGTAACGGGCTCCAAACCATTCAAGCCTTGTCTTGTTGTCATGCTGAAAGGTGAACCTTTGCCCTAGTCTGAGCTTGTATGCACTCTGGAGCAGGTTTTCTTCAAGGCTGTCTGAGGATTTAATCGACTGGAGTATTTGATCAAAGAAAAGAATCTATTTGAATACTTACGTAAAGAAAGATCTTCATCCACAGAAACATTTCTAAAACATTTTTTTTTGCCACATCAATTTTGGCTTTCCAATAATGACTGATATTCATCCATCCATCCATCATCTATAGCCGCTTGTTCCTATTTAGAGTCACAGGGATCAGCTGGAGCCTATCCCAGCTCTCTTTGGGTGAAAGGCAGGGGTCCACCCTGGACAGGTCACCAGTCCATCACAGGGCCACATAGAGACAAACAACCTCACACACTCACACTCACTCCTATGGGCAATTTAGAGTCACCAATCAACCTGACATACATGTTTTTGGACTGTGGGAGGAAACTGTGGTTTTTGGAAACCAGAGTACCTGGAGAAAACCCACACAAGCACAGGGAGAACATGCAAACTCCACACAGAAAGGCCCCTGATGGGTTTCAAACCAGGAACCTTCATGCTGTGAGATAATGGTGCTAACCACTCAGGCACCATGCTGCCCACAATGATTGATATCTGTAACACAATTAAGGCAAAAGAGTTTTTCCTTAAGACAGATAGTCCTGCACTAGGCAGCAAACTGTTAAATCACATTCATTAGACTGATGTTTTGCTCTGGTAACGTGTGGTGAAAAAAAACAATAACAGCTAAAAGTTGCCTCATGTCTTAAGCTTTTAAAAGTGTTCCTATTTACTACTACAGCAGTATAGAAATTTTAAGGTGCATACCACTTTACATCATCTCTCCATTCTGCACCACAATAATAATTTCCTGTTATTCACCTCTCTGTTTCTCTATGTCAATGGATTTTTCCTACTTTTAAATGGCTCAAATAAGGACCAGTGAAGTTTAGTGCGACTAAAGCAACTAATTAAATATTTATTTGACAGAACTCAACAACAAACCATCATTGCACTTAATCAACACAAGATACAATTTCAGCAGCAGAGAACAGCACGGCATCAGAGCATACATTTCCCTGCTTTCCATAGCCTACACTGGACAAACTGTAGCAGGCTCCCCTGATATAAACACTGTTATGGGTGAGTCAGCAATGCAATCTCACTGTCATTGTAAAAGAAAAGTGGTTAACTGTATTACTGTTTTATCCTACTTATGGACCACAGAATACCTGCAGACTTCAGTGCACACTTGACATAGGCAAGTCTAAAAGGATAACAGATGCTGTGACATGCATCTGACAAAGAGAAAGTACTGAAATTGTCTGCATACACTGATACATTTATTTAGGCATAGTAAGCTTTAGTTTAAAGTTTTAGCGTGTGGTTAAATTGGAATTATTATCTTTATTTTGCAATAAGTGTCGTTCTGCAAATCTGCCCTGCATGATGTATATGAGTAGCTTCAGCAGTAGGTTTTTGCTGGGTTTAAAAATGATTTCCTCATTTTTGCATATTTTGCTTCTGCTTTCTGGCTTTCCTATGATCAAGCACTGTGGCTTGTGCATAAAAATTTTAAACATCACTGTCACTCTGAAGATGATCATAATTGACTTAAAACACAGTGTGACTGAGGACTGTCAGTCTCAGCACTTTTTGTCTAACATGCATTGCTTTATAACCTTTACAGGAGGTGACAATTTGGAGCTCCTCCTCCTCCTCTAGAAGTCCCAGCACATGCTCTCAAGATACTGTCACATTCACGTCACACTAAAGACAATCTGCAGTGAATTCTGGTTCATTCATTTTACATGCGCAAAATGATCAGCATTATATATGACTGCTACTCTTCTGCGCTATTTCTTTCTAATCATTGCTATATTTTCTTTATGTCTACCTGCATTTCTCTGAGCCACCTGAAAAAAACCGCCCACTGGATTTGAGATGTAGTTCTGGCTGGGGATGAAAATCTAAAATTACTTAAAGTCACACATTTTTCAGTGTACATACCTACTAGGTACTTAGATGGTAGTTACTAGTTGTTCTAGCTCTACAACAATTTTCCTGCACAAGGAAGGATTAATGAAGTGAAGCAACGTGAAAAGGGAAATTATTAAAACACCAGATGTATCCTGTGATAGGGGATGTTGTGAGCAGAAAGGTTAGAGAACCACTGGAACATATGATTAAAAAAAAAAAAGTCTGACTGCATTATTTCCCCACAAACTGGGTATAGCAACCAGTTTCTAAAGATAATGTCAAAAATGTAATATCCTAAACTGCATTATGACACTTAACGGCTTAATAGCACCAGTGTCATAAAACTCACAAGAACAGTTTCCTGTAAAAACCACAGTTTAATTATAGATTAGCTGAATTAATTGAGCTAAGTTCAAGAGAACTTCTGCTAAAAGTAGATCAGATTCTGCCTAAGCAGAACGTAAAGCTATTGTATGTAAAACTCTAAATGCTACAATATGTGTGCATCTGCCTTGACCATGAATTAAACTCAGTCAACCAACCAACCTCTGTCACAGCCCTTCACCAGTACAAGCATTTAGGTTTTTCATCAGTGTGTGCTCTGGTCTTGCAAAGCAGTGAGCACATTAAATGCAATTTTATCAAAAAGTGCAAATCTGAGTAGAAAAGTTTAAATTACCCTCCTCCCCTCCTCCATCCAATCTAAAGAGTGCAAAACCCAATTTAAAAAACAAAAATGAGGGCAGCCTCTCTGCGGTTAGTACCAACCACCCAAAGGTTTCTGATTTAACAGAATATGACGTCTACAAAAATACACCAAGCATTATTGGGACAGTCACAAAACAGTAGGTTTTTAGATTTGTCCTTTACAGGTTTCGACTTCAGCTTACTGACTTTAGCTTCCTACTACACAGGCGACAGATCAATGTGTTAACTAAAAATAGTAAAACCCCCACAGTAGTGTCGCTGTGCAGCGAAACCGTGGCACATGGTGCAGCATTGTGATTGCCAGCCTAACCATGGTCAGCAGTTCAAGAAGTAGTTGTGGTCTAACCACAGAATTGCACAGAAGCTCAAATGACAACTGACAAAAAAAACAAAAAACAAAAAAACAAAACTGTTTCTCAGAAGGCAATAAATATACTGGCAACCTCCACAAATTAATACCCATAATGCAACACTTGGTAATTATTTATCGTCCTTAATATACAAGTAGAAGTCTTGGGTCATTTCCGTGTTCACAAGGCCTTGAACAAAACTGTGACTCTGTTACCTGCATGAATGTGGAAACAATCTGGACGTAGGGAGTAAGAATGGGTGGAATGCAGGTCTTTAGATGAGGGAGGTGGGGGAGAATTCTTGGATGGAGTAATCACAAGACAGACGCTTCAAGGACTCCGTCTTTTGACGGATGTCAGAACTCATGTAGGAAAACATAAAACAGTCATCTTCAGTGGAGGCGGTCAGTCTAACCAGAGGGAGTTCTCTTAGTTTGAATAATAAGGTCAAAAGTCAGAAGCATCAGTGTATTTTTTCCCCCCAATTTTGCTTCACTTCTCTGCACCTCACAAGCTGTGGAATAACTTTTGGATGTTTTTGGTACTTCTGTCAAACTTTGAGGAGTAATAGACTGTGCCGCTTCCTCGGTTACTGAGGAAACCACTGTGCTCCTGAGAATTATCCTGGTCTCATCACAGTATGATTATCCACTGGATAAATCTCAAGATACATGAGCACTTAGAAGACTAATGAATTGAAAATCAGCTGTGAAGTGTTTTGGAAAATCAAATCATAAATCATTAAATCAAACTGAAGCCCAACCTGTATCACTTAAAAACATGAGCTCACACGGATTCCTTTGTAGGCACCTCAGGCATAAGGAAACACTTTTCTGTTTTCATGTCTGCCTGTCAATTACTCTCTCGCTCTCCAGTTTGTCTCCTCATTTCATAACAATTCAGAGTAGGCACACAGGTGCTAAAATATTGCATATTCATTTAGATGCAGGATTTGGCACTAAGGAGACTGAAGGATGAGATAATTCCAACTGAAAGTTTTGGGGGTTATTGACATAAAACAGTTACTGTTTTCCAATATTAGGATATGAGTAAAAAAAAAAAGTAATGTTTTTTTTTTCAAAAAAGGTCAATTTGGAATTAGTCCAATCTCATCTGACACTTACATACAAATTAGTAAGAAGGACTATGTGAAGAAATATCAATAACCAACAAAACTGGTCTTGATTCAATAAACCACATGTCAGGACACCAAAAGGCTTGAGATCATTTTTCTGAGGACTTTCAAAACAAGAAGTATTTCTTCATGTCCATGTCCATCTTCTTATTATTATCATTACCATTATTATTATTACTGTTGTTATTTGCTTGTTGTTTTATTTTCAGCCCAAAGCTGAACACCATATGCTTTTCCACCTCCAGGCACAGCTGCTGGATGGGTCTTAACTTAGTTAAAAACATATACTTTATAAATGTGCCTCAGTGTGAATTGCTCGGTTTAAACTGTAAGGACACAATACTTTGATAATGTGGATTCCGCAATTAACAGCTTGAAAGCCACTGACCTAATCTGTGTGACTCTACATCTTCAAAGACCCCCTGAGGTTCATGGCAGTGGGTGGGAGGTAAACAGAGTTCTCGCTGTCTAGTGAATACACAAACACACTCACTCATCAACACACACCCACCCCTCAAAGCTCACCATTTGAGCATCTGATCAGCATTAATTAGCTATAAGATGACTGGTGATGCAGTAGTTTGGTTGGTTACTTGTATATTATCAAAAATCTCCAGAATGAGAATCGTGTACATAGAAATTCTGAGCGTTTTGGTGGGATGATAAAACCACACCCAGACCTGACCCACATCTTTAACAAACCTCAGCGGGGAGTTTGGGTTAGTTCATGAAATTGCTGAGTTTCAGGTCTTGTAAACGGGGCTCACTACAACGTGTTGACAGTAGATAGCATCAAGTATCAAAAAAGAAAAAAATCCCAAAGAAATTGTCTAGAATTTTTAGATCAGCGTGCAAAAATAAAGACAGATGTCAAATTTTTACTCCAGGACCCAACGCCCGCTGGATTCCCAACTCTCTCCTTTCCTCAAATATTGCTCCAATCCCAAAATTTGGTAACGATCCCAGCTCTGGTGCAACAATCCCTTCATTCCAGCCGCGTCCCCGTTCTCAACCTCTGTAGGCGCACAACTGAGCGTCTCCAGTTGAAATAATGGTGCGCACAGCGGATTCAGGCATCTGCTAATGCCATCAAAGTCTTTATCTGAACCGAAAGCTTTCTCGCCACGTCTACGTGGCAGGTATACTTTGATTATGCAAAGATGCACGCATCAGACATGTATAAGTGGACGCGCTAAAGTTGGAAGAGGGGAAAACAAACTTTTTTTTTTGTGGAACAAATCTGAATTTATGTTGAGTTCATTCAATAACCAGGATAAAAATAAATAAATACTTACGACGTCTCCTTTTTCCAGTGAGAGCAGAAGGTAGGTAGTTTAGCTTACTCCCTGACTGGTTTGTGGATATGCGACTCAAGTAGTTTCGTGCTGCTTGAAATTCCTCCAGCAGACAACTCCTATAGCTCTGCCTGCGCAACTCTCTTGTCAAAGCCGCAGCGGCGTAATATAAGACTCCAGATCCAAGACACAACCAGGTAACCCTTTCATTTTATGTCCGTGCAGATAATCAACATCTCCTCCTCGATTTTTTTTCCCCCACCAGTTTGTCGCTGCTTTTCAAAGTTGTATTTCTGTTTTCCCAGATGAAGAACCTTGGATGCGCAGGGCTGCGTCTCCGTTCCTCTCTGCGCTGGCGCGGTGGCTCCGCCAAAGCTCCGTCTCTTTCTCTCTCTCCTCCTGACCGATCGACTGCCACACACACTCCACTGGAAAGGACTTTTGTCTGCACATGACGTCACTCTCTCACACACGCACACTGCAAAAAAAAAAAAAAAAAAAAAAAGGAGCAAATGAAATAAAGCGTGACATCGAGAGTGAATGAACATCTTATTTTACGCGTTGTTGTGTAACAAGCTGAACTCCAGACTGCTGTAGGAATTTTAAACAATATGACCGAAGACAGGTGAGACTTCACTGGCAACAAGTGCGTTAAATTACCCCGTCTGACATTTCCCCAATGAGCTCATTGAAAAGATAACATACATTAGGATGTACATGTTAGAGAAGACATCTCTTGTAGTGATCGCAGTCGAGAGCTGCTCCTTTTCCCTCCGCGCCTAATTGGAAACACATTTTTTTTTTCAGTAACTTGTTAAGAAAGACTCAGGAAGGGGTGGAGTGAAGCGGAGAGAAAAAAAAGACAACGTGAGGCCTACACCGAATGACTCAAAGACACATTGTATTGTTTACCAATTAACCTTCCACATTTTGGGAAATATTTCCTCCTGTCTGCCGGCGCGTCTGTCCGAGTGAAGTTACAACCTTCTCATATGAAGTTCTCAGGTTGTGAGAAAGTATTTGGTAGGGACAGTTATGTCTGCCAGCGCTTCACCATCTGTGAACACTTAAGGAGGTGTTCTTAGTAAAATATGCCGCTGTGGGATGAAATGGACTGTTACAATATGAACCTTTTCTCATTTGTCTCATGAAGGTTAATATCTTATTTACACTTAATTATATTTAGAGCCAGTTCAGAGGAAGATGAGTCTGGATACCCGTCCTCCAAAATATATCAGGACCAAAGAAGAAAATTTGGGATGGTGCTGGGGGGTTTTATCTACTTTTATTTAACTGAATTTGAAACATTTATGTAGTTGTTTGCTTGTGCCCCTACAGTCTTGTCATGAATTGCAGCAGCAGCAGCTTTGGTTTGGTTATTTGGTTAGTTTACCAGTTCAGGTGTTGAGGTATTGAAGTGTCAGGCAGAGAGAACAGGTCAGGTGATTAAAAGATAGTTGCAAATAAGTGACCAGTTAGAATCCTGAGCTTTGCAGGTGTGCAACAGGTTTACAAAACTAAATAACACGCAGGAGTCTGCACAAATGAAAATGAAAAATGTCTTCCAAAGACCAGCATGTTGGGATTTTTTTTACCTTATTTCACCCGTTGACAATATCTGTGATGCCATGGTGACTGGTGTTTCTGATCCTGGAAGTGGCTATGCTTGGCTGGTCATCTTGGTACACCATGCAGATCATTCCAACTAACATTGGTCACGTTCAGGCACACAACCTGGTAAATACAGGAGAAAGATGATGTTAATGGTTAAAGGTAAGCTGACTGTCGGCAGAGCACAGGCTACAAACAGTCGCCTCCCAGGCTGAACACACACAACCCAACCACCTCGTCTTACTCTCTAAGGGCTTCTATTGCATAACACAACTTCGCTTTTTGCTCCTGACAGACAAGCATAATAATTCACTTAGTCACTTATAAGGAAAACATAAACGTAGAATAGGTTGTTTTAGGCATTGAGACAAATGGCCAAGTTTATGTTTGCGTAAGAAGGGTCTCAAAAAGACTTTATGAATAAAAGCCCTTGTCCAACATACAGTCTAACATGTCTCGTTAAAGTCACAGCAGAAATGAAGGCTCCATGATCAGTGACAGACTAATGTAAAAATACAAATGTCACATAGTTTGATGGTAGCATTTATTTAAAAATCTCACATATCCTATAAAACATATAAAATTCAGTACAATCTCAGTATTTTGTATTGAGTTGCTCTGCTACCCAAATTGGTTTTCATCTCAGGCATTGGGTCCTACTCATCCCAGTGGTTCTTCCTTGCACATTAGAAAGCACAGCAAAATAATATAGAGGAAAAGCAGGACCACTGCAAATGTACTTTTCATGATCTTAGCAAGATCTGAAATAGAAAGGTATGTTGTGAAGTCCCACAGAACGTAGACGTGGGGAACATCTGTTTGCTTTGAGTTATTCATCAAAACATTTGCATGACCTCTATGCTACATTTACTCTCTTGTTGTGATATAAGCCAGTTCACACAAATCTAACAGACCAAATTAAAACCATGGTGTCCCACAGTGGAAAGCAAACATTTACCAGTCAGCCAAAGGAGAATCCCAGCTACTGTACAAGGAGACTTAAACTTAGCTGTCTGTGTGCTCATTTTATACTGTATATACAGTACTCTGCAAAGGTTTTAGGCACTTTAGATGTTTTAGATTCAATTCAATTCAATTCAATTTTATTTGTATAGCGCCAAATCACAATACAAATCATCTCAAGGCACTTTACAAAAACTAAAACTAAAAACCCAACAATTCCCTTATGAGCAAGCACTTGGCGACAGTGGAGAGGAAAAAACTCCCTTTAACGGAAGAAAAAAACCTCCAGCAGAACCGGGCTCAGTTTGGGCGGCCATCTGCCTCGACCGGTTGGGGTGAGTGGATAGAGCAGAGAGAAAAGAACAGCAACAATAAACAACAAATAGACACTGCAAGTTGGTGGGGCCAGTAACTGCACATCAGCGATAAACAGCTCCAGGACCAGGGACACCTGCAGAAGGTACAGAGAGAGGGAGAGAGCACAAGGTTAGTAACATTCAATGGTGGAATATACATGAGGTGGGAGAGAAGGGGGGGGGGGGGGGGGGAGCTCAGTGCACCGATGGTCCTCGGGCAGTCTAGGCCTATAGCAGCATAACTAACTAAGGGATGGTTCAGGGTTGCCTGAAGCCAGCCCTAACTATATGCTTTGTCAAAGAGGAAGGTTTTAAGTCTAGCCTTAAAAGTACAGAGAGTGTCTGCCTCCTGAACCCAGGCTGAGAGCTGGTTCCACAGGAGAGGAGCTTGATAGCTAAAGGCTCTGCCTCCCATTCTGCTTTTGAGAACTCTGGGAACCACAAGTAGGCCTGCACTCTGAGAGCGAAGTGGTCTATTGGGATAGTATGGTACTATGAGGTCTTTAAGGTATGAAGGAGCTTGATTATGAAGGGATTTGTATGTGAGAAGAAGGATTTTAAATTCTATTCTATATTTTACAGGGAGCCAATGAAGAGAAGCCAATATAGGAGAAATATGATCTCTCTTGCTAGTTCCTGTCAGGACTCTGGCTGCGGCATTCTGGATTAATTGGAGGCTTTTTATTAAGATATTAGGACATCCAGATAGTAATGAGTTACAGTAATCTAGCCTTGAGGAAACAAACGCATGGACTAGTTTTTCTGCATCATTTTGAGACAGGATGTTCCTAATTTTGGAAATGTTGCGCAGGTGAAAGAATGCAGTTCTAGAAATTTGTTTTATGTGTGAGTTAAAGGACATGTCCTGGTCAAAAATAACTCCAAGGTTTTTTACAGTAGTGCTGGAGGCCAGGGCTATGCCATCTAGAGTAGCTATAATTTTAGAAAAGTTATTTCTGAGATTTTTAGGCCCAAATATAATGACTTCTGTTTTCTCCGAGTTTAAAAGTAAAAAGTTACTGGTCATCCAAGCCTTTATGTCAGTTAGACAGGCTTGAAGTCTGGTTAACTGGTTTGTGTTAACAGGTTTAATAGATAGATATAACTGAGTGTCATCCGCATAGCAGTGGTAATTAATAGAGTGCTTCCTAATGATATATCCTAAAGGAAGCATGTACAGGGTGAACAGAATCGGTCCTAGCACAGAACCTTGTGGAACTCCATAACTAACTTTTGTTCGTGTGGAAGGTTCATCATGGACATGAACAAACTGGAATCTGTCCGATAAATAGGATTGGAACCACTTTAACGCTGTTCCTCTGATACCAATCACATGCTCCAGTCTCTGTAATAAGATGTTGTGGTCAATGGTGTCGAATGCTGCACTAAGGTCTAGGAGGACAAGTATCGAAACAAGTCCATTATCTGAGGCTAAGAGAAGATCGTTGGTAACTTTCAACAGTGCTGTTTCTGTACTATGATGTGCTCTAAATCCTGATTGGAAATCTTCAAATAGTTCATTCCTGTGTAAGTGGTCTGATAGCTGCTTAGCAACAGCTTTTTCTAGGATTTTAGAAATAAATGGCAGGTTGGATATTGGTCTATAATTAGCCAAGACACCTGGATCAAGACTAGGCTTTTTGAGTAAAGGTTTGATTACTGCAGTCTTAAAGGCCTGTGGTACGTAGCCTGATACTAGAGATAAATTTACCAAGTCCAATAAAGATGAGTTCATTAATGGCAGGGTGCCTTTAAGCAGTCTAGTCGGGATGGGGTCCAAGAGACACGTTGATGATTTCGATGAAGCAACTACTGATGTAAATTCAGAGAGATCTATAGGAGAGAAGCAGTCTAAACATAACTGAGGTCCTACAGATGATTCAAGAGCTACTGTAGTAAAAGATTCATTTATTGCAGGTATAGGAAGCATCTGCTGAATTTTATCTCTAATAGTTGTGATTTAAATAAGTTCATCACTGCTGAGAGCTAAGGGAACACTGGGCTCAACGGAGCTGTGACTTTTTGTCAGCCTGGCTACAGTGCTGAAAAGAAACCTGGGATTGTTCTTATTTTCCTCTATTAGTGATGAATAGTATGCAGTTCTGGCTTTACGGAGAGCTTTTTTATATGTTAGTAGACTGTTTTTCCAGGCTAGAAAAATTTCCTCTAAGTTTGTGGAACGCCACTTCCTTTCCAGCCTTCGTGATGCCTGCTTTAAGGTACGAACATGTAAATTATACCATGGGGCTAGTCTTCTCTGAATCACTAACTTCTTTTTCAGAGGGGCTACAGAATCAAGCGATTATCATCCCACAACACCATCAGGTGTCTGATTGATCCCAGATTCATAGTGCTTCCCACTGTGCAGGACAACAAGCCCATAAAGTACCCATTATAGTTCATGAAGAGCCATTTTCAGAGGCAAGTAGAACCAGGAGTCGTGCAGCAGATGGTCTGACGCCCACAGAGCCCTGATCTGTGCAGTGTGGACTCAGTCTGGGATCACATGAAGAGACAGAAACACTGGGACAGCCTGAATCTACAGTAGAACTACAGCAGCTTCTCCAAGGTGCTGCCAAGTACCAGGAGAAACTGTGTGCAGGTCAAACCAGAGAGAACAGCTGCTGGTTTAAGGCCAAAGGGGAGAGCTGCAAATACTGATTGGATTTAGGTTTGGTTCCCTTTACTGCACTTTGGTATGAAGTAACCGATCAATGAAAAACTATATAATTTATGTTAAAAGCATCAGTCGTGTGTCTTTAGTGCCTAAAACTTGCAGAGTACTGTACATGTGATGATCATATAACTTGTTCCTACTCTGAAAATAGATGTGGTATCTACAGCGTTAACTGAACATCATTTTAAGCAAGAGGAACTATTTTTTCAGTCATGTCACAATGTCTAAACAGAAGAGTTCTTAAATAGGGGCTGCTAAATAAGTGAGTGTTGGTGGGAGCTCAAGGACTAAACATGATCACTTGCTCTCAATAGGAAGTTCTGTTGATTTAAGGCAGATGTATCCTATTCACCTGGTAGTTCAGTGATCACAATCCACAAGGGGTGTTTTTGAATGTGGCACACACACAGGGTTGTGTGCCATCTGGTAGCATTTACTGAGGTGTTTGTAGTAAACAAACCAACATAAATTGTAGGAATGGAAAGAAAGGGCAGAGATTCAAAATCTGCATGTACCTCAGATAGTATGAGCTCACCTGCATCATTTTTCAGTTGAGATATGTAATTTAAAGAAAAAATAAATGGTGCTATTGGATACCAACACATAATGAAAGGTTTAAATGTTGATCGAGTGCCTGTAAGGTGAAACTCACATAAAACAATTTGGCTTTTGACCAAATATTCAATATATAGTTTTTTCTAGAGGAGACAGCTTGATGAGAAATTATCCATGTCAATTGAATTCTCTAATTTCTCATGAGAAATATTGAAAGATTTTTCATTTTAGCAGAGAATAGCAATGCAAGTATTCTTTGTCCAGCTTCAGATCAGCATAGTAGCACTGCTAGTGTGATGACGCTGTAAAGGGAACTTTCTATGTGACATTAATAGAGGCTTGGCAGTTTGAAGTTGTGTATTTAAGCAAGTTAAAGCTCTTTAGCATGAGCTGCTCTACTGATCAAGCCCAGCACTAGTTCCCCATTCAAAGGTTTTTTAAAAATGTTAAGCACTGAAAGACAAGACTTACTACAGATTCAGTCCATGTTGATAGTGACAGAGAATTAGACAAGGATTCAATTAGACAGATTTAGGGGGTTAGGGCACATGAGAGCAGAAAGGAGGAGAGAGAGTTGCAAGGGTTGCAAATTAAAGTTAAATTTCAGTTTTGGAGCCTGAGAGTGAATGAGAACAAGGGGTTAGTTTGGGTGAAAATAGAGGAAATAGAAGAAAAAAAAATGTAGAAGGGGGGTTGGAAAAGAGAAAAGGCTACATAAACAGCCTGGGGCCAGGGAGGTGAATGACATAACAAAGTAAACAAAACTCTTAGGTAGGAGCGTGAACAGATGTGATTATGGGCTATCACTGATATTGATACAATATGCGGAGATATGGGAGGCTTCCAGATGAAATTAACAATAATGACTTTTTTATTGTTAAATAAGTCCAGAAGGAATGAAAGAATATACTGCCACTGTCATCATATTTAATGAAGTAACAGTTTCTGATTTCATGCACAACTTCAAATTACTGAGCAACACACAGTTCCTGCAGCACTTTATAGCCCTTTATCTTTCGGGTTCACGATTGCTGTTTGACATGTCTAACTTACGAAGACCAGAAGCACATGATGACACTCGGGCTCTTTGTGTAACGGTGTGTCTGTTTGGCCCAGTCAACACGTCTCTGTCCCTCTCATATTGTCAGTTTAAAAAAAGATCTATGAGTTGGAGATGACAGATTAGCCATGGTCGCTTCCTTTGTCTCGGGCGGTGATGCATGATAATGGCTCCTCTCTGTTGATGCCCGCATCAGTGTTGAAGTGTTCTCTTTGTAACAGACTCTTGTATAATGGTTACAGCCTCTTAAACAACACAGTGCTGTCGTCATTGCCGGGATGTCATTGTGAAAGGAGAGAAAAATTGCAATGTTCAGTTAAAATTAGATTAAAAAATGAAATCAGGATGTTACAAGTCACGAACATGGCACTTAACACACCCATATTAACAGATCAGTTTACACCCCACAGCTCATGGACATGAAAAACATGCTGTGTGTCAGGAAAAAAATAAATAGTTTGAGGAAAGGAGTTTGGGAAATATTAGATGAGAAAATAGATACTCCTCTCTCATTTGTCCATTAAATATAAGGCCTGATGGTGGCTGGTTATCTTAGCTTAGCACAAAGACTGGAAACACAGGGAAACTGCTAGCCTGGTTCAAACTCAACAGCAAACAAATCTATCAGTACCTCTAAAACTCATAAATTAACATGTCACATGTTTGTTGTTGAGAAACATTTATTTTACATGAGGTTGTGGTAGTATTTCATGCCTTTGAGCAGTTTCCAGGTGAATAAAGTGATGGTGGTGACTGAAGATGCCATGAACATAACCACTTTTATTGTTTTGGAACAATTTAAAGAAAAAAAATATGTACCTTGTTAATTAGTGAGAGTTTAATTATCGCTTGTCTGACATATTGATAAATTAACCCAGCTATCTTTGTGAGGAAACTCATTGTCCTAATGCATTGACTAGCTCCTAAATAGATAGATAGGTTTTAAAAGAAAGGAAAAGAAATAAAAAGGCTAGAATTATATTTTTACATATACACCATGTGTGAACTATGGCAGTTGGAGTTAACTATGAAAGGTACTGACATGCAAATATGCATACAGTATTATTGCACAGTGCTTATCTTTGTGGCTGCATGGTGGTTGCGTGGTTAGCACCTCACAGCAAGAAGGTTTTTCTGTGTGGAGTTTGCATGTTCTCCCTGTGCTTGTGTGGGTTTTCTCCAGGTACTCTGGTTTCCTCCCACAGTCCAAAAACATGTATGTCAGGTTGATTGGTGACTCTAAATTGCCCATAGGAGTGAGTGTGAGTGTGTGAGGTTGTTTGTCTCTATGTGGCCCTGTGATGGACTGGTGACCTGTCCAGGGTGTACCCCTGTCTTCCACCTGAGAGAGAGCTGGGATAGGCTCCAGCAGATCCCCGTGACCCTGGTTAAGGATTGAGTGGGTATAGATAATGGATGGATGGGTTATCTTTGCCGTTCAGAGTTCATGAGAGTGACAGCCTGGGGGGAGAAATTGACTCTGCTGGTTGGTTTTAGCATACAGTGATCTGTAGCACCCACTAGAGGGAAGGAGTTAGAACAGTTTGTGTACAGGGTGTGAGGGGTCTGCAGAGATGCTCCTTCGTGACCATGGACAGGTCTTGGATGGAGGGAAGATCGGCCCCAATGACCCTCTCTGCAGACCAGATTGTCTATTGTAGTCTGTTCCCGTCTAGCTGGGTGACCGATCCAAACCAGACAATGATCACACTGCGGGGGACAGACTGTATGGTAGCAGTGTAGCATGTGACCAGCAGTAACAGTAATATAAACATAGGCTACACACGCACACACACCCCAGCTCACATTGTTGCTTGTTATTACAGCATGCTTATGACATATACATATATATTATAGCAGAAAAGACAACATTGACAAATGAAACACAGTTAAAGGGAGCAAACTTGCAGTCACACAATCATACACACACACACACACACACACAGGGCTGTTGTGTCACAGCTGTTTGCTATTGAGTTGGTGAGGTCAGTACTCACTGAAGTCCCCAGTAATGTAGCTGAATTTGAAACACTTGGACCTGTATCAACACAAAGCCAGTCAGTCCCACTCTTGAAAATTGATTTTTTTTTTTTTTTCAATAGAGGAATAGGTAAGTGTTTTGGAAATGCACTTAATCTTTCTTGGCAACAGCTAGCTGAAAAGATGAATGTCTGTACATGTAGATATGAAACTAAATACCCAAGAGAGTTTGCATCACTTTAGCACAAAGACTGGAAACAAACAACTATCCCACCTGTGTCCAAAGGTAAACATATATTTTACCAACACCAATAAAGATTACAAGGTAAAATAACACATTTTGCTAGTTTTAGCCAAACATAAACCAAAGTGTCAAAAATGCTAAGTTGCATATTTCTTGGCCAGAAGCAGTAATTTCCTGGAGTCTCTGCTGGCAAATAATCGACTGCTGGCTTCATATTTTGCAGACAGTCTATATGAATCTTACATTGCCTTTTTCAAAATAGAAATGAATTGTGAAGTAATAAAGTTGAATGTTCTCAGACAAGGCTGTCCATCTGTGTGACAGGTAGCACTCATCTATGCATTTCCTAGTGTTAATAAGCTCAGGTATCAGAAAATGTCTTTGCTGTTGCAAAGCTACTAAGTTGTGCTTAGGCTATACTTTAATTTAAAGTATAAAGCCATCTCATCTATATGTGTGGCACACTGAGTTTACAAGATGTAGTGCTGTGCTATATGCTTATCTTGCCTTCAACAGTTTAGATTACTTTGTTGGAGAAATTCTTTCTGTCCCTGACCGATGATGCTAATCAGGTCACCACAGTTGGCACTTTTGTATTATTGCATACCTCCTAATTCAAAGCAGGTCATGAGCTATGCTAGGTTGCTAGTGTAGCCCCCATCAGAGTGGTGCAGCATGGAAAAGCCATTACAGCTGACAGAAAGGCCTTTTATTTGGAGAACTAAGCTCAGGTTCACATCAGGAACCAATTACCTTCAGCCACCCCCCCACCCCCATCTTTACCTTCTTCTGTGTCCATCCCCCACTTCTCTCATCCTTCATTTTCTCTCATACCCTCCCTGGCTAGTATTTGGCTCTATCCCTCCCTTTCCTTCCTTCATTCATCCTTCACTCAATCTCCTTGTCCCTCCCTGGCACTTTATTCTTCAGCTAACCCTCCTCTTCCTTCCTGTCTCCTTCTCTATCTGCTTTCACTCCTTTCTCTCCTGCCCTGTCCCTATATTTTCCCCCTACTTTTCTCACCTTTTTAAAATGTCTCACTACCTCATGTCTCTAAGAACCTTTACTTACCCCCTTGCCCTGCTCTTTCTACACCCCATTTGTTTCTCTTTCTAATCCCTCCCCTTTGTTATCTTTTCATACCCTGCAACTCTTGCCTCTCACCAAACTCTGGCTGTTTTTTTTTTCTTATCTTTA
This sequence comes from Mastacembelus armatus, assembly GCF_900324485.2. Lineage (NCBI taxonomy): Eukaryota > Metazoa > Chordata > Actinopteri > Synbranchiformes > Mastacembelidae > Mastacembelus > Mastacembelus armatus. Next base: position 7,707,921 of record NC_046644.1, on the reverse strand, counting down.
CTTACACTTAAACCAAATCTACATACATGGACTAAATATCTAAATGTAAAAAGAAAATCCACAAATTTAGAAATGGTGATGTCAACCAGCAAACCCTGCAAAACGCCCAACAAAATGAAACAATGCAAAATACTCAGCAGTAACAGTGCACGTTTTCAACTTTCATTCAACTGCAAGTACAGCAGCTAAAGCATTTTTTACACGACAGCAGCACAGCAAGAACCACTTGGGATATGACACACGCTTGTCATTTAAGAAAATTTTAGTTTTTCACGTATTCCTTGTTTTCTCATAGGTACAAATAAAATGAATGAGGTTTTCAGCCACACCTACCAGCAGGTCAAAGCTTGAATATTCACTGATATTCCTACTAAAACTCTAAAGCTTTAAAAAAAAAAAAAAAAAAAAAAAATACTGCTTGGGACCACCATGTCCAATGGTCCCGCTGTGTGGAGTATAAAGTTAAACCAATGACTTAGTGGGCTAGTAGGAATGATAACTTTCTTATCGCAATTTTAGGTGGTACCAGTAAGAGGATTGAGGCAAAATAAGTTGATTTCATTAAATCTAACTTTGTATCTTAAAATCACAGGTTTCATATTGAAACATATTGAACCTCTACCCACAGGCATGCATGTGGTCAGTATGTTTCAGTAACAGAATTCACATGAACCCAGCTGCATATACACCCATCAAGCAGTGCCATGTTTGTGGTCAAAAGCCTAGTGGTGTGGTACCACGTAAACACACCACTCGGTAGCATGGTTGTGGTAACCCTCAGTGTCTCCTTCTTGGTTTCCATTTCTCTCTCTCTCCTCTCTGTCTTTCTGTTCCCCCCCCCCTCACTCAGCCACTTTGAACTACATAATATTACATACGTGCACACAGGTAAAAACAGTTTATCCTGTAGGTTCTCACACACACACACACACACACACACACACACGCATTCTTAGATAAAGAGCTATTTGTTTTAATGGTTCAAGGGAGGATGTGGATCTACCACCTATTGTGTCACTGTGCTGACTGCTGAGGTTCTCAGACATTGTGTGAAGAAAATCACTCATCCCATTTTAGAGACAGTCAGCTCAAAAATCTCAATGTTAGAGCCACTGCAACAGCTGGATATCTGTGGTACAGGTCCAAGATAAATTTGTCTAAACTAAATCTCAGGTCAAGTAATTTAAATAACGGACACCATACTGAGCAAAATTTCAGTCAAGTTGATGTCAGCAATGTAGGCTTTAATTTTCAGGGAAAACTAACCTAAAGGCTGTTTGTATTAAGTATTTTAGTTCAACAATTTTTCAATTCCACTAGCATGATAGCAAGGCACTCTGGGTCACAGAGGTTAACTTGTAAGTGTCAATGGCTTTACAACTGGAGGCCAACTGGGGATGTTTGCCTTTTAACAGGTTGTTTGGCAAAAGCCAGTGAAAGTTAAAATGTGAAGGAAAAAAAAAAAAAAAAGTAGCCACAAAGAAATAAGACAGTTTTGGTGGGGTTATTTTTTGCTGGGTTTTGTGGGAATACTGACTTGTCTTTACTGTGATAGTATCAAGCTTACGGTTCTGATGAGCAACATGCATATACACGGAGAACATGTGATGCCGACTGCAGGACCTAGACCCACACATGGACTATGATCCAAAGCATAAAGCACAGTTCAGTTTATTCATAGGAAAAAAAAAAACAAAAACCAAAAGCACAAACAAAACCTCATGCTGTTTTTCAGTTTCTCCCATTGTAGACAGTGATTCAGATACTGTACATAAGGGGACAAATTTGATTCAACTACATACTTTGTGTATATACACTGTATAACAGGGTAGTTACCAAAATAAACTCACTTAGGGCTTGGCTGGCAACACCCTGTTTATTCTATGGCAAATTCAATGAAAGACCAGTCTTTTTCTGCTGTCATTCAACTCTTTCAACTCCATCTCTGCCAAAATCTCCTCTTTGTTTCATTCTACTTTATCCCTCGCTTGCTTTGTCACATTCAGTTATCTTTTTTTCTCTCCACCACTAGCCTTTGTACCCATCAATACTTTATAATCTTTTATCTGATGTTCCTTACTAATGTTTTACTCTCACTCTTATCCTTTCTCTCTGTTGTGGTCGTGTATATGTACATGTGTGCATTTCCCTGGCAGTACAGTTAGTGTGATGCAAGCTGTGGATAGACTGCTTACAGCTTTGAAGTCACGCTGTCCACAGGACCTGTGGATTAAACACTCTCAGTTCTTATGCCAAAGTGGGAACAAGAGGGAGTCAAGTCAAGTGAGAGATAGACAGAAAGAAAGAAAGCAAGGGGTGGAAATATATAAAGAAGTACAAAAAAAAAAAAAAGAGAAATAGATGGAAGAAGTGGGAGAGGGAGGAAGAGGGTGAGGGGGGAGAGGAAATGGTCCCTGCCCATAGAGGTAAAAGAACTCCTTGTCTGCTTCAACAAAGTCACATTTCAGCTCTCTGAAGATCAGTCTCTTTAGTTCAGTTTAGCTTGATTCTCATTTCGTGAGACTTCAGTGAGTGCAGCTCCTTAAATATATACTGTATACCTTAAACTAGAGGTTACTATTCTGTTGTGCTAATTCAAGGTCAGCTTTTTAAATAAAAGTGGATGAGATGGGATGATATGTAGGAAAGAGGACTGCAGCACATGACAAAGCAAAACAGAATCTAAATGGAAACACAAGGGGTTTCAGCATTAAATAGGCTTTGCTGAGGAGTGTTGCTTCGTTTCTGCGCAGCCAACTGGACAAACCCAGTTCTTGAATAAACACTTACAGTAAATGGTGAAAATTAAATCAGAGTGATACAATGCTGTTATTTAATTACGGATTTGTCTCAAAGATACAACACAGAGTTTAATATGACAGACGGACGCTGTGACATGAATGTGTGTGCTTGCTGTGGAAGTGGAGTTATGGGGGTTGCCGAAACATATGGTTGACAAGAGAGGGGGCATGTGTCTGACTGTGTGAGCTGTTTTTTGTGGCATGTAAAGAATGTGTTAGAACACACACAGTCATACACGAGCTGTTCTGCATTTACATCAAAGTGGTGACATTTAGCACCCAGCTTCAATAAGAGGTCAACCACTGCAGATCACCCACCGTCAAAGCAGTGATGAGAATGTCAGTCATTCCTGTGTGTGTGTGTGTGTGTGTGAGTGAGAGAGAGAGAGAGAGAAAAGGAGCAAAAGGGACAGTGTGGCAAAGGGAAAGTGAAAGAAATAGGGACAGGATATATCGGTTTGTTTGTCACCAGGTCAAATGTGCCTTTTAGCTTCATCTGCTAGTGAGTTCTCTAAAACTCTGAGGCGTATGAACAATCAAACCTGCTGCCTTATATACAGCCATATTCAGAAGCAACTGCATTCTTGTCATTGGCCATCAAATCATCCAACAGTACCTCATGGGAAAGTTCAAATAGTTTTAACCTTTTGCAAATCTTCACATGCAGAAATAATGAATAGAGCACATTTTCACTGGCTAATACACAAACCATTGCAAACACATCCAAACCAACAGAATGACATGCCAGTCAAGTTTTATCATTATGAGGCATTAATGTACAGTATAACACAGGGTGATTAGAGTCAGAAGAAAGGAGCTAAAGTAAAACACAGAAAAAGACTTTGCAATGAAATTAATAAGAAAAAAAAAAAAGGCACCACTAATACATTGCTTCTGTAGATTTGATGTATGACCCACCATGTTCCTCTAATGGCATATCTTTATCTTAAACATTGTCCAAGGTAGAACTTAAATTAGCAAAATTGTGGAGTTGAAGGCAAAGATGGGCTATAAGGTAAACCCTCTTTTTCTACTTATAGAAATAACTTCGGTTTAGATTACTTGCAGTGTCGTAAAATATTATCTATACTCATCTGTCAGATATCTTGCTCTGAAGAAAAGCTCTGTTTCACATCAGTGCTCCAAAGCCTCAGTGGGAAAAGCTCATACCATAGTTTTGAAATCCCCTTTGAAAAGGGTTAATCTAGCAAATCTAACAGGACTGTCAATTGAAGCAGTCCAGAAATTGAATCCTGTTGTGCAGTTACACTTATATGTCGGGAACAGCTCCAGCTACACAACCGTATTTGTCCCTGAGCTACTCAGTTCCATCAATTAGTTCCGGTTTATTAAATTAGAACAAAAGTGTTTTTAGGTCAGTGAAGCTCAGTGTTTGGGAGCAGTATTTGGCATGAATGTCTGTCTGACCCAAACAATTTCTGATGGCTACAATAATAGATTTATGCATCGCTAATGTAATTATTTACAGAGGGAAATCCTTGTTTACTGCCCTGTTTTAGTTTCTGCTTGGACATTTGTTTAAGTTGTAAATGTTTTTGTCTAGCCTTCTGGCTGTCTTTATGTGTGTGCGCTATATATATTTGTTGCTGAGCATGTGAATAAGTGTTTATAGAACTTTTTCTGAATCCATTCACGAGCTGCCAGAATAGTGAACCAGTTTTGTCTTAAATTTAAAAAAAAAAAAAACCTCTAATCAATAGGAGAATGATATTACCCAAAGACTCTTTATAGTAACTATAATACAATTAAACACTATTCTGTAGTACAAATTTAGATCACACTTTGTGAAAATATAATGCAGGGTATACTATTGATATATTGTGTATTGAAATGTGTTCAGAATGTCAGTAGTGACATGATATGTGAATACTGTACATTACACTTAAAATAAATCTATATTTCAAGGGTCACAGAAAGGAGGAAAACAAAGAACTAAAGGTGATAGGGTCTATTAAAAAAAAAAAAAAAATGTGACAAAGATTAACCGAAAAAATGTGAGAGACGAGTATTCCCAGATTTATCCACACAGGATGATAGCTGAGTCAAGCTAAGAGAGCCTATAAAAATATATATTTTGGCCAAGTCAAACACAGATATTGAACAGGGAGGGTGAGAGTAAGGCAACATTCCCTCTCACTAACAAGACCAGTGCACTGATAACAACCCTCACTGCACACACAGGCCTAGAGCCAGATCCTCTCTATTCCTTGTGTGCATTATTGCTCCACAATATGATACTGGATATTTATCCATCAGCCACCAAACAGAAAAATAGTAAATAAGCTAAAAAACACAACCTGGTAGTCATTATATCAGGTGCGAACATTTACCATGTGACTCATATCGCTCTTGTGTTTAATTACAGACGTGAGCCTCCTGTTCTTATTTTTTTTAATCTTCCAATGTAAAAGCTTGATGTTAGTTACAAAAGTCAAATATTTCATGCTGTGTTGCTTCTTGAATTATTATTTCACTTATAGCACTTTTTTTCTTTTACAATAGATATTGTTAACCATAGTCTACATTAATTACACTCTTCATATATGGGGTCCCTAAAGTAAGTCGCACATCTTGTGTATGTGGACTCTTTGCTCTGGCTCACAGATCTGTGGTTACTAGACATTAAGTTCAATACTGCCAGCCAAAGGTTATAATGAGCTGCTCTTTGCAGCTAGCTAGCACAGCTAATATAATAATCCATACGGTTTGACTGAACCCTAAACAGCCTACCCTAGCTTTAACAGGACTGTGAAAAGTCTTAACAGACACTATAAAAAAAAAAAAAAAAAAAAAACACAAGTCACTTTGATCATTGTGTCACCCTTAAAGGAAGAGCTGTGCTATAGAAAAAAAAAAAAAAATTAACTGCTTTCAGACTACCCTGTAACTATTTGTTTAACACCAGAATCTCGGTTTGTGTTTATATAACTCCTCTAAGGACAAAGCTCAAAAGTTAAGTCAACGGAAAAGATGAGTGTAATCACTAGATCTAGATTATAGGTTACAAGACTGTACTGTATTAAACTTATCAAGCCCTAAGTTACCATTCCAGATCAAGTTTCAAAGAATGGAAACTTACTGAAAGACACTGTTTACTTCGTCTACATCCCTCTCGCACACTCATCACATTTTTAAATGTGAAAGCCAAGTGAGGGGAAAAAGTTAGAATAAAATACTAAACTGCATGTCCACTATAACATCAATCTTGTTGTTTTACAACATGGATATTATTATTTGGATTCATGGAAGGAAAAGATTTTCTAACATATAAACATATTCCAATAGCAACAACAGCCCTGAAAGATCACGTTTGCTAAAATCATTGTTTTGATGCAAAAGACATAGTCATGTTTTGACACTCAGGCCTTCATCACTTTCATCAGTGGTTCAATCCGAGTTCAGAGGGAAAACACACTGTTCCCTTCTGTCAAAGTCATCTCTCACTGCCCCCCCCCCCCCATGTGTAACCTTCTCTCTCCCTCCATGTCCGAGCATTATCTGTATTGAAGATCTCTGTCCTGAAAAGGTCGACTGGATTTTTGCACAGATTTTCATGGAATAAAATCCATCCTTATGTTAGTAATACATGTAGAGGATTAGGGGATGGCTGGAGCCAATCACAGCCTTTACAGGGGAGAAAAGCTGGGCACATTGTAGACAGGCTTCAGGGGTTAATTTCATTGTGTTTGTGACATACACAAAACTAACATTTTCGGCTTGCAGACAAATAGCATGAGGAAGTCATGTGAGATATCGAGGCATTGAAGTTGTACAACAGAAACTACACTGTAATTAGTCACCTTGTCTTATGATTAAAGTGAGAGAAGCTCCAAATCAACTCATACCACCACTCAAAAGGCAAAGCAGGTTAGTTTGGTATTTAACTAAACTTCCACTCTTCCAGGTTGGAACAGAGCTAAGCCTGATTTGCATGTAACCTGGGAAAAGCAATACAGATGCAAAGCAGTCATCCAGCTGGAAAGATGAACTTGCTACTGAGCCAACAGAGAATCATCACCATCTGGTAAAACTATTTTGCAGATATTCCACCAGTATGTCACGTTTGCTCTAAGAGGTGAAAAGACACTGGATCTTTTTAACATCCAAGTAGCTGGGATGTGGGAGTGCTCATTTTTGTTTGAAACAGTTAGAGGGGCTTCAAGGAGCAGGAGGGATGATGTGAGGAAGGATAAGCAGCTGCATAGAAATCAACCTTCTTCCCTGGTTTCCTTTCTTCTCTTTCATGTCCTGCTGCCATCGGCCCCCTCTCACTCACAGCCCTTCTCTCACAGAGAAAGCAACCTTTCTGTTTGAATCAGCTGTATGACACAGTAACCAGATATTACCCAAGTCCTGCCATGATAAACTAGCCACCCATTAAACAGTGCTGCAACTACAAGCCTGGGTAAGCTCTGCCTTGATTTCACGTCAACTTTACACACATCACAGAGATACAGGATTTTTTCCATCTGAAAATGATTGGATCTGTATGTTTGTGCAGTATCTTCTATCACAGCAGAGTGACTGCATGTCTGAGTGCCTGCAGTGTGCATGTGACTCATGAAACAACTACACCACTGCAGTAGGTTTATGCCTTTTTTTTTTTTGTGAGTGTGCCAACAAGACCAGAATTGGCTGAGATGTGTGCTTTTGCCTAGGCAGATTCCCATTCTGTGCCTCAAGCTGCAATCTGTATTAATCATTATCATAATCATATCAGCAAATGATTTTCCATCCGAATCTGAAGCAAGATGACATAATTAAAAGTCATGGAAATATGGAATGAGTGGATGTTTTCGTCCCTGTTGTGGAACACTGGACCAGCTCTATACCCTCTTCAGGGTGCTCAAGGTTTCATGGGAGTTTGCCCGACCAGTTCACATGTGCTTTGTGGATTTGGCAAAGGCATTCGGCCACGTTCCTCATGATACCGTGTGGGAGGTGCTCCAGGAGTATGGGGTCCGGGGCCCTCTGCTAAGGCCTATCCAGTCTCTGTACAGCCAGAACAGGGGTTTGGTTCGCATTGCCGGTAGTAAGTCAGACCTGTTTCCGGTGCATGTTGGACTCCGGCAGGGTTGCCCTTCGTCACCTGTTCAGTTTATTATTTTTATGGACAGAATTTCTTGGAGCAACCAGGGGCCGAAGGGAGTCCAGTTCAGGGACCACAAGATTTCTTCCCTGCTTTTTATCGTCCTGTTGGCTTCATCGAGCCAGGACGTTCGCTGTGCACTGGAGAGGTTTGCAACAGAGTGTGAAGTGGCTGGGTTGAGAATCAGAACCTCCAAATCCGAGGCCATTGTTCTCAGACGGAAGAAGGTGGCTTGCCATCTCCAGGTCAGGGGAGAGACCATGCCACAGGTGGAGGAGTTTAAGTATCTCAGGGTCTTGTTCACAAGTGAGGGAAGGACGGAGTGTGAGATTGACATATGGATTGGTGGAAGCTCTCAATTTACCAGTCAATCCACATTCCTACTCTCACCTATGGTCATGAGCTTTGGGTCAAGATCTCGGATATAAGTGGCCAAAATGAGTTTCCTTCACAGGGTGGCTGGGCGCTCCCTTAGAGATAGGGTGAGGGGTGCGGTCACCCGGGAGGAGCTCGGAGTAGAGCTGCTGCTCCTCCACATTGAGAGGAACCAGCTGAGGTGGCTCGGGCATCTGTTCCGGATGTCTCCTGGACGCCTCCTGGAGGTGTTCCCGGCATGTCCCACTGGGAGGAGGCCCCGGGGAAGACCCAGGACACGCTGGAGGGACTATGTCTCTCAGCTGTCTTGGGAACATCTCAGTGTCCCCCGGATGAGCTAGAGGAAGTGTCCAGGGAAAAGGAAGTCTGGGCATCCCTGCTTAGGCTACTGCCCATGCAACCTGGCCCCAGATAAGCTGAAGAAGATGGATGTTTATTTCATTCCTAACTGATTTGTTTCTATCACTGTTTGAAGTGGAAGTCATATGGTTTGGATATCATGAAATATTTCCATGGAGGTTTTATCACAAACAGTAAATGTTAATAAAGCTGGATAGAAACCCAACCATTTATTCTACATGAAACATTTATCTCTTCCCTTGCCTTCTTTAGTCCCTCACTCTTACTGTCTTCATCTGTTTCTTCACTCCCTGTCCCTTTTTTCCTGAAGAGACCATTAAGCCCTAACAGACTTGTTAGAATTAGATGATTACTTTATGTTTAGCTCTGGTCCTTTCCAAAATAATATAATTTCAGTCAGTTATACACACTGTAATGCAAGTTGTTAAAATTGTTTTCTTTAAATCACCAGACAGACGTGTAAAATGATATGACATCATCATTTTTTGCTGCAGTGAACTATAATGCTGGGAGGGATGTAATCAAATTTACTCAGTTCACTTTTGCCACTACACAGTATCATATGTTGGACAGAGACACAGAAACACTTGGTGAGGGAAATGAGTTGTGTATGGGACTACATAGTGGAAAACCAAGATTTTTGGAAACATGATTTCCTGTGGAAACAGTGATGTCATGATGGTCTGTCACCGTCACGCAGGCATTGTGTGCGTGCGCGCATGTACAAACCAGGTTTTCTCTGCAAATCACTCTGTTAATGTCATTAACATAGCTGCTATAAACTGATGTATACTGCATCATCTTATTCATCATGTTTTTTTACTGACATTACTACATCAGTTGTGCACCAACTCATCTGTGACTGGTAAACCATTGGAGAAAACTCACTGGGTTTCTCATTATTTGCTTATTTCCTTTCCTCTGTTTTGCTGTGTGGTGAGCCAGTTTAATCATTTTAACTAAATGATGTTGGCACTCTTAATTACACAAACCAGGTCATCAGCAGAAAGAGGTGTGTACTGTAATCCTCCATCATCATGCTGGTACAGGTAGAGACAGAAACAGTACTGTAGTGACTACTTACTAAGTTACTGTAGCTGACTGACTCCTGTCTCGTACTGGACAGCAAACAAAAGGTTAATCTCCAAAATTCTCATGATATTCAGTGGTACATCACAACCAACCACCATAGACATAAGTATTATAGAAAACCATCAGGAACATTTGTATTACTTCAAAATGAGGGGAAAAACATTGAGAGACTAAGACATGGGGGTTTAACATGAGAGAAAGAAAGATACTCATGGATTTGGCTCCTATGCCTATTACACAGGCATTCCCGCTGGTCGGTGCAAGTAAAGGAGAGCCAATGTGAAAACAAACAACTTATTCTCTCTGCTGTCTTTAAGCAACCTCTCAATCCAGTGCAGAGGGAGACAAAACAACAATAAACTTTGAATGTTCCCTCTGATATTGACATCAGTAATACCCAAGATTTAGGAAGAATCACTTGGCAGAATTGAAAACAAATTGACATCAGATGGTTAGACCTCCAGGGCAACTGAAAACACTGTGAACCCAAGCTCAGTATTACAAATGCAACCTGGGCATAAGAGCCTCACAGCTACCAAAGCTGTGACAGAACCAGATCCAAGTCAAATACCAGATCCAAAGACAACGTGCAAAACATTGTGAGCACCGCTGAAGTAACTGGACTGGAGCCATAGTCTAGAGGATTTGTGCCTGTTTTCAGCCAGGAAGGCAGTCTCACTCAACCCAGGTATCCTGCCACTAGGAGAGGCTTGGAAACATGTTGACATTTGCCCATGAGAGCCCAACAGCTGTTTATGTAGGAACAATTGTAATTATTATAGAGGAATGCTGCTACGCATTCACGTTTATTACCGTTTTGGTCTTTTTGTGATATTTGCCGAACGATAAATCATAGAAGTCCAGCCTTATCCTTTAAGATGTACTATGTCACTGAACTCTCAGTTTAGGTATAGTATAATAATATCTGCCCCAGCCTTACTAAACTATTCCTGCCTGCCCATGTGTCCTGCATTTGAGTCTTGTTGCCTTGTACACCTAATGTGATAAGTACGCTCTAAAGCAAACCACTCCTTCGGTCAGCCTAGCCCTTTCACATGTTCATTGACAGCTGGGACCATTTGGCATTTTCTAACCGATTAGAATAACAAGGGTCACTCAAATTTTAGAAATTAATATCTCTGCACTTCTGCCAGGCTGTTGAACAAGTCTGGGTCACGTCACCCTTTAACAGCCCCTTATCACAGTATGATATATTTAGGGGCATATTTCTACTGCACTTTCTGTAGCTATAATGTAGACAAAAGGTGATAAACATGATTTACTAATCAGAAGAAGAGTTGTGTATCCTGTACTACAAGCCTGTACAGGACCAGGGGGTATAGATGATGAATTGATGGACTGACTGTTCAGTGAGGCTGTTTTTAGAACTTGAATTTATTTCTGAGTCGTTTGCATTTCAGGGGCATTATCAAGTTTTGGAGAACTTCAAATGCTTACTTGTTAGTGGGTATCTCAACGCCAGTGGGTACATAAAGACCAAGCAACCTGGTTAGTGGATATGGTACTTTACCAAGTCTGAACCATTTCAGCACCTTCACTGAGCGTTCCAACATCTCTCATCTGGGGTTTGGTTCTAGCCGTAGTGAACACACAGGACTGTCAGCTCCATGGTCACCTGGTTTTCCTCAGCATCCTTAAAAACAGAACAAACATTCAGACAAAAAGAATATTTTCCCTCAGGCAGGACTTCTAAGAGAATAGAAACATCAATGTGACTATTTGGAAGATTTTTTTTTTTTTTTTACATGAAAAAGTCTTGTACCAGTTAGACAATATCTTCAGTATTGTAGGAAACAAAAGTCAGTCAAGTAAACAATAAGAGTAAATAAAACAAATACATATTCCTGACAGACATCTGTTAGGAAATATAAAAACCTTGTCTGTTTGCCATAATATCTCATATGCATGCAATAATTTTTAAATACAGTTTTCTTGTGCTTACAAAATAAAATAAGTTCTTTAAAAAGTCAGTTCCAATGAAAGTTTAAACTGACCTGGATGCCTTTGAACTGTGGGGGGAAGCTGGAGTGCCTGGAGAAAATCCATGGAGTCACAGCAAGCACATGCAGACTCCACACAGCAGGGCCCCAGCCAGGTGCAGGTTTGAACCAAGAACCTTTGAATTTACCACCCATTGCTAAAAACTGGTCCATTTTTTAAGGTCCAGGAATGAGCTGGAATGAAATGTAAGATAGTCAGACAGGGTAAAAAATTGCAAACATTAATTGCAGGGAATTTGGGGTGGAAGCAGAGCCAGGTGAGATGAGTCACTGACCAAGAGTCGACAGGAGGTTTGGGCTGAGGTAAGCAGATTAGCTGAGTCACAAGAGCTGGCAGGGAACATGTGGCTGAGACAGACTGATCCAAGTCCAGAAAAGCAGAGTGGTTGGCAGGAGACCCCACAGAGTAAACAATAAACTTGATCCTGAGTAGGCAAACACAGGTGCATGAGTACATACATGTTCTGGTGACTTCAAAACCTCAGAAAAGTGATGACAGACAATCTCACACTGAGAAGGAAGTGATTGGGGTTTATATAGTGGAGAGATAGGAGCTAATAAGGCACAGGTGAATCTGAAGAAGGCCTGATGGTTATAGTGAAGCTGGGGTAGTGGGGAGACACTGAACAGGAAGTCCTGCCAAAATAAAAGTCACTGACATGAAGTCACAATTAGGATCATGACATCCTACTACTTTCACTCCTCTCCAGCCTTCTACTGCTGGAAATATTTTCACTTTTTGTGTGTGAGAAGATTCGCTCATGAGAACAGCTTTTATGAGCTTCGTATAGCTTTCTGACAAAAGATCCCCCCTCTGCTTCAAGACTAAAGAAGATCATTGGCTACAGATGGCCCATGGACAGCTGTCTGTGGCCACATTTTGTTGATACCTTGTATCAAACCCTCAGCTCATTGACTTAAATTTGAAACTGAATTATGTGTTTGAGTTTCCCTCGAACTTCTGCAACTTGAATCTGAATACTTCCACATTTTATTGCAGTCGTAGTAATTGTAGTTTTCCTTTACTATCTTGCCAACCGTTCACCAGTGAAACCACATTACTATTTTTAAATCTCACATCATTTATTTATGCCTGATGGGTAGTTATTCAGATCAGATTTCAAAAAGAGATGGATGAAAGCTCCTACCCTGTAGTATTTACCCAAACTGGCTTCGGTTTTCCATTCTGCCTCACTGGCACAAAGTCAGCTCACAGTCCATGACCTCTTCGTCTGTTTTTTCCCCTGCTTTTCCTCTGAGTTTGGCTGTTTCTGAAATTTTTTTTCCCATACAATTCTGAAACCTCTTTTCTCCCTCAAATTCGTTTATCTTGCTTTGTCTCCGTCTCTTATTCTTAATTTATAATACAGTTTTCTACACATTGTTCTGTCTTTCAGTGTAGTTCTCCAATTTCCTCTCTACTATTTCATATTTTCTCTTTTTCTCTGGCCCATCTCTCTCCTCGGGTTTTGACCTCAGCTATCCTTCTCTGCTTTTATTTTCTTGATGTCTCACTGTTCCCAAAACACACACACACACACACACATTTGGAAAGTTTTGCTGACTGACTTTATCGCATTCATGCAGAGTTCACACTGTTATATTTCAGTTGATCTAACACCTACACACAAATAAAGGAGGATGAATACACTTTCAACCTATAGAAACATATGGAGTCTTTGTGGTGTTTAGGTTTTCCAGCGTGCTACACCATCATTCACAGAGACCTAAGACATTTGCACATACAGTACCCCCTACCATGTGAGGTGAATGTCCTGAGAGTGTAACACTAGTTCGTTCTCACTTCCACATCATCTGATTAAAAAAAAAAAAAAAAAAAACACACACACACACACTGTTTCATAAGAGTGTGTGTTTGGGAGCATATGTTTTTATATGTGTTTATGCCTCGAATTCTGACCTTAAATGTGACTCTGACTGTGTGTTTGTGCACAGCATGTGTGTGTGTGTGTGCATGTGTTAAGGAGGTACAGACTACGATTGTTCTCTCTGGGTGTTAGCTTTCGCAGCAGGAAGTGCACATTTGGGTCAGGGAGGGATATAGGCACGCTCAGTCTGCCCACATCTGTTCAAATACCAGAGACCTTTGGTGTTTCTCAGGAAATGTGTGTGAATATGCGCGCGTGTGTGTGTCTATAGAAATTGTTCTTTGTGAGCACAGTTTATAAAAATTTTAGTAACAGAGGCAAATTTCTTATGTACTTGCTGTGATGTTAATGCATAAGGGCACTGCAGGACGCTGCATAAACACATCAGTTATATATCAAAAATTTATTTGATGATTATTATTTTCTGGCCTGTGCATATAGAGTTTTTGCAGCAAGTGGTCAATATTTGCAACAAATCTTTCAAACCAAGCAGGAAAGGCTGTATGATTATCATTTCCTTCCAGGAAACCCATCTGACGTACTCATGGTAAGGCAAATAATTTGTCAGTGATTCCCAAATGCACAGCGCTGTAAAACAAGTGCTATGTAATCTGCAGCTGCTATGGTTGTGTTTTTAATGGGGAATAGATTGAGGTCAAGTTTAAAAGAAAACAATGTGAACTCTTGGTTGGTGAGTAATTGCAATAATCTCTATCAAAGTCAGGCCCTCTATATGACAAAATAACATTATAACTGATATTATTAAGAAAAACTGCACTGTTGCACCACAAGATTGTAAATACTGAAGAGCTTTATTTCCATTCTACAATATTTGTACTTGGCAGCTGCAATGTGTTTTTTTTTTTGCATCAGCACTGAGCAATAACAATATCCCAGTTTTCCTTTAATATACACCTCATAGTATAGATAGATAATGTATAGATTGGATTTGAGTATACGGAGTATAATGTTACATTAAATGACTCACCATTAAATACAATAGCACAAACTACTATAAACACTGGTACTCACTTCATATTACAATAAGATCTTTACATGGTCTGTAACACATCCAGACTGACCGTTTTATTAGGTGTGATGCTGATTGTCAAATGGGAAAGGGCTGATGTCGGAAACTGGGTGCTTGTGTTTTCCTGCAATCGCCTCTAGCGGGTTTAACTACAGTCCAACCTTTTGTACCGGTATCAGGAAAACACAGTTTTACTCAAATTTGGTATATTCCTAAACAAAACATTATGAAAGTAAGCTGAATGTATGTGTTGGATTGATACCCGTTTTTAATATTTGACAAAGTATTCATTGATACTACATGGCATCTTTTCACCATCACATTTAACACACACAGAAGTAGGCAGCCACACACATATGGACACACACACAAGACTGACTCATTGTTTTTTTGTAATGGCAATAAAAGCTGTCTGCTTCAAACACACCCTGTTGATTAAAAGTCAATTAAAGTGTCTGGGCGATGGGGGAATGAGTGGAGGGGTTAGGAGTGAATGTGACGAAGAGAAGTGAAGAGAGAAAGTAAAGAAGGGGATTTTAGTAAAGAAGGATGATAGGAGGATTGTGGGGGGGTGAGAGGGAAATGGGCCTTGATGAAAGAAGATATCATAGTCGGTAAATGTTTCCATGTGTTGCTGGCATTAAAATAAAACTCCACCTCTAAAAGTGAGGAGATGAAAGCAAAGGATATTGAGTAAAGAGGATGTCACAGCAATGCTCGACTTATCTGCCAAAGAGAGAGTGAGGAGGATGGAGAGGAGAGGAAAGGAGGAGACACGATAGGATGGGAGGGACAGTGGGCTCAGGGAGGTAAAGACTGAAGACGGCTGACAAGGAGAGGAGAAAATGATAGGAAAAAAGATGAAACAAGAATTCCCAAGCAAACAGGGAGACATGGAGGGACGAAGTGGAGAAGTGGTGAACACCCTATGATATTTAAAGATCGAGTAAATAGGCATTCTTTCAACACTGCCCTGAAAAATAAAGAGCAGCTCCATAAATAGAAATAAAACAAAAGCAAAGTGAGTCCCTAAAGCAAATTTCTCTCCTCCTCCACCCCTGTGCTTGCCACGTTTACAAGACAATTCATCTATTCTTGGGAAAGGAAAGCCCTGGCAGCCAGATGGGAGCCAGGGAGAGACCAAACAGTGTCTATAATAGCTGACATTTACTTGTAAACAACATAGGGAAAGAAAAGAAAATATAGCAGGTGGGCAAGGGCATTAATTCTGCTTCATTGTGTAATACTATTACTTCAAATAATATTGTTTTTTATGTTTTTTATTTGGCTACGACAGTGATTGGTGTCCCAGGAGAGGTTACTTTTATTTAATCATTCATTAGTCATTTATACTACCCAGAGAGACTGATTCAAGTCATTTTAAAGGCTGGATGGAAAACTTGTGTACTGCACCTGGTACCCAGGGGATTTTTATGACATCACAAAATACATCATCATCATTAGTAGTTGTAGTTGTAGTTGTTTGCTCATGTTAAAAAGCATGTTTTCAACTTTTTTAACTTGAAAATACAGGCTATAGACTACTGTTTCTGTAGATTACCAGCATCATCACAAGTACTTTTTGGATTTTCTTTTTGTATGTATTTATTACAATCCCTAAAACAGAAAATATATTGATAAATAGTCTCATAATAGATGCATAATATATTCTTTTGAGAGACATATTGTCACTGAGTAGATGATTTAGTTCCGATCTTCATCGCACACATGTAAAAATGAACTGCTCTGCCATAATCTGAAAATCATACAAAAGCTGCCAGAGGAGAAACTGGGCAATAATTTCTGCTTTATGCTGGCCACATTATGACATCTAGAGGACATTATTTGCTACTGCACATTTTACTATGACCCTCAAATCTGTCACTCATTCCTAATTAGGCTTTGTAAAAGGTAAATATGCAATGTATCATTCTACTACTACTACTAATCACTGGAGTACCTACTGACCTATGTCAGCCATGAATTTTCTATTGCTTCAAGTTCTGCTTTTTGACCCACAAACCTAATTTTCAGGTCAAGACAATCAAAATATTAATAAAAAGACAGAAAAATTTAAGTTTTAAACATCTGTTTATTATGCCAAAGTACAAATATACAAATATAAACAATGAGCATTCAACTTTTTATAAAAACATTGGCACAACAACATAGTGATCAGTCCACGTGTTCAGGGTTGTCCTGTGCTGCCTGTATCTGTGCTGTTGTCTTCTGTGTGTGGACACACACTCTGCTGTGGTTTCTCCTCCAAGCTCCTCTTGATAGTCAGCTCTCTCTCAGCCTCCTCAACACACGGAGCTTTGGCTGCCTGGATGTGGAGCTTCCCGTCTGGAGCCAGGCAGCAGGTGACGGCTTCAGGGTTGAGTCCTTCAGGCAGATCAAACTCCTGTCTGAACTCCTGGAGTCTGTAAGAGTAGGAGCCTTTCCCGTCCTCCTGCTTCTTCTCTGTCTTCCCACTGACCCTCAGCTTCCTGCCCACCTGCCTGACAGACAGCTCCTCTGGGGAAAAGCCACGAGTGTCCAGGGTCAGGCCAAAGTGCTGTCCCTCTTTGTCCAGCTGGAAGGAGAGCGGCTGCACGGTCCCACTGCTTTGGAAAGGCTCAGTCTCCTCCAGGATCTTGTGCTGAAGTTTGTGCATCAGCTCCAGACTGCTGCACAGCTCCTGTAGGTTTCTCTGCAGTAGATCCTGCTGACAGAACAGAGGTCTGACCTCTGGCCACAGGCTGCGTACAGGCCAGCTGAAGCCCATGAATGGCCTGAGGGCAGACTGGAATCCATGAGAGCACAGCATCTTCAGTGTGTGTTTAGAGTTGAGTCCTCTGGTTGTGAGATGAAACACTGTCAAAGTGTCTGTTCTCTTCTGTCTTGCTGGTCTTGCTTTCTGTCTCAGCGCTGGGACTGTCCCAGCTTTTATATTCTAAGTGGAGGAGCTCCAGAGTCTTCAGGAACTTTCCAGTCATTACCACAGCTCTCCTCTGGGTGGAGCTGTTACCCAGGAGGCCTGATGTCACTGGATCCTTCCTGTGTGTGCAGGAATGTACAACAGATGACAGTGGAGACTTGCGATACAAAGTGGTTTTAATAAATAGCTCAGTATTTTTAATGCTTTAATAAAAAAATCAACATTTTTTCTTTTATCATGTTCATTTGAATGTACTGATTAAAACGTCCACCCTCGTTAGGTTACTTGGAAATGGACAACATCAAATCCTGCCGCTTTAGTAAAACACATAAACATGAGTGTTGCTAGAATTTTATATTATAAATAAACCACAGCTGCATTTTGGTTGAAAAAGCTGCAAAAACTATTTCCCTTTCCCTTTTTTTATGAATGAATGCGGTGTCCACGTGATCCAATCAGCCAATTAGCAGCTCGCACCTGCAGCTCTTTGCAGCTGTGCAGCAACAAGAGCTCACTACACCTCAAAAACGTGGAGCAGAGAGCGGAGGCCACAGCAGCGGGTTCAGTCCGACCAGTCAGGCCTTCATGCGCACGGAAACACAGAAACGCCAGTAGGGCTCGTTATTGTTGTCACAGCGGACCGCAATGCTGAAAAACGGCGACACGGTGGCTCTGGAGAAACGCATGGATCTGGCCTCGCTGCTCTGCATGATCGCGCGACACGGTCCCGCCGTGGCCCTGGCTGTAATAGCGATGGTGTCCGCGCTGGCGGGTTTCATTATCTACCGGACCGTGCGGGGGAAACGGAGGAAGGCCACAGCCGCGGACCGTGACAGCAAGAGCCCCGGAGTGGAGACGGACGCATCGGTGACGCGTCCGGGACAAGAACCGAGCCCGGAGGAGCCGCACGGCTCTGCGGAGTCAACAGGTAAAAAAAAAAGACAAAAAAAAAAAAAAAACGCCGTCACAGGCGGGAGGCTGCGGCAGGTCACAGGTGTCGGTATTTACATGTCACTGTAGGAACAAAAAGGTGTTGGCGAGTCTGTTCATCCGCCTTCATCCCAGGAATACCACGAAAATACGACGAAAATACCACGAAAATACGACTGTTCTCTTGCTACTGCAGATAATGTTAGTATTTATATCGGCCCTGGGGATAGTGATACTGTAGCAGATATAAATAGGCTGTCATTAACTAGTCTAATACTAAACAGCTATTGAGTCAGGACATGGGTAAGATATAATGTGGCCATAGTACTACATATATTGGCACACACTGTAGGCTGAAGAGCTCAGATATTATACACTGTTATAAATGAAACTATCCAAATTACTCAGCACATTATTACCCACTATGATAAATCAATGTGATCCAACTATAAGAGTAG
This sequence comes from Mastacembelus armatus, assembly GCF_900324485.2. Classification (NCBI taxonomy): domain Eukaryota; kingdom Metazoa; phylum Chordata; class Actinopteri; order Synbranchiformes; family Mastacembelidae; genus Mastacembelus; species Mastacembelus armatus. The sequence continues at coordinate 7,688,935 of NC_046644.1, read as the reverse complement.
AAATAAAGTATAAGCTACAGGCACACACAGGTAAAACCACTAAGGGTACAACTGAAAGATATTAAGCCAACAAATCATTGCTGCCTGCACTGATCACTAGTGCTGTGATTATCTGCTGTCCTGCCCTTTCACATCAAAGAAGGTAGATGACAAAGTACAAAGTTTATCAAACAGCCTTTTTCTGTTTCCTCCCCTCATTTGGAAATGAACTAAAAGCTACACGTTATAAGAAAGTTAAAATATTAAATTAGAGCTGATGTAAATTATATACAGGGGACAGACAATAAATTGTTTGTAGCCTTGTAAATTAACTCTAAAATTAAACCATTTATAAAACCATTTTATTTCTCTTTTGCAGATGCAAGCGATGAAGGTCTGTCAGAAGTAAGGGAAGACACTGATTTAATTCAGAGTCAACTCAAAATCAGGCAGCGCCGTGCTGCTGCTGAAAGGAAACCTTCACCATGTTCTCCTCCGAAGAAAGACATCCCAGCACCAGACAACAAGCTCGCCGCTTCACATGTCACTGAGAACGCAGCGGAGACGTATGCAGAGGAGGCCAACCAAAGTCTGCAGAGTGACGCTAACAAAGTGGCTGACACCGAAGTGGAGGACGTGGTCACCTTCCACCAGGGATCAACAGATGATACTACTAAGGATGTGAAAGAAGAGGTCAGTGAAAATGATGCCAAACAGCAAACATGGTAAAAAAAAAGTGGCACATACAGGAGTTAAGGGAGAGGCTTTTCTCAAGAGATCACACATGGTCACACAGCACCTCTAAAAGCTTACAAATAAACATTTTTGTTGGATTAATCTTCATGAAGCATATGACAAGTTGCAGTTTTACATGCACGTTAGTGAGTTTGAGATCTGGTAGGCAAATTTTCTTACCTTTGAACAGAGCTGGGTTAGTTGTTTCTTTCTGCTTTTTGCATTCATGCTAAGTTTAAAATGGCTGTTGCTTTATATTTAGATATGAGAATGGTGTTGATCTTTCCATCCAATTTGCATTTTCTTCCCATTATTTCAAACTATTCCTTTAAGAATTTGAAGCACCATCCCAATGGGAATTCTTTCTTACCCATTTCTTTTTGACCTCATTTCCTCTTCAGTGTTTGACTGGCATAAACTGAGAAATGCAGTAGCTGTAGGAAGTTTGTTCAGTGTGACCTTATTTTACTTTTTGTGTTGCATGTTTTTCCATGTACTGGCTGACAGGCAAAGTTAGTCCAGAAGATATTAACTTTGTTCATGTCTTTTCAGGTGTTTAAAGCAGCTTGCCATGAAGATGAGGATGTGATCACAGTGAAAGATGTTTTGGATGAGAAAATTAGACAAGATAAAGGAATGTTTCAGTGGGCTTCAAACAACCCAGTGCACTTCAAACAGACCTCTCAAATAAGTGAAAATGTTGAAAACAGAGTTCAAGCCAATGAAGCCACACCAAACAGTGGGGAGTCCAAGTTGAAAGAACCTGTCATTCATATGGAAGATGTACCTGTCCCTTGTTTCTGTCCTGGCAAAGACGAGGAGTTTGAGAAAGAAAGTCACCATCTAGGCAGTACTGATTACAGTGACTATTCCAGCAATAAAGAAATTGCTCCAGAAGAAGAAAAGAAAAAAGAGGGTGAGGAGGCTGAAGATGATCAGCTAATCACTCAACAAACTAAGACCCATTCCTCAACGTTTGACCGAGAAGCAAATATACCATCATCACACCAAAAGCAGTCTGGTCATGTGATGGACAAGGTCACGCTGCCAGCTCTGGATAGTGCTTGGGATGGTGATGGTGGTCTAGCTGGAGAAGTGACTGAAAAAGACCACATGAACCAAATTACAGATGTCAAATTTGATGCCCACTTTCCACCGTTAGATGATCAAAAAGTGGAGACTGAGCAAAAGGATAGTCTTACATTCCACAAAGAGGATGGTGTTCTTCCTATTGTGGTTGATCACGTGAAAGAGAAAATGCCGACAAGTGACAATGTTGCTGCCCCTGCTGAAGACAGAGAATGTCCAAGTGTGGTCCTCAAGCCCATAAAGGTTGATGATGATCACAGTCTATCAGGTGTCACCACTGATGCAAAGGCTCAAATCTCAGCCATCATAGATTTCCCTCACTTGCCACTGGGTTGTCAACAACCACAAAGTGAAGTGGAAGAAGATCAAATTGTTCCACCTTTGGATAAAAACACAAATGTTAATGTTCTTGGCTCTGACTTGACATCTCCTGAGAAAGGCCAAATGCAAAATAATGAAGATTCTTCTGAAGTTACAGCTGGTGCTTCTCCTGTGATGGCTGAGAACATTTTCCATCCCATGTGTCAAATTCACTTGCAGTCTCTCAAGCAAAATGAGTTAAAGGACAATGACACAGACAGCATATCACTTCCTGGTGTTGAAGAGAATGGGATTTCAAGCATGACTGCCTGCCCTGATTTACAGGATGCTGGTAATGGGTTTGGCACAACCACTGAAAATTTGGAGCATCCTGTAATAGGTTCTGAGCCCCAGCCTGAAGAAAGGACAGGGGCTCAAAACAGCCTCTTTGCTGACGATATCGCTATATATGTTGGTAATGAAGATACAGCAGGTATGACCTTTGGTCCTTACCCATCAGATCTGTCCCAGCAGTCCCACAGTGAGCACACTGACTGGGCCAAGTATGAGTCATTTGCAGCCAATGAAGACAAGTTTGGCCATGAGATTGAGGACAGTTACCATAGAATGTTGAACCACTTTGTGATGAAGATTACGAGTGATACTAGCTTCACCAGTGAGCTGAAAAAGCAGCCAGACATAAACGATGTTTCTCAGGTTGTAAAGATTACAGAGAAGAAGGACAAATTAAGTGTTCAAAAGAAAGTGGAAACGGAAGCAGAAAAGGAGAAAGAAGAGGAGGGTGAAAAGACTGAAATCAGTATCATGGAAGCGACTATGGACAATAACGAATGGATCACAGATAGTAACTACCAAGTTCTTCCCTGGATGAAACTTTCTGTCCCATCTTTTGTCCAAGATAACACAAAAGTCAACCATGCCCCCACTGAAGAATGCCAGCACAGCCCTACTCTCACAGATATTGCAGATCCTTTAACTTCCACTGAAGTCAGACAAACCAACACTGTCTCTCTTGTTGATGAAAACACAGAAAATATCAAAAAGGTTTTGGCAGTACAACCTATGCCTCAAAATGTCAATGTGACCTTCCGCATACACTATCTCACTCATTCACCATACCAGACGGTGGCTGTCACAGGGAACCAGCAGGAGCTCGGGAACTGGAAGGGATTCATCCCACTAGAGAGGGACAAGAACGGGCACTGGGCCACTGTGGTCACCCTGCCTGCAGAGAGCCATGTGGAGTGGAAGTTTGTGGTGTTGGACAAGGGTGAGGTGTGTCGCTGGGAGGAGTGCGGCAACCGCCTCCTTGATACAGGCTATGGAGATGACTTGGTTGTGCACAAATGGTGGGGATTCTTGTAGGGAGGAAAAAGCTGCAGAGTTGAGAGGGAGATTGAAATTGTTATGTATAGTAAGTTTTGGTACTGAATACTGGACCAGATTTAAAATTTTGAGTTTACTGAACCCATTGAAATAAAGTGTAAAACAATAAATTATGATTTTATTCTATTAAGCAGATATAATATATATAATCTACAGATTAATAGGCTAAATTAGTTGAGGCAAGAAAACACATCTAAATTAATCAAGAATTTTAATAATTGATTTATCATTCAAGGTTTTTTGGTTTTTTTTTGCTTTTCCTTGCTTTATACCATTGTAAATTACTTTTTTAGTTTTGGAGTGTTCATTGCATGAAACAAGCAATCTAAAGATGTCACCATGGGCTTCAAGAAAATTAGTTAAAGCATATTTTTACAGAGATCTGCTCACCAACAGCCAATCATCAAGTTGCTGTGGACTAAAATATCAAAGTGTAGAATTATATAAAATGTATTCCTTTGTTTTCTGTGGCAATATCTTTGATTATGCAAATTGCACTTCTTTGTGGTGGGTAAGGCGTATAATTTAATCATTTAAATGAACTTTAATATACAGTCCTTATGCTGCTTGCAACAATCTGAGAGTAAATGCACATTGTTCACTTTTACTACAGCAATAATCAAAGCAATAACTGCTGTATTACTGGTGTTACATCAGGTATTTAAATGCGCTTACCACTAAACTGTGATATAGTTGTAAGTGATGCTACTTTTCTCATGGGACTCTGCATGCAAAATTGTACAATTGTTAAATCCATGTGCCTTTTAAACTTTTCTATTAATATGCTGTTATGCATCATTGTCTTTGTTGGCCATTTCTGTTACACTACAAACTTGATTGAATTATTCATTGTATTTTATTGTAATTTTTTTCCTCAAATATGCTGTCAGATGTTCTTAACCTGTGTAAAATATCTAAGATCATATCAGAATATACTAATATGCAATATTGTGAAGATAATGTTACTCTTGAATGTTAAGTTTGGTTATGAAATAAAGTCTGTGTTAGTTGAGACGTTGAGATTTTCACTTTTTGTGCATGAGAAAATATCTCTGACTCAATTGGGTTTTGTCAACAGCAAAGTTGTTCAGTTTAACTGTATTTATTTTCTGCTTTGCATGAACAACTCTGAAAGTCTAACAGGATTCTTTTAAAGTATTATGTCTCAGAAAAAAGTGTTTTATAATATCACTAGATAAATGGGATCATATTCCTGTTGTGAAGACACATTATCTCCATATTACATTTGAGCCTGGCACCAACACTGGCAAATAATGTGCTCTGCTGTCTAAATTTCTATGAATCATTTACTGCTGTTGCAACAAATAACCTAACAGAGTCAATTTTGTAAGGCCTAGTGGGGAAACTCAAGAAAAAACAAATTTTGAACTGATACCTAAATGTTCAGTATTTACATGTGTGATTTTTAACGGCCATGACCTTTTTTTCAGTCCAGCTGACTCAGCCACTGCTCACGCAGGGAAAGCATCATTAGCACGTGAATATTCATGTCAAGGTTTGTGCTGAAGGTGACTCTGCTGTATGATGGTCAATACTATACATGCACAATTGTATGTGCAAATTTTCCAGTCTAGTAAATGATTAATGTGCACTGCAGGGAACGGGATGGTTTTACAAGGTTATTTCAGAGGATAAAAGCATGCATAAGCAGTGATGAAGAGGAGAGGAAGGTGAGTTACAGGAGGTTAGAGTGGGTTTTTTAATTTGTAAGTTGAAGTGTAGAAGTCAGATCCATTTGCACACTAATTACTTATAAAAGAAACAATTAGCAGAATAGAAGAGGTGGTCACAACAGGCTGTAAATTAAAAATATATACTGTAAGAAGATTAACAACACACAGCCTAATATACAGTAAATGCCTCTTTGTACCATCTACATGTAAATATGACAGTGACATGTAAGCATTTGAAAGATACCTCCCTCCATCATGACTGACTGGAGTCTCCCCATGGATTGTGAACTCTGATTAACACAATGTGACACAATGTGACCTGAGCCTGGCCAAACAAGAACTTGTGCACTCATTTGACACACTTCAAACAGGGTCAACAGGACTCTGCCCAGATCTATGTCTTTGTGTTTTCTGGTGTCTTTTCTATTTCAAAACAAAGGTTCAGGGAACTTTTGCCTATTTGCCCCAGTGCAGAGGGCCAAATATAATAGAACACAAGGTTATTTAGAGCTTCTGTAAATACTAAAAGCACACTAACCATAAAATTAGGACAGCTGTGATCTTATGGTTCACATGTGTTGGTCTAGCGGACTAGTGGAGTGTAAAGACTACACTCTTCATTACTCCTACACTGCTAAATTGGCAGTAGGGAGTGTGTGTGCAGTTTAAGGTTGAAGGTAGTCCTTTATTTAGACACAGTGCTTAAAACTGACACCACTTAGATTCTACTTATGTCTATCGCTCATGCATGCACACACACACACACACACTATTTGTCAAGCATCTAAACAGTTAAGCCTCTGTAGGACCTATGTTTGATCTCTGTTAAGGCAAACGTCTTAACACTGAGTCATCAGACTAATCTGGATATGCTCTTCTGACAGGCTCTTCACATACAGAATTAACAGAACGAAGTCCTTAAATCAACATCCTAAAGTGGTTATTCAGCTGCTTGAGTCACACCGTGACTGCTAACAATGTGTTATGGTTGGTAAATAGTCTGCAGGTTTTCTCTGATCCAGAGAAAAGAGTAAAATTTGTGCTTTATTGCTCACATAGCAAATACGTTAATCCTATTGTAGGTAAAGGACAGGAAACCTCAAAAAGGTCCTGTCTGTCCAGGCACAGAGGAAGAGCCAGAGGATCAGAGAGAGTCCATCACAACATTTAAAAATCTGAAAATAGTCTAAACAAATGAAGAGGAGGGTCCAAATCCAAGTGGGTAAGAGGCAAAAATCCAAAATTCCAAGCCCAAACAAGAGTTGGGAACGTGAGGAAACACTAGCAACACTACAAAACACAGAGGGCAAGCTCACTACAGAGCCCAGAAAGCATGCCAGTTAGGCTAACAATGAACAAAGGCAACAGTGGAGAAAGGTGTGGTGGATGTGTCACAGGTGTGCAGGGTAGAGCTGAAGGGACAGTTGAAGACTGGATGGGGAATCAGAGCTCACACATCATTCCAGAAAAACAGCACCACAGAAAATACAGAGCAGACGCCAGAACCAAGCAACTAAATCTGAATCCCACTAATGACAGCATAGTGAATTTATTTATTTTCACAATTTAGAAACTAAAATAAAGTAGTGGCTGTAAATCTTTACTCCAATATATTGGCCGCAGGACTCAGTGGCTGCTTGACCCTTACTGCTGGGCCTCCACTGTTAAGCAGCCAAAATATTAAAAAGTTCAGCTAATAAGCAGCAATAATGTCATGTCTGCCACTGAAAATGAGGACTAGAAGGCATCTTAGTTACATTATGTTTTAACATCTGATTTTCTATGTCAAAATGACACTTTTTCGGATCACAGCCGACTGGTGCCTGGCAGACTGAAACAGAGCGATGCTCAATCTAATGTTGGACTGCCAAGTGTGAGATTCTCTTGAAGTTCAGTCTGCTGTCTCCTCTTACAGAAGTTGCCCAGTCAAACCAGGCTGTTTCTTTCCACTTCAACTTTGACCTAGGAGGATTGTACAGTGTGTATATGCTCATTTGTACTTTACTGTTTTGTTTTTTTTTTTTTTATCAGTTCGCCTGTGTGTCACTTACTGGCCTTTCTTTTCCCTGTCCCTGAATAATCCCAGTTTTTATGCTGTGTTATTATTGGTCCTATTTTTTATTTTTTTTTAATTTGTCACTGCTTCATTACTGCTTCCTGCATTTGATTGTCATTTTTCAGTGATGTAGGGCAAAAAGCTGTGGGCAATATTAAATATACGACTAGTTGTTAGGCAGAAATACATTCTTAAGTTGTTACATGAAATCATGAAGAAGCCCAAGGTAATCTGTCAGTATACTATGTCATGGTTGTGGTTAGACCGTGCCACACATACAGGCTATTTATACAGCATGCCAGTCCTCTGTGAGATCATGTACTGACCTTCACTCGAGACTGTTGAGCTGTGCTGACTGTGCTACATGGACATAAAGAGGGAGGAGCAATGAGTAAGAGTTAAAGTGGAGGGGAAGGAAGTTATATGAAGTGACTTTTATTCTTCAAGTCTTATTCTGAGTCTCTTTGGCATCCAGGTGCATCATGTTAAACATATGTAGAGATCTGTCAATTTGTAAGTGAAAAAAATCAGATCAGCAATCTCTTAACACTTGTTAAAAACAACGTTATTTTTCTCTCTTTTATTTATGGATCTCTTTCTGAAGGACACATCACTCTCTGCTTTTTAAGGTACACTGCATATTTCTTCAGCATTAAACCAGACAGATACACCAACCTGTTTCTTTTTTGCGTGGGTAAGAAAGCAAACTGAAAGCTCTTCTGGATCCATGCCATGCTGGGACAGCCCTCCACCGATGATGTCATCATTCACTGTCCCAGACGATACTGCAGTGGTGGGCTGAGTGCAATATCTGTGTGTCTGCAGATATACAGTATGGGAAGCAGGAGCAAAAAGAGAGTGTGAAAGTGCAAATGGCTGCATACATAATGCAAACAAATTCTGAAAGAGAGTTGGGTTGATGCTTCCTAAAGAGGTCAGGTGATAAATAATTGACAATGGTGACAGATTTTTTATTTTTTTTGTACCTCATACAGATTCTGACAACTCTATGTGGGCTGCATTTCCTATGTGTACTTGCATGAACATGCATAGGTAAGTTCGGCTTGGTATAATTGCAATAATGGTCTGATTAATTAAGGAGGCCTCATGAAAAAAAAGCATTGAATCCTCCAGTGTGATGTGTCCATATACTGTACAACTGCACATGGTCTGTTTGTCTTACTACAGCTATATCTGTCTTACTACCTTTGTATGTTCACCTTTGTATGTTATTGTGAAACAATTTCATAAAATAAATAAACAAACAATAAGCAAGCGCAAGTCTGACAAGTTATTCCTTTTATTTACAAATTATCTTGCACGTAGAAATTTGGTTAAAACTATGAACAAACAAATCTCATCAGGTGTGGTTAAGGAGCCCATCATGGTAAAATGAAAGTCGTGATGGCTAAAATATGTGGTATAAATGAAAAAACATTTTATGTGTGATATGTGCTGTCTCTAGTATGACATTTTACCATTACCCTACCTTTATTTTACTGGATCTGGGAAGATGACAACACAGTTTGAAAGACAACACTGACCCCTGGCTGAACTTAAAAAACATTGTGACGATCAAAGTTATACTAAAACAGTTGAATATTAAATGAATAGATTATTAATAAAAAAGTATAACATTAATAACATTTTTAAATGTTGATGTATATAATTATGTAAACACCAGAGTGAAAATGCGGTAGGTTAATCCCAGATTACAACTTTCTCAGAATGACTTCCTGAGTAATGGCCATTCACTTGAGCAAAGCAAAATTTAAAAACACTGTTGCAAAAAATGTTGCAGGAAATGTGCTTATTCAGTTTCTCCAGAGAAAAACAGTGGCAGCTTTAAAAACATTTAAACATTTTGGAGCAAGACACAAAGATAATCTCATTGGAATGTATGGTTTTGCATGGTTCAACCCAATAAGTGCAATCGGCATACATTATATTTGGCTGTAAAGTTTTCCATTAGCATCTGAGTTGGACTGTTTTCCTTCCAGGCTGCTGGGAGCTGTTTCACAACACTATCAAATCATGCCTGTGAAAGGTGTGAAACCCAATCTACTTTAATATGACAACCTATCCCCAAATCAATTCTCTACAGGCTGTTTTTTCTAATGTGATGCCAGTGTCTGTCTGGAAGGTGGCACATGTATCTAAAACCGAAGGCAGGCTTTGAAAAATGCTTGTCAATGTGTTTGTGGAGCAGTGTGGTCCTTCAAGTCTTTGGCAAGTTCAACATTATCACAGTGATCACATTTATCTATTAAAACCTTTAAGTTAAAGATGTAGAGTCAGACTCAGCTGTAAGTGTAAAAGTTCGATCTGGAAATGATCCAGGTAGTGAATTTTACCCTGCGAGTCTCATACAAACCTCTCTGGTCCCATGGATTCTCTTCAGCGTTCATTTCTCAGAGCTCTGTGACTCCTCCAGGTCTTCTGTGATGGTACGGTAGTGCTGGGGCTGGTTCTGAGCCAGAGGAGAGTCTGTCTGAGTAAATAAGGCTGTTCGACTCTTCAGGGGTCGTTTCAGGAGGAACCTTCGGGATGTCACCAGATCACCGTAGCCCTGGGAGTGTGAGAAGGCGTAGCCTGATCGACGTGTGCTGATACGCCTGGCAGGTGGGCGGCGAGGAGCAGGAGCTGGCAGACCCTCCTTTTGTACCTTATGTCTCACCTAGAACAAGGGGAGGAACAAGCCTTTAACATACAGGCAATCCTTTTTAATATGGGTACATTTTTTCACTCAGGACAGTATTTTCCTATTAATTCACATGTTTCTTCAGAGCACATTTTCTATATAATGCTTATTCCAATTAAGAGTTCTTCAGTAGACATATCCTTAAAGTTCTTAATTATATTTTTAGCCAGTGTCACCACAGTGTTGGTCCAGACTGTACTGTAAATCTCTCAGCAATTATTATTAAATTGAATTTAATAACATTTTATACAGACATTTATGGTCCCAAGTCCCCTAGATATAAAATAACTCCCTCTATGTTAACCCTAATTGCAAAGAGAAATTGTGGTCACATATTCAGGCCAATATGGTAATAAATTTTATAATCTCTAAAGCTTTAATTTAGTGCTATTTACTTAGTAAATCTTAGTGAAACCACTTATGTTCAAGCTAATCTACAACTGCTAGTTTTTAGAATAAAAAATGAGGATAAAAATGTTACCACATCCAACATACTGAATATATCAAAAGGCCAAATGCCACGCATTTTATCATTGAGATAACTATAACATTATTTATAGAGGTAACAACAGGGATGCATAGAAGACTGTGATGGCTTTCGAATCTGTCTGTTGTGTCACTCACCTTGTCATTGATGGTGGGCCAGAGCTGAATGAGAATGAAGCGGAAAGCTACCACAGGTAGACTACAGAGGAGGGTGGTCAGGAACATGGTCAGCCACACATTAGGCTGGTTCAGAGTGTTCCTAGCAGTGCCTGGACCCCCCAGAAATATCAGAGCACCAATGAGAAACACATAGTGAAATTGTGTATTGTTGAACAGCCTTATAGTGCAGCATTATATACAAGATGTAGGTGACTCTACACTCTAAAGTTCTTACCTGGTTTGGGTTAATGAAAGTTGATGTGTAAAATTGGAAAAGGATGGTAACATTGCTAAACAAGCAGGTGAATTTCCTGAATGGTAGAACAATAAGAGGGGAGCAGCAACCTGTGCTTCCATAAATGAGTGAAAATCTACTCACCGATGAAGGGGAAAGAGGAGGTGAAGATGAAGAACATGCCATTGCTGTACATGGTGAATGTGATGGCGAAGTACGCAGCGAGGCTGCCCCACACAAAAAACTGGTTCACTGCTGTCCAGTAATGGGTGTCCAGACACAGCTAGAAAATGCCATATTGACTTTTTTATATTTCTGTACATATTCATTAACGCGGGTTTTAAGGTGGGTGGTATAAATAACATCTAGCACAGCATGTCATTTGTTGTGAAAGTACATATCACAATTTGAAATTTACAGAGTAACTAACTAATATCTGTTTTTGGCACATTCAGTGAATTAAATACCTGGATAAAACACTATGATGCTGCTGGTGGCATTAACTGTGTTCCTTACCTGTACATTGACCACAATTAGTAGACAGCTCTGCACTAGTAAAGCGAAAGACTGATGGTCAGCGACATCTTTGCCATCATCACGGACTGTGTCGCACATGGCAGCCCAGGGGATAAAGAAGAGAATGAGGGAGCTGTAGCAGCTGTGCATCATACAGCGCACAAAGACCTTCTTATTGAAGTACAGGTTCTGCTGGCCCGGAGAGTAGAGCTGAGGATACTGGAAACTCCAGCGGTCATTCACATCCTGCAGAAATAGAGGATTGGAGAGAGCAGAGAAAGAACATGTTTTTAAGGACATGGAAGCCACAAAGTGAACTATGTATATTTCATGCTAACATCAACATGAACAAAAAGCGGTATTCCTGAACAGTTTCAGAATCATGAATAGTTTTCCTCTTGGTGAGTACCTGGTCAAAGAGGCTCAGGCCAAGCACAGGAAGAGCTGTGTAAACCAGGTTGTAGAGGGTGATGAACCACTCGTCATACACAGTCTATGAACAACAACAATTAAACATGTAAAATGCTGTGATAGTGCTGTGGGTATTTATGAATATACAGCAGCTCTCTCCTAGAACATTTAGAGGAGTAAAGTAATTGCTATTTGGTTTTTTAAACTGTGTCCATACAGGACAAGGTTTTTATTTGAAGTCATACATGGCATTTCAATACTGTGAAGACCATAGTATTCATTCTTTTTCTGAAACTGCACCTGTTGAGACTGTATTATATGGTATGACACTAAAGTTATACTGTGCACCCCCTGAACATACTCAATACATGTAATTTTCTTTGCTGTGTGAATATACAGATATCTGTTTTCATCTTAATCAACCTTTGACTCACATCATGTCTGGGGAATTACTCTGTATCATAGCATAGCATTATATAGTCAACAAGTCAATCTGCAGTACTCTTAGAATTACTTACTTAGCTTACAAGATTCTTATTCATTTTTAACCTTGCATGTAACCCACTGAATTATTTTATAGTACTGTAATTCCAATATCTGTCCCCTTACCTGTGCAGAGAAGCCACAGTAGAAGGCGTACCAGAAATGCACAAAGGTGAAGGTGAAGTTCTTGTAAAAGAAGTATCGTAAGAACTTGCACATGCGTAAATAGGACCAGCGACCGTGCACCAGCAGGAGGCGCTGAAGGTAACGGAACTGGGCAAAGGAGTAATCACTTGAGAGAACTGCCTGCATGCCCTCCTGACCACTGATACCTACACCAATATGAGCAGCTAAAAGAAAGACAAGAGGGAAAGAAACAGAAATCACATCATGAGTAACAGTAAATATGCTCCTGGTGGTTGGTTCTACTGAAAGTACAGCTCTGAGTGTCAGTGTCTGGGATTAATGAGTTTACCTTTGATCATGCTGACATCATTGGCACCATCCCCAATGGCCAGAGTGACAGCCTTCTTGTATTTCTTGACCAGCTGAACTACCTGGGCCTTCTGCAGAGGAGTGACCCTGCAGCAAATTACTGTCTGACACATGCAGGCTGTCCTCAGAAGCTCCCACTCTAAGTTATTCTCCAGTGCAAAGGCCTGGGGATAAAATGGAGAGTGGGATTACTGGTTTATACTAAAGTCAAGAGCCATATCATCCCAAATCCTAATCCCACCAAATAGAAAGTCACAACCTTGTTATAAATAAAATTGCTGAAAGGAAGATCAAAGATTTTTTTATATTAAATTTTTTGAGGTCTTGAGACCAGGTTGATTTGGAATTTGGCCTTAAAATCAACCCAATTTACTGAAGAAAAAGCAGAAGGGAACATTTCTTGTTAATTAAGCAGCTACTTGAAATAGCAATGCGTCTAGAAAAGCCTCCTTACCAGACTGTGTCCATTTATAACTAGGCCATATTCTCCATCCACCTTCTCATCCTGCATAGTCTCTGTCTTCTGGAGCCAGAACAGGCCTGCCCGAGACCTGACCAGAGATGGCTCCTCTGCTGCATCTGGACACATTTTCCTTCTTGCATTCCTGAGAACAGCAGGACATGGATTTGGTTGAATATTAACAAAGCTCTTAATGACCTGTATTCCATCCAGAATAATATATTTCACATTAATTCATTATTACCTACAATAAGTCTGAAATTTGCAAACAACAATTAACAGTTTCTTATAATCCATTCTGCCTTTTAGTGACAGTGAACATAATTACCCGAAACATTAAACATACTGCTAACACTGGCCTTCCAAAAGACCTTTAATTATCAAGTAAATAACTAAATTGGTAAAGATGCTTTTTGTTGTGTGTTAATTAACCAACTTTATTTCTGGATATTCAGGTTTTCTAAAACAATAGCAAACCTATAATCAGTGGATTGAACTGGAAATCAGTATGTTAACATGTCCTGCTAAATAGCTTATTACCAAATGTTTCTTTTAAAGCTTTATTTATTTTTATTACTTCAAGGTCAGTATAACTGAGTGGTATTATTACAGGAACATTCACCTTGTTTAAGGGCACTACAGGGTGTTTAGCACTGCTGTGTTATAAATACACTATGCTGGTCTTTTATGACTGTCTTAATTCACATGCTAAAGGAAGTGTTGGGTCAGGATCATGCATATAGTAGACTTTTATTCACAAGGCTCTCATTTGGTGATAGTAACATTTCAAACTGTTTTGAGGCTTGAAAAGCGACATACTAAATGAAGTCTTTCAGCCTCTTATCTGCAGTCATGATACCCTCCAGTCATTTGTTTCTGACTGACTTACTGTAGCTCCTCTTTGACGCCTTCAGTTGTACTGGCAGCCACAATGAAAACCTCCTTCATCTCTTCTCTCAGCATATTGCAGGAGTATCCAATATTCTCTGCCGTCTCTATTTCAAAAACATCAATATTTATGTAAGTGGTGCAATCAAACTGTCAAACATGCCAAATATCCAGTAATGCATGTGGACCCTTGGAAACACGACATCCCAGGTTCCTGACACACTGAGATTAACAACAGGACAATGACAATGTAGGTATAGTATAGTTATAGTATAATCATTACGTGACTAACCCTGTTTATCCCCAGTCAACACCCAGATTTTGATGTCAGCCTTAGCCAGTTGCTCTATGGTCTGTGGAACTCCGTCCTGCAGCTTGTCCTCCACCGCTGTTGCTCCCAGCAGCTACAAGTTTAGTATTGGGTGGTAATATGAAGATGATATTTTTTTTCCAATCATTTTATTATAATGAAAAAAGCCTATTTTGAAGCTCTCCTTAAATATCTTAAAGATCTTTTTGTTAGTATGAGCCAGTATATGATCATTTCTTGGTGTTTCATGATTATTTGTTTCCGCTGGAAAAGATTTAGTGCAATAGATTCTTCTTCCAAGTAGAGGTCAGACTAGTCTGTGTTGAAATATTCAGTAGGTGAGGGTGGACTAACCTGCAGGTCTTTTTCTATCTCTTCATAAAGTTCATCAAGCTTCTCCTCTCGTTCCTCAATGGCAGTGCTGGCCTCATGGTGGCGCTGTGTCCACAGATCCATGTAGTCCTCATCCAAGTCCTTGTAAGCCAGAACCAGCGTGCGGAGGCCATCACCTGCGTACTCCTATGGACAGTTTGGACAGTTTAAAGCAGTTATGAACACAAAGCTTTTGAATACAGTTTATACATCTGCATAGACATCACATGAAAATCCAATGGCCGTCACTCACATTGAGATGTCCGGTGGTAACTTCCATCAGTTTTTTACAGGATGGGTGCAGTTTTTCATAGATTATGGTGTCTGCTCCTTTGCAGTACAGAGTCAACTTGCCCTTGGGGCTACGCACTGAAAATCAGAGACAGTTAGTTATCAAGAGATTTTCCATAAAAACCTTTGCTATAAACTTCATCCTGACAGTTAGTCACTCAGAAAGGATACTATGAATTTACTCGCAGGCATTTTCTCACCTATGACTGACATTCTCTTGCGCACATTGTTGAAGTCAAGAACAGCCAGAAGTTCATAGGTGACTTGATTTCCCATCTCCATGACCGTGATGGTCTCGGGTGTGCGTGAGCGGAACACAAACCCGAAGTTTCTGGCTGCTGTCACCAAAGCGCCTTCATCAGGAGACTGAGCCTGATAGAAGAGCTCCCCTGGCAGGAGAAAAAGATGAAGGGAGGTGGATAAAAAACAGGAAATGGAGACAGAAAGGTTCAAATGTAAAAAAAATATATCTTTAATGGGACATTTATTAATCTTACACGTAATGGCTTTGGTTTTTCTTGCAAACACAATTAGACATGTAATCTCACAGAATTTTGCCAAGCAGTAAACAATAGAGGAGACTCACCCTCTCTCTTTTCCTCAGGCATGACTGTGTGGCACAGAGCCAGCAAGCGGAAGAAGGCCTGAGCCTCTGGGTTTCCCTCCCTCACCATCTCCATCAGACTGTGGTCATGAAAGACGAACTTTGGATCAGCCAGCTGGTTCCAGGAGAAGTTCACTCTCTCTGTCTTCTGCAGAGAAAAAGAAGCAGACAAGAGAAACAAAGAAGTTGGAGTAATGAAAACTTCACACTAAATTCACAAAAATATAAACTCATCTGTTCATTTTTGCCTCTTACCTCAGTTATTTCCACTCGTTGTCCTGAAAAGTCAAACAGCTCCCCTGGAAAACAAAAGAAACAAGCTCAAACATCAGTTATTGAGTCTACTGTGGTCTGTCCATTTAACTCTTTAATCTCTATTCAAGCAGCACTGCTCACCATAACCTTTCCCATTGATGGAGCACTTGTTGAAAGTCATGATGTTCTGCGTCAGGGTGCCGGTCTTGTCACTGAAGATGTATTTGATCTGTCCAAGCTCCTCGTTCAGCGTGGTGGTCCTCGCCTGGGCAGGAGTATCGCTCTTTGGGTAATACATCTTCCTGTCCCAGTCTATGTAGAAGCTGTTCCCCAGGCGGATGATCTCCACACTGGCACAGGGGTAATAAATCAGTGCATAAACACACAGAGAAAGAGCATTTGATCCTTAACATGTGATGTGCTAGAACCTACCTGACATAGAGAGAAATGGGCACCACCGTGTTGAGGACGATGATGTAGGACCAGAAGGAGAGGAAGGATGACAGTGCAGCATCAACCCCTGCTTCACGAGGGAGGAATGCTGTGAACACAGAGCCCACCCTCACCTCCCAGATCGCATTGCCGATGGCCAGGACGGAGCACATGGAAGCCAGGAAACCAAAGATCTGATAGATTAAACATAGCACACATCACAATGGATGGAGTCCTGTATGATCAGGATTCAATCATATGTGTGTTTAAAAGACACAGCAATGAAATGAAAGCAACAAATGTGATGTGATGTGATAACATGGATGGTAAACTCACACACAACACCAGGACGTTCATCAGGTGATCAATGCTCGTCCGTTTGAATGTTGTCTTTCCACTGTTCTGCATCAGTTTAGTGTCAGGACCTGGCAAGAGAAAAAAAAGTGCCTTAATCTCTCACTGATAGCCAGAGTTCAGTGTAATGTGCCTTTACTGCATATAACATCAGGATTTATTTGGTATAGAAATTGCACGTTCTTACTTTGAGACTGACCTCTTACTGAAATCTTTTTTAAAATCTTGAACTTCAGCTGTTTAAATAATCTTGTTTTTTTTAAAATTAAATATTAATTATTTATAATAATAATTAATTGATATATGTTCATTAAATGCTGCTTGGTCATTCGCCAAAGTGGTAACAAAAACACTAGCAGCCTGAAGCTAATAGCTGCCCAATACATTTCATTTATTAATAGTCACAGTTTTGTTTTGCTGTATTAGTCTAGCATCATGCTAGCAGTTACTCCAGTGAGAGTTTACCTCCGAAGACGACCAGTCCAAAGCACCACTCAGTGTTTCTCAGAGTACATCCTCTGAGCAGCACCTTGTCGTTGTCCAGGGCGTAGGTCTGTTCGTTCACTGTCAGCACCCCTTTGAACTTGTCTAGACGGTTGTTGGGAGGCTCACATCGCACCTCACCTGAGACAGAGTGTTTTTTTTATGTCACAATGCTCGTCTTATCACTCTGTAGGAAAGATCTGGATCTGGATAATCTACGTAAACATATTATCAGTGGGGTGTTTTATTTTGGATGTCTGGTTTTGTGTTGTACAGAAAAGGCTCATCACTTACTAAAGAAACCAGGGTGTAATTCTAAAAATCTGGGTGTCAGTTTCTTAGCAATAGATCACAAGTGGGATGGGGGGTAAACATCATCTGTACGCTGCAAGGCTGTGTGCTCAGCTTGGCTCTCTTCATTCTTTTCATGCACGATTGTACTCCCATTTGTGCCTTCAACACTACTGTGAAATTTGCAGATGATACCACTGTAGTGGGTCTCATACAGCATGTGCTAATCGCCTCCAGAGGAAAGCCAGCTGCATTGCTGCAGATCTCACCCACCCAGGTCACAGACTGTTCCTTCTTTTACTTTATTCCACTACTTCAATGTTCGTATTATATGTCATATGTTTATTACGTCTGGTTTTTAAATCTGAGTCGTACTAAAAGAAACAGAAACAGACAATCAAGCGTCTTATGTTGTTTTCTCCGGCCTCTCACCTTTGAAGGTGGCCAGCACGTCAATGTTGTCTCCCATCTCTCCAGTTACAGTCAGAGCCTGTTTCACCTTCAGATTGGTTTCACTGGGGGAGACGAAGCGGACATGAGAAGGATGTGAGTGGAGGGAAATCTGACTCAGTGTGAAATGGTAGTGCCTATGCACAGACACACGTGCAGAACTGCACGCTCACCCGTCTAATTCAGCTGTTTCTATGTAGACCAGGTTAAGAGGTTCGCTGCTGGACAGCAACAGAAGATCTGCCTAGGAGATGACAGTGTTAAATAAAATACACACAGCATAGAGTATAAAAGATATAATCATAAGATAAACTCTGCTATCATTTGTAGGAACTTTGTCTAGGCCTCAGTATGAAAAAACATTAATATACAGCAGCAAAGATGTAACATGTACCGAACGTTGCATATAGCTTTGCCATACT
Organism: Mastacembelus armatus; assembly: GCF_900324485.2. Classification (NCBI taxonomy): domain Eukaryota; kingdom Metazoa; phylum Chordata; class Actinopteri; order Synbranchiformes; family Mastacembelidae; genus Mastacembelus; species Mastacembelus armatus. The sequence goes on along the minus strand of NC_046644.1, from coordinate 7,670,577 downwards.
TACTGTGACAAACTGATTATTCTCAAGTTTGATTATGTCTCCAACTTGAACATTCATCCATTTTTCATTTCTCAGTCTGTCAGAACGAAATAAATAATTATTGGCAACAATTCACCCAAAACAATATTTTTTTTACAACTCAAAGCTGGTTAACAGCTGTGTATTTGTAGTTTTATTACATATCATTCAAAAATATAATGTAAATGCGAAATCTGATTCTCAAATGACTCACTCTCCTTCGATGAGGACGTCCACCTTGCGGTTATTCACTTGATTATCGCTTCTGTGTCTGTTCTACTCAGTTGATGCAAGAGACAACAATGTTTGTATCTTTAATTTTAGTTCCCTGTCATGCATCTTAGTATTAACTGGGATTCAACTTTAGTTACTTAATTACTTAATAGAATTTTTTAAAGTTTGGTATCAATTGATTGTGATAATTACAACTTACTATGTCATCACTGGCGTCTTTGACTGCTGTCATAGCCAGCACCAGAATCAGAGGGACGGCCGTTGTGAACCATGGGAGAGAGGAGATTTGTGGGATTAGCTGCCAACAGAACACACACACGCACGCACACGCACGCACACGCACGCACGCACGCACACACACGCACACAGACAGACATTTTAATTGCTTCAAAACCTTGCATTTGTTGGATTAAGTGATGCATAGAAATCTGGAAGCTAAATAATATCGAAGGTCAACTTCCTTCTCTGAATCTTTTGTATAAACATTTGCAAAAATGTACATTTCTTCCAGTATTAATGACAAAATGTATTTATCAACAATTCCTGTGACAAAGATAAGTCACAGGCTCAAAACTGATGTCATGAAGAAACCTTTTAAAAATCTCTATATTTTCTTTGATATATAGACAAAACTCCAATGACTGAGGTTGGCCTTTTGATCACAGAACTAAGACTTCATCTAAAATTAGCTGACTAGTTAACACTAGGATCAACATCCTAAATTTGTGTGATACTGACAGTTTTAAACAGACAATGCACAATATGGATACAGACTGAGTTGTGATCCGTGAGTTGTGGTCCAGAAGACATGAGCCTTCAGGTCAACAAAATCTATGCAACTGGCTATGTGTAAAACCTCAAGGCTCCATACAAACCATGATAACATGCCTGACAGCATTAAAAAAAAAAAAGCAGAGAAAAAACATTCTACCTGAAGGAAAAAGAGGAAGAGGAAGTAGGCATTGGCGAGCCTCCTGAACTGCTCATACAGGTTCAGTGGTAGGAAGGTGAAAATGTTGTACTTGGAGGTCTTGATAGCATTGTTCTGAAGTAGAGGGGGAAAAAAATCAATCAATTACAGAGCTGTGTTTTCTAATATGAAGCAAATTTGAAATAAAGCTATTTACAAAGTTAAGCATTATGAGGAAAATGTTAGAGTATAACCCATTCCTGACACTTGCTGAATGAAAATAAAGTTTTCTTTATACACTTACTGCATAGTGGTAAGACAGGTTGAAAGGTCTGTCATTAGCTCGCAAATGTCTCTCCTCCTCTATGGAAAAACAAAATATTCAAAGCAAGATATGGATGAAGGTATATTATTGCAGAAAAGTAAAACAAATAATATAATAATAATATTACTGTATGGAAAAGTGAAGCTGTATATCACAAAACAAAAACTAAGTTCAAGACAGATTCATCAAGTCACTGGATGCCAGATCTCACCTTGCTTTTGGTGTTTTCCACACAACTGACCCAAATATGACACTACAGATCCCATCCTTAGATCTGTTTCTCCATATTTCACACCTAGAGAAAAAGCATGTTTATACATATCACAGTGCAGATTGTTCATCAGTCTGACTATACTAGGAGGAAAACTGAAAGGGGAAACTGTGGCGAAAGTGAGGAACCAATGTATTTATAGATATCTGGGGTTTAGTGTAAAATCTATCTACATTAGGCATTAAAGGAAATCAGCGACTGCCTAAATTTAGAGGTGCCAGACATATGAAACACCTGCTGACATACAGTCGTGAGGAAGAAATACAAATGAACTAAGTGAAATGAGCTCAGGATAAAAGCTGTGCAGAAGGAAAATATTTGTCTGCTTAAATAGGAGAAGTGTTGCTGGGATACGTTGTGCACTCACTGACTAGGAAATGGAACGTCACATAAACAACATTGTTAGGTATGATAAGGAAATATAAATGGCTAGCCACCAGTTTACAGCTAACTGCAAACTAAGAAAAGCACCACTGCAGATATAATGTGCTTCCAGATATTTTTCTGAACAAACAGCTGTAGGGAGAACCATTTTCAAATGAAACATAAGCACAAATCTCTCAATTATCAGGTTCAAAAAGCCAAAAAGAAGAAAAGAGTGTATATTTCTGTAAACACTAATGTAATACTTCATCCAGGAAACATGTCAGGAGAATGCAAAGAAAAACACAGAGAATTAGCATTTTTCTTTGAAGTAACATCAAGCAACATTTACAAAATCCTTTTATCTGTGCTGCAGAGCTGTAAATACATCCAGCCACTCCTTTCTCAAACCTTTGTACACTGTGTACAGTAATCTATGACAGATAGGACATAACTACAATGATTAAGATAGTGATATGGTCATGAATATTTCACTAATCTACAGCACAATATAAAACTTAAATTAGAAGAGGATCAGACAAGAATTCAAAGTTGAAAACAGAACATAAAATCAAGTTCCTTGTATTAGTCTTCCTGTATTTAGCCAGGAAGAATATAAAATGTCCAAATATGACCTGAAATCAGTAGCCGATCTTTGCCTTGAATATAGCAAACAATCAAAGCCACTCTCAAAACTAGCTCCAAAATAAAAGGACACCCAAAGCTGTGGTTAAGCACGTTGTTCTGCTAATGCTCTACTAGCACTCACATAGCTATGAAATCAGTCAGCATTATTGTGAATCTGAAGTGCTTGAACCGTGAGGCCTGAACTTTTATTAGTCTGGTTCATAATATGAACTGCTGTGCATCAAATGTGTTGTGCATTCCAGTGTCTGAAAAATCAATGAAATCAACCACATACCTTAAACAGAATTGTGACGTATTGTTTCCTTCAAGTCCTGCACACACACGGCAAAATAAAAGAAATGGAAAAAGATTCAGTCCTTTCTTTGCTTCCGTCTCAGATAACGTAAATCCCTCATCTGGGCTCTGTTTGGACGCTCAGGCACAAAACCTAGGCCCAGACAGAGAAAGAGGGTTTGAAAGGGGCCTCCAAGCTGGTTGAAAGACAGGCAGGCTGGACAACAGGTGAAGTGTTGTGGTGAGAGAGGCACCTACAATACAGGTTTCAGGTTCATGCAGGAAGAACTGGGTTCCCCTTGTGCCTAACAGCTCAGGGCTTGAGCAAACAGTGCAGCGATCTTTGGACCTGCATAGTGAGATGGGGCAGGAGTGGAAACGCTGTAAAACAACAGCACCTGTGAAAGGCTCCAGCCAATCAGGGCCATCATAAAGGCTGCGATCTCAGCAGTCAGGTATGAAGCACACCCTGCGATGGGTGCGCATGCTATATCCTTCAAGCCAATTTATATTTTGCCCCATTTTCACAGGGCAAGTCGAGAAAAGTATGTATTGTTGAAGTAAAAACATATGACAACTTAAAATGACAGCAATCATAGCTGACATCGACATCCAGGTGCTTTCAGAAATGGAATATAATACCTGTGCAGCAAACAAAAAGGAACACTACCATCCCGGAGACCTCAACATGACCCATCTGCTAAATTAATTATTGTGTGTGTGTGTATGTAGGACAGACACATAAACACATATTTGCATGTGTGTAGAGGAAAAACATAATCATGTTTTCAAAGTGTTAAAACTGAAGAGTTGCATCTAAGCATGCCAAGAGCATCAGTCACCTGTTAATAAAAGCAGAATGACATTCAAAAGAATAAGATTATTAAAAAGGATCATGTTAATTGAGATTTCTGACTTGGAGAAAAATTCTGCAGGATTTTGGTATGAACTCAAAAGAATTTCAGTTTGTGTCAGGATGTTTACAAATAATCCCAATGTGTGTGTTCATTTAAAAAACATCTCAAAATCTTATTCACCCTTACATGAGCCCATATCTTCCAGTCTCATACATTTTGACAAGACAGGATCTGATGTTTTCCACTGGAGAACACCTAATTGCAGTTGGTTAGAGTAACTAAAACAGATTAATATAAATAAAAACATGACACATTGGTGATTTAAATATTCAAAGACATCCAGGTTTTTAGCTTTATATTTTAGACTGAACTTCTGAAGCCAAATATGGCTAAAATATGGACAAATAACATACCTTACCTACAGAGGTATGTTACAGGTCCATTACTGTGTGAGCAAATTGATTCTATTGATATTGAGTGAGAAGATGAAATTTGATTAATTTACTTCTATTTAATTTGCCACAGCCTGACTTTGTGGTGGTGAGACAATAAATCTCCACAGTGCAATACAGGCCTCATCAATCCTAATGTAAAAGGAATACACTCATAGAAAAGTTTTCACATGGCTGAAATTACCTGGCTCATGGGTTACACGATAAAGTTAAAATAAATAAAATCAGTTTTCAAATCAAACTGAAAAGACAAAATGTCATATTGAAATAAAAAAATATATTTAGACACGTTTATAGATATTTCTCAAATACTTTATATAAAAATTATGAATCAATGTTTACATTATGACAACATTTCAGTGACAAAAAAAAAACACCACAAAAATGCAGGTACTGCAGCTGATGAATTGTACTTGTTAACTGTTGCAGTGCTTTAGTGACAGCACAAGGGTTAACAGATTTAGAAAATATAGAAATAAAAGAAGATGGCACAAGGAACATATATATTACAGAATGGCTATGAAACATCTGCCCTCATAAAACAATAACAGAAAATACTTACAAGAGTTAGTGCACAATAACAAAGAGGAGTCTGATTATGTAGTTTCTACAGCATGTGATCGGTTTAGAAATGTGCACACACTGAGGTTCTCATATTATAGTATCTTTCACTAAGTGTAACATTTGATTGCTTTTCTAAAAGATATGGACAAATATACTGGCACACATCTCACTGCTTACTATTTCTATCCATAACACTCAAACATATCTCACAATACAGGGACTGAGATCATTCCAAACCATAAAGGAGGATTAGGAGAAACATTTATAAAACATGAAATCTAACAAAGAAACGCCAGCTTAGGTACAGTTTGTATATATAGATTAAAAAATCCAAAACAGTAAGGGGCATCACTTTGAAAACTCATTTGACATCATTGTGGGTAAAGAAGTGCTCAATCCTCATTGCTGAGAGCCAAAGACATTACAAAAAAAAAATAAATAAAAAGATACACATTTTAGTTTGTTTTTTCATCAAAGTAAGGCCACTCAGAAGAGTAGAATAAAGCAGAGCAGGAAGATTTTTGTAAACCATAAACAGTTCTAGCCTGAAGTCAGCAACTGAGGAGCAAATGTCTAAATGTTCAGGTCACTTTTTTAAATGTTTGTTAAAAATATAGTTACCTGAAAGTTCAACTTGTAATCCTATACTTCTATAAAGAAACAATTCTAAAAGACAATTATCTTGTTAGTCATTGACACAAGTCAAATTCTAGGTGGTCACTTTATTCTGAAGGTGTATTTCTTATATTGCACAGAAGCTGCTGTTTAGGTGGACAGAGCTAGATAAGCAACTCATTCAGACTGTGCAAAATGTCAAACAATGTTCTGGTAAACATGTCTGTTTTAAGCAGTAAACAACATGTTAAATTTCGGGCTTTGAAAAGCACAGGCAACAATAAAATGTATAAAAAATAAATAAAATTGCCACATGAGCCGAGGATTATTGGAGCTTATAAATAAATATGGCCAAAGCAGGATCCTATAAGCAACACAGTCAAATGTCCACACAGTTTTCATTTTCAAAAGGTTTTGATTTAAGTCATATTGTTGATTTGACCACTCTGCTGTTGTCTTTCCTGGGAAAAAAAAAAGAATGGAAATTTGCTATGTAAAGGCACACTGATCAATCCTTTCAATACTAGTGGGTAAGATTAATGGTTATTACTTTAAGTACCTTCTCTTGAAACATTAGCTATACTATACATGAATAACTTGTAAAATATTTCCTCACCTTCTCCTCCAATCCATTCAACAACTGCTCATCAGTCAGTGATACATCAAACAAAGCCATACAGTAGTTTCACATTTAGTCAGACCATCACAGTGGAGCTACAGGAACAGGGCATTCAAACAACTTCTTTAGGTCACATTCACAGTTTGCAGAGTGTAAGGCATCGAACACATGGCCATGTTTAACGGGATTAGTTGGGGTTATTGCACAACGACTTTGGGAAGGTCTGGGAGCGTGTGTGGCCCTCCAGCAGGGCTTGGCATCATCCCTTGAAGCTATGGCATGTGCCCTTTCAACTGATGAGGGGGGGGGGGTTAAAAAATAAGTTAGGGGTCACTGTCTAGCGAAAGAGCTGGTGAGGGTGAAGGCTGAAGGAACAGGTGTCTATAAGGTTGTGTGCTTAACAGTAGCTCTGTAAATAATGCAAATGAGAAACAGTGAGTGTCTGAAATACCCAGAGGGTGAACATGACAAGATGTTGGTGAGCTTAACAAGGTGCCACCAAACAGTCAACAGCAGCTAAGACACATCAGAGGTCTAAGAAAGAGTCCACATGGCCATCTACAGAAAATATACTCTGCAGACTGTCAAAGAATATGCTTCATGTATTCTGAAATTAGAATACCTTTCATTCTTGCTTTCTCTCTCTGCAGTTCTCATCTCCCCTCCTCGGCTGATCGTGTTTCTGATTTCAGCCTCACAAACTCCTTGGCCACATCATCGCTGGAGCGCTGGGAGAGGATCCGCATGGCGGTGAGGCCAGTGTCGTCCATGTGGATGCGCTGACCCAGGGGGCACCAGCAGGCACAGTTACCTTTCTCCATAATGTCTCTTAATTGTATCACAGCCAAGCCCACCACTCGGTCGGCGCGGCCAAAGCAGTAGTCTTTGACGCAGACTTGCAGCTCGTAGCACTCAAAACCATCCTGGTTTCCCAGAGCGCTATGTTCAGAGAACACAGGGGTTTGTACTTTCAGTTATTCAAGGTTAATAAACGTAAGGCTGCCCTACCCACTTATTTTCTTTCACAGCACATCCTTTAGGTTTGAGCAGCAGCAACACAGAACAGCCGCCCAATAAAAACCAGATTATTGGCTCTAGATTTACTTAAATGTATAAGAGACTAACAGTGAGCCACAATGGAAGCATTACAGATTAACCAGGATGGTAACACTGATAATGTCACAAATGTTTCACAAATGTGTTTTTTCTTTCTTAATGTATAAACAAATACAAAAGTAGGTACAACAGCTGCAGTACTTACAAGTGGAAGGTCTCATTGAACTTGGGAGACCAGCTGTTGTTCTTGGACTTGGTCTGGAATTTGCGTTTCTTATCGCTGAGGTGAGGACCGATCATGGTGATCTCCACAAAGGGCCGGAACATGCCGGATGTCTGCCATTTTAAATCACTGGCTCCCACAACTGAAGTAAGACGTGCAAACACATACACAGAGGTGATGGATCATGTAATAAGATAAGTAAATGTTGCTGACAATGCAAAATTTTCTCAAAACCTAAACCAACCTTTGACAGTAACTTTCCGCTCGCCACTCCCAGGATGAGTGTACAGCTCAATCTGGATAGACACCTCACCTATGGGCTTGTCCACACCTGAACCTAAATGGATGCACACCCAGACACATCAGTGAGCTTTCATTTGGCACAATAATTAAATGAAAAATACATTAAAAAAAAGAAATTTTACTTCACAATGCAATTAGTACGGATAAAAGATGGTTTGGAAAGCTGTGCTGAATTTTCCACTTTAAGGGCTCACAGGGACAAAATGTGCAAAGGAAGAGTGGGTACGGAAGGAGAGGAAGGCTGGCAGATGATTTCAATGAAACCTACCCCTGCTGGGCTGTATTTTTTCATTGGGAGTTAACCTAATACCCTTTCCATTGTTCACTGGCACAAAGGCAGCACAGGAGATAAAGAGAAGACAGCAATAACAGGTCAACAAATTCCAGCATCAAGAACATTTTAAATACACAAAATACAGGTGCAAATCTGGTAGAAAATATCCAGTGTGCCACTGGTCAGTTGGTGCCCTCTCCTGGTCTATTACAAGAAGAGCTTTATTCCTCTGCACTTAATGCAGTAGTCTGAACTACCTTGTGCGTGTTGGGTGGTCACAAAGGTCTTGATGAGTGTGTCTGTGGTCTGCGTGTAGAGGGACAGAGCGTGGCGTAGCGAGGACAGCTCAGGACTCTTCTCCAGGAACGCCTTCTTCAGCCCGTTCCCTCCTGCATGGAAGTATTGCTGTGAAGGAAACAACAAAAGACGATTTTGGAAGTGGGTGTTTCACTTGGTAAAGCAGTGTTCGTTGTCATATAAACACATTCATGCAGGAGCCAGAAACTAGTCAGGAAAATAAGGCTCGTGGCCTAGAGAATTTTTGCCGAGCTTTTCAGTGACGTTTATCATTATGATAATAAAAACTGTCAAGGTATCCATAAGATTCAGGTTGAAAACATCTAGAGTCATTCTTGAATTTTTACAGAATTATCTGGCTAATTTGCTTACTCATATAATTCCTTTATAAGAGGTGCTTTGTGAAGTTCAACCCTAATTTTATCCATTTTAACCTCTCCATAAATACTTGCTTACATAGTGTTTCAGAATACCTGTTTAATGAATGAATAGCTCATTTGACCCATCTGCCCTCCACCCTAATGAAACCATACCCACAGTATAAACTGACCTTGATAGTGTCCAGTGCCACATCCATGACAGCACACTGCCTGGGAGACAGGCTTTTAGCCTCCCCTGCCATGTGATCCTGTACAACCAAGATGACGAGATAGAATAGACACAGTTGCTCTCAGTAAGTCATTTTATTAGTCACTTCTTCAGTCTGGTAACACTGAGCTCCAGCAGAGCATTTAACATGGAGGACATTATGATACCTTAAGTTTGGAGAGCTGACCCAGTTCTTTGGCAGCTGAAAGGATATGTGCTCCCTGAAAAAAGAAAAAAAAAACTGAGCTGCTGCTTTGTTTTGCTTTTCTGCATTTAAAAGGCAAATCAATCTGTAGTATCAACAAATGCTGAAGCAAACAAGCATTAGACTTACAAAGGTATCGTTGCCCTGTGGCAGGACAATGGTCTTCTCCAGGCTACTCATTACGATCCTCCACAGTTCCTTGAGCACACGCTTTAATACAGTCTTCTCACATACAGTCGCAAACAGTGTAAGCCTGAAAACGCAAACAACAAATTAATTCACATGTTAATGAGATGCTTGGACCATAGAAAGTGGGTGTGTTAGAGTGTGTTAACCCCCAATTGGAGATGGTACTGTTGAAAAATAGCTAGTAAGATTTGTACCAAATAATTTCTGCCAGATGATTCAGTCTTTGTGTGACCTTAATTTGGTGTGTAAACGCACATTACATTGAAGAAAACTTGTTTAATAAACAGCGCTGTAGTTAGATTGTGAAAGGGAAGAACAACCTCATCCTCAGATATTAATTAATGCACTTACTTTCCATCCAGGAAATCCATTAGCGGCCGTAACATGTTGTCAGAGTCAGCCTCCACCTGGTTTTTGGTGTTATCATTGAGCGGCCCTTTGATCTGGTACAACAGAGATGCCATCTGTCGCATGCATTCATTGATATGGCTCTGAAAACTGGAAAGAAACAAAAAGATCAGTCATCATGAAAGCACATGAGGTCCCTAAATGAACTTTATTTGTGTGTGTGTGTGTGTGTGTATGTGTGTGTGTGTGTGTGCTCTACATCTGTACCTGTTTCCAAATGTACTGCTGAGCTCATCCAGCACATTGTTCAGCTTCACCTGCAGGTCATTTAATAAGTCACTGGCCTCAGTATCCATCTGCAGAAAGACAGGCAGAGAGAAGCCCAGGAGGGTTTTAGTCTGAATTTGAGGCCCACTTATTGCACATACAGCAGCAGAAAAGAACATTGCAGACATAAAAAAAAAAAAAAAAACTTTCTAAAAGCTTTCACAAAGTTGCAAAATGCAAAGTGTGTGCCAACCTTTTCTTCAAAAATGGAGAACATTTAAATCTTTAACAGGAGTTTCATTTTATATTTTCAGCTTTTGGTTAAAATATTCTAAAAATACACCTGAACCTCTTAAAGTTGCATTTCACTGCAAAAACCAGAAGCTAAAATGACTAGAAGTCGGGTTACATCATGCTATTACGAAAAAAGCACATCAGTCAAGTCTGTCTGTCAAGCTTCATATCTTGTCCTAATACGTCAAAGGGATGAAAACATGTATATCAGGTTGATTGGTGACTCTAAATTGCCCATAGGAGTGAGTGTGAGTGTGTGAGGTTGTTTGTCTCTATGTGGCCCTGTGATGGACTGGTGACCTGTCCAGGGTGGACCCCTGCCTTTCACCCAAAGAGAGCTGGGACAGGCTCCAGCAGATCCCTGTGACCCTGGTTAGGGATAAGGGGGTAGAGATGATGGATGGATGGATGAGAGTCAGACATTGTAATTCAGGCTTCATTCTCATAATTAAAATTCAAACATTCAAAGGGACCACAGTGGGAAAGAATGTATATAAAAGAAAGTATATATTTATCGCAATAGATGTGTGGTGAGTCTCACACGCACAGGATGAGGTAACAAACAGGAGCGATCTGTGATTTACATCCAGTAAACTTAACCCAGGTATACTGTGGTATCATCTGAATAAGCAGTGCCTGGAGGGGAGCTGTATGGATGAAGCCATGGTGTGGCTCATTAAGTCAATGATCCAGTGGCCTTTTGATTCATGGCCTGTGAGGGCACCATTAGTGAGGACAGAAGTTTCTGCTATACAGCACAAAGGGAAGGCTTGAGGGGAAGAAAAGGCAGCTAGAGATGGATTGTGCTGTGTTTGTAATGTATATGTTTTGTTTTGCCTGCAAGTATTTCTGTGTGCATGGGGATATTGATATAAATGTGTCTGTATGCCTTGTTTTCTTCAAAACCTTTTTCACCAACATTTGTAACATGGTACAACCCCAGTGAACTCTTTCTGCCCACTAGGAATGTATTTTTTATATTAAGTAGAAAACTACAGACAATGAATGGCCATTACACAAAGTACCGTGGCAGTATGTAACAACGGGAGCATCCATCTTTGTGTGGTAGGATTGATTGGAGATATTTTAAAAATACTGATTAAAAATGAAACTGTCCTATTCTGTTCACCCACTTAATGATCAGGCTAAAATAAAGGCTAGAAAATGTTCCAACACCAGGTTTCACTGTAAAAGACTTTTAAATTAAAAATTTCAAGAATACCAAAAATACTCTGCATTTTTAACAACATACCCACCTTCTCCTTGTCAGTCTATTGCAAACAAAAGAAATGAAAAAGAAAATAGTAATTAAATAAACGGTAAAACAGAAAATTCAGAAATAAGAGTTGGTTAAGGGAAAACGAGTGACCATTCAAGGAGAATTCCACTGAATGAAGGTGAAAGTTCGAGGTGGAAACCAGGTGACAATAACAACTAACAACTGCACACAAACTCCACTCCGACTGTGATGTTGCTGGGAGTAGGTAGGTAAACAACACACAAGTGACTTGGACTCCAAGCACAATGTGACAGGATCAAATCATTTCAGACTACAACAAACCTCAGCAACAGTTTTCTCCCATTCCTCCCCTACTTCCTCCTCATCCTCCTCACTCTCCTCAAACTAGCAGTGACAATGAAAAGATGACAATTAGTTTAGGTCTCCCTGCCACTCTTACCACAGCTACATTCAACAAGACTCTTTAAGCTCTTTGTAGTGAGCTCACTAGTGTTATTTCTAAAACCATATAAGCAATAAATTACTTTAAAAAGCAGTGAGATGAACACATGAGTATATGCAGTCATGTATCACAAAACATGTATGCATATACAGTGAACTTGCCTGCCATGCTGGCATTCTGTTGTTGTGCTAGAAGAGAAGGGAAAAACATGACTGGGACACCCTTCTTCCCAAAAAATATTTTTTTGTTGTCGATCATGGCATGCAGAGGCAAAACACAGTAACTGCATATTTGGTCAAATCTGAGTTACAACTTGATTTAGATTTATTGAGACCTGTTTTAAGAGATCTACACATATATAGTCACTGATTTCTGCTTTTGCAGTGCAGAATTTCTCTCTTACTGACATGGTATTACCTCAACTGGAAGAGACTGCTTGAGGAGGAAATTCTACAAACTTTGACTAAAAAAAAAAAAACTCGATAATTATAATGTAGAAAAACTCCAAAATATATACATACCACAGTGTTACCCAATCCTTCATCATTAAATCCCATTTTTTTGCTTTCTTTTGCCTTCTCTCTATTTTGAGAAGCAACACACTCTACACACATTTAACTAATCTGCTAAGATGTATATAGAATATATTGTTTGCAAACCATAAACCTCAACAATAAAGGGTCAGATCATCCAGGTTCAAGCATTCCAAGAGAAAAGAAAAGGTATGAACTCCAACTCAAATGTTGTTGCATGTGCAACTGGCAACAGAAGGAAAATTCCACCATGAATTGCTCTTACACTGCTGTTGATCATCAATCCATAGTGTTTCTGAGGGCATTTGTGTCACAGTGTTTTCAAAGATCTTGGCATACTATTGATAGAGTTGCATTATGTGATGGAGTGCAATGAAAGTAAGTACGACTTGCTCTTACACACAAAATGTGATTACTTGTCAATGCAGTGTACTCAGGTGCAGTGCAGCTAGTCTCTGGGGCCATTAATGTACTTGCAAAAATAAAGACTGAGACGCTCTTTGATATATCTGCTGTTTCTTTTTTAAGACATAATGATGGATGCCTAATTATCCATAAGCATAGCACTCAATAATATTGGGCCACAATGTGAATAATACACAAACTAATAGCAAAACATTACACCGGGTTTTACTGCCAGCTAGTTACATTCTACACTGCTACAATGAACAGGACCCACCGGAGCCTTTGCTTCCTCATCCTCAGTTATGACCTGCTGTCCAAACCAGAGGAAGAGGAAACTTATCAATATAGTGGAATACTATAAGTATTTAAAGATATAGGTTCACATGCACAAACGTGTGCCTGTTTTGGCCTTGATCCAGCTTTGATGGAGACCTACCTCATTCCTTCCTGCCTCTTCCTCCTCATCGTCTTCCAACAATTCATTTTGCTTTAATTGTAAAGCGACACAGTGGTTGAGACTTTAGCTGCAGTGATCAACAGCTACAGTATAGTCCTACAACCAATCAAACACCACTACAACTACTTCACCACAGCTACAATAAATGATAAAGCATTAAAGCATAGCAGGGGTTCAAGGGAGAGTGAGCTCAGAGCTGACAGAGAAGCTATTGACCGTTAACTGTAACTATAGTTAGGACACAAACACAGAGGACATAAATAATTTCTCTGTCTCAAAATTCACTAGTCTATTAGTGAGTGGACTAATTTCAGTGTTAGGCAGTACTAATCTACTTTAGCTGACAGCATCACATCAGACAGTGGAATAGCGTATAGACCTTTCTAAAAAACCTTGTGGAAATATAGCATAAAAGAATAGCAAATATAAATAGCATAATATATGCAGTACATTATATGCAATACAGAATAAAGTATTAAAGTAAGCATTCAAATCTGACACTACCACTCATCTACTTTACAAGGTCTCCCCACTACAACTGCTGGACATACCCGTGCTTCCTCTGTTGCAATCTGATACACAGGAAACACACAAATACAACTGAAGAATGTGAACATCTAGTTGTCTAGTCTGTTTTTCTCAGTGACATTAACAGTATCATACTTGACATTTTCCCCATTCATTATGACAACATGGGACATTAAATACATTTTCCTTCCTTCGCATCCACACATTAATTTTCCAACTTACCTGCTTGGCGCCCATTGACTCAAACATCTTCTCCAGCTGGATTCGTAACTGCTGCACATTATTCATCAGAACACAGGGCTACAAGAGGACACAGAAAGAGGAGATAAAGTATTTGTTTCACACACAAAATACACATATTAGTTATGATATAGTTAATTATTCATCTAAACATTACAAAGCAATTAAAGTGCAGTTAACCTTGTAATAATGGACCCATTGGTAGTGCTGTATTAATCATTTTGTATGGTCCACAGCAGAGAACAATCATACATTTTCAACATCATGGTTTTGATTTTAAAATGATCTAACATTAAACACAATTGACAACTTACAATCTTCTCCTTCTCAATGTATGATGGAAAATTCTTGGTCAGAATGGAACTGTACTGCAAAAGGACTTTAGCAATAGTCTGTAAAAATGAAGATGAACAGAGACATTAAAACATGGAACAAGGGATATAGTTATTCCAGACAGTTTAAAATCCAATTATTTATTTCCAATAAAACTATTCCAAGCATTTACAGAGTGGAATATATTACACCATAGGGGAGCATGTCTGAAATATAATCTTGAATGAATATTAGAAACATTCCCAGTTGTCAAATAATATATTCTCTGCCTTGCAGGAAAACAAATCCCAAAACATAAAAATCTGCAGTCCTTCTGTCCCCAAGGAGGAGGGTATTAAACCCAATTCAATATTTCTTTTTAATGAGAAAGTATCAAACGTCCTGCACAAAGACTTCTAGGCAATGCTGTAGCTGTCCTGTCTCCCTCATATGTGTTATCTGGCATTAGAATAAAATACATATAGTCAAAATGAGCACTGAGTTTTAGTCCCATATCCAGACCGGGTTTCATATAGTCTGTTACTCATCAAACACAGTAACAACATGAGAGCAGGTTTAATTTCATCATTCATTGTGCGTTACCTTGGAGAACCGGCGACTGTACTGAGCCATGACGTTAGGGTCAGGACATTCTAGTTTCTTAATGATCTCAAAGCTCTGGTTCAGCTGGGTGAAAATGTCCACCACAGAGCAGGAGAACAGAGCATGCTCAGATGTTTGTTGGAACTGGGATGACATAGGAGGCAAGTAGAAAAAAAACACACGCACACAAAAAAAACATAAACACGCCTTTGTTATTCACATTCATAATGCATGTATTTAAAATGTGTGTGGCTATAAAGGTGGGCTGGAGTCATTTTTATTTCAAGTGTCTACCAAAACAATACTATGTTGGCAGAAGTTACACTTCATCAAATGTCCTCTTAATTTGCTTACTCCATCTTTTTTGTCTCTCTCCAGTGCTCCATGCATGAACTCCATAGATACATCCTCATTTTCATCCAACCATTGCAGCACAAACTGTAGGAACCATCTACAAGGAAAATAAAGATTAGCAGTTTTAAGCATGTTAAAAAAATATATTTTTTTGAGTTTTATAAAGTTTTACTGGCATTGTATCTTAAACCAATTTTAATATTGCCATACCCATGACTGAACACATCACATGCACTTACGATGGGTAGTCAGGAACAACACCCTTAAAGTTTGGTAGCTCCTTGACATATTCATTGTAGAGCCACTTGACCTTAAAGTGCAGGTTCATGTAGTCGGTGCTCTTACAAAGTCTGTGCTTCTCATGCTCTGCAGATACAAAGACATGAAGAGTCTGTGACGTTTCTGATGACTTTGTGTCATCGAGGTGGAAAGGATCTTAACCCCCACTGACATCTTTGTTACTTGTCTTGCCCCCTCCTTCCAATAAATGAAGACCAGGCAAGACACACACATACTATAATAGGATTAATCAAAGCTTGAGAGTTAAGGGACAGTACAAGTCAGGGGATCATCGATCATCGATTACACAAGTTTAGATATAATTGTAAGCTCATATACAAGAACAATAACTGCAATGAGATCATGTAATAACAGTGAAGTATAACATGATATAAATACATGTAATCATGCACTTTGAATATACCCTTCTTTGCTTACTGAACACCTAATACCTAACATCATCTTAAGATAAATGGGCTCAAGTTACGTAAAAATGTTTGAAAGTAGAATAATATAATTCACCTCAAAACTAGGTAGTTCAACATGACCTACTAAAAACTATTACAACTACTCTCAAGGTGCACTGATAGAGCAAAATCTGCTAGGACTCGATGCATGTCTGACATGTTTTCCATCATTTTTTATGTTAATGCAAAATTAAAATGAAGAGGCAGCTACTTTCTTCTGCGAAAGATATATTTCACAGTTATAGTCTGTGTATAACATCTTGAGGATCAGGGTTGGCATTAAAGCTGTCTGCCACTGGGGACGGGAAGTGCTGTAGTGCAGCTGAGAAAAAAAGCTGTGGAAGAAGCTAAATAGAAACACCTTTCTCTTGAAGAGATCATTTTTTAAAATTTCTCTTTTATTTATACAGCAAAGCAAGATATCTGGAAAACAGGTACATGAAGACTTACCTTCCAGAGCATATTTCATGTCTTGGGCAAACAGCGTCCACATGACATCTGCTGACACCTTTCCTACATTCAGTTCTTGAGGAAACCTGGTGGAAAGAGTGATTATTTTTTACAAACCTATGAATAATTAAAATAAAAATGTGAATTCTACTAAATTATGAGACCAACAGGAAGAGGAAAAATATGCCAGCCTATCATGACTGACTTAGTTAGTTCAACTAGTTTAGTTGAACTAAATAATTAAACTCCTCTGACTCTCAGAGTCCAAGCCGTATATATGTTCCCACTGATTAAACAGATAAAGACAGAAGTTTTTTCCAATCACTAACTGGTTGAGCACAGGTGTGTAGGAGTTTCTGTCCTCTTCGATGATGGAGACGATAAGCATGATGAGCTTAGGCCAGAAGTCTAAGTTCTTAATACTTGGACCCTGTTCCTCTAAAGGAAGCTCTTCCTTGGTCTGGATTAGAAGAGAAAACAGTCAGTTAGCTTTATGTTTCTTATAGTGGACACAGAATCACAGTAATGCCTCGCAGTCAGGCTAGAGGAAGTTGTTTGTACAGCTAACTAGACACCACCACGGATATTCCCCCCCGTCTCAGTTTGCTTACACAGGTTCAAGCTGGTTTGTACAGTTGGATAATTATGTGACTCACTGTGTCCACAGGCTGGTACTGTCTGCTGTACAGCTCATGGCAGTTATTGAAGATGTAGTCGTATGTAGAGTTGAGACATGCCTTGACACAGTCCCTCACAACTTGGCTGGCTCTAGGCGGAGACTGTAATTCCTGGACCTGAACACCACATGGCAGTAGATAATATCAAAGCAGAAATTGGCATATTCCAGTCATAAACAAGATGAAAAAATGAATTCTCTTAATACTCAGGTGGGGACAACACATGAAACACTGTGAGCTACCTTCATCCTGAAGAAGGTGATGCTGGTGAGAAGGTCGACAGTGGATTTCAAGTCCTGTAGGCGATCCTTGCTGCTGGCAGGGAAGTTGTTCTAAAGACATGAAAAGTCATGGCTGTTATCATCTCAAACATTTTGTGTTTGCTGATATTTGTGACTTTGGTGAAGATCAAGTCACATGTTGTGACCAATTTATGCAGAAAACCACAAAACTGCAAACAGTGCCATTACGTTTTCTTGCAATTGCATAGGGCCAGTCTGTTTGTATAGGGCAAGTCAGACATATGAGAAAGAAAGTCACTGTGGATCTGACAAATATTTGACATCAACAGGTTTCTGCTTGTAAAAATTGATTAACATGACTTAAATTTATGAAAACAAGCTATAAATAAACATTATCAGCACTGCAGAAGCAGTATGGCAGTGTGCAGGCAACAATACATAACCTTTGAGAACACAAATTCATGGCAGTAATAGTTTTAAGTACAATCACAAACTTACCCTGTAAGTTGAAAGGTCAATGCGCAAGGAGTTGTGGAGCTGGTCTAACAGCTTAACAAAGCGCTCTTTCTGTATGGTGAAGAAAATTAAAAAATAAGGAAATATTTAGATGTGCAGTACTGTAAATGGAAGAGACAAGACATATAATACAGTAATACAAACCCCAAAATTGGAGGCAGCAAAGCGGTCGGAGGCGGACACATTGGTGGAGGCGGTTGTGTGGGCGTAGAAGGCATTGATATTGGCCAACAGGGTGCTCATCACTGCAGGAACCCCAGGGCACATGTACTTTGATGACAGACAGGCAAAATGCCTGTAAAAAAGCAGCACAAACAAAGCTTGGTAAAGATCTGTGCAGCAGAGTCTCTCTTCCTCCTTTTGTACCTGATCAAACTTAGAAAGCATTTTATTTTCATAGGGAAGGAGTGTGCAAAGTAATCTGGGTGTACAGAATGAATTAGCTGTGCCTTTATATGGTCAGCCAGTGTCCTCTCAAGGGTCTAATATTCACCTAATGATCCTTTTCAGGAATGGTCTTTTGATCTGACCATCAGAAAGCTTGCATGTTTAGACTAAAGAATGGCCCACTGTAGTGTGCTTTCTGTAAATGATGGGCCGAACTAACAGGCATCTGTATGAAGCATGACATTTCATGGACACAAATCAATCTTTTGCCCATTTAAAATTGATTTTCCTTCATTTTGAGGCCAGCAGGGAATGACAACAGTGCTGAGAAGCACTTTGGTATGAGAAGCAAAAGGCTAAAACAGAGGCCACAGAAGAGAAGGGATGAAGAGATGACAAACAAGAAAAGGAGTGATAGAAAGACAGTGTTTATGTCCATATGACATTTCAGACTCACGTCATGGCTTGGTAGATTGACTCAATCCCATATCGCATGGCAAACTCATCCACTACTTCCTGTGCCACATCATCAAAGTAGACTTTCCACCCATCGTCTCCTCGAGCCTCTGGAATTTTCACCACACCTTGGCCAAGCACATCGGTGGAATGGTGAAACAGGTTCTGTAATGGACAGAAATCTTAAGTGTTAATACCATCTGTGGGAAGGAACAGGGAAAACAAGAGAGAAAAATATGTCAAAGTGACAGTGGCTTATATAGATACAAACCAGTTGTCTACACGTCTGTTGAGGATAATGAAGGGTTAAAACCTTTGGGCAAACACAACTAATGTTTTCTGTAGAATCAGTTACCTCATGCAAACAGGTGTACTGCACATGATATGGAGCCACTTTCTCCTCTCCCTTGATCTCCACATTGATTTGGAGGCGAATGGCACCTGACACGGCCGACTTGTCTGTTCTCTTCTCTGTAATTTAACACGAATACAGTCATGCAGTTACACAGCCACATAAATGCTTACATCCGCAAATTATTGATTCATAACTCTAACCCAAATCTGTGACACAGAAGCACATGAAAGCAAGCCTGTTAACACAACTCTAATTACAGACCATAACAGTAACATGGCAGTTCTATTGTAGGGGGTCTGTTTTTCCAGTTTGAAGGCAGCACAGCGCCAACCATGCTAATAGAAGTCCTCCAGCGGATAGTGAGGGAGACAATGGCAGTGGGCTGTGTGGATCTGTGCCTGATCACTGAAGACACTTGAGCCAGAGTTTCTCTAAAGGTTGAGTGCTTGGTGGCTCACCCCTGTTATTTGCACTGACAGGCACATTATTAGGGGTAATTTGTACATGTCAGCAGAGTGGTCGATTTCCGACTGGAGTGCTGCTATTTGATAATCACACATCAGTAGGAGAAAGAGAGAGAGTGAGGAGGGCTAGGGAGAGGTGCTTTGAAGAAGATAGAGAGAATAAAATGCTGGTTAAAATGATTGGAGCATATTACATTGCTTATCATTCATTTAATTTCTAATTCCTGATGAACCTGCTAACTAAAGGAAAAGCTGATGATATTTAAATGCCATTATAAGAAGGATCTTAAACTGAGCATTTCATGTCTCCCAGTGAAAGAGAAACAACAGCAGATTTATAGACACATTCATATTCAGTGCCATGCTGTTCCAGTGTAAGACTTAACACTGATCAGCCACACCATCAAAATCATCTGCCTAATCTTGTCTAGGTCCTTCTGGTGTGACCAAAACAGCTCTGATCCTTTAAAAGACCTCTGCAAATGTTCTCTGGTATCTAACACTAAGACATTAGCTGCAGAGCCTTGGAGTCATGTTGTGAGGTGGAGCCTGCATGAATTGGACATGTTGTTCTAGCACATCCCATCTCTTAGCCAGGCACATGCCACAAAGGTCCTTGGCCTTCCATATAACATAAAGGAAAACAAAATGCATCAGACCTGCCCACCTTCTTCATTTTCCCCTTAAATAAATCATAAGGAGAGTTATTTATATTTTTGAGATCAAAGTCCTAACATATCTTCATACTAAAGGGAATACGTCTGGGGATTATCATGAAAAACATTTTTTTATTTTTTCCTGAAATAGGCACAACAATGGAAATCATTTAAAATTTCATAGAATAGGCTTGCCAGGAAAAGCCAGTGCTGTCATGCAGGTTTGGGGGTTGCACATTACCTGTGTTAAAAAACAAATAAAACAACTCCAGGCAAAACAGATGCAGGTAATGAGGTTCAAACAAGCCACTGACTGAAATGCCTGAAGATAGAACTCCAAACAGAAAATACAAATGCACAGATATGGTGAGACTGTACGACTCATGAGACATAGATCAGTCTTTCATTAAGACAAGAGCACTGCAAACAAATCCATTAACAGGACTATATAAATGAAAAAAAGGAAAAATAAGAAAAAAGAGAAAAAATAACAGACATAGCAGCTCTGTGCCTACCAAATCTGAATAACTGGGTTTGTAAATTTGTGTGTGAGTTACAATCATTTTATTAGGTGTTTAGCACCTAGAATACACAAATAAAACATGTTTTATGTCTCTCTTCATATCCTGTAAAGTCTATACATAGGACAAGACAGCATACTGACCCAGGTTGTACCAGACATCCATCTCTCCACTCAAGGTTCGAACTTCAATAATACTCTGGCCCAGGAAATCATCAGATTCCCTCTTCAGACGCTGCTTCACCCTTGACTTGATGTCATCATCCTCATCCCACACACGCACCTTGATTCGGTCTGAGGAATTGTGGCACTCACTAAAAAATGTATTAAACATAAAAGAATAAGAGTTCTGAGTTGTTGTTTTTTTTAACTTACTTGCCTTAACCTTAAAAAACTGAGTAATTAATCCTACTGATTTACTTTTTTACAGGATACAGGCACTGACACTATTAAACAACAAAATTTTCACATTTACACACATTTTATAACCAAAAATATGTGGAGACTTACAAGTGGAATTTCTCTTCCCAGACAGGATTGAGGTTGCCATAAATGGTCTTAGTTCTCTTCTTGGTCTTGCCCACCTGAACAGTGACATATGGATCACTTGATCCTGTCTTGTCCTTTGCTTGAAGTCCTTGGGCACAGACAACTAACACATTGTTGAGAAAAAACAAAAACACACATCATCACATAGAAGAATCACAAGTTGATACAGCTGATACTGAGGATGAAACTTGTGTCAATTAAATTTTTGTTTTGTTTTTTTGTCAGAGGGATACCTGTGATGGTGATCTTGGCTGACCACTTTGATGTCCCATCCAGAACACTCTGTTTGATAGTCTTCATCTGCTGTGCATGGATAGCTTTGCTGATGACAAACACTTCCCTGATAAGTTCGAAGATTTCTGGTTTGTTCCTTTCCCTGATCTTCATTCTGTCCTTCATGGCCATGATTATATTTTGAGTTCGGTCTTCAGCTCCATGCTTAGAGCTCTTTTCCGCAGCACCTATATGTTTAGCAAAAATGTATACAGATGCAAAATCAACTGAAAAGTAGTAGCAGTGGATACAAGTTGGTAAAGCTATCTGAAATCCACTGTATTCAACAAACTGTTCACGAACTTTAGTGTCTTTCTAGTCTACACCATTTGTGACAACCCATTTTAGATTACTCATGAGCACTTCCTGTAAAAGTTGTCTGGGCAGTACTCACGCTGGAGACAATCAGCATTCAGCAGTTCTTGGCACTTCTCATGGCATTTGACCCCACACTCGGAACAACGCATGCCTTGCCGTGCAATTCCCCACAGCAACCCCTCACACTCATAGCAGTATGTGGGTGTAGTGGCAGTCCACACTTCAAACTTATGTGGTGTAGTGCAGGATATAGGGTAGATGAGGGCCTGCAGTGTTTTCTTGTACACGTGATTTTTCTAAAGAAGGGGAGATTTTTCTCAGTGAAAAGACACTTGGATATCATAAGGGACTTTAGGAATTGCAATCTTTGTTGTGAAAATGATGATATTATCAATCCATAATCTGATGATGTAATCAATCTATAGCATAGAAACGTTATATTCACCAGTTCCTCATCCTTGATTGAGGACCGAGCAGCCATAGCAGATGCAATCCCTGCCTTCCTGGCTTGAATGAGGGACTAAACAGGTGACAAATGAAAGTTACTATTTATTAATCTCATAAACAACCCACAACCAACCACACCCCCAACATATTACTGTGACTATGATGGTCAAAATGGTTAAAAAGGTGACCAGAGTAGTTAAAAGGGTGGTGAGTAGGGTTAATTCTTTTCCCCTTAATGAATTCTTACCAGATTACCAGAAAACCTATGTGAGTATTATTAGTGACACACAACGAGTGAGGAGGAGTTTACTGAAAAGGAAAATGTTACACTAGTCAACAACATAAAACAATAACAGGACAAAGTTACTGTGTCAGTAGTGTATACTACCCATGTGTTTGTGTGATTGCAATGACTTAGCAGATAAAGAAAAATAAACCAAAAGGTGGAGAAGGATTTTTTTTGGATTATTTATTTTATTGATAATATCAAGTAGGAAGAAAAACTACCCATGACCAGAAGGATGCATGCAAATATGTTTGTTAGACAAGAGGTCTGCGATCAAAGAGATCGGCATGCTACAGTTATATATGTTTAAGGCAACTACTGTTTTATTTGTCCTACTTGATATTCTGTACTATTCTATTAACTTACCATAGCCTGACCAAGGAGAGTGAATGCATTCAAGAGAGTTGTGGGGGAATAGTTTTGGGTTTAAGAGAGGAGGAAGAAAAAAATTAGCAATCTGACTTCATATTTGTGTCCATTTGTTGATAACAATGTCATCCAAGCTCAAAGATAAAGTAATAGCTGCAACGTCTGTGGTGCTCTCACAGATATAAAGACACACACCCACAAAGAAAGAACACCACAAACAGGGTGCTATATGATACAGACTGTATTTATATCTATATAGACATGTAGCTGGAAGGAAAAACAGGTTAGTACTGACCACCTCGCTGACCAAGGGGATAGGCTTCTTTTTACGCAAGTCTGGCATGCTGTCAATCCCATACAGACCGGATCCACCACTATGCACAGACAAAAATAGTATAAAAGTGAATAAAGAAGACCATGATCATGTCACAAAAAACACATTAGTAATAACTCATTAAAAAAAATTTAAATAGTGTTTACAGGTGTTATCAATCTGTGACTTACCCTGGTTTGACCCAGGCCTGTCTAGCATTAGGTTCTTCATCTCGAACCTAAAAGGTTTCCAGTGTGAAAATTTAGGCTGACAGATTACCAAAACTAACACAATATAGTATCTTATGAGAAGACAGAAGTAATGGAAAGTTAAATTTGGTTGAGCATCACCTCTCTGTTGTTACAGAACATGCAAAGCCAAACAAAACTGATGATATTTTCAAAACACATTCTAAAATAAATGTTGCTGGACTCATCAAAGTGCACAAGATGTGTAATAGTGTACAACCCCCCAGAAAGCAATTGAAGCTGTTACTGTGGGACTACGAGAGACCACAAGTTCTTTTACTTCTTCCTGTAAGGTCCTTTATCAATACCTGTACATCTGTCCCAAATGACAGGAGTTGAGAGTAGGGATCCCTTTGGAGCTTGATGTCACAATATGAGTATTTGATTTAGTGTTAAGAATACATCTAGAGAAGACATAAACCAGCTGCACTACCATTAACAACCGAAAACAAACTAGGGAATCTTGCTTTATAGCTACAGCAGGAATCAAGACAATAATTAATATATTATTAAACAAAATACCTTAAGCAATGAGAAAAATGTCATGTGTTGAATGACAAAATGAAGGTTTAAATATATATTACATATTTACCCATTTTAGAATCTGGATTATTTGCATGTAGCGCATAATGATTTGGAGTGTACACAGACATTATTTACAGAGAATAAGCAAGACAGGTAATGGGGAAATTTTAACAATTATCCAACAGCAATCACATTCAACAGAAAAATTATAGCTTTAATATGGAGCAATTGATATATAAGTAACCTGGTTATCGTCTCTCCCAAACTCTGCAAAGGGGGAAAAAAAAAATCACAAGCATTAGAAACCCTTTGGAGTAGCTGGAGCAGCAAACTAACTTGAGCATATTTGTAAGTGATTTATAGAAAGGGAACATAATTAATGATTTAATGATGATTAATTACTGACAATTAAAGATCAAGAAGTATTTATAAATTATAATAATTCTATATTTATTTAGTTCTAATGCTACAGACATACATTTACTTAGATCATTCTCTAATTCAGGATTACTTAATTATTATTATTGCAATTGCATGTAATTAAAGAGAAATATTCTAAAAAAATACCTATGATGAACTCATCTTGAGACTGAGACCCTTGAGAGCCATGGGACCCCAGGGACCCCTGAGAAGACTTGGAGTGCCTATGACGGGATTGCCTCTTTTCCCTCAGAATGCGCTGGAAATTAGCAATGCGTTCTCTGTGACTGGGATCAGTAGGCTTCGTTTGGCCAACCTCATCCAGTATGTGGTTCTCCCTAATTGGACTTAACCACCCCTCATCTGTATTAAGAACTGGAACCAGTGGGCTTTCACCCTGTGTTGCTGGAGAAGGGTCTAGTGATTGGTCAAAGTTGGACAGCTGTTCATCAGTTGGACCTTCTTTATCACTTGAAATCTCTATAGAGTGATACTCAGTAGAAGTGCAGGAAGAGTGATTTGTTTCATGGGGGGATGCTTGAAGATGGCATGACAAGTTCTCAGAGGTCTCATCAGAAGCCATGAAGACCGAAGCCTCACTTTTCTCTTTTGGAGTGCCAGATTGAGTGTGACTCTCCATTAGACTAACTTCAGCCTCTGCAGTCTCTGTACTACTGTGCTCTTCTGTGGGTTCAATGCCTTGCCTAATAGGGGATGGAGATGCCTCAGAAGCACTATCATCTTTCACATCTTCAGGGTTGGACACTTCCAAAACTTTTAAAGCCCCTTTCAAAGCTGACCCAAAAGAGATCACAGCCTTGCCAAAATTTGTTGCATCGAAACCTACTTTGGGGGTATTGGGTGTGCCCTGAGAATTATTTTCAGAAACGTCTTCTGCTTCATCTCTGGAGATGCTGTGATCTGTCCACTCCTTGTCCAAACTCTCAGCAGACCCCAGATCAAGAGTGTCACCAGATGATGGACAATCATCACAGGGTGAATGTGGCTCCATGTAGCTATCCTCACAGTCTGTCAACAACACTGTGGAGCAACTCAGGCTCCTGGAGGGCCCACTGTCCAGTTCATTGGCACAGACATCCATGGTGTGATAACCTGAACTACGGGAGTATGGGCAGTTTGCAGCACAGTCACATTCCAGGTTTTCTTCATCAGTTTGTTTAGTGGGGGGACTCCAATCCACCATGCTGCAAGAACTGGAAGGAGAGTTGTAATGGAGTCCAAACAGCAGTGAGAGATGCTCAGAGCTATTGTGTAAAGAATGACCCGGTGTGCTGCTTTGCGTCTCCTCTGTGGCATACCTATCCCACACATCTGGACAGTTCTCTAATTCTTCTCCACCATTTGCACAAGAGCACATGTCCTCCTCACTCCAACCTTCTTCTCTGCTTATACTGTGCTTCATATGAACAGAAGGCCACCTGTTATACTCTGTGTCACCAGAAAGAAAGCCTGTTTCTGGACAGTTGGAACTGTGACAAGATGACAACGAACTGTTGCTTTGGTAGTCTTGGCCACAATGAAGCTCCAGGTAGCAGAGGTCAGTGTTTGTAGTATGTAACATCTGCATGCTTGAATTCTGCTCTTGGTTCTCTCGGTCTGTTTGCTGGTCTGACTGAAGAGCGACTCCCTCATCATGCCACTGATGGGTTGATCTGTTAGATGGTACACATCTTGAATCTTTTCCACAATCTCTGAAATTCAACAATGGACTGGTGTCTCTCCCATGCACAGATGTGATGGCGTTTTGTCTACCCAGGCTTCGTTGCCGTTTTGGGGGTGTTTGAGAACCAGGCCTATGGTGAGGTGCAGCTGAAGCTTCAGAGTACAGCTCACCTATTTCACTAAGCACTGCATCAACACAAGAGGACACTTCATCCACTGAGCCTCTTACAGACGTTAGATACTGCCTCAAGTCAGAAATTTCCTCCTGAATTTTGTTGATGCCTTTCAGCTCTTTCAGGATATGTTCCACTATGTTACTAGAGCTTTGTTCTGCATCTTCATCCTCCACCTTCTTCTTCTCTCCTTCATCGTTGGTCCTTTCAGTGATACTGTGCATAACATCCTCCAGAACCCCAATGCCATCCTGGCAATCAGAACTGCTGTTTTCCCCAGATGTTGTGAGGTCAGCTTTGCTGCTAGCAGCATCTAATGATGACAGATCATGAACAGAGGTATCCTCTGGCCCCTGTAGGCATTTCTGTAATGTTCTGCACAAGCCTTGCCCCACTTTGGGGCTGTGTGATCTCTTCTGCTGGTCTCCCCTCTTGGATGAGAGGGAATGTAGCTCTGAATTGTATGGTTCATCCTGTCCACTGAGGTGTCCTCTGGGGAACATCCCTGAGAAGTGGAACTTTTGTTCAGCTGCTCCTACTCATGGATAAACCACTGCCTAAGTAGCTATCCTTAGGGTTACGTATGTATAAGACAGTATCCTCAGCTTCAAATGCCTGAATGCCTGCACCATGGCAAGAGAAAACTGTAGAATAAGTTATTTTGGTTACCAATCAGCAAATATACCACACACTGATCTGTCTTTGTCATGAAAAGCAACCAAAATTAAACATTAAACCATCACAAAGTGTAGAAATCTCATCTAATCTTTCCTCCTCATGTACATGGCTTTATCTTTTATCAAAAATTAAGGCACTAGACAGTAAGAAAAATGGCGTTTATTCAGAACTAAAAGCGAGAACTGTCTTTGATCAACTGTCAAATTAGTTCACATTTAATTAAAGGAAGTAGTAAACACTAATAAATTTTGACTTATTCTTCTTTAAATGTATTTAAATTCTATTTTTATGAAGGTCCAGAAAGCTTCTTTTATTCAACAAAATATTGCTATAATAGCAGTGCAAGAAAACAGTGAGTTTAGAATACTTCAGCACCCACTAAATCCTATACTTCTATCTGAGGTTACTAAAAAAGTACACTTCTCTGCAACATGCAGAAGTGTGAGAGTGTTGTTTTAACTGACCTTCTCTGAGTGGCAACTTGCAGAATTAACACCATGCTGTTGCTAAGATTTCTGTAATTAGGATTCTTTGGAAAGACAGCACAGTAATTAGATGACAGGTCAATTCTGTCCTCTAAGGCCATGTCATTCTTTCACACCCATACCAGCTGCACAACTTGATAGCTCTGACCCATTGCCTACAGTGTACACATTATTAAATACTTCAAAAATGCAAAAGAAACTCTGATCACATTACTGCATCCAAAATATGTAGCCTGAATATTTGTCAGTGATTACTGCATGTCAACCACAGAAATTCTAATTACAGTGTTTACAATACCGAAAGAGAAGTTAAATTGATAGTTATACTGATGTCCCTATTGCCACCTTCATTTGGTCATAGCATATAAAAGACAAAGCTCATTTTTATCCACTAAAAAGCATGTAGATAATTACATTATGAATCCAGAAAATTATATTATTGTACAAACAACAGCTCCTGCTGACTGCCACTAAAGCTCAAAGACAGGTAAGAGAATAATACTGCTTAAAACTCAACCTGAATAAAGACCTTAAACTGTCTTGACACAGTAAGATTTATTTGTACTAGATAATATAAACGTATTTTGGAATTTGGAGTGTGCAGCACTAATTTTATCAACTACATGAAGTAGCAAATGCTTCTCACTTGTTTCCTTGCTGTAACTCTCCATCAAATTAGGGGTTTCAGCTTTAGCTTTGGAAGGTCTCCTAAAAATGTTTCCTTTAATTACAGCCTTAAACAAGCCAAATGTTGATTTTTTCCATTCTTTGAATGAACAAACTGACTACAATTATTTTGTAAATTTATTTATGACAAAAATGTTTTTTTAACAATGTGCCTTAAGTAAGTTATTCCTAAGACTACTAATTATATTAACCCATTCTTGCCCTGGAGGTCTCTAATAAACACTTTAAGCAATGAAGGTGTGCGTTAGCCTGATAAGAGTTTTGTAAGAAAAAAAATGATAACTAAGCATATAAGAATAGAAGTTCCCTCCTCATTACTGAATTTGAAACAAAGTTGTCAGCTAAACCGAATCAGCCTATACAAAATTAGCAGTGAATATTTTACTTACAAATCAAATATAAGTTTTAATCTTTTTAATCTTATTTAATCCTCTAAAAGTTCATATGAACAGTAATTTCTGCCTTACATACATTTTTCGTTAAAACATTACATACCAAATAATCCTGAAAAGCCAATTTAGCGACAGTTTTGATGGGGCACTGTTCCTTTCACACGTGCAGTCTAATTCAAAGTCAGGCCCATTTTCCTGGTCAGTCATAGTAATCAATAGTAATTTTCTGTCATTTTTAAATGGTCTGCGGCCTGGATAAAAAAAACAAAGACAGTTTCCCTGTATTTGAAATGTTTAGCTTGACTTTTCATTAAAGAATAACATTTATTATTGGAATGTAGATCAACTGAGTGCTGAAACAAGCTGACGTTCAGTATTGCATGTGCAGTTACTAAGATGTATTCAATGGCCACAGACCGAACAAGTTTCATTTACAATATTAACATTACCAAGTATTACTGTAACTGTACAAACTAGACTAAGTGCATATAACAACAGATATATTTATTAGAATGTATTGTATCAACATGCAAAATGTAATCCTTACCTTATAGGAAAAATATAATCAAGAAAACCCTCTAGATATCATCTTGCAAGATTGAATAAATCCACACACATGATCAGTAACAACTCCCCTATCCTTCTTCAAAATGTATATGTAGATTTACTATAAAATGCCTTGTTTTGTCTCAATAAAACCAACAGATCTTCTTTAACTAGCAGAGATGCAGAAGTGCTAAATCCCTCATTTCTACCACTGGAATGGCAATGGTAAACCACGATCACACAGCAGTTTACCCTCGGTTAAGTAGCCAACACTACTTCCCTCCCACCCTCATGCATGCTTTCTCTGCTCTCTCTCCCTCTGTCCTCTGCCAATGTATTTCAGCACAAAGCTAATCTGAAGCTGTAAGACTGCCAGCTCTCGGTCTCATTCACTCTTTTTTTCTTATATGTCCTATAATGAATGCCACTTCCAGAGCTTTCATCTTGCTATCCATCCACTACTCATGTCATCAGTCAGCCATCATTTGCAGTGCATGCTCTTCCACAACCAGTTCATGCAAACCAATAATTATAATGGAGGCAAGGGTTAGCTGAGCTGATCCATTACTGCTGCGCCCTCAAAAGGCTTAAGCATGATAATGAACCCCAGTTGGGACAGAGATTTGGGTGTTTTCACAGACTGGACAAACTGTCCAGAAACAGTATTTGAGAGTGGATCAATATGAGGAAAAAAGACAGATATGGTGCAAAAGAGAAAGATTATGACTACCTAGGTGCAATTAAAATATCATGTTGGCAGGATATGGACAGCATGCATGAGTGGGGAAAACCAAATCAATACACTCACTCTTAACCTGAAAGTGTTTGTTGTTGATGTGTGTTTTTAGCAAAACACTGAATCCCCAGGAGGTTGTTGCTGCCCAGATATCTATCTGTGTAATTCACAGTCCACAGGAGTTAATGTTTGTAACCACAAAAGTGCAGAGGAGCATAGATTTAGTTGCAAATATTAAGTATCAAAGAAAGTGCAATTACAAAACGGTTATAAAAAGTTTGATGCATTTTCTTAAACAATCAGAGAGGTTCAGCTCAACCACTTTGAATGATCTGTTTATAAATGTATGTGTATGCAATTCTTTGGGTATCTGTTGTGGAGCAAGGAAGAAGAGGGACAGAAAATCCTGGTGTAGGATGTATGGACAGTGCTTACCTCCCGGAGCTGAACCCTGATTTTGTTGATGACCTTCAACCAACGAACTCTGGCTGGCGAAAAGGGTAATGGTGGCCCATCATCATGAAACCTAGTTTACAAGGTTTTAGTGTAAAGCAGCAGAACAACCTGGAGACAGTCTCACAGTTCTCACTAATCTTTATTATAGCAAATACAAAAGTGAAATGAATTCTGAACAGAAATAGTACCTTTGGCGATAAGAGGACCCCCTCTCTGTTAGAATGTCACGTTTCAGGCCTCGTTCTACTTCTGAGGACAGCCTATGTATGTCCTTCTCACTGACCGTAGAGTGTCCAATGGTAGGAAGATGTCCGTTTGCATGTGGCTGCCCATTAGTTGAAGGGTGAAAGCCAGTGCTGTGGTAGGAGTGGAAGGACTCCTCCAGCTCTGACACTCCAGTGCTCTCCTGACCAGTCTCACTAAGTTGGGAGCTGGTCTGGCTTAGATTTCCTGATGACCCAAAGCGACTACTTTCCACCGGACTACAATGGTGAGAAAGGAGTGAGGAAAACATTTACTGTAAGAATACTTTTGTTTTGAAATCAGAACTGCAGGGAAAATAAATATTTATATGTATCATATATTTTTGTATTTTTCTTCTAGTGTGACAAGTGTGGATTATTATATAAAACTAATTTTAACCTCTCATGTTAGAAACAGTATCAACAACTTTCATATTGTTGAAAAGATAAATACGATCAACAGGTTTTTTGGATAGTAATAAACCCTGCCTATCTAACAAGAATTGTGTACTAACTATTTAGCAAAAGTCCACTTAAATATTCTCTCCAGGGGTTTGACACATCATGCCAAAAAGTACCCAACTTCGCAGTTTGGCTGCTGCATGTTGGAAAATAATAAGAACATTAAAAATGTGTCAATATGTTGGCATGTACATTATACAATGCATTTGCTTAGAGTATGCTCAATTTTGTGGTGTGAAGAATAAAATGCCCTATAAGTGCTAGTCCTTATAAAAAGACACACAGAATTGTATCTGCATATTATTATTGTCAATACTTTTCTATTCACAAGACAGAACACACATAAATGGTGTATGATGGTTAGTGTCTCATAAAGGCAGGGATTAAAGTACAGCCTGATGTGAACAATAAAATATGCAGATCTATGATCTGTGGTTTTCTTTTTTTACCTTTTGTAAAGTGCCATACATAACTCATTTCATTATTAGGATCAAGGTGCAAATATTTGGTCAAATAGCAATTGTTTTAAATATGTTCTTTGTCAAAGAAAATAATTTTCACCATATATAAAACAATACACAACACAAATCAGAATTCCAGTTTCAAAATTTACATCAATTACTGTTTATATTTGATACATAAATGCACGCCTTCACCAAATGCAAAGGAAAATAAATGTATCAAACAACCACCACCACATTTGCATTAGCTCAAATTTTAATCTTACTCATTTGAAAGGGCAGAACTACAATGACTACAGTCAAAATGGACATCCTTTAAGTATAGAAGGTCAGGTATCCACTCTCTTAAAAAATGATCATTATTTTTTGTGAATTGTCCATCATTGCATATTGTAAATATGGAAATTTTGTTTTGGAATTCTGTTATGAAATGGTGTGCAAATGATCTAGATGTTAGCCAGAAGGCATACCTATGAAACAATACAGACACACACACATAAACCATAAATATTGAACTATTCTAGTGAGGATGGATCGCAGAGCTGGACAGAGAATGCATTTTGTTTTGTTTTTTTTTTTTGAAAATGTCAATGCATCATGAACAGTGAGGGGAAACACATGTTTTTATGCTTTTACTAGCCTTTTTGCATTCAACAGATCCATCTTGGACTGGTTGTCCAGCTGCACTTCAGAGGCAGAACCTGCAGAGGGGTATGTATCTACAAGCATTTCCTTTTCCTTTGGGCTCAGGGATGCTGAAGGATCTACTTCAGGAGTGGAGATGCAAATCTGAAGGTTTGCTATATCATCTGTAGAACCTACCAATTTAGGTTTTGGGGTATCATCAGGTGGTGCAACTTTTGGTACAGTAGGTGTTACAACACATGTTGCCACATGTTTAGTTTTGGGTTGAGATGTTACAACTGGGACAGACTGTGGTTTGGATGGCTCTGCCTGCCAGGGAAAACTTAACTTTGATCCAAATAATGAGGTCGTGGGTTGCTCTTGCTTTCCAGCAGCAGTTTTGTTGTCTTGAAACAGGCCTTCAGAAAGGGTTTTTAATCCTGAAAACAAACCACTGCCTGCATCTGTTTGAGGTACTGATGGTACTGTTGGTGAAAATAAGGATCCAAGAGACTTTCCTGCATCACTTTGTGCCGATATAAACCCAAACACAGACTTGGCTTGTGGTGACTCTACATTATTGGGCAACTGATTAACTGGAGGAGCTATATGAGTATTTGCATCTTGATGATCAGGTGGTATTGATTTGTCACTTTCTTTACTCTCAGGGTCTCCTTTAATTATCATAGGGTCCTCATGTATCACCTCTTCTTCAGCAGCTGACTTTTCTTTTACAGTGTCATCTTCCTGCTGTGTAAGGTCACATGCAATGCTTATTGAAGTACTAGTAACAGCAGCTGTTTCTGCACAAGCTGCCTCAGATAGCATAACTCCATTGCTTGTTACACTGCACAATTTAATGTGATCAATATCTGATTTGGTTGAGTCTACGATTTCATTTGTATTAGTGGCAGTGCCAGATGGAGCTATTTTTGATGGCACACTTTCATTCTTTATCTGTGGCTTTGGAGTAGTTCCAGGTGTTGATTTGGGCTCAGCTGACATTGGTTCAGATGTCTTCGGTGTTTGTCCCATAACCCCAAATAATGATCCACCTAAACCACCAAGTACTGATGTTCCAGTCTGTGATCCTGCAGTCTGAGCAGTGACTCCTCCAAACATTCCTCCAAGTAAAGAGCCACCAGGCTGTGCTGTTGCTGCAGATCCTCCAAACATCCCACCTAGTATCGATCCAGCAGTCTGGGGACCTGCAGACTTGGCAGTGGATCCTCCTCCAAATATTCCACCTAATATCGAGCCTCCACTGGGGGAAGCAGTGGTTTGAGGACCAGACTGAGGAGCTGACCCTTTAAATAAACCTCCTAATAATGACCCCCCGGTTTGGGGAGTTACTGTCGGGGTGCTGGACCCCAAAATATCTCCCAATAGTGATGCTCCAGTCTGACCAGCAGCTGCTTGTGGTGTAGAGATTTTCTGCTGTTGCTGAGGGCTTTCAGTAAGAGATGATGCTGACTTAAAAAGTGAAGACATAAAGCCTGTAACTGTTTCTGCTGATGAGTCACCAACAGATTTCTCTGACTGTGGAGAGTTCTGTTGTCCCTGGACCACAGGACTTGAATGAGTGGGTTGTGTTTCCTCTTTGACTTTGGGTGACATTGTATCTTGACTTGAATGACCACCCAAAAGCTCTGGCTGTTTAACTGCCGCACAGATTTCAGATTGTTTAGTTTGAACATTATCAGCTAATGCAGTTGGCTTGCAATTAACTTCTTCCCTTACATCGCCATCTGTTTTTGACAAGCCTGTCTGAAGACCCTGAACTGTACTGTCAAGTTGCTGAGGTGTTTCTGTCTGCTCTTTGCTTTTAGTATCAGTATTAAAAACAGAAGGATCAGGAACAGTTGCAGCAGTTTTATTGTCATCAGTGGGTTTCTGTAAAATAGTTACACCTGAGGTAGTTTTGGTAAGAGCTGTAGTTGTCTTGTCATCATTAGATGCTGGTGTACCTGTGGGTGTTGTAGGTGGACCAGATCCTCCAAACATAGAAAGTAAACTTTTACCAGGCATCTCATTAGGAGCAGTTGCTCCAGGGAAAATGCCACCCAGAAATGATGCACCAGTCTGTACAGTAGCTCTTTGAGAAGATGACCCACCCAAAATACTTCCCAGTATAGAGCTACTATTTTGAGGCGTTGAGGTCTGGGTGGCAGTCCCTCCTAATATTCCACCAAAGGGCCGAGAAGTCTGAGGTTCTTGAGATGCTGATCCTCCAAAAATTCCACCTAAAATAGACCCTCCAGTATGAGATCCAGCAGCTTGGGGAGAAGAACTACCAAATAAGCTTCCTAGTAAGGATGTGCCTCCCTGAGGTACTGCTGCCTGAGGAGCAGAGTCTTCAGTCTTGTTTGGACTAACTTGAGGTACAGCCTGAGGTGCCGAACCTCCTATTAAACCACAGGGTAATGATCCATCTATTTGAGAAGTTGGTGTTTGCTGTGAAGGGCCTCCCAACACTGAGGAATCCTGGGGGCCTGATGATCCAGATGCAGACCCTGTAGATAAATGGCCTGACTGGCAAACACTAGGCTCAGTGCTGGTTCCAGAAATTAATCCTGGACCATCTGAAGTTTCACCTTGGGAGGATGGAGTCTGTGGGCCTGATCCACTGATCACAGACAAAAGGCCAGAAGGTGACTGTTTAGGGAGAGAACAATGTAGGGGAACATTTTCTGTACTTGTTTTGTTTTGCACAGTGACACATTTAGAATTTGTTTTCATGCATACACTATAACTGCTGTCTGAGAGTTCACTTGATATTTCACTAGAAGTTGCTGCTGCCAGGACATGGCTACTGGAAACAGATGACATCTGTGAAGAAGCATGTTGTACATGAGTAGCTGGTTGCTCTTTGGTAGCAGTAACAATATCAGATGATAAATTTGAAGTCTGTTGTGGAGATGAAATAGCATCATTAAAAACAGAGAGCATACTCTTCACAGGGTCTTTGGGAACTGCGGTCCCTGCTGTGGAATACATATTTGAACTTTTGCCAGCTTGTGGTGTTTGAGGAGTACTGGGACTACTAAACATGGAGAACAAAGGTTTTCTTGGACTTTCATTAGTATTTGACAAGCCCCCCAGTATTCCACCAAGTACAGAGGAAGCTGGCTGACCTTGTGCTTGAGGTGGTACTTGTGGTTTAGGTTGTTTGTGATGTTCTCCTTCTTGAGTTTGTGACTGAGTTACTCTTGACTGAGGTGAGCTTGTTGTTGGCTGAGATTGTGCAGGAGTGGGATTACTAAACATTGACAACAGTCCCTTCATGGGGCTTTCAGATGAACTTGATGACCCAGGCAGAATTCCCCCTAGAAGAGATCCTGTTTGGGCTTGAGACTGTTGGGTTTTGGGAGCACCAAACATGGAAAGGAATCCTGTAGATGCGGGGTCTTTTGGAAGAGCAGTTCCCTGATTTGGTGCCTCAGTAGCAGGCTTGGATTGAGGAGGTGGCTGAGGAGAACTTGATCCTCCAAACATTGATAATAAACTCTTACCAAGTGATTCCTGTTGAGGAGGTTGTGGAGCTGTACTTGGTGCATGTGCTTGAGGCAAGGGACCAGTTTTAGGGTCAGCATGCTGATGACTGGGCCCACTAAACACTGATAATATACTTTTACCAAGTGACTCTTCTTGTGGAGCTGTAGCTGTTGCAGGTTTTTGAGGTGTGGGTCCAGATTGTGAAGCTATTGTTGACCCTGCTAGCATTTCTCCAATTGAAAATCCAGACAGTCCAGTAGATGGTTTAGTTCCACCTTCCTGTTTCATCTGTTCTGTAGATGGCATAGTGGAAGAATTGGGAGAAAGTACTTGAGATACAATTTTGTTTGGGGACTGGCTCTGCATGGGCTGAGAGCTACCACTGTGGTCCATTGTTTGTTGTCTCTGTATACCTTTTGGTCTAGCTGCTGATGTCAGTGAACTCTCTGTAACACTAGTTTTCATTTGTGGTTTTTGTGGTGGAGGGGGTTCGGTATTAAAGAGGGTACTAATTGATCCAAACAGATTTGACACTCCTGTAGCCTCTGTAATTTTAGAAGTACTGCCTTGTAAAGTAGTGCTGCCAGTTCTGCTCTGCTGACTGGAAGATGTTTGAGACAATTTCTGGGCATCTGGCTTGGTTTCCTCCATTCCTACTGCAGATTTCAGAAAGCTCATAAAGCCTGCCTGTGGTTGTTCAGATGGTTTCTCCACTGGTATATCCAGTGACTTATCAACTGCAGAATGTACAAGTGGCACAGGTTTAGAAATCTGTTCTTTTGATCCTGATTGTACTGTGACATGGGGCTGTGTTGGTGTAGCTGCTTGTTGTACCATAGTAGTCTGACGTGAAAGTCTAGGTTTCAATGAAGTTGTATGTGATTGTGTTGTGGTGTGAGTCACTTCAGCAGTTGCTGGTATTACGGGCAAAATTCTTCCCTGTGTGGTAGCTGGCTTGTGCATCTGTTGTTTAACACTCTCCGGCTGAGTGGCAACTGGAGTTGATTCTTCTTTGATGATCTTTGATTTCAGACTTTGGAAACCTGATGAAAGAATGTTCATAGAATGTCTCTCAGGAGTTTGATCACAGGAGAGGTTACTAGATTTATCAAAATTCACCTGTGATGGTTTGCCTACAACAGAGGATATCATGGATGAAACCCTATTGACCTGACGATTAGGTTGTTCTGCTCCTGGAGACACTCTTTTCCTCCATTCTTCCTCTGATACATCATCTACATGTTTCACTGTAACACCAGTGGACAAACGCCGCCTTTGGCTAGGTTGGTAACAGCTGTAAAATAGATGCTCATTGGAATCTGCAGTTGGAGTCAAGTTCAGGGAAACTGCAACCTTTTGAGCAAGAAGTGTCTTCATTTGCTGGTTGTTCCAATAAGGGCCAGTACGGTCTTTATTATGACAAGAAAGGTCAATAACATCTTTGCACTGGTCTTCATAGACATAACTGGGCTCTCTTGGATCCATTCTGACTTTGTTTAATGTGTATGATGTGAAATCTATACTTTGTTGCCCTTGTGACAGAAACGAATTTTCAAACAGTTCAGAGAATTGCTCCAGATTTAAATTCATTATCTGATTACCTTTTCTATAGGCAGCAGACAAATCTAGTGGGGCATTGAGAAGCTGAGAATCACTGTGTTCTTGACCAGGTAGCCAAAGAAGCTCATCCTCATTAT
This sequence comes from Mastacembelus armatus, assembly GCF_900324485.2. NCBI lineage: Eukaryota > Metazoa > Chordata > Actinopteri > Synbranchiformes > Mastacembelidae > Mastacembelus > Mastacembelus armatus. The sequence goes on along the minus strand of NC_046644.1, from coordinate 7,633,236 downwards.
ATAGTGGAATTTTAAAGCCACAGACTAAAACCATTTCATTGTGTAGCCAAGCACTGGGAAAAGTATCCAATTCCTGCGCATTTCCCCAAGCCTCGCCTTCAGGGGCACATGCATAGACATATTCACCTGCTGCATCTGTAAGCAGAGCATAGATATACTCATGATCTGTGTAAACAAAGTAGCCACAGTCACCATCATCTGCTGCCCACCACATTCCTTGCTCCATAAGTGCCAGCCACTGCTGATACCATTCAGTGTCTTCAAGGTACAGGGAGTCTTCCGTTTCAACATTACCATCTGAAGCACAATGTGAATTCATTGGTAGGTTCAAATTAAACTGACTCTTATGGATCATGCCATCAGTATGATAATTTTGTAGGACTGCATTATTTATTCCATATTGCCAGTTAGGTGAGTAAGACAAACTTGGTGCAGTCTCCTCATAATAGCCTTCATGAAACGAAACACCATTCAAGCTGTAAGTGCTACCATCGCTAAATAAGTACTCACACTTCGCATTGCTCTGTTTAGTAGTTAAGTTCAATGCACCCTCATCATTAGCTGAATATTCTGTCTTTCTTAGATCTTCATAACTGTTCCATAATTTCCTATTGAGGCATGAATTATCATATCTTTGTCCCTCAATGTGATATGGTCCAATTTGATCTGAGTGACAAACCGTATCTTGCCATGGTGCAGGGAGGTTCAATAACTGATTGATATTTGCAGTGCTACAGGGAAGAGTGGTACAGCTCTGGCTATATCTTTGGTCATTCTCTTGAACCCTCAGTGAATCATTCTGAAACTGCTGCCAGAGAGCACTTTCACGGATCCACTGGTTTTCTTCATAAAAGGGACTTTTCTCATATGGGGATAACTGGCCACAGTACAGACTTTGGCCTTCAGCTCCACACAAGGAGGGTGAGCTTCCTCCAACATATGGCTTCATGGTCATACCTGAAGAAGTTTTATGGCTTTGTAAAATGGAATGAATATTTCCTGTACTATATGCCATTGGGTGAACTGACTGAATTGAGCCAGAATAATACAAATGAGATAAATTATCTGTGCTAATTGAGGAGTATGCAGCTTGACTCTGAAGAGATCTTGCAAAAGTACTTGATGTTCTTAAGTCTAAACTCTCAATGTCTATTGAAACAGGTGCACTGATTAAAGCATGTCTGCTCTGTGCTGCATTAAATGAATCTGGAAGCATACTTGGACAGCTGTCCTTTCCTAAGTATGTGCTTGCATTTTTTAATATGTGTGAATTTATCGTTGTGGATTTATTTGAAGAGGTCTGTTGTTCTGTAATGTTAGCTGATGTTTCAACTTGTTTATGACTACATGGCTCTTCAGTTACATTTTTGCTAAACAGTCCAGCTAAAAACCTTTGCTGAGAAGTTTGTGGAACCCTTTTCTCCTTCTCCAGATGTTCTTGTGATAATTGCTGGGTTGCATCTGTGCATGACTGTGGTTGCAGTGAGGTCTTCATTGTGACTGTACAATTATTATCGTTCTGATTAAGTGTCTGGCATGTTGTGTCAATGTTTTCAGATGATTTTGTTAATTTGTTAAACAACCCTGAAAACACTCCAGATTGATTTACTGACTCCTTCTGTTGTTGTGGCTCATGGATAATTTCAGGCTGCTGTTGTTGAGCCTTATTTTCTAAGGAGGATTTGAACAATCCAGAAAGTAAACCACTTGACTGAGATGTTTTTTGTGTTGAGCCATTTTGTGATTGGTTTTTGTCAGAATTGTGGCTGAGCCTGCTTGAACTAATTCCATGCTGTTGTGCTAATGGGTGCTGCTGTGTGCTTATGTTGTCTGCTGAAGCAAATTTAAAAAGACCAGATAAAAGACCGCCTTGCTGGGATCTTGGTTGCTGGAGTGGTACAGTCTGTTGTCGTGTAAAACACCATGCACTGTTGTCCTCTCGAACCACTTGCTGACTCGATGCTCTATTCCTGAGATGAACCCCTCGATTTGGACCTTGACTATTTGGTGGGTTCAAAGTTTCTTGATCCTGATGAACACTGCGTTGTTCCTGCAGAACTGTTTGGCTCCCTGGAATATTCTCAGATGATGCAAGCTTAAATAGACTAGAAAACAGTCCCTTTTGCTGAGGACGTGTTTGCTGTGTGTCATCTGAAGTCTGCTGTTGACTGACAGAGTGATTTTCGGGGATGTTCCTCTGCTTTTCAGTTTCAGAATGCTGTACATTTTGTGGTCTCTTTTCAGCTGAAGAAAATTTCAATAGACCTGAGAGAACGCCTCCCATCTGTATAGCTGAAGAATTTTGTTGTGGTGGAGGGTTATATGGAAATTGTTGGGGATCAGTATTCCCAGGTTGTTGATTACTATGGGAAGCCTGCTGCTGTAAACTCCCAGAGAGGTCACTGGTAGAGCCAAATTTAAGAAGTCCTGACAGCAATCCTCCTTGTTTGGGTTGATTATGATCCAAATGCGAGATGTCCTCGGTCGAGCTACCTTTAAATAAGCCTGTCAAAAAACTTTGTGATTCAGGCTGAACAGGAGTGTGATGCTGCATTCCATGAGGGGTTGCTGTTGGTTTCTGATTCGATGTATTTTGAGCATGTGAGGCAGATGATAATTTGCTCTTTTGAGATTGCTGCTCACTGGTAAACAGCTGATTTGAAGCAGAAGGATATGTAGGGTTAAACAGGGTAGATAACCGTCCTTTCTCAGTGTTTTCCTGAGGTACAGCAGAATTTTGTGTAAAGGTAGTGGAGGTTTTTGAAGTTAATTCATGATATGACTGCACAGGATTCTGCATGTTTGTGCTGTAACTGACATCTTCACTAGATGCAAACTTTAAAAAACCAGAGATTATGCCTCCCTCTGCTTTGGGACAATGCTGAGTGGAAACATTTTCAGAGGACAAGAAAGGAGGTTTAGACTTACTATTTATTGACAGCCCTTCCACTGGTTTCTCTAGGTTGAGATCCTGAGTGGATCTAAACACTGGATAAACTGCCACAGGTGGTGCACCCTGAGGTGGAACAGGGACAGCAGTTGTGATTAACGAACTTAATGACTTCTTCAAAGGGCTAAAAAATCCAGTGCTTACTGATTGTGTTTGGTCAGTCAGCTTTGTTGGCTTCGGAACAGACACATTTTGTGCTTGGTACATCTTAAGATTTTCTCTCCCATTTTGATTTTGCCCCAGCTGTTTCACTTCCACTGAACTTCTTATGCTTTCTATGTTCCTACCATCTTCTGTCACCACTGACTGTTTAGCTTGATAAACACATTTCTCTTCCCATTGTACATGGCCTTGAGAACATGTAGACTCTGGTGCATGTTTGTATTCAGCTGAGCTCTCATTATCTCCTGATGAAAAAAGCTTTAAAGGATTTAATTTCCCTAAGACTGAGTTTCTTGAAGCACCTTGAGGTTTGGTCACAAACTCAGGTAAATGTTCTTTTGTACTTGTTTGAGTCTGAATTTTTTTTTCTTCAACACAACCGTTTGTTGTTGCATCACATGGTTGCTGAAAATGCAAAGAATTGAATGATTTTTCAGGAGAGGTTTCTACTGGAGATACAACAGCTACAGGAGCTGAGCTGTTTGATTTAGGAATTAAGGACAACAGTTTTGTTAGTCCAGATTTTGAGGGTTGTGCAGATGGCGGTTGTAGAGATGAAACAGGCTGTTTGGGGAGCCCTCCAACTCTGTCAGTGAGAGAACTAAATAATGAGCTCATGGCATTTTTCATTCCTGACATGCCCGGGTCAGAAGAAGTGTTTGGCTGGGTTTCTAATCTTAGGTCTTTTGACGAACTATTTTGGTCCTCTCCAAAAGAATCAGTTCTATTGCTACCCTGAGATGACAGCCTAGATTTGCTTGATTTAGGAAGGGAACCATACCTGCTAATTTCCTCCTCTTTTTCAGCAAGATATTCAGAAACTGTTTCAACTAGACACTGCAGCTCATCCATAGGGTCTACATATTCATCACTTGGTTCCTCTACAGGAGACAGCATTGCCTCCCGAGCCCGTCCTCCAATTTTAGCTTTCCCACACTTTTTCTCCCAAAGAACCTGAGAATTTTCCATGTGGCCCTTATAGGAGAATGAATATCTATCTATGTAATGTCTTGTATTCTCTGGAAAGTCTTCAAAGTCAGTATCCTCCTCTGTTTCGACAGAGTAGGGCAGATCCTCAGAATTCTCTAAATTAAAATCAAAGCGTGCCCTCAATCTCATGTCTTGTTCTTTTTTGTATGCCACATAACTCTCCAAAGTGCTGTCTAGCTCATTTTTAGTGCACATTCTTGTCTTGTAGAGAAGTCCATTTTTGTATGGCCTGAGGCATGATGTCATATGCTCCTCCTCTTCCAGCGCTTTTGTTACCTGCTCCATAGACAACTCCCCTCTCTTTTCACAGAGCAGTGCAGGGGGAAAAGCATCTTCCCTCAATTTGTCTGTCTCTGTACTGAGCAACCCTCCTGAGTCCCTTATCTTTTTCTTTCGCCGCCGATCAATGGTGTCATATCCTTCAGGATAGGTGGCAGGCAGAAAACCACTACGTTGAATATTTTGATGGATAGAGGTGCGTGATAGCTCAGGGTCAGGTCTTGTCATTCGAAGGATAACGGTATCTTCCTCATCATCTAAGAAGTCACTCAGCTGAGGCTTGCCCCGCCCTTTGTATTTGTTTTCCCAATCTTCAACCCCCATGCCAGAATCTACAGGTATAATTCTGACCCTTCCTTTCTGGTGTACTGAGCTAATTTAGGTTAAAGAACAGATTTAATAGGATGGGAAAGGAAGCAGGGACAGAAAAGAAGATGCAAACAAACAAGAAGGAAAATGCAAACAGAATACAAGTTAAGCAAAACAATAAATGGAGAAATTAAGACAAGAAACAGTTTCATGCAAATGTAAAGCCACAAATACGCTCTTTAACTTAGTAATAACTAAGCTGTAATACATTTTTACCAGAGATTATAGGCTACATACACATTTAGCAGTTTTCAGTGTTCTTGAAACATGACAACAGCTTTATTACACTGTCATCAAAAAGCTACACTACCATGAAAACAATACAGGAATTACCTAGCAATACACTGATATACAATTTATTGTGCACAGGTAATAAAACTATGTGAGTGTGTGTATGTGTGCGCTTGTGAATTGATATCTTAGTTTCCCACAGTAACAGCAACGCTAATCAGCACTTCAAATATCAGCCTAAACTACAAAGGACAATAAATAACCATGATATGGTGTGCATTAAAATGTTTTTCCATCACCAAAGACAGGCGTGTTTATGTCACTGATCAACTCCCTACATGCGTGAGAGAGGGATTTCTGAAGCATTATGGCTAAGCCAAATTCAGTCTTTCAAACTACCAGGAACTTTAACTGATACAACAGACCCACAAGACAAAGACATAAACATGAGCACCAACATGAACAATGAGATTTTCTTGGCTATAATGCAATTTTGGTTCTGATGCAGAATTATCTCAATCAACGCCCTATCAGTTCACACAGGCAGATTTGCAGCAATCTCACTGATACACATGTATTCCATGATAATCCATGAATGGACAAAAGTAGACTCCATGCACCATAAGACAATATGCCTTATGAACTAATTCTGACATCTAAACAGCCGTGTGTTGATTTTTATAACAGTAGTGTAACAAGAACTGTAATATTCAATAATAATATAATAATTAGAATAACAATCACCACACATGCCATTTCAACTATAGCCTGATTTCATCCAAAGCAAAGAAATAGTCTTGATATGTCTCCTGATGTGGACCACCACAGTATGAATTAAAAAACTAGAGATCTGAATCCACTCTAGCACTCTAGCACCAAAGATGCAAGCCAACTCCATCTCTAGAGTATATCCCCCTCTATGTCTACTGAAGCAGCTGAATGAACTATGGTATAAAGAAAAAGCAGCTCACACAAAAGACTACATTAGATTCTTGGTCAAACTGAGTTTTTTGCCACTGTAAATCACACCGTATGGCTAACTGACTGTTTGAGTTTGAGTAAAAAGGGGGTCAGAAATAAGCTCTAAAGTGAGATTCCAAAATCCTGGCTAAGTGTATGCAGCTAGGTGAGAAAGTCGGTGTTTCATCTTGAGTACTAGAGGGAGTGAAGGTGACTGAAGGAGTCAGTGTGTGTATCTGTGTGGTATCTGTCTACCTAGTTCCTCTCTGATCCCTGTAGTCCAGGTCAAAACTGTGAACAGAGTCTGTGCAGGAGTCTGGGTGGTGCTGCGGCCGAGGCCCAATTGGATACTGATGCATGGAGGAGTTGGGCTGTGCCGTTGTGTGGTAACGTGGAGGCAGACTGTTACTCGTTTCACTGCGGTAGTCACTATCCCGGTCATCTACAGCACTGTCCTGATCATCCAGAGCTGAAACAAGATGAGCTGAATAAATTATTGTTTCCTGAAACTTTCCTGAAATTGTTTCACGTAACAAGCAATTTAAAAAATCCTTATTATTACTCACAAGAAAGCAGATCGTACATACTAATTTAAATGTTACTTATCTAGAAAATACAGTTTGTTGATCAGCAGATACAAGGTTAACAGAGGGGTACAGTTGCCAAAGGTCATGGACTTTTAAAAGATTGTTATCAACTGCATTGTTCATACTGTATGTATTGTATGCATTTTACAAAACAATTATATCTTGTTTTTTAATAAGAAAAGATAATTAAATGCAGTTGTTGCCAGAGTGCTTCAGCATTACAAAATTTCATGCAAATTGACATTCAGTCTTGAGCATTGGCTAGAGAAGAACATGTTAAGAAATGACAATTCAAATAAATAAAATGTACATTAATATTAACAAAAGGCTGCATTCAAACAATTTTCACAAAAACAAAAACAGCCTTTATTGTCATTTGCATGTGGGAATTGCACACACCATGCAGGGCTCTGCTAAATGATGTACTGCAAAAAATTAATTAATTAAAAAAAAAATAAAATTGGAAGTTTAAGGTTTCTTGCTCACTGGACTCCAACTGGACTACTCAGATTCTATTTTGTTTTCCTGCCTATACATGAAAAAAAACACACCAACCAACATAGCCCCTAATGTTAGGCAAATGTCTGTGTGAACACAGTCTTACATATTACAAAAAATGGTAACTCTTAATGTGTCTCTTTCTAATAAATATGGTTGCTTATAAACAAGTGCATCAACATAAACCACTTCTTGAATGTGACCTTGACAGTTCCCAGAGTGACCCCAGAAAACGTCTGTGTGGAGGGGACTGCTGAGCTGGAGTTTATCTTTTCAAGCGATAAAGTGAGGACGTGAAAGATATACTGATTTTGCTGATATTTCTTAGAGTAAACTTGAAGGACAACAAAATGTCATAGTGACATATAGTGTCACTATATGATCAATCAGTTTAGTGATGCAACTACAATTTACAATTCAAACACAATTTCAAATTTCTTTTCTGTAAATAGATAATTATATTCAGTGTTGTGGATCCCAGTATTATTAGTGAATTCAAGCAAAATCTACAAAACGTGTGCTATTCCAAAGAGAGGGGATGAAAGAAAAAAGTTTTTGATATGAGTTTTTTTGGATAAAGTATACGTGTGTTATTACAATTATATGACATGAACACAAAGCACTGAAAAATGGCAGGAGAAGTAAACAAACAAGAAGAGGCCAAAGGGACTAAGGAAAATGAGAAAAACAAATGTGAAATAGTGAGAATAAAAGCATAGATTACATTGTAATAGGGGATACTGGGGCATTAGGACATGCAGGGATCACTGAGGATTTGTCGGGGGGATAATTTCATCAAAGTTTGTGTTACATACTCAGTGGGTCAGCCCATCCGAAATAGTTGCCTGGTGAAATGAGGTATAGGTTGTTCAAACACAAAACAAATATTTGTAGGGTAAGACTTAAACATAATGGGGGTTTATTGTTATGTTTTCAAAAATATGGGTAGACTGATAATGAAACACAGTCTTAAGTTTCCTCTCTGATTAAAATGATTCCACTATTACTGTATTAGGCACTAAATCAGGGACAAGAAAGTGAAGAAAAATATTGTTAAAGCCTGGTGGCTAGAGAAGGGTGGAGAGTTGGCTCCATCTAGAGATGGAGAATAATATGGGCAGGAACACTCACAGCACTGGGAAGCTGCAAATGGCAGTGGGCGACTTTGAACATCATCCTGAAGAGGATACTAAAGAAGAGAAGGAGAGAGAGAAAGAAGCAGGCATCATGCTATGTTTTTTTATGGTGTCATGTTATAAGTACTGCAGTAGTTTACCAGGACAACTCCACCAGCATTAACAACATCAAATATAGCAGTTCTGCATTTTTAGCACAAGAAGTAGTAAAGAGAAACCTACTGTATGTTATGTTTAGACATAACTTATAACTTAACATACAGATGCATTTTTTGGCTTCAGTTTTAGTAAAATTAGTGAAAGTAGTAAAATCTTGTTAAAATTGCACTTTACCTCATCATGGATTCTCATTGTATTGATTTGTTCCAGCTTGCCTGTCCAGTATTGTGCCTCATCATCTGGGATGTCTGGTACCAAAACATGAATAAAACAACAAACACAGATGTGAACGTGTGTTTAAAGAATACTTCCTGCTCTCTCTGACTTCAAGCAATATATTCCAGGAGTCAATCATAATACAATATATGCCTGTTTAATTTCTATGAGACTCTTAGTAGTGAGGAAATGAAAATAACTAGAAATTGCCAGAAACTTTTACAGGAGGAGGACGACAGGAACATTTTACACTGCGACAGAAATCCAATGTCCAAAGATGCTACAGTCTCGGCAGCATAGCAAACCAAATCTAGGATGAAATAAGTTAAAGTTTCTAAAGCAACATACCACATACATGTAATGATGTAGCCATAAATAGGACATGACTAATTTTCACTTAACCCAGTCTCTCCAACCAATATCTATTACCTGAGATAAGATACTGTTCTGTATAAATTCAAGTGCTCTCACCATTCCCACTTTTCAGGGGGATTTGCACTCTACTGTAGACAGATGCACATTAAAGGCCACACACTCAAAGGCCAGGGCTTCAAAGACACACCGTTCCACAGCTTTAATGAACAGCTCTGGTGGCACAGAGAGTCATGATGCCCTCCTGCAACTTTGAAAGGTCTCCTTTTAAACCACAGAATGAGGCTGTCTCCCACTCAGCAGACAGATACTCTGTTTTAACTTTGATGTCTTCTGATCACAAGGTTTGAGGTGTTTATGTAAGACCAGCAACAGAAACAATACAAGGAAATCGGTGGTCAAGGACACAGAGAGCAAGGAACATACAGAAGATATTTTACCCCCCAGTCTGTGAGAGCACTGATTTGCACTATGGAAAAATTAAATTAAATTCATAGCATAAATTAGCTCGTACTTTAATCATCATTGGCACCTGGCGCTGATGACTAAAGCTAAGTATAATGAGTGTGTTGTGGCTGACCCAAGCATCAAGGCTTGAAAGACAATGAATCTGTATATATTGTGAAAGGGGTTCTTGATATATATCGTATATAAAAGCATTTTTACTGGTTCCTTAATCCTGTTGGCCACAATGGAACAACCTGTGCAAGATTAAGTTATATTTAGTGAACCTAAGTTAATAAAGAAAGATCTGCCAGTGATGAGTCAGTGCCCTCAGTTTATGTAAGACAAACCAGGCTGGAACCAGACAGAGAAGATTAGAAGGTAAGACAAATATTAAAGGGTTCCCTGTTTCTACTGTTGAACATCTGTGCCCTTCTTCACATCACATAAGAAAGAAAATGTTAGGGATGTTATGATTTAACTTAATTCAGGAAAATGAATAAATATCACCTCACAGTTACTACTTGTAGAGTATGTTTTCCTATTAGCTTTATATTTTGTAGTTAAAAGAAATCAATGGTTGCATAAGACCACACCACACCAGGTTACTCTAGGTCATCAATTTGTTACACAGTGCCCCAGGCTGGATAGTTTTTCCTGTGGATTCTGAAACTGACTGCTGACCTTTCAACATGAAACATTTGTTCCCTTTGTGCAACTCAGTGGATCATGGTTTAACTTGCCATAAAGTAACCAGAATCACTAATGTGATATCTACATCACTTGTTCACCCTCTGCAGTCACAGCAGGTACATGAGACGAAAGTCAATGTTTTCAGAAGTGTGGTTTGTTTAGTTGAAATGTGCCTCATGTTCAGCAAACAACCAGCTAAAAAAAAGAAAACAACCACAAAAAGGACTGGCACTTCTGATATCTCACCAAAAGGCAGTTCGAAGCGACTATCCAGAAGGACTCGATGAGGTGTTGGGTTCTTGGTGCCATATATCTCATCCTCCTTCATCAGAACCTCTGCATCCAGGAAGATCCACTCACCTGAGCCCTCCTGCAATTACATATGTATATCGATTTTTACCTAGATAGACAATTGAACATTTACTATTCTATTATTTTTACATACTCTATGTCCTTATTATTAATTATTAAGTAATGCATTTCTGCTACATTTATTGCTGTAACTGCAAAACTCCAACCACACTGCATGTGAATGTCTATGGAGGCAAAAGTCAAATACTATATATTGTACTACTGACAAATCTTGCCAGTAGGGAAATGCAAAAAAACACTGTGCTGTAATTTTACCCTTGGATGGATATTAGGTATTTGATATTATGTATTAGGAATTTGTAATTTGTTATGCCATTATGCACTGGTGTGTATTCTAACCTCCTCCGATTGTCGGATACTCTTAAGAGGAATCCAGGCAGTCCCAACCATGGTGTCCCAGATTAGGCCTTTGTTCCACACCTCCACAATGAGGCCGAGGTCTAGCCTATTGATCTCACTGTTGCAAAAGGAAAATAAAGTGTCAAGTATCAAACAATGTCAGGCTTTGATAATAAAAAAAAAAAAATTTCCTGATAACCAGCGCGGGAAATGTCAGCAGATAAAAGAACCAAACAATAGCTGTATAATTTCAGGCTCCGTTAAAAAAAAAAAAAAAAAAAAGAAAACTTTCCAATTATGTTATTCAATTCACAAATCAACGAACCAGAAATTTCTACATAATTACTCCCAATCCCTACCACTGTCTGAGAAACAAAGGCTGCTTCCCCTTTCCTGCTGTGTATTTGCTGTCATAATCCATTCCAGCCTTATTTGGTCATTCAACACGTTATTCAAAGGACTCAAAAACAGCTTGACAACAGCATTAAAATAGCATATCATTTCAGAAAAGAGCTCTGTGACAACAGCATTTGCATTTTCTCATCTGTGGCAGTTTACAACTATCGACAGCCCAAACAAAAGAAAGATGAGAGAAGAGATAAATCAAAGAGAACAGCTAATTGAGAGAACTGGAGGGGAGGGAGCTGAGTATCCAGGTGTCCAGACACACATAAAAGCTTTACAAATTATTTGCTCATACAAAATGACGCAAGGCATTTAAAATCCAACTGTTGCTAATTTTAACTAAGAGACATCTTTTGTTTAGGATTTCATTAAGATTTTGTATGTCATTCAAGCCCCTTTTATTAAAACACAAATAAGGTTATAAATCCCATTTTGTTCTCTAACTGACTGGAATCAGCTTGCAAATGCTCACGTCTCCCTGATTACTTATCACAAAGATCACTAACTATATCTGTTTCATTTATCTTAAAAAAAACGTAAAAAAAGTAAAAAAAAAAAAAACAAGCTATGGGCTAACGACCTATAATTTTAAACCGTGTGTTTTGGTGAGTGAAACTGATCGGAAACTTGTTTGTGTACAAGAAAAGTCTACGGGATACTTTTTCTTTTTTTAAGTTAATGGCGTATATTCAGTGGGATGGTGACACAAATTTTTCAAATGGTGAATCAGGTTTGTTTCATTTCCCATCGTTGTTAGCACAGGTCACCAGGGATAAAAAGTGTTGTATTAGAGCCGCTGATAGGTGACTGAACCCACTGTTTTCACCAGCTGTCTGGTAATCTTACTTTCCAGTAGCAGTAGCTTCATATTTATGCTATGGCCACAATGTTTTGGCTCATCAGTTTTGCAGACAACACATTGTATTTTTTTTTTAGCATATGTAAAAATCCAGTGGTATTTGATACAGGTTAGATAATGAGGATACAGTTTACAGTAGATTTTACTTGTTTTGAGTCATCATCCATTAGAGTCTTTTAAAACATATTTGGTTGTAACAGGTGGTGTTAAATATTAGCTGGAAACACTGATGAATGATTATGTTTTATGCTGAATTACACCTAGCTGACACTTCATTAATGGACAGTAGAAGGATGAAGGTCTGGAAAAACAAACAGTTGCAAAAGACAAACAATGACACACATGCGACAAGGTGCCGGCTCTCTCGTCACCATAGATACCTTTCACAGTGAACGTAAAATGAGGAAATTAAACCAATGAATTACAAGGAGGAAATGAACAGCAGCTGTTTAACAAGAGATTTTATTGTGTAGGAGCTGCACAACTTCCATCCATCCATCTTCTGTACCCGCTTTTTCCTGAAAGCCAGGGTCACGGGGGCTGCACAACTTGAAAAAAAAAAAAAACAAAACAAAAAAACAGGCCTGTTTCCTGTAGTTCCAGCACTAGTTTTACATTTCCACTGTTTCCATTAAACCACTGTTAGATTTGTTTAAACAGTTTTGACAGCAGAGTAACAGGAAATGTGATTCCATAGATCCCAAATGAAAATGACTCATTTCTCATACATTACGTGTTTTAAGTTAAAAAGTAAATGTTTAGTGAAAAGAATTACATCAGGGATTGGAATTTCACTAAAATTTTTCTACATTTACATTGTGCGATGCTTTCACCGAAGTTTTACCTATACATATATATATTTAACACCAGTATTGTCAGGACCTGTATTGTATCTACAACAACTTACAACATGAAATCCTGTTCCCAGCAGGGCTGGTCCCCCCGCACAGTGATTGTTGTGCTTTTGACATTCTGTACCTTCAGTGTCACATAGCTGTTGAACTTGTCTGAAACAAAGAAAAGGGTGATTATAGGCTGGGTTAAATTACAGTGACATGGTGGCAATATGCTGAGAGCATATTGTATTAATACAATAGTATTACTTTTGAGTAAGTATTAATACAATATTGACATATGTGCTGTTGCTGCGTTATGAAGTGACATGTAGCTTGTAAAACAAATCAGACCTGATAGAAACCAGGACAATTCTAATATGGCTATGTGTGGGATAGAAAGACAGGAGCTCTAGTGTGAGCGAAAGCAGATAAGACTCCTCCCCCCAACTATGTCAAACGAAGCCAAACTAAGCCAGGCCAGGACAGCAAGCTGACCCCATTAATCCCTAATGACAGCCAACACCACGCAGCAGATATGACTACACAATCCAACTGCTTGGTATGACTCTCCTGCAACTTACAACAGCATCTTTTGGACCTATACTTAATGACTGCCCTCTAATCATTTAGAGGAAAGGTCTGATAATGATGCAAATGTTGCTTAAGTCACTCCAGACCTGTAACTATTACAGAAAAGCCCTAATACCATTAAACTTTAAACTGAAATTCAGTTGGGTCACAGGTGATATTGAAGTTAAGTTACGGTTCCTGTTTGAAGCATCCGCTACAACACGAATTGAAGTCTCATTCTGTTATTTACTGCAGACAACTTTCACACCGTTGATCTCCATCAGCCTCCTCTCAGTCAGTAGTGCCAGAGAGCGGCGCCACAACAACTGTCTGCAGCAGCAGTCAGCACTAGGCAGAATAAGGAGTGAGGGGGTGGAGAGGGATTAAATGGCTCGTGACCCAACCACCACATTTCATTTCCCACAGCAGGATGAGGAAAGCATCAACACGTGCCTGTTTGCCTGGTTAGTTTTGCACTACTGGTGGTCCTGCATGTAATTCCCCAGTCTAAATGCATATATGCAATCTCCATAACAGGGGCTGACAAAGCACCAATTACCAAGGGGCTAAGCCAGTACCACTCATAAATGGACTAATTTGAAACCTATAGTATGTGCACTCTACAAGATTACAAACTGCTATGGTATCACTGCTAACCTCCAAACTACTGCAGAAACTAATGCAGCAAGTAATGATTATTTTCTTTCTTAATTGACCTTCAAATTATTTTCTTGAATATTTAGTCTATATAAAGGGACTAATCCATTACCCAAATTGTTATAACAAATGGCATATTAGATGGAAATGCCCATTCCTGTGTCATACTTGTACTCATATCATGTACACTCATACACCACAGCACCCACAACCCACCTTTTTGTCTATGGGAAATAAAAGCAAGAGTTCAGCTGTTCCTTTGTAGTGTGATCACCTGACTGCACTAAACAAAGATTTTGCTGGTTACCCAAGCAACACACTGAAACATTTACTCTGCACATAACCTTTAACACAGCAGCTGGATAAGTAAACACACCTCTTGACACAATGAGACAGCAAACAGTTGACACAGATGGATGCTTACAGATTCCACAGAGCATAAACAAAGATTTAATTAGGCTACAAAACAAAAAGCCGTACTTAAAGCAACTAGAGATCCCTTGACATGACTGTCTGGAATTATTGGCAAGCTTGCAAGAACCATGAGTGATGGGATGCAAATCTAATTAGCATCCTGAAGAACAGAACAGTAGAAACAAAACATAGGCATGATTACAAAGGAGCCCCGGGGGATGATGAAGCCTTTACCTAAGATGACAACATTCCCAGGTTTTTTAAGAACATAATATTAACACAACTGGTAGAACCACCAGAACAGTAGTAACGTAGATTTGTCACCTATACAATGTTGAACTCAGTATCGTACTTTTGGTCACAATTTCAATGCTTTGTGTGTCAAAAGATAGGTAGCCTACAAACTGCAACTGTCAACTCTACAACTTGTGTCCTTTATCATTGACACACACAGTGACATTGCAAAAACTGTTTGTGTGTTAAGAAGAGGAATCCTTTGAGGTGAACTGTGGGATGAATCCCTCTACATGTACTTGTGCCATCACTCCTGAGCCCTCAGTCAAGTTGTCTTCATCCATTATTGATTGATGACTTTTCAATGAATTAGTCAGGAAAATGCAGGCAGTTGGAAGGCTGACATTTCAGATTCAGACCACATACCAATGCTGTAGAGAAAAGTTGTGGGCAATCATGCCTGCAGAGACTGAACACACAAAGACACAACTCCAGCAACACACAGCCCTTATCATGCCCCAGTTTCCTTCGGCAACCAGTGAAAAGTAAGACAGCTTGCCTCTAGCCCATTCAAGGTGACCTTCAGGTCGACATGCAAAGTACTCACCAGAAACAAAAAGTTCTCAGGAAGGCAGAAAAGCTATTGATGTCAAGGTGTGGTGAAAGCATACTGCAAACACACATCCCAGACCAGCCTTATGTAAACTTAGGATTCTTCCTGTAAGTCACACGTCCTTCTATTCAGAACATGTCGGAGTTATCACAAGGATAGAGGAATGATAATCTTGACATGTTATTTAATTAAACCTCAATAAACATACAAAGAGCCTGTTACTTTAAAGATTTCTTACAGGTATGAAAAGTACAATGACAAAATGGCTAAAGAAATGACCCAGAATCCAGGAACCTCACCTCAAGATGCTATTAAAGTAATGACATGATCAGTGGCATATTTACACAGCAGATTATGCGGCTTTGATGCCTAGCCGACTACTGAAGTTGCAGCAAAACAAGTTAGATGTATCTTTTCAATACCCATAGGCCCACTTTAATAAGATCACAATCTGTAACCTCCAGACTTTAAGTTGCCTAAGGAACATAAACAATCAGAGTGAAAACATACAGGCAACACATGATAAAGCAATGTTTTAATGTGTATTTAAAGTGTTTCATTAATTATTTTGAAAAAATGTGCTCTAATAAATCCAACTACTGCAGCAAGGGCAAAACACCTTTATATTTACACCCATCTGCACTATCAACATAACATTTGATGTTTTAAATCTCGTACTGCACTGTGCCTGACAAATCCTTCTTAGCCCTGGAGAAAAAACTAACTGATGTTTACATTTCACCTACGGGAGATGACAAGCTTAACTGAATTATCCCTGATGTTTGCTTTGGGCAGGTGTCTCGTGTGTTGTACAGAGGAAGGAAGAGGGCACAGACAAACAGACACATCCAGCAAAGATTAACAATCTAAAACAAATATCTCAGTGTAACAGAGCAGCTTGTGACGTGATGCTAATGCCTCACAAAGTTATTATGTTTCCCCTAAGGTGAAAAGGGAGTGACTGAGAAAAATACACAGTGAAAAAAACATAAAGACCTGTTGGACAATTTACTTTGCAGTGGTACATAAATGACAGAGAGTGACAGTAAAATGTCACTTGCAAATATAATGCCATGGTGACTTTCTGTCAATGCTGCTGCCTGAACTGTGACAGCGCTTTAAGGCAGGTGTGAGGCTGAACACTAGAAGGATTTTCTTAGATGGAGAGCATGGGGATTTGGACTTAGCAGTCACTGATCTAAGCTCACCTGTTCATGGCCTGGCCGTGGAAGGACACAGAGGTTACATAACAGAAAATCATGCCTAGCTTTCAGTGAGTTGCCAGAATTTGAGTGATTAGTCTACATGAGGAAAGACCTGCATATCTAAACTATATACTGCAGAGCATAAATGCATCAATGTGACATCAATACAGAAATGATCTGCGTATATGTCTGGGTTTATATGTTGTAAAGATGTTGTAGCTACATTATTGAAGAGGTCTAGGTTAATTTTTCTAAAGCTGAATTAAGGTGATTTACATTATTTCACTGAATACAATACATTTGAAAACTTTCATATCTCCACAATTATTGAACATAAACTTGCTCTGAATTCTCAAAAAACAAAGCGCTATCTGCAACCACATTTTTTTATGATTGTGCAGTATGTAAATGGACAGAGTAAATGGACGAATACAAAATGTCTGAATACAAAACTACTCACCTGGAGGTCCTTTAAGCTTGGCCTTTTTCACTGTAAAACAAAACAAAACAAAAATAATTGAAAAACAGTCATTTTATTTGTAAGAGGTTTGTCATTGGTGATTTAATATTCACTCAGCAGGACTGTATAAGAAAAAAAAAAAACAATTAGCGTCTATAACAGAAATGCAAACATATGTAGCCATGAGTAAAGACACAATCTCATGTTGCTGACACCTGACAAATTCATTGATATGCAGACAAGTAAGCTGTGAGTTGACAGCTTGTGACACCTGAATCACAACTTACAACAACTTAAAAAAAACAATGCATGCAATGTTTTTGTTGAATTCATGTGTCACCCTGTCTGACTGGGTTGTTTGAAGATGCAACAAAGAACACATTATGATGTAAATTTACTAATCTCCATTAGCAAACTTTTTTTTTTCTTTTATTCTCATTCGAACAAACATTGCAGAATCAGTCTCTTTAGTTACCTTCATAAACAAATGCAACCTTAGGGAAAAAAAGATATTCCTGAACTTCTTTTCTCCTCACATTTCTTCACTTGTTCTGACATCTAAATCTAAAAAAAATCCTGATTCCCAGAACAGTTACACTGTGAGCACTTTTGTAATTCCCTCTTATTCACAGTCACTACAGAATAACCTGTCATCTGTTAATCTCGATCACATTGTACAGACATACCCCATGAACATCAAGAAAAATGATGTGAGTGGAAACTAATACACTAAGTACTAAATAGACACCTACAGCAGAGCTGACAAACACTTACACATTTTATTTGGTTGCAAAACACTAACTTTCTATCAGGAAGTATAAGGTCTAGACAGTTCTAATGCAAAAACAACATTTGGTAAACAAAAAAAACAAAAACAGGGCAACGGTGAACTGAGGAGGATGGGTATAAGATAACAAAATAAATAAATATAAAAAATAAAATACAATAATTATTTATTTAATGCTTGTTGAATGTATTTTAGTTTATTTTTAGCCCTGTAATCTTTAGCCCCTTGATGCATCTATACAATAAAGTTCATGGGATTGTGAAGGGCTTTGGAGGGGATTAATTGTGATTGCTGTGGCAGGGCTATGTACTCAGGCATGTAACCTACTAAACCTCTGGAGCCTGTGATAGCAGATGGGCAGGACTGGATGATGAAGACACAAATGACACTTTCATATTTTCATGTACCCTTCCCTGTATTCTCAAAGTAAAATAACTAACCAGGAGGAAAAAAAGTTATTTGTTTTGCTTACTGAAACATCAGCCTTAATTTAAAACCATGACAAGCAATAATTCCTTACTGTTACAATTTCAGGCGTAACTGATCTACAAAAAATAGGAAGCACAGTTCAGAAACCCTAAAGAGATTTTTAAAGTGTAGGATAACAATGGGGGGTCTGTTATCACAAAGTAGAAACAAATGAATTCCTCTGTTCTTCCAAAGCATTTCCCGTCTTGTTCATACCTCAGTGTGAAGCGGAAAGAAAGCAGTGGAAATGTTGAGGAAAACCAGAAGTTCTTTTTTTCCCCCTCCCATTGACGTTTTTCAGCCATGGGCCTATCTCTTCACCAGTGGAGCAAATGAGCTGGCACACTGTCCTTATGTTCTAATTTGCATGATGATGTTATTTAGGGCTGCAGTACACAGAGAAGAGAGCAATAAACCGTCGGGCCTTTATAGTGGAAACTGATGCTTATCATTTTCCACAGCTTTAGAGGCTACGTAGTACTATTTACAGTACTATTTGGCCATGTCAGTTGCATGAACCCTATCAACCTAATGTTCTGAATGTGACTACATATTGATTGATGGAATCTCTCACTAATACAACAAGACTGGCCCATTTACTTTAAAAAAATCAGGCTATAATACAAGACCAATATATATATTTCCTATTTCTTTTTGCATTTAATAAGCCACTGTAGTAAATAACTACTCCGGTTCATAAACCATTAGTAGTCTGATGACTGTGACTCCTTTACAGCTGCTGAGAACATCGGTTCAGCTCTTCTGGATAAGACACACTGAAACTGATATGCATATTTGTGTAAATTAACAAAAAAATGAATAAGTGATTCTGGAAATTAAGAAAAAGTGAAAAGGTTTTCACAGCTTTTAAGGAAACTGGGCAGAAGGTTGTATGTTTCACACAGAAGGATGATATCATCGTCATCAGGAAGAAAGCACACCAGAAACTACTACTGCCTCAGGCTGTAGTGCACTTCCTCTTTGCACTGGCTTTCGGATCTGATCAGGCAGAGAGGAAGAGAGGGAGAGAGCAACAGATGGCCAAGGGATTACTCCTACAATCTCTAAGCGCTCTCCCCCTGTACACTCAACCACTCTGCCTGCAGTTCTAGCATTTTTCAGTCCTGCAGGGCGTCTGGTTTTTATCTTTGATAAAATTATTTTCTTGTAAAAACCTCTTAAACTAGTCAGTGTGCTGCAGACTGATGAAGAATTGCTGTCACTGTTTTTTATTGTGAAGTAAATTAAATTTGCCCATGTTTACATAAGTAAGAGCATACAAAAGGTACAGTGTATCAGAAAACAAGCTCAGTTGGCAATAGAAGTGAGATACCAACATTGGAAGCACAGAGGCAATTCACTTCAGCACCAAACAATTTCATCTTCATCTTGTGCAGGTGAGAAGATTTTAACATAATTTCTCTGCCTTCTTATATTCCAGAAACATCCTCCAGGTGCTGCCCAGTATGAGCAGAACATCATCTGTCATCTGCCTTCCATCAAAGCACTACATGACACAAAGTGTGTTGGACTACAAAGGACATGTTGCTATTAACCCTGTCCACAATCGCTTTCCTCTGAAACCTGCGGGAGAACATGAGTCTCTCAAAACAAAGTCCAAGTGTTACCACAAAAGCTTCTTTCTATTTTATTGGTGTAAAAGCTCTTATTTAAGTCTTGTAAGCTAAATGAACCAGATTTTTTTTCTCAAACCAATGAAACTTTACACCTAGTACCACACTACTGTCAGAAATTACCAGGTAAACTGTTACTCAAGTGATAACATGTCGGAATCGGTACACCTCCAGTACTGCAGCATCATGGGTTCCACGTGAGCTGTGTCCACTCAGCCCTTCCCTGAACCCAAGGCAGGCGTGTCCCCCCACATGTCCACTTGTAAAGGGCAATCACTTATCTGTCGTCTAAAGACATTGCCATGGAGATGAAGCTTCTCAACTAGCAATAAATAAAAGCAGCATTGTCAGGGGGTGAGTCACATTAGCTAATCACACGAACCACTGCCCAAGCACCCTTTCCTCTGTTATCAATGTAAACGGCTGCATAAACCAACATCCATTTGCCATAACGCTAATCAATAATGGACAATGGACAATGTGCAAGCTCTTTAGTGAAAGGCCTCTTTTAGTACAAAAACCCTTGATTGTCCAAGTCATTGGGTTCAACTACCTGACCTAAGTGTGACAAAACTGATTTCTGTCTTTATGACCTTTTCTCTGCTGGGAGCTTTTCTCTGTCAAGGCTTGGTGTATTGATTATTTCACACCAAATCAATTACAGGGTTGGTACAGAGACATTCCTCGATGTTCTTCAGAAAGAACAGACTGATTTTCTGTTGGATTTCATGTAGCCCATACTTCTAAAAACTGCGATATGTGGTCAGCCCTGTGATTGGCAACCTGTCCAGGGTGTGGCCCATCTCTCACCAAATAATATCATAAATATAATCACTTTATGCCTTTTCTAGGTAATCTATTAGTTACATGACCACTTCCTAGCTGATTCTCTAAATTAGGGAGCAAGGTTAGCAATTTAACATATGTTCAAGCAGCAGGGTGGTCAGACTAAGGTTTTGCAAAGTCACACATCGACTGCCAAAAGTCGGCTGTACAAAGACAACCTGAACACTAAGAAATCAAACATGCGCAGAAGCCATGTGTATACACATACCCACAACCCAGATGGTTCATGACTGAGCAGAATCAGTTTTGCATGAGTTTATGCTAATCTATCAGGGAGCATTCCTGCTCTATCTTTATCAGAAAATGAGAGTGAGTTGCACAACATTTGGAAATGCATTTTAAAACCATAAGATTACGACAGAAGGTGTTTGTTTAATTTTGCAATCCTGTATTAATAATCTGAAATAAATTTAAAGAGAATCAGTCATATGTGTCTACCAAGAGACAAGAGTGCTGACATTTCAGTGCGATGTATTTATTTTTATAGTCAGCGTATCTCAGCAATAAACAGCTGAATGGATAACTGTTGATACTTCAACTAAGTGCACAAAAGAAAATCATTGTGAGATTTAATTTCTTCTTTATAGTATCACATACAAGAATGTCTTAAAATGTCTTAGGTTTTCAATGTTAAAAACTTTGTTGAGGGCAGCTCTGTCACACACACCGATGCCAGCAGTTCTGGTTTGAAGTTATGACATACTTTTCTCTTTTTTATTGCATTGGACCTAATTGTGCTGTTTGTCTTGTAGGCACAGAGATGGATATTGCATGATGTGCTATATTTGCTGCTGTAGAGGATGCTAAAGCAGGCTGGAATTTCCCAACATAGGTGTGTGTGTGTGTGTGTGTGTGTGTGTTAATCCAACATCAGTTTGTTTTTCTTTTGTCTCATTTAAGCCTTTTAATGAAATGTGTCTATATAAATAAGACTGTAACCTTATTTTGAAAGGTATTTAAAGTGTTCAATCAGGCCACTAAAAACTTACTTCTATGTCATTTTAGAATTTTTAAATTTACTTACACTTTGATTCCATTAACATTACTCTACTTTTACATTATGGGCTACTCATGGCTGCTGTTTGTTCATATTGTGAAATCTCAAAGTCAACATGACACACAGCTTGGCTCTGTTTTACTGAAACAGCTGGTGCCTTGCTCCAATAAAACAGAGGCACCTTGTCATATTATAGTTCCTGAAACATCCTCAAATAGCATTCTTTTTTTTTTTTTCAATAACTATATTAATTTCTAAATCCAAAACCGCGACAGGTTAAAATATGTTACCAGTCACTGAGGAGAGATGCCTCTTGTGATAAACCTGCTCTGTATTGTGGTTGAATTCCACAAAAGTAAACTTTTACGTGCACACTTAGTGTTGTTTCTAACGCTATAAACATATAAATATAGTTGGTTAATAAATAAAGTCCAAACTTACCTCTGACACACAGTAAGGACATGGCAAAGCGCTCCCAGGGAAAATCCGGTGACGTTTTCACACAGTTTGCAGAGCTGCCTCTCAACGGTGATTTACTCTGTCCGGTAACATTGTCATGTCCGTTCAATCGGATATTTTATTTAACCGCTGTTAAACTGCTCTTCGACGTTTACAGGAAGTTTTCTGAAGCAGAACTTGCACACAGAGCCAGTGCCACGCCATAATAAAAACTCTAGCCTTAGGTTTTCAGACTGACGGATAACCTGCGGGCACAAAGAGATGGCAAAAGCGGGGTCGAGGCACCTGTTATTGGCGTCTGTTGGGTCCAATCAGAATGCAGTACCGTGCTGGAGGGCGGGGCCAAGTGAAGAAATCTGACCAATCGTTCATAAGCACAGGTTGGAGGAAAAAACAGGTGACGCAGACAGATGCTAAAGAGACGAAAGAGATAAAACTGTTTTTAAAAGTGACATTTGCTTTATTTGAAGCTTTAAAACTAATTTCTTGTGTTATCGCGTTTTATTCTCACTTTCATCCCAGTTCATGGCAGAAAAACATAATATGTAATGGATTTGCGACTACCTGTTTGTGTCCGTTTTATTTTCTGTGCAGCCAACGAGCATCCCTACAACCCCCATTCATCTGGGCAGCCATAATAAAAGGGTCCCCGAACAATAATAAGATTTAGAGTTTGCAGTTGAGTATGGATCCAGAAGGACTAAAACAAAAATCAACAGTACCACCCTGAGTATGAAGTGAGTCATTACATTGGGTCCTGCTGGGGCATTTACTCATCATCACAAGAAAAGCTAAATAACAATTAAAAAGTTATACCGTGGCCCCAGGAAGCATTACAAAAGTCTAACGATAATTTACTGGGCTTCATCACTACGTGTTTTTCATTTACAAACAGCGGGGATTGTGGGTCTTTTATACACTTTTACCTTTCTAAACTATGTCTAATTCATTCCATTGTTCCTAACGTGTCATATCAAGGATAATTAAAACTAAATAGATACACCTGACCACAGTCTGCAATGCAACTGCGAAGGGTCTGGGTACTTGTGTTAAATTTTTATTTCAGTTTTTCCCTCCTTTCTAATGAAGCATAGTTACTAACTAGTTATACATCCGAATACATTGCATTTTACTGCAGGAATTAGTCGCCAGTCACCGTGCTCGTACCGGGGCTGTCTTTCTTCATCTGACTGTAAAAAGTGTGTGAGCGGGAACCATAGTCGTTCAGTCCGTGTTGCTCGCACAGGCGGAAGTTTGTCGGCCTTGCACCAATGATGCAACTTCTATTTCCTGCTCGGTAAGGGTCACTCACATGAGTGTGGAGTTTCAGTAGAGTTCAGTTTCACAAGCTGGAGATAGTTTGTTGAACCGTTTTTCCATATTGAAATGATGCTGCGGACGCTGTGTCGGGCCGGCGGAGCCATTCTGCAGGTGAACAAAAGTATTATTATATTAAACCTGTGGGTGTCATTCAGCCTGTGACGGCGTGTTCATAATCCATGAAATGTCAGTCTGCTTCCTCAGTAAACTATCAGCACTAAGCTTAGATCTGCATCCTGTCGAATTTTCTAGTTTTCCTTATTCTAAATGAGTTATTTTTATTTTGTAGAACTAAGGATTGCATTTGAAGATGTCAGCTTGTTGGAGGCATTTTCGATTTATGGACTAAACTGATTGCGAATCCAAAAGGAATAATCATTAATCATAAATATCATCTTTAGCTGCATCCCTATCTTCATTATTTGTAAACAAGTGACACTGTTTTTGTTGCCAGGACTTAAGTTTGAAAAGCATCTTTTAACAATAGATTTTAAAAGATGAACTATAAATAATGTCCTCTTGCTGTTACTGTGCATCTCTATAGCAAAGCCAGCGGACCGTGCCGAGGCTGTGGGTGACACCAGCCCAGCAGCGATGGGCGTCCAGCCTGCCCATGAACACCGTGATCTTGTTTGTGCCCCAACAGGAAGCCTGGGTGGTGGAGAGGATGGGTCGCTTCCACCGGATCTTAGAGCCGGTATCAGCCTTTACTTTTAATAGACTCCAGGTTGAATTCCAAACTGTACGCCCTAACATTTCCCCCTTTCACTTCTTCTAGGGTTTAAATTTCCTCATACCTGTACTTGATCGAATTCGATACGTGCAGAGTCTCAAAGAGATTGTGATTGATGTGCCAGAGCAATCAGCAGTATCTCTAGGTAAGCAGCCACAGTGCTTCCTTTTTCATAACTCATGGAGAATGAAAATGGAGGCTCTTTTTCTTGTTGGGAATCATGTGTCATTTGCTTAATAAAGTATAAAGTTCAGCTTGAGGGACACAATTTAAAAGTGTGATCTAATTTTAATGTATGTATTTTTAATTTCCTTGTTTTTACAGATAATGTTACACTACAGATTGATGGAGTGCTTTACTTAAGGATCCTAGACCCTTTCAAGGTAAAATAACTGTATAATAATATACTGGTCAGTTTGCCTTCACCATTGTTGTTCTATGATTATTGACGAATGCGATTCTTAGCTCTTAATCACTGTTTTGGTCCCAGGCCAGTTATGGTGTTGAGGATCCAGAATACGCTGTCACACAGCTCGCACAGACCACCATGCGTTCAGAACTGGGGAAACTTACACTGGACAAAGTGTTCAGAGTAACAAACATACTGCTGTATCTCACAATGTTCCATATTCTTGTGTTAACAAGTGTGGCAGGCATCTTTTGATTTTTTTTTTTTTGTAATCTACAAGGAAAGGGAATCCCTTAATTCCAACATCGTCCACTCCATCAATCAAGCTGCAGATGACTGGGGAATCCGTTGCCTCCGTTATGAAATCAAAGACATACATGTTCCTCCTCGTGTCAAAGAATCCATGCAGATGCAGGTGAGGTTTTTTTTTTTAAAAGAATGAAAAGGGGTCAAATTAACTTAAATTAAAAGAATATAATGTTTTCTGTTAGTGTGGGTAATAAGTTTTGAACTCATTAGATGTCCTCAGAAACACAGAAATGTGTAAATCCTCAGTCTGGCAGACTTGTTTTACTGTTGTGCAGATGACCCAAAGCTGCTCAATGTTTTAACTGCAGGAGTAAGACTAAAACCAAAATTTAGCACTTTATTGGTGAAACTCTGGGCAGTTTTATTAATCACAGAAAAGTTTGAACATTTTTAACACTTTTACTCTGTGCAGGTGGAGGCTGAGCGTAAAAAGAGGGCCACAGTGCTGGAGTCTGAGGGGACAAGGGAAGCAGCCATTAATGTCGCAGAGGGTCATAAACAAGCTCAGATCCTGGCCTCGGAGGGTGAAAAAGCAGAGCAGATCAATAAAGCCGCAGGTAGGTGCATTTAAAGACCTCATTTAATTTCATCTCCGTTGTTTTTTTTTAATTGGAGGAATGGCTCGTTTCCTCCCATACCTGCTGCTCTTGGTTATGTTTTAAGTTGATGTTGTATGGCAAAAATTTGTTAAGAGTTATATTTTCCAGACAGTTACAAAATGTTTTCATTAATGGATTACTGTGCTCTCACCAGGTGAGGCCCAAGCAATTTTAGCCAAAGCAGAGGCAAAGGCCAAGGCCATTCGTCTGCTGTCAGGGGCTCTGACTGAGCAGGTGAATGAGTACATTCTTTTTTTAAAGGGGTAATCATGATCCCAGTCTTGTTTATTAGTTAGGGGGTTTTTTGCATCATTTTGATTACTTTATTCTGTCTTGTACAGAATGGAAATGCGGCAGCGTCACTCAGTGTGGCCGAGCAATACGTGTCTGCTTTCTCCAACCTTGCCAAAGAGTCCAACACCATCCTTCTGCCCTCAAATACGGGTGACATTAGTGGAATGGTCACACAGGTTTGTATACTTGCATCATTGCTTGTATTTTTGATCAGCATACAGTCACTTGTCTGAAATTGTAGATTAACATCTAGATAAATTATTGTCATTTCTTCTTTTGCTTGAATTATGTCAATAGTAGTTTTTGTCCTGTTTTGCTGCTCCTCAGGCCATGACCATTTACGGCACCCTGTCAAAGACGAGCCCAAAAGTAGTGACAGAAGATGTGGAAGAGAAGAGCGAAGAGCCCGTGAACCAGTTAGCATCATCCCAATAGCAGAGGAGTCAAAGCATGAACTCAAAGCAGCAAATAACACAGAAACAGAAGAAACACTTTAAGTTATGGTGTCTCTGAGGCATCACTATATGACTAAAGGTGACATACTTTCCACTGGTAAAAGGAAACACTTCAATGATACCGATGTCTTGCCTTGGAGTCCTTAGAAAACCACATCTTTTATAAGAGGATTTCTAATCTTTACTGACTGTTTGTCAGATACCGCTCCAGACACACCAGTGACTTTGATAGGCTGGTTTTGTGGTTTATCAGCTAATATGGCCAATGGATGCAAAAACGCCCTGACTGTTGTGCAGTATATGATGTGTTAGGAATTTGCCCAAAGTATGTAAACCCCAGTAGAAATGGATGTAAATGTTTTGAATGTGAGAGCTCAACTTCAGAGGTTAGGTGAAATATATTTTTGTTTTGTTTTTTCATTTGCAACCTGTTTGCAATGGCTGGCAAAATAAGTTTTCAGTTCCTGTGTGTTTAGTGTGAGCCATCAGCTCTGATATGGCTTGTTTACAGAAAGCACTGACAGTTCTTCAGCTCTCTTGAGCATTGGGACCAACAACTTGATGGGATGTGTAGTCGATCTGTCCTGTGTTTAAATAAAACATCTCTCCGAAAAAGCTAACCTACTATGGTAGTTTTCATGAGAACTAGTCTTGAGAAGGTATAGTGTTTGGAAATGATTCAGAAATTATTCCTTAATTATACTTTAGTATACAAAGTCAGCCCAACAAACAAACGCTCTTGTTCTCATCGTATTTGTATCTTTCATGGGATATATTTATTAACTGTCATGGGTCTCTGCAAAGGACAGTAGGTTTCTTTTTTTAAATGTTTTTTAGTTTTTTTAAAATTCAATGATACCGAACAGGTTTGTGAAGAATAATGCTTAATTAAATTTGGCACAGAATTGGTGTCCTTTCAGATTCTCAAGAAGTAGAGACTTTACAACAAGGAGGTTTATGATGGTGTGGAATTGAATGTTGTGAAGCTTGTTTAAAAATATACATTTATGTTAGAAGAAGTTGGTGGAGGAATGATTAGAGTGGGTAAAAATGAAAGAATAACTCCCAGGATGACAAAGTGGATGTTGAAGTTGAGCTTCATGTTTTGGGTCACAGTTTGGGTTCAGTAACATTAATAATCATGAAAATTTCAGTTGGTTAATGGCTTGTGTTTCAATAAAAACATGTCAAACATTATGGTTGTGAAGTAATACAGGTAAGGTAAAGATCCCACACTTTTATGCCAAGCAGTTTTAAAATCAAATAGGTCTACAAGATTCACAGTTAAGATATCTGCAATGGTATTTTGACTAGTCACTATTCTAATTACTAGTCAGAATTGCTAATTGACTTGAATGAGGAAAATAATTTGCTATATCTACAATTGAATTTCGACTATCCACAATGTGAATACCAAAATTATTCCGTGTGTCAAGTTACAGATAACTTTAATTATAATTGTAACTAGTCAAAAGCCCATTAAAGCTATCTATAACTCCACGTTTGACTAGTCACAGCTTAATTCCAGATATTTTAAATTACAGCTGGGACTAGTCATAAATACATCACAGATATCTGTAATGTGAATTGTGTCGGTCGAATAAACGCTAAAACAGCGCAATGACGTCAGTGACGTCAGTTTGAATATCCAAAACGTAATTGTACGTCTCTTGAATTTGAATCGTGACTAGTCACGTTGTGGTTTACTGTGATAAGGCTGACAGGCTGAGCACAAGCGCTTCCTAAAATACCGATGTTACCGAGATAATCGTCCGCCACGGATTTCCGCCGGTGGTCCGTGCGCACAGAAGTTCCTAGCAGCCACAAGCCATCTAATCTGACTGTACCGGAGTCCCAATGAAGGTGAGGGCGGTGTTGCGCTGTTCTGTGTTTACCTGAGACACCTGCGCCCTTGTGTTGTGAACACACACACGTTGACGTCCGCCCTCCAGCCGAGAGGACGAAAATCCGACTGTTACAAGGTCAGTGAGAAGAGCGGGGCGAGCTAGCAGCAGCTAACAGCCTGAACTTAGTAACGTTAACCATCTCCTCCTGTTAACTACGCTAGCTGTTTGATATTAGATGACACTTTCAGCTGAGCTTCCTGTCAAACTACGCACCAGCACATTGTCGTCTTATGAAGCAGATGTCAGCCATAGCAGTTTTTTGACTTTGGTGTGGAACAAGTGTGTCAGCTGTCACCTGTGCTTTTAGAATGAAGGGGCTCCCGCTGCTGTCTCTGCTCACCTGGATGTGTGCTGTGTACTTTGTGGGCATCTACCTGTTCGTGAGCGGCTTCCTGCTGGTGAGGCTGGAAGTGAACAGGACCAGCACCTGCGGAGACGTGTTGGAGCCCGGAGAGGAGCCAGTAGACTTCTGCCGCGTCCAGCCCCGTTTCCGTAGGGTAGTCCTCCTCATAATCGACGCCCTGAAGATTGACTTCGCCCGGTTCGACCCCAGCAACACGACGCCACGACAATTTGAGAACAAACTGCCTGTGCTGGAGGAGACGGTCTCGTCCTGGCCTTCTCACAGCCGCCTGTACCCCTTCCGCGCTGACCCGCCTACGACCACCATGCAGAGAATCAAGGGCTTCACCACTGGATCCCTGCCTACCTTTGTGGATGTAGGTAATAACTTTGCGTCCAGTGCCATCTTGGAGGACAATCTCATCCACCAGTTTGGACAAGTAGGTGAGTAGTTACCAAGTCATACTGCAAAACATTTGTAACAATTCACAATAGTGGTGGAGAAGAAAATATGGTTTTCAATGGAGTTTCAAAGAGATGAACAGTGACTATCACATTCAAGCAGTGTCGACCTTTACTCGTACTTCTTATTACTTTTGCTACAAGATTACCTGAATTCACCTTTTGGGATGAACAAATCAAAGTTTATCTTATGTTATAGACCACAATCGACTGAATAGCTTTAGGACAGGTAGATACAGATTGGGGTGGGGACAGAACAGATATTGTATAAAGTCTTGGATTTTGGCTGAAACGCCAAAGCACATAGCAGTCCATTGTTTCAGATAAGTAGTCATTTCAGTGAGCCCCTGTTGGTTGCACAGTTGTAACAGATTCACCAATGGTACTTGTGTATTACTGTATCAAGGAAGATAAAACAAGACAAACGTCATAATTTGCAGGATTTGGTCTATGGTTTAAATACCACCTAAAACATTAAAGCCAATTTTAAAACAAAGGTCAACATGTGTTTGTATAAACTAATGACATTGTTTGACTTTATTTTAAATGTGTGTATACTGTTGTAGGAAAACGGGTGGTGTTCATGGGTGATGACACTTGGGAGAGTCTTTTTCCTAAGAAGTTCTACCGATCTCTGCCCTTCCCTTCTTTCAATGTCAAGGATCTCCACACTGTGGACAATGGGATCCTTCAGCACCTCTACACCACCAGTATGTATTTGCTTAATGTGGTACTGGATTACACGTCTGTGAAAGACAGCAGAAAGACTTAAAAGCCTTCAATAGACAATAGACAAGGTTCAATATGAGTGTTTTTTTTTTTTTGACTACCACATGGATATAGTGCTTCTGTTGTACTTGGGCTTCATATCTCTTTCTCTCCCTTTCTATTGGTTTTCACAGTGGTGGGGAATGACTGGGATGTCCTGGTTGCTCACTTCCTTGGTGTGGATCACTGTGGTCACAGGTTTGGACCCGACCATCCAGCCATGGCTGACAAGCTCACTCAGATGGATGGAGTCATCAGGTCAGACAATAGTACAGCAGCTACAAGTTTGCAAAAACAAATTAACATTCAATCATCAGGTCTGGATATGAGAAGTCTTGGGATTTTTTTTCTTTGTTTAGTACCATAGTCCATATCTACCCTTTTCCTCCAGGTCTGTAATTGACCGTTTGCAGAATGACACCCTATTGGTGGTGATGGGAGACCACGGGATGACGGACACCGGAGATCATGGTGGTGAAAGTCAGAAGGAGACTGATGCTGCCATCTTCCTCTACAGTCCTGTCCCTCTGTTTCTTGGATCCATGTCACAGGTCGGTAGAGTAGCTGACTTTTTTACAGACAGTTTTACTTTAACTTTTGTGATCAAGTACTCAGTGGGAAGAACTCACTCAACCACTCAAGAACTCAACCTTTGCTTGAGTGGAACACAGATCTACAGCCTTTGCAGTTTATTAGTCCTTACTTACAGCACATATTTAAGAGGACTTTCCATAACATCTATTAAAGCTTTTATACAATTGAAACAATTTAGCAAGAGTTAAAGCAAAAATTGAGATAAAAATTATGTAATTACAGTAAATCTAAAATGTTAAAATCTAAAAGGTCCAGTTTAATTTTTAATTCTGATTATCACTAACGTCAGATTCCCTGTTACAAAACACAGTCCAGCAACCAGTTAACTAAATGTAAATGCAGCACAGAGGGAGAGATAAGCACTGTTTCAGACTGCAGAACGTTTTCAGAACAAGCTCATTATATTCCCTTCACGCATAGTCACAACTGCCAAGTTATGGCTCCAAGACATTTACGGAGAACAGAACTTGCTGTTGAGCAGCAGTTACATATCAGTTTCAGCCACAAATAAAAAAGGAAAGTAGAAAACAGAAGGTCTCAAAACAATTTCCTTCTATCTCTCTGTGTGTGTGTGTGTGTGTGCATGCATAGTCATTGCTGTTTTGTTTTTTTTTAGCAAATAAGCACTTACATCATGTTTATCTCTTGAAATCACCAGAACGTTGGCTGTCTTTATAAATATGAAACAGACTATTCCTTGCTCATTTCTGTTCATGGTTGGCTGTGCAGTTCCATGAGTCTGTTAAATTGATGCTGGCAGGTGGTCTCAGCCTTTTCTGGGATGAAAGTGGATCTCACACTAGCAAAGTGAACTCCACTGTTGATTTCCATAATTGCAGTGCAACTGGAGTGTTACATAATAGATTGTGGAAAATCGTAGGTTACATGAGTACACAGAAAATACCACTACAATAAGGAAAAGGCATGATTAGACTGAGACTTTCCAATAATCTTATTTTTCATGAGAGAACAAATCCACCAATCTTGGTGATAAATACGACTGCAGAGGCAACCGGCTGCTTGAGTTAAGAGACATTTATTCATAATCTTCTTACAGTTAAGGTATTATATGAGCCATTTGTTGCTCAAAATCACTTGTCTGCCTTTGCCTGTCTGAGAACAGCTTCTCAATTTCCTTTATGATTTCCATATATATATATATATTTATTTAATTAATTTTTTTTTTTTTTTTTCTCTCTTATGTTTTTAGAGCGAACCAGATGTGGTCCCCCAGACAGACCTGGTGCCCACCCTGGCTCTGCTGCTGGGAGTTCCCATCCCATACAGCAGTGTGGGGCAGATTCTCTTGCCTTTATTCCCACCTCATGGGCAGACAGAAGGTGCAGTTGGAGGTCTGAGCCAGCTGGAGGCACTGTGGATCAATGCAAAGCAGGTAGGCTGCTCAGTGAGGAGCTGTCAACAGTTTTTTTTTAAATGTCTTCACAAGGAAAAAGCCTTAGACTTCACATATCCCAGAATATGATCAGTATTTCTGTTTGTCTGTATTTAATTTCAAAATGATCTTTACCTGAAGGTAAACCGTTTCCTGGAGACTTACTCCAGCATGGCCAAAGACATCCCACCAGACAGCCTTTCTCAGCTGAAGGATGAATTCTCTCGCCTCTCTTCTGAGTACCTCACAACAGTCAGAGAGGGACAGTTGCCCTCCCCAGAGCTGGCTGCCTCTCTACAGGCCTACCTCACCTCTGTCAGAGACACCTGCCGAGCCACCTGGGCTCGATTCAACCCCTTTAAGATGGGAGCAGGTTTAGCCATCCTGGCATTTGCTTGCCTCATGTGTTTCATCCTGTCTGAGCTGTCCACTGTGCTGATTGGCCAGAATGGGCCCGGAATGAAGGCCCTGGTTGTCATGGGACTAACTGTGGTGGTTACTGTGGCCGCTGGTCAGCTCCTCATCCAGGGCTACGTCGAGGTAGCATGGTGCCTGGCTGCTGCTGCCTTCAGCTCTGAACTTCACTTTCTCTGGAGGGCTCATCGATCCAGAATGTCTGCTGTAGCTAAGAACGGATCAAAAGCTCCAAAGTGGGTTAGCTGGCTGACTCCACGTCGCCTCCTCATTCCCCCTCTCTTGGTGCCCCTCCTCCGCTGTGCCTCCCTGCTCTCAGATAGCTATGTGATCGCTGAAGGCCGGGTAGTGACCTTTCTGGTGTTCTCTCTGGCTCTTTACATCCCCATTCATCTCAACTGGAATGGCCTGCTTTTACCCCCAAGCCATGACCCCCTAAAGTCTGCAGGGCTACTGCCATCCTCAGCCCTGTCCCCATCGACTGTGAGGAAAGAAAGCAGTACCCTGCTAGCCTGTTTGGGACTCCTCATTAGCAGCCTCTACCTCTCCCTCTCCTTTCACAGCTGCCGGGAAGAGCAGGGCTCCTGCCAGCCATCACCGTTCATTTCTCCTCTTTCCCGCCTGCAGGACAGCCAGCTTAAGAACCTCCACTACATCCTCTCTGTCGTCTCCCTGGCCATATGGACATATCTGCTGAGACGCTGCCTCCGCCACTATGGTAACCTCAATTCCTCAAGTGGTACAGTGTTCACAGCCCGCTGGATCCTTCCACTGCTGTCTGTGTGCCTGGGTCTCCACTGGGCTGTTAGTGCCACTCCAGAGGACAGCTTCAGGAATCTGACTGAGCTCATCAGCCTGGCTCAGCTGGCCCTCCCCAGGGCCGCCTTCTGTCTGTTGGGACTGGGTTTGTTCCTAATCTGGCTAGACCCTCTTACTGTGTTTGTGAAAACAAAGACCGGAGCTTCAGCCAGAAGTTCATTGCCGCCTCGATACCGAGCCAGCACCGGTATCAGCCCACAAGCCGAATTGCACCACCTCATCCCCCAGATCTACCAGCGCATGTGTCGCTCCTTGGACGACGGAGAGCTGAGCGTGGGCAGCGAGGTAGATGGCAGGCCTGCTGTGGAGGCCTATGGACTGGGAACTGTCTACTCTGCCCCCCTACTGCTGTTCTGTGGCCTGCTGGGAATTGGTCTGCTGCTGCTTCACCCAGAGGGGATGGCTCTGTCTTTCCTTCTGCTTCTGCTTGAAATGGGAGCTCTGCTGCACATTCACTCTTCCTCTATTACTCTCAGTCGTCTGCATGGAACGTTTTCTGGTAAGACGCTGAGAATCACACAACTTTTGTGTTTTTTGAGATATGTCAGTAATTAGAAAAAGCAAGCCCTATATCTTTTAAAAAGTTCTGTACACTGCTCATATACTCACATTTAGTGTTACCCTCAGGAGGGTTTAATGTGCCCTGGACTCCAATAGTGCTGTGGTCCCTGGCTGCCACCCAGTTCTTCCATGCCACAGGACACCTTCCCACCTTCCCATCCATCCAGTGGGGAGCTGCCTTTGTTGGATTCCCTGATGGGCACATAGGCACCATACTGCCCGGCTCACTGGTTACCCTCAACACCTTTGCTGCACAAATCATGTTTGCAGGTAGTTAGAGGGAAAAAAAAAATGCTGTTAGTAAATTTAATATATTTTTAAAATGGCAGTCCTTCAGGGAAATTAGACTTACAAAGGTGCCAAGGTGATTTAGTTGTGACAAAAAGCAAGGCACAATACAACTAGACCTTAAAATGAATTAGACATAGAAATAGACATAAAATAGTATTGTAAAACAAACCAAAAAGCAAGTTTATATAGGGTGCTGTCAATTCAGTGCCGGAAATGAAACTATGAACCTGTTACTTATTCATATATGAGTTATTGTCTCATTGTCTTCAGTGGGTTGCCCACTGCTACTGTTCTGGCCTCTGGTGTGTGAGGTTCGAGGGAGCAGGGGTGGAAAAGCTTTCAGGGAAGAGGGAGAGGACGCTGTGATGGAGATGAGGTTGAGAGAAAACCCTCAGCAGTTCAGTTCTGCTCTCCTACAACTCTCAACACGCTACCTTTTTATCCATGGAGCACAGGTACATTCGTCACACATTTATTTTTTTTATTTCTTTGGCTCAGTTACACTTTTTGAATGTGCTTCACATCACACCACTCTGTATCCCTTCACTTTTGGCAGGTGTTTGCATCAGTCTGTGCAGCTGCTATCCTCAGAAGACACCTAATGGTGTGGAAGGTTTTCGCACCCAAGTAAGGGATTGAATGGTTTTTCCAGCTCATGTAAACTAACAGAAACCTTAGACATACAGAGTTCTAAGGTTGAGCAAGTCAGAATAGTTTTGAGTATTTATATCTCCTGTTTCTTTTTTTTTTCCCCCCTTCCAGGTTAATGTTTGAGGCCTCAGGGTTTCTGGTGAGCAGCATGTCTGTGTTGATCGGGGTAACATTAGTGTTGAGAGTAGACCAAGCAGTGGGCTGCTGGTTTAAGAGACTCATCCCCGATATATCCAGGTAACGATGGCATGGCTGCTGCTGTTTTACCATAGAAGCCCACCAGAGCTCACTGTGCCATAGAGAAAACGGACATGGAGGTCACTGTAAATTTTTTGTATCTGTGCCATCGCTGTCTGGCATAACGATCCCCACAAACATGTCATGCGAGGCAGCCTCTTACTAACTTCAGACCTTCTGAGCAACTGGACATTTTTTATACAGTGTTTTTGGTTAAATATTGTAAACCACGTCACAAAGGTGAAGTGGTTAAAAGCCTTTGAGGTTGAAAGCTGTGTGTAGTCAGAGAGAACAGCAATTTCTGAATGTTACTCCAAAAACTCTTGTTTTCTAATTTACAGTGTGGTTGAAACCTTCCAAGCTCAGCAGTCTTGGTTCAAATGGATCACAGTGCAGCAGTCAAAAAACTTCACCAAATAGATACCGTTTACAGTAGCTATATGCCTGCCACACTTGGCCAGTAACTTCAGCATTTAGATATGGCCATTAATATTTGTCTTTTTATGAGTGGCTGAATTGGAAAAAATGGCCATGGAATAAAAGAGGTTTCTGTTTAGAAAACTGAAAATCAGATTTACTCTTCAGCCACTGAGCTGACCGTTCTCACCGGTGATGTACAATTAATGAGCAGTTAGAGGTTCAGTGTCTTTGTGAAGAATCGGCCACAGGACGACCACTTTAACCAGTAAAGCCAGTCTCCCAATGTCTGGACCATTCATTTACCAGCAGGTCTACTCTTTTTGGTAAAATCCATCTAAGTGCTTTACAGCATGCTTATCATTTAAGTGTCTGCTGGAGGAATCTTTTTCTATGTTTTGTATTTTCAACGTGTTATCTGGTTACTGCCAATAGTATTACTGTGCAGTTGTTACTTTTTTTGCAGGGTTTTGGGTTCTTGATGTGTCATGGTCCTTCATTTTTTTAGGGTTTTGATTTCTAACTCGTAATGCCTATTTATAATTAATATTT
Organism: Mastacembelus armatus; assembly: GCF_900324485.2. Taxonomy (NCBI): domain Eukaryota; kingdom Metazoa; phylum Chordata; class Actinopteri; order Synbranchiformes; family Mastacembelidae; genus Mastacembelus; species Mastacembelus armatus. The sequence continues at coordinate 7,597,508 of NC_046644.1, read as the reverse complement.
TTTTTAAAATCAGTCATATGTTTTCTAATCCCTAATTGAACATGTCTTAATTAGATCACAAATGCCTTTTCCTTTGGAATCGGGGCTTAGCTTTAGCAAATGCCTTTTTTTTTTGTCTATAATATTATTTTGACATTGTCATTAAATCCAGGACCTCCAGAAACACTGTCAGTTAATTTATTTCTGCAGGACGTCACAGTCCAACTGTTAAATCTGTTGCTGTTCTGCAGCTAGAGTTCATTAGCTAATGCATGATATCGAAAGGATGTTGAGCTCAGGATGAATTAGCTACAGTGCAATAGTACTGCATTCCTCAGGCTGTTATAAAGGAGCGATTGGTCATTTGAAGTGGCTGCTGTAGTGACGTCAGCCCAAGTGATGGTTTGGCTTGGTTGTGTGATAATGAGCCACATTGTTTTCTGTTAAAATATTTAATATATAAATAACTGATTAATTATAATGATTTTACATTCTGTGAACATTGTAATAAAACATTTTTATATGATTGGTTGGCCTGTCATTTAAATGTTAAGAATGAAAAATACCCACATTACTTTCAGTCTATTCCCTGTTGCCATTCATTATCCGTTATCTCTGTCTTAACTTTAAGATTATTTATTGTTGCAGTGAAAACTATTTATATAGTACATAAAAGTAGTATTTAATCTTTTGTTTATTGATCGGGTGACTTGATGACGGAGATGGCCGCTGCAATACGTTTTTACTACCCATCAGTCAAGGTGATTCATTCATTATTCAGAGAGGCTTTTCACATTTCCAGTTCCCATAACTGTGAGCTGATGAAAGTCTCACCCGTGCACTTAACCTAGAGGCATAATGTGATAGTTACGTGCAGAAATTTGAAGGAAATGTTTCACTTACGGTCAGACGAGGTCATCCACCCTCATATCTGTAATAAAATGTGGACCATTATTTCAGCTGCACATTTTTATTTGTCTCCTTAGGGAGAAAAAAAACAACAAAAAAAACATAAAGACACTTTTTGATCACGGTCATAGAGAACACAGGGGAACAACTGTAATTTTTTCCAGGCAAACCACATCTCATATTAAAGACCTCTTTAAATGAAACCTCATAAACTGACTGAGATGACATTTGTCCCTGATGACATAAGATCATGGCGACAGTAATGAATGTTCCACAATGTCGGATTGTGCACCCAGTGTGCAAATGGACAGGATACAAGTCATTTATGACTTAATTGAACTTCACAAGTGATCAAGGAATTGCAGCAGTACCCACAGACATACCTGCTTATGTTCACATTGAAAGACAGAAATGGAAGAAAAGTGGAAAATTGAAAATTACATTCTCAACGCAGGAAATCTTAATACCTGCCAAAAGTAATAACTAAGTCAAAGGTACTGACCAAGAGCCACCACAGATATATTATGGTTATTTGATGCCACAGGGCAGTGAAAACCCACTTATATTTCATATTTACTTTCCTCATATCTCTTCCCCATTGGAATGAAACCAACTGCGGTTAAGTGTTCATTTGGTTAGAGAACAGGATGGATGGATATATGGGTGGCACTCAAATTTTTACAGAAACACTTAAATCTCTTAAAAATGTATTTAAAAATATTGTGATATACAAATACCTTTTTTTTCATAACTTGCATTTGTAATTTATGTAGGGTGTGGATCTAAAATCTACATTCCTAAAACCTGGGAAAACTTTTTAAAAACAGATTTGTTCTTGAAAATAAATGATTAAATTTAATAATTACTCTGTTGCTGACAAATATAAAATAGTGGACTTGGTTTTCAAAAGTTAGAAGAGGATTTCAACTTCAACTTCTGTTGAAGTCGATGCAGAAGTTTGATTGCGAAGCAATACATACATAAACTGCTGCTGGCTGACGACTGCATAAAAATGCATTGTTCAGTAAAGTATACTACCACATCTTATTTGCTACTGGTTACAGGCCTTACAAAGTGCTGTGATAATGGAAGTACTCAATCCCCTGTAATAACTCACCAAGACAAAAGCTTCAGAAATTGAAATGTAAGAAGAAACTAACTCAGTAATTACAGCTGCGTTCACCACATGAATTCCACGGACTGTATTTCAAAGGAAGAAAGACGAGCATGGCATGCAACAGTGGCTCCCACACCCAGAATCAAACCACAGACATTGTGTGTTGATGTGCCTTAACCATTTGGCCATCAGATACTTAGTAGCAAGCTTTCTTATATCTTCAGTTATGTTAAAAGTGATGTCAGTGGTTGACTGGGTACATTGTGTGTGCATTGCATGTTGTTTGGAGTACAAAAAAGTGCATTGCATTTGGAGATGTCAATGCCATTACAGTTACTGTTAAACTGACATACTGTTCTAGCCATATAAACAACATCCAGAAAAACATCACTGTTGCTGTTTGAAGCTTTAGATTTCTTATTATTTTAGATGCTGCACCATAATGATTGAAGCTGCCTTGCCTAGCTTTCATTCAAAGCATCTCTAATTGCTCATTATCATCAGATGTGCAACCCTTTGGACAATAATCCCCACATCTCAGACCAATTTGTATTATAGGAATGGAAAATCTTCCTCTGTTTGTGCTCAGAGATCAGTGAAATAGGCTTGATCTTTCCACAGGGGGATCTGACTTGAAATTGTTTTTATGATATCCATCATCCTTTTGTGCTCCTCAGATGAGGTTGAATAGGATGCAGACTTTCTGCACTACAGTGTGGTGGTTAATGTTCAACACAAAGTATTACATTAATAAAAAAACAACAAAAAAAAAAAAAAATCAATTTTGCTTTTACTGTTGCATTATGTTTCACCATCAAATGTTAGCTCAAGTAATGGAGAATTGTGCTTTTAGTTTTCAGTAATATTTAAGTCCTGGTTGACTTAGCAACACAAAGTTACTGGTGTTAACGAGTTGAAGGTGTAAGTCCCATAATTGTGGGTGCAGCAAATGCCTTGCCTACTTTGTCACCTGGTTCATCCATCTACAGTGCAGCTAAACAAAATTCTAACCAGTTTCACCAGTTGAACACTTTGAACATGAAGCCATGACAAAAGCCTCATTGGCAGTAATTTAATACAACTCTCATACTGCATTAGGAGGGAGAGCAGTGAACAGTGAGGCTGATATCTGTGAGATATAATTACAAGCAGTAATGCTACATTACATGCCTTGTTTCCTGTGAAACCCTTGTGTGAAGGAAATCCAGAGAGGTACTGTACAATGTAAATATTTTCTTTGGCTATTGCTCAAAGCATACAGATCATAAATGATATCAAAAACATAGTTTAATTTTTCTTTTGTATATATCAGTAAACATTGATTTGGTTTTATAAAAAGAGAGCAGAAATGCTGGAGAATCACATTTTGCACATCTAAACATCTGACTTCATGATTGTAACAGTATTAACTGGGATGTGCTGGGTATTGGTTGCTTTGATGTATTCTTTTGTGCTATTTTGAGTAATTATTGTGTGTGAATTTAGCATCAGATCGTTTGGAGCCCAGTTTTCAGGAGCCCACTTTTCAGTAGCACTATCAGCCAAGCAGCCTCTCTCACACTCACAGTGATTTCGCCTTGAAACGACAAATGTAATTTGAACTTTGCGCAACAGAATTACACAAAGATTCATATTCAAATGGCACATAAAGGTATGAGTGCTCCTACACTGTGAGGGCAGCAGTTTAGAGACTGCACAGTATATACACTTGATTTTATTTTATTTGTGAGGAGATATTGACTATATTTCATATCCAAAACGTCAACTGCATATACATTTTGACATCACAGCCCATTACCCCAGCCCTAACCTCCGTTTAAACATAATTCTAACCTTTACCGTTAAAACCAAATCTGAATCCTGAAAGCACCAGTTAACCTTTTGGAGATAAATCTTTGTCCTCTGATGGGAAGTGAGCCCACAGCATGAACACACAAACAGGTTGCTGTGTTGATAACGTTTTAGCTGTAAGGCAAGATTAATACACACACCCTAACCCTTGCATCTCTGTACTGACTGACAAAGTGTTCTTTAACCTCAACCTTAACTTCAACGTAATTCTACTCTAAAACATAAAATCAAGCATTAGCCCTCAAGCAGTCATTTGGAGACGTAAAACAAGTCAAAATGCCCCTAATCTCAAGTAGTACCTTCAACTATTATCATGGATTTTAGCACTCCACATTGAAGAAGTGAAATAAGATTTCTTATACTGGGGCAGCACAATGGCTTGGTGATTAGCACTATTACTTCACAGCAAGAAGGTTCCAGGTTAGAAACCTGGCAGGGGCCTCTGTGTGTGGAGATTGCATGCTCTCCCTTTTCTTGCGTTGGTTTTCTCTGGGTACATATTATCTTTCTTTTTAGTCTATTTTTTTTTCTTTCCATTAATTTTTTTCTATAAGGTCTAATTTTAACCACAAATATGTTCACATTGATCATGCTTTGGACCTACAGTTATAATACTTTGCTATAAATAGATTTTCCCAGGAGGATGGCACGATCTTGAAGTGGAAGAAACAAAAACATAACAAAAACAGACAAAAGGTTTAAGATTGTGTGAGTGGTTATATTTCAGTACTTGAAGCGGAAAATGCTTGTAGGCGTTTGAAGTGTGAAAGAAGTACTGGTTGTGATGAGAATGGCAATGTAATACAACATCTTTGTATAAATATGGAAGAGGATTTCATTGCTACTTTCAAAAAGCTTGTGAAAGTCTCTGTACTTGCAGGGGATCTCAGCTTGTCTCAAGTTCATGCCCTGTTTTTAAAGGTTGCAGAGCTGAGAAAATCCTAAACAGAGCTCACAAACAGCTACTAGGGAAATGATTTAACTTTTCACTAGTGATGATCTGAAGTAGACAGAAAAACCAGAGATCACATTCTGGCTTTACAATGACAATGACTTTCTCTGGATGCTACTGAGGATTAAATGAGGGGATTTTAACCCTTAAGAGTTGGCGATCACACTAGCATGCTCAAATTACCTCACCGATACAAAATAAAAACAAAGCTACACTGAGCTTTGCTATCGAGTTCTGTCAAAAGTGCTTGTACTGAATAAAAGGATACCAAACATTTTTAAACATGATATATAAAGGTAAAATCATTTTTTCCAAAACAGTGCAAAATAACCAAGAGAAGTCCTGAGCCACTTGTTTATTTCCTTTAGGGCATACAGAAATGTTTAAATTTGGAAAAGCTCTGACCAACAGGATTACATCGAAGCTGGATGTGGTTTTATGGAAATAAATTATCAGTACTTCTGTGCTTTAAGTCAACGAGTGCTTATCTCTGAGTGTGCAGAGATGTATTTTTTCATACTGAAAGCTTGACATAAATATGAAAATCACAATGATCTTTCAAAGCAAGCCTTCATTAGAAAAAAAATATATTTTTATATAAAAAAAAAATGCTTTTAAAAGGATAAGTAGTTTGCATTTGAAAGGGACTGAAGAAATATACCTTTTTAAAAATGAGTTATCAATGTTCCACTGTCTTAGTTTCCAGAGTCACCCCTGACACTTCAGTAACACAAGCTGTGGACTCAGCTCACAACTCTCAAGTAATCAGGTAAAAGCAAGGCAGAGGTCTGCAACAGGGCATGCAGTCCCAACGGCCAATCAAACCTAAAGGGGCATAAATAAACAGAAAAAAACCCCATAAAGGCCAACAAGGTTCAAAAGACAACTGATGCATGACAACAGGAGAGGAAAGCTGCAATACAGCTTAGATGACACAGCAGATGATAGGACAAAGAGCTGCAGCTACAGGGCACATGTACTGATCCGACTAGCAAAATGAGAGCAGGTGGGTACAAAGATGAGGTGACAGTGACAGGTGAGAGGAGTGACTGGCACATTCAGAAATAGACCTTTTTTACATGATATATTCCAACAAGCACATTGTATAAAATATATCACAGTTCCAGGGAAGTGGTATTGTACATGGTGTCTCACTGTCTTGGTTTACTGGGACACGTTATTAGAAATCAGTACTTTTCCTGCTATGGCAAGTCAACATGACAGAAGAGATGTGGGAATGAACAATGAAAATAAGACTAACGTGTATCAAAGAGTTACTGCATATGATTTTCAACATTATGTCGAACATATCACTTATTAATCCGTTCCCCTATGCCCCTCGTTCGGTCATAAACACTATTTTTACACTAGATAGAGCCATGACTAAATTTCCTTTAATGTGAGTGGATGACTTGATGGTGGGATTTGGTGATTATATTTGGATCTGCCTGTGGGTAACAACTCTAGTTCTTCCAAAAACATTCTGGTTGTGTGAAATATCTCTGGGATCACTGACAGTGATATAGTGTTACATTTATAATGGTACTGCACTCTTGCTTGCATAGGATGACAACTGGGCTTGCTTGAAAGGAATCATATTAGATTACTAATCTTAAGATTGATTGATGAAAGCTCACAGTAATACTGACCATATGGACAGACTGTTATAGCCCTCTTTATGCTTTAAGTACTCAGATTAAAACATCCCCCAACATGTACATACATCCATACATAAATAGATATGGATATATACACACACAGGTGCAATATTTTGTTCTCACTGTGTATTTACTATGTATATTTATCTTTACATCACACTACCTACATTTTTTTTCAACTTTGAACAGACTGATCAGACTGAAGGGGTAAATTACCTTTACAGTTTTAGGTGTGAGAGGAGAAACTTGTCAGTATCCATGGTGTAATCATGGGAAATTTGTCTGTCTTTTGAAGTGCTCTATACTCTGGCTGTTGGACACAGTTGCACCACCAACTTACTTTCTTCACCCAATAATGCAGCAAACACCATGAGACAAGCAGACAAACAGGAAGATGAAAAAAGTAAAAGCAATCTGATCTGTAGTCTCACACACTAACAAAAAAAAAAAAAAAAAAAATCTATATCCTACCGTACAGCACAACATGATACAGTGCATATAGGGCAAGAGAACAGTCTTATCCACTACACAAACTGACATTATTACATGATCCAATTATGCTAGAAGATAATTGACAGCCAATACTTCCTGCAGTTAGACTGTGACCAAGCATAACAACTGTGAAGGAGGACAATGAGTCAATCGGTGTTATAGTGGATTAAACCTCATTGGTCTTTTCTATCACGCTTCCCTTTCACATGGGGTCTGCTTTTATATTAGCTGATTTAATGTTAACAATATGCCCAAATTATACAAAGTCCCTAAAAGCTTTTCTTTAAATTCTGTCAGTGAAGATTATGATGCACACTTTGGATAAACAGCTACACAAATGTCCGGCTGCATACTGAAATTGGCTGCAGAACATACTGTTTAACTTACGCATATTTTTATTGCTGTGTATAAATTCACAGGGAGCAAAATTAGAATAAGCTTAATTGATGGTGTTGCTGTTCATCATGCTGGAGGCATAAAACTAAGTTTTAACATATTTCCATAGAAAGTAACATCAGATTCCCACATTGTTACCTCCCAATAAAAGAAATTACAGAAATTCAACCATGAAAAAATTAGCTTCCGATAACACCGAATAAACCCTTCAAATATCTCAAGAGAACCCAATTTCTATACAAATTGTTGTATGCCTAATTTTTTAAATCCAATTTTAATGTTTCAGGGAAATTGCTTTTGAGTTTAAGAGTTCACTCAGTCCACGAAAGCCGGTGAAAGAAATCTCACCATTCAAGTGGTCCTGGTGCTGTTTTTTGTCTTTCAGCAAAAACAGAATTTCAACTCATTCTGATATGTGTTCATTTGCTGGATTAGACTGTCTGCCTATCACAATTACAGGAAGAAAACTAAATCGTGATAAAGTTGAGAGACGGGCAGTAAAAAAGGAGCAGCAAATTGGAGTAACGAGACCTGTGAAACTAACAGCCCCACAACTGCGCACACAAATATGAACTCTAAATAAAAGCAATTATACTGCAAAACTCTTGGGTTATTTGGACTGCAGAATTTCCCCCAGCTGCTAGGTAATCTGAAGAATGAGTCTCAGCTAGTCCTCCTTCATCTCTGGGGAAATATTTTTCTTCCTCAGTAAGATTCGAGACTTCCTACAGTGTTGATTCATACACATGCACAAACATACCCAAGATGCCTCTCCACTGCCTGGAGCATATAAGGTGCTAATATGGCCACTAAATTCAAGTTTAACAAACACGTTTTTCACACCAAATAAAAACTATTCTATAGATTTTGATGTAACAAATAGTGCATGGTCCCATGTGGAGAACTCAGGCAGTAGGTTTAATTAAATCTAGAGCATGATACGCAACAGAATTGATAGGGGGAAGTTTTCCATCTTAAAACAGCAGGAGAGCTGTTCTGATCCCACTACACATCTGCCCATAACTGTACACTAATCTTATGCTCAGCCAAAGAAAAGAAAAAAAAGTGGGGTTTGTGAAGATCCCGAATGTTCAGAGCCAGGTTATTGGCCACTTAGACAACTGTAAAGTTTTATTAAAGTAGATGAGGTAAACACCCCCACTGGTGTACATTTTTATGGGGGCTGCAGGTTTTTTTTCTATGCTTACAAAGTAATTGTCTAGTTTTGTAGTGGAAGGGGATGTCTTAGAATGAAACACACTTTATGCTTTTCTCCAGAAAAGCAGATGAATAAATGAATGAATGAATGAATGAATGAATAAGTGACTGCAGATGTTACAGAAGCTGGAAAACCCTGTCTCCAAGTAAGCTTGTTTATATTTATTGCAACAGCAGATTTTTATTTTATTTTTAATTTTTTTTTTTCAGGAATGGAGCTGCAAACGGATTTTATATTAACATAATCAGGCATTTTAGCAGAAACATATACACAGATTGAATGTGGGATGTCTCTGCCTGACTACGCATCACATGCTTATGTATTTACAGCATGTAGCAGTGAGCTCTGGACCTTTCAGCTGTACTGACAACTGTGAGGCAAAATGCAACCACAGGGGGGCACAATCCAGTATCTTCATGTGCTGGTCCGAAGTCCAGGTAAATGCAGAGGGTTGTGTCAGGAAGGGCATCCGACGTAAAATTTAAGCCAAATCAAACATGCGAATCACAAATATGGCTTCCATACTGGATCAGTCGCGGCCCGGGTTAACAACGACTGCTACTGGTGCTGTTGACTTACAGGGTGCCAGTGGAAATTGGACAACTGGACTTAGAGTAGGGACTTTGAATGTAGGAACTTTGTCAGGGAAAACTAGAGTGTTGGCTGATATGATGAAGAGAAGAAAGGTGGATATCTTGTGTGTTCAGGAGACCAGGTGGAAAGGTAGCAAGGCCTATAGATTAGGAGCAGGGTTTAAGCTGTTTTATCATGGTGTGGATGGAAAGAGGAATGGAGTAGGAGTTATCCTGAAGGAGGATTTTGCTAGGAATGATCTGGAGGTGAAGAGAGTGTCAGATAGGGTGATGACTCTGAAGCTGGAAGTTGAAGGTGTGATGTTGAATGTTGTCAGTGGTTATGCCCCACAGGTAGGATGTGAGTTAAAAGAGGAGGAGAAATTCTAGCGAGATGGATGAGGTGATCCAGGGTATTCCTAGTGGTGAGAGAGTGGTGATTGGGACAGACTTCAACGTTCATGTTGGTGAGGGAAACAGAGGTGATGAGGAAGTGATGGGTAAGTTTGGTATGCAGGACAGGAATGCAGAAGGACAGATGGTGGTAGACTTTTCAAAAAGGATGGAAATGGCTGTAGTGAACACATTTTTCCAGAAAAGGGAGGAGCATATGTGACATATAAGAGTGGAGGTTGGAGCATACAAGTTGATTACATCTTGTGCAGATGTTACAACCTGAAAGAGATCAGTGACTGCAAAGTAGTGGCTGGGGAGAGTGTAGCCAGACAGCATAGGATGGTGGTGTGTAGGATGAATGGTGGTAAGGAAGATGAAGAGGACAAGGGCAGAGCAGAGGACCAAGTGGTGGAAGTTGAAAAAAGGAAGAGTGTTGTGTGGCTTTCAGGGAGGAGCTGAAACAGGCTCTGGGAGTTCAGGGGGTTCTGGACAGATGACTGGACAGCTACAGCTAAAGTGATCAGGGAGACAGGTAGGAGGGTACTTGGTGTGTCATCTGGAAAGAGGAAAGCAGATAAGGAGACTTGGTGGTGGAATGAGGAAGTTCAGGAGTGTGTTAAGAGGAAAAGGTTAGCTAAGAAGAAGTGGGACACTGAGAGGACAGAAGAGAACAGACAGGAGTACAGGGAGATGCAGCATAAAGTGAAGGTATAGGTGGCAAAGGCCAAACAAAGGGCGTATGAGGATTTGTATGATAGGTTGGACTCTAAGGAGGGAGAGATGGATTTGTACAGGTTGGCGAGGCAGAGAGAGAGATGGGAAGGAAGTGCAGCAGGTTAGGGTGATGGAAGGATGGAAATGTGTTGACAGGTGCCACAAGTGTGATGGAAAGATGGAAGGAATACTTTGAAGAGTTGATGAATAAGGAACATGTTAGAGAGCACAGAGTAGAAGAGGTGACTGTGGTGGAGCAGGAAGTAGCAAAGATCAATAAGGATGAAGTGAGGAAGGTTTTGAAGAGGATGAAGAGTGGAAAGGCAGTTGGTCCTGATGACATACCTGTGGAGGTATGGAAGTGTTTAGGAGAGGTGGCAGTAGAGTTTTTGACTGGGCTACTTAACAAGATCTTGGAGAGTGAGAGGATGCCTGAGGAATGGAGGAGAAGTGTACTGGTGCCCATCTTTAAGAACAAGGGAGACGTGCAGAGTTGTGGAAACTACAGACGAATAAAGCTGATGAGTCACACAATGAATTTATGGAAAAGAGTAGTGGAGGCTAGGCTGAGGTCAGAAGTGAGCATTTGTGAGCAGCAGTATGGTTTCATGCCAAGAAAGAGAACCACAAATGCAATATTTGCTTTGAGAATGCTGATGGAGAAGTACAGAGAAGGCCAGAAGGAGCTGCACTGTGTATTTGTAGATTTGGAAAAAGTGTATGACAGGGTGCCGAGAGAGGAGCTGTGGTTTTGTATGAGGAAGTCTGAAGTGGCAGAGAAGTATGTTCGAGTGGTGCTGGACATGTATGAGAGCTGTAAGACAGTGGTGAGGTGTGCTGTAGGGGTGACAGAGGAGTTCAAGGTGGAGGTGGGCTGCACCAAGTATCGGCTTTGAGCTCCTTCTTGTTTGCTGTGGTGATGGACAGGCTGACAGATGAGGTTAGGCAGGAATCTCCCTGGACCATGATGTTTGCAGATGACATTGTCATCTGTAGTGAGAGCAGGGAGCAGGTGGAGGAAAATCTAGAGAGGTGGAGGTTTGCTCTGGAAAGGAGAGGAATGAAGCTGAGCCACAGTAAAACAGAGTACATGTGTGTAAATGAGAAAGGACTCAAGTAGAACAGTGAGGTTACAGGGAGTAGAAGTGAAGAAGGTGGAGGATTTTAAGTACCTAGGGTCGACAGTCCAGAGCAACGGAGAGTGTGGAAAAGAAGTGAAGAGACGTGTGCAAGCAGGTTGGAACGGGTGGAGGAAAGTGTCAGGTGTGATGTGTGACAAAAGAGTGTCAGCAAGAATGAGAGGAAAGGTGGACAAGACAGTGGTGAGACCAGCAATGTTGTCTGGTTTAGAGACAGTGGCACTGAGAAAAAGACAGGAGGCAGAGCTGGAGGTAGCAGAGCTGAAGATGTTGAGGTTCTCTCTGGGAGTGACGAGGATGGACAGGATCAGGAATGAGGACATCAGAGGGACAGCTCATGTTAGATGTTTTGGAGAAAAAGCCAGGGAAGCCAGATTGAGATGGTTTGGACATGTTCAGAGGAGGGACAGTGAATACATAAAAAGGATACGTAAAAGGATGCTGAGGTTAGAGCTGCCAGGAAGGAGGCCGAGAGGAAGACCAAAGAGGAGGTTCTTGGATGTAGTGAAGGAGGACATGAGGATAGTTGGTGTGGATGAGGAGGATACAGAGGATAGGGTTGAATGGAGGCGGATGATTCGCTGTGGCGACCCCTGAAGGGAGCAGCCGAATGGAAAAGAATACAGCTGTGAGTCATACGCTGCTCTGGCTCCACTGGATTTCAATAGATGGTGAAAATGCGGGCAATGGCTTAGAAACAGATCAGGGCCATTATTTTGTTTTAGTTAAGGACTTAGCTATAGGATTGGGACACTTACATTACTCATAAAACAGTTTAAAATTAGGGTTGTTTTTTTCTGTCACATTAGATTCTTAAGCCAAATTTAGATTCTTTCATTTTTAGCTGGAGAGGTCCTGACTGGCAACTGACGGCAACTATTTTTAACTCATTTAATGTGTTACACAGTATTACCTGATTCATTTATACTCACATAGTGCCCATCACTGAATTTATTTTTACAATTATAAAACCTGTGTTTGAGAATGCAAGGAAATATGCCTATATAGGTCCCTAATGAAGCACAATAGTTTGTTTCAAGTCCCAAACACAACAGAGGTGAAAAAGAAAGAGCCCATGACAAAGCAGCAGAGAGATTGGTTGTTGAGTAGAAAAGAACACATTAAGCTAATGGATGAAGCCAATGCACTGCTCTTCAACCCCCCACAGTCTCCAAACTCCATTTAAAACCTCTACGCACTAATGTATCATCCATCCAAGGCGTGCAGGACAATTGCTATCCTCTAAGAGATAATAGGGGATGCTTTTTTCCTGTCCTGAAGAAGCCTGAGTCTAATAAAGGTTCATATCAACCACAGACTGAAACATTAGAAGAAAACCACATTCTTACATGTCTCAATCATAGCACAAGAACGTTGTCAGATAGCACAAAGGAATGTACTGTATGTCAAAAAAGACAGTATGAAGTCTTTGGATCATATTGTCTTAAGTTTATGTTTGGATATCAGAAAGAAGCCTCAGATGTTCTGAAAAACACAGGTTTACTGCTGTTCTGAAGGTACAGTAGAAAGTATTTTAATTACCTGTATAAAGTCACTTCTAATGCTGATGCAAGTGCTAATTCTCCCCCCCCCCCCACACTTTTGGGTCACCATTATAATACACTGCAACTGTTGTGAAACCATGTGACTCAAAAAGAGGCAATTTTTAAACTTGCCGGAGCCACCACACGCCCTACATGTGGTGATAATGACGTTTAAAAGACAGACCCTCTTATTGCAGACAAGGACAGAGATGGCATCATGATATATTGTAGCGCTGAAGTGTGACAGCAGAGGCCCTATGGGATTCTGTGAAACGAGCAGAATTATTGATATCTGGTTGGTTTTGGTGACATACCCATGGGGAACTTAGATTCACCTTGATATAAGACTTGCAGACAAGTTGTGCAACAGATATTCTACTGAAGCAGTTTTTCTAACAAGCTGTATATTTGTCCATGAAGGTGAATTGTGAGTTCATGGAAGGCAAACAACGTTTGCAGCCAGACTTTGATGTGAGTTTATGAGCTGATTCTATCCCATACCATCCCCTGGTTTTGCTTCAAGTGTTTAACCCGTTTGGGCAGCGGATGCTAAAAGGATAACATCCACAGTGACATACTGAAACAGGATTCTGAATCAATGATAATGCTCGTCAGTGTTTAATGATGATAGGTCCCATGATTTGATGTGAATAATTAGCAAAGTTCCAGTTAGACAGAATCACCAGGATTGTTGTCCACTGTGTGATTAAGGACAGGTTTTTGTCAACCTTTCAAGTGTACTTTCCTCATCTAGTTGGCATACTGTTATTCAGGCTCATTGGCATTTAGAGTGATGCTCACCCTCCAAGAACCACTGAAAGCCTTACACTTAAGAGTCAAAGGTTATGGGGGCAGTGGACCATAGGAAATTCCTTATCTTATTGCCAGTCAGTAAATTGAAGGTCTGGGTTGAGAAGAAAATGGGTACTTAATTAGTCACTTATTTCCTCCTACCTCCTTTAAGTGCACTTGAAAAGTCGTGACCCAGGTATTGGCAGAGCTGATCTAAGTCTCACGCGCCCTCAGGGGACTATAATCATAATAAAGTCCATGCATTGGGGAATAGGGCCAACATGGCCAGGAGTGGTCTATCATTCACATTATTACTGCAGCTGTAAGCAGCCAAAAGACAACACAGATGGATGTGAGAGCAAAAACAACACACTGGAGGCTCTCTCACCTCAGCTACTCATTTCCAGATGGGAAGAAGATCAATACAGTTAGTGAGATTGACTACAGCAAGGAGAAGAAAGATCATTTGTATTGAGGTCAGAGTTTTTAGCGTTTATTTCTACTGTTAAAAATATCTGGATTATTGTAAGCTGCTGAAATGTTCTTTCAGAGCCAAAGTGTTTGATTTCATCTTGAGATCACAGAGTATATTTATTAATTATATTTTTTATAATAAAACTATAAATCTAATTATAGATTTGAGGCTTAACATGAGATGATTTTGAGAGAACTGAAAGGTGATCTAATGACTTAAAATTTGTTTTTATATTTTACCTAAACATTTGAGCTTACTTTTTTCTTTTCTCTTACTTTTAGCCTTATTCATGCATATTTATGTTTTAATCATAGTGTGTTTAGACAGAATGCAAAATTAACTTGCAATTGCTCATGTTTTTACAACTTCTACATACAATGGTGTAAAACTCCTATGAATACATTACAATGTATGTCTAATGTTTTTGACCACTCATTTATACCGGACTCTGTATGGACTGTGATTAATTTAGCTATATCTGTGATATGTTAACACCTCGCATTAGCATTTAGCCTTTCCTTCACCAGGTTATCATTATCTTCTTCTCATCAACTTTTGAGGTTAACACCACATCTTCCCTCTTCCATTAAAAAACATCCCAAAAAACACATTAGGAACTGTTACTGTCTGAAGCACCTGTTTAACTTGCTCTAGTCTGCAGGCTGGAGAAACAGCCTTTTAAATTTTTATTATTAACATGGTCAAATATGTCCCTGACCACCTCTGGAGGTGGACTGGTCAGACAGATTAGCCTCAGTCCTGAGTGCATTTACACCTTTTGGTTAAGTGCTTTGTGGTTACAATCCAGTCAACTAAGGCACATGTTAGTATTGTGAGGGAAATTTACACCTTGATAGACAGTGTGTCTGCTACCTGCCTGTGTGACCTGTGTTAATTCAACAAAGACTTTTGACACGGCTTTGTATTCATTAGGAAGCAAACAAAAAGTCATAGAGACGCTAATTATATTACGTATGCCATCCTGCCAGCATGATTTACATGTGAGTGACTGATGTGTAAATTAATGCTGTTCAACTGATATAAAAGCTGATCATTTTCTGTGTTCGTGGTCAATCGTACTGACCCGTTCTGCAGACCGTATGCTCTGTTGTAACTCTGTTGCTTTGCCTATTAAATTTGCCATCCTTTAACCTGAGATTTGCCTCCAAGTGCTTTTTCCCATGACAAGTATCAGGTAAATGGGGTAACAAAGTGCACCATAACACTCACTGGTTAATGGTTTCTACCAGATATTAATTTCCAACCCACCACCCACCCAACCCCCACAGCACTGAAAAGTTGATGGGATGTGGTGATGCTTTTATTTTATAACTGCTATTTGGAAGCAAATTAAATAAAATTTCATCTGATAAGAAAACTTAATGCCATGTGGTACCCTTCATGCTCCGACACTGTATATCCAGAGGTTATTTCATCAATAGGCTGTTTCATAATATAACAGTTTCTAAACTTAGGCATTTTCCTTACCACTGGAAAAGAAACAAGAGAAGAAAAAAAAAACAAATTTTACTATTATTTGAAAAACTAAAAAAAAAAAATAGAAATAAATAAATGTCACCCAAATAGCATCTGCAAAATATACTAGATATATGAAACTAAAACTGATACAAAATCATGTAAATACTGCACATCTGAGAGCCGAGTCAGGTTTGTTTTTGTTTGTTTGTCTTCAGTGCATTGTGCCTGTTTTCGACCTGAGTGTGCCCATGGCTCCAAGTGTCTGCCAGGTCTTATTTCCATTCACTCAGAGCTTTGATAGCCAAATCTGGCCTTAATGGATTCAACAGACCCACAGTTTTCAAAAGAATAGGTGAGTCTACACAAAATGCTAAACTGCGTAAACTGAAGATGACAAAAACAGCAGCTCTCTATAGAGCAGTGTGTCCTCAGTGCCCTGGTTTGTAGAGGGCAAACAGACGTTTTTGTTGTCCATCAGCTGAATTATGTGGCGCATCAGTCTGCACTCCAGATCCTGAGTCTCCTGGGACTGGACTGTTGATGGTTGGTATAACACAATAAAATGCCAGCAGCTATTGCTGTGCACATTCTAGGACTATTGTGTTACAAGGATCTTTCATCTATTTCACCAATGGTTAGAAAAGAAAATATCAGTAGAAAATGTGTGGGTGTCAAATAATTAAACAGAGAAGAAAAAGTGCCCATTCCCCACTGACTGATGGTTTTGGGCATTTGTTGTGAAAATCCCACCACTGTGAATAGGTGAGAAAAGAAACTCGACTCCCTCTGAGACATATGCCTGCCTGCATGTTTGGATGCTTTCTTGGTGCAAACTCAAACTGGGAAAGTGATGTTATACACTTAAGACTTGTGCACACTTGTTTGCAAATAAAGCTAAAATCCAGAGAGCTCAACAAACTCAGCAATAGCCAGAACTATGTCAAAATATTGTCAACTAATGAAACACACTGCAATTAGAAGGCAAAATATGTTTAAAACTCCTGTTCATTCCACTATGTGCACTGTATCTGACCAGTATTTAAAAGGGAAGAAGGGGAGATCCACTGTGGCTCATAATCTTCCCCAAGATCACATAACAGCGGAATCTGGCTCCAGATGTGAAGAGATGTACTGCAATAGTGCTATAACAAAATCTAGACTTTTTTTTCCTACATGTTTGCTGTCAAATGATAGTCAGAAACAGGGAGTAGTCAATAACAATCAAAACATCATTGCTGTGAACAGAAATCATACAATGACTTCAAACTTTTCTTTTAGCCCTAACTTTCAGTTAATTTTGTTAGATGGGCTATTGCTGTTCTCTAAGGATGGACAAGTTCTTTTGGAACATAATTTTCCATTGCTACTGTTATCAGTGATTAAACATGCAACACAACCATTTCAGGGGGAAAATAAAAACTACTAAAATAAAAATGGAAAAAAACTATAGCTCAGTCTTGACTTTTTGATGCTATCAAGAGTTTTATTCAAGTAGCTGTCTAACCTGCCTCCACAATCTATTTTGCAACATTATACAGACAGACTACATAGAGCTGGTGGGAGCAAAATATGGCAGATTACCTAGAATAGCATTAAAGCAGCTTTTCAAATAAAATATCAAATGAAACTTTTAGGATGAAGCAGAAACAGATGAGCAGTTCTGTACTGCTTTACTGACCTCAAAAACACAAATGTTCTCAGAGGTCCAAAAGATCAGAGCCATAGGTGGATACAAGGGTGTGTAGTCCATAAATGCCTTAAAAGAAAATAAAAAAAAATTATGGAAGACCTTCATCAATACAAGTAATATAACAATTTCTGGGTGTAAGGAACAGAAATGTTTCTGGATCATTTAAAAAGTTATCACTGGGTATATTGTGGAAAACAGCCACAATTGTTTCACTTTTTCCACCAAAGCATAAAGTAAACCACACAGAAACAAAGATGGCATGCAGAACTTCTAAAGCACTCTGTTCATCCTTGATGCCTTTTTAATGCCTGGCATTTAAAAGTCAGATGATGTAGAACAAAATGAGCAAAAACATTCAGGCAAATTCAAATTGAAGACATCATACATACATGCTGGAGCCACATGAGAAGTCTTCATAATCAAATAAGTGCTCTAATCTTCTGCTTATGTATACAGCCCTATTTATAAAACCTCCATCTTAACCTTTTGACCATTGTGTATCCACTTTGGAAAGAGCCAGGGCCGCTTCATCTAAGAAACGACATCCATAACAGTGCATCTGCAATAAGTGGCAGTCCATTTCCTTTCACATTAGGGCCTGGCCAAAAGGAAACTTTTTTTTTTTTTTTTTCCACCTCTCATTGTGCACACCAGTACACCCGTCTTTCATCTAATCCAGTGACTCGATCAATTATGCATGCAAGCTAAGAACGCCTTTCTAACACAAGAGCATGAGAGCATCATGGATAGAGTGTGGCGCCAAGGTGTTTGTGCATAATGCCATGGTGTCATCTTCATCACTGATTTATCTCTTGCTTGTGAGCAGCACCTTCAACACTTAGGCTGTGTCACGTTGACGGCCTTCGCAAGTTATTCAATCATTGGATATTTTTGACTGTGTGGCATTCAGTTTAGAGTCTTAATACATTTTAGTGATCCTGCCATAGTTTGGTATTTATGCCACAGTACACACATGCTCCATTAAAACCTGTTACTTCAATCTAATTCATGCTGCAAGGAACAGAATTTCTTAAATATGTTCTGTCAAAGTGTGATTCATTTTATTAATTTCACATGACTGATTATTTGTGTTTGTGTATTTTATTCACGATTGGCCAAGTAGGAAGGATTTGATTATTGATTTGATTACGGCAGACACACACTCCTGATAAAGATTGCCTCAAGGATTTTGATATTTCTTTTAAAGGTTTATTTATTCATTTATTTTGTTTGTTTTTTTTCCCCCCCAGACTCTTTCACTTACATAGACACCTCTTTGGACCTCATGTTGAGTGTTTCAGTGAACAGCTACCAAATGCAAATGTAACAGAACCAACTCTAGACCTTTTATCTGCTTGATTTATCCTGCACTGACGACAGAAGAGGCCATAGCTGCTCATAAAACTGTTTTCAGCCATTTGGCCAATCATTTATGAGCCACCAAAAATGTGGGTGGGAATATAAAAACAGCTATAATTCCTAAAGGATTAATACCACACTTTTGTCAAACCCCTTGAATTAAAGCTGAAAGTCTTCACTTCACTCGAGTATTTTATTTCAATTTTAATGCGGTGGCATACAAAGGCCAAAGGGCAAAAAGCTGTACATCTGATTGTTGAAGATCTCATTCGGAAACTATGGATATTAAAATGCGATAACAGCCTCCGCTTTTCTGGGAAAACTTTCCATAAGAGGATGGAAACTGACTTGAGTTTTTTTTTTTTTCCCCCCTCCATTACAGCCCTAAAGCATGTTATTGAGGTCAGGCATTTGCAGGCAAAAGGCTACTGTATTTCTTCCACACCGAACTGAGAATAGCATTTCTTTATAGACACAACTAGAAGTGCACTATTACCAAAAACACAGCTTCATCTAATTTCCTTTAGTGGGAACTGACTACAGTTTGATCACATAGCCATACTGGTATTTTTCATTGTGTATACTTTAATTTAAAGTGCCTTGTATTTTCTTCATCTTCATTTATTGTTATCTGCAAACATGTAGTACTGTCTAATTAGAACACATTCAAAAAAATACTGTCTCTAAACAAAATAACTGACAGACTGAAGGCTTTACATGGAACTCCAATTCACCAGCCTCCTCAGTTATGGACTCCTTTGTTTGTTTCAGTGTAATAGAGTTGTAGCATTAGATAGTTTACTTATTAACATACCCAGTGATTTGGGAAGGCAGCTGTACTGTAATTGTGGAGGATGTGCGGAAGAAAGTAATTAGATCATTGTGATGCTGTGTTTTGCCTGCAGCTGTCTGTTTTTCATAAATTTTTCTAAATAGTTTGTGAGATCCCTCCTCCATCCGTACAGATGTCAAATTACACTTTTATTTGTGTAAGATAATTCAGTGAGCAATAAATGATGGTTATTGACTCTTTCATACATGGCAATAGATCTACACATTGCACTGGACATCTTTGTTTGTAATATATAAAATTGTGTTCCAATTGATGAGATGATTTCAGGTGATGGAATATTTCTTGTTGCTTTTTGTGCTTTGAAACAAACTGTAAGCTGCTGCTTACTTGATTCTACCAAAGCGCTGAACTTCACCCACCAACACACTCCAGAAATGTGTGTTGACTCCTGGTTACTCTGTTTTCTTTGTTTTTTGTAGCTAATATCCAGACTCATGACCACATCCTGTCTTGTTGTGATCTTCTCACATCAGGTGCATCTGAAACACAAGGTTTCCATTACAGGAAGAGGTCCTATCAAATATTAAATTCTGCTAAAATGCTCTGTTGGGTAGCTGCCATGGAAATATGGACTGTCATTTGTACTCTAAACATCATCTGCTGCTGATTTCTGGATGATTGTCTACTCGCAAAAGAGGCGGGCGGGTGGTTCTTATGTGAACAGCTAATGGCTTTTCCTTTCATTACTGCCTTCCTTGGAGTGCACAGAAATTAACCTTCATATATATTAAAAGATGAGGATGTTATGAGGAAGTGATTCTCATAGTTTGGCTAAATACAGAGAAAGAAACCTTTCTAAAAACTTCCTGAGGTGCTGCACTTGTAGTAGAAGAAGACTCTACCTGTCTGTCTAGTGGTTGCAGATGCTCTTTCTGTTACTGTTACTTCATGTCTAATTAATTAACCCTGCCAGGTCCTGTCAGAGCCCTCAGCAGCAAAAGTAGGGCACCTTGTTAGCACTGATCACATTATATCTCTATATGTGGTGGCGCAATGTGACAGTAGGTAAGTATCTCTTCTTTATTGAGGTATTTATAACTCCAACGAAAAAAAGGATGCAGTGACAAGCTGCTCGGAATTACTTTTCAGTTTGTACTTAACGTAAATACATGTATTTCAGTTTCAGTTTTGATATATAACGTGCCTAGTCACATCTTCACAAATCCAGATATCAGCACTTCAATGCCATTCTTACTGTTTCCACTTACAGATGCCATCCTTGTTCATATTTCTGGTTAATGGACAAATTTACATCAAAAAGTTGATTTTGGCTTAGTTTAGCACAAAACCTAAGCACAGCAGTCTCCGCTAGACCCAACTTATAAAACCACTGAAATCTACAACTCACAATTTTGGTCTTGTATAGGTTAAACTAATTAGGTACAATTTTTTTTTTTTTTTTTTTTTGGAATTTTCGATAAGTTAGTCAAGTCAGCTGTCAATGTTTAACTAGGCAAGACAATAAGAAACAACAGTATATCTATAATTATAATAATATATATAATATCTAACATACCAAAACAATTTTATTTACCTTCTACCATAACACCAGCCCATTCCACTAGGGCTAGACTTCTAAGGGTTAAATGTGATTATGCATTGTTATAAGCCATATAAACCATCTGTAGCCTTCCACAAAAAATATGATTTTTTTATTTTTAAATTAATCTTTTCCAATACTAGTTTTGCATCTGACCTAAAGTTGCCATCTAAAATGGCCATTATGGATAAATGGAAAGGGATCTGCAACCGAGTCAACATGCACACTGGTTGTTTACATATATAAGGTTCTGGATAGATTTCCATTTAGCGTGTGTTTGTGCAAGAGAAAATGCAGCAAATGAGCATTTTCTAATTGCAAAAATAAAATGACAAGATTCATCAACTCACTACTTCTTGATGAGACAGACTGCAGCTGTGGCTAATTGCTCTGCTCTGAAATACTCAGATGTTGCATTCTTTTCAAGGTGAATATTTATATATTAGGGCTGTCAAAATTAACGCAAATTCATTTTAACGGCACTAATTTTGTAACGATTAACACAGCGTGCATTTCCTGTTTGACCCCTGGCCTAGCCCATAGTAGGAAAATTTGAAAATGCAGCCATAGACAGTAAAGAGTATGGCAGCAAACAGAAACGGAGAAAGAAAAAGGTAATCTGAACAGTAAATTCATTTACAAAACAATGTCTGATGGTTCTGTCGACAAGACAAAAGAGAAATAATGGGAACTTGTGTTTTTTCTGTTCTCTTTTTCCATGTGTTTAATAGACATGAACAAGTTCTTTGAAAAACACCTACTGCCTTTGAAACATGTCTGTTCTTTATGCAGTATGTTTAGGGTGTATTCACTAATAATAAACATGCATTTGCATAAAGCATCCATGTTTGTCCATGCCCATGTTGATTAGAGTAAAGTATTCATTTAATTATTTAGAACAGATAAAAATGTGCGATTAAGATTAATCACGAGTTCACTCATGACAATCGTGCGTTTAAATATTTGATTTGATTTACAGCCCTATTGCAATTTGTTATTTCAGATCCTAGTTGACCCTATAAAATGAATAACCAGAATTAGGTGTATTGGCTGGTGGGTGACCTGTCCAGGGTGTATCCCTGACTTCAGGATACGTGCTGACTTTCCCCCGAAGAAAGCTGGGCTAGGTTCCAGCAGATCCCAGAGTGCCTAAGTAGGTAAAAGTGGGTATAGATAATGGATGTATGGATGGTTGTTGGGTCACACCTACTGAAGAGGTGTGAGGAAGGCCCTGTCCTGTTTCAATATAACAATGCCAGTGCACACAGGTTCATAAAAATACTTTTCCCAATTGAGTGTGAAAGAACATACCTGTACTGAGCACTGACTTCAACCCCATGTGGGATGAAGTAGTGCACAGACTTAGAGCCAGGCCTTATCTCCCTACGTTAGTATTGGTGCTCTTGTGGCAGCCAGTTTTAGCATCCAAGAATCAGGTCGTTGAGGCCACTGCCTTCAACTACTGCCTGATCCACAATGCACCGGCCCCTTACGGAGCCTGCTGCGAGTGGTGGGTCCACATTAGGGTGGCCCCACGCCACCATTTTGGGCTTTGCCTGACTGGGCCCCAGGGGTAGACCCAGCCACCAGGCATTCGCCTTCGAGTCCCAACCCTGGGCCTGGCTCCAGGGTGGGGCCCTGGCTTCGCCATACCAGGGGACGTCACAGTCCATGCAAGCTGGATGGGCACTCCCTTAGAGATAGGGTGAGGAGCTCAGTCACCCAGGAGAAGCTTGGAGTAGAGCCGCTGCTCTTCCACATCGAGAGGAACCAGCTGAGGTGGCTTAGGCATCTGTTCCGGATGTCTTCTGGGTGCCTCCTTGGGGAGGTGTTCCGAACATGTCCTATCAGGAGGAGGCACCACGGAAGATCGAGGACGCGCTGGAGGGACTATGTCCCTCAGCTGGCCTGGGAACGACTTGTGTCCCCCAGAAGAGCTAGAGGAAGTGACCAGGGAGAAGGAAGTCTGGGTATCCCTGTTTAGGCTACTGACCCCACGACCCGGTCCCAGATAAGCAAATGGATAAATGAATGGATGGATGGATGGATGAGTGAATAGGAGTAAATTCTTGCAGCCAGCGTCCAATCTTGTACAAAGCCTTCTGGTAAGGGTGAAGACTGTCACAGTAGCATATTAATGACGTTGATATTGGAATAAGATGTTCAACTTTTGCAAGACTGCATGTTCAGGCCCCCCTACACTTTATTTGAGAGTCTTGTGCCATCTTTACATGGTTCTAAAAGATTAAAGTTTTGTCTTGAAACCCTTCAAAATACCAACTATTGCATTTTAATTATCTTGGGATGAGCCTTCGAAATCTACAGAGCAGGTTTCCTTTCATGGAGGCAGCTATGTGGTGCTGACATGTTTCTACAGTATCCCAGGATGGACAAACAAAACATTGGGTCCAGACAGGCAATCACGTTTTAGGTGATGGCCACAGTACCCTCTCTTGCATGATGGGAGCTCAAAAGGTTGCATTCTGCAATCTCTTCACTGGATACTACTAAATCATTCACATTTCACCCATTTAAATGTAGTGGATTCACTACAATCACAACTACAGAATGCTGATTCAGTGTGTTAAATTTATTAATCCCTATTTATTAGGGCTGCATAATATTGAAAAACTTTCTGCGATATATAGAAATACAGGAATGTTAATCAGATGTCTTAAATGAAAAAAAAAGAAAATCAAATAATTCTAGAATAATTCGGGTGATGTTGTAGGCATCTTCATGGAAAATAAATAGAATATAAAACCCTGAAAAATGACTTTTTACTTGGTCCACTTGTTAAGGGTGGCAGCCTTTACCATGTTCGCCACATTATTTGTTGTTATACAGACAAGATGTCTCTCATCCAGGTCCCAAGCAGCCAATGCTTCTCTCATCCCTGTTGCGATGTTTGTATGCTCCTCCAGGAAAAATGCTGTTTGTAAACAGCGACTTTTAAGCTGGAAGTGCTCATCGATAAAGTGTATGGTTAAACTTATGTAGGGCTCAGTTGTTCAGTTGGACCACAAGTCTGTTGTTGCTGCATATTATTACACTCATGATAGCTTAGTTTCCACTGGTGCCTTGCATTTGTTGTGCAGCTCTGGGATGGCAACTTGAGAAAAATAAGTGCGTGATGGTATAACATAATGCTTCTCAAGTGACTGGATCATGTTTCTAAAACCCACGTTGGTAACCATGGTATTTGGTACCATGTCTTTCGCAAAGTGAAATGTTATCACATAGGTGATAACTTTATGCCGCTTGGAACCCTTTTCATATGGTGTAACGCTGGCAAATTCATCTGAAATAGCTTTTTGCTTTGGATGGCAATGAGATTTGGCTTTGCACTCGTCATACAGAGCTCTGTGGTGTTGACTTAAATGATCAAACAAATTAGTTGTGTTCAGCGTGTTGTGGCAACAACTGCACGGCACTGCCGACAAAGTACCTGTATTTGGTCAACATCATCCTTTCTGTTGCCCAAATATTTCCAAATAACTGACGATGCGTTTCTTTTTTTGACCAAATCATCCATTTCGGTGCTTTTCTCCCGTTCCTCGCTCATTTCGCCCTGCGCACGCCTAGACTGTGTGACAAAAACATGAAGCAACAAATGTGTGCTTTGTAAATTGTTTTTTTATGAACCAATAAATCAGAATTAATTATTTAATATCAGGCAAATACAGACCCGAGCGAGATTAGAATAAGTAATCACTGCAGGAAAATAGAAAGGCTTAAGTGTGTATAGTGCAAATGTAAACATTTGGATTAAAACACACAAATGAAAAATGCACCCAAAATGGTTTCTGTGTAAACTTGCCAAAATCATGACTAACATCTCAAGGGAAATTTTTATCTACCTATGTTTCAACTTTGAACCACAGCAGAATTTAACAAAAATAGATAAAGCACAGCATGTCACTATCCAATCACACTACTTAGTATTGCATAACATAAAAATGATTCAGCCTTTATGCTTTACAACAGGTTATTTTCAGGAATGAAAGTTTATTTTGCTGCTGAATGTGCTAAGATACTGTGCATTTTTTCCAGCATAGATTGATTATTGTATTTTTCATTTTATTGCAAGTGCTCAGACAAATCCAATATGGAGCCATAAAGTCTCCCTCTAATAAATTATTTCCTGAGCAGCTTTCCAGTGCAGTGTGAGGACATCACAAATATGTGACTTGGATTTGTGGATTGTAGTTTTTCTTCACAAATATTGGCTCCAGATGTGTTGCTTAAAGGAACATATTATATTAAGGCATTTTCATTTAAAGGACTACAGTACTGTTGTTAAAAGCTGGCAGGTAATCGCTTTCCCTAAAAACCTGTTTTTATATCACCATTATCTTCTCTCACACAATTCACTTCGCTAATCTGGCATCTTGTTAAAAATATAGCTCCAAGTGCTTACATTTTGAAAATATGTAGCTCTCTGTTCATAGTGGGGGATAAATTACATAAATTGTCTTGTAGTGTTCACAGGAGTTACAGCCTGTCCCTATTATTCCATCCAGGCCATAAATAGGCAGAAACCTGTGACACATTTGATTAAATTCAAAGGCTGAAACTAACAGACATTCTGTTTGGCTCTCCTGTCTTTTGGACCTAATGGATGCTTGTGCTCCATAATGCCTCGGTGCCAGATCCACTATGTCAGCTCAGGGGAGTGATGCTGAATAATGGGACTTTGTCAGATTTGGTAATAAATCTACATCGCCAGCTGAAGACGTCAAATTGTCTGAGGAAAAATAACACATTTCCAAATCATTAATGAGCCTCAAGGATTCAGGAAATGACCATGTACTTTCACATTTTAAACTCAATTAAGAAAATGCCAGGATTGTGTAACACATGATAGGTAATTTGCTGAACCCAGAAGTAAACAATGGTTGGATGATGAGGAGAAGGGACAGTGTTTTGATAAAGACTTGATTTAATGGCAGATCTAGAGCAGTATCAGTTGGCAGATAGCATCTGGATAAAATCATAAAGCAACTGTGCTTACTCAGGAAGTTAGCCACATGTTTGCTGAATGGGCTCCATAATGTGACAAAGAGCAGCCGTGCTCCAGAAGTAGTACCAGTGCAAGATTAGTCAGTGTTCTTCATCTCTGCTTTGTCATACTGTTATGCTGTGATGGACAGGTAGATAAGAGATTAGCATTTGGCAGCAGTCTATCGGATTTCAGCGTGAGGATGGAAATCCAATTACCACTTCATCCTATCATATCATGCAGGGGTGTGTGAGTGTTGGATAAGCCAGTCCAGGAAAAAAACATTAGGAGTACTCAAAGGGGAAGAAACATTTTCAATCTACAATTACTAGCTTTAAACCCCATCATTCCTACATTTAAATAGCAATGAATAAAAGTGACACATTGTCTGATCAAGCTGAAATATTGTTTTCCTAGGTTGGCTTTTCATCAGTCTTGCCAGTGTGAAGACAGACATGAGCATAGTTTCAGGAGGGGTCTGATCAAATTGTACAGGGATTTGATTTGACTGTACAACATTGGAGCATCAAGCCCTCAGACGACTGCAGTCATTTCGGAGTTGGATACCAACCTCCTACCTCTCATTAGTTACTGTTGCCATGGAGTCCATTACCATATACATGATCAGGCCTGCAGCTGGCCAACATGGCTAGGCTAAGGTACTTTCTGTGTTTATTTTCAATTTAGGTTTGTCAGCTATTGAGACCTGTTCACCTCCACAGTCATACTAGATGCTGACCAGCTAAGACTAATATCTGATGACAAAAACTGTCAAAATTGATGGCTTTTTTTTTTTTACTTCATTGACAAGATGAGAATGAACTAGAATGTTATGTGCCAGATATCAGACATTCAAATAGGCTACATGGTCAGTCTACACTTAAGTAGTGCATCCATGTCACTGGATTGGATAAAGGGCATATAGCTTGAAGCTGATGATACTGAAAGGTGGAGTTTTAGTTTTTTGGAGTTACACCTGTGGGATATGGTAGGAAGAAAACTGCATTTTGACTAAAAGTAATGACTAAGTTGTTGAAAACATAGCTGTAATCTACTTAAAACTAAAACTATAAAGGATGAAAATGACTTTTTGTGACATACATAATTGGCATATACCAAAAGATAGCAAAACAATTAATGGCAGGGACACATGATGAACTATTGCATTGTGTTTTTAAATATGCATAAACTGATATATTTTGTTTTTTGAGCACTTGGTGGCAGCAGCACAGAAACTTTTTAAGGTGATATGTCAAACTTGTTAGCAAACTGTTACCTGGTTACACAAACCAAATATAGAGCAACAGAGCATTCATTCAGTGGCATTAACTTTGCTGTTTCTGGTCACCTGATGAATGTCTTCAATGATCTTTTAGTTCAGTTTCTGACCAACTCCAGGCAGAAATATCTGGCTCTGAATGCTTCACTATGTTCACAAGTTTGTTGCTACTGGATCTGTTTATTTACTACTAGACAGTGTCCAGCTAATTTATACAATTGTAGTCATTGATGGCTGCAGCAAAACAGGACAGCAACAGTAGAGTTATAAAACTGCAAAGCTAACACCCTGAACTATTATGTTATAAAGCTCTGTAGAGTACAAATGCACATTAAGTCTGTATGAGTTAGTGTAGTATATATGTTACTTAGTTGCTGTTAATGCATTACTAATAGATTTAGTAGTTATGACTATGCTAACTATGGATGTATTATAAATGGCTAGTATTGGTACAGAAGGTTAGGTTCAGGTACTGGAGGTGGAGGCAGCAAATAACACACAGACTGTTCAAGTTTAAATAGTGATGGTACCATGTATTAGGTGAGACAAAGCAAAATAAAATAAATCCAAAATATTTACAGTACTCTAGTATGCTAGTTACAGGTTGTAAGTGGATTAAAGCACACTATTGTATTCACAAAATTGTTGGTTCAGGATAAACAATAACACAATTTGTCAAAGCAAATTACCAAAAAATATTTACCCACAATATTAATAGAGTCCGTGTATTTAGTCCTTAAGCTGGGTGAAATGTCCATAATGCAATTGTCTGTAAAATGAGGGGAATGTGTGGATGCGTATGTTGGTGTAGTGAGATGTTGGGATGGAAAGAGGGCAGACTGCAATAGCCTCCTACCAGACCTGTAGGATTAAGTTGTTTGATGTTGCAAAAGGTCTTCAGGCTCCTGGCCGTTTGCTCAGCAGCTCGCATCAGTTCAAACCCGAAAAACGGTCACCTGGTCTGCATTAAATAAACAGGTCTAGTAAGATTTCATGATAATGCTAATTAGCTAGCTTAAGTTAGCCTTACCTTGTCCTACACAAATATTCAAAAACAAGCAACTATAATATACAAAATAACGTTAACCATATATAACATACATACGTCAGTGAATTAGTGTGCATTATCTGTACACTAGAAAAGGTATTTGCAATCAATATCACATTCAGTGTCAACATTAAGCACTTCATTGACAAAATGAACCATATAGTTCCAGTTTTAAGTGCTAGGTAAATGTTACACTGCGTAAAACTCAGTATATAATCTCTATAGAAGTTTGTCAGGACAACCCAAGAGTTGGAGCCTGCTAATGCCAACGTTAGCCGGCTAGCATTAGCATGCTAACACGAAACAAACAACTATACATTCGGACTTACCGACTCTGTTAATTACTCAGCACACATCGACACAAAACGGCTCCCAGCACAGTGGTAGTGACAGTCGGCATCTAAAGTTTCATAACGATATACTTAGTTTTAAAGTGCATATTAAAGAGAAATGAGCGAGCATAAGCATTGATTTGAAGGTACAGACCTTGAACAGCTGTCCACCAGCTGACGAAGACAAGGTAGCTTGTAAATGCGCTCCACAGCACGCGATTGGCTGAGCGTGATCACACGAGACGCCGCAAGTCACACGAGACTACCGAGGTGCATTCAGGGACTGAGTGTAGAAAAATCTTACCAGTGGCGAATTTTACCTTAGGTTACATTAGTCACTGTGAGAGATCCAAGTACATACAAGTGATTCATTGTTAATACAAACGTAGTGATTACAGATGATTTAAAGCTAGAGGACACAGTGCAGGAAGAAGCAGCAACATAACTAATGACAGAAAACTGCAATGAAATAAAAATTTAGACCAATTAACATTGCTTAAATTCATTACAGTCTTTCAGGGTTTTGCTATCTACTTCCTTTGGCTAGATCTCATATATTGTAGATAATGCAGTATCAACTTGACCTAACTTGACTCCAATCAGATTCTGAAGTCAGAATGTCTCAGCTGGACCTACATCTTCTGTGCAAAACATTAATGTCCAAAAGAAATGAATGTTTGTGCAGCTGTCACCCCAGTCCCGCAACAGTATTAATGTCACCAATTTATGGTAATGTTGTCAGGCTGGTTAGGAGACATCATTAACTGCATGTGCAACGCTGTCCAGTAGTTTGTAAATGGTACACATCAATTTCAAGCCTTAAGAGAAAACAAAGCTTTAAAAAAAAACAGCATAATTTTAAATAAACTAGGGAGATCACAGTTCTGCACACTGTTATATCATAATGAGCTGTATCCTTGATCTTTAGCTTTAATGATTTGAACTACTATATGCATATATATACTATATACTATACTAATATGCATGTTAAATACATGTTTGAATCCTGAATCATGCAGCCTGCATTCCCTCCTTGACAGTCACATACCTGCACCAACACTTATTGCTCATACTGAGGTGTTTTTAAAGTAACGGGTCTATGGCTTCACGATGTTTTCTTTCTTCCCCTTTATTGTGCTTACTACCATTGTCAGGGTACACATTTGCAATGGACAAAACTTATACTTGAAGGTTATAATAGAAAAAAAAGGTAAAGTGCATCTTCCTTTCCACTAAAACATCTCGTTACCAAATGTTGATTATTACCATGAAAAAAAAAAGCAGAACTGTGGCACTAAATTTAGCAGGTCTGGAGCCCTGTCAATTGACAGCTGAGATTATTTCTGATTGCAAAGGGATCAAAGGGATGCCAGGCAAAAACAGGAGCATTTATTCTTTGGAGATGACAGCATATAGTAATATATATGGCACACGATTTAAGCCATGCAAACTAAAATATATACGACTAACTGGATGCTGTGACTGTGGCACTGATATTCTTTCTCAGACAAGTTGTTGTCCATAAAGGATTTGCTGTGCAATTTCTAAAAATCCTAAACTCATGCTCTAAACTTTGGAACAGAAAACTGGCTGAATTTTAGTGAATCTAAATCAGCTGCAAGACTGATCAGTTGCCTGGCAACAGTGTTGGTATTGGCATCAACAGCCTACAGCCTTTAAAGCAATGCTTAGGGGAGGCTACATGTGACAACAATAGGTGGACAGCATAGATTTTGCAGGGAAAAGGAAATATTCTCTAGCTCATTGGGTTATTATACACAAAATAATGTAAATTTTGGCCAATGAAAAAAGTATATTATACAAACACAAAAAGCCCCAAAGTGTTAAAAAAAATCAAAGTTATGTTTCCCATCTACAGTGAACTTGCACATCTTTCCATTTTTCTTCCCTAATACACATTGCTGTAAGATGGGAGGCTGAGTCATCATCCGAGTAATCTGATCACACTGGGACATCAAACATCAGTTTTATCCAGAGCCTTCATTCTGGCTGATCCTAGACCACTTTAGTCAAGATCTTTCTCTAAAATGCTGAATAAATGTTTCGATAATGCGACTTAAACGATTCCTGATCATTCCCCGAAGAAAAGCTACTTCACCAAAATGGCTTTGCATTCACAGCAATTTCTTCTTTTGGTCAATGTGCATGTTTAACCTTTGTATCTTTGATTTGCTGTTTCCTGCTTTTTGATTAGGGATGTGAGCTGAATAAAAAAAGGACATTGTGCTGAAATCAATGGCGTACAGACCATACAGACCACAGAGCAGAATCCACATTATGGTCTAAAAAAGTATGATATGAAAACACCAGGAATGAAGAGGAGAGGACAAAATACTGTAATGATTTAAGACATAACTAGCTGTTTGTGGAGCTCTGTCCAAGTATCTTGGGCACTAGCCTGATTCTCTATAAGTGCCTGACAAAAAAGATTAAAATAATGTTTGTTCCTTCAGTGTTCAGTAACATATTCAGCCGCTTTCATGTCAAAGCACATGATCAAAGTGCGAGCATCAGCAAAATGCAACACGTTCTGTAGAAAATATATTCACGTCTCCAGCACATCCCTGCGACCCTAGATAGGAATAAGTGGGTATGGATAATGGATGGATGCATAGATGGATATTCACTGGTCATCAGATTAGCAGCAAGCATCATAATGAATTGAAGGTTTTGTGTCTAAAGGTGGATTCCTGAATGCAGCAAGAAACCAGTAATGCTATGAAGACATACAACTGCAATCTGTGTGAAGTATAACCTACATGGTGTATGTACAAACCCACAATATTTCACAAATAATTAATGAGGTAACGGCATGAAACAGGGGCATTTGGAATGAAATATGAGAACAGTGCATACAAACCCATACTGGATCCAAGACTGAGCTCACAGGAAGAAACCTGAGCACAGTAAGTGAAACATGAGGCATGTAGAATGAGAAAGAATAAATGACTGTAAGAAAAGAGTGAAAAAATAAATTTGTAATTAAAATTGTCATATTTCATTTAGATTAAGCCAAGATAATCCTGTATTTAAGGGAAAAATAATGTTGCTTTGAGCACCACAAACTAAAGATGAAAATTACAAATCCACTTACTGGTTTGAATTAGAAGTCAATCAAAATGGCATTCTACCAGACCTCAGTGGACGTTGTCAAGAGGACGCTAACTAACTTTCTAAAGAATCAAAAGAAGAATGTCGTGGGAGTAAAAACCAAGGTTTAAGTTCTAATTTAAAAACCCTATAGATTTAATTAGTTAGATATGAAATGTAGGGCAGGATGGTGGATGAGTGGTTAGCACTGTTGCCTCACAGCAAGAAGGTCCTGGCAACCCAGCCTTTCTGTGTGGAGTTTGCATGTTCTCCCTGTGCTTGTGTGGGTTTTCTCCAGGTACTCTGGTTTCCTCCCACAGTCCAAAAACATGTATGTCAGGTTGATTGGTGACTCTAAATTGCCCATAGGAGTGAGTGTGAGTGTGTGAGGTTGTTTGTCTCTATGTGGCCCTGTGATGGACTGGTGACCTGTCCAGGGTGTACCCCTGCCTTTCACCCAGAGAGAGCTGGGATAGGCTCCAGCTGATCCCTGTGAGCCTAATTATGGAGTAAGTGGGTATAGATAATGGATGGATGGATAGATGGATATGAAATGTTGCTCTTAGACAGAAAATATGAATAAATCTTAAACGTGCAGCTGATGGAAACCAAAACCCAGTAAAAAAAAAACTTGACCCAACATAACAGCCAAAATAATAAAATAAAATAAAAATTAAAAAATGATATATTAGCCAATAGAGGCCCTGATTTCTAAAGATCTCAATCAGCATCAGCCACAGAGTATGTTGGTTTGGTATGTTTTTCTCATGGTTCAGTGCCAAACTAGGCCCTGCACTGTAGCTGAAACTGTTGATAAAAGATTATTTCTTTTAGTGCATGCTTAAACATAAAAAACATTAGACATGTTCACAATGTGAGAATTTAAAAAGCCTCTCTTTACTAAATTATACAAATTATCCAATCATTTATGTGTGTATGTAAGTCTTGGCACTGACTACCTCAGCATAGCAGGCAGTGGTGCTTTCAGAAACCATGATGACTTCACTGAAACTACGTCATTGCTTTGTCTGTATGCTGTATCTCCAACACATGCCGCCACCATATTAGACTGAAGAGATTAACAACATGACAGCTACTGCATGAGACTGATAAACTGGTTCTTGCAGTGAAATTCTTTCACCACAGAAAGTGACTGGATATGAAGTGAAAGGTACAATTACTGCTCACTTGAACAGACCAATCAGGTGCCATCAGATCCATTATTCTCATCCCAAAGGGAAAGTAATCAGTGGTGAAAAGGCAGTGATTGCAGTGCTCCAGAATCCAACTCCAAATCCATGGGAATGCTACTAAGAATGCAACTGGACTGTGAGTAGACTGTTAATAATGACCGACTGCTCCAATGACATCATTGCAGCTATTCTGAAAGAGGAACTAAGCTCATTCCCATTTACTTTCCCAGCTTATTTCTTCTTGTCATGTTTAAACCTTCCATGTTTAAACCTTCCTTGGCTCCTTGGCTTCCTCTTCCTCTCATTTCTCTTTATTTAGAACCAAATTGAACTTTGACATATTCTTCTCTCCTCTTATAGACTTTGATCCATTTTCACGTCAAAGTCCATTTTGATTATACAAAAGGACAAAATTCAGAACCAATATACAGCTAGTATGTATATAATACACCTTCAGAAAACATAAAATTAACATAGAGAAACATAGAGTTTTATTAAAATATTTCCTGTTGTTTTCAAGACGATAAAACTAAGAAAAAAAAACCACATCCTATTTATCTTGCTGAGCGCTGAAGTGACAACGAGGAAAAGATTCAGAGGCAGGTAGGTGAGGCGGTCAGGTTACCCCTGTAACATGGCATAGCTTACCATTAATTTCTGTTCCCTCCTGCTGCGAAAAGAGGCCGAGCACCTCAAGAGCAATGGGTTAGTGTTAGTGTGCACTTACCTCTTCATTAATAATGCATGGCCTTCCATTTAAACTGACTGGCTGTGGAACAACACAGTGGGACACGGTGTATACAGTTGTTCATACATTATCCATATATCCTGCTGTGGTTAGACAGAAAACCTGTCTTTCAAACTGATCAATACTGACTCAGCATTTAACTGAGTGACCCGTCACCTCATGTACACATGCATTTCTTCTATGAACATGTAGATTGGTGCTTGGATTTTTATATATTACACAGTGTAGCTATTGTTTAACACTATTCCTAAGTAATTAAATCAGCAGTGGAAAAAATATTAGAATCCTTTCTTTAAGTTAAAGTTTTATAAATCCCTAATTTATACATCAAACCAAGTATTTGGGTTATGTCTGTGGAGATTCTTGTGTTAATAAAGTTTATCTATCTATTAATATTATTGAAAAAAATTTTTTTATAGAAGCTTAGATGTTTTAATGTTCTCCTTTTATTTTGCTGCTTATCCAATTGAGTTTTTGGTACCATTTTTTTTTTTTTTTTTGGCCAGTATTTTCTCGAGTTCTTCCAGCTGGGATATAATAGACAGCTGTGTCATCTTCCACTCCTGCTCAGCTTTCTTCAGCGTGTCAACATGAGCCACAGAGAAAGCCCTGAATTGGTCAATCTCCTCTTGCCATTGGAGACGCTTGCTCTCCAGCTGGTTCTTGACTGCCTTTAAAGCAGCTTCAAATCAGATTTTCTCTATTTTTTTGTACCCTTAATTTGTCCTGATAACAGCTGTTGGAGTTCTCCAGTTCTACCACAAATACCTTTCCTCCTGCCACTGGAGCTGTGCAGATTTCACAATTCTTAGATTTGTCCAGGTCTTCTTCAAATAAAGACCTTTCCTCTTCCCACTCTAGCTGTTCAGACTTTAACTAGTGCACTGCCTTCTTCAAAGCAGCCATTAGCTTAATTTTCTCCTCCAGAAGAGGCAGATTGGAGGCTTTGCATTTCTGCATCTCATCCTGCAGGGAGGTCTTCTCCTGCTGCCAGTGGGGACATGGATTTTTTTGCTTTTCCCCCCCATTTCCTTTAGTGCTGCTAGGTGTCAGATGTTTTCTATCTTGAGATTGTAAAATTCATCCATATTGGGTGTTCCAGATTTCTTTCAGTCTTCCAGGACCAAGCTTGTTTCGTGGATCAAGAGGTGTTATTCAGTCTCCAGAGCTCCTGCTCTTCTGAGGAGAGCTGAGATTTTGCTGTTTTGAACACACACATACACACACACACACACACACACACACACACACAGATATATATATATATATATATATAAATTGTGGCACGGTGGAGTGGTGGTTGGTGCTTTAGAGCAAGAGTGTCCAAGGCTGCTTATGGACTGTGCTGCTGTATGAATGGTTACAGGGGATCTGACTGTAGAGAACAGCTTGTATTGTTCTGGTACATAAAGTAAAGTGTCCAGCTAAACTAAATGACTACAGGATGGTGGCTCTCACATCATCCCATATTATGAAGGTCCTAGAGAGGATGAATCTCTGTCTACTAAGACTGAAGGTTAAACATGCAATAGATTCCCTGCAGTTTGCTTACAGAGAACACATTGGTGTGGATGATGCTACACTGTGTTTTTTCTCATCTGGAAAACCTGCAAGTTATGTGGGGATTATGTTCTTTGATTTTTGAAATGCATTCAGTACCATCCAACCAATCATCCTCAGAGACCAGCTTAAAGGGATGGGATTGGACCCATCCTTTGTTTCCTGGATCACAGATTACCTGACAGAAAGGCCATGGTACTGCACATGTTTAACCAAACTATGGTAGCAAGTGTGCTGTTTTATCCTGCAGTCTGCTGGGGAGGCAGCATAAAGCAGAAGGATGCCAGGCAGCTAGACAAACAGGTGCAAAAAGCTGGTTCAGTGACTGGAATGAGGCTGGACTCACTGGAGGCTGTGGTGGAGAGATGCACACAGACAAAGGTAGAGTCCATCCTGTAATACACTGACCATCCCCTTCACAACATGATGGACCAGAGAAGCAGCTGCAGTGGACGACTCACCTCACTGAGCTGCAGGACTGAACGAATCAGGAGATCCTTCATCCCCACTGCCATCAGACTACTCTCACTACTGACTTACTAATTAACTACAAGACAACCCGAATTTCCCTTTGGTGATGAATAAAATAGTTTGTTATGTTATGTTATGTTATGTTATGTTATGTTATGTTATGTTATGTTATGTTATGTTATGTTATGTTATGTTATGTTATGTTATGTTATGTTATGTTATGTTATGTTATGTTATGTTATGTTATGTTATGTTATCACAAAAATTTAAAATGGGAAAATTTAGAACTCCTTTTTGAAGAGTTGTATTTTCACATCCCAGTGACATATCATCCTAGTTTGGGGGCATTATTATTTTTGGCCTCAATATTAATATGAAAAAGATCTGGTGGTTCTAAACTTTTCCATTTGAATTTTTCTTGTGCTCCTGGGAACACTTAAAGCTTTAGAAATGGATTATGCACCTTGACTGCTTTATGCCTCACCGCTGTTTTATTACAGTGATCTAAATCGTAAATTCAAATTTTACTTATATAGACCTTTACAATCTGTACAGCACGACACCCTACATCGTTAAACCCTTGCAGGAAGAGTTTCTTGGACCTCATTGCTTGGTTTTTGTTTTGACATGCAGTGTGAAATATGGGCCCTTATACACAAGTGTGTGCCTTTCTAAACTGTTCAGTCAATTCAGTTTGCCAGTGGTGAACTCAAGTCAAAGGACAATCAAGTTCTAGACACATTTAAAGAAAAATTAATGGAAACCACAATTTGGAGCATGACAGCTTAAAGAGTCTGAATAATATACTTCTGTAAATGAGATTTCCATTTCCAAAAACATGTCTTCATTCTGTCATTATGGGTTATTGAGTGCAAACTGATGGGTAAAATGGCAATGCCTCAACACCAATGATTGTCAAATCAAAAATATTTTAGTATTTTACTACATCCCATTTGCTTTTATCATAATGAGTGGAAGTGCAGGCTGATGTGATGCATTACGGATAAAATAGTCACCATTAGCTTAAATAGTGATTGAATGGCCTGGGTCAAAAGCAAGTGCAAGGGTATTTTTTTTCAGTCTCTAATAGGAGGATGATAGTCATTATGCAGTACAGGATGTTTCTTGGTGCTTATGGGGATATTGAACTCATTTGAAGTACTAATTCTGTGGAAAACATTGGACAACAACATAGGCTTACTCATGCAAGATGATTTTACTACAGCCATAGGGGTCACTCCCAAAATAAAATCAATAAAAGGTAGTTTTTAGGTTGGATATTTATAATTTTATGACACATTTGTATTCATCTCAGCCTTTCAGTATGTATATATATACATATATATATATATACATATATATATTGTAGAGGCTGTGCAGATGCAGATGTGTCTGCACAACATGTTTCCATTTCACACACACATAGTAAATATACCCCCACAGCCCCCACCCGCCTCTTCAGTGTGAATCAAATAGGACTCATTTGCACAGCCATTCTTCGAATGAGCTCGTCTTACGTTTAAAATGTCCATGTGAGACAATTGGTTGCTGAGGACGCATCTCGGATAACGTCATCTTTTTAGACACTGCGGGGTCCTGGTGGTCCCGACCAGTCCACACTCCACAGGATCCAGGACCGAGGAGCGCACAAGTTATTAACCTGAATGATCACGACGCACTAACTCACCGGACTCTCAGGAAAAGGGGGAGGGAGCTGCAAATATGATGGTCGTAAATCCGTGATTGAACTTCAGCGGCCGTCTTTCTGTGTGCCTCAAATGCCAGAGAGCTGCGTGTGTCCCCAGATCTTGGAGGAGTAGCTCAGGAGGAAGGGAGGGTGGAAGAAAAGAAAGAAAAGGAAAAAAAAAAAGATTTCAGCACCGGAGCTGTCCGCGGCTCTCGGATAAGTCTCTATTCCTGCTAAAAGGGAGAAGCTGCTTCCGAGTGTAAATTTTCTCCGTGGGACTGTGAGGGGAAGGAATAATAAACTGCTGTGCCATTCGTCTCTCTGCAGGGCTACCAAAAAGATCACTTCGTTTCAGCAAAGTCTTGACATGCTGGACGGCCAGGCTTAAGAGGGAGATAAGAGAGGATAAAGTCCCCCAGTGAGTCGGCGGTGAACACCAGCCTCTACCCTTTGCGGTGAGTCCATGTATGAGCTGCCTGGCTTTCCTCCACTGCTCTTTAAAATGTTACATAACAAACTGAAAATGCAGCTCTAGATTTTTATATATATATATATATATATATATATATATATATATATATATATATATTTTGTTTTTATCGTTGTTGCAAACACAGCGGCAGGACTCTTAAGGTGCAGCCAGTGCAGCGATACAGGTGGATTTGAAGCCTCATTACAATTGCTCGTAGTGTAGGATGCATATTTAGGTCAACATCCACATGGGTGTGGATGCGCGCCGTGGTTCTTGTCGAAATTACTGGAGTTCCCGTTGCTTTTCCTGGTTGCTTTGGCTGCTTTTCTATCCTTCTCATTTCTTAACAGCGCACCGTGCGGGAAAATCGACAGAAACTGGAGTCAAAAGACCAAACTGGGGGAGTTCTTGGACTATTGTTAGCGCATGTACGTCACTGGGAACTGCTAAAGCGCTGGGCTGCTGTGACCTTATAAGTTGTGCCAGTGAGGGATGCTGTGACTGAAGGCATGGTGAAGTGAAGCTGCTCTCTGCAGCAGATGCACTTTGTTTTCTACAGCTGTTCACTTTCCCCAGCCCTGTCCCATAGGAGAGTGCTGCTGTCCATTAGGCTCTCCACCAGTCTTTGTTTACAACCATATTGTCCTCATCTTCTAGCCCCTATAGTTCCACAAAAAGCCAATTTCAGTGTTAACCTTGGAGTGATTCCTGTTCTTCAGTGTGTGACAGCAGCTGAGCTGCTTCACTGCCGCCTGCTCTGTGCTTATTGTCAGCCACTCTCAGAGCCTTTGGCTGGCACAAGCTCTTTGCTTGGCAGCTCCTGAATGCCAAAGTGATGTTTCCAGTCTAACGATGCATTGAGATTTAAATTCCTCCTCCATTCAGGCACTTTTTTTTTTTTGTGGTCTGTTCACAATCTGAATTTCAAACCCCCATATACATATGTTGAGCCTTGAACACATTGTGCTTTTTGTGAAAAAAAAAAAAATGTTGCTGTTTTGCTCAGGTACAAGTGCAAGGATGAAAGAAGAGCCACTAAAATCCCAGAAGCAGAGTTTGTGTTTCGTACAAATAGCAGTATGTTTCTTCTTTCCAGAAGCAATGAGGAATCTGATCAGCTCTGTGTGTCTGAGTGCACGTACATCTGCATGTTTTAAATGGTTGTTAATGATTTCAACTCACTCGGTCTGGGAGAACTCGTTAGTGTAATTAGTTCCAGGTCTTTGCTTCTCTGGTCTGTGGGTGAGACCTTCGGTTAAAGGGGGATTCATTCCCATGAAAAGGCATGCTTTGTGATGCTTCCATTCAAAAAAAAAAAAAAAATCTCCCCCCAAACTCATCCTCTGAAACAAGGAATGAAAAAAAGGGCTGGTTGGGATTCTAATCAGCACATACCAGAGGCATCCAACAGCTTCTCCAAAGGGAATCATACAGTCAGAGGAACACAAGCCCACATAACTATATAACACATATATAGCCAACATTCACTTCTCCAAGCTGCTGAAAACACTTCAAATAAATCTGAAAATGAATAATCACCTTTTGTTTGAACTGCTAATGAAATCCATCCACATTTAAGATAGAATTGCAACAGAGGGGAAGGGATCACAAGCCACAATGCTGAAACCACTGTAGTGTGTTGATACAGAACTCTGGAAATAATCCTTTAAAAAACAATTTTGTCTCATAAAAACCTGATGTTATGACGTTGCTAGTTTACTGGCAGTGTTTTTATTGTTTTGATAACGCACTGAATTAAGATGTCATTGGAGAACATTTGTGATTACTAGTTTTTCTTTAAAGGCGAAGTTATTTTAACAAAAATGTTTTGGCAGTCTGTCACCATCATGTTTGGCACGCAGACAGCCAAATGTACCTATAACGACGACAGATCTGACTGTAGCTCAGTGATGACACTGATTCCTTAGCCTCATAAATGAGTCCTGTAGATTTCAATAACTTCCCTGTGGTGACACTTGGGACTGAATGCTAATACAGACCTTAAGACGTCCCAATCGGCCTCTCAAACTCTTCTGTTTACAGGAAGAAATACATTCCATTTCAAGGTAAAGATTAATTTCTTCTTTAAGTATATTTCATTTATGCACCCTGCTCTTGCCACCCATCCATGTGACAAAAATAGATCCACCAACACAACTTTTTTTTTCCCTCATCTGTCTATGATACACAACATCCACAAATTGACTTCAGTTGGAGTTCTGTAAACGCTGTATTGATGCAATGCCTGTCCACTGTATTAGATGCTACTGTTTTGAAATTGGTGTTTTGACTTACACATATTGGTAATAGTAAATTAATGAGTGAGATGTGGTCAGACAACAAAGGGATTACTCAGGAGCAGAAAAAAAAAAGACAAGGATTTGAAGAGCACTTTGCTGCCACCTTCCTTCCAAAACTATCAATATTTAATTTAACCAAGATGCTCTGGAGAGTTTTATCATGTGATCAGCTTGTCACACTCAACTGCTGACATGCATCAACAGCCTGAAAGCATATTGAACCTAAAAAAAGTGGAAGCATAGAAAAAAGTACTATATAAAGTATTCATTTTCACTTTCCAAAACTGGTTTCATTATAGGACATAATCACATAAGACATAACAATGGATAAACTACTGCATCTTTAGACTTTTCTGTCATAGTGGAGCCTGTCAGAATAACATTTCCTCAGTTATATATTTCAGGTTTGCCCCAAGGAGTGGCTATGTTTTTCTTTCCTTCCTCCAGATCTGTTTTTATCCAGGGGCATTTAAATCATTCAGAGGGGTCCGGGAAGGAGAGCACAGCAGCGAAGGCAGCTGCTCCTGCACAAGTCTAGTGAACGCCAAGCCTGAGGGACTTTCAGTCTATCCTTCTCAGCTTGTATTGCCTTTAAATGTAATATGAAGTCTGGACTGACATTGCTGCTATACCTTGGTGGAGGCTTTTCTTTACATTGGCATGTGAAGCAAAATTTAAAAAGTCAAAGAAAAAAATAGAAGAAAAATGTATAAAAGCAAAACAGAAAGCACTCGGCAATAATCCCACACTACAGGAAATGCATGACTGCACACACATTAAAGCTGATATAGGAAGTTGGTACTGTTCGGCAAATTATTTAAAAGATGTAGTTAATTAGGCTTCAGAAATTATTCACTGAAAATAGTTACATGACAGTTTGCAGAAAAGAAGAAGGGATTAGTTACATTACTTGAAATTAAAAAAGCATTGTAACCCTCACCACTCTAACAATAATATAACATATTATTAAGTAAGGGTAATACTGCCTGCCTGTAAATTGTGGTGAATGTTTACAATAGAAAGCATAACAGCTTTACAGTTTGCTTTCTTTAATTTTGTCTGTCAAAGAACTACGGCTAACCTTTGGATTCACATTTCATAATGGATTGAATAAGAAAGCTACAAAAAAAAAAAAAAGAGTCAAGAGTTGTAAAAAAAAAAAAACAGTTTGATTGACATGGAGGTATGTGTCCTCTTTGGAATATATTCATGTATTTTTTGTAGATGGTAGAGGACTGTCATGGATAGAAAACAAATACATCATCTATCTCTTTTGTGAGCATGAAGGGCACACAGGCATTCAGTTGCACAAATGTTTCTGTCAGTCATGCAGGAAAACACTTGAGCAGTTTGACAGGCTTGTGGTCAAACGCTTTGGGATCTTAGACTTGCAAGTGGCAGGTTACTCAGCACCATCTAATAAACTAAGGTATCAAAGCCAGGCACTGACCCATTTGTGTCAGAATCAACCTGTGCTGGGAGGGGGAAAAAAACATAAGTCCTTTACTTAAAATTCATAAGTTAACCTGAAAATGACAGGGTCTTCTGTGCGCTTGGATATTTTCCTCGTCAGTAGTGACTTCCACCCTTTGAGGAATGCAAATGAATGCCTTTATAGTATCCTGCCTTCATTTTCCCTCTGGTATCTTGTCATTCCTCCTTACATACAGGAGTGCAAAATCTATGTATGTATGTAATAGTGTAAAATCTATCACCTCTAATGAAAAATGAATTAGGGTGTGAAATTTATAATGTCAAATTATGCAGGAAAATATGTATCACTGTTCCTTTTTGGTTATATATGCAGTATGCATTTTGTTTCCTAGTGTGGAAAATTTTGACTAAGAGTTATGAGTTATTGACTTTCAAAGGATATTTAAATTATATTAACAATATTTACTACTGGCATTTATTGGATGGAGCACACAAAGACCTTGGGGCTTGTAATGGCACTTAGTTTATTGTTATAGTTTCCTATTTTTCTCTCTGCTGCTTATGAAGACTATTGACTTTGCTGGCCATTAAAGAACAGTTTGTTTATTGTTGATTATCTCATTTAAAATTGCATGGTCCATTATCGACACTGCACAGTACTGAGAATGCAGCTGTGGTGGCAGCATGTAACCAATACATCACCCATAGCATTGTTTTAATACTTGCTATATGGACATAAAGGCGATCAGGTTTGCTTTTTCACTTGGGTTGATGTGAAAAGGGCAGCAGTGCACAAGCTGCTGGTTGCAGGCAGCTCTAGGATCAAAACGCTGTCACTGTCTAATGAATGTGCCAGTACTGCCCTGAGCCAGAGTGGGAAGGTCACTTCAGTAGAAAATGAAGTTCTCATAATAATAATAACTGTGTCTTCCTGTGTTTTGATCACAACTTCTCTTGCATTTGACGTTAAGCAGCAATTCTACAGTTTGCAAATCATTTCCAATTTATTTTTTGTGGACCTGTGTGTAAAATTTCCTTCAATCTCACTGTCCCCTTGCTTCTGTTCTCTTGTGTAGGTGGAGTCCTAATCCTTTTGAGATAAATGGTAGCTTATGTTACCTTCTTAGAGAGCCCGAAAGAGTCAAAACACAAATAATAATAATAAGCAGCTCAAATATTGAAACAAAAAAAAGCAAATAGAAACAGACTCAGAGTATCAAATTAATCGTGAAGTAAATGTGTACTGACTTAATTGTCCACTCATTCTTCCACTCCACTGAAGAGATGAGCACACGCAGCAGACTAACACGTCGGGTAGAGCAATAAGGACACTGTAACGTTCCTGACACTAGATTTTCCTGAATAGCTAAACACTAACAGTGATTACTGAAGCACTGTCTGAAACCATCAACACTTGTAACCAGTGTTTAATCAAGTGTGCTGAATGCACGTCTCTGCTTTACGGCTCGTAATTTTAAGAAATTTACACTAAAACTGTCAACATTAATCCCTATATTCCTACACTGTTTTTTTCAATTGCCTCTCCAAGCAAAAGCATTTCATTTACAAGTCAGAGTAAATAGGCAACAGATAAACACTTGGTTTGGAGACCAATACTGGACAGACAGTAGGAGTTGGATAAAAAAGAAGAGGAGGAGGAGAAGGAAGAAGTGAAGTAGGACACAGGAGAAGGAGAGGACAGGGAGTGAGGAGCACGACAACTGAGAAAGAAATCAGAGCGACTGTGGTCGACCATCTTGTCAACCATGGGATGAG
Organism: Mastacembelus armatus; assembly: GCF_900324485.2. Classification (NCBI taxonomy): domain Eukaryota; kingdom Metazoa; phylum Chordata; class Actinopteri; order Synbranchiformes; family Mastacembelidae; genus Mastacembelus; species Mastacembelus armatus. The sequence goes on along the minus strand of NC_046644.1, from coordinate 7,553,969 downwards.
CATGACGGAGGGTTCAACCAAATCTGAATCACTATGCTGTTTCAGGTATCATCCAGATGTTCCACATGTGGACGAGGCTGGTTTCAGGTTGTTGTTAAAACAACAAGGGCCCACAGCAGAAATGTCATCAGACAGAGTGCCCTTATTAAAGTCCTAACATAACACTGTGTCTGCCTACTACTCCAAATGGCATTTTTCAGTGTCATGCACTCCTAGGCCCGTACAACAATGCAGACATTCTGACAATTCTGGACACTCCCCACATCAAACTGATTTCATAATGAGCAGAAACATCTGGAACAATGTCAGTTTTCACCAGACACTGTGGTCCACAGTTGGTTCACAGGTAATTGTGGTGCTGAATCCACCCCCACTCTGTTGCCCCAAATCCTAGAGAAGAATTCTACGTAGTACAGGAAGGTGCAAAATCAGGAGTCCTACCAATACGCTTTTTCTACAAAAAATGGAAGAAAGGAGGGAGACATTGATCAGGTCACAGCAGGCCCAGACACAGCACTCTACATGATACTTTCTATACTGCATAGCTCAAGACAACATTGCGTGTAATGTGGATGAAGTCTTATGGCAAGACCCATAAAGAAAGTCAGATTTAGTCTAATATCATTTTCTTTTTTCTAATTCAATTATTTTTGTTTGCTTCTAGTGCACTTTAGCTGTTTGCAATAAATGAATGATGGATATTTCAAATTATGTTTTTCGTACACTGTATTGATTCAAAAATATAGTTCCTTGAAATAATTTGAAGAATTTTGCAAAACTGTTTGCTTTTTCAAAAGATGTATAATGTTTTGCTGGTTTGGGGTAAGGTTCCACAGTTAGATTGGTTAATGGCTGGTTTAATCGTACCCAACTGGAGGATTAGAACCATCAGTACTTTTTCTTGATGCACCAACTCCTCATGGTGACATAACACTAATGCATGGAAATATGCATTAATTTGCATTTGCCTTTGCTGACTTTCTGGCATTTCGGTTGAGATGTTTGCTACATTTGGATGAAAACCTGCTAATGACACATTCATACACACAATATGTATAATTTGTATTTAAAATTTGTTTGCATGAGTGGCTATATGTTAAGACACTGCCTATTACATACAATTACTGCAAAGTCCCATGTTTGATTACGGCAAGCAACCTTTATTGTATGTCACTCCCCTTTCCAGATCTCTCCCTTCTATGTGAATCAAGGGGGGATTATGAAAGATTGTTTAATCATAATATTATGAAAGACTTATCTGACAATACAACTGAATTCTCTTACTGTAAATTATTTATTTATAATAAACTGATATTATATTGTAATGCTTTTTTAATTCCTAGTTCCTTTGTTGTATGAAAACCAGTCCCAACCTCTCCAACATTTAAATAATGAAACAGAACCTTTCAGCAAAAGCTCATGTGTGCTAAAAGGCAAGTCATTGTGCAGAGTGTCATTCAGGCAGACTTGACCTATATGTCTGCATTTTTGTTCATTGTATATAAACAACATGTTGATACGATATCATCAGTAAAGGTTTGTTTTTAGGAAGATTGAACTAAATGAAGTGTTTGTCCTTGAGGATGACAGTGTGCCCTCATTTTTCCACAGAGAAAGGTTTGGCAGTTAACATGCATTAATGTTGTAAAAGTATTTTTTTTAAACTATTTTTCCAATTCATTTTTTCAATTAAGTGAAGGCATTTCACCATCATCTGCTAATTGTTCACTTTCTGCCTATCTCTGAGTACCTCTTTCTCTTTCCAATTTTGCACTGTGTAACAATCAACAACACATTTTTGGAGTATACTTCAGTTTGTCATTTTTCGAACAGGGGCAGTCCTGTAGGCATAGAACATGCAGAAATACAACATTCGCAAAACACGGCTAAAATAGTGTACTTAGCAAGTCCCCACCATCTGTAGGAGTGCTGTGATTCAAGTATCAGTGATCTCCGGCCTCTCATTCGAGTGATGCCAGCCAAAACAGATATTCAGTGCATTAATCAATAAACAATCACTTTGCCTCTCTTTTGTCAACATGAAAGTGAACCCGTGTAGCACATAAATTCAAAAAATTAATTTTGTTTTAACGTTGATGAAATGTCAGTTTACCATGTGTAGCTCTTTTTGGATCATTAAAATGTGTGAAACCAGAGAGAATGCAGCATGTGTTGAAGTGTGATACTAATGATGTTGTTCCTTCCATCTATGAAGCATAAATCCACCAACAGCCTGAAAACCTAAGGCCTGCCAGGCTATTAGAGACTTACTCTGAAGGGAACAGAGAAGGAATGACTCCCATTCTACTTCAGATAAATACGATTGAATTTCACACAGGCACTTATGTGGAGTAGTAGATGGATATGATTGCATTTCAGAGCAAAGACACATGTCCCATAAGTACCACGTAATCAACTTGAATCCACAATGGTGTCTTTTTTTTCCGATAATGGAATTCAAAGGTTGCATTTGACCTAAGTGGAAATGAACTAGATTCCGCATCTCTTTTCTAACTTTGCTGCACAGTGTATCACATCTTATACTGTGTGTGTAGTCCCTTGAAAATATCAGCACACAGTTCCCTACAAATGCAGACAGTAGCAGTTTCTGCAAATTTCAGCATGATGACAAATGAAAAGAGCAATGTCATTAGAAAGCACCACAGTCTCTACATAAATCATATAACTTTGCTATGATTAGGTCCTAAATAAATAGCACATTGGATTTATTTGCTGTGAATTGACAGATCTGGCTTTATTGCTAAAATCAAATTGCCTTGGCATTTTAGACAAACACTCAGCAGTTTAAAGGTGCTGACTTTAATAAGAAGCAAAAACTCATTGAAAACTTGCAGGGAGAGTGAAGTAAATGTTCTTCTCTGGGATCAATAAAGTTGATCTTACCGTATCTTATCTCGAGTCATTTCATTTGGTGAACAGTTGGAATCGAAGAGAAGCAATGTCAGAGTTCCACGGCTGACTGAGCTCAGCAAGATGTGGTGACTGACGCTGTGTATGAGTACTCCACTGTGTAACCATTAAAAAGAACACCATATTTCAAAGGTTACTTTCTTGGAATTTCCTGAACTCTGAGCAAAATCTTGCCATGATCATGAGAATTTATTTACCAATCAGGAAACGGGTCAAGGCTTTTACTACCCTCATGGATTAAACAGCATGATCGTTAGATTGGAGGTCACACCGGCATAAATCCCTGACCAGTTCAGGTAATTTGCTTGGAAAAATAGGATGGAAAACATCTTGCTCAGCAGAAATACTGGAGCTCCCTTAACATTCATAAGTGTACGCATTGCAGAAAAAAAAGCATGTTTGTAAAATGAAAAGATACTGATTCATTAAATGTTGGACAGTTTCTATTGTTTTGACTCATAACTTTAAGGATTTAAAAGGTTGATTCATCCAAATTAACAAACTAAAGCAAAACATGGATTTCACCTCTAGAGGTACGGTGGATAGCCATGTATGTTTTGGTTTTATGCGCTCAGGCTTCAAAAATGTTGTTTCCATCTCTATACAGGTTAGGTGAGTGCAGTTCCATGTCTGCTGCTCACTAGCAGTTGTCACTGGGGAATATTTCTTTGGCAATGACATCTATAAAGATTATAAAAGTAAAGATAAAACGCTGCCATTTGACTTTAGGATGATAATTGATGTTCTAAATGATTTCTTGCTTTCTTGCTACTTATATTTATTGCCCTTCACATAACCACCATCCGTCATGAGGATCTGTGGACAGTGACACACACATTAGGGCAAAGTATAGATTTTAACATGAATATATACAATGAGGAGCATAATTTGTAGGTCAAGGCAACGGAGAGATACGTCATGTTTTCTGACACGTCTCCTATCACTGCAGGGGGCCTAACATCTTATTTGGAATATGACATATCATTCCTTATGTATATGTATATGTATGTATAAAAATATGCAATGTGGTTTTTGTCAATGCGCTGTGCCCCTTGAGTTATGCAAACAGAAACCTAAGTGCTGTCAATATTCACATCTTTGCGTATGCAGAGTTTGCATAGTGAGCCACATAATATGTGGAACCAGGAACAGATGGGCATTGTTTAGTACTAATAAGGGCTGGAGTTCAGGGACATTACTACTGATCCAAAGAGACATGGAGAGAATGAGGTGTGGATAGAAAAGGGAGTGAGGGAGGATAGAAAATGTAAGGACATTCCATTACAGGAAGATTTGATGTACAGAAAATTCATATTTTAATAGGCTTGGCTGCATTCTCTATGCTTGACTGCATTAGGATTTCAGCATTGTGTAATTACTACACCAGTCCTGCACCTCTCAGTGTGTGTAAGAGAAGATAGATTTAGATTATGGGATCATTGCAAAAATACATTTTCCACATTATTCATATATTTTTAACAAATTGTACCATTACCTCACTTATTTTTAACCTTTTATTTTTGCTTGCTGGCACCCATGATATATGGAAATTCTTATAACTTGAAACCAGGTTTTCCAGGCATTTGAAACTGCACTGGTGTAAGTCAGGGTTAAGATAAATTGTAAATACAGCATGCTTATGTAACTGGTCTCCTTTTATTTCCTTCTCCATCTGTCTGTAGCCATGGGAGTGCTGATGTCAAAGAAGCAGCAGGTGGAGAAGGTGCAGAAATGCAGCGCAGTGGTCTCTGCCTTCCAGGCAGGCCTTAAGGATCGTGCAGCTGCAGCCAAACAGGCGGAAGGAGAAGTGGAGGACAGTAAAGGGTCTGCCAAAACATCAGACAATCCTAGTGAGAAGAATACAGAGGAGGCAGAGCACGAGGAAACAAACAGCAGCGCAGGCCCGTCTACATCCCAGCATGCCTCAGCTCCAACCAGGGATGAGTGTAAAGTCAACAAGGAGGCTTGGTCAAGGTTACGGGATGGCAAAGGAGTGGAGCCCGAAGAACTTGACAAGAGTCATCAGCTCACACCACCTGCTTTTGTGCGGCCGAAAAGGGAAGCCAATGATGACCAGCCTGTTGAGGTCCAGCTCGAGAAGAAAGAGCAGGTATTACATGAAGGCTTAAACAGAGTGATGTCTTGTGATCTTAGTACGTGTCGCTGAGAACTCACGACCAGGGCGATATTTGAATCAGAAATATAATAACACATTTTAGATTTTACACACACTATAAATCCCCAGGTCTTGGGATTAAAGGGATGTCTGTGAAATGTCAAAGAATCTCCATGGCAACTGCAGCATACTATCTCTTTTCTTCCCTCAAGTTAGCCATTATGATAAAGCAGATTCATCTGGCTCTAAAGGGGACACTTAGACTTTAACTAAACAGTGTTGTTGAAGATAAGAAAGCACTAGTTAGGAGTTATTTTCTGTAAAGACCTACATTTCCATCCTTGCTGTCAGATGTGTTTTGGAGGGCTCTTCAGAGTGGGCATATTGTAGGCGAGCTGCGTTGCCTAGCCCTGGAGAGGAGGTGACCATATCAGAGTGACACTGACTAACAGGCGATGGAGTTCACTGAAGCACTGACACCATCCGTTTTTCTCTTTTGCAGAGTCAACAGTGCATGGCAACTTGTTATACTGTCAATGATGCACTTGAACAAGAGAAACAGAAATATAAAAAATATAAATAGACATATAAATTAGAATTTTGAAAGGTTTAAACAGAATGGAAAAAGTATCTTCATTTGAATAATTCATGGCCTTGCTAGATGAGTAATGAGTAAAGTAACACTATAAAATAGTTTTGAAAAGCTATTGTTTGAGTGTGTTGGTTTATTTTGTATGACAGTAAATTATTTTATTTGGTTTTCCATTCTCCATATCTATTAAATAGAAAGGTCCATGTCTCTAGATTATGTGTAGATGTAGATGGCAGATCAGGTCACAAGATGTGAGACATAACAAGATAAGCTATGACTAATTAAATTTAACAATCTTATATGCGATGTGCCTCTGCTGTGGCACCAAAATAGATATTTAAAAAAACAGCCAGGATGGAACCTGGCAGTGTCTTTGTGTGGTTAACCAGTCGAGGATCCTGCAGTCATTTTCCTTGGCTTGACATCTTAAGTGCACCCTGGTTGTAAATTGATTCTACGGGGAAGTTGGACAAAGACTGACAATGAATAAATGCTAAACAAGGGCAGAGATAACAGTTTTAGGTATTGTTGTCATAACTGTCTAAGATCATGAGCCAAGTACACAGCAAACTACCCCTCCTACCATTAAACTGCCCACGCCTGATGCAGTGATGGACTGATGCCTGTGCCTCTTCTCCTGATCTGTTATTCAGAGCTTTCTTGGACAGGAGATAAACTAGTGTAATCCTTGTGCTTGCCCAATTTGGGTTACTCACTGTATGTGCAACCAAAATCTACATGTAAATGGTATAATTTTGACTGACATGTTCTGTTGTTACCCAAGCCACCAAGTGATGAGATGTGTGACGTGTGTGAAGTGTGGACAGCCGACGACCTATACCCATGCAGGACCTGCAATCGTGTGTTCCACGACGGCTGCCTGAGGGAGCTGGGCTACCTGCGTGCCGAGGCCTTGCAGGAGATGAAAGATACAGCCCACACGGTTACTGGCTGGAGTTGTTATTATTGTGTAAGTCTGCTCAGCTCAAAGCCTCCATCACTAGCTGGACAACAAACATGCAATTTTCACACATATAAATGTGTGGACACATGCCAAAAAAAAAAACATACATGTAGGTTTCAACATCAACATTTCAAACACTGGCCGGTGGGTTTTTAAGCTTTAAAATGCCTCCCATGGCTGTAGGAAACTTTACTGAGTCATGTTTTGTTTTATGTTTACTACATGAACCTATATTTTTATAATTATTGATGCGACTGTTCTTTCGGTCATGAACAGACTTGAGATGTATCAAGCATAATGAACTGGACCTAGAGTTCAACTAAAGGGAGGCAACATTATGGGAAAGTTCTCAGCTGGTGATTTGAGAGGCATAATGCAATCTGTTTGAATTCCCATCTACAGAGCCAAACAGTCCTTTGTCTGGAGAACCCTTCAGAGTGGAGTAGGGACTTTGCTGTCCTTCACCAGCCCTGAGAAGCAAAATCACTTGCCAAAGTCGTGCTTACAGGGGGATGTTTTCACACAGACAAAAGACACTGAAAGGTTCTCTTTCTTTGGCTGGTTCCTTCAGTGTGAGAGGAAAGGGGTTGGAAGAAGACAATTCAGAGCAGGAGAGAGAAATTTAAATTCTGAATTCTAGCTCACATAGTTACATAGTTATACAAGAAGCCAGCTATTTTGTTAGGACATATCAATTAGGTGTTACAAATCTTTCAGCTGATATTTAATTTTACACAGACAATTGAGACTGCTGCTGACAGATGGACTTAGTTTCCTTGTAAGTAGATTTAAATGCAGCATTCAAAACAGACTCCTGCATGTATGGCTTGGTGGCACCCGGACAGACAGAGGGAGGGTCAATGAAGACAGCTGACCCTTCCTTATAGCCCTGATGTATTTTTTGATTCTTGTTGTTAGCTTAAAGAAATCCCAAGGACTAAGATATTTCAGCATGCACCAACTCCTGCAACAAAATAAAAAAATAAAATATGATTCTTCAGCCTAAAGACGTTTTTGGGAAGCTATAGACGTTTATCAAGGGCTTCTTCACACATCTGCTTCTGCCACAGTTAAAAATGAGGTTATGTAAGCTGTGTTTGCAAAATCTTTAGCTAAATGTCACGAAGAAGTTCCACGTTAATGAGAGCAGCTGTATGTTTGGCTGATAATCATGATATTTGGAGACAATCTTAGTGACTGTCACTACAGTTGATGTGTTTCACCGCACACACTCATTTGAATCATTGTTAGCACAGAAATATTGAAGCACCGAAATCAATGAGTACATCTCTATTTAAATTTTCCTGTCCTAGCACTGATCTTAAAAAGAGTTATTTAAAGCATGTGCAACACACAACCAATGCTGTCTTTTTTCCAAAGAGGACAGTCTCAGCATTTATGCAAGCTGTCAGAATAAGATTAGAACGTGTTATTATTTTCTTCCCTAGGGCCCTTTTGCGTTGTAGAGAACATATTCTCCAGATGCTGTCAGTAGGTACTATATAAATCCTTTAAGCCACTTTCAAAACTATAAATATACAGTTACATGAAAAATGTTATCAGATGGATATAACTTTATCACCATGGCATCCAAAGCTGATTGTACAAAGGGAACATTATAACACAGCAGATTAGAGGTGCACTGCAATGATGCTTGGCAAAGAACAAAGAAGGCAGTTTCAGGATGACACTATGATCGTTGTTTTTGTTCACTGATTTAATACTATCATGATAGTGATTGTGAATATGCAATGACAGCATGATACATTTAAATAGATGATAAACAATAGATTTGAAGATACTCTCATCTACGTATGTATAATACATCACAGTCTCTGTGTAACTCAGAAGGCATAGATTTGTAGACAACTGAAAAGATACACAGCAAACTGCAGTCTAACTGTTCATTAACATACACACACGAACAGAGTGTATATGCAGGTATGCTATATGATTAGTCACCCAAACCTATGTTTTAGCCAACTGTTTGAGGCAACAAATTGTTTTTCAGTGTCACAGTAAAGTCCTCAGTGTCCTCAGCTTCAACACTTTATACTTTAGCTTTAATTTTAAACAGGAAAACTGTCCTGGACATTTTGCAGTGTTGCAGATTACATGCAAATGCATTACACTGGCTTGGGGTGTCGTTTTTAGATTTCGTTGACGTGGAAATGGCTACTGAGGGCAGATAGTGAAATACTGAATAAATGAGTGCATTAAATAATGGATGGATGAAGATGAATGACACATTAGGAGCTTAAAAATATTGAGTAAATTAAGCTGAACCGCCCACTTGCAGCATCCAGATATTAGAGGGAAGGACTGTGTAGTGTTCATAGCAGACATGAATCAACACATACAATATACACACTCCTGATCAGTAATTGCTGCATACAGTGGGCTAGCAGGGGGGTTGGCACTTTCTGTGATTTTTATGACAGGTTGAAGAAATGCATGAGGACACCACCCAGCTTGTTGATACACATGTTCAGTTCATACATTGAGGCCATGACCTTGTTCACTTGTGCTTTGAAAAGGCTATAGATAAGTGTCGAATTTAAAAAAAAAAAAAAAATATATATATATATATATTTCTGATTTAAATGATAATTCTCCTGTTTGTCAACTTTGGTTTGAGTGTCTTATTTGGCGTTAATGTGATCAACTCCTGTTTTAAGTATTTGGGAAATTTTGCTAAAATGATGTGTGCATAGCAAGAAGGAGGGTTTCAAAGTTTAAATTAAAACAAATAAACATTTGTCTTTAATATAAAAAGTAAACAGATCAAACATCTTAATGCGATTAATGCGTGAGTGAATGTCTTTTTTCATCATGTGACTGATATGAAGCTCTGACAGATTGGAAGAATGATTAAGAACTATGCAAACAAGCTGGGATTGACTTACTGTACATCAATAATCCAACAGGCATCATTAAGGTTTCATGATGCCACTTATCAGATAAATAATGTACAAATAATGAAATATGAACAGATCAGTGATTTCTGCTGTCTACAGAAGGCTCAGAAGAAATGTATTCTTTTTACATAATTATAATCCAATGTCTAATGTATCTTTTAGCCACATAACTTGTTGAAATACATAAATAATTCAAATTTATCTCTTTACTATTATCTCTGTACTACAATAAAATTGTAGTACAGAGATAATGAGATAATTACATTTCCGTAAGTGTTTAAAACAGCACTCACACAATGTGTGTTTGCCAAACTCTCAGTCCAGGAAGGTAGAGGGTTAACAATGAATCAACTTACTTTATTCTAAATTTAGCTTAATAATAAATAGATTAAATGATATTAGACACACATTCACTGCACAAAGTGACAGGAATCCACTCGTAGTGTATGGCAACATGGTGTACTGTTATATAGTAGGAGGTGACACTTACACTCCAATATTAATACAGAATCTTTTGACCCTTACACCAGTGTAATGGTAGACTCCTAAGGGTTAATTTTAGTTTCATTTACATATATGTCAGTGTTTGCATGTTTGGGTTTTTTTTATATGTCATTAAAATTTTTTATGTTTAAAGCTCATGTAATGTGAGGTCCTCTCTAAGATCGTGTGAAATGAAATAGTGTCCTGTTAAATAGCAAGAGGCGATGTTCACACTTCAGTATGGATGCACAGCTCAAAGTCTTTATTCTGACTTTGCCATAATAAAGAATCATTTAAAAATGAATTCTCTGTAAAAGTTCAGTGGACCCCACACAGACTGCGTGGAAATGTGATTCACAGCAGTGCTGGGCATTAAACTCTGCCCTTTCCTATCCACCTGCACTGAATTCTTAAGTGGGCAAACACATTTTTGCGATAAAAAGTTTTTTTCTTATAGTAGCAGTTGAATAGAGTCACATTTCAATAGTGGGTATGCTGGTGGATAATTGCAAGAGGTCCATCTGGGTCTAACACACTTATTAGCCATAAAAGAACCAAAGTGAGCATTATTTTTTTAAGTGTAATGTTTGTCTCTTTTATCTCACCCTTTTCTGTAGGACAATCTGAATCTACTCCTTACAGAGGAAGAGATGTACAGTCTCATGGAAACCTTCAAGCAGTGTAGGATCATCCCAGGTGAGTCACTAAAGCATTGTTAAACACTATAAGATTGGCAGGTGGTGGTGGCACTATGTGATTTAACATTTTGGAAGTTAGGGAACATATAACGTCACATAGCAATGCCTTGACGACTTGCTAACTAGTGCTACTACTTAAAGAGGCAAAGTTGGGTGCAATTTTAAACTTGCTGTGCAGATGTTTTTCCTACTGTGGTCACGAGGCCGTGGACACAGCGTAAACCTGACCAGCCCCAAATGTGGTCTGCGTGGTTGCATTAACCTGATCCCAAACAACAAATAGCTCTTGAGCGGCTGCTAACATACAATGTGTCTTTTTGGGTTACATGGAATGCATGCCTTTTTCTATCATCTCTGGCTCATCCCTGCCCGGTGTGTTAAAAACTTTCTGTGTTTTTCTGCGTTTAGCAGGAGAAACAAAACGAGATCAGTGGTGAACACTGGTCAGCAATGCATTCATCCCTCAGAGAAGCACACTGCACTGTTTTGTTCCCTTTTTATTGGATTGTTCAAAAAATATGATTATATTATTTGCCCTCAATATCAATGTGTGGTATTATTGCGCAGCTTGGATGGAGGGCAATCAGTGGGAGGCGGTCTTGCCTTTGTAGAAAATGAGTCACCATAAGTTAATTATATCTGCAAGACTGCTTTGTGACTAATTAGGTGTGATGTGATAAATTGTTCTTTGCTCCTGTAGAGTCATGCTTGGTGTCAGATGAGCTGCTGCAGTACCGCCACTTTGTGTCCAAGCAGCAGTTTGATAAGGACCTGAGTGATGAGCAAGAGGAAGAAGTCCTGGCCCAGTTTGCAGCGCTGGATCCTGAGAAGAAGGGTCACATTGAATGGTCGGACTTCCTCTACTTTGAGTCTCTGGCAGTGTTGAAAAAGTTTCGCACAGAGGTAAAGGATTAGAAGACTGAATTCAGAATTAATTATAAGATAACTCGCTAAAGGCCCAACAATTTCTTCATTATTGTTGAGGTCTTGAAGCTCAGTCATGAGCTGGTTTGTATTCGATGCAGCAACAGTTCATTAGAACAAAATGTTGAGATTTGGACATCGTAAGGGTGAAATAATACTGTGAGTTATGGTGTACATTGGACACACTATAAAGGTTTCTGCCTCATTGATGGCAACACCAAAACAATTGCAACTTGTTCTGATACCCAGCACAGCATACACACCAATTAAGGTATTTTAAAATCCAAAATACTGAAGTCCTAACTAAGAAATCTGAACACAGACAGAATATAGAAACATTTATGATTGAGCAATATTAATAATGTTGCCTTTTTTAGGTCACACTTCCAATGTTCTTTTTGACAGTAATAAGGCTCACCATCAACAACTGCCCTTACTCCTGGAAAACTGATAAAGAATTTTGGAGAAGGGGCTTGTCTTGATTGAAAGAGTCAGACTGAAAACCCCTGACATAGGGATATTTTGAAAATTTGCTCTGTCTCCTCCAGTAAGAATTTTCTTGCAGTCATACACCCACTGTAAACTCACTGTTTACAGGCTTTCATTTCATCTGCGGCAAGCAGACAAGACAGACGAATAACTATGAGTATTACAGAAAAGGAGATTTCTGAGCCTCACTTCAACTTGCTTCATGTTGTCTTCACTCTCAACAGTGTCTGCCAGTATCAGAATAGTGTTTTTGGCTATTCAGGTATCTGGCAAAGTATCTATCTCTGGTCTGCCAAAATACCCTTTAATCAGCCTTGTAGAAGATGTAGGCGCACAGGCCAAAGAATACGTTATGTTAAGGTGAGTCTGAGGGGAAAAGGCTAAGAGTTTTGGCTTGTATCCATCTGTTTGAATTTCTCACTTTTGGTCACTAGATGACCAAAAAGCAGTTTGAATATTGAGCACTGGTTTTGTCTTGGGGGATTAAATTTGCAATTTGTTGACTCTGCGTTAGCATGGGGTAAAACAATGCTTGCAGATTATGTCAGACAGTACTAATGTGATTGAGCATGATTAAGGCTAAAGAAATGAGTCCTAAAAATATCTTGGCCAGGCCTCTAAATTACAGCAATCAAAGGCATAAAGGGCGAACGGAATTAACATGAGAGATTTAGCGGGGTAGATCCAGGCCACCTAATCTCACACGTTGATATTGTTTTATTTTTCCTAGAACTCGCTGGTGCGTCTGTTGACTGCCAAAGAAAGAGACAAAGCACGGTCAGTGTTTCTGGGTCTGGACCTAGATAAAGACGGTGTGATCACAAGAGCAGAATGCCGCCAGGCCCAGCAGTCCTGGTTTCATAAGCTCAACAAAGACTCACAGTCCTGCAATGTGAGGTGAGCACACTAAATCAGTCAGTTCTATGCCCACAAACACACAGTAACATTCTCTTTGAGTCAGATTTCTGCACACTCATACTCATAGTATACTTCAAAAACTAAATAAACAAAAGTACTCCATGTCTACACTGAGATAAAAGATGAACAAGTTTATGCACAAGTCTGGCAGTAGTTTGGAGAGTCTATCTCATCTATATGCTAATTGCTCTGGAAGAGAGAGAGGAAAAAATCATGGCTGCATAGGCGAAAAAAGACAGTGACAAAGAAGATCTGAAACAAAATAAGATTTAGTTATGCTTCCTCTAGTTCACATAAGCCACAATAACAGTTCATTTCCATTAGTTTGCAGATGACACACCACTTTACTTGCATGCAATACATGCTAAACAATAAAATCACTTGAGACAGTGATCTGAACTGTGTTTAAAAACAGAGAACATGTTCGTGTTAAACAGATTTATCTCAGGCACCCAACCTAGTTGAATCCAATTTAACACTGACTCTAGATTTGTCTCTGTTACTTCAGTTCTTCAGTTTAGAACTGTGCTGCATCAAAACCAGAAACTGTATTTTTATCTGGTTCACTTTTACAATGTCTCAGTGCAGTGTCAGTTCACAATACTGCAGTACACTAGACTTCCAACCCCACATCTATTAAACACAATGCGTTAAACTGCAGCTGCCAGTCAGTTTGTGTTACTGTGCATGCTTAATTATCGTATTATTAAAAGAGTATGTTAATGTTCTGTGACACACAACAATGTGGGGTTGCTGTAAATGTGAAAAAAAAAAAGCTCTATGTAGTGCATTTTTATTAATTACGTGCTAGCGGATGCAATGTAGGCTTTGGCCACAAGGGGGATTGCCACCCAAATGGAGCCATGACTGCAGCCAGCCCTGGCCTTCAGTCTGGCTGAAGCGAGGGAAGAGAACCAGACTGCTGTTGCCTCTCTCATTATTTTACTGTTGTTTTCAGGCATCATCCAGACAATACATCTAGTGACAGACCTCACAGCTGGGGCCTGGTACATATACAATGATGAAATGTGTCACATTAATTTTTGAAGTAGAGATCTCATTCATGAGGGCAACCCAAAGGTCACTTGCTTCCTCACATTCAAACTGTGAGTTGTCGAGTGGAAAACCTAATGCTATTTATGTTTATTAACATACATTTCCAAATTCTCTTAAATTTGTAAGGCCTTAAATAACAACCTGAACCAGTTGTAACAAGAAATCTCAAAATGCCACAGGGTTGCAGGGCTCAGCTGTTGTTAAAGGGTTTTTTTCCCCCATTTTTGTATATAAAGCAACAAAGTTTAAAATTAAAATTAATACAGGCATACTTGTACCACCACTTGGTGATTATAAATTATGTTATTATAAATTGCACATCAAGCCTTGCTTCTAAAATGCTGAGAGAAGCATACTCATAAATCCAGGTTCACCAGTTTTGTGCAGCAAAACCCCTGACAGTGATGAGCCTTTTGGAGATGACAACTAGTTCCTCAAAAGGATCCAAAATAGTTCCCATGTCACAGTGATTTTTTTTTATTCTGATACTGTGTGATGTTGTAGCTAAAACAGATAACTAAAAAAAAAAGTGTGCTGTTTCTGATTAGTATATACCTTGGACTATGCAGAATGCAAAAAAATGTTCAGCCCGGTACTACACTGAAAAAGAAACAGCAAAGATACACGTGATGAGCAATAAAATGCTTCTCTAAGAAAGTGGTTTAATGCTTAGGTCTAATACATTTAAATCATGTCTATAAGAATCAGAGCACAGCAAATAAATATTCAGAAGCAATTCTAATACTAATACATTCTTTATAACAAAAGGCACTATTGAAATGTGTTTCATTATGTCATTAGCAGGCACATTGCTGCCTGCCAGTTGGATTTTTAGCATTGTTGCTATTAATAAATTGAATAAATTGCTATGTATTCAAGAGATGAAGCTTGATGCTTTTTGCTTGGAACTCAATTGAACTGTCAGTATTTAAGACCCTTGAGAAGAGACTCAATCCAGAGCTGCTTGTGCTTTGACTGGCTAAGATCAAGTAAAGCTCTACCCTTGAAATGGCTTTAGGGTATGAACACAATGATATATAGGCAAGTAGAGTATAAGGACATCTAATACAAAAACCCTGTAACAAATACTTCCTTTGTGGAGCTTTTTGTTGTAACTCAATCAAATCAGATATAAAACAACACAAAATAATGCAAGCAACATCATTACAATGTACAGTCCCAAGACAAACCGTTAACTTACATCAATACCTCTTAATGCATCATAATATTCAAACTATCTTTACTGGACCTTTATTGCATTGAAGTGCACTGTGCAGCTGTTTTTATCATGTCATCCCCTGGTCTATGCCTGATGGTTAGTATAATCTATGCCAGAAAGCAAGAGAAATCACACTCAATATTTTACTATAAATATGTTTTATATTCAGTTATATCTGGAAGACTGGATATTGTTACTGTGACTGGATATTTTACAAAACTATCCTTTTTTTTACAAATCAGTTTTATACTCAGAGAGCATCACTCATAATGACTCAAGCTCATTAGGAAAGAAAATCTCTGATTGACTCTGATGAGGTTATGTTTGTACTCCCTGTGTTTGTGTGACTGTGTCAGCACTAAAAAAAAAACATTCAGATTTTTTTATTTGTGTGAAAGAAGCAATTTTACAATTAATGTAACTTTGATTTTACATTAATTTATTAGTAGGTGATTCTCAGAAAAACGTACAGAAGTGTCCAAATTAAAGTGCTCATTAGCGAGAATGTCTTAAGAGTGTTATTTGGGCTGTTATCACTGATGCATAAAAAGTGCAAACAGCATTATTGCTGTAATGTTAAAGTTGGTCAGGATAAATCAAATTTTAGTTCTGAGGACAGCAAATTTATAGCAATGCATCATATTTTACAATATATAATTGATTGTAAAATCAGAAGTAGGAGGGAACTACAAATACATGTAGTAGACATGTACTACTATGAAATGTAGTGAAACATAGCGTAAAGGAAAAGTAAATGTACTTTTCACTAATGACGTATATGTGCGAGTATATTTGAGTGTGCATGTGCTTGTTACTGCTCATAAACTTGTGCTGTCACATCTCCTATGCTGTACCATTCCATCCCTGTCCCCTACTCAACATGCGGCATTCCCCACAGACTCATGGGACTCTGCTATCCTATGAATTGTGGGTGAGTGTGACTCAGCATTGCATGGCTTGTATCCTTTTCCTCACTTCAATACCTCAAGTACTCAGCAGTCCTCAAGTATTCTCAAACAAGTCCTTGATTTAATATGTAATTTAACTCAGACTCTTGAGGAAAAAAAAAAAAAAACCCAAAAACTTCAAACTAAAACCCAGCAATCAAAGACGCATGCATCCTTGAATGAAGTTTAATGAGCAGAATGTGAGCCCTTCTTGTTATACTGAAGCAGGGATAAGACTTGGGCTGGCCTGTAGTCATAAGGATCAAAATAAATCCTTATATTCTCTTTAGGTGAGCTTCTTTTTAAAAGTCTCATCACTGTAAGAGAACAGCGTATACCAAAAGATCACAAATTCACATTTCAGGTCCACACATCACACTAAAATGGAAGTGTCATTCATGCTCAAAAAGCGGCAAGTAAATATCAAACGAATGGAAAAACTCCACTCCCTTTAAACGCTGGATTACAGACATTCACAAGTTGCAGCATGAACATGAAAACTCAAACAAAGTCAAGGTTTTTACTAACTCAAAATTAACAAACTACTTCTGCTGAGGAAGATCATGACTTAAGACTGAATTTCCTAAAATCATCTGAGTTTACAACATTGTGATAACCTCTGATTTTGTGCAGTAAAGTTGTTATCTTCAACAAATGCCTTCCTAAAGTGGAAAAGAGACCATCAAGAATAATTACTATTGTTCAAATACCGTAGATCCTATTCTTTCTTTTATCAATGCAAGAAAGTGTCTTGTCCCTGACTGTTGTACTACCTAACTCATTCTTTCCTGTCTGATTTTTATCATTTGTCCTTTTGGCACAGTATTAGTCATGTTGGCCCCATATGCGAGAGCAGTCCAGCCAGTTCTGGTAGTGAAAGGAGCAAGACCGATGACAGGTTTGTCTTCATATGTTTTGTTACTATCTGAGTGTGGGGGAGTAAGGATGGACAAATTACAATATAATAGCTCTGCAGAAAATATCAATTTAGTGAAGCTTTTTTTCTCACAGGCTTTTCATTCTAACAATATTACAAGCTGGCAGACTTTCTTATGTGGTGAAACTTGCTTACTTTGTTAGAATATGCCCAAATTTTCCCACTGGATGTGCCTACATAGGGCTGACAGGACCCTCCACTTTCTCAATAACTGTGGCCAATGCTTCAACACTTCAGACAACAACTAGAAAGAACCACAATTACAAAGAGAGCTACAAAAGAGTCATATCAATTTGAATGCAAATTATATGTTTAGATAGAGATTTAGCACAGAGATCTGTTCTTGTAATTATGCTTTGGGGCATGGACATTAAACAGCACGAGTCAAATTACAGTGGAACACAGGTCAGAAACTTAAAAACTAGAATGAAACTGCCAAATTCTTGTGCAGTGTTGTACACAATGCATATGTATGATTATCATGAGTGAGATCCCAGAGACTCAAAAATGAAGACCCAACAGTTTTTTTAATTAACGTTGCCCAAATTTTGAACTCCATACATATATTTTTTGTTATAGATTGAACAATTATTGCAGTTATTTTGACTAATAAACCTAATAAACTCTCTTAATTCAACAGGCCAGTGACCTGGGCAGAGTTTTTAAAGGAAAGTGCCATCTATATCTTGGCAGCGCGACCCAATAGTTCTGCCATGCACATCCGTCTGCCTGTATAGTCCAGGAACCTGCACTGCACCCAACAGAAAGAGGCAGAGAGAGCTAGAGCTACCCCTTGATGTGATGACACAATGACATGAGAAAAGCAACAGAGAGAACTGGATGTAGCGCTGAGAGACAGTAGTACAAGCCATCGCCAGAATATCTCCTCCTCTGCATCACCTCAACTCCACGGCACTGACACACACATGCAACTGACACACCGGCAACAAAATTTACAGCAGCTGTCACATGTCCCAACTCCAAAAATTGACAGCTTCCAACAAATGTGAGCGATAGGACAGGGAATATAACTCCTGTTAGTCTGTCAGTCAGTGACATTTCTGAAACTTCAAGTGAAGAGACCATGCACACAGTCAGACAACTCCGAGGATGTTAACACTCTTTTAAATGGCAAATATGACACTCTACAGCCCTCCAGACACATAACACACCTCTCATGTGGATAAATTAGTGTGACAGGCTGTTACTCTTTCAAGTATTCATTCCTCTGAGCCTCATCATGTCCTAATAATAACTCCATGCTACTGTAATGGGATTGTGTTATTCACCATTAAAACTGTTAATCACACTACACACAGGCATATGCAAATTCATTATTGGTACTATTTGACAAGTAGATAGAGTTTTGGGAGGAGATTAACTCTGGAGCTGCTATCATCAGAACGTATACCGGACAGGAATGAAAGTTATCCGCATACATACTATATCAGAACTGCTATACATAACAGTATAAATTATTATTAAGCATTAAAAAAGATGTATTTATTCCTGTATCCTCTGATATATCCTCTGTTTTTCCCATTCTCATCCAAGAATCTATGTTCTGAAATGCTATATGTGAAAAAGGATTTGAAGTGATCGTTCACGAAAGTTAGGCCAGTAAGTGGCATGTAAATAATGCTATACAGTACCTCTTGTTCCTGTTGTGCTCTCAGAGCCACACTATGACAAGGTGGAAACTTCTACCCTCCTGTTCTAGTGTCATTATTTGCACTGTGGGAAAGAGATGTAGTTGGACTAATGTGTGACATAATCACTGTAATAAAATACTGAAAGACAATTGGGAGATTTGTCTGAAACATTCTTTGTTAATATACAGAAGTGTTATTCAGAATTTGTCATAGTAAATGTGGGAATTCTATAGTGTTACAGGTTATAAAGTAACTTAAATGCACAAGAAACTGCCCTTAGAGCACACTGTATCAGCTAGAATGCCATGTAGTGTTTATGCTATGTAGATACTGTTCTTTAACAAAGAATAGGTATGTTATGATTGCTGACAGGCAGAGATATGTCACAGTGATAAAATAAATGCATGGCATTTACTCTCCTTGTTGAGAATCTTGGGTTTGTGTCTTTTCTCCTTTCTTAAGGTATATGAAAAAACTACTGTACTGGTCAAAATCATTACCTCATTAATATTTTTATTAATATTTGTATAATATGAACAGTACATGGAAACCAATAAACCTTAATCAGTTTCTGTCTGTTATGAATAATGACTGGGCAATTATTATTTAATTTAAACCTAATTTCTAAGACATTTCAAAAACCCCCAAAAGAAGATGAAAACTGTAAGGAATAGATAAAAATGTTTAGTTAGCATGTGTTACTAACTAGGGAGTTACGATATTAGCATATATTAATAACAGATGTAATATTGAATTTACTTTTTTATAAGCCAGATAGCTGCCTCAGTTTCATAACCTTCTGTACACTACTCAAAGTGGCTGGTGCAGAAAACGTGATAGACTGCTTCATTATGTGTGATTGGACAGATTATATTCCACAGAGTGCAGATCCTTCCCCTGAAAACCTCACACAAACAATCTGTCAGAAGTGGAAATCATAGAGAGAGGATTTGAGTCAGGTTCAGTGTGCTGACAATGAATGCCAATATGAAGGCCACAATATTTTTAAGGAAGTACACTTGGCTTAATCAATTACAGAAATACATAAAGGCAGCTGTCCTGACCTCTATTTATCTATTGCCCATTGTTCACTTAGTAAAAAACTACACAAGACCAATGAATGAAATATGGTCAAACACACACAGATATATCAAAATATCAGATCAGCTGATATTAAAGCCTATGAAATAACTACCACAAGTCAGGGCACTGAAACTTTTCATCCTTGTTTCCTTCCATTGCCACAATTTGATTCTTCTCTGTGTCCAGAATTGTATCGACACAGACAACAGACCAAATACCACAGCCATTAAATTGTTCATGAACAGACCCTTTTCCCCTGAAACACACGGCTAGGTACCGTTCTAATTTCACCTGTGAAGGACTGTTTGTGCCAATATCAGATGGTTCAATTTGAACTGGAGCTCCTGCCAAAGTGCTACCATTATCCATGCTAGCCTCCTTTTCACTATCTACCACTATCTCCATTGAAAGAAGAACGGTGTGCTGTGAACATCAATTCAGCCATATTTGTTTTCTTTTACCAAACCACTTGCTAACATTTATTACAAGCAAGACACAAGCAAAAATATTCAACTCAAGCTTCCAGTTACCACATCAATGAAATTGCAACGCATTAATCCCTTTGCTATTTAATAACTGTATACAATACACTACAATATACAAACCAAATTTGTTTGGCTTTATAGTTGCTTCTCTGTTATAATTATTAAAATGTGTTGCATAAAAAAACATGTTTGATAGTCCTTGGATGGGTAAGGATGGGGTTAAAACACACAAACAGTAACTCAACATAGAGGTTTGCCAGAAAGAAGTTTGGACAGAAACTAATGTTTAAACAGTGCTTTGATTCAAAGGTGAGTCAAACTTGAAAATGCAAAACTAATGTAAAACAGAAAGAGAAAACATACCTGTAATAGTCAAACAGTCTATCTTTAACATAGCAGCTACAGTAAAAACCATCTGCTGCCCTAAAGCTTGTGTAGCCTTTTTTTTTTATCTGTCAGTAAAAGACTAAATAGGCTAGGCCCAGTGGAACTGGCATCTCCCCAAATGTTAAACTGAAGGCCAAAAAGTAAGAATGGAAGAGAGACACAGATGACAAAGGGAAATGGAGATAAAAGGACACAAAGATGGAGAGAATGTGTGGGAGAGAAATGATTTAGATGAGGATGTTATGTAATTGTTTCATAACAGATTCAATGATGATGTTCTTGACCAAGCTAATTGCTACATTAAATCAAAGTCAAATGAGAAACTTAAGCTCTGAGGTCTCCAGGGTTATCCCACCCAAAGAGCCTCACAAATTACTGGGCTAATAAGAAAAATTGTTTTAAGCTCTGTCATAAAGCTTGTATGTCATTTGGGAAATGTAGCTCATGGTCAAGCTCTTTTTTGAAACAAAGGCCCAGTACACAGAGATTTTGATGAAGGCTGAAAATGGAGCAGAAATGCCCGTTAGATGGGAACAACTATACTTATTGTAAAAATAAAAACATGTTTTTATCTAATTTCACAAAGGAACAAATTCCTAAAGTGTTGCATGTGCAGATATGAACCTGTAAGGATGCCAAGTCAACAAGTGTGCGTTTGTGAGTAATGCTACCCCACTGCTCTATGTGGAATCCAAAGGAGCTCAGTGTAAAGGTTATCTGGCTCACACTACATAGAGAGTATATCAAGACCAGCTGCTGGCTGAGGTGCTGTTGAGCTGCTGGCTGCTGTTGTGTGATGGGTTAACTCAGCAGGGATGACTAATGCTGCCATGCTACCACTCCTGGTGAACAGGCTCATGGTCATGGCTCTTGGGAGGCAGTGACAGAATAGAACTCCAGTAAAATGTCAGCACATCAGAGTTCATCACCAGGTTTGTGAGCCAACACAAGATTTCAGGTATGAACATTCTCTTTAAATATATCTGAGTAGTAAATATCACAGATATTTATGAAGAGATATGTACATAGATGGACATATAAGAGTAAAATAATTAATCCCATGGTATGCAAGAAATGGTGTCTTTTTAAGTTATCTTATCATTATAACATGCCATTCCATCCAACTCCATCTTTCCAATCCATTTTTAGTTCTACCTCGGCATGCCAGTGAAAACACCACATCCCACCTTCATCAGCCAGACTAATGTCTTGCTTGGAGCCCACTCAATCTCCTTGGCTGACATGAGCCAATTTCAGCTGTCTGGTTCCAGGATAGTTGTCTATGGTGCCTGATTCTAGTTATTATTTTTCAAAAGCTCATTCAATCAAATATTGAAGTTCTCTGGTGACCCTGTAATGGCACACATCTCTCTTCTACTCTGTCTGAACGCATGCATATAAATTGCTGAATCACCCAGTAATTGCCATATGCTTTCCACATTTCTCACTAATGTATTTTCCTAGATAAAAAGTGATCTGGGAAGATCCCCACAATATAAGCTGGTTATATCAAGGCATAAAGGCTGTGGAGGGAAAAATTAAATGTCTATAATTGAACACCCAGTGTGGACTGACATCTGTGTACTGCAATCAACTGTGACTATGTCCATAATTTGGGGTTGTGTCTGCTGTGACATTCTAGATAATAGGGCCTTGTGAAACGTAGATGCTTCTGTTTTTAAATGGTCCAGTGAAATCTAACTTCCCTTCAGTCCTCACATCTCTGTTGGACACTTTTTTGTTTAGCTCCTCATTATGTGCCAAAAGCCTCCAGCATTCGTTGCCCCCTGTGTCTGGAGAATGCTGGAGTGCTGTTTGGGGGGCGAATATCATTAGTTCTATTAAATCTGTGTCAAAGTTTGAGGAAAAGAGAATAGTATTTAGGGAATGGCAGGGGACAAAACAAAGATGAAACGACACGTTTTAAGCTTTTGTTGCAGCGCTACAGGACACTGCTAACAAAACAGGCTTCTGTAACAGAATGTGCTATAATTAATTCTAACACATGAAGTGAAAGAACTAAAAACAAATCACCCCCATCATGCCTCAAATGCCACGTAATGTTTTCAGATGGATTCATGTATAAGGTGCAAATAACTCCTGGTGAGTTAAAGTTATAAATTACACCTGTGATTTTAATGCTATGACAAGTCAAAATATCTTTATTTAGTGACACAACAGTACTGCTGAGGGAAACTGTGACTAGCTACATGTGTCAGGTTTGGTAAAAAAGGAACCAAGGACCCAATTGCAGGTAACCACCCGGTAAGGTCTTTATTGAGCCGTTGGTTATCGAGCTTCCGAAGGGAAGACAGGGGACCGGTTCAGGCGTTGGTTTCTGCGGCGGAGAGAGACTCTGGGTCGGGGAACTGAGATGGCGAGCCGGCAGGATCGCAGGGCGAGGAAGTGGCCGGGTAGGTGACGGGACAAAAGCTGGCAGCCTGAGGACAAGAAAAGGTAAGTTAGGATCAGGTTAGTCAGCGGTTTAAGAAGCCGGACTGTACGTGACTACCAGGGGAGGTAGACGGACGAACTGGCGATGAGACCGAAGAGGATCAGGGCTTTTATGGCAGAGTGGACTGATTGATAATCGTGCTGCTCGGCCTCCCGCACCTGGGACCAATTACCTGGGAGTAGAGGGATAGCAGTAGAGCAGGGAGGAGAGAGAGAGATGAGGGAGGGACAAAGGAGAAGGCGGCAGGTCCCTGCCGCCTCATGACAGGACCCCCCCCCCACGGGGCGCCACCTGGCGTCCCCGAGGCTTGCCTGGATGGCGACGGTGGAATGCCCGCACCAGGTCTGGATCCAGGATGGCGGAACGAGCCACCCAGGAACGTTCCTCCGGACCGTATCCCTCCCAGTCCACCAGGTACTGGAGTCCCCGACCCCGGCGACGAACGTCCAACAGCCGACGAACAGTGTAGGCAGGGGCATCGTCGATGAGGCGGGGGGGCGGAGGAGCGGTGGCCGGAGTCTGGAGGGCGCTGGAGGAGACAGGTTTTAGCTGGGAAACATGGAAGACAGGGTGTATCTTCATTGTGGAAGGTAGGGCCAGCCGGACCGCGACGGGGTTGACCAGACGGGCAATCCGGAACGGGCCGATGAACCGTGGGGACAGCTTCTTGGCATCCGAGCGTAGCGGGATATTCTTGGTGGCCAACCACACTGACTGCCCGACTTGATATGCCGGGGCGGAGGCTCTACGTCGGTCCGCCTGCCGTTTGTTTTGTGCCGAGGAACGCCGTAGCGCTGCCTGGGTCCGGGTCCAGGCGCGCTTACAGCGCCGAAGATGGTGTGTGACTGACGGCACCGACAGTTCTGCCTCCTGGGAAGGAAAAAGGGGCGGCAGATAACCCAGGGAGGCCTCGAAGGGGGTCATCCCGAGGGCCGACGACCACAGTGAGTTGTGTGCGTACTCGACCCAGGGTAGTGATGATGACCAGGAGGCGGGGTCTTCTGCTGTCAGGCAGCGCAGGGCTGCCTCCAGCTCTTGGTTCACTCGTTCGCACTGGCCGTTGGTTTGAGGATGGAATCCTGAGGACAGGCTAACGGATGCTCCCAGGGCCTTACAAAAGGCAGTCCAGACCCGGGAGGTGAATTGGGGACCTCGGTCGGAAACGATGTCCTGGGGGATTCCGTGCAGGCGGAAGACGTGCTCAGTCAGGAGCCGGGCAGTCTCTAGAGCTGTGGGCAGTTTGGGGAGAGGGACAAAATGCACAGCCTTGGAGAAGCGGTCAGTGATAGTAAAGATTACTGTGTTACCTTCCGAAGGGGGGAGCCCCGTGACGAAATCCACAGCGATGTGGGACCAGGGCCGGGACGGGATAGGCAGTGGCAACAGCAGTCCGGCAGTTCTTAGATGGGAGGTCTTTCCTCGGGCGCAGATGCAACAGGCCGCCACAAACTCCCGGATGTCGGAGTCCATAGCGGGCCACCAGAAACGCCGCCGCAGGAGATTGCGGGTCCGAGTGACCCCCGGATGGCAGGCGACCCGGGAGGCGTGGGCCCATTGCAGTACCTGGGGACGTACAGCTGAGGGGACAAACAAACAGTTCGGGGGACCCCCTCCCGGGTCCGGTTCCTGGCCTTGTGCCTCCTTAACCTGGGTCTCGATGTCCCAGGTGAGGGCGCCGATAACCCTCTGGGCTGGCAGAATCGTTTCGGCAGGAGCCTCCCTGGGGAGCTGGGAAAACTGCCGTGAGAGGGCGTCCGGCTTCTGATTGCGGGAACCTGGACGAAAGGTGACAGTGAAGTTAAAACGGCTAAAAAGCAGGGTCCACCGAGCCTGACGGGAATTAAGTCTCTTGGCCGACCGTAGATATTCCAGGTTCTTATGATCGGTCCAGACTAAAAACGGCTGCTCTGCTCCCTCTAACCAGTGTCTCCACTCTTCTAAAGCTAGCTTTATTGCCAGCAGCTCTCGGTCCCCCACGTCGTAATTTTGCTCAGCAGGGGACAAGCGTTTAGAAAAGAAGGCGCAGGGGTGCAGTTTTTGGTCTTCCTCGGACCGCTGTGAAAGAACCGCCCCGACGCCCACATCGGAGGCGTCCACCTCAACGATGAACTGACGTTGGGGATTAGGTTGGATTAGAATAGGGGCGGTCGTGAAGCGACACTTCAGGGACTGAAATGCCGTTTCGGCCTGGGGATTCCAACGGAAGGGTGTCTTGGTGGAAGTGAGGAGAGTCAGGGGCTGTGCCAGGGTGCTATAGTTTCTGATGAACCGGCGATAAAAATTGGCAAAGCCAAGGAACCGTTGTAATTCTCGCCGGCTTCCGGGTCGCGGCCAGTCCACCACCGCCTTGATCTTTTTGGGGTCTGGACGGAGCTTACCCGCTTCGATGATATAGCCGAGGAATGCAACCTCCGAACAGTGGAAGCTGCATTTCTCAGCCTTAACGAATAGGCGGTTCTCGAGGAGGCGCAGGAGGACCTCGCGTACGTGGTGCTGGTGCTCTGCTTGGGACCGGGAAAAAATTAAGATATCATCTAAGTACACGAAAACAAAACGGTTCAAGAAGTCCCTGAGCACGTCGTTAATGAAGGCCTGAAAAACGGCTGGGGCATTAGTCAACCCAAAGGGCATGACGAGATACTCGAAATGCCCAAGGGGTGTTTTAAAAGCCGTCTTCCATTCGTCCCCCTCCCGCACCCGGATCAGGTGGTAGGCACTCCGCAGGTCTAATTTGGTAAAGACCACCGCCCCCTGCAGGATCTCAAAGGCAGAGGTAAGCAGTGGTAACGGGTAACGATTTTTTACCGTAATGTCATTTACCTTACGGAAGTCAATGCACGGGCGGAGAGACCCATCCCCCTTCCCTACGAAGAAGAACCCTGATCCGAGTGGGGAGGAGGACGGCCGAATAAGACCGGACGCTAGGGACTCCTTAATGTAGCTCTCCATCGACTCCCTCTCGGGGCGAGACAGGCTATAGAGCCGGCTAGAAGGCAATGATGACCCCGGGAGGAAGTCGATGGCGCAATCATATGGGCGATGGGGAGGAAGAGAAACGGCCCGGTCTTTACTAAAAACCTCTGCGAGGTCGTGATACAGCTCAGGGACACCGGCGAGGTCCGGGGAAGGCTCGGAAGTAGGTTTACTCGACTTAGCTGGGGGTTGAGCGGAACGCAGGCAAGTGGCGTGGCAAAGCGTGCTCCACCCCGTCACTTTATGTTGCTGCCAATCGATGTGGGGGTTGTGTAGAGTTAGCCATGGGCGACCGAGGACTAGTGGGGAAATTGGGGAGGAGATTAACTTAAATTGAATCTCCTCTCGGTGATTACCCGAGAGGAGTAAGGAGAGAGGCGCGGTGGAGTGTGTTATGTGGGCTAGAAGTCGCCCATCCAGCGCCTCGACCCGGAGTGAATCCGCGAGGGGCTGCGGAGTCACCCCGAGCTGCTGGGCTAGGTTCGAGTCTAGGAAATTATCATCGGCCCCGGAGTCAATCAGGGCCGAGAGAGAGTGTGATTGGGTACCAATAGAAATAATAGCTGGTAAAAACCAGCGAGTGTTCTGGCCGGGTTTCCGAAAGGGGCTCGCCAGTACCCCCACCTTTACTGGCGAGCCTACTCTTTTGGGCGGTCCGGGCGGCTGGGACAGGCGGCGATGAGATGTCCCTTAGCTCCGCAGTAGAGGCAGCTCCCCTGACGGAGGCGCCGCTGGCGTTCGGCGGGGGTAAGCCTGGCGCGACCCAGTTGCATAGGCTCCTCATGCTCCAGGAGACTGCGGTTCAGGGCGGGCATGGTAACTGTGGTGACTGTGGGCACGTCCGTGCGTCCCCGTCTAGTTGCCAATTCCGCCTCCCTCTCACTTCGCCGTTCCCGTAGCTGGTTGTCGAGGGAGACTGTGAGAGAGACAAGAGCATTGAGCGAGGTTTCCTCGCTTCGTCCCACCAGCAGGTCCTTTATTTCACTACTTAGCCCTCGCATAAATATTCCTCTTAGTTCTTTGTCCCCCCAGTTAATAGCTGTAGCCAGAGTGTTAAACTCGATTGCATACTCTACTACCCGTCGGTCTCCCTGACGGAGAGCAAGCAACCTTTGGGCTGTGATACCGACATGATCGGCATAATTAAAAGTGTGTCGAAAAGAAGATAAAAAATGTTCAAAAGTCTGTGTTTCTATGGGACGGGCAGTGAACTCTGCCTCCGCCCAAGTCAAGGCCTCGTCCCTTAATAATCCAGAAAAAAAAAGTAACTTAGATAAGTCGGTGGAAAAACTAGAGGGGCGAGCCTTAAACACGTTCGTGCATTGGAATATGAAAGACCGGCACTTATCTGGCTCCCCGGAATAGGGGGAGGGGTCCGGGACCGGCGTGTCCCGGAGACACTCAGGAGGAGGCGAGGCGCTGGCTCCGGGGGGGGGTGCTGGAGAGCGGAGTTCCGGCTGGAGATTTGGAGGGGTCAATTGAGCGGAGCGAATGCGCATCTGGTCCGTCAGCTGCGCGACCTGCTGCAGGAGTTGGTGGTTGGTGTCCATGAGGGCCCGCAGCATCCGGTCGTGTTCCCCCAGCAGACGGCCCTGACTGTGAAGGGCCAGCTGCAAATCCGTGGCCGAGGGAAGGGCACCTGGCGCGGTATCCGCTGGGTCCATACTGGCCAGTTCGTTCTGTCAGGTTTGGTAAAAAAGGAACCAAGGACCCAATTGCAGGTAACCACCCGGTAAGGTCTTTATTGAGCCGTTGGTTATCGAGCTTCCGAAGGGAAGACAGGGGACCGGTTCAGGCGTTGGTTTCTGCGGCGGAGAGAGACTCTGGGTCGGGGAACTGAGATGGCGAGCCGGCAGGATCGCAGGGCGAGGAAGTGGCCGGGTAGGTGACGGGACAAAAGCTGGCAGCCTGAGGACAAGAAAAGGTAAGTTAGGATCAGGTTAGTCAGCGGTTTAAGAAGCCGGACTGTACGTGACTACCAGGGGAGGTAGACGGACGAACTGGCGATGAGACCGAAGAGGATCAGGGCTTTTATGGCAGAGTGGACTGATTGATAATCGTGCTGCTCGGCCTCCCGCACCTGGGACCAATTACCTGGGAGTAGAGGGATAGCAGTAGAGCAGGGAGGAGAGAGAGAGATGAGGGAGGGACAAAGGAGAAGGCGGCAGGTCCCTGCCGCCTCATGACAACATGAGGTCTGGCACTGTCCTAGGATCAGGTGGTGCTGCCTGACACAGGGATTAGTGATTTGCTGCATGTTCTCATTTCTGTAAAGCATGATATTTGAAGCATTTCAGAGCTCACCACAAATAATGTGTGGGCTTTTTTTTTTTTTTTCAAGGTGACCTTATTTGGCATTGTCAGACCTGCAGCAGGATCACCAGGTTGAAAGGGCAGCTAAAGACCTTTGCTGTGAATGGCAAGTAACACCATTGTGAATGCACATGTATCTTAAATGTCAGGAATAGCACAAAGCTGTTGTGTAGCTAAAAATTTAGCTTAAGGCACTGGATCAGCTGAAATAAATCAGTAACCAGTGCCATCATATTAAGAACAGACCCAAAGAGAAGAACCTTTTCTAATTCCAAACAATAGTTCAATAAACAATATTTTCATCCCTTTACATGCAACAGTAATTTCATACTGTACATTACCACTATAGGCCTACTAAATATACACTACCATCTAGTGTTCATCACATAAAATTACATCTCATTAGAAATGTAAAACACTGAAATATTGTCAAGGATACTCTGTTTATGCCATAAGTGTATTGGGAGGTTTAATGTTGTGCTTTGGGAAGGTTAACATTACAGCTAACACGTTATAGCAGGGGCAGCAAAACAATGTAAGTACAGCAGTTTATAGGGTGTAATATCAATATAATGTGTAAGCATAGTGGAAAATGGCCGTAGTACTAAATGTTTTAATTGCTGTTTTCCTATAAACATTACAGTCGGAATAGAATAGAATAGGTGCCCCTCAGCCATCTGCATGACACAACAACTAAACTATAACAGTCTTCTGCTAACTGGAGTTGGCTGACTGGAAGTTTCCAATTTCATACGACACAATAAATAAGTCTAGTTGCAAATGTAAACAGTAAGAAAATGACAGCAGTAGAGAAATACATAAACTATAGCCTATAGGAGCTGAAGTATAGCTTAACGTGTGTTTGTTGACTGTTGTAAGAGCAAGTGTAATAGTCAGAAATTCTTTTAAAATAGGTCCATGAATAATTATTGTAAAGGTCACCACATAGCAAAATTTGTCTGGCCCAACACTGGGCCACACCCTTGCATCAGTGTTGGCCCACATCTGGCTGGGTCCCCGGCCCAACACTGGCCCACTTTCTGAAAAAGGACACAATAAATCTGCTCTGGCCCAGTACTGGCCCACACATTGTAAGATGACTCTCACTGATCCTACTGGCCCAGTACTGGCCCACACATTGTAAGATGACTCTTACCCTTCCTACTGGCCCAGTACTGGCCCACACACTGTAAGATGACTCTCACCGATCCTACTGGCCCAGTAATGGCCCACACACTATAAACTGAGTGTTGGCTGAGAATCGGCTGGGTCCCCTGGCCAGTACTGGTCCAAGCACTGTAAAAAGTCTCTAATGTTGATTGATTGTCTACTTCATTCCCGAGCAAGAGGTGGCACAAAAAATGTCAAACATCCAAATAAAAGAAACACAATTATATTTAGGTTTTAAAGTAATTCTACTAAAGATCTGAGAACAGCAGTAATGTGATTGTCCTTCCTAGTTCAGGACCGCAGCAGCGTTCTGGATGTATGGAATATGAAGGAATTAGCATTAGCTATTAAATATCGTTCAGACAGACAGATAGAGCAGCTCTTATATTTACTTAAATTGAAATGACACTATAAATATTGACCCGGCAGTGAAAGTGGAGGCTAAAAGGGGTCAGAAGTGTCAAATACTATTTGCTTCTTTGCAACTGTGAGACATATTTCATCTCAGTCTCACGTGCACACACACACACACACACTTTCCCTATTCTCTTGAGCTCATCTGTAAAGTGCAAGAATACAGGTGTGGTTATGACTTTTGAGGGGAACCTTTTCTGTTCCCATGGGCAAACTCCACCCACATTGAGTGGACACTCAGCCGGGGAGGGGCAAAACATATAATCTCTGCAAGGGAGTCCTACCAACATCACACTCTGCAGCTACATATGATATACTCCCTGGCAGAGCTTTACAAAATGAGAAGCAGAAGTAAACAGATGACAGACCTGGAGGCTCTGAAACTCATCCTTGATCATGACAGTGAAAAAGAGGAGGATCCGTCTGAAGATGTCCCTCACGTGCTGTATAGATGCACACATGCACCTTGTTCATTTCCACCTATTCATTTTCTGGTTCTAAACATTGCATAGTGTTTACTATCACAACATGATGACATGTCACTTGTGTGCTGTGGAGACTCACAGACACATACATATGTGTTTATATTGCTAATCTTATTTTGTTGTTTTGTTATTTTGTTCATTTCTGGTTCAAAAACGATTCTTAAATAAAGATTACTTTCAATACAAATCCTCATGACTCATTTGTCTTGATTTTAAGTCAGCGGGTCAATTTGACCCTGAACAGAAGAGGTATCTCATTTTAATTCATCAACATCACTCCATAAAAAGAAAAACTATCAAAATGTAAAATAAAATTTTCAAAAAATCAGTCATCGTCAAAACTACTGTATTTTAGTAGGTATTTATTTATGTAGGTATTTCCAATGTACATTAAAAAAAGTACATAAAAAAAAGTTGCATTTTTTATAAAAAGCAGGTGAATTATCCTCATTGAACCATGATCTGTGAGAGGTAAAGAACACCATTGCATTAAATATTGATTGAAATAGTTAGTGATAAAGTTAATAATGAGATATAAACAATACAAATAACAAACAATTATTGGAATTTTTTGGTTTCTGACACTTTTGGATAATTAAACACGCTCCGAGTCAAACTGACCCAGGAACATCATTGCTGTTCCTGAGAAACGAACATAACAGGAGGTTAATAGATGAAATGTGATGCCAGCACATCACATTTCATCTTCTAAAGCTGTTCTGGAGGTCTGTTTCTAACGTATGGATTTGGCTGCTGATTTATTCTTTTTCCGTTTTCACTGCCACACACCGTTCCGCCAAACCTTTCTCCTTGTCCAGGTTTTTGGTAAGTTTCTGGACTTCTTTGTGCAGTGCCTTATTATGCCGTTTCATAGCATTTTTCTCCACCGTCAGGGAATTAAATGTGATGCCCAGACTGTTTTCATCTTGGAGACTTTTAGAAAGAGTCTCAATTCTGTCCCACAGTGCACAGTTATCTGTGGTCAGATTCTTTGTCTCTTGTTTGAGCACTTCGTTCTTCTCCATCTGAGCACGCTGCTTTGAAAGCTGTTTCTCCTGCTCACGGAGATTTCTGCGCAGCGTGTTCTGTTGGTTGACAAGCTTCTTTTTCTCTGTTATCAAAAATTTATGTTGCACCTTAAGATTATTCAGATCTTCAAGGTTTGCATTACAAGCCTGAATATCTTCCACAATTTGACCATTCCCTTGCTTCAGTGCATCTACTTGCCCGTTCAGCTTGTCATATTTATGTGTCCAGGCCTCTTCCTTTGCGAGCTTCTTACATTTCTCAGCGTAGGTTTTAGCGAGGACTCTGTTTTGGGCCATGGTAGATTTTTCCTCAGCCTCCAGTTCCTTATATTTGTGTTTTAAAAGCTCAGTGCTCTGGAGCTGTTCGCTAACATCCTGAATTTGTTCTCGCAAATGATCATTTTCTTTTTTCAAACCTTCCATGCGAGACAAGCTTTGATTATACGAGTCACTGAATTGTTTCGCATTTTGGTACTCGATGTTAACACGCTCGAGTTCCCTCTGCAGGGCGGTATTTTGACAGCTAACGGCCTCATGTGACTCTTTAAGAGCGTCAGACATCTTTAAAAAAATATTTTGTTTCAAAATTTTTTTGCCAATTTTCTCCATTTCCCGCCGCAGTTGGTCGTTCTCCTGACTGAGTAGCAGCTTTTCTGTTTTCATGTTATGGTAAGCTTCACACAAAGCTGCGTTCTGTTCGTAGCTCTTCCTGAGCAAAATGACCTTCTCCGTCCTTACGCTGTTCTCTTTATTTAACCTCTCTGTTTCCTTGAACACCGTAGTGTACTTTTCCTCCAAATCATTAGGGACTTTTTCCAACAGGTGCTGAAGTTGCTGTTGGAGTTTCTTATTTTCCTCTGCCAAGGCTGCTCGTTTAGATTTCAGCTCCCCCATGACTATCTCTTTTTCTTTCAGAGCTCCGATCTTTACCCTAAGCAATCGATTCTGAAAGCTAATTTTGTCGCTATATTGTTTCTCCTCTTTTAACTTCTCATGGAAAGCTCTGTAATTTTTGACTTCCTCAGTAAGGGAGTCCATTGTGTTTTTAAGAGCGCTATGCTCTGCTCTTGCAGCCGCCTCTGTTTTCTTAAATTCTGGATATGTTATCTCCAGTTTACTATGGGACCTCTGAAGCTGTTTCTGGAGCTTCTCAATGTCACTATTGGCGGCACGAAGGTGTTGGTTAATGGACTCGATGGTTTCGTCAATAGATGTTGGTTCACTGGGTCCCCTGTGTTCACTGTTAGAGGGTCCAGCACACGAATAATCGTATTTCTGAGGAAGACTCATTTTGCTAGCTTAAAACTGCTGTAGTCAACACGCGCAATCACACAAATCAGGTTCCCTGCAAATACTGGTCCTGTGTTTGTCCTGCGTATTTATACTAAAATGAGCGTGATGTCACAGCATTCTAAGACATCAAAGGCCTGCATCTGACGTCATTACCATAGCAAGGTTAAAATAACATGACGTCACAGCATTCTACAATGGCCATCAAGGGCCTGCATCTGATTGGTTGCCATAGCAAGACTACATGCTTTGGCCTAAACCAGAGGTCACTAACAGGCGGACCGCGGTCCGGGTGCGGACCCAGAAGCCGCCCCATACGGACCCGGACGTACAGCCAAAACAGAAGATTGTGATTTAAAACCTAACGGGGCGCTTCTATTTCCACCGGAGCAGCTTTTTTAGACTTTACAGTAGTGGAAACGCACAGACCAATTGCATGCGAGTTGAGCCATCCCACGTGATACCACGCAGCCAATCAAGTCTGTGCATCCTACGCGTAAATATTACGACTCTACAGTGTAAACAGCGCTAGAGGCAAGTTACACATGAAAACAGTGTTGCCAACTTAGCGACTCTGTCGCTATATTTAGCGAGTATTCAGACCCCTCTAGCGGCACATTTTTTTAAAAGCGACTAGCGACAAATCTGGCGACTTTTTCTGGTGTTACTGGAGACTTTTGGAGACTCTGATGTGTCTGTACTGCACCATTCTTACACTTCTCAATTTGCTGCAGTAAGACGGCAAATCAGCTGCAGCCGCGGGCCCCTCCCCCGTCCCAAAGCCTTCACAGGCGGCCCAGTCCTCTCGCAGCAGTCCCTCCCTCCAAGTTGCAGTCACAGCAGGAAGTGTTCACGCCTCCGAGTCCCGACTGCAAATGAATCGCGCGTGCGATCATGTATGTGCGTGATCTGTACTGATGCATGGCGTAATAAAAAAATAAAATAAAATAAAAAGTAAAATGTTCTTTGTCTAAAATAAATCACTGCATTTGACTCAAACAGCCTCAGTCATTTACAGTAAGGCAAATGTATTTAGTTCTGAGAACTTATTAACTGCAGGCCGTCATGCTACATTATATGGCACAGTACAAATATTTTGAGTGTCCCTTATTCTGTCCCTTATTTCTTATAAAGAATCACAATTGTCTCTTACTTTCCATTTCTGAAGTTGGCAAAAGCGTCCATCACAATTACAGCATGTTTCATAGGCATTATGCAAATTACGCGATGACGTCATCTAGCGACTCTAGCGACTTTTAGGACAGCCAATAGCTACTTTCCTTACTGACGCGTTGGCAACACTGCATGAAAAGACAGTACAAAGAAAAAGAAAGAGAGCGATACATGTAGAAAACAAGGAGAGAAACTGTAAAGTGAGACGGAGAAAGAGCGAGAACTTAATGAGAGAACATACATATCTACAGCCATACAGATATGTTCAGTTGTGTGTTACATGACAATAAATATTGTCAGAAAGTTTTTGAATTGTATTGAATTCATTTGATTTGACAGTCAGGTATGGATTACATGCAGATGTTGATAAAACTACTAGGCTACTTACAGTGGGTACGGAAAGTATTCCCACCCCTTTACATTTTTCACTCTTTGTGTCATTGCAGCCATTTGCCAAAATCAAAAAAGTTCATTTTATTTCTCATTAACGTACACTCAGCACCCCATCTTGACAGAAAAAAACACTAATGTAGAAATTTTTGCAAATTTATTAAAAAAGAAAAACTGAAAAATCACATGGTCATAAGTATTCAGACCCTGTGCTCAGTATTGAGTAGAAGTACCCTTTTGAGCTAGTACAGCCATGAGTCTTCTTGGGAATGATGCAACAAGTTTTTCACACCTGGATTTGGGGATCCTCTGCCATTCTTCCTTGCAGATCCTCTCCAGTTCTGTCAGGTTGGATGGTGAACGTTGGTGGACAGCCATTTTCAGGTCTCTCCAGAGATGCTCAATTGGGTTTAGGTCAGGGCTCTGGCTGGGCCAGTCAAGAACGGTCACAGAGTTGTTCCGAAGCCACTCCTTTGTTATTTTAGCTGTGTGCTTAGGGTCATTGTCCTGTTGAAAGGTGAACCTTCGGCCCAGTCTGAGGTCCTGAGCACTCTGGAAGAGGTTTTCTTCCAGGATATCTCTGTACTTGGCCGCATTCATCTTTCCTTCAATTGCAACCAGTCGTCCTGTCCCTGCAGCTGAAAAACACCCCCACAACATGATGCTCCCACCACCATGTTTCACTGTAGGGATTGTATTGGGCAGGTGATGAGCAGTGCCTGGTTTTCTCCACACATACCGCTTAGAATTAACGCCAAAAAGTTTAATCTTGGTCTCATCAGACCAGAGAATCTTATTTCTCATAGTCTGGGAATCCTTCATGTGTTTTTTGGCAAACTCTATGCGGGCTTTCATGTGTCTTGCACTGAGGAGAGGCTTCCGTCGGGCCCCTCTGCCATAAAGCCCCGACTGGTGGAGGGCTGCAGTGATAGTTGACTTTGTGGAACTTTCTCCCATCTCCCTACTGCATCTCTGGAGCTCAGCCACAGTGATCTTTGGGTTCTTTACCTCTCTCACCAAGGCTCTTCTCTCATGATTGCTCAGTTTGGCTGGACAGCCAGGTCTAGGAAGAGTTCTGGTCGTCCCAAACTTTTTCCATTTGAGGATTATGGAGGCCACTGTGCTCTTAGGAACCTTGAGTGCTGCAGAAATTCTTTTGTAACCTTGGCCAGATCTGTGCCTTGCCACAATTCTGTCTCTGAGCTCCTTGGGCAGTTCCTTCGACCTCATGATTCTCATTTGCTCTGACATGCACTGTGAGCTGTAAGGTCTTATATAGACAGGTGTGTGCCTTTCCTAATCAAGTCCAATCAGTTTAATTAAGCACAGCTGGACTCCAATGAAGGAGCAGAACCATCTCAAGGAGGATCAGAAGAAATGGACAGCATGTGAGTTAAATATGAGTGTCACTGCAAAGTGTCTGAATACTTATGACCATGTGATATTTCAGTTTTTCTTTTTTAATAAATTTGCAAAAATTTCTACATTAGTGTTTTTTTCTGTCAAGATGGGGTGCTGAGTGTACGTTAATGAGAAATAAAATGAACTTTTTTGATTTTGGCAAATGGCTGCAATGACACAAAGAGTGAAAAATTTAAAGGGGTCTGAATACTTTCCGTACCCACTGTAAATATATATCACACTAACTAGTTAGACATTATGATCTTCCGGACCTTTGCTTCAAGAAATTTTCTCTAACTGGACCTCTTTAAATTTTAGTTGAATACCCCTGGCCTAAACTGTTTATTTTTGAATTAATGAATTAAAATTTATTTTAATATTATATTTATTTTGCATAAATATAATGCACTATTACAGCAACATCTTACCATAAGGGCCATTAGTAGTGGTCCGGAGCTTTCCATCATCTCACACAGACTTCCTTAGGGAAGGAAGGGGGAGCAGGTGGACTGTAAACAGATTAAATCTTAGATATTAGTCAGTCAGGCTGAAAAAATTGCAGAAAACATTGAGGTGCTTGGTGATGGTTTGTTCATGTATCATAGCTTGTGTGTATAGATTAGGAGCAGGGTTTAAGCTGTTTTATCATGGTGTGGATGGAAAGAGGAATGGAGTAGGAGTTATCCTGAAGGAGGATTTTGCTCTGGAGGTGAAGAGAGTGTCAGATAGGGTGATGACTCTGAAGCTGGAAGTTGAAGGTGTGATGTTGAATGTTGTCAGTGGTTATGCCCCACAGGTAGGATGTGAGTTAAAAGAGGAGGAGAAATTCTGGAGGGAGATGGATGAGGTGATCCAGGGTATTCCTAGTGGTGAGAGAGTGGTGATTGGGACAGACTTCAACGTTCATGTTGGTGAGGGAAACAGAGGTGATGAGGAAGTGATGGGTAAGTTTGGTATGCAGGACAGGAATGCAGAAGGACAGATGGTGGTAGACTTTTCAAAAAGGATGGAAATGGCTGTAGTGAACACATTTTTCCAGAAAAGGGAGGAGCATAGGGTGACATATAAGAGTGATGACAGGAGCATACAAGTTGATTACATCTTGTGCAGACGTTTCAACCTGAAAGAGATCAGTGACTGCAAAGTAGTGGCTGGGGAGAGTGTAGCCAGACAGCATAGGATGGTGGTGTGTAGGATGACTCTTGTGGTGAGGAAGATGAAGAGGACAAGGGCAGAGCAGAGGACCAAGTGGTGGAAGTTGAATAGGAGGTCAGGAGGTTCTTCCAGATGATTGGACAGCTACAGCTAAAGTGATCAGGGAGACAGGTAGGAGGGTACTTGGTGTGTCATCTGGAAAGAGGAAAGCAGATAAGGAGACTTGAAGGTGGAATGAGGAAGTTCAGGAGTGTGTAAGAGGAAAAGGTTAGCTAAGGAGAAGTGAGACACTGAGGACAGAAGAGAACAGACAGGAGTCCAGGGAGATGCAGCGTAAGGTGAAGGTAGAGGTGGCAAAGGCCAAACAAAGCCACAAGCCACAACTAAGGTGTGTGTCACAAGTGTGATGGAAAGATGGAAGGAATACTTTGAAGAGTTGATGAATGAGGAAAATGTCAGAGAGAGCAGAGTAGTAGAGGTGACTGTTGTGGAGCAGAAAGTAACAAAGATCAGTAAGGATGAAGTGAGGAAGGCGTTGAGGAGGATGAAGAGTGGAAAGGCAGTTGGTCTGGATGACATACCTGTGGAGGTATACTGGGCCGATAGTGCCAGCTCTCAGCCAGAATCGGGCCGACTGTGCTTGCTATGTGGGTCCTGACATGGTCATGTGAAAGTGGAATGATGATCGATGGTTTAATTCATTTTATATTTTAGAATTAGGCTTATAGCAGCATTAGAAGCCCTTGATTTGACATAAAGATTTTATTTTCATTATGGTGATTAAATATTAATCATTTATAGAGGTTCATGGCTCGGCGACTTATTAACCACAAGGTGCGGCTAAAAAGTCCATAAACTACAAGCAGCAGAGGCAGCAGCGGTCTCCATCACTCACATATTTCCTTTAGGAGATGCATAGTGTTCAAGTCCAACATTTAAAGTTGTTAAGGATCATTCATGTCACCGTCAAACTGAATTCCATGTTCATCTGAGTCATAGAATAAACTCATCCATGGTTTTCAGTGGGCTGTCTCTCTGTTTTATTTAATGCGCATGCGCAGCATGGGGGGCAGGTTTGTTTTGTGTGACCAAATGTTTAGTTTTGTGCTCGGGTGAAATGGGTTTGACGAGTTAACATCGACAGCTGGTACGCGCTGCTCAGGTAAACAGCTACTCGTTTTCCTGTATTTATTCTCCATGCTGTCACTCTTCAGTGGCTTTCATTTTTATGTAACGTCAACAGACACTAGCGCGGTTTGGGTTAAAATGAGCTCTAACCGGCTAACTAACGTTAGCTTCAGTAAACTACGCAGCTAACTTTTAACATTATCTCTAATATATTACACTGGCACCACTAGCTATATTACTGGTTAAAGACATCACCTGCCGTCCAGACAATGCAAGCGAATAAGGCTATAATACCATAAAAGAATAGCAGTACAGGTTGTTTTCTTGCATATCGGGTCTTCAGACGAGCTAACATTAGCCCTCCTCGGGGGTCAGAGCCTTTGGTGGCTAATGTTTTTAGGTTAACGTCAGAAAAGTCATCCTTGGCACAGCATTAATGTTATACGGTGTCACTACTCTGGTTATACCCTGCATTATACTGTTCCCGTTTGACATTATTGTTCCTTAATGTCAGAATGCGTGACACTAGTGGCAGTGGTGGAAAGTTACTAAATACATTTAATCTAGTAACTAGTAGTGGACACAGTATTTTAGGCTATTTAGTTAGTGCAATCAAAATCTATACCACAATCATCAACTGTATTAATGCTGTATAAACAAAGCCCTGGGAATGACTTTGAGTTGAAAATTACCCAAATTATTCCAGATTGTGATTATGCAGAAAACTTTGGCGTGAAATGAAATATAGAATTTGAGCTACTGGACACCAGCTCCTACATAAACCGTGACACTGAATAGACAAAGTCCTTTTCAGTCACCCTTTTATGTTACATAAGTTGTATGAAGTCTATTTGTAACAGAGTACAGCTTTGCTCTCCGTTGTCAGATTGAAAGCAGTGGCTGCTGTTTTATTTTGTTTCATTTAAAAAAAAAAAGGTGTCTTAAAGGTGTTGCAGGTACTTCAGAAGCAGCTATTAATAATTAATGACCTTACCTCAAAAAATGCCAGAACCTCTGCAGCCTTTTCTGAGCTATTGAATAGTTTTAAACTTCTATTGACATTGACTTTGTACTGACCTGAATGAAGATAAAGCCATGGGGAATACAAGCAGTGAGAGGGCTGCGATGGGCCATGGGGAGAAGGCTCAGCGGAGGGACAGCCGAGGTACCAAGGAAGGAGAGAGGCCAAAAATCCTCATGGACAGCCCCGAGGATGCAGATATTTTTCATGGTGAAGATATGAAAGTAAGTCATATGGATGTTTCAGAGACAGAATGTTGTCTGTTTCCAGCTTCACTTGTAACATAATGTAAGCAGCTAATTGTGTTTTTATGGGTCTTTCAGGCTCCTTTAGAGAAAGAGGAGTTCCTTGCATGGCAGCAAGACTTAGAGGCAGAAGACAAAGGGCCAACTTTAGACCGACCAACAGTCTTTCGCTGGAAAGGAGATGGCAAGGAGGTCTACCTCTCTGGATCCTTTAACAACTGGGCCAACAAGATTCCTCTTATTAGAAGGTGA
The DNA here is from genome assembly GCF_900324485.2 of Mastacembelus armatus. Lineage (NCBI taxonomy): Eukaryota > Metazoa > Chordata > Actinopteri > Synbranchiformes > Mastacembelidae > Mastacembelus > Mastacembelus armatus. Next base: position 7,514,277 of record NC_046644.1, on the reverse strand, counting down.
GGAGATTCTGAAATTTTTAATGTTTTTTTTTTGGTCAATGCAGTTGTCAGATTGATTTCCTGAATTGCACTGTATATGCCTCCAGTATCTGGAAATAACAGTGGCTTTACAGATCCAGTTTAATGACCTTTTTAAATTAACCTCACTGACTAGAAGGCATGCATATTATTGACTGTTTTTAAGACTTACAGAGACATTAACAGGGTCAACTCACCTGAATGACAAACGCTTTCTCTTGTCATCCATCAAAGTCAGAACACCTTTGTGGCCATTGTCGATCTACCTGAGGGTGAGCATCAGTACAAGTTTTATGTGGATGGCCAGTGGACCCATGACCCAGCTGAGGTCAGTGGCTATTCTCACATTTTAATATGACCTTTAATAAAATAAAATAAAATAATTTTCCACACATCCTGAAAAATTGGGAGAACTGTACATCGAATGCAATCTTGAACATCCACGGCTGAGCAGCATGCTTGTTTAGGTTTCATACACTTGTAATTTGCTGTAAATTGTCTGGCTTGCTTATCCTTCTGAGCTACAGTTCTGAATTTACTGTTCACAGCCAGTTGTAACCAGTCAGCTTGGCACAGTCAACAATATCATACAGGTGAAGAAAACTGACTTTGAGGTGTTTGATGCTCTAATGGTGGACTCGCAGAAATGCTCCGACATGTCAGGTGAGTACTGACATCCTCTTATCGTTTCTGCTCTGTTAAGAATTACTGATGCAAAGTGTATGTTGTTCCATGTTGTCCAGCTACTGTCAGTAAACATTAGTAAACATTAGTTAATATAAACACAATCTTCAAATTGAATCTCAGAGGTACAATTTTAAAATTGAAATTTTGCACTATTGTGTGAACTGGCACCAGGATTTCTACACACTTCTGTGAAAATATTTAAAATTGATGTTCTGTCTTAGTCACACTATCTAAACCTTGCTCTGCTTACTATCTTTCATCCCTCCATTAGACCTCTCTAGCTCTCCCCCCGGGCCGTATCATCAGGATGCCTATGTTCCAAAACAAGAAGAGAAGCTAAAGTCTCCACCCATACTCCCACCACACCTGCTACAGGTCATCCTCAACAAAGACACTGGAATTTCTGTAAGTAGATGCAATGGATTTACATCAGGCTTATTCCATTGTTATTTTTCTCAGAAAACATGTACTTATTGTTCTCCATTTTGTGCTATAACTGACAAACTCCAACACATAAACTTAAAATGTAGCTGAAATATAAAAAAAGTTTATTTTGTAAGCATCTATAGTTTATTGGATAAAGCGTTTTGATTGTGGACTTTTGCATTAAATCTGAATATAATTACTGCATCTGAAATTCAACAGTAAATGTAAAAATGGTAAATATAAAGGTGAAGAAAATCTGGTTCAGAATCCCTGTGTTGTTTTTTCCACTTATAACCAGTGTGACCCTGCACTACTCCCAGAACCCAACCATGTGATGCTCAACCACCTGTATGCTCTTTCTATTAAGGTAAAGTAGACTGAAGCACACCAAAAGATAGTTGTTTCACTTCCTTCTGATGATATTTGATACAACTTTGTTAATGTTTGTAATAGAAACTTAGTGGCTGCTGCTGTTAGTAAGCTTTCAGGCAGCTTGCACAGCAGATTGTGTCTATGGAATGCCAACAAGCTGCTAATAGGGGTGCTGAAGGACGGATAGTTGTCCTGTTTTCCAACATTATGTCAGGAAAAACAAACTAGACATTAATATCAAGCTATAAATACAGACAGCAGTGTTAGTCTAAATGGAGAAAATAGGGGGAAAAAAACAATTGACCCATACACTTTTCATATCAGTTGGCAACTGGACAAATATTACTTTTTTCCAGTTGCTTTCAACTCTAGGACTAATTATTTTTATTATCTGTTATTCTGTTAAAACTAATTTAGACAATTGCACAGGGGTGGAGTTGATGCTACAGTCTAGATATGAAACATTTTAAATTTAGCAGTTAATAAATTACACTTTGTTGGTAGGTAGCGTCCACATTTTTCATAATGCACTGGGAATATGGAAACGGCTTCTATTGGTCCACTGGAGAAAGGATAGTTGTTCTGACAATTCCCAAAGTAACAATACAATAACATAGCTGTTATTTTTTATGGCAACTAAATGATGCTAAATGGTATGCTTACTGGAAGACTTCATAACTACTATGCTAAAATTACCCTGATTGATGGCATATTATTGTGGTCACAATAATAATATAAATGGGAGTAAATAAACAATAGTTTTGTGGCCTTCGCAATAAATGTTCAATTATTGGACATAGTAGAGTGTGGAAGCATTTCCCTTGTGGGTTGAAGGCTGAATTTTCATTTTACTGGATACCCAAGTCTTACTGTATTCAGTAGTAATCAGAACCCATGGTGAATGGTTTTTCCCATGCAACATGAACAGCATGCTAAAAGGTGTAGCTTATCTTAATGACATTTTTAAGGTTCACTCTGTCGGACTGAATTAAATTTGATTCAATTTCAATTTGGATTTATTTGTGTAATGCCAAATCACAATAAAAATAATCTCCAGACACTTTACATATAAACCTAACAATGTTTAATATACTGAATAATTAATGATTGTATTTGTTAAGACATATCCCACTAATAGGAAAGCGCAGAAAACACCCACATTTTACAGTGGATCTTTTTCTCTAACAGTGAGTTGCTAACCTCCATCCGTAAAGCTGCACCTTTTGAAGTTGGGGAATATTAACCAGGGGTGTTTGGTTTCCATTAACAATAGTTTTATAGCAGTTTTGCAGTGCTGAAACCACAACTGAAATTCTCTCTGTGAAAGTAACTATAGAAATATAGTAGTGGTAGGATGCTATATTGTCTGATTGTTGATGGGATTAGTGAGTGGGCCTCCTGCTAATCTCTAGGTTTTGCAGTATAGTAACACAGCTCATAGTAAACCTGATAGCACTGTTCTTACAACGCCCACATGTATTTAAGCTGTAAGCATTCAGTTCATTGTTAGGAAGTCAAAGTGTTTCCTCAATTCTGCCTTTTTCTATCACAGGACGGAGTGATGGTTCTCAGTGCAACACATCGCTACAAGAAGAAATATGTCACCACCTTACTATATAAACCCATCTGATTAAGACTCTTTAATTCTGTCCCAGTGTGCTAACTGTACACTGAGTGTACAACATATTACACCTGTTTTTTTTTCCATAGTGTAGAAAGAACAGGTAAATGCAGGCTCTTGGCTGTCAACCTGTTAAAAAGGATCAGCTTTGGATGAGGTGGAGGAGAGAGATTAAATATTAAAAAAGCACTTAAAACAATACATACACTAGAGTTAGGCATGTACAGGAACATGTAAAGTCAAGTTAGATTCTGCCTCATGGGGCATATCAAAGGATTCATTATTTTGAAGGGTCCCTGTACAAATTGACCTTTAGAGTTTTAATGATGATACATTTTATCAATCTTGAAATTTGAAAGACACCACTCTGAGATTATATCTTGTACACTCATTGTATATCCAGTTTCTGTACACATGTGTTTAGGATGATAAATGTCACTCTCACTCCAATCCTAAATACTTTGCCTTTATGTTTTCACTGCCCTGTGTAGTTTTCAGCATTATCTTTACTTAGTAAACATAGAGAGGCATTAATAAGATAGGACACTATGACAGGTCTCTAAGCAGACAAAAAAGAAAAATGCAATGAGGAGGACTTGTAATGCTGGGAAAATCTGACTGAAACACCTCAGAAACATGAGATTAATGTCGTCTTTCCCATGTTTGAGATGACGACAGTGGACCAGTCAAGAATGAGAATGCTAAGCTAAGGTCAAGGAAGGAAAAATGCACAGCAGTAGTTTTTCACTGTTTTCTTTTGCCTGTTTATCTTGAAACTGATAAGTTTTATTTAGTATGATTGCACAGCACACATTAGATATATTTATATGATTTGTGAAGAATTTAGTAATTTTGTAAAAAATTTTGGTTGATGACGTGGTTTGTTTTGTCATCAAAAGCTTTTACAATACAGTAGTGGTATGGTCAAGATCATTCCAGTTTAATTTCTCAGCACATCATTCGTAAAGACTTAGACAATATAGTTGAGACCAAAACCATAACAATGTTATTTTTTCATACATTCATTTATTTTAAACTTTAAAATGACATTATTGTGATCTAAAATAAACATTTATTTTTATGTAGAATGTGTACAAAATGTATGTACATTTGCAGTAACAACAACAGTGTATCAGAAGAATAATTACCCTTTTGAACATCTATGCAGGTGATTTATGTGCGTCTTCACACTGGCATATCAGAGCATGTGTTATACATTTTTCACTCAATTTAAATGCATTCAAAACAATTCAGTCTGGTTTCATCATAGAATGTTGCTAATCTTTAGGATTAATGCCAGTTTCTATAAAATAAAGTTTCAGATTATTTCATGTTTGAAAGAAAGAAGACAGAACAGCGTTAATAGAGGGACCAGCACAGGTTTTTGTGTGATCGACTTGAACGAGTGCTGAAGATTTTTGTTATATTTAACATGTTTGTACTGTTATTAGTCTGTACATTTTGTGACGTCTAAAAGTGTGGAATGATGTGTGTTAAAATTATGACTTGAACCACTATTTATCAATGTATCACTGTCTAATTATGATATCTAGGTGTAATTGCCATAAACAAATGTGGCTATGATGTTAATTGTATGCTAGTAGAGAGAGCTGGCAGCTGACAATCTGTTCAGAAAAGATCTGAGTTGTTTTTATCACTTCTGCTGGCTGTTCCAGAATTAACATTGTTTTAATTTATTAAAGCTAGACATTCAGATAAATTGAAGTATCATTAAAAAATACTGAGCCTTTAAACCATGCTGATCTATACACATTTTCAAAGACATTTTTATTAAAGATTAAGTTACAGCACAAATTAATATGCTGTTTGTGTTATTTGTATATGTGTGTTATTGTCTTGGCTCCATGTGGCTTTTAAATTTTTTAAAACATTTCAATAGTCTAAAATAACTTTTTAAAAACAAATAATGTGTCATTGACATATTTTGCTATAAATGGGAATAAAAAGTGGATTAATTATTCTCTTGATTTCATAATGCAAAAGACTAAAAGTGCAAATATGCAAAATACTTTAAATAGAAATGTAAAATATATGACAGTCCAAACACCTTAATACAGAAAAGGTTTTAATTGTTATTTTTCAGTAACATGTAAAAAAAAAAAAAATTAAAAAAAAATGCAAGCCAACCGTAAGAGTCATATGGTTAGAGCCAATATTTGAGGCAACACAAATTGCAGCTGTGAATCTGAAATGTTCTCAGATAGTTTTCATGTGGTTTTGAACACTTTACTCCCAACCTCTGAGCTCTTCATATCATCAAAGCACTGATCTTAAAGGTCTGGGATTTTCCATGTGTCTATACATATGGAAAACTGGTGTACAGGCTAAATTTGGCCCCATATTACAACGTTTTTTTGACAGAAGTGACATTAACTTTACTGATTACTTTTCCTTTGTAATGGTCATATTGTTAGTTTGATCAAAGCATATAGGTATTATAGATGTGTCATGCACATGCGCACACCTCAGCTGAGTGATCCTAGCTAAGTGTTAATCCGTGTTTGAGTCATGTATATTTATACAAACAGATTACAGCAGTTAGAAAATGATTCAGGGAGCACATACCTTATCCAAGGCTACTTTATCCACTACGTTTTGTTCCTATTCACAGGGAAAGCAAAAGATTAATTACTGAAAAAAACATGTCTGAAGTGTTTAAAAAAAAAAGTGGTCCTTGTGCACAGACAAACATATCCCCAAATGACATAAAATTCATAAATGAACTTGGATTAAGTGAAACGACAGTTTTGATCATTCAATCATACATTTCAAACATTAAATAAATCAGTATTAAGCATCACTTGTGTACTCAATGTCCCCTACATGGCTCCTTAATATGAAAGCTAATTAACTCCTTCCTAGAAAGATATTTAGGAATGCTGAGTTGGGTTAGGAAAAGTTCACGGAGATTGTGAGTGTTTACTCGATTTTACACCTGCTGTTCTGACTTTGAAGCTCATGGCACGTGCGTTGTGAGGCGTGTGACACTGTGTGGTATGAACAGCTGACAGGGCACAGTCCACCTGTGGTCCATGTATAAAGAGGACCAGATCTTAGCACCAGAGGTACACTGTGGCTGATCTTTTGGTTCATACGATGAACACTCTCCAGGCTCTGTTTCTCTTGGCTGCAGGCCTCTCTGTTGGTGAGAACAGTACATCAGAACAGAACATCTGTACTCATGCTGATTGTGAATAATATAAATTCAGTTTCGATTGTTGATGTCTGTTGTGCTTCAGCCCAGTCTTTGAACCACAGGGCACTCATCCAGTTTAGAAACATGATCGTGTGTCTGCTGCCTAATAGCTGGCCTCTTCTTGACTATGCTGACTATGGCTGTTACTGTGGAAAGGGAGGCTCTGGCACACCTGTGGACGATCTGGATAGGTCATGATTCAGCGACTCAGTTTTTATGCTAAAAATGACACATGAATGACACCTTTGCAGTGATTCAAAATTTGTCTTGTTTATCCTGTAGGTGCTGCCAAGTACATGACCAGTGTTACATTGATGCTATGCAGCACCCTGAATGCTGGCCAATCCTTGACAACCCTTACACCGAGTTCTATGACTACAGCTGTGACAAAGAAACCAAGATCATCACCTGTGGAAGTGAGTACACCAAAACTACTCACTTGAGTTTCTAAACTTCTTAACTTGCTCATAAAAAAGCAGAAAACTACACTTTGTTTAACTTTCTGTCACTACTTTTAGTGATTGCTACAGATAAATGTAGCAGGATGTGAGATACAACTAAATTTATTGAAAACAGTTTAATTTGTAGTACTCTTTGTTTTTTTGTTTTACCATTTGGTAGAGTGTAGTGAATTCTCTTTATTTTCCCTTCCTCAGGTAAAAACAACGAATGTGAGATGTTCATCTGTGAGTGTGACAGAAAGGCTGCTGAATGCTTTTCCGTATCACCTTGGAACCCTGAGCATGAACATCTGCCCAGTGACCGCTGCAAATAAAGACATCCACAGACTGCTGTATCAAATACAGATTTTAAGCATCCACATGTCAGATGCTTAGTTTTTTAACATCTATTTCATGACAATATTTTGCCAATTTTTATACCATACAATTTATCATTATTTCTGTATGGTACAATAAATTTCTCATATTGCAATTTTGGTGACCTGTAACCATTCATCATTGCTCCTATGTCCTTAACCTGTCTTGTTATTTTTGAAATTGTGAAGCTACAAAGACAGTAAACACACTTACTGTATATCATTTACACGCATGCCATTTAGTAATATTCGAGTCAGTTATTCAATGGTATATTAACTCAATTTACCACTAGAGGGCACTATGATCTACCTCTTTCTCCTTGTTTCAAGGAGAACATTGAGCATATATTGTAATTTAGCATACTCTGCCATCTAGTGTTTTCTCCACATCAGCTGTCCTGGTATATATTCAATAGAAATGACACACACAGTATGTTATATTTGCACTCTAAAGTGTGTATTAGCAGCAGCCACTTCTAGCTGTGACAATATTTTCTGGCATTGTTTGGTAATAATCTGATGTAAACTGTATTTGCATTGCTGGAGTAACTGGTTATTTCTATAAATGATTATTCTTCACAGTTGTCACACGAGATTGCTTTTGGCACCAGAAAAAAAAACAAAAACAAATGCAGTCACCAAGGCCTAACTGTGTGGGATTCAGCTAGCTGCCACTCTGAACTCTCAGCAGCTCATTCATTGTAATCACAGCTGTGGCTTTAGCCCAGCGGATCAGTCTTCAGGCTGTTGTTCAGATAACACTAAGCATCAGCATCATGAGCATTAGCAGCTGGTAGCTGGCTGCTGGTCATCCACCAGCTGTGGCTGCTGCTGGCTCAAAGATAAAATGAAAGAAATAACAAATACAAAGAAGAAGTATATTAAATACTGTCCATTGAAAAGCCCTAATACCTTTCATCATTAGCTGTTACAAAATACAAAGTACAAAAAAAAAAAAATTCATATGACTAATGATCTGGTTTTTCTTGAATTCTGAGAGGATTTTTGAGGTAATCAATTCTGTAATATATATTGACTCGAACAATAAATAAATAAATAAATAGAAACATTGTCCAGAATTCACACTTTTTTTCAAAACCGAGCTCGTCTTTCCCTTTGAACACACAAAAACATTTTACACTTCACACTCTTGCTACATTACAAGATGAAGTCAGACATATACAAGTTTCTATTCCTTGACCGTCACTGACATGCTAATAATATTCATATCTTAATTATGGTATGGTGTAATCACTGCTGTGTGTGACTGACCTGTCATGACGTGATGTTTGGGTTAATTGGTTTTCAGGTCTCTCTTGCGTGGATGAGCTTGATGTCAGTAAGACTTAAGGAATTTTAAGAAAAAAAGCTTCACTGACATTAGAATGACAGGAGACTTTTGCCAATTATTGCACTTCAAATTAGAGGCTGACAAAAGCCTTTGTGATGCACCTTTGCTGGAGAAGCAAAGGTTACACCTTCTCCTGAAAAATACTTTTCAAAATGTTTTTACAGAATCATCAAACCTAAAAATCAAGCAAACACTCATCTACTTGTAGTCAAGTCTGCCTTCCTCAGTGGTCCTTTGGGATACAAGGTGTGCAAAAGCTTCTGCGGGTGTGTACTGCTCACATGTGACATTCCAACTGATATCACTCAGCTGTGACAATTCCCAAAGGCTGTGGTCCTGGGAGGACACTAACCTGAGAAAGAAGAAAGCAAAGGACACAGAAACAAGTCTTAACAGGTGACTCAGAAGGAGTGGAACAGGAGAAACAGAAACACAGACTTTCTCATCATGTCTGCTACAGTATCCAACGATGACTCCACCCTTGCATGTAAACACAAGTCAGTGCATTATGTAAGGGTTTATGCTGGTCATGATGCTGCCATGGTTACTCGCTAATTGCCATACCAATCGTGTACGGCACAAGAAGGAACAACTCCTAACTTTTCACAGCAAGTACAGGAGTGTCTAGAACAGGCTTTTCAATGAAGAGTGCTTCAATGTCTTTGTGTTTGTTGACTTATTCTGTGTGGTATGCATCAAACACCCACCAGAACTCTGAGCAAAGAAAAACAGTATCTATGTGAAAGTACATCATGAGCATTGAGTCATCCATTTGTTCATCAGTTATGTTGGGAGAAAATGGGTTAGTAGCTGTAAGTACAGAGGGTTCCTAAAATAATCTCTTTGTCTACTGATATCTGATGTCTTTTCAGCTTTACTCTCAGTTGGGCCCTTTGTATCTTAATAAGGGCTTGTGTGTCATACTTCAAGTATGCCTTATTGCACAACGTGCTTTAATTTGTAAATGCACATTTAGAAGTATGTAGGCTTTAACATCTGCTGAAGGAAGACCAGATAAAGAAAGGTTTTTTTGAAAATAGATTTAATCAGAACATTAATGCAGTAAGTAATATTCACATTTCAACAGGGCTGTTCAACTCAGGTGGATGAGCCATTTTTACACAATCGTCTCCGACCAGTTAATACCAAGATTTCAGAAAGTTCTTACATCCCCAGATAAACTCCTTTTATCTTAAATAGTTAATTAGGATATTTACATTATTGACATGTCCTCTTGATTCTGCTGAGAAGGTGTGGGCTAATTTCCTTGGTCTACTAAGTTGAACAGAGTCTTCCACTCTTTTCTGACTCTCTTTGATAAACTCCTCTGAAGATGTTGCAGCTCCACAGAGCTCTGCACACTAAACGACGCATGTGAGGGCCAAGCTGGTGGCTGATGTTTGGAAAGTGTGGCGTAATAATGGTTAGCTTCTTCTTGGTTACCATTTGATCCATTGTTTTCAATGCACACCTTGTAATTCTTCCCTCTGTTGTTGTCCCAGTGTGTCGTTTTACCAGGTCCTGGCCTGAAGGACACACAAAACTCAATTTGCTTTTGATTTATGTTCTGGGGTAGGCTTAAATCAAAGGCAAAAACATCCATATCAGAGCCTGCACAGCGCCGCTGCTTCTGAAACGTGCAGGGGATGTCATGATGGGTCTGCCAAGAGTCAAAGGTCACCCTTATGTGCACAGCCTTTTCATTACTGACATGAGAAACACACACTCTTCCACTCAAGGAGTACTCTGAAATGTTGCAGCTTTCCAGCTGTACGTGCATCTCTCTCAGGCGTGCAAGGAAGGCTTTAAAGTTAAGTCTTGGCTGAGAGAAACCCAGCCGCAACTTGTAGCGGTGCAGTTTGTTTGATGTTGATTGTTGGCCTTGCACCTTGGCCAAAGAAGGTTTCATCACCACTGAGGAAGTGGGGGAAAGGGACTCAGGGATGAAAAGACGTACAGCAGTCAGTGCCAGTCCTTTGTCATCCGCAAAGACCACGTGCTTCTTGTTCACACTGTTGCCGTCTCTGCGGAAACAGCTCCGAAGCTCCGGGGGCAAAGGGGAAGAGGGCAGTGATGAAGATGAAGATGAAGAGGAAGAGGAAGAGTGAAGTTGAGAGTGGAGGTCGGCCATCAGTGGACAGTCAGTCGGTGGACAGTGATGCTGTGTGGGTTTCAGAGGAGACATGGACAACAGCTGACAAAGAGGCTGATGCTGGCTGAGGCTCAGACACATGGCAAAGTCAACTGGCATCACAGCAGGCTGGTGGTGACTACCAAAGACATGGAGAACTCTGAGGAGGAAGACGAATTCAAATGTGATCAGCTGACACAAATACATAGATCAGTTGCACATATTTCTGTTTCAGGATATTCTGCTTTTACAACTTGTTCTAATGCCTTTCAGGTAAAGCTAATATAATTCCCACATGCACAATTAAATGATGGTACAGTAGCTTACCTTGTACAATTCATTTTCAGCATGTAGATGTGACAGTGTAAATCTGTTGCCTTTCCAGGGATAAAGCAATTTATAATAATCTATACAGAGAAAGCAGGGATAGAAAGAAAATAAACATTTTCTCCCAGTTAAACAACAATCAGTCTAAAAATGACCTTTCCACATGAATGCAAACTACTCTGGAGAATAGTGACAGTTAAGTCAAAGGTGATGGTAATTTAAATGACATATACTTACCGATTTTGAAGCACTATTTGTTTCAGCAAACCAGTGAGAAAGGAAGAAAGGAAGAGATGATCATGGTCCCAGTCTCAGTGAGCCCATTCCAGAGCTTATGTGTGGAGTTTAGGAATGAGGCTGAACTTTCTGTGGTGCCACATTTGCATGCAAGTAGAGTTTAGCCAATGAAATGAAGCTCCTTTGTGTTTTTGTCCTACACCGAAACAAGCTGTTGGATTCAAGGGAGTGCCTTCTGTAATGATTCAGTTGCTCAAATATGAACATTTAACTTTTGTTGAGTATTGATGATAAAAAAAAATCAAATATGAAATGTGTTAATTGTAGATCCGACTGACAAGATGTACAGATTATGGTAGAACCAAAGAGTAACAATTAAAATGACACACACACATTCATTTGGGATATACATATATAAATTATTCTGTATTCCAGAGCTTTGTTATTGGGATTATGTTTTAACAAAGATGAGCTTTTTCAAATTGCAGGCCTCCATACCCCATTGCCGGTCATAAAGTTATTACTGCACACTGCACAAAAACAGGTTTGTTTTTTAATATACTGTATATTACTCTTGTGTTAGCCAGAAATTGTTATATGGAAAAAAAAAAATAAAATCAAGCTCATTGTTATTTTCACTGGAATAAAATTAAAATATCCAAACTGCTGAAAACAAGTTGAGGCTAAACCCATTCAGGGAGGTAACACAATGAAGCCCCAGGCAGATATAATAAAAAAAATTTACATGTTATAATTTTGGATAGTTCAGTAGGTAACTGGCAAAGAATTAAAAGAGTTTTAGGCACCAGTTAGAGCAGGTAACAGAAAGTGATAATTCATAAACAGGCTCAAACAAATCAAATTTTAAGAAGTGAGGAAATCATTGAATAGTTATGCAATTTATCAGATTGGCTGTTTAAACTGGACAGGTATCCTCATAAATTTCTTCATGGAGTAATTGCAAATTCAACAATACTGTGTGACTATATGAACTTGTGACTTCACTGTATGAACTTCACAACCCATTATTGGTGCAAATCAAACAACTATAAGTTATAGCCAATTGATTACAATGGCAAAATTAAAATAATATAAAATAAAATAAGTTTATTGTGCATAGCATGTTCTTTGTATAGACTGCCACCAGTGACATGATGTCATAATAAACCCCTGAGTAAAGATTTACTCAGACCTTGCACAGTCAGTATATATACACACTGTGTCTGAGTTTGTCTGTCTGATGACAGAAGATCCCAGTTCCATATCATGAAGCTAAACAGCTCCTGATGATGTCAAGATGAAAAACAATAACATAACCTGCACGTTGGTTCATGTGTCTGTGCGATTATAAAAAAAAAAAAAAATCTGTATATTGTGTATTATCACTTCATATTAACCCCTATTTCCTCAGCATCATGTTACCTAGGCAGCATGTGTGAAGGGCTCATACTGAGCACATAACCTAGCCACTTATCTTACCAAGTAATTCTGCAACATTTTGCATATGAATAATACTATTATCATAATAACAAAAAGCCATCAACTGTAAGACACGATTTATGGGTCTACAGAGACAGTCTTTATGATGTGAATATTGCAAATAGGTCTATTTAATAGTACCCATTAAGTTTGCTCAAGGATTTATCATTGTTACTGCACATCATATTTTATATTTAATATTTGCCACTATAACTTAGTTTTTGGCAGCTTTCTTTAAATTATACAGTAGATAACTACATAATAGAATTTTCAACACTGACCATTTCTTCAGCATTCATTCATCAGTGCTGTATGAGCTACACGGCACAGGTGTTTGTCTGCAGATCATTAAACCTACTGTCTAATTTCTGACCTCATCAGATGACTATGGTGTGGTATACCACATTGCTCATGAACCCATTAGAGCACATGCTAAAACAAACTGCTCTCATGACATCTCTGCTCTACCCCCCTCCCCCCTTCCAAGTCATTGTGGCAGATGTATAACGTTTGCCCTCTGTCTGCTGCGTGCAGATGTTCAGTGAGCTCACACGGAGTCATGCGGCATGCATCCCGGTTTTCTAGAGCGTCTGTCTACTTGTGTGCTTTACTGGCCTGTCGCCATCTAGATTTCATCTTGTGTTTACTGTCATTACTATAGGTTTAAATTTAATTTAAAGAGGAAATGTATTCATGTTTTTTGACAAGTGGGAACAAGTTTACCTTTGCAATTTTGCAGCAGCACAAAGTGCAAAACACCCTCTCACTATGTCATAAATACACCTCCTGTCACTAATTGCCACTAATGCCTCAGTAACACATCAGGAGTGTGTCTTAACTATGCTGAGCTGGTGGTTCTAATACAACAGAGTCTGAGGGTAGCTCTTTATACTTGTGACAAAACAAATTAGGTCCCTATTGGCATGCTGTAAAAAAAATTATATTATGCAAAAACATTTGCTTGTGTTCAACTTTGAGGTTCGGTTCAGCTGAGCTTCTTGCCTTCTGAATACAGTAATTGTACTGCATTTGTAATACACAAACGCAGTATTGGATAAACTGAATGTATAAAAATCTGTTTGAAGTCATTAAATACAGATCTCCCCAACAGCTTTTCACTCTATACAGTATATATGTGAAGGAACAGGATTCAGTGAGCTGCATGTAGTTGTGTAGACTCTCTGCAGTGTAACCTCATAACTCTACAGTTATTGTTGGCTTCTTCATGGCTTATGTGTTTGCTCTTGTCAGCTCTAGTTTGAATTGTGTATAATCAACTAATACTTCAGGACAAAACATTTTTCCAATGTGCCCTTCAAGCCCCAACATGAATGTAAAAAGTAGCTCATGCAACAAGGGAATTAATTGTTTTGCAGTTGTCAGAACATTCACATTGATATAGGTGTGTCACGTAATAACACTCAAAGCACACGACTTTTATTAAGGCTGTTTGTTACATTAATTGTGCATTGCCATTATTAATCTTTTGCAGACATCAGCAGTTGTATTCTTATACTGACAAACTCTGAATTCAACTCTTTACAAAGACACTGCCAATTTATGACTGTCAGCTGCTTGTACATCATGATCTGTACTGGCATGCAGCATCACATCCCTATTTAAAGATGCAGTAGATGCAGATCTGTGCATGTTATCTGTGTCAATAACCTGCAGTTTGGATTTTCTAGTTTTCACCACAATTACAGGACTGTTTTCTTTAGATCTAGACTAAAACCACTGGTACATATGAACGTCATTATGAGAGACAGAGGAGAAAAAGAACAAGTTTAGAGGATGTATACTCTGTGGCCAAGCCTGGTCGAGGGCCACTGCCCCGCTTGTTTATCAACTATCCCTGCCCATCCCTCTTATTACCCAGATCAAGTGTGTTATGGCAATTAGAACACATCCGATACATCTGCAAAATCTTTTACACTATTTATTTTATTCCAAATAATTCCTCCATACTTAAGACTTATTTTCTGAAACATACTTAAATACACTGTTACAAACCACTTTTGAAGTTTCAGCGTTAAATCTGAAATACCTCAAACACTTTAAGACTCAAGTCCATTCAGGGGTATGGCTATAATAAAAACAACTTCAAAGCAAAAAACTGCTTTTCTGCCTGCAGAACGATTAGGATTACACTTTTAAAAAGAATGATGAGCGAGGCTGATGTAAGCTTGCAAGGAAAGGCAGCAAATTGCACACTGTAACCCCATTACCACCCTTGACTGACTGAAGATAGCACCCTATAGGACCTCCATCGTCATTTGTGATGACTGCTTATACAGCCGAAAGAGAAAAGTGAGGAGCACCCCCCAGTGGGAAGAGAAGGGAGGACTCCTCCTCGCTGTGAAGGGCAGGATCATTGTAGTGTTTATGTAACTGGCACATGAAAAGCTGTATCCCTACAATTAACACTCCACGAGTCACTGATGGGAACAGAGTTCCATATGTTTATGTTGTGTCAGTTTTGCAACCACTGTTACAACAGCTAAGTAGACTGAGTGTACTACTGCCTGGTTTCTGTTCTTATGTAAAACTGCCCAAATAAAGCACCATTTCAAAACAGTACAAGCTTACTTTTATAGTATTCCTATAAATACATAGGAATACTATACACACACACACTCAAAGTTGATTTTGAGATCCATGCACCAGAATGTGTCACGATTTTTACTACTATGAATGTCAAGGTAAGACTCAATAACGCAGACAGACCTCACTGGGTAAAGAAACAAACAGTTTATGAATACAAAGAATAAATATATACAACTAAGAGTGTCCAGGGAACAAAGGAAAAACAATACAAAACCAAAACATACCCTGGGAGAGGAAACCAGAAATTAACCAGAACCAGGGAATCCAGAAATAGCAAACAGAAAAATACAGCTCACAGAGACACAAACAACAGAGAACATATTGCAAGGAAAGATCATGTAGAGTTACCAAATGACCCAGCACCAAAGAAAAAGACAGGGCTGGTATATAAACACAAAAGAAACAAATAAACACAGGTGAATCAAATTAAGGCAAATGAGAAAAGTCAAGCAATGAGACATAAACTAAGACAACACAGGAAAAGATAACAGACTAAGAGTCCTGAGCAGGAAGTGCAGCACAGACCCTGACAAAATGAGGAGAGGAGAATTAATATTGGAGCAAGTAGTGAGATTTGCACATCTCACTTATTAAAAAAAAGCTGAGTGGCTTATTCTTCATTATTAGACAAATCAAGATCTGAAATATTGAATCAATTTTGGGAATGACTTTATAAGAGTTATGGGGCAAAAAAAAAAAAAAAAATCTGTGTGTTGCAATATTTACCCTTACAGGCTGTGATTGGAGCAGCTGTAGATGTAGCGCCTACACTCTTATACCAGACTTCCTCAGCTTGGGCTGAGGCAGCTACTGGGACACCTGCTATTGCAGTCATCTATAAAACGTGGTTCTATGGGCAACAGGAAACAGGTTTGCAAAGAAAGACTGTGGCCATAATATGGAAAGCTGACATCACTGCAACCTGCCTGTGTTTTTCTAGAATAAATTTGTAAGAATCCATCATGAATAAAATGTGAATAAAGGGTGCTGCTAGTTGGGGCCTGCCTTTCATATAATCATCCTATATTATCTGCGACCTTCCACCAGAATATTGCCACAAATGAGTTTTGAATGAGACTAAAAGTATAGTGTCATGCAGCAGTCCTGCCGGATGAAATGCTTCTGACAAGTCTGAATACTGTCACTGAAAATTCATATCAAATCAAACCATATGGGCAAATAAAAATGAAGTAAGTGACAAAGATAGGGTTGTTTATAGGACCACCCGGTATTAAAATATTCTTTAATTTAAAATGAATTAATATGATTTAAGAATTAACAGGATTAAAGATATTGAAAATCTGACAGGAAGCAAAGGAATTAACAGAAAATATGATTATAATAATAATAGTGATGATCATGTAACATAGAAACCAGCATTGATACTTCACACTGATGAGTTTCCAGGCAATGTCTACTTTATGTGCTGGTAAAATATGCACTCATGTACAATTTATAATTTACTCATATCTCACACATGCTGCTACTCAGTGCTGTGCACAGAAGAAGAAGGATGAATGTAAATGCAATAATATCGCCAAGTATTAATATATATGCATGTTGAATTGCATATACACACTACAACATATAATCTTAATTCCTTTCCTGAAATACCAAAACCAGCAAAATGGGATTTCCAGGTAAGATTAAACAGTGATTTAAAGAAGATGCATATTTTTTCCCTTCTATATTTCCTTAAATCTTCTCATATTTATATAATTTTGAAATTGTTTTAGGATAGGAAGATGTCTAGTCTTGAATGGAACCTTACTTCCTCTTCCAGAGCATGTGCATTCTCATTCAAAAGGATAACTCACTTCCATTAGACCTCGTCATTGCAGAAGTGTCACCTTTGGGACCGTGAAGACTGAAAATCATGTCACTGTCAAGCACCAGATTTTGAGAGTCACACTGACCATATTCAGGTAAAAAAGGGGGATATGCTGTAGTTTTGAAGCCTTGCACCCTTTGATATACAGTAGATGTCACTGAACATTGCTCTAAGGCTCAAAATATGAGCCAAAAGAAACTAATTCCCTCATGTGCACTGTTACACCACCATCACCTCCTGCCTTATCTTTTGGCTGAAGCACATCAACCATAGACTTATATTGCTGATGCCAAATCACCTTGCTGTCAATGTGTCACCATTGACAGTAGGATTTTGTCAGAACAAGTGCCATACAACTCAACTATTTCTGGTAATTGTTCATTTTTTGACCATGAATTGCTTTGTTTTTTCTCTGGAGAGTAAAATCCAGCACAACCTTTAACTGCTCCTCGGCTGGTTGAAGGTTTGAGAAGTTGTGTGTTGAGGACAGGTTTCTGGATAAATTCAACACAATAGCCAGGGGGCACACAGAGCTAATAGAAAAAGTACATTCAGGGCCAAGTAGATGAACATTAAGAGTTGTTTGTTTTGAGAAGTTGAGCGCATTTTGGGTCAGTGATATTCCAATGCCAGATGTGCCCTAATTTACAGAGTGCAGGGCCATTTTGCTTAACAGCTGCGAGAAGTGAATCACTTTCTATTGGGTGTACTTTCACAGCTGGTGAGGAAATGGACCAGTCAGGTGAATCCACACGAAAGTTACTAACCTTTATGGATTTCAACTCTTATATTTAAATGAATCCTGATGGAAAATATTTAAAGAACAGGGACCACCAATTGTTCTAGTGTAATTTTGTGTTTATTTTTTTTATCTTTCCAAAATGCAAAATTTAAGTGTCATCGACCACACATTGCAGATCCTGTGCATATGCTGTATTAGCCTACTGAAGAGAGATTTGAGTGAACAGTATCCTGATTTCCCCCCTTGCATGAATTCCATTCTTTAGATGCTAAACACTGGTCTCCAAATGCTCTTGTACTCTCCTGCATCTCCACTTGATGGCAGTGGAGTATCATTTATAAAAGCAATTACAAAAGCCTCCTTTTGATTTTGCATCATCACCTTCCTACACAGATATAAGCACAATAAAAACTGCATTGTACCTTCTTCATTATGAATAGCACAGTCACACTGGCCTTTAGCCCACAACTGTGTTTGTGGCTTTGACTTTTGCTCAATCATCCTGACAGAGCCTTGTGAAATACTTTCCACAAACACAAGCACTTCTGCAACCTTGGACAGAATATCAGCAAATGATGTATGCTGTTGAGAACTTTAACAACTGGAGTAGTTCCTCTGCCAGGCACGCTGTGCACTAGTCTGGCATGGAAGCCATGGACAAACACGGTTACATTCTCAGAAATGTCCCAGAATCTTTTTTTTTTTTTTTTTTTTGTGAATGTTCTTGTACTGGCTGTGCTATAGTAGAAAATAGTCAACTGAAAGTCTGTAAATACATCATGCAAAGAGTCAATGATGCCCCCAACTAGAGTACATCACATACAGTACCAAGAGACGAAACCATTGGTGTTGTGGTAAAATATACAGTCACAGTGTGTATCATACTCCACTGCTGCTTCACAGTGCATAAGTACAGTGGTAAGAATGCACATACAGTATTTATTATAAGAAAGAAAGTTCCCATGTGGTGCAAACAATCGCAAGTAAATAATAGATTCCCAAACAGGAGGAGCACCGGGAGGAACCAAAAGTCTCAAGTGTTATTGCTCATTTCGACCCATTTTGCAATCGCATAATATAGTACAGTGTTAACCTAAGAGTGGGCAAACTGGGAGCTTAATTTCTACCATGCATGTCATGGTCCCACAGGCATTCTGTGCTAGAGTTTCATAGAGATTTACTGCATTTCTGCATTATTGAAAGGTCTTACATCACCAGAGCCTCAGTCCTAAGGAAAATGAACATTATTAATGAAACACTGTATCGGGACTGAAGAGCTTTATTTAATAGAAGAGGTTAGAAGCTGCTTTTATCACTGTTTTTCTGCAGTGTCACTGTACATGTGAATAAAGCCAATAATCTGATTTTGGATTCTGATCAAGGCTCAAAAGCAAGCACACAAATCATGCTGTTAATTTAAACTGCATATTTGTCTAATCATCAGCTTTGTGACTCCTTCACATGAAAAAAAAAAAAAGACAATATTTCAGTATCATAAAACCAAAAATTCTTGCAACCATCTCAAGACTGTAAATCTTGTAATATAACCCCAGGAAGGATGCTGCAGAGAGATGTAAGCAGCTGGGCACAAGTATGTTCTGAGCAGTAATGCAATCTGTTGAACGAATATATCTGATGTTATCGGTCTCCATGTCAGTGTGAGTAAGTCATCGTGCGCCTTGAAAAGACACAGTCGGATTTCAGGCTGCTTTCAACTGAGTGAGTGAATTAGTCGCACACACAGGCAGAACTGTATTAAAAATTCTTTCTTACTTCCTCATTCCCTGTGATGCCATTTGAGCTTGAACTTTTATTCTTTGTACCCTCATTCATCACATCCATCACTCTCTTGCATTTATTTTTATAGCTGGAAAAAAAAAAAAACCCTTTAAATGTATAGAATTAGCATGAAGTGCCAGGGATCACAATGGACTTTAATCATGGAAGAATCACCTCAGGGGTGAATAGCAGTCAGTTCCTATTGTTTGGAAATGGTCAGATGATTGATTCTTTGGATGTGAAAAAAAAAATAAAACTGCTTTATTGATAGTGTTTTAACATACTCACAGTAGTATAGTATAGTATTTAAAATAAAAATACACTTTAGATACTGTGACATTTGTATGCTAAAGTTTTTTTTTTTTTTTTTTTTTTTTAATTAACTATATCACACAAGCATTTCCAAGGACATAACCTAAACATTATATACCTTTTTATTAGAGAATGAAAAGGTAAAATGAGCTTTAAGTCATAATAGTAACAAATGTCTTACATTCATTTATACCCAATTTTACATGCTCTAACAAAACTGAGAAATCACTTCTTTGCAAACTGCTTAGTGAAAAGATTTTTCCAAAAATATAATTAAATGATGAGCTGCAGACAGCCTTTTTTTCTGACCTGGAGGTATAGTGTTTTTATAAGATAACACAGTTATTTGCTAAAAATCTTTGCCTGCCCTCATATCTGCACAATCTCAACAAATTAACTGCGAACATCTGTGCTTGCTGCCATCAAAGGACAATTCATGATGAAACCGTCACTGTGTCACACACATGGATTGATACTGTAAAAATCTCAGACTGGAAGGTGCAATGTTATTTCTATAACTTCCAGCTGTTGCACAACTTTTTCACTTTAGACTTTTAACATTTTATTTCTATTGCTATGGGTTTTTCACTTAATACATTACTGTATATTCAGTAACATACCAGAATTTGTGGTACTCCCATTGGGGCAGGTGAGATAAACCTCATAGAAAACAATTAGCTTAGCACAAACACTGGAAACGAAGGGAAAGAGCTAACTTAGCTCTGCCCAGAGGTAACAGACTACCAGCACAACTAGTGTAAGTCCTAAGCTAATCTAGCAGGGTAAAAGTTCATAATTACCTTACAGATTGTTATTGAACTTCTTATTTAATTTGCAATAATGTAACCAAAAATACTGCCAAAAAAAAACGACAAAAGTAGAGTGACAGATGAAGTAGCAAACTTTATATAATATATATAAAAAAAAAAAAAAAAGTTTAAAGAGCTCCTTGGGTATAGTGCAGAAAACACTGGTTGAATAATAAGTTTTACATAATTCTTAAGAATTTTGATGTAGTTTTAAATGAAAGACTATTTTTTTCATTTAATTGCATCTGGTTTATATCCATTATCCATTCAAAGGTTTATGAAATGATGTGAATAAAAGGACTCAGCATAAATTCAAGGTTTGATGCACACACAGTATACTCAGTTTTGTGTTACATACATTGCGTTGGTGTGATATAACAGAAAAGGCAGAGAGAAAAAGAATATATTCATAGAAATAAGTCTGAAAATCACATCTTATTTTCAATTTTTCGGTGGCATATTGGCAAAAGTTAATTCCATGCCTCCTCCTTTTCTCCATCTGAATTTCATTGTGTCTGCCTAATCAGCCAGAAGCAGAAATGATCTGCTAACATTTCATTTCTCCATGAATATTTGATTGTCAAAAATTGCCCCAAGAGAATGAACTGGGCCCAAGGTTCGGTTTTGATTTGCGATTAAACTATCAAGAAATCAATTTCATCTGCTTTGAATAATTCAGGGTTTAATGGAATGAGAAATGGCAAAAGGGGCACGGGTTATGAGATGGTCTGAAGGGTGTATGTGTGTGTGTGTTGGGGGCAGCAGTGTGTGATGTGGCGGGTAATGCCATTCAAAATGAAACCAGAGTCCTGCAATGTGGTGCAGAGTACTGCTATTGTTCCGATTTGACATCAATAAGGTGTCAGTAATTCTTTGATAGCAGCCAGTCCACTGAGATGTCTGAGACTGTTTTTACTTGGACAACATTTTACTACTCTTGATTTATCATTGTTTCTTCTAGAAATTGGAATGGATCATATGCAAATCTCAAAGGGAACATAATAATTGAAAAGCTTTCATGCTATGCAGTCCACCAGTCACTGATCACTTTTACACTCCCTTTGATGAATCGTAACTAGTGATATTAGCCTCAAGTTAAGATTCTAATAAGAAAAAAAAGACATACAAGTAAGGAAGAAAATGGGTTCTATTACTTTGGGGACAGATACAGGTTCTTCCATAAAGCAAGGGCACATTTTGCTCATCTCCTGAACGAGCACCTAATGGCAAAGGTTCAAAAAGATTTTTGATGTCTGGATCTCCAGAACCATCTCTCAGTGACATGTAGAAATACAGAATGTCATCATCTGCTGTCGTCAGATCAAAAAGAATGGCGGCATTGGTGTTTCTTGGCAAGATGCAAATAACTGGGGCTGCACTGACAGCACGCAGCCTGACCTGACAGTTGTTCAATTAAAAGGGTGGCTGTGTTATCAAAAGGCTAAGATGGTTGGTGCCAAACTGGAGCCAACAGCCTTAGCTCCAGAGCTTGTCAAAATGTTATGTCTTTTATTGGAAAAAAAAAAAAAAAAAAAGTTAGTAAGTTAACTCTAGCAAACTAACTTTAGCTGTTGTTAGTCACTCATCTTTAGATTCGACGGATCTCTTTCCTCATCTTTATTTTAGGATCCTCCCTCCTGAATCTTGTTTCAGACGAACGGTGAATTATTGTGATGTTGGGAGAAGGAGGACGCTTTGAAAGAAACCCTCCCAAAGCATCCTATTTTAGGGCTAATCATTTACTTGCTAGATGGCAAGTCAACAGATGTTGACATAGCCTACTGAAATATTTTGGAAACATCATCATTAGTGGGCTTCACTTGCAATATGGGAAGCAAAAGAATTCTTCTGGAGAATTCAAGCTATAGACGACAGGGTTGTTGACAGAAAGCAGGTTGCAGTGAACACGAGCCTTTTGAGCTGTGGTGAGGTGGTGGACACACACCCGCTGATGTCAAACTATCTTTATGAACCACTCAGGTGCACTGGACAGAAACAGGGCATCTTAATTTAATATGCTAATGTATTAATATCATAAGCACTAAAAACAAAGCATATTCAGTGGACATACTGGATTATAGCTAAGTAGAGACCAAAAAGAATGACATTTCTTCTGCAAAGTAATGAATAAACTAAAATGTCAAACTACTGGTGATGCTACAGGAGGATTCAGTGTCTGGGATCCATGAATATCTGCATTAACATTTGTGCCAATACACCCAGTATGTGATGACATATGTTACTGGATAAGCGAAAGCTTCGATCTGCTGGTGGCACTAGATGAAAAATCAAAAGGATCACAAAATTCATTATGCTTCATATTTTAGAGACAACAATATTTGCCCCAAACGTATTGGCAATCCCTCTAATATCACAAGTTCAGAGGATTCATTCTCTGGGAATCATGAAAGTCTACAATCCATACGCCAGTTTCTCAAAGATTTCAGTCTACACCAAGTTAGTGGACTGACCATTTATAAGTGATAGACCCACACAGCCAAGCTATCAGTGTGGCTAAAAAAAAAAAAAAAAAAAAAAAAAAAAACTTCACACTTCTGTATTTTCACATCTAATTCTCTTTATGTGGCTCAGTCCCCTTCTGATACTATATGTTTTTGAGCAAGACTGAGTCCTTTGAATGACTGACAGCTTTGCTACTCAAGCTGACCTCACACTGTTAAGGCGTAAACTTGTCGCACATTTCGAAAGGTCTAAATGTCTGTTTTGGCCTGCTGACCATGAGTTTTAGAGTTGGGTGTACTTTAGATATTTATAGATTGTGGAAAAGCTTTAGAAAGTTTTAAGAAAAAAAAAAAACATTAAGTTGAACTTTCTTTTTCAATATTCTCTTTTGAGGATTATTTTGCTGTATAGTAGTTACATTACATTACACCACCTGTAGTTTATTTCCTTCTTTGCTGCTCTTATCTAGGTCTCTTTCTGCCTCAGAAATTTTTACTCAGTTTTTAAATTGCTCTGCCTCCTCAACCCTTCGTGACAAGGCAGCAATGTGCATTTAAGCAGTCCATTTTGGGTATTTTACTGTGGGAGGATATAGCAGAGTGGCTCATTTAAATTCACACTTTTATAATATTTCATAACTCGACTTCTGACCCCTTGTCAACAGTTTTCTCGCTCTTGATTGCAGAGACTACAATGATTAAAATTGAGGAGAGAGTGCAAGCTTTTATGGGTGCTGAGTGTGAATGCAAAAATTAGTGATGCAACTCAAGAACAGTTTGGGAAATAGGACTGACAAGGAGTGTTGACACATCATCAAACTGAGACTGATTGCTTGAATAATTGGTTTGTACCTAATTATATTAGAGTGCCCTCTTGGGTGTGTGTATGATTATGTGTGCATGGTTTTTGTGTTCTTTTGCTGCTGGTGTATGGGGATAAGGGCTGACCAGGGGGAGCTTTGCTCCAAGGAAACCAGCAGATTTGCTTTCTTGCAAGGGCTTCGATCAAATTCAAAGAGCAATTCTCCAGAACCACAATTAAATTTTAAAAGTTTACAATCACGTTAGGGAGCTATAGAGAAAGTGGGAAGAGCTGAAGGGGTGACCTGGTGTTTTTGTTCTGAGGCTGTGATAAGAAGGCAGCCTCTAAGTGAGTTAAATGAGAAATAGCATCAGCACAGCTGTTGTTCCATTAAAGGCCCCCTAAGGAGGCTTTAGAGGGGGTCCGAGAGGATCTGATACAGGCACTGTGCCAGCAGCTTCACTGCATCTGCTACAGATTTGAAAATCCTTCTTTTGGTGAATGACCATGACCCGTTCACTTGCAGAATTGTAAACATCCTCATGTCATTCACTTTTGTAGGTGAACATTCATTATAAATAAATATAAATTTAAGGAATCAGCTTTTTCATTTAAATTTTTTGGGGGAAATGCCAATTCTTCTCATCCTTTGGTGTGTTCATTGTTGTTTTTGACTGGATTTGATTAATATTATCTGCTCTGCCTTATTCTTTTCTTATTTTATTACATGCTACATTTGTGAAGCCAGATGTCATTATAGTTGAAATTAGAGCATAAATTCATTTGATTATGTATTATTATGGATTCTTCTTAAAAGAGTTGTGAAAACCTTAAGAGAGAGGGTCTTTTGTATTTCTTTGGTCACAGTACTTGAAAAAGTAACCAGGCAAACTGTAGAAGTAGAAGACAAAAAAAAAAATGCAAGAGATTTCAGTCTGGCATTTGGTGCATTAGATCACAGGTGGATCATGTTTCCTTGCCAGTCGGGAACTGTTGATCCCATATAAGTGGAAGCTCCTGCAAGAAAATAGGGAGCTTTGCATCGCTCAGAATGTGCAGAATGTGTGCAGAAGGTGAGCAGAATGGAAATATCTAGTTTTACCAGTATTCCTCACATAAGAATTCAAGTTCTGAACACTGAAAATAGACATAATATTATCATGGTGTACATAAGACAGAGGTTGCGTTTTGGTTTTTGTTCATGGGTTGTAAAAGTAGGGAAACTAAAATTCACTCCATGTATGAATATGCAGTAAGCTACATTAATCAAATCAGAAAAAAAACTGACTCCTAGCCAAATGTTTGCCTACAGATTCACCACATCATGTTAAAAGGTGACATGTCAATGTTGAGTGTGAATCTTTGTTTCTACTAGTCAACAAATCTGCTACGCAAATTACTGGTTTAAGAATTTGTCAATTTACCATTGTCAAAGGAATGTTTTTATTATTCAGATTACATTACTTTTTAAAGAAAGAACTTGAAACTGATTTATTCCTGTGTAACATTTTCCCATTTTTTTTTCTCCTGTTGTCACAAAACTATTATATATTACCTTTGTATAATACAGTGAAGAAGACAGTGTTTTGAAGTTAACATTGCTATAGTTATAGTTACAAACTCTGATTTTTTGTTGTTTTAAAAAGCAATAATAATAATAGACTTGTATGAAACTATTTCTCTGCTAGACAGAAAGTGCATGTTTAAAAAAAGTTAGTACTTCTGCTTTAGCTCTACGTTCATGCACATCATACTCCCCTGGGGTCAACTGCACAGAGAAAGCCTTAAATCCAGCTTTTAGTCAGACTGCTAAAGATATCTATGTCAGGAGACATTTATTTTTCCCACATACACATTCATATTCCCTGTGACTATAAAACTATTCTGGCATGTAACAGGAATCTCTGAGTAATTTCTTTGTGGGCTACTTAACTTGATTTCTTCTCATGTCTGAATAAAACACTGAGCGTAGCATGGAACGTATCCTAATCGTAGAAATTAGTCTGACTTTGCTGTCTCAACTCAACTCCCCCTCATATCCTTAAGCCCATTTCTGAAAGTGATACATTTTTTTTTTTTTTTTAGCTTTTCCCTAGTTCTTTACTTTCATTATTTCAATTTTGCTTTAGTAAGTCCAACAGCATCGCCCCGCTGTGCCATGTAAGAGAGTACACAACCCAAAACAGAGTGCAGCTTCTGTTGACCATCTAGTCTACAGTAATAATTTGTTTTCCAGCTTTCGGCATTGCGTCTGATGAAACCAAAGATTAAACAAACAAACAAATAAAAACCTGTACCACTGTTTCATCTGCATAATTGTACATGGCTCAGCAAGTCCAGATTTCTGGGTTTACAGTTCGTGTCATTCTCGGCATATTTCTGAGTTACCATCAGATGTCTTTAAACCAAGGTAAAACCAATTTACATCTGGCAGAAATGAGTCACGTCAGCCCCAAAGATACTTTCTACCATCATTCACTTTTTTTTTTTTTCCTCCCACCCCGTTGGTTAGAGCACAGAATGACAATCATCTCATTATTGTCATCTTAATGTTTATTTCCTTTACTTTTGCTCACACTGTATTTACCATGCTTATAACAAATCCTGGTGTTCTATAAAGCTTTTCAAAGATGTTAAACAAGCTTGTCTGTTATGAGACCAATAATTTACAGCCATATGTAAGATTAAAAGTGGAGAATAAAAACTAAATGCATGCTTGGAGATGTGTGACATGACGAATTTCTGTGTGGTTTAAGTGGAAATGAAATTTTGCAGTCTAACTATAATGCCTTGCCTGAGTGAGGGGCACAGAGTGTGCACGGCTGGGGATTAGCGTCTGTAATGGGGTTTTGAGGATAGTCAGGATTTCAGATCTGGAGCGATACAGTGCCAAGGGTAAACACCAGGCAAGGGACTAGAGGATTTAGCCAGCAAAGGCTTCCCCCTCCACGTGGGCCAAGCTTTACTGAGTTCTAAAATACACCCATTTCCCACAGTCATTTACGCAAGCATCTCCAGGGGAACTGTAGGCTTATAACACTGCCCCTTCACGAGCTGTGGTAAGAGGGAGGAAGACAGACAATGATTCATTGGGAGTGAAAGATGAGCTCAGAGAGTCAGTGAGAGAGCCAAATTGAAAAAAAAGGAAGGAAGACATTGAATCTTCGTGTAGCTGTTGACTGGAAGTTATAAAACCAGAATATAAATTTACTGCAGCACCAACAATTTTGATGTTTTCTGCATCAGAGAATTTGAAATAGCAATATACTTCATGTCACTATATGTTTTCCAGCTATTTGGCATGTCACAAGAGGCAGATTTTAAAAGAACTGTCCAACTTAAAAGGCACAGAGGCTGAGAAATACTCATTTGTAGTTCTAGTATGGTTCAAGGTACGCAAACGCTGCACCCAACACTACCCATACGTACAGCTATACTTAGCTATACTTACTTAGTAGATATTTTCTAATACAAAGCAAGACACATTAGGTTAAACACTCCTCAGTATCTGAA
Organism: Mastacembelus armatus; assembly: GCF_900324485.2. NCBI lineage: Eukaryota > Metazoa > Chordata > Actinopteri > Synbranchiformes > Mastacembelidae > Mastacembelus > Mastacembelus armatus. Next base: position 7,486,738 of record NC_046644.1, on the reverse strand, counting down.
TCAGCTAAATGATTATGTGTCAAAATGTTTTTATAATTAAAATAATGTCACAACTACAAAATATTTTAGGACATTTAAAAAAAATTCAATACTTTTCCAGCTGATATTAAGTATATTTAATTGATAATCTTCTGCTTCTTTACCTGAAGACTTGAATGCACAACATAGCCACAGATACAATGTTGCAGTAGGCTGGAGCCAAATCCAGCTGATGTTGGGTGAGAGGCGGTGTGCACCCTTGGGCGTTCACCAGTCTGTCTAACACTCACATTCACACTTCTGGATAATTTAAAGTCACCAATTAGCCAAATCCCAATCTGCACATACAGTATCTCACAGAAATGAGTACACCCCTCACATCATTGTATATATTCATGTGACAACACTGAAGAAATGACACTTTGCTACAATGTAAAGTAGTGAGTGTACAGCTTGTATAACAGTGTAAATTTGCTATCCCCTCAAAATAACTCAACACACAGCCATTAATGTCTAAACCGCTGGCAACAAAAGTGAGTACACCCCTAAGTGAAAATGTCCAAATTGGGCCCAATCAGCCATTTTCCCTCCTTGGTGTCGTGTGACTCAGTGTTACAAGGTCTCAGGTGTGAATGGGCAGCGGGTGTGTTAAATCTGGTGTTATTTCTCTCAGTCTCTCATACTGATCACTGGAAGTTCAACATGGCACCTCATGGCAAAGAACTCTCAGAGGATCTGGAAAAAAGAATTGTTGCTCTACATAAAGATGGCCGAGGCTATAAGAAGATTGCCAAGACCCAGAAACTGAGCTGCAGCACGGTGGCCAAGACCATACAGCGGTTTAACAGGACAGGTTCCACTCAGAACAGGCCTCGCCCTGGTCGACCAAAGAACTTGAGTGCACGTGCTCAGCGTCATATCCAGAAGTTGTCTTTGGGAAATAGATGTATGAGTGCTGCCAGCATTGCTGCGGAGGTTCAAGGGGTGGGGGGTCAGCCTGTCAGTGCTCAGACCATACGCCTCACACGCCATCAAATTGGTCTGCATGGCTGTCGTCCCAGAAGGAAGCCTCTTCTAAAGATGATGCACAAGAAAGCCCGCAAACAGTTTGCTGAAGACAAGCAGAGTAAGGACATGGATTACTGGAACTGTGTCCTATGGTCTGGTGAGACCAAGATAAACGTATTTGGTTCACATGGTGTCAAGCATGTCTGGCTGCAACCAGGTGAGGAGTACAAAGAAAAGTGTGTCTTGCCTACAGTCAAGCACGGTGGTGGGAGTGTCATGGTCTGGGGCTGCATGAGTGCTGCCGGCACTGGGGAGCTACAGTTCATTGAGGGAACCATGAATGCCAACATGTACTGTGACATACTGCAGCAGATCATGATCCCCTCCCTTCACAGACTGGGCCACAGGGCAGTATTCCAGCATGATAACGACCCCAAACACACCTTCAACATGACCACTGCCTTGCAAAAGAAGCTGAGGGTACAGGTAATGGACTGGCCAAGCATGTCTCCAGACCTAAACCCTATTGAGCATCTGTGGGGCATCCTCAAACGGAAGGTGGAGGAGTGCAAGGTCTCTAACATCCACCAGTTCTGTGATGTGATCATGGAGGAGTGGAAGAGGATTCCAGTGTCAACCTGTGAAGCTCTGGTGAACTCCATGCCCAAGAGGGTTATGGCAGTGCTGGAAAATAATGCTGGTCACGCAAAATACTGACACTTTGGGCCCAATTTGGACATTTTCACTTGGGGGTGTACTCACTTTTGTTGCCAGCGGTTTGGACATTAATGGCTGTGTGTTGAGTTATTTTGAGGGGACAGCAAATTTATGCTGTTATACAAGATGTACACTCACTACTTTACATTGTAGCAAAGTGTCATTTCTTCAGTGTTGTCACATGAAAAGATATAAACTATTTACAAAAATGTGAGGGGTGTACTCACTTCTGTGAGATACTGTATTTCAGCTGTGGGAGGAAACTGAGGTATCTGTAACTGATATTTTTGTGTAGTATGTGTGCATACAGACATGGGTATACAAAAAAACTCACTACATAGTCTGCATTAAAAATACAGACCCCAAACAACCTCAATACAACAAAAGTGAGTACACTTGTGGCCACTGCAAAAGTCAGTTTCCCCATTATCACAGCAGCAAAACTGGCCTGACTTCTGAAAAGGCAGACTGCACAATAGCATCAGCAGACTACTGGCAGTAACCAGAAACACAGTTGCAGCAGTGATGTGAAGCTATACAACCTATAACATAGGGCCCAGCGGCTGTCCTCGAAAAATGATGCCAGGCACAAGCCACTATTTATGCAACCTTGCACAAAAATTATCTGTGGAAATTGGTGTGAAGGACACAGAATGAAGTCAACCTCGATGGACAACTTCCAAGAAGAAAACCATAACTCACAAAATGAAAACTCTAAGATTAAACTGTCATCTGTCATAAAAAATAAAGATCACAAAAATAAATATAAAATTAAAAAGATGATCTCAGTCCTTTGGTGCAGCAGCTTCTACAAATATGAATCCTTCTTTACAGAATAATTAGTCAAACAAATGTTTTTTTCTACCACTGTTAAGGAATGCATAGTTCAAGTATGATCACTTTAGCTTCCTCAGCAGGGGACACATTCTTACCCTTTACCCTTTGTTGTGGTTTTACCCTCTGATTGGCCCTTAGATCACTAAAACCACATCTCCCTCTTACAGCACTACAGCGGCTCAGCAAGCAGACATGTTTAGAGACAGATGGAGTCAGAGAGCGTGTCGGGACTGTCTGAGATGAGCTTCACATCTGCCGCTCACAAGGAATCGGGCCACAGACGGTCGCAGATTACACGGTGGAAAAGAGGGAGTCAGTAAAAATCCAAATTCAACTTTGACCCATCTGACCCAGAGGTAGACGTGAGGAGAGTGGCAGGGCAGAAAAGCCAGACAGACAGGTCAGGCTGTGAAATGAATGAATGCAACCATGCAAGGTGAAATGATATTTGTGCAGGCCAACCTAGATGCATTTGTTTCTCCCAAGCGTGTATTTGGTTAATCAAATTAATAATACACACATTCAACCACTGTAACTGACACATTTTTCAAACACATCTATCGTAATTAAATGTAATTAACACAACGCATTTGATTAACTGGGAGGTGTGGGGTTTTGAAAAGCAGGCAAGCAAACAACAACGAACACTGTTGAGAGTGTATTAAAAAGTGACGTTTTTTCTGGACACAAAAAAAAAAACTCAATCATTTTTTCATATATTGGACTTTGATGTTACCCATGACATGTGAGATGAGTTCAGGAGCTATTTTAATCAGGGATACTGATGGGCTGTTCATAAATAAAATAAGCCAATAAACAAACTGTCACTCCAAGTCAGAGATCAGAATAGATAGGAGACCTATGTTACAATGTGAACTGATGTAGTTCCTGAACTTTTTTAGGGATTAAGTGGCATTTGAGTGTGGCAGCCCATGGAGGAAATTTCATGCTCTTGAAGTGTCTTTAACAGAGGACAGATAAGAGAAACGTGTCCGTGCAAAGTGTCTCCTTTGATGGTCTCACCAGCTGCATATAGCTTCGAGACAGACACATTGATGGCTTTTTAATATCTAGCTGTGTCATATATGCTTATATTGTTATATTTATTGCTGCCTGAAGTACAGTGGCAGTAACAGATATACACTTCCAAATGTTCATGTTGCTTATGGTGTGAATGTATATGGAGGCATGGGATATGATTAAAGGAGTTATTGTATTTTTATTTATATTTATCTTCCTATCATTTACACAAATTAGAGATGGCAACATCGAAAGTATAAAAACTATATATAGTGTTTTTTATACATGATAAACATGTTTACACCAATATAGTTTGGAGTAGAGTACATTTACAATAGAACTAAAAGAGTAGAAAATATAGCAAAAAAAATGAATAAGTCATGTCCTGAAGTATGTAAGGCATGCCTGAGTTGTGGGGTTTATATTTGGGGCACCTGTGATCAAAAATGAAACAGAATAAAAACTTTTCACCACCCTTCTGTGAAATGTATGCTTTCCTCGTGTTCAGCTGAATGGGACTCATTTCACTTTGAATTTAAAATTGGCACACATCCCGAGCTTTCTCTCAAAGCTATTTATGGTATGTGACGGAAGCAGACAACATTGCGTGGGGCGGGGGGGAGCAACACTTATGTCTAAATATTTAGTTCAGCAAAAATTGAATCAGTTATAATACATTTACTGTATAGTGTAGCTTTTTTTGTCTGCATATGTGGAGTTGGGGGAAAAAAAAGACAAGCCAGTATCTCTTAAGACTCAGCCCCATTAAGCTTTTAAACAGATTTAGGTCTCAAGGGAGTTCTCTCTCAGGACTAATACAGACTGAATAAAGTGAAGGTCACCTCTGCATCTCACACCAGTGGCACAAATGGGAAAAATAAGAAAAAAGCAGAATTAGTAGCCACTGCTGCTAGTCACAAACACCTCCAAGCTCCCCATACATGCATTGGACAAACTTCCTCATTACTGGATATGAAAGATCCTCATGGTTCATTAACAAAGCCATCAATCAGTGGTTTGTAGGTCAAGCGTTTGATACATTTCTTCTTACAACGGACCTCTGGTTTGCAGTCATGGCCGCAGAGTCCCGGGCTTTTATGCTCATATGGACTAGCACGTTGCCAGAAGAGTAAGTTCGGGACAACGAGCTATACTGTGACCCCTCACCCCAGAGATCCCTAACCAGAGCCCCCTTAATTGGCTACTTTTCTCCCTCAGACTGCATTATCCATTCCAATTACAGCCCAGTGTTTCCATGCGGCTGAGCACACTGGAGAGCTGCAGAGATCAGAATGAAGTGAAGGGTTCACACTGTTGCAAAGACAAATATAGAAAATGAATGAAGGAAGAGAGTGCATTTACTCACTACTTAGGTATAATAATCACAATAATAATAAAATAGTTGCAATGGTATAGTATACCAAATGCATGAAAGACAGTGTTAACTAATGCAGCATACTGATACCTGATTTTATATGCACATCTAGTAAGCAGCCAATGCTTCATTCATGATTACTCAACTGTTTAGACATTACTGGTCAGCTGGTAGCCAATCATATTCTTGCATGGCTATATACTGGAACCTGACACCTCCTCCTTATGTTGAGAGTGTCTACATATTCATCTTACTGGGATGTCTGTATTAATTAAGAGGGATTCATTCTTCCAGCAGAGCTCTTCTTGCTGCTCAAAAAAAAAAAAAAAGAGAGCTTTTCTTTTTTTTTTTTTTTTACTTGTCCAGTCCAAAGCACAGTTTCCACTTATCACGTCAAGTGTCTCATATTCAGATAAAACCCAAATGCTTTTTAATGCGCTTTTGTCCCAGATCACAGAAAACAATTGCACTCCATTGTTTTCCTGAGCTATAAGGAAATAAGCCCCAGTTAAGCTAACATCCATAAACATCAGAGAAGAGTGACCTTGTGACCTGTGCGCTTTAGGCACTTAGGTAAAAAACATTTAGCAGAGAACTACTTATTTTCTGGTAGTCTGCCAAGTTGGACTCAGTTAATCCTTCAGTTAAAGGGAAAAACATGATCACATGTTTCCATTATGTTTTTATTTCACTTCTGTTTATAAATGACAAAGATTTTAATTGGATTTCAGAAACTTTTCTGTACAACACTTCTGTTCTACTTAAAATGATTTAACGTGTGGGTCTGTCAAAGCGCAAGACTTCTACCAACTTGCAGCTAGTGTAGCAACACACTAAAGGTTTAGCTGACTTGTGATGGTTTCCATTGTCACTCCTTGCTCTGTGCGTCATAAAGCTCCTCATGAAGTGTCGGCTTTGATGGTCCCACTACAATCATATAGCTTTGAGACAGACACATCCATGGCTTTTTAATATCTAGCTAAGATGTAACTCAGATTCCAACCTAATCCCTTGCTATAATGTACAATTCAGATTTGGCCTAAGATTCATTAAGTGGCTGAATTTAAAATTCAAACAGAGCTTTCACCTGCCAAATACTTTACATCGTGAGAGCCATTTCTTTCTGGTAAAATATCAGAATTCCTCTCACACCACAGGGGGAGAGAGATAGGTGACATATAAGGGAATGAAACAAAATGAAGAGGAAACAGCAGGGTTCAGAATCCATTCAGAGCTGGGCAACAACTGGGCTAAGAGAGAAATGAAGGATAAAGGTGGACAGGAGAGAAAAGGAGACCACCTTCGAAAGACATAGAGAGAAAGGGAGAGCGAAAATAAGAAATCTTAACACAGAAAGGGAGGATGAAACTGGAAATGAATCAGTGCGGGCAGTCAGTGACTCGTCTGATCGGGAGGATGGGCTCCTATCACACACATACTGTCAGTGCAGGAAGGAGACAGGCCTGATGGATTTGTATGATAGATGTGTGGACGCAAGGAGCCATGGCCCCAGCTGCTGGGCTTAATGAAATATGTCCGACTACAAGATAGAGCGCTCTGATTTAAACACATCTTGCCACGCTATTCCTCTTCTCCCTAATGCAGCCAGAAAGAGCGGAGGCCACCGGCAGGCCCTTCTCTGTGTTTGTCTTCCTATTTGAAAGTCAGCTTTTTCATTTGGAACCAATCCGCTGTCTCTCATCTCGCCTTGAAATGAATCATGCTTCTATTCTGTGCACCTGTAGATCATCGACAAGTCATACTTGATCTAAAATGTACTTTGTTGTTTTTGTTTTAAGCCCAGGCTCCTCCTGCTGCATGGGTGTGTGTCGGATTGAAAACAACTGATTCTAAAATCAACATTTTGATAAACTGAGAACAAGAAATAAAATATAGGACCTTATGTTGCTGATCTTTTCAAATGGAGAGACGACGGAGAAAAGGAAGGTTTTTCCTTTAGTTTTTTATCACCAGCTCTAATTTCTTCTCCCCTATGCCATCCATGTCTTCCCTGTTGCCTCTTCTTCCCTGCTCATTTCCCTCTCTGTCACTTCACCCTCAATCCTCCTGTCTGCGTATCTCCCTCAGGGCTCGGTAGCCCTGGTTTTCTCCAGGAGTTCAGGGAATAAGGCCAAGGAGAGTCCTCGTCAGCCAAGTGTTTACAAAGCTTTCTGCCATGTCAACAAGGACAAACTGTTTCTGTCTCTTACTTTCCACATCCCAAATTTGAACATTGCTGTCCACCTTTTTACTTGAAGGCCAGTCTGTATCTGTACAATCAGCATCCTTCACTTCCTCTTCTGTGTGTACATGTCTTTGTGTGTGTGTATCAGTGTGTGTGTGTCTGAGTGAGAAAGCGAGAGAGAGAGAGGAGGAGCGAGTGAGAGAGAGCGAGCCCCCGTATATGTATGTTTGTGTGGCTGGGCTTGCCGAAAGCACCACTTCCTCCCCGGAATAATTGATTTAACAAATTACCGGCCATGTTTCATTCTGAGGAAGTGACAGGAGCAAAGCAGGGAGATGGAGCCAGGAGATTAATTAGGAAACAAAGTCATCTTTATGGAAATGAAATGCATCCTCTGATGATAGCCTTCTTTTCCCATCAGTCTACTGGGTTCTGTCTCTTGTGCATGATAAGGGCCTGCAAAACATCACAGAGATGGCTGTAGGCACCAAAACCCAGCGCCTACACAGCACCCTTTAGTAATGCCAACTCTAGCTCCCATTTTCATGGGTGATGTGTTTTGGGCTACATCACTGGAAAGCACTGAACCCAGAAAAAACAGCTGCTCCTGAAAACAATGCAATATCCTCTTCTGAGGGGGAAAATGCAGTAAAAGCAAGGGCCTGCATTAAAAAAGAAAAAAAAAACAAAAAAAAAACAACCTCATGTGTTGCACTGCCAGTCCTTGAATGTGTGTGTGGCTCTCTATAGAGCATTTGGTATAACAAGTTCCCCAGAGACTGTGCATCAGCTGCATGAGTGCACATGGAAAAACTAGTATCCATTAGGTTTAGTGCATATTTTCATACAGTATGACACCATGCCCTTATGATTGGAGGTGTGCCTGGTGAGCAGTTCTTCACCAACCAGTCCTGCTGCTTTCTTGCAGCTGCACATCTATCTGTGACCTTTAGCGCTTGGTTGAGAGTGTTGAATATGCATAGCGTGCCTGATTGTACCAGCAGACTGGAATCTGAGAACAGATTGAATTGAATTGGTCAGAAAGGGAGACTCAATTGCAATAGAAAGCTGCCCAGGGGATCAATATGTATCTGTCTGTCTGAATTGATCCACAGTAACTCTGTTTTTCTTTTTTCAGGACAGGGTTTGATAACAGCTCCTCTCAGATTTCAAAATAGATGAGTCAAGGTAGGCCATTACCAGAGAGAAAAATCAATGGACAATACGGCAAATTTGGTCTTGCTCGCAAGTGTGTCATCAAGCGAGATAGGAAGACTATCTGACACAGCACAATAAAACACAAATAACATGAAAAGCAGGCTCCCTGACATCTCCTCCTCTTAGGTCAATTAATTTTCCGCTTATTAGAATAAAGGTTGAAAAAGGAAAAATCTGTTAAAAAGTGCATGAAGGTAAAGGATTATATATAATATCTTTTTTTTGCTTCTTTGAAATGTTCTTTATCTAAATAAATAGATTCCACTTCATCTCAAAAAGAAAAATCCTGATTCATCCTGCCAATAATCACCAAACTGTTTCCAAACTAAAATGCTTCAGATACATTTTGTCAGTCAGCCAGTAATGTTTGAAGGGGTTCTTATCCAGGGAGCTGGAGGAAAATCTAGCATGATTACTCTGACCTGGTAAAGGTGTTCATGGGAATACTAATAATTACCATAACCTCAAAGCCATTTGTTAAAAAGTTTTTATGCCCTGATCTCATTTCAATGACTTTCACCATGGATCCCAAAAGCTGCAGGACAGATTTTTTACAATTTCTGAAATGAAATTGCCAGTTCCATTAGCTTTTACAGTAGACTGTACTACAGCTTGACCTCAAGGGCATGAGAGCCCATAGGATTGTTTGCACAAAGATTATCTGCCAAGATGTTCTTTAATGTGTGTATGTTAATGTCTCTAGGAGCTCATGTGATCATGCAAAACTGGAGAAACAAAAGACCAATTAGAATAACCATCATTACGCCCTAATCATCTGGGGTTGCACACCGAGAAATGAAAATTAGGATGGTGCTGAGTTTGCCTGTCCCCAGGGGTCCTGGAGTATCTCCGCTGCACTGCCTCCCAAGCTGTTTCTGTGTCTCACTGTGCCATTTCTGCTCTGGCTTTCTCCTCCCCACACACAAACCTCTTCTCCCTCTCTTTCTGTATCTATTCGATTTCTTCTCCCTCCTCTTTTTATTGTCCCTAGCCACTCATGAGTTGCTCAGTGGTTTCGTTTGAGAAGATCTTTGAGGCGCAATTTCTCCCCTGGTAAATAAGTGTTGTGACAGAAGACAGGCTGGAGAAACGCTTGAGCCTGATGAGAGGAGAGAAGAGAGAAAGACTACAATTCCTCCTGCAGCAGTGTCCCAGGGCTTATTTAGCTGTGTGGGTGAGGCTCTCTCTGTGTGTATCATTGGTTGTGCAGTCAAATAACAGAGTTTAGGAATGGAAGTAATCACTTAAGAATAAGTAAATGAAACTAATGAACAACTATTGTTTTTATGACCCTCACATAATAGTAAAGTTCAAAGAAATAATCCAAGTTCAAAGCGTATTTTAACCACTGTGGGCACATGGATAAATCTATATGTAGCCTGAAAATGGAATCAGATAAGCAATAATATACAATTAGGTGTTCTGATATATGAAAATATTGAATGAGATAGAGGTGAAAGAAGTTTCCTGCACTGAGTCAGCACATTTCACTGTGAATTGCTGCTCCTGTGCCATCTCCATTTATGAGCTACTTTAAAGTTTGGTTTAAGTCACTTTATGCCAGTTTTGCTGTTCCCATGGTTACCTGCAGTTTATCATTTTTACTGGCACTGATTAGACATCCAATCAGAGACAAACCTAATGACGGATTTCCTTAGTGTGCCCTATTTGACACATTACCAGTATGTTTAATGTATTAATATTATATAATTAGTGCAATTTAAAATATACTGAAATACACCTCAGTGCACTAGACTGTGTTCTTTTGAGTGTACAGGCATTACCGTGCAATTAAATTGGCTTAAGCCCATCTTGGGTATGGTATGCTTTTTTAAAAATGCACTTTGTGTAAACAGTAATTTACATCTATAGAGACACATGAAATATTTATATTTAGAATGCAATAATATAATATATATATATATATATATACATACATACATACATACATACATATACACATAAATGTGCTTAGAATGCAAACTAGATTTCATTTGGGTGTTATATAGTAGCACAGTTTGTACAATGAAATACGTTTTTGCTTCAAATATTTCAAAACATGTAAACATGTCATTCATTTAAGTAGATCCAAGTGTAGTTTTCTGTATATCTTCAGTCCAGTGAGATGTACATTTAAAAATCGTGGCTTGGTGCTGCTCTACGATTAGAATATTTCAAAGATACATCTGAAAAAGTAAAGTTTAAAGTATCTGAACATACCTCTAAAGTGCCTAGGGCAGCACCTATTTCATGTACACTGAGATTTTTAGATGCACTTACACCAAACATGTTTTATCTCAAGAGTATACGTTCCTGTTTAGTTTGCAAGACCCATTTACTGACCTAGATTCTCTTCTCTCTGCTGTTGCAGGTACTGACCGTTCGGCTGTGGCTGATGGATGTTGTAATAAAATAACAACACTCCCTGTGTTGATTAAGAAGTATTTCATTTAGTGGACTAAGTTAAATAAGACCTTCAGTTATTTGTATGCTGCTAGACCTAATTTTTTAAAAACTACATCTATGTGAGGGTGGGACTCCATCATGATTTTAGGCGAAAGATTAAAAGATGATGTCTTATAACACAATTTCAATAAGCCACTCAAGTTAGTATGTAAAGTCTCATTTTTAACTTTAGAGTTAAAAAGGAACCATCTTAGCTGAGCGAGACGAGCATCTCAACAACAAAACATTTTCTACGACAGTCATAAAATAAATAAAAAGAGGTTGAAAGACAACTGTAAGAGAATAACAGCCGCTCCAATGCACACGCTCAAACTTTCAAGCACAACCGGGGAGAGAGATAAAGAGACAGGGGGAGATGGACAGATGCTGAACCAGAAACAAGCTAAATAAGTGAATAAATGTTCTGCTCTGAGAGAGGAGATGAAATGGAAAATGAGTAGAGCAGCAGCCTCCACCACAGGGTCTGTGCACAAACAATGTCCTGGTCAATACTGTGCCATTTCATTTACAGCCCAGTGTCACTGGACACCAATGCAGCCCTCTGCTGGAGTAGCTTATTTACACACAGTGCATATTCTCTGTTAGACATTAATTGACAAACCTTTTATGCGAACACAGTCACACAGGCATGTGCAGAATCATTTGAATTTTAGGTATTTATAGGTCACAGATCTAATCAGAGGAGTATGTTAGGTTATGTGTGGAAATATGGACACTTGAGTGTCTGTCAGACTTATCTTGGATTAACTAATTGTAAATCTAATTTCATACAGTTATAAAACTTCAAAAAAGAAAAAACAGATACATGAGCTTCCTAGTTTCACTAATTCCCTCGAAATATCAAGCAGAATGAATTACATTACAAATTGTAAAAAACAGCATATAGACACATATGGTGCAACGTGTCATTGCATACAGTGATACCAGCAGTGAAATACACAGTTGGGCAACTGAAGAGAATGTAAACTACTAACCAACTAACCATGTCAATTCTTATGCTTAGGAGATGCAGTTTTTCAAAAAAAAAAAAAAAAAAAAAAAAAAAAAAAGCACTTACTTTGAATCCAGGCAGACAAACCAGACGTGGAGAAAGTGGTGGTGCAATAAAGGTTGATAAACCAGAAACAGTCAAAATTCTAGGCAATCGATCCAAGGAGAAAAACAATAGGCCAAAGTCCAAGAACAAAAAAATCAACACAGGTGGGTAAATCCAAGAACAGGTTAGCACAAGAAAAAAAAGAACAAGAAGGCATGGCTAAAATGCTGTGGTTGCAAAAGCATGGAAAACAATCTAGCGAAGTACAAAGGGAAACAGACCAGCATACTAAGAAATTGATGAGGAAGTGGAAACAGGTGTAGTGGGAGACAGGCCCTGGTAATGAGGAAATGGCAGAAAGTTGTTCAGGGCAGAGTCAGAGATAAAGTCCGGGGAGAACTGGAAACTGGACTGGGAATGGCAGTTCATGGAAAAGTGTGGTAAATAAGAATTCATTCAAGATTCATTGTGATACTATGTGCTGCATATTTTAATTTTTAATGTTATTAGCAGGATCTGAATTGCCAGCACAAATGACACATTTGTGGCATAAAGTAATCAAATATTTTATTTTTTTCTACTAAGCCTGATTGTCTGTCTATGTGTCAGCCCTGTGATAGACTGGAGACCTGTCCACAGTGCACCCTGCCTCTCACCCAATGTCAGCTGAGATTGGCTCTAGCCTGCCCATGACCCTGTACAGGATAAGCAGTACAGATGATGGATGGATGGATAATCAATATTCACTCATCGCTGTATTATATTGTAGTACCATTCCAGACCTGCTGTATTTCTCACAAAACAGCTGCTTTTTTTGTTTGCTGTAGAATTCACCCACAGTTTGTGGTAAACACCAGTAACCATGGGTGTCACTAAATCAGCCAGAACTGAGATCAAGCCTTCAGTGCCTAAAGATTACCATTCAAAGCTTTAATCATGGTATAACAGCTACAAACATCTACTGTATAACAAGAGCAGAAAACAAATGCAATCTTCTGTCCCTGTCAACACTGACACAGTACATTTCCTGCAAAAAACATTTTTTTAAATGCAATGTGGAAAACTTCTGTAAAGAGACAGAGATACAAACCTAAACAACAAAATAAGTTATTGCCTTCTACAACAATCTGATGGGTCCAACTATTCCTATGTTTTTTTACTGTAGTTTACAAAAACAACAAAAACTTTATGAGGAGACTGTGGTTATGCTCAAGATTAGCAAAGCATCACTGTCATGTAATGGACTGGCATTGTCAAATTTTGAGCAAAGAACAAACTCTGTGTTGCAGCTATTCATTCAAGAGCTTACTGGCAACCGATCTGCTTTGGTTTTCTGAAATCCAGTCTCTAATCCACTGGAACCTCAGTTCACTCTCATGCCAATTTTCAAACCTTGTCAAAATGATGGACCACTTAGAGACAGGTAAAGAAACTTTAACATTTAATAAAACCTTGAGAAAAAAGAAAAATTGTGAACTATGAAGAAAGGCAGTCCTATTATTGTAAAAAACTTTTTTTTTCTCATCCTCTTCTTTGCTAATGAAAATTCTGCTGAACATATCTGGGAGCAAGAATCTCTTCTATTAATTTCATCCTACTCCTTCTTTATTAGTCCACCCACAGACCCCAAATGAAATAACCCTGCCAGGTCTAATTCTAGGAAGACATTGCTCTCCCAGCACAGAGGACACACAGTCATATGTTACCGGGGTGCACCTCCCGAATAACCAATCAGGATTTGTGATTGGCATTTCCGTAAAGCTTCACAGTATGAAGCATAATCTTTAGAAAATCCATTCAATCTGAACTGAGCTTTTAAGTATTGAGGTATTGATTAAAGCTTGTAATCAAAAGGATCAGCACTACACTGAAAGTTCACATTTTGTGTTGATGGATGATTTACCAGTCAGTGTTCAAGACATGCAGTCCAAACATACTGAATATAACATACCTTGATTTTATTACTGACTGGTTTAAAGATGTAAATGCTGCATGTGGCTCTTATTTATTTTCAGTATCAGATTTATTGTTTCAGTGATTGAATGTGTTTAGGGATTCACTGGGGACTCTATGGGGGCTACAGCTTCACATCCTTAGAAAAATGATCGATAGTTTCATAAGAGCTAATGATGATAATATGTCTCTTTTTACTCTACAGCTCTCTTCAGCTGTAGCAGTCATAGTTATGTTGTGCTTGCCCATGGCTGTCCTTGTGCTTGGAATGCAAGCAGGTGTGCAGGAGAAGGGTCAGTTTTTCTGAAATATCATGGCATGATTAACATCACAATTACCAGCTGATTGCAGCTGATAATATCCTCTTCCTCTCTCTGCCTGAGTCCAAAGACAGGAATGAGGGCAACCCTTATCATTGTAAAGCCCAGGGGTGGGTGCAAATTTTTCTTAGGCAGCTCTAGTGTGTCATAGTGGCAGGACAGACAGGAAGGTAAGTGGTGAGAAAAACTGGGTCACGTTGGTGAATGAAAAAAAAAAAAAGTTACACATTTTTCTTCTTTAGCTAGATATCTGTTTGAGGCTACTTACTTACAACTCCCTGACAAAGGTTTGCTTAGATGTGATGCGCCTCATCAAGTGGAAAGAAATTAGGAGATTGATTGCAGCAAACAGTTTTTAGCCTTGGAATATGTCTGTACATTCAAAAACAATTTGTTTGCCTCAATGTGTACATTCAAAGATTCACTCAGAGTGCAAATCCCACTGAGAATCAACACACAGCTCTGCAGCTCTTTTGACCTCATAGCTTTTTGTACAACATTGCTTTTTTTTATTGGTTTGTATTTACAATGAAACCTTCCCAAAGGTGTCCACCAACTTCCTCATACAGTATAAAACTACTGACAGCTATTTCCAGAAAACATGCTTAACCAGGCCACCAGGTTCTGTCCTGCTACAGTGTCTGTTTAGCATGGAATAATAGAAATAGTCATAATGGTAGTGTATAAAAAAGTCTAGGTGAATGACTCCTATTAAGCAACATTGCTGTACAGATGACAATGTCATTCTCTTAGCCAGCTCTCAAATTTGGTACAGACTAAAACATTTTAAAAAACAATTTGGCATGCATAATTTTGCCACCTTTGTGGTTCCCTTAATTTTTGTTTTGTACTTCTAAACATGAGCATGTTAGCATTGTCATTCTAAGCAAGTTATTATATATGATCAGGGATGTGTGGACATGGCATTGAGCTCATAGCAATTGTGTACCTAAGTACAACCTCACACTAGCGTGAAGTCATTTTATTAGGGTGCACACTCTTTTATAATAATAAAAGAGTAAGATACTTCTGTGGTATTCATGTGTCTATTTTTTCTTATAATGGGTGGCAGGCCATTGTATAGAGCACATTTGAGCATTACTTTACTCTGTTGCTGAGCTTTTGCATGCACTGCTTCTTAATTCTTAGTAGTGATGGCTTTAGCATTTTTCTCCTCTTTCATCCTGTGCAATTCTTCTGTGCATGTTCAGACCTCATTGTGTGAGCTGAGAGCTTCCTTTAGGTAGTGATGTGCTTGCACAGCAGTTGGGGTCAGGTTGCCCTTGGAGTTCTTTTCAGAGTCTCGAGTTTCTGTGGGTTTCAAGTTGTGTTTCACATTGAGTTGCTTATGAAGTTGGCAACTTGCTGCTGTGAGAAGGAAGCTCAAAGTTATGAGCTCAGAGCAGGAATCGTTATTTTGCAATGTAGCAACATGAAATAAAATGGAGGCTGGTAAAAGGTGTTCCTAACTCTGACACTTCTGAATGGGTGTGAAATGAAAACAGATACAAAAAATAAATCTAACATGTCAGTTTGAAAAAAAAAGTGAAATAGAGTCATGGTTTTGTGGCAAAACCGGAGTTTGAGTTATGAAATATGTCCCATTTTAGGGCCTGAATCCTATGAATGCGTGGGCACTGAAGGCTCAGAAAGTGCATACTCAACATGTGCCTCCTTCCCAAACTGGACAGTGAGAGGGAACTAATGTTGCTGCAGGGCAATCCATCTCAGACAATATTTTAAAGTTTATAACCTCAAAGCTTGTCCTCAAATGGCCTTCGATGGATTTCAGTAAAGAATTACAACAGGCAATAGGTTTACCAGGTTTATAGTAGGTATATCAATATAACTCAACATATCACAACTGCTAACTTGACAACAGCAAACTCTCTACTGTTTTCATATTGCAATGGCTTTTTAAATAAACCAGGTCAAACCACAGATTTATCAGGTACATGTGACCACCTGAATGCACATATCTCCTGCATTTTAAGTTAACAGGGACTACTCCATTTGGGAATTGATTTGTGCATAATGCATCATGGGATATCGTTGGCCACAAAAACATATATTATTCTCAAAGTTTTGACAACAGAAGTCTGAATTTCAATGACACGTTTGAAACAGCCTTTGAAATTGGCCTGTCTAGACATTTTAGGATGTATTTAGTCCAAAAACATGGATTGAACTGGGACACGGTGTCTCTCTGGTCCTGAAGCATTCAAGCACAGTCTGTCTGCCTCTTTTTCCATGATTCTAAAATAGTTTGAACCTTGTTTATTAAACTTCAGAATATGATATACTGTTGATAAATTAGTATTCAGGCAATCAACATACATTCTTAAACTAATTGGAAATTTAAAATAATTGTGCAACTTTAAAATTCCACTGCAAATTAAACTTATTAAAGGTAGAGCCAAAAGTTTTTCAAAACAGTTGTTTTCTAAGATATTGCTGGAACTCTTTCATCACAATCCACAATTAGTTTTAATTTCTTTCCAACTGTGAGCAGCTCCCCCTTCTCCATTGTGATTTGCATTAAGGAAGAATAGTGTATATCCACAGCACACTCAAACATTAAGTGCTTTTTGCATGCATACTGATTGTTTTCCACTGTGAACACAACATAGCCAAACCTGCTTATAATTAGCGTGTGGTAGTTGGGACTCAGCACCAACCTCCCTTTATGTCTTTCTCCATTGTGCGGAAACATTTAACATTTAAACTCAAGCTGCATTCCAGAGCTATTCTATGTGCTAATTGAAAACTGTGTACAGTACATGCTAATCTTCACAGTATACTGTTTTATCAGTTAGTACAAACACACACAATATCAGCATGCTTATCAATTATATACTAACATGATTCAGTGCATGTAGTGTTGGATACAAACTGTGACTGGGATGTCACAGCCAATTAAACTTCACAAATTTGTTGTATTTACGTTACTTTTACTTTTTCCAGGATTGTGTGTTGCATTTGGGGAAATTTGTATTCATCATCAACACATTCAAAAACTTGACTGTCAGGTATGCATGCTGTTTGGTTTGTGTGCAAACACCACACTACACTACATAAATGCTGATAGTCTCACTTGGTTACTGAAAGTCAATGTAGCTCTCCATGGTGCTGAAATGGTCAATTTCAGCTAAGTCTCCTGTTCTGAATCTGTTCTTGCTCTTAAATTCTAACTTAAGGCAACACACATATTGTAGCAACACACATGCAATGTATATGAGAGATTTAGTTTACCCTTCAGAAACACCTTAAATACTACAAAACACCTAAACCTCCACAAAGGATCCATTTCTTATATTGAAAATCATTAATATTATGTTTAAATATGAAACTCCAGTGATAACCCAGAATTTTTTCATTTGTTTAATTGATTTACATCTTAACTGTGAAACTTCTTAATATGGACACTGTATTACTATTCTGGCTTTTTCTTACTCCTTTTCTCAATGGAACCAGAATCTAGTAACACCACCTTTTTTTTTATCCAATTAGGTTTCTCCCATGTTAAAATAAGAGCCTTTCAAAGTATTTGACAAAAAGCTCTATAGTCCTTTTCTTTGCTTTTATGCATTTTAACTGAATGAAAATGTGGATAATTGTCTGATGACTGGAAGTTGTTTGACTTGCTTCATGCTGCCTTGCTTTTTTAATAGCCATTGCATAAGCAAGATGAAGTGTATTTTTTAATGAGTAGAGCCACATGATAAGCCCTCTGGGCTTCTCTGCACCCGCACAAGATATAAAACACGGCACATGTGACTTATCACCATGGTGGGTTAAAACATTAGCAAAACAAGTGAAGTGAAGTTGATAATGGCAGATGTGTTGCCTCATTATGCATAAAGCATCAACTTCAAGAAGGGTTGGATTTGATATTTAATGGTATTTTGTTCTAAGCAGAAGAAAATGCATTTGCAAATGTTAATCTGGTAACATCAAATGTTATTAAGATAAAACAAGGGTAAGCTGAGAAAAATTATTTGTCATGTCTTTGCAAATAAACGGTTTACATTTATTATAAACCTTTGCAGACATGAGCTTGCCTAAAGTGCAGCTTCATGTGAAAATACTTCAAACATTCAGCCTCTAGGTTATATTTTGTAGATCTGGCAATGCTGTTTACCCAGAGTCTAAATAAGGTTAAATTGATATAGACAGAAATATCTGCCCGTGTGAGATGAAGGCATCCTTGTACTTCGAGGTAGCGCTCACCCGCAGTGTGCCATCTTCTCCTCTTAAACCGTGCTCTAAACATCCCAGATGGCTGCAGCAGCAGACTTCTCCAAACCTGGAGGATCCCCTTTTTTGCATTCTGCTACTGTGCGCTGCCCCACTGAGCTGCCACTTGCAACTTGATAAATCATTCAGCAATCCTTCACCTCAGACAATGGTGGAACTGCCCTGTCTGCTACTTTGAGCACCAGGTTGAAATTACTTGCAGTGAGTCAGATCTGCTGAAAAGTCCTAGTATGAATTTGCTCCCTGGCCAGCTATGAGTATAAGCACTTTTTCAATCTCAGCTCTGTTGTTACTTTCATCGTTTCGAACACATAGTTATACATTTTGTCTAGAGAGTTGTTTTGTAGCTTCTAGAGAATTGAGTTAAGTTTGGGCTTGTGTACCTATCACCATTCCTCACCTGTAACTAGTACTGCAGATCCTGTGGCAACTAAATGAAATCATGTCTTAAGTGATATAAACTAATTAAAATTATCAGAGCTCTGGTGTCTCTTTACTCTGTTTAGCTAGACCAGCTTCTGTGTAAGAAATTCTCATATTGCTCATAGTAACTAGCCTGCTGAAAAAGTACTGAAAAGGTTTAGCTCTAATCTGTCTACCTCATTAAATCCTCATTAAGTCAAACATTCATGTAAAACTGTCTTCATGAGAAGAAAAGGTTTATAAGTCAAGCATGTGAGCTTCAAGAAGCTGAAACAAAAACTCTATGTTGCCAGTGCAGGTTTCCACTGTTTTAAAAATCCCTCTCTCACCCACCTACACATATCCACATCCACCAAACCACCGAGAACAACCATGTTGGGGGCAGTCGTGGCCTAATGGCTAGGGAGTTGGACTTGTAACCCAAAAGTCATGGGTTTGAGTTTCAGGTGTCAGCAGGAACAGCAGCCCTCAGCAGGAACAGCAGCCCTCAATACCATGACTGAGGTGAGACCCTTGAGCAAGGCACTGGACCCCCAACTGCTCCCCGGGTGCTGCAGCACTGGCTGCCCACTGCCCTGGGTGTGTGTGCACAGTGTGTTTGTGTGTTCATTACTGTGTGTGTGCACTCTGGGTGGTAATAGAATGTCCCCATTGTGGGACTAGTAAGGGAATTAAGTAAGTTGTTGGTGCACTCAAATAAAACTTTGCATGTTTTAATCGTGAAAACAATCAAATTCCTATTCATCTTCCCACAGCTTCTTTTGACTATAGCCATGGTTGCATGCTGGCATACACAGCGTTTGATGAATTTGTGGCATTTAATAGTCACAATATATCATTTAATGACAGGAAGTTGCAACATACAAGCAGCGTCTTAATAGCAGCATCTTAATCACAAACCACCCAATTATACAGCAAAATCAATTCAGAATTGAATTCAGAATTGAATTCCTTTGAAGGATTTTATGGTTTCACTTGTGCTTATTTTACATTATTTCAACAAGTGTGTATGATGCTTGTTTTGGATGAATAAGTAATCTTGCTTTAGTTTTTCTCCTAAGTTCTATTTTCCAAAAGAGATAAATAAAATAAATAATAAATAAAACATAAAACATACTCATCAGCAACTTTAACAATCAGTCAATTGCACTTTTTTTTTCACTAAAAGAAAAATAAGCTGCTGGATGGTGATGAATTTAATGACATTTCAAACAGCCAGAGGTTAGTACAGGTTATTTTTAGAACTGGCTAATTAATATTGAATCTATAAAAGATCAATGGAGCCAATCAAAGTAAAACACTTTGGAAACTACATTAAAATGTGACATTTTAGTCATTAAGATTTTAATCAGAAACACAAAAGAGTAATGAAATGAATTCCACTTACCTGAGCACACACTAATTAACGTGCAGCACACATGCCAGTAGCCACAAGGTGTGTGAGAGACACTAATGTGCAGTTCCTCTGTTTTCCTGAAAGCTCAGCTCAGAGATTTTACTGATGGTTGGGTAGAGGTGATTCATCCTGCCTTATAAAGACACAGTTGACATTAAACCTTTACAAGGGAAGAAAGTTGTTTATTGTGGCTCATGTTTCAGTTTTCATGATATTCACTTTTCCGCCCTGCATACTTTAAGGTCACAGAGGATGGCAGGTGGGCTACATCTTTCACCACTGTAATCAAAATGAGTCTCAGGTGGGAACGTCGGCTTTGTCCTGTTCTCATTTTAGTACAAAATTCAATTTTTCATTCAAAGCCTTGGCCATATTTGCTTTTATTAATAACAGTTATATTTTATGTAGTGCCTTCTCTGTTCCACATTGAGATCAATATTAAATTTGACATGTGTGAGGGCATCAGAGGTCCACTCTCACTAAGTGTGTTACATATTCTTTGTCTTCTTGTAATTGGGAGGGTGAGTTGGTGGTCAACCTCCTGTGCAGCTAAGTGCCACTCATTAAAGATCAATTTACAAGCAAAGAAAAAAAGAAATTCTTCATATCCACTTCACACAGTGCTTGTAATAATCAAACCTGTTTTCACATTAGCATTAATATGACAATTGATGACTATCAAGATAACAATATGCAACCTGCACCAAACAGTGCTTGTGCAGCAGGCACTGATACATCATGCACGCCAGGTCAGGTTAACATTTCGACTGTGCTAGGTTGTGCAAGAGATAAAATGATGTACCTCTTAATCTACAGCAACTACATTGTATGACAGAGTACAAAGCCCATTTACAAGGTGATTACCTGGCTACAGCCTTGCATGTCTTTCATTTAGTACATTTTATGATCAAAAACATTCACAGCAATTTAATTTAGCATGTTAACTAATAGCTCGAAATGTTCGTGCAGCCTGTTGCTTTTCATGGTTTTTTATTGTACACCTGATTGGAGATGAAATTCTTAGGACTATACTCATGTTCTCGTGACTATTAAGGCACTGAATAAACTGAACTGAGTCAGAGTCAGGCTTTTCATCATCTTTCAAAAGGCACCTATAACTGAGACCCATGGGGCTATGTTTTTAATGGCAGAACATTTCCTCTCTAAGGAAAAATTTAAAATTTTATCTCAAAGCCCCTCTAAACCTGGATTCAAAAAGGTATTTCTCTATATCATTAAAAATTCATTAGTAAATATGATCAGCTTTAACTGAAAGTGATGGAAACACAAGCAAACAACCACACAACTACATCGACATATCCATTACTGTACTGTACACTGTAGATACTGTGTTAACCACTTCAGAAGTTTCTTATTTGCTTCAGATGATCTTTAGAATCCATTTCTGCACAGAACAAGAACTGCAGATTCTGTTTCCCATCTCTTAACACTGGAGGCATACAATTGATTTCTTCAGGGCCAGGATAGAGAGGAATATTGACCACAGAAACCAGTCACATTATTGATGTATATTCTTTAACTCATAATCTACAGCACCTACACACCTACATTGTCAGCTTTTTTTTATTTTTTTTTTATTTTTTTTTTTGCAGTCAATGTTTGCCAGCTTTGTTGGGCAAGAACAACTAGCTCCCATATTCCCTCACCTCCAACCCAATTAGTTTATACACTATAAATTCATATAAAAATAAAAATAATAATGAAAAAATATTTCTCTTTCACATTAAAGTAATAACAAATTTTTAATATCTGCCCATTATCATTGGCTTTGTTGGGGAATTCCAACTCCACCTCCCTTAATAATAGATTTTATTGTTGTATTTTAGTGCAATGACCTAACATTACCATTGATTAGGTCCCGACTGTAATATCAGTTTTACATTAACTTTGTTTGTCTAAATGCTTCTTGTTGTAAAAGCAACGCTACCTGCACATCACCTTACTCCTCTGGTAATCTGGAATAACTTCTGTTTAACACAAAGCACTTTGTGGATAGTTTACACTCCATGAAATTAAACACCACACTGCAATAGCTTTTGTCAGTGCTGAGGTTATCAACACAATAAGGAAACACATTGTAAATGCGGTGCAGCAGCTATGAATGTGATAACATGGAATGACAGGTCAGGGAGTTTATCTGCACGCATTAATGCTGTCAGCCTTGTTGGTGGCAGAAAGGAAAAAAAAAGAAACATCCTCTATAGATTCTTGAACAAAAACAAGAACTTTGCTTTAATTGCATGGTTATATTGCTGCTATATGTTTTGTTTTTACACCTCATCAGAAAAATTCTCATTATTGCAATGATACATAGAAATAACAGCTTGGAAGACTGGAATAAATTTAATAGAGATAAAATAATTCATTAGTCCACGGATGCTCAATTTTAAAGATGCTCAGAAATGAACTGATTAAAGTAGAGGGATTTTCTACTCTAATTGCTTGAAACATTGTTTGTCTCTCATTACCATAATGACACAAACAGTTTTAATCTTTGGGCATAACGTTCAAATCTCTTTGTGCATGTGGTAGTGGCATCAAAGTGTCAGCTTGTGTGCGTGTGTGGGTGTTGAAGGGCTGGAGTGGTATGGGTTTTTTTGGTAGTCAGGGGGTGTGTTAAAACTGCATCAGTGAAAGCAGACAAACAGACATCTACTGTTTTTACATGAAAAATGTTGCTGATTTGGAAAATCCTGATGCTTCTAAATAATTTACATGCCATTAGTCATAAGTTGTTAAATACTGTTAATGGGGTAGCACATCTTTTCATAATTTGATGATGTTTCATGTCACAATTTTATGACAAAAAAGTAAAAATCTTAAGCTTTAGCAAAATGTTTTTAAGCTCCTTGTAATTAATAATGCAATTATCAGTGCAAACTAGCCACTGAGGAAAAAAAAAAAAAAAAACATAAATAGTGCTTGCCAGGTAAGCAAAAGCACAACAGCACATCTGGATACTTGCAATTGTATCATTTATTTAATGAAAGTACCCAAAAGGTTTTCCAACTCTGATCAAATCATCAAATTCTAAATGCACGGATAAGAGAGAGACAACATCGATGAAAAGGAGGTTTTTGGAGGAAATGTTGGTGCAAGAGGAGAATGTGAGAACCTCGCTCATTCTGAGCAGTAGAGAGTCAGACACTAATGCCTCTGGATAGAAGCTCTACTCTAGGGTATTAACTCAAACATGGACGACTAATGCCACAGGATAAAGGGTTCAGCCTCAGTTAAGGGGGCATAGGCACTCGCACAGGATCATAGGGCCTGGGTGGCAAGCATTAAATTACCTCAGACTTACATGTGCCTGTGCCAAGGGATAGGCTGGAGGCAGAGGTGTGTAGGTCATACTGGTATCCACATCCTGGAGACTTTTGATGTTAAGATATGTCATATGAACAAGCTGGTGTATGTATATAATTGCAGAGAAATTATATATTGAGCTTGCTATATTGGGGTGTACTGCAGATCTGCAGCGAGACAGATGATCAGAAAATAACTGCCAACACAAATAACAAAAGAACCATATAGGACGCAATGACCACTTTGCCTTTTTACCTAAAAATCACCATAACTGTGTATTTTTCAATTTTAGCTACTTAAACATGTATACTTTGCTGACCTGTTTTCATTTCCTGTAACAAATCAAATCAGCTTTTGCTTTTCATTCATTTCCATAAAATCACAGGCAGGCAGGCTACTGAAGCTTGTCTAAGTAAAGTAACCCTTTACAGCATTATCATGAGTAATGTGAGAAAGACAGGGCTGGTGTTATTATAAATCTTTTTGTCAACAAATCCCACAAGAAAGAAGTGAATGGTGGTAAGATTGCAGAATGCAACCTCCTGAGTTCCCCTCACACCCCATCCCCACATTTCCAGGAACTAGGGAGGGTAGGGTGGACTTCACCTTGAAAGCAAAACATGATTCCCCTGTCTCAAGCCAGTGTTTAGTTTGTTCATTCTGGGCTACTGTAGAAACATGGCTGCATTGTGAATGGAGACCCACTCCCTATGTAGATTGTAGATCTCATTCTAAGATTAAGAAGTTGCTATGGTTGTGGTTCCTCCTATTTATAAATACTATGTTCCATTACTGCTAATAGATCAGTCTAAATATTACACATTGAACAATTAAGGCCAGGACTTTAAAATTCATAAAACAATGTTTTTCACCAACCACTTTCAGCTGCTTTGTCAAGTAGCAGTTACCCATAAAACTAATTTAAGATGCTTCCCCAAATATTTTCATAATTACCCCTTATTTGAGTCAGCGAGTATTCTTGTTAATGGTAAGATCACTCTGCTCTGCTGTGCTGCCTGGTAGATAAACTCCCACAGCAGCATCATGAAATCATTCATGATTATTCTGAGCTATTTTCTTTGATTATGTCAAAATATGATCATATTTTAATACCAGGGGACATCTGACATCAGTCCATGCTGCATTTCTAGTGTTCATGTTTCTGATTTCAAAATCTTACTGAACCTTTAAAAAATTTATTATTTCTAGTATTTCATATTTATAAAATTGACTTAGAGTACGATTGCTTTCCGCCTGTCTCAGTCTTTGTGTCTGCTCTGGCATTTTCAACATTGTCTAAAATTTTCCACGTACACTTACTCCTTCCTCATAATGCCAAAGAGTTTGTTATTCATTTAATGCTTGATTGTTTTTGACGCTCTCCTTTGGAATCAAAGCAATTATAATAAATCAAGAAATGTACCACTCTTCTAGCCAGATGATGATACTTGGGGTTGTTAAGACAGAATGTTGAAAAGCGGCACATGAATGCAAGGCTGATAAACTCCAAGTGTCATCCAGTATTATGAATTACTTATTGCCGAAATGTCAGAAAGAGATTAAGGATGTGAGACCGGCTTATTTCTGTGGCTTATTTTGAAGAACCATCATCTGCTGTATTTTCTGCACTCATTGCACTTTAATATCTTACAGGGGTACTTCAGTGTCTTTGTCAGACTTATGTCTATGTCTTTCATGCTAAGAATAACAAACAATACATGATGCAAGGCAGATCAACTGCCCTAGTGATACAAACAGCATTTGAGTGAAGTACAATGCTGGTTAAAATCTGTTTGACACCAAAAAGATGATACTGTTGTTGAGGCTAAGTTGTTAATCTGCAAGTTTGAAAGTTGAATTGATAAAAGGAAGAAACAATGACTGGTTGAAAACCAGAAGCAGTCCACTGTCTCTGATGTGATAGTGTAATGTTTTGGTGTCCCATCCAACCACCCTGACTTCCTGCCTCTACAGACTTTGGGCTTCTACAAAAAACACGACACTGGCTGAATCCAAATGTCCAGAGTTAACCTCACTTGCACACTTGGGGATTTAATGGGTGTGTTTTCATGAACTTTGAGAGCACTAACAGCTGTCCAAATCCGCAATAAATCATATTCCACAAGAGAACTCAAATAGAGTTTCTGAGGATCTCATGAGAGCCTGCTTGGTGAGTAAATATATAATCTGCAATGCTAGATTAGCGAACTGTTTTTTGTCCATTTATGGTGTGAGCATCCTTGGTTAGAGACTTATTGTGAATATAATATTAGCAGTGATTACCTGGTCATGTCAACGGATATTTCCAACAAAATATTTCTCAAATACTGAACTTATCATGCACTTCTCATGAAGTTGCATGCAGCAATACGATTGCAGACTGTTTTTCTCAGCAATGGAAACATTTGAAGTTTAAGTCCCATCTCACAGTACATATCCCCTGTAGATTCGATGTGGTGACACTGAACACCTCACAGTTCGTATTTCAGAAATTACTCAGGGCTGAGTCCACAAGTGTGAAGGTTTCAGCCATTGTTTCCTCTCTGCTGTTGAAAGCCAAGAGTCATAATTCCTTCCAGAACCGCTCTACTTTGTCACCTCAGCACAAACAAATGCCATCACTGGGCATTTGACAAAATGGCTGATCCTGTTGTTTTGTTTGTTGTTTTTGTTCAATCGATACTGGGTCTATTTGAATGATTGATGCTAAGAGACGTATTTATTTATTGTTTTATTTACCATTTATTTTACCAGGAAAAGCTCACTGGGATGAAAAATCTCTTTTGCACCAGTGTCCTGGCCGAGACAGCCAGCAACATAAAGTTTCAGACAAAAAACATAAAAACTATTACACCCTCTCACATTTTATTCAGTGGAAAAATTGGAAAAGCCATAAAGCATACAGAATTGAATAGAATTTTAAACATTAAAAAACTAACACTCTGAAGCTGACAGAGCGAGATGAAGATTCAGAGACTTTCTGCAGCAAAGCTTTAAATCTGCCCAGAGAAACAATTGACTGAAATTTCACTCATTTTACAGAGAGTTCTATGTATAGATAGCAGCATACATGAAAGCTCTTTTATCAAACTGTTTGAGCCTTTGGCACAGTCAACAAAAAAGATGTTCGAGTCAACAAAGAGCATTATTGTTTGCACCATTTGATTTCCATTTGTTCTGACAAAGAAAAACATCTAATAAACCAAAAAGAACTACTTCCAACATGAAAGACTTCTTCACCTTTCTGTAAGCCAGTTAGAGGTGTTCTTCAGCTTGTTTTGAGAGAAATAATAGTAAACACTGAGACCTTGGAGGAAATTATAATTAGTACAGTACACACCATGCTGTTTCTGTTTCTACAAAGTCAACAAAGGATTGGGAAAAAAAAAAAGAATACAATAAAGCACAGAAAGCATGGTGCATTGTTGGTATGATTATTAGTTTTGAAAGTCATGGTTTTATTAACTTGATAAATCATCTTTTGATGATAAAGCAGGGCTGAAAAACTCTGCTTCTGTTTTAGCTTTTTCTTCTGTCAAAATTGCCACGATGATTTTCCAAAATAATCCAAAAGCCAGTTGTTTGTCAATAGTCAGTCTGTAAATTTTCTGACAGATGTCAAGTTTCCTGCCTGTTCTCGGGCACAGTTACACTATAAAATGAAGACTGCTCTGCACAAAATACAGATTTCAAGTTTGACTTAGGAGACAGGTTTTCAATCATTCTTTATTTATTTATCGAAACAATAAATAAATAAATAAATAAGAGTATCTTCAGAAGACATGTGGTCCTGGAAGGTTCAGTTTTATGTGCCTCTTTATTCTCAGTGTACATGCTTCCACTTGGACTTTCACTAACATACTATAAATTTTCATTATTATACTGACAACACGGTTATGTGTGCCTATAAAACCTCAAGGCTCCTGCAGGCTCACGAGTCTGAGAAACTGTGTCTCAGATGAAAAGCAACGTATGTCACAGAGTTTTCTGCCACTACATGAAAAACAAATCCATCTAGTTTCTTTTGAAACACCACCAGCCCCATTTACCAATGGGGCACCAATTTCTGCCTGCCAAAGTGAAGCCAGTAGCAATTAATGTAGGTGTAATTTTTGACAGCAGTTTAAAGCTTTGATGTGTTGGATTGTCCCAAACAGTTTCTTAAAATTGAGAAATATCTCTAGACTATTTTCATCTAGAATAATGCTGCAAATGGTCATTGAGGCTTTTATTTTGTTTCTCATACAGTATGTCTACAATACCTATGTCTACAATACCTACAATACCTATATCAGTCTCAGTCAAGGGTTCTTCCCAGTGTCAAAGTTTAAAGTTTAAAAACTGGTCAGAAAACAAAGGGAATGGCATACAACAATGCTCTTATATTCAAAACCAAACTGAGAATTTGTGATCATTTCAAGTGCATCTTAGACCAAGTGTTATGTCTGAATTTCTACTATTTTAAACAAATGGATGAATGCGTTTTTGATGCTACTCTATACTTTGTGCAATTTTAAAGGAGAATAACACCAATTCCACACCTGAAGATCAGCTTACTAGTCACAGAGAGTACTCCACGCCCTAGAGAAACATGTTACTCTGTGGTTCAGGAGGAGCTTTTGTCAAGAGAAAATAACCCTTGATGATTTTATCAGAGTTATCTTGGCATGGGCTCAGAGATTTCAAAGTCTGAGGGCATGAAGTTTAAAAGACATGGGCCTAACATAAAATACTATTAAGTTGCAGGATTGTAGGATCTCATTTTTGGAGCTTGATACTGTATTAGGGACTACAAGTCTGTGTATCTGGAGCTCTGCTGCATTGATTTTGCTGTTTTTGTTTGTTTGATTTTTAAGTCTGTGTCTTTTGAATCCCCATCTTTATGGAGGTGCACCACTAAATCATCCTTTTAAGTCTTTGTGAGTTTGATAGATAGAACCCTTAGGTGCTGCGTTGTAGGTTTACTACCTTAATCCCTTATCTAGAGTGATAGAGTGCTTTCCATAATGAGTTAAAGTGAGTTATCTTGGCATTTCACCACTTGAGTGATGACAGTGACAACAACAATTTTATGATTAATAATGAAACCCCTTTCAGCCCCAAACAAAACTTTATAGACACCAAAACTACAGCTGACAGGCAGCTGTCACTCTATTGTTCCATTTCTCCTTAAGTTCCACAGACTATTTTAAAAAGATCAAAAATGTGTTTACAGTCAGTTTGCAGTGTTAATGTAATTTAATAATGGGCTCTGTGCAGTAGAATCAGGTGTCAAGAGTCTCATCAGCTGTTGCTTCTTTATTGCGATCAAAAGACTAATAAAAACAAAGCTATACTATGAGGGTAAAATGAACTATTTCAGACTGGCTTCTGGAGAGCAGTCATGTTGTCCATCTTCATACATCCATCTACTGTTTGTTCATGTTGGCTGTTGCCAGGTGACGAAACTGCAAATAAAGCAGGAATTGAGCGTCGATTTAAAAGTGGCATCCTCTTTTTCTTCCAGGTCAAAATAGATGCAGAGCATGGCCATAATTGT
This sequence comes from Mastacembelus armatus, assembly GCF_900324485.2. NCBI lineage: Eukaryota > Metazoa > Chordata > Actinopteri > Synbranchiformes > Mastacembelidae > Mastacembelus > Mastacembelus armatus. The sequence continues at coordinate 7,457,682 of NC_046644.1, read as the reverse complement.
GATGCCAAATATTGGTGGTTTGACAGATGAGGAGGGAATTAACACAAGGTGAAACTGCAAAATGTGCCACAGGGTAGTTTCTGTCACCAGTGAAGGGATGTGGGTTTCCAGAAGCTGTCAAACTGATACTTAAAGCAGCAGAATCTTTTAAAGGATGCACGGGCTTTATAGTTCCTATGACCACATCAGGCATCTTTCTTGGTATATGGAAAATAAAATTTGTTAAATCCTGTATTGTGAAATGTTCATATTTTTACAGTTGTATTAAATACCGCCAGCAGTGATGGGAATGTTTAACAGACTGTTGTGTCCATTAGAAGTAGGTATTCTGTAAATATGAAAACACATTACATGACATAGGCTACAAACTTCACCATGGCAGCTGTAGTGTTAAACCATCCCGTCTTGAGGCCCCTCACTGATGTGAAGATGATTGACATTCTGAAAGTGACACTTTAATGCTACTTGAGTAACACATTGTATCACGCTCTCGTCATTATCTTTCCACTCCACTGCTCTCTGATTGATAGAAACAGCCCTCATCATATTTATTTTGAACAAATTTATTTTGAAGTCAAAGCAGTGCTGTCTTTGTTTATGCAGCAACTTAGAAAGTTAGTCCAGCTTTCTTGAACAAAGACAAGTAGAGTAGGGATCAACTTAGGTATATATATAAAAAGTGTATTTTATTTTGTTATCTTAAACTCCTTTTTCTTGTAAAGTGTTGAATCACAGTACTTTTAGGTATTCATTCAAATCAAATAACCTGTTGGATGTTGCGGATGTTGAAGCTAGTGTATACATATGTTATACTCATGAACATCACATTTATTAAGATCCCTGTCGGTGATGTGGTGATTCATGTTCTGAAAATGGCACATTAATGCCACTTGACAAGACTTTCAATTTTCTGCCTCATTATTATTCACCCCAGCTACCTCACTCTGTGGCTGATTTCTGAAATGGGCATCATCATTTGCCTATGCTTGCCTACTGTTCTCTCTGGAGTGAAGGAGCGTGTGCATGTTCATCAGCAATGCATCTCAGCACCTCTGCAGAGGTATTCCAGGAAGGTGGATGGCTGTGGAAAGCTCCTCCAATTAATTGTGATATTAATTACATCCACTCATGCATGTGAGCCACTAATGTTAATACTGTACTGGATTCTTGAATGCTTAGTGTTGATGGATATCCCATAAAGTGTCCTTTTTTGAAGACCATTCTTTCAAAACGGGAAACAAATTAGAGGTTGGTATATCCGAATATTGTCCTGCATTTTGATGTCTGAATTAAAGTGTGCTCATCAAGAGGCAATAACGCACTTTGTTCTCCCTAATAAATAATTGAATTTTGTAATGGGAATAATTTAACAAGCTGCCTACGTGCCAAGGAATTGTTTTTACTCATGATTTCATTGTATTTATACTTTCACATTGTATCCATTGTTTAAAATGTTAATTTATTGCTAAAATTCAATTATTTTTTATTGAAACACAAATGGAGTTTGCAGTGAGAGTTAGAAGTTTAGTTTGAGCAAATCTTTTACATTCCAGGAAGTTGTTTGATTCACTGTCAGAAAATACCAGACATATTGCATGGTAACCTTTTAAGTATATCACTTAATATAAAATATTGGCTGATATAATGACTTATTCTGCATTTATTCCATTTGCATAACTATGAAATGATATTGAGAAAAATCTCTCTTGAAAGCAGAAATAATAAATGGTGGCACAGTCTATCTATATGCATAGGTCTTATGCATATAGATAGACTGTGAAAATACATATGTGAGCCTACATGCTGCTTCACTGGTTGTGGCTAATAGGTAAAAAAAAGAAACACCCTCAGCTTTAATTCTGTTTGAGTTAATTTAACACCACAGTTTTTCATGCATGCTGGATTCCTCCCCTAAACATGTAACCTCACGCTCCCTGAAACAGCTGCAGTCTAATTCAATAATGTGCACGCCAGTGGTGGTGTTGGACAGGAAAGACATGCCAGTTTGTAAAACAACCACCCACTGATGGATGCAATCATTATGAAAATGAATAGTTGTCACAACTGACTGAATATATTGAATTTTCTCTGCCCACATCTCTATCTGTTGTTTTCAGCAATGCTGTTTTTACAGCATTGCTGAGGAGGAGTTGGCAAACACCAAACAATTACATCAAAATGGCTGACAACAGGTTAATATTAGAAAGCACAATGCCGACAGCTAAGACTGGACAGAGCTACAGGTAACTGGATCATGTGCCTAAAGAGCAAACATTAAAGTATCTTCTAGCAGTTTTAGAGTTCCCCTGGCATGAACAACTTATAATCAAACAAATAATACTTTGAAAACAAAAATGTCAGTCTGATGATACAAAAGCAAGGTGAGTTTAGGGACAACAAAGCAAGCAGGGACCAAATCAAAAGTACTAGCATCAGCCCATAAACCAACAGGCTAGTCCCAGGGAAGCGGGGATTCAGAGTGCAGGTGACAGCAACAACAGAGAATCTGGCAAGAAGTGGCAGCAGAGTGCCGGCTTCTATACCGGCCGGAGATTGCACAGAACGAGGAGCAGGTGAGTGTGGGCGGAGCTGGCACAGAATAGTCAGGAAGGTGGAAGTGTATCAAAATAATAGCCTTTTAAAGTGCGCTAGAATAATGACACTCAATTGAAAAAAGTTCTATTACAGTAGCAACAACACATATCAATGTACTGTATTTGTAGGCTGTCCTGTCTATGATTTACTGCTACCTTGTTTGTAATTTATGCTTAGCTTATGTTCAGTGCAACATGTTCAAATGGGAAAGTGCTATATTGTCTCTTGTGATTTTGCAGTGGTTTTCTGTTACAAAAAAAAAAATTAATAAATCATATATTCCATCACACTATGGACTATGGAGATACCTTTAGTTAGATAGACTTTCAAAATCTTTCTCCTATTTGATGTCATGAATATCACAAATCCTCTGGCTCACAGGTTATTTAGAGGGATCACGATAAGACATTAATGTCCTGTGAAAAGTATGTATTTTCATATATTGAAGTGTGTACCATGATATGATTTTGTCTAACTGCATGAGGATGTGCACACTTACACAGCCAGTGGAGCACAATCCCTGGCAATCAGATATAATGCAGCACCCCACCATGTCATGCAGAGCTTTAATACAGTGAGTATTGACACAGAGACACATTCTCGTTCTAAAGGTCTGGCCTTTCTTCTCTTCCTGGCACAGCCATTTGGGTTACTGCATAAATCACCTCTAAGTCGCCTTAAGTCCAAATCCTCATGAGCTTTGAATGGCGTCTAGCAGAAGAACTGCAGGATTGCTGAAAATTGAATTTTAGTTCTGCGGATTTACTTATTGTTGGGGGTAATCATTCATGGATTTGGTTTGGTCTCAGTTGCTTTTTTTTATTTGCAGTAGAGATAGAAGCATTTTATGTATGCATACCATTAGAGGGTTATAATGGCCCACTGAAGTGAGGTTTCATAAATTGGATGTGATTTGTATTTTGCATCAGAAACCTTTCAGTTCATGTGATAAGCAGTAAAGATGATCATCAATGGTAACCATTTGATTTGAATATTTTTAAAGAAATTTTGTTTATTCAGTAGATTAAAGAATGAATCTTGTCAAGTCGATGATAGTAGAGATAATATTTTGTAAAACTATGATGGAATATAGTAGTGAGAAAGTGCTTCGAAGTCACCTGATGATCAATTGATCCCATAAAATGATGATTTATGATATCATCAAGAAAATAAACAAAGCAGGCAATGATGGTGGGCCTTTTCCTGCACTACAATGCAATTTCAGGGAAAACAAATTGCTATTAGCATAATAATTCAATGAACTGTCATGCTGGAGACATGGGGGATGTGTTGGCAGGTATCTGTCCATTGGCCGGTGTGTGTCCATTGGCGCAGCCTTTTAACTGACTAGGGCGGAATGTCCATCAATAATTCAATGGGTGTGCAAGCACAAAGGTAAACAATGGCTGTAATTAGGGGAGGTCTGCACCATGGACAGTGAGATTAATGAAAGGGCAGTCATTTCCACTGGTGCCCAGAGACATGACGTCTTTCACAGTGACAGAGGTGCTGCCAACCTAAGCACAGCCACCTTGAGTGTGTGTGTGTGTGTGTGTGTGTGTGTTTGTTGACTGTGAGCATGAATGTCCGCTTTTGTGTGCTGGTGTCTGCGTAATAGAAAACAGAGACATAAGAGGGGCATAGAAAAAAGACTAACACATACTGTAGTGGGTATGTGTCTATAAAGCAACAGTCTAAATCAATATTTCTCTTAGGGTTTTTTGTGGCATGCAAGGACTCTTTGTAAAGTCAGCCCTAAGGAGAGAAATGCCTGTACATAATTTTTTGCCTTGATCAGCATTAGGATTTAATAGTATAACGAAAGCAACAAAGAAAACATCATATATTTTAGAAAAAAATATATTTATATTTTTTATATTACATAGTTCAATGTGAAATACCAAGTTCTCATTCCTGTAAGGTGGTCATGGTGGTCATGTGATAACTTTGAACCCTAAGAGTACATTAAATATTTTAATTGGAGAATTATGACCATGTAAGATGATAACTGAGCTAATTTCAATGTGTAAGCTATTGATAATACTTTTAATTAGACTATACCTCACCTCAAAATAAATAAATTAGAGTGGTGCATGATTAATTTTATTCCACATTCTTGCACACAAGATATATGTTGTTTTTCAAAAAATGTTCCAGTGCTTGTAATCATCCACTAACAGACAATGACAACGTCCTCTGTTTGAGCTACATCTACAGCAAGAGAGAATAGTCATTTAATTTGATCTGTAGACTAAATTTAAGCATAGTACAGAATGTTCTAGTGTGGCATCTGTTCCACTTTTCATGCAGACTACTACAATATGCAACTTTTGGGAATCAAGCTAGCATAAAAGTAAAAATCAGTCCATTCTGGTCTGTCCAGCCCTCCCTCTCTGTGCTCTACTATTCTCCCCCAGTCCTTCTCATATTAATGACCATGAAATTACAATAACTATGAATGGTAGAAAATGCTATATAGGCATACATCTGGGAAATTTTCTTCTCTCAATCTGCTGAAAACTATGATACGTTGGTGTGAGTAGACTAGAAGTAAGTTCACATACTGACATAGGCCTTCTCTGATTGGTTCACTAAGAAACTTTTAGAATAGAAGGTCACCTCCCTGTTTTTATTTTACTTTCTAAGACTCCTTTTGACTCTGCTGGGACCCAGCCCCATGTTTTTCATGTCCCTGTGTAATCCTGAAGCAGTGCGCTTAGCTGTTCAAATGCCTTTAGCGCTGATGAGCACACACAACTGGACAGAGAAAGATAAACACAATATAGGAGGAATCTACAAAAAATCCAGTTTTGTAGATCTGTAGACATTTCAGCATTCGGAACACTTCACCCTCATTTTTTTCAAAATTAAGTTTAATTTAAACAGCAGCTTATTCGTGTTTGCCCTGCTGATTCAGTCAGGACGAATATCCTCTGGATGACCTTCTCTTGTATCACTAAGACTTTTATCAAACGGAAAACATGACTGGCCAAGCAATAGCTCCTGCAGAAATGTATGTCTTTTGGGAGATTTATCACCGGAAGAGCAAGAGTAAAAAAAATATTAGTAGCATTTACGGGGGACAGCATTAAAAATGCAGCTGACAGAAGCATTAAATATGATAAGCAAATAGTACATGGGGAAGTTTTGTACAAAAAAAAATGTAAAAGTCATCCTTCAAGTTGATAAGAATGCAAATAAAATAATGCAGAATATGAGAATAGAATACACCTTATGTTTGAATGTAAATTTGATTAGCTTTGTCATGGTGCAGAAAACTTTAAAAGCTCAGCTGGTTAAGAAGTAAATTGGGTGCCAAGAAGAACATAAATCTAAACATTAACTTCCGACCAAAGAACCGATGTTTAACTTTCAGTTTGTAACGATGTGCTCAGTATAATTCAATGCTTCCATCTAAATAACAGTTAGCCTCTGTGTGCTCCCTGTGATTAAAATGGCCCTGGGTCAATTTCCCAGAAGCGTTTTAAGCCATTTTATATTTTTGATATATAAAAGAACATTAGCCTGTAACTACAGATCACTTATATATCCTAACATAACCTATAATATGTATCCCCTGACTGTTTAATGTCAATGTATGTAAACGTACAAGTGCAAGATTTTCTTACAGATCTTCTCCTATTCTTCAGTAAGACTACCATTGACTTTACAGTAATGATGTGTAGCACTGCCATTACAATGATGACAACATGGCAGCTTGGTTATTTATTTGCTAATGTATTTTTTTGCCTATACACCTCTAAAATTATTATTTCATTTGGAAGAAATGACATTTACATTGATTTACACTGTTTTTGTATATTTTCAGTTTTATTATTCAAGTGTGTTTTCATTATACTTTTACCTTGATGCCAACATAATCCTGATATAGGAACATTAATTTTATTGCAGACTGACATCACGTGCATTAAGTGTTAATGATACACATAATTAATAAATAGTAACTGTCAGTCTTTGACTTAAAACTTAATTTAGCTCAAAACAAACTAGAATCAGAATGACTATATCAAGAAGCTTACCTTCTTAAACATGCAACTCTGTAACATGTCTTTGAAATCCCTAACTGTAAATTATACTTCATTTTATTAAGATTTATTTATATTTAATATTTTAATATTTATGTAGCAAACAGTGGATTAATTCAAGTAACTGAATTTCAATGAAATTTCTCTTCACTTTCAGCACCATGGACAGTGACGTTAAGGAGCTCATAAGAACCAAATGCAAACGCGTGCTCGGAAGGGCTGTTTTGGGAAACATGACAAACTTTAACAGCATTCATATAACACTCTTAGAATTCATTTCCATTTAACTAGGCTGATGAGATGTGTTGCTTGGTTCATGATACAAGCTGTGTTTACTTGAACATAGCCAGTGACTGTTCCAATATAATCCCCACCCGGGGATATGAGCTTTAAGATATTCTGGTCCCACCCTTATAAACACTCTGACACACAGTTGAGACAGAAACTGCTTCTTGAAGATACTGAAATGAAAACACAAATGATGATAGCATCATGTAGAGATTTCTCTGTCAAGCCTGATTGTTTTGCCCCAGTTTGGGCTCTAATTTCTCTGGGGTGATTGACTCCAGTCCTCCTTGACCCTGGATATACCAGGATAAACAGTAAATAATGAATGGATGGATGGATGGATGGATGGATGGATGGACACATTTCTGGGGTTTACATAAATATTGCTTTGTGTTAAGTGCATGCCTCAAAATACTTCACTTTCCATAAATTGTGAGTGGGTGTGTAAATACAGGCACATGTGCGTTTAGATTTTTCTGTGTGCTGTTTAAAAATAATTTGCTTTTTGTAAATATACTGACCTTCACATTAGAGATTACCTTCTATATCCATGTGGTTTCTGCTAAAGTTTCACCAGAGTCATACTAATCCCGTCACACTCAGCTAAGTCACTGTGAGCTGTGTGTGTGTCTGTGTGTGTGTCTGTGTATGTGTGTGCGTGTTCACATTGCTGTTTGCAATGTGCATGCAGTGTGCATGTGCCTAAAAAAGTCAAATAGGAGAGATTTAAGCAGATTTAAAATGTCAAATCTTCGCCTCAGAAAAACAATGCATCGTGAGCCGCCACCTGTCAGACATCACTCTGGAGGGAAGCCCTAAAATCTGTCACCACAGCTCTCAAGAGACCTCGATTTTTAGCTCCTAGCCACAGGGACAGAAGGACAAAAAGCCAGTGCATGTATATCCCATGATTCCCTGATGTCAGACCTGCCCTGGCTGCATTTCCTTTGCTCCCTGCTGGTGAGCATTCATCATGCCGTCACACACAGGGCAAGGGGGGCATGTCTCACGTATCCGCTGTACAGCAGCTTCCTGGAACAGTCACAGGGGCCACTGTATAATCATCTGATTCCTTTATGCCTAAAATACCTCATCTGCTTTAACTTCATCACAGCTGATTTACCACTGAATTGATTTACTGTGAATCACCAGTATTGGATCACAGATATAATCAGGTTCATGTTTACAAAAACTGCTACAGGACACAATGCCTGAAGTTAAACATATCATGCATCGCAAGAGTAATTCAGCAGATTGTTTTAATGGGTGAAGAGTCTGCCCGCTGGAAGCATTTGTTTATAATTCTTGTTTTGCATATTTTATAATATTTAGGTCACCTGCATTCTGAGCATTTAAATGTGGGTTGCTTTGTGCATTTTGCTGCTGAATTATTACAAAAACAAAACAATCTAAATAATACATAGCCCCTTATCTTAACTGTGTGGGAGTATATATTTTACTTTTAAATTTGAGGAGGGTGTTTAATGAAACCCACAGGGTCTAGTTTACAAAAAATAAAACCTACTTCCAAATACAATCATCTTACTAACTGAATACCCATATGAGGATAGAACTTGATATATTTGTGACACCAACCCAAGATGGTTTTGGTTTGGACAGGGGTTGTTTGTATTTTCTGAAACCATGTAGTTATTTCCAGCAACATTGATCTGCCTGTGCAGCCCTGAAAGAAAAAAATATGCCACTGACACTGCTTTGTATTTTTCTCTTTTTCGTCACTTTTATTGCTTTTCAACTGCTGCATATTTTCAGCACTTTCATGCTGATGTGCTGCTTTAAGCATAAGATTTATCTATATTATCAGTCTGCCCCTGTGCCAGTTTTGTGTTTGTTGCTGTGGTATTTTAAGCTGCATCCCTGTCTTAAGCTGTTTCCACTAAAACAATGTGTCGGGCCTTATTCCCACACCCAGCAGGTTGTTGTTCTTCTTGATAGCTCACCAACAGGCATATTACCAGCCCCGGTTGTTATTGTCACTGATGTACAGCCCCAAGACATCACATCTTCCTCTGTTCACAGCTCCTCAGAGTGTTATATGTCATGTAATAAGAGTGTACACCTTTGTCCAAGCTGGGTCTGCAGGGACCCCGGAGGTAAGCAGAGGGGCTGGGGAATGACATGAGATTGAGGCAACACGTCTGGTCGCTGTCCCTGGGAGACAAATGGGCTGTGGTCACCCCCCGATGTCCCCAGACATCCCCAGATGTTCTCAGACCTCATGCAGCCAGAGTAGTCAACAGGCCCGAGAGACAGAGTCACAGCATGATTAATCACTGTAGCATGCAGCTCAGCTCCTGCTGGGCCCCTGCTGAATAACTGGGTGCTTCAACTCACGTGCTTGAAAAATATTGAGTAATGCAAGTATCAAACAAATCTGCCAACGGAGCAGGTTAAGATTTCTTACAAGCATAAACATCATGCTACTGAAAAACACTGTCTGACATTAAAGGTAGTAAGTCAAGCCCCATATTGATCAGAAGGAATTACAATTAAGAACACTACAGAACCAGAAGTAGTAAAAATTAATTTTTGCTGCGTGAGCAAACACAATTACCAAGCTACATAGAGATTTACTCAACATTTGTCCTAATACTAATCTTATGAAAAGTTCCTTACTTATTTTATATTAATCTACATCCATATGCATTATTATAAGAAAGGCTGATTTTATTTGTAGAAATCCCTAGCATTTGAATCATCTGAAATGAATACAAAACTAATATTTTTGAAAATACGGAGTAAAAATATAAACGGCGATCAAACAATGACATTGGTTGAAATAAAAACAAACAAACCTGAAAGTGGGAAAAATATGATCTATGAGCTCACCAGCATCCTAAAAAGTTTGTTTTGCATTTGACCAATTTATGAATAAAACATGACTGAATATATTAGACAGCAGATTGTGTTCTGTGCATGCCTGACAAAATCAGTCATCTTCAAAATTTTATTGAATTTTTGCAGGAAATGTCGACCACAAAGCAGAGAGAGGACAGCTGAGATTAACATGTGCTCTGTCTGCTGGTAACACTGTCTACTGGGTAAATTAATACGTTTTGAACTGCACAGATGCAGCGGCCACACACTGAGACTCGTGTGTTTGATGATAAAATCTGACAATGTCACACAGGCAGTATGCATTTTATCCTCACTTGATTCTCATATGTGGGTGGTTTATTCTGGTATTCCATTTCACAGGGGCAGTTTGTGGGCATGGAGCAAAATAGTTTATAAGTTTCAAATAAATATGAGAATCTACAATTAGAATAAATAAAGAACCTCTGCCTTAATTATATTATTGGCTGTCAGGACTACTGGCATTTGCAGGAGCTGAAATCAAAGAAATGTTTTTACTTGATGTGCAGTGAATGTTTTACTTATTTTTGAGCCCTCATTTTATATTAAACCAACATAAGCACACTCTACTTACAGCCTTTTGCATTTCAGTGTTTACTGAAGGTTTTAAAACGTCACACCTAAATATGTCACTGGATTAAACCTCTGTTCTCTGAAAAAATCTTGAAACAGAGTGATTTATATTCTAAATATTCATTTATTTTACTGGCTATTTTTTCACTTGTTTAAAGTTATGTCAGATTTTTGCATTATATGCACTCTAACATGAATCTCTTGTCCTCTTTGTGTTTGCACACTTAAACTAAGCACCATGACAATGTAAAGCAGCACTTTTAGTGTCCCTACATATAATGTGGATGCATTTCCCTTTGCTTCAGTGAGAAAAGCTCTAAAGGCAGTTAGAGATAATTCACTCAGTTACATAATTCCTATTGTTTTCAGGCTTTCTGTACCTACAGTATTCTCTAGGGGATATTTGGTATTCTCTGAATACCTGAAGTATTGTGAGATGATGGCATATCATCTGACAAAACAAACAAGCTACAGGGAACATAACTGTACCTGTAATTGGTGGTTCAGTGATGGCTCATTTTCCCTTTATTGAGTTACGTAAATGACACTGAGGAGAGGAGCTGTGCTGTAACTCAGAGGATTTCCATGCCCATTTGTTCCACTGACAGAAACCAGAATCACTCAAATGCTAATGCTCCTGGATGGTGCTTTCATTCTAATACTACTACTACTTTTTTTTCTCTTTTTCATTTCCAGATGGTCTTTCTGCACACCTGTCTTTGTTGAAGGCAATCCTGAATGACCAACTTAAATTAAAAAAAAAAAATAGAGTGCTGTGCCTTTATGTTGAGCATATGCTTGTATTTCCACCAGAATCAGACATAGAACAAGTATTTCTGTATGGCTGCTTGCAAGTGTCACATATAACAAATGCTACATGCAGAGCAAACAAATTTAGCCTGTATTAGAACAAAGAAAAGTGCTAGTTGGCACATTGTGCAGCCTGTCCTGTCCTGTTAGATGTTTGTTTGACAGAGAAAAGGTCAAACCGACCCAGTTCCTGCGTGGGATGAGTGACTAGAAGAAGCGCAGGTCACCGTCGGTGAAAAAGTGAATGCGTCAGAGCGGAAAACAGATAGAGGAGGAGACAAGGACGCACAGGGAGTCCTGGTGAATGCATTCAAACAATCCGGGAGCAATGCCAGACCCTGGGCCAAATCTGATGAACCCTTTTCAGATAGTGATGGCAGATTATCTGTAAATACCTTTTACTTTCAATTTGAACGACTTAGGTGGAGAATATCTTTGAGGAAGCTAAAAGCTGCTGTGATGTGATGTTTAAAAAAACCAACCAGAGGGAGAAATCCCTCTCAAAAAGACAGATGCTATCTGCAGTCTGGGCAACATCATTTAAAGAAAAATTGATAAACCTTGAGTTGAATGAAAAAAAAAAAAACATTCCTCAGGATATCCATTTTCCATTAACAGTGCTTTTCTTTTTCCTTGTTTCGATCAATAGAGAATTTGTGATGCTGTCAATATGACCCCTTGGGACTCTTATTGTGGTAAACAAGACTCAGCAGAATAGTAACATAACATGAAGTCAAGTCTCATTTTTTTATGTTGGGTAGACATTATTTTTTTAAATCATTCAGTGTTTTGGTAATGTTTTCATACAGAAACAGAAAGAAAAATAAGTGCAGATATTGCTTTGTATATGCTGGGGTTACTAGTTACACTGACTAGAAGCAGTCCATGAAAGGTCATAATAGTAATATTTTGCCCAGCTATTTCTGCATTCCCTGACAGTATATTTTGAGTTTTTCACAGTGTGTTAATTGTGCGACACATTCGTTTTTAATTCGTCAAGCCCTACATGCAGGGGTTGTGTGTTCGTTCAATTGAGGAGACTGTCCCCTGAAGAAAAACAGCAGAATTAGTTGTTTTGAAAATAAAAGTCCTCTAGGGCGGTAGGATCTATGAGACAAGGAAAGGCGGGTGTCATGTGATGTTATTATGGAGTGACAGAGTCTGTTTCAGGATAGGTAATGTAGGAAAACACTGTTCTTGTTTTTCAATTCTCAACCATGATTCTTTTTTAAAAAAATGGTAGTAAAAGTATAAAGTAAAATGGAAATATTCAATCAAGTACTTAAAACTGTGCTTAAACACTGGTTTATTTTTCAATAGTGATTTGTACTATTCTTAGATATTAGGCTTCCTGCAAAAAGTATTGTAATATAAAAGCTAATGCGAGGTAATACACACCTTGAGGTTTCCACAGTGCTTTTTATAGAGATTAGAGATTTGTGGAGCTATGATAGATTTGGTGTTCTGTCTTTTCATTGTTTGTATTACATGTTCTGCTTTCTTTATGTACAGCCAGAGAAGGAACCCGGAATTCTTCTGAAACTTTTGTTTCTACAGTATGCATGGAGGCCTATCATTTTCTTCTGGTATATGCCCACAGCAGTTTATTTATCTAAATTTGTCAGACTTGTAGCCGAGTATGTACTAAAAAGTGGGATACCATAAATTTAGGACAAAGCTTGTTTATCCAGTTCTGAACAAAAAAAAAAAAAAATACATTGATACATAGAACAATATACAGAAATGAAAACTGAACTGAGTTAACAGACTTTTAGCAAAACCTGATAAATGACACAACACAAAGATTTTTCATAACCTGCAGGTATCTGAATGTAACAGTTATCCTCATTTCCTTTCTTTGACGCATCACTCACACATACTGTGACATCTTTTGGAGAAGCTTGATCAATTTCACGGTAGTCTGCAGAGTTCTCGGTGAGGAATTGAGTTTGAGACGCTGTGATAGCATCGGGCGTCCCCTTCCTCACCCATGCTTGGGTTGTCTAATCGGCCCTCCAGCTGCATCCAGCCAGATGAAGGGAACCCTGTTGACTCCTAATCTGTGTCGCCTGTGATCCATTCCCCACCTCAGCAGCACATGCGCTACTGGGTGCAGGGGAGAGAGGCAGGGAGTATCCGTTTGTTTTCTTCTTGTCATCGTGGAGGTTAATGGAAGGAGAGGCATGAACCGCTTGAGGAAACAGAGGACAGCATGTTTGGTTTCACTTGGTAAAAACTCTCTTTTCCTCTGTCAGCTCCCCGGCCTCCATATGCAACCACCCTTTTCCTTATTTGTCTTGTCTGATTTCCTCGATTTACATATTTTATGTGTTTGTTTAAGTTTCCCCCTGAACAAAGCTGAACTTTTAAATGTTGTGTAGGATCATGGACAGCTATGTGCACTGTGGAGATGGTGACAGTTATTTAAGCAAATCACATTTTGATGAATATGTCAATCAGTTCCACTTAGCTGCGTTTATTGACAAACCATGTTACCAATGTTTCACAGCTCTGTAATGAAAACCTTGCATGGTTGAGTTCCACATTTCCCAGCTTTGCTCTGCAGATTAATCACTTAATCATAACTTCACCATAAGTGTGTAACGTACAAGACATTAAAGGATTTTTAAACACGCTTCATTTGCTTGTTGCTTTTTCAGCTACATTTAGTTAACTTGTTGCCTTTGTGTTGCTGTGCTTGTTTCCTCATTATTCACATTATTTCAGTTCTAACATGATCTGACATGTTTTTAATCCCCTATGGTGCCATTTCAACACTTAGCACTTTTCATTGTTATTGTATTATTTATTGGATGAGAACATGCTGCTATGAAAGGAAATCATATCGAGCTATTAAATGTTGGTGGGAGGGAAGTTTGCAGAAGAAGCTTGATAAAAGTCCCTGTGCCTTTGCAGGAAAATAAGCAAGCTAACAAGCTAACTACTGTACCAACAGTACAGGCTTACAAAATCACCTGGTCAGATTTAATCTCAACCAGAGCTCAGGAAATTTAGTCACAAGAGCTATGTGTATTTTATTTTCAAAGCAGACCATTCAGGGAATTAAAAAACCCTTGAAAATCAACTGACACAGTGAACCTCTCTTATCAAAGATTTTAGAAATTTACTTCTGTTAATTAATCTTGTGAAACACTGCTAATTAAATCACACATGATACTACGCTCCTTCAGCTAGAACCCAGACTCCAACTTCCCCCTCCCAGGAGCCCAAAACTTTCTGACAAATGAATCCACATCTCAGCTCATTAAATGTTAGACAGCACTCAACCTCTCCTCCTCTCCATCTCTCACAGCCTTTCCCTTCTCAATCTATCTTTGTCTCACTTTGTCCTACAATATCCTTCTCTTGCTCTGTGTTCTCCAAGAGGAAGCTGAGGGGAAAGTATCCCATTTCAAGGATTAACAAGGCCAAGAGGACAGTTAGGCTTCAAACAAACCAAAAACATAAAATATATGAGCAAAAAAGGGTACAGTCTGAGCCCATGCAGCTTCACGTACTGTCAGAGGAGTTAGCGCGCACAGCAGGTCGGCTGGGCCTTGGATGACAGCACAGCAGCCAGTTCAAAGAACTTCACTTCATGTATTTGCAGATATATTAAACATTTGTGAAAAATATATAAGTTGAAACATCAAAACACAGCACTGCTCGATTTCAAACATTTATTATATCAGTCTTTGAATAAATCTAACCCTCCAGGCCCCGAATTTAGCATTTAGAATCACATCTAAAATATAGTCGTAAACAACTTATTTATTAAAGTATTTGTTTACAAATATAACTCTTTCTTTGGACACCCATCAGTGTAGGATGCTGTCAAAAACAAATCACAATATTTAAAACTCAAAACTATTAATCACATTATTAATCACAATCTTCTCTATATGTGTTATACTCCGTCATTTAATGTTTATATACTGTTTATAGAAAGGTGGACTTCATCAAAGCTAGATTCAAGTAATTACACACAGATCACTCCAGAGGTGCCATCTGTTTTTTTTAGCTTAGTTTAGTTCCATGAGTTTATTAGTTTCAGGACAGAAGGTGAACTGAGGATAAAATAGTGCATAGATGTAATTGGAGATGCTTTGAAATATATGACCTACAGGTAACATGCAGAGACTGAATAGTAAAGGACCCAGTAATAATCTTTGCTGCCCTCCCTTCGGAATTGAGTAGTGGAGGATTTACTGGATGCTATAGTCACCTAAGATATCTTTTCAGAGAGGTAGGAATTCCACCAATTTAAAACAGTAGTTGATAGACATACCCAGTTTATATATAACAAAATACTCAGATAGAAATCACAAACATATACCTCTCTTATCCGAATACATTATAGAATGTTGGATGTGCAAGTATATTGTTAATGTACTTTTTAATTTAACTGCCTGTGCATATAGTGAAAAACAAAGCATACGCAATACTACACAGTAAAAAAGCTTCTGTATAAGGGCAACAAACAGAATGATCTGTTAAATTTCTTCCTTTAAATTAAATTCAATTTCACACTTTCCTCTAAATTATTCTGCAGCAGTAGACAGTGTCCGTGATTGACAGTGGAAGTTTTCAAGCATTTGGAATTTACTAAATGAAAATCTCAAAAACACACTGCCAAATAAAGTGGTGCACGCAGCACTATCCCTCTCTGTCCCTCACTTTCTGTTACTTGTTAGACTGTGAAAAGAGCAATTTGTTGCGCTGTAGCACAAAAGTATTTTCGTTAGTTCAGCACAGACCACAGCTATCAGTCAGTTAAGTTGCCATCTGATCTCTATGTGTAAGATGAATCAGAAAGATGTTACGTTTGCAGAGTATATGCTCCAATGAGCCATACACTGTGCTGAAATACTGTGAAACATTTAACATTTGAGTAATAACAGAAGGAAGTGTGACTGCAAGGCTCTGGATTTAGAGGAAAAAAAAGAACAACAAAAGTTGGTTTGTGAAACAGTGAATTACATTTGACAAGTTGTCACATGAAAAGCTTAATTGGAATGACATATAAGTGGACTCCTTGCACCTTGTTTGGTGTAAAGAAATTACAGGTTAACAGCATCAGCTGAAGGCAGTTGACCCAGTTTAACAGAGTTACCTCATAGGAATGTTTTGCTGACTGCAGAGGGGAACCTGCTGAACTTTTAGAGCAAACAAAGATTAAACATTTACTGAAATTACACATATTAAATTGGACCGATTATACAATCAAATATTCCTATGAAATATTATTTTAGTTAAAATTGAACTTCCATATCCAATAAGTATTATTTGGTTAGCTCCACTGCAAGATCAAGACATAACATCGATAATAACAGTGCTATAGATCAAATGTGTTGTCCCAGACTGATTATTTCTTCTGGCAAACTTTTTCATATAGCTCAGGGAGCTGCTGTTCTTATGGGTTTATCAAGTCCTCCGACCTAAACAACAATATACATCATACATTGCTACCTTAGAACACATCCCATTGGATACTTCATGGTTATATGCTCCATGTAACAGTCCCACTGGTAAGAATACTGTGCCTGCATTGTCGTGTAATTGTCACAAACACATGGTTTATGGAACCATCAGTTTCATATTAAGGTTTTATAAGGTTTAGGCACAAAAGCAACATGAACATGTTGTCATGGTTACACTGATAAATATACTTGTTTAAGTTTATCAAATGGACGTGGACCCATCCACCCACTCAACCCCCCATCTCACTCTGACTTTCTTGTTCTATATATTAAATCACCCAACTTCCACCTTTGCTTTTAATTAGTATGGATCAGGTAATTATCATGCAATAATCAGCATTATTATATTAAATTGCTGGCACAAATGACATATGGATTGTTTTTTACATGCATGATTTCTGATTGTCTAGATTCATCATTTCAAGTGAGAAAAATGCCAGTTATAAAGTGCAGAGATATATAAGTGTCACCTCCACCCATTCAGAGCAAGGCAATCGAAAATAATATAGGTATAGGTGAGGTCTTTATCCTCATTTATACGAGACAAAGCTGTAATTATGACCAACTACGTATCTTTGTGTGTTTAATGTAAAAAGATTTTTCACTTTTTCAGTATTCTTGATGTACAATAAATGTAGGGTTAACAGCACATTCAGTATTTCCTTACTCCAACTTTTTGTAAGCTGGTAAAACATATACTGTAAATTCTCAAACCATCCCTGGGCATGAGTGCAAAAAGTGTTTTGGTGTAAGTAGGTAATACATGACAAATAGGATGTGTTTGCAAGGTTTAGTGGGCACATAGTGGGATGACACATTCCCACTGAATAAGTGTATCTATATGGGTTAACCTGCAGGCTTGAGGTTTATTTTACTAGTAACTCAGCGCATTAAAATAAAACTCAGCATGGGCCTTTTTTACTAACTGCATTTTCTCATTGTTGCTGTTTTGTTTGTCTGCCTAAAGCAGTATATTTAATAATGTTACTAGCAACCACACAATTTTGGAAAAATAAAGCAGGAACATAAAGTCTAAACTATATAGTGAGTTTTAATGTTTTTATACTTTATGGCCATTTATGGACTGTCAAGTTAAATGCAAGTGTGTGCAATAGCCATTTGGATTGGTGGGTTATAGATATGTCTACTCAGCATAACACTGAGTGCAGGGTAATTAATCATGAAAATAACTGGAATGACTAAATGATGGTCTGTCTGGCTTCAGGCTTGTTTCGTCTGGACAGCTGTAATCAACATTTGTGGACATGTGGACAGAAAATCAAACCATTCTCTAGACAGATTTCTTTCATCTGCATCCTGAATGGGTGTATAATCAAAGTGAATATTAAATTATAATCAGAATACTAATTTCAGTGTATATAAAATGCAAACAACTGCCATGAAACCTTAGAGATGACCAAGAACTGTGGTACGAAAGGATCCTTTTTGAGTGTTTTGTTGCATCAGTGTCAACATTTGGGCATTCACCAAATTAAATGTTTCACACTACATCTCTTTTAGGGTAGGATCTGCTTCAGGGGTGAAAGCATATTGAGTTGCATCTAATGAACTTAGTGTGACTGCAACATTATGTAATTATCTAGCTCATAAATTCCTCTCAGTCACTGTTAAGTGTTTTTTTATGAGCACACAGCTAAAAGTCTCTCCACCAATTCTTGAACCATTTTCACCTTCATCCTTCCCTAAACTTTTAGGTTTTTTTCTTTTGAGTTTTGTGTGAATATATGAATACACAACACAAAAGAGGAAAAAAAAAATACTCAGAATAAAAGTCATACAGTGAAGCATCAGTGAAGTTTTTCAGCAAGAATGTGAGAGGTGCCAGCATAACCAGCCGTCACTGTATGCCCACAGTTTTTAATTAAGATGTGAGTGAGTGTGCTCTGATTGTCTTTGTGATATGGGCGTGCAGAAACATCATTTCCTTTCAGAAGCTCCTCAAAGACTCTGGTAATTTATTACTTGGTTTTTGGCAGGGCTCTTTTTCAATTCCTTCCCTTTTCTGCCCTTTCAGATGTACTATTACTGCAGTGACAGTCACTCCTGTAGGCAAAATACTGGGTGACTTTTGAAGTGGGACACTCTCTAGAAATGGTATTATTTGGTTTTAATTTGTAGTGGAGTTTAGCCTTGGGGCTGAGCTATATGGAGTACAGAAATAAAAAAAGGAGGTCCCAAATGTCCATATGTGATATTCTATATAATAAAAAAACATGAGAAAAGAAGATGGGTGGAAAGAAGGGCATTGGGAGAAAATCCATTTGTTGAAAGAGAGCAGAACAGGGTATCTGGGCAGGGAATCAATAGGATAAGAGGTTATTAGCTGAGAAATGTCGCTTGAAACATCGATCATCATCTCCATCGAAGGAGACATGCAGGGACATGTAGACACACAGGGTCAAAGCAGCTTATCAGTCAGTGCTGATGGGAAACTATACAGAGAGGAATAGATCAAGAAGATGAGAGGTCTGCATAAACCCATGAAAAATGTGCACACATACTCAGTGCATGAACCATGCACATGAATAGCCGCATGTGAGC
Source organism: Mastacembelus armatus (assembly GCF_900324485.2). NCBI lineage: Eukaryota > Metazoa > Chordata > Actinopteri > Synbranchiformes > Mastacembelidae > Mastacembelus > Mastacembelus armatus. The sequence goes on along the minus strand of NC_046644.1, from coordinate 7,438,451 downwards.
CACATGAGGGGTTTTATTCATTTAAAGATAGTCATGCCACTGATGATGAATCAGTCGATACATTTACAAGTCCCGTGTTTTAAATTAGACCCAAGCGAAATGTGGATGCATTTTCAGTATAAGTCATCTAAAAAATATATTTTCAGCAATATATAAATAATGGACAGTGACAAGTATAAGTGACAAATGACTTACTATATGTATGTATGCATAAGGTCTATGCAGATCTTTTCATCAAGTATCCTAAACATATCCTAAAAGACTGCAAACATTTTCCTAATCTGACACATGTAGTCCTAGTTGTGACTAATGTAACTATGCTTATTGCAGTAAGGGCTTTACTGAAAATCTAAATACCCACAAATATTTCTGTATTTCCTTCATACTTTAACATAGAAATGTGCTATATGTATATACTGTCACTATTTTATTTTATAGTTTGTTGTACATCATCCAACTTTGCACTTAATATTCAGAAAGTCTTTTAGGAGAATACAGAAAGTAAATGTTTCATTTGCACAGGCAAATCACACTAGCAGTAAGCTGACTCAATATTCAAACCTTTTAATTACAAATTGGTGTTTTGCCCTTCAGCAGGTTGATTAGCTCATATAAGCACTGATTATGAGCATAACAAAATCTAAAACTTGAAGGTATATCAGCTGCATAACATTAAACTAACACAACCCGACTCTTCTGTCCACAATTAGTCTGTGCTAGAATTCACCTGCTACCAATGTGACATACCTGACAACCAAACCTTTCATTAAGTATTGCCTGGCAAAGCTGCAAGTGGCAGCTTATAATCAAATCTCCAATTTAGGTATGTTGTTCTCAGTTTTCTGACTTCTGTGCCTCTGCATGCAGTGAGAGGACATCTATAACTCATTTTGTAAATGGAACTGGCATCTACAATACAGTCTTGTGTAGGCGTTTAGCACCATCCTCCGGGTGTTCAGTTCATCCACTCAATCACAAGTAGCACAAGCAGAGGAAGTGCACAGAGAAAAAAAAAAAAAACAGGGGAAGAGATAAAGAGAACATGGTGGGAAATTTTTTTTGCAGACATATTTCATTGATATGCTACTTAAATGAAAGAGTGCATTAGATAAATGAAAGAAGCATGGAAGATAGTGATAAGAGGGAGACAAGAGGGGAGCATTTCCTGAGGATCATTAGAGAGAAGAAAGTGTATAGGGAATCATTAGCATGAGGCATGCAGGGAGACTCACAGGCTTGATAAATGTTCCTGAGGAGGTACTGAGAGAACAACGGCTTTACAAGTGATGGAGGAAGATAGCCAAAACAAAACTTGTATTCTGTGAGACAAATTAAAAGTTAGAGTTTTTTTTTTTGTGCTCACATACAGTTCATGTCTACAGACACAAAGACACAGTATACTGCAAAAGGTCCTTCTCCAAAGCCCAGTCAATCCATCAGAGACGGAAGTGTGCCATGGGACAGGGCAGTGCCAGTCACCTTGGACATGGAGCGTAGGCCAGTTTCACGGCACACTGGACATTAATGCTCCTCCCTCGCTAGAGGTCAATAACTTGGCACACTCAATCACATGCACGGACACATGTACTTGCACGCAAGCACATACATACACACACATACACCACTCCACACAGGCATCCTCACACTCACCTTTGCATTCAGAGGCACTAGTGAGGGTTCGATCTGTATGTTTACGGTGGGAAAACCGCTTTTTAATGGAATGCAGTGGCTTTCTGTATACTGTCCACATTTTAATCAATTAGTGTAGTGTACATCTCATTGTAATCTTCTCCGTGAGCGTTGGTTCACATGCACTGCAGTGGCTTTGCTTTTACTGTTGCTAAATATTGTGACCCATATTACTGCAGTGCAATCCATTCTTAGATTATGATGTGCAAAGCCAGCCAAGCGGGGCGCTTTAATCAAAGCAAGTGATCCATTTCCTGCACCATCCATCTGACACTCCAGCAAATCATGCTTCATCAATTCCTCCCCAAAACATGCCAAGAAATGGTAAATGTGATGATGAAAAGAAGTAAAGCAGGCGTTCAAAGAGGAATTGAAAACAAGCTACTGAGGACAATGTTTATGGTTTACAATTCAGACCAGCTGGTAAAGTTTGGCTGTCATTAGTTGGACTGAAAACTTTTTTTCTTTACTACGAATGAGTCAGTAAAAATGACAAAGCAATTTTACCCCATGATCACTGCAGTGTAAAATGACCCTCTTAAAAGTAAATTAACAAAATTAAAATCAATAAGTGAAACAAGCACATTTCACAAAATATGCTTAAAATGTTATTTGGTGCTTGGTATGACCTCAGAAGGAGCTGTGCTCAGTATATTTGTCTGATATGTTGAATTACGTTTTACTTTGTGCCAAGAAATAATGTAAAGCCTTTTGAGAAAATAAACCATACACAAAAAGAGCACAGGACACACAGGTGCAATTTAAGTTTTATATCAATGTGTAACATTTAAACAGGAAAAAGCTTTGAGATTTTCTAATTGTGGGGCAGCACCGTCGCTGAGTGGTTAGCACCATTGCTTCACAGCAAGAAGGTCCCAGGTTCGCAACCCTGACCTTTCTGTGGTTCTGTGTGGAGTTTGCATGTTCTCCCTGTGCTTGTGTGGGTTTTCTCCAGGTACTCTGGTTTCCTCCCACAGTCCAAAAACATGTATGTCAGGTTGATTGGTGACTCTAAATTACCCATAGGAGTGAGTGTGAGTGTGTGAGGTTGTTTGTCTCTATGTGGCCCTGTGATGGACTGGGGACCTGTCCAGGGTGGACCCCTGCCTTTCACCCAAAGAGAGCTGGGAGTGGGTCTTCACAGTAGCCTTGAATGGACAAACCAAACACTGACAGCCACCATAGCCTCCCTCATGCCTGGAAAAAGGTAGATTAAAGGGGTGCTCAGAAGACTGCAGTCTGCAACCTCACTACTGAATTTTTCACATTTTACATATTATAACTTTAAAGCTTGGAAAGGTCTTTGGTGTATCAGAGCATTTTTATGGTGGAAATTAATTTTAGAATTAATGAGAACTGTTACAAAATATTCATACTCTTATCTTTACAATCCATAGTGACAATGTTACTTGGAAAGCCAAATTCTTCTCATCTGTCATCCCAAATGTCATTTTTCAGTGATGAGAGCATCACAATCCTCTGGTGCTAGAATGACAGACGTAAATATCACATTGACACTATGGCACACAAAATTTGAGTAGTTACTAAGAAATGAAGCAAGAACAAATCAGTTCCTTCCATACATCTCTCTTGGAAACCACTCACAAGTTGGACTACAGTAAGGTGTTACTGATAGTTCAAAACCCCTCAAATAAAGCATCCGCCTTGTCCTTTATACAATGGATGAATTGACCCTTGGAGGCCTCCACATATTCACTGACCCATCCCCCTCTTTCTGTTTCTACTCAAGCAGCTACAGAGCACGAGCTTACTTAACATGAGATGCATAACTTCTGTGTGCTGGGTTTAACCAGGCGTCAAGCCATGCTCATAGTTTTATAATGGTGAGTTAAGCCTGTCCTTGTTCTGTTGTTCTCTCCAATAAAAAGTGGTAATCTATAAGCCTGGTAGGGTGCATCTAGGAATGGTGCCATCCTGAGACAGATTATATGGTGCTAACAGGATCGGTATAGGTGGATGAGACAAGAGAGGAAAATAATAAGGGAAAGGGGTTGGCTATTGATTGTGCTCCTTTTAGACTGGCTGTGTTATCCATTGAACGTCTTCAGTGCTTGTTAGTCAGGCATTTATATAAGGGCAACATGAGATATGTTTTTGTGCAGTTTCTTTTAAAGCAGCAAATTGGGTTAAACCAAACTTCTCAACATTTTCTTTTACTTCAACCTAAAGGTGATAAAAAGGTATTCATAACAGTATTAAACATTTCATATAAAGCAGTGACTCTTCAGGATTAGTTGCTATAACCTATGGGAAAAAAAACTGCTTTATTACTAAAACCAAGGTTACTAGATTTCTGTATTATATAGTCAAAAATGTGTACAGACAACTGATACTGATTCATAACTGATATCAGCAAGTGTTGAATATGCCATCATGTACTGTACCAAACTGCAATTCACCATATGGAACACCATACCATAAAGTATTACTTATTTCAAATGTAGTACAGTGTAAAATAATTGTATTCCAGTAGTCGCTACATACATCTACAACCATAGGTGGCTTTATTGTTGACATTGAATGTGACTGTTCACTATGTATGTTCCTTGTTCTCCATGCAATAACTATTCCTGGCAATTAAAACAGGATTCATATATTTTTTTTTTATGTTTATCCTAAACATATTTTATTTTGAGTATTATTGTTTCCACAAAATAAAAAAAAAACAACCTATTTTATACTTGGGATTTTCGATATGAATGTCAACTTACTTAACATTTATGTTACCACACTAATTGTCAGCCATATTAATGAAAGCATGACATCTGTGAATTGTGTTATTAAGTCACTTGATTACTGTGTGACAAATTGTAGCTTGCTTTAAGCAGTGCAGTGACTGACCGACAAGTGTTCCCCTCAGGGTTTACTGTAGCTGCATGTGCTTGCTGCTGAGACCCTTCAGTACGACACACCACTATATGCAACTCGACTTGGCTGCTGCTACCGGCTCTCGTACATACTCACTGCCCTTGATACCGCGGATACGTGCCGAGCTGCAGCCCGTACAGAATACCAAACAGACCACTTGGGAGCTTTGGAGCTTACCAGAATCATTCATGTAGAGCCACAGAAGACATGCTACTATACTTTAGTTACACAAGTCACACAACTTCTACTGCCTGTTGGTGCAATATTTCACATTTTGAATCAAGTTCTTTAATTATGTATAGGTTACTTTAGAGTTCTGCTTATGCCATGACATACAGTAAAATGTTTTACGTACAAGTTGGTACATGGGTATATTCTTCAAAAGTAAAGTTCAAATATTGTGTGGCTCCACTTATAGCAGCTGGCTTCCAGCTGAGGTTCACCATGTTACTTGCGTTGGGCTCTTAGTCCACCCAGCAGGGGAGCAGGATTCCAGCTGAGATAAAAGGACCACCCTGGTTGCCAGTGAAAGTGTAATCTTGCTTCTTTTGCTTTCCATCCATTACAACATGTGGAGTTGATGCCGGTGAAAGACTGAACAAACACAACTGTGGTTCATCGCTACCAGTATCACTGTCCAGGACACAGACTCTTGACACTGGAGCGAAATAGTTTTTTTTTTTTTTTTTTTCTGAGCCAGGAGTCAGTACAACTTATATTTATAGCTTTGTACTTCTGGCTTCCTTAACAGCTTCCTTTACTAAGACTCTGGTCAGGTTAACCTTTGATGGGTCCATGTTTCCTTCTGGAAATTCTTCAGGCTCTCTGTTTTTTGATTTAAAAATTGATGGAGGTCTACTCTGGCAACTCCTTTATTTGGACAATTTCATAAGCAAGTTTGCTTTAACTGCTAAGCCACTGGCTTACAAATGGAGATTCTTTTTTATCCCTTTGGTTTTGGCAAACACCATCCTCTTATTGATGCATTGCATAAACAAGTTGTCACTCAAGTCAGCAGTCATTGCTAATTAGATTCTCAGTGGCTTAATTTAATGACTGGGATGTTTTATGGCCAGTTATGTTTAAATTCTCATCAGCACCCTCAGAGGTGTTAAACCCAGAGAGAAACACATTTCAAACTGTTCATGTTTAAAGAAGACTGCACTTTTTAGTGAGATTGTGAATCTGAGGGGGATTACTGTACACTTGGTGGATGACAGTCAACTAGAGTAAAACGAGCCAGGGTTACAAAAGCTGTTTTTATTTAACTCCCTCAAAGGAGTCATACTGAGAAACTGTATATGTATGTTGAGGTTTTCAATAGTGCAGAATGATAAAAATCAGGCTCTGAATGTTGCAGGAATTACTGGCCAAAAGATAAGCATGATAATTGCTATGGAAACTGGGAGTGAATTTTAAAAAACTTGTTTGAACTTCATACACCTCCACTCTTCCTTGCAGATCATGCAACAAGATACTCCTCGGTCCACCTTTCTACGAAGTGCACGTAAGGGATCAGGTTTTTTTCTGTGGCTGTGATTCACCACATAAATTCTGATTTTTGTTTTTTATCCGAGACAAATATATCATTACGGAAAAATTAGGGCACTACCGTGTCTGTGCATAATAACCCGTGAGCTCTAAATCTCTCCAAGTGTTTTCTGTCACTACAGGAAGAGACAGAAAACACTTCTCCTGAATTTAGCCCACTGAAGATTGCTTGGAGAAAAGTATCTGTCAAGCAATTCAATAAAAGCAGTGTTTGATTCTTCAATTTTCCACAGGCGTCACCTAAGTTGGAAGCCTTCTTTTTTACCAACAACTTCTTTATTTATTTTTGGCAGGGAGGGAAGTCAGGTCAAGGTGTTCCATTAAATGGTAGCAATTTAGAAAAGTGGATTGAGCTTGGCTTTCTGATGGCCCATGTGGCAGGAAAAAGCTACAGGGAAAGTGGTTCAGACTGAGATACTTGCTCTCCAGGGGTCACCTTCGCCTCCACTTCATTGAAAAGAAAAAATGTTGCTAAAAAAGAAAAAAAAATTATTTGAAGTAAATCCTAACAAAATGTACTTCCTGTGTGTACTTTATTAATATTATCACAGCTGTAGCAATTACTGAAGGTCTACTTTTAATACAGTGTCCTACCACTATGAACAACTGGGTAGATCTTCAATTATTAATGCAAAAATACAGTAGACAGCAGGGGTCTCACACAGTTTAGTTACAGTTACAGTTTCTGCATAATAATTTCACATTGTGAAAAGGACAAACTGGTGAGCACCGGTGTTTTGACTTCCAAAAAATAAAATGTGCAACTGCAACTCCTTTGTTTCAGCATATCAAACAGGTTTTAGGAACAGAAGCATCATCGAACAGAGAGCTGCTGCCAAACTTCTGCCACACAGTCTCGAAAAATTGAAGCAACTGACTTTTTGACTCGTCTTCAAGTTTTTCCCTTTTTCTCCCCCTAATGTGCCATCTTTGAAACATTTTTTATTGATTTCTTTTTTTTTCCGCTTTTGCTTATTTGTGCCTCTCTTTTCTCTTTCCCTTGTTTTAGGCATGATTTTGCAAAATTCCCCAGAGGGAAAAGAAAACACACCGTAATAGATTCTAACATGAACACAAGAAGACATCAAGGGTAGAGGATGCGCGATAGTTTTTATATAAAAACTTTCTGTTGCTTTCTATTTTTTAGAAGCTTAAGTATCAAAGTACAAGCATGTGAAAAAGACAAAAAAGCACAGAGCTATCAGCCAGTCTTAAACAGCACCTGTCTTGGGAGGGTCAAAACCCCAAGATCCCCATGAAACTGAAGCAATTTTAGATTGAACCTTAGCCCTAATGCAGACAAACACCTTTATTGTGCAGCAGCTACAATGTGGCTAGACCTGTGCTCCCTAGACAATTTTTCCAGCAAAATATAATTAGAGCACTTGGTGTTGTCCAGGCTGACCTTTGAGAGCTTGTGAGGACAAAGCCAGAACAGTGATTATTTTATATAGAACTCTGCACCCACAGACAGACACTCTGGAAATGAAAAAAAAGCCTTGCTTTGGAAATGTCATGATAGTCTCAACCAGACTGTTTACGGTTCTGAACTTAAGAGACCTTAGTCATCCATCAGTGTAATATCCTTGATATAGAGTAGGCTATTAATGAATTTTTGTACATTTCGAATTCAGTGCTTTTGTACAATTAATTGAGTTCTGTCATTAGAGACTCAATTAATCAGTGCTGTTCTGCACCACTGGAAGAGTGAAGATAAATCTAATTGTATAAGTGGGATTATAGAAGTCTAGGTAATATTAAAATCAATAAAAAAGGGGGGAAAAACACCAACAAAGCAAAAGAGTCTGATGACCAGTTTCTACGGGCTTGCATTGCTCCTAAGAAAATCCATTTAGGGACCTTGGGACACATAATAATTCAAAACTGTGGGGATTATTTCCTGCGTGCTGTTCTGGCTGAGATATACAGTCCTGAGGCCACGCATAGGTCAACATCGTTTTTTAACTACCATCTTGGGAGAGGGCTGAGGCCTGTGCAAAGCTTACGAGGCAGTCATTTTCATCCTGCCGAGAAAGGTTGGTGCCATTTACTGATAGCAGTTGCCAGTTTGAGGATACAGGGAAGAAAATATGTCTAAAAACACAGCGGGTGAGATAGAAAATCATATTCAGCATGGATACGTCTAGTCTCATGCTAAAATGCCTGGGGTAAATGAATGCAGAATAATCACAGATTGGCCGCCTGAGTAATATCTCCATCACTGTATGGGCAGTGGATGGAGTTGGGCAGTTTATTGCTAGACTTTATATGCTCACCGACGGCAGCATTTGTAGTTAATCATGCCACAGAATTAATGCAGGGGTAGGGGTTTATGATAAATAGCATAACCATAAGGCCTGCATGCATAAATGCGGTTTAAGTATGTATAGGGTCCATGGATAAATTGTGGCACAGTAAATTGGGAGAGGTGATGTGTCATGCTGAGAGGTTGCAGGCAAACTGTGTGTTTCCTCCCTCACAGTGGAAACATCTGTAGTTTATCTGATTTAACAGGGGCTGACAGAGTGGGGCGGAGGGCTGGAAATAGGGAGTTGGGGGACACTGCATACAAAAAGAGCGACAGGGCAGAGAGGTGGCGGATAGGCAGAAAGGTAGAGGGAGATTGAATGAAAGAGTAAAAGAAAGTCCTCTTGGAAGATGGCTGACAGCCTTCTTGTACAGGAGAGAGGAAGTCACTGAAGCGGAGGAAATACTGTCCCCTTTCCTGCTCCTCCTCTTCTCACAGAAAGGTCACCCCCTCTTTTTTACTTTCCCAACTAGCTGAATAAAACTCAGGTATCTTCTTTAACATTGTCTGTTAGAGTGTATCCATTTCATACTTCAATAGGCACTGAAAGACCATTTTAAGTCCTGATATGGCATTTGATTAATCAGATCCCAAATATCCAAATTAGAGTTCATCAACCTGACCTGTTTGGGTTGTTTTGTGGTTTAAACTTAATAAGAAAATGTTTGTTTCTGACTTTTCCAGTCAGCGGTGCATATCCATATTAACCATACATATGCAGGACTTAACTGAGAAATAGTAAGAGCGGTAATCCAAAGCCAGTGCAGTTGACCAGGAATGGATGGTGCTAAAGCCATCTAAGGTAGATGGACTTCTCTTCTTCCACCTCCTACTCCCTAAAGAGCATCATTACTGTGCTGGTGAAAAGTTCTGCTTTTGATACTCTATTTGGGCTGCGGGTTGCATTTGACTCTAATTCAGCAGGATCAGACAGCAGGACTCTGGAAATATACAGTTTGGAGTTACAATTTTAGGCCCATGCAGAACTCTTGGCTGTAGAGGTGTCCACACACTTTTGGACATGTTTTGCATGGGGTTGTTTTTCAGTGTTTGGTCAAGTTCAGCTCAAAGAAACTCTTTGAGCATGTAGTGATATTTTAACCCCCTTCTACACAAAATGAGGTCATGGTGGTCCCAGTTTGGTTTATGCAAAGCCCTGACCTCAACTGAGTGTGAGAAAAGCTTTATCTCTCATCATCAGTGCCTTATGCATCAGTGGGTGAAGACGACCTTCAAAATCTTGTGAAAAAGCTTCCAAGTAGAGTCGTTTTGTTATAGCTGCCTATTACTTCTTGTTATTTTGGGATTTCATGTTCAGCAATCACGTTGTGTGAAGTTCTGGATCTGCATACTACAGCTAATATGTAAGAGTTGGGTGACAGCACTGAGGACATAATGTGCAGTTTTAAAGAACAAAGACATGTAAGAGCAATTGAAGCTTAGATAACAATATTTCAGTCGTGTTCTGCAACATGTCAAAGATAAGACCTTTTCTCTCTAGCAAAGAACTCAAGACTTTTAGTCACTCCTTCATTATTTCCCAATGGGACTACTGTAACTCCCCATGCTGGCATTAGTGAAGAAAAATCTCAATTTTTCCACAGCTCTTTCAAAAAAATGTCTGCCAACGAAGAAACAAGTTCATAGCGGTCCAATCCTGGCAGCCCTGCACTGGCTAACTCTAGACTTTAAAAGTGATTACAGAAATTTTTACACATTATTGTCCAAGCATATATTCGCCTTGTGTCAGGATATGCATATCTGACCTTTTATTACCTTATGTTCTCTCTTGTTCCCTGAAATATTTCTCAGATATTCCACCTGTCATTCTGGGACACAAAGGTTATAGAGCCTTTGCAGTGTAGGATACTTAACTTTAAAAATGCAGCCTGAGGAAATCAGGACAGCAACTTCTTTATCTTGTTTAAATCTTGCTGAAATTCCTTTTTATAAATAAGCTGTGATGTTTGTTATAATTTAGTTGAATGTTTTATCTGTTTATACTGTTTATAATTCAGTTTATATGCTTACTTTAAAAAAGACTCCCATGTAAATTTGTCATTTGTATTATTACAACTGCACTGTTTGTACAGCAGATATGAAATAAATGTAGAAACTAATTTATTCAGCGATGAGTAAGAAGAATAATGGCTTCTAGAGATACTGTATAATGGGCTATGTATTGCACATATATATGCAAATCCAACAGATGCCATGCTAAGAAAAAGTAAACTGCCAGTGAGTCGTCAGCGAGACTCATTGTATTATGTACATTATTTGTGATAATGGGAGTGTACGACATTGCCCTCCCTAGAGCCACAATGGTGGCATTGTTAAAAACTGGGGAAAAACACAATGTGACATACAAGCTTGCAGTCTATTATTTGAGATTGTTTTGAAAACTTGTTTTCAAGTGTTGTGTGGCTAAAAGCAAGGAACATTTCATTAAAATTGTCACGCCACACTACATTTAAATTACATTTGGCTCGGGGTTGAAATTGTTATGTGCCAGAGAGTGTATGTTAGTCAGTAATAACACTGACCAAAGCAAAAGTTTTCAGGCTCGTAATTAATCGCTCCATGCTTTCTACAATATTCCTTCATGTTTAGTTCATGAGTCTCTTTTTAACATTTTAAAAATTACTTTGATGTTGTACTGATTGTACATGCAGTATTAATTGTGTGTGTGTGTGTGTGTGTACTTGTGCATGTGTGGTAGTGGGCAGGAGGAGGTTAATTAATTGCATCTAATTACATTTTTTTTCACTTGCCATACAACCTTTTGCTGAGACAATTTGTCATGTTGTCCACATTACAGAGCCAGATTCACCCACAAGCGCAGGCAGTCCACATGCTGGATGAGGCAGAAGCAATCTGTTCACTGACTGACAAAATGCTTGTCCTCACAGTTGCATTGCCTTGGAATCTGTGAAATCTAGCATTTTGTTCATGGTTATACAAGGGTGTAAAAGGCCTTTTAAAGACAGCTCAGATGTTCTCTCTCAAATGACTTTAGATTTAGAACATTTCAGGCCGTAGTTCAGAAAATATTGCCTCCTTTTGTTCAGCATGGGAAAACAAAACTCAAAAACAGACCTAGTGCTCACAGCAAAAATTATGGGTTCAACATCAAAAGCTTTTAAATTAAGTTACATGAAGAGGTTATTTCCCATAAGAAACACAGGGTGACTGAGTTAAATGTCAATGGAACGGGTTGTACAGACTGATGACACAGGAGTGACTCAAGGCGCAACCCACATAAAAAAATAAATAGAAACACTAAATAGGCACCCATATAATAAAAGTATTTATTTTCACCACTTTATTGAACCCATTCAGTAATGTTCCAACCCACTGAGGTCAATGAGTCCTGAACAGCAAATATTTACACTGGTATTTCCCATATTTGAGGCAGTTATCAGTGTATTTATTTTGCAATATATAAAAATCAATTTCAGAGCACTGAAATCTGCTTGCAATGGGATTTCATCACTGTGAACATTTTGTTCACCATTATTTCATTTTATTTGTCAAAGACTTGGACTGTTTGCAAATCTTCCTTACTGTGTATTCAAGGATGCTCTGATATTGCATATCTTAGGATAAACTGGTAAACCCTGTTTTCTCGAAATTGTGTTTCTGTGGTCCAAGTTTGTTTTGAACTATCTTCCATGGATGGATAGATTATTAAATGGGCCTACTGGGCATGAGCCCTGGACAAGAGCCTCTGTATGAATGGACTGTTAACATTTCTTATTGGAAAGTCAATCACATGAAACAACCACAGAGACACAAAATGACCACAGAGACACAAAATGACCAAAAAGAGACACAAAATGTCCACAAAGAGACACAAAATGTCCACAAAGAGACACAAAATGTCCACAAAGAGACTCAAAATGACCACAAAGGGACACAAAATGTCCACAAAGAGACACAAAATGTCCACAAAGAGACACAAAATGACCACAAAGAGACACAAAATGTCCACAAAGAGACACAAAATGTCCACAAAGAGACACAAAATGTCCACAAAGGGACACAAAATGTCCACAAAGAGACACAAAATGTCCACAAAGAGACTCAAAATGACCACAAAGGGACACAAAATGTCCACAAAGAGACACAAAATGTCCACAAAGAGACTCAAAATGACCACAAAGGGACACAAAATGTCCACAAAGAGACACAAAATGTCCACAAAGAGACACAAAATGACCACAAAGAGACACAAAATGTCCACAAAGAGACACAAAATGTCCACAAAGAGACACAAAATGTCCACAAAAAGACAAACAACCATAACAGAATCTTTCAACATTGCTGTTATGTAGAGGTGTCCAGGGTCCCATTGTCTTATAATTTGTCCATGGTTCAATGGTAAAATTTGATCAAACACCCTGATGGCATAGAAGTAACAGTCGGTTTGGTGTGCTTTCGAAGCACAGGACTTTGACAGATCACCAGTCTATTACAGGACTGACACATAGAGACACACAAACATTCACACACACATTCACACCTATAGGAGGGGTAACTTGAAGAGAACCCACTGTCATATTTGTATCAGTAAAATCTGAACACACAACACACTAAAACAAACACACTATTGGAATCATGAGAACTTGGGGATAAATATCCTTAACTTTAGATTTTGCCTGATAATCAAGAATTGTAAATTGTTGCAAATAAATATAATTTTGGTGATTGTGGGCTACACATTAATATTTACAGAAGAAAACATGGGTTGCTAGTTGCTCATTTTTGTTGAGACTGTTTGAAAATATGCCAGTTCTACCGTATGTGAGGAAAAGAAATTAGACTGCATTAAACAGTACAGATGTTGCTGTTGTTATGTCCAGCCCCTGTTTGTGTGACCAAATGTGCAACGTGCATATGTATTTGTGAAAAAGTGTCCATGTGTTTGCATGAATGCAAAAGCTGTTTTGGCTTGTCAGCCTACACCTTTCCCGCTCCCCGTCATCTCCTCAGGCGAGGAGGAGCTGGAGCGTGAAGGCGAGCACGGCTTCCCTCCTCATTGAGGATGCCAGTCGTCTCCTCTGGTGTCCTGCAGGCACAGCGGCAGCCGACAGATGCCAAAGTGAGTGGACAGAGGAAGACATCGAACTTAACAACCACAGTGGCAACAAATTTCTGAAGTGGGGACCACGCTAGCCCATCGGAATCACTCCATCACTTAGTTTAACAATGTTAAGGAAGGGGGTTGTGTGTTTTTATCTACATCATAAAGAAAAGGAGACAGAGGGAAACCATCCAAAATAAAGAGAGAAAGGAAGGAAAGGATTGGTGAGTTTAGAGTTAGTGCCAGTAACTACACACAAAGAGAAGGATTCCAATACTTCTTCTCTGTTTATTTTAATTATACCAATTCGCCCATATAGAGCTGGAATAACTAATAGAATTAGGCATGGATCTCAGGCTGATCTATTTGGCACAATGAACCAGAAAAGAGAATCACAGGCACAGTATGCACTTTGATATGGAATCTAAAAGGAATAAGTGAAGGGACAAAAATCACCCAGCTGCATTTGGGCTACTGGGCATTAACACCTGAGTGGCTGCATTTAACAAGACAATACCAACTTCAAATACACACGCAGACACATGCACAACATGTATCACCTCCTTTTTATGATTCAGTAATTTATGTGTGTACATTAAGACACATGACATTTGTGGTACTTCTGGGACTGTGTGTGCATAGGAAGGACAGCAAAACAGATTGCAATTTGTGTCCATGTTCTCTTCAGCATGCACATTAAAATGGAAAGCCCCTATTCTCTAAGCTGAGTCAGGATATGGGCTGACCCCGTCTCGACATCAAAAGCCCCTGTGGTCGTCAGATGAACTGATAGATTTGGACAATGGCATTGTAATCTGCTTCAGACAGCTGAATTGATTTTAACTTGTGGAAGGCAAATGCATGCAGGAGTAGAACCTTTTAAAACAGCATGAAGAAGAAGAGCCAAACATGATTATGCATCCTTCTTTTCCACTTCCACCCTCATGTCTCTTCTCCTCTCATTTCCCTACTTTGTGTTTTTGCCATCTGCCACAGAAGTTAGAGATAATGCCAATTCCCTGTCCACTACTAACAACCAGAGGCCACTGAGATGCATGCATTATTTTGAAAATGTATGCATTTACTCTACCCCTCTCAGCTGATGTTATCTCAAGTGCGTGTGAGCCCAGACAAAGATAATAGCAAGGAGGGATTACATTTATTTCCCCACTGCCAGATATCCAAGAGATATTTCCCAGTAGTTCTACTCCACATCCCACTTCTCCTTTCTCAGCTCTTGGAGGGACAGTGTAACATGCCAAAAGAATGTTTGTGCAGCATCTTTGTTTTCTCACTTCATGCTCTCATGCCTCATTCCAAGGACTGAGAACTGAGCTGATGAGTATACCTGGCACAGGAGTTTAATCACTACAAAACTGATTCAGCTGACTCTGTTTGTCTGAATCTGATTCAATCATCCCAAGCAGTTACACCTGAGATGGAAAACATTGAGCCATCCCTCCCTTCCATGGTTTTGTTAAATTAAATTGGCTGTAAAATGCAAGCTTGGTGGCCCCAAGAAATATTATGTATAAGTTTAAATCAAAGTTTAACTCTCCAAACCTTCGCAGAAATTGTGAATTTAAAACCAATTAAATCTAAAGCACATTTAAGTAGTTTTATATTGTACTCTCAACTTATATTATCTAGACACTCAAGACTGTCCTCCCATAACAAACAACCCTGTAGGTCCATTCTTTTTTTAATATTAAGTGACATCTGGTGAATGTGAGACAGTCGTGAACCAAAACCACATGTTAATGTTTAGGTGATGAAGCCCTGAAATAATCTGCTGTTGATTTCCCACTACCATCCCACAGTCAAGTATGGCTCTTTTGACCATTACCTTAAGCACATATTAATTATTAGACAAAGTACTCCATGCTACAGTAGATCAATGTGATGACTAACAAAAAATAGACTAAAATAAAAAAAAGAGGTTGTTTTCAGAATTAAAACATATCCAACACAATTACAATTCTGATTGAGTCTATATTGCATTATCACTACAGATATAATTAATTGAATATAAAAGTTATAATAGATTAAAGTCCTTTGTGTAGCCCCCCGCTGTTTGCATTTGAAAACCACCCATCACATGCTTGGTGAGGTGTGACTGGATCATAATGATTATTATTTTGTTTCAAATCATCTTGTGGATTTTTTTGGCCTGATTAAAAACAAAAAATCCTAAACAAAAATACTCAGGTGAGAACCAGCTCACTAAGCTTCTGCGGCTAAGTTATCACATATCACTCACTTTCTGCTATTTAGATATCTGCAGGTTGGGTAGCACACATCAGATGCACAGAAGCGATTAAACAGACCCAAAGAAAGGCACCAGTGTTTCTTGAATGTTCTCCCTCATTAGACAAAAGACACAGTTATACTGTACAGGATTGAATATGCCGGCCTGTGGATGTATAACCACCTTTTGAATTTCATTCATATCTTTTGTGTCTTTTGTATCTAAATTATAAAGCTCTACTCACCACACAAATATGTAAATAATCCATGCAGTGCTGCCATTCTCAATGTTAAGACTTTAGTATTCCAAATTATATTTCCACTCGTTCACATTGAAAAGGCCTAATCACCTCAAACAATAGGTACCTGTAGGCACTGTTGTTATTTTAAGCTACTTTCAACAGCACAATTTCCTATTTGCTCTAAACTGTTATCATAGACCATAAATGACCTTCACTACCTCCTTACGCCTTCAGCTAAGCATTTAAATAGCAATTTAAATAAATAATTTTTGAATGATGATTTTTAAAAGCTATGTTGTTTATCTGACGCAAGCACTGATATACAGTATATTGATGTTACATTTCAAAACAGGTTTGGATTTGTGATATTATCAGCCCAAAATGATACAAGTGAGCAATCACCAGTATTAGCTCTTGTTTCTACTTCCCTTTGACCACAGTTTTAAGGTTGCAAAAACTCCTGACTCGGCATGACCGAAGTTAATGTTTTTAAGGACCTATCAGAGCCAGGTTTTAAAAAAAATGAAAAAAGATTATACTGCCTATTATATCAGGGGTAAGTTTGCTTACAGCCTTTGCAGGTTAGCCCAATGTGTTATTTGGCTGAAGCACAAGTCTCTGTGTATAGCTTTC
The DNA here is from genome assembly GCF_900324485.2 of Mastacembelus armatus. Taxonomy (NCBI): domain Eukaryota; kingdom Metazoa; phylum Chordata; class Actinopteri; order Synbranchiformes; family Mastacembelidae; genus Mastacembelus; species Mastacembelus armatus. The sequence continues at coordinate 7,421,809 of NC_046644.1, read as the reverse complement.
TGTGTTTCCTCTGATGAATGTATGTGTAGCACTTTTTTGTTTGTTTTTTATTTTTCTAAGTTTTGCTCACAGAGCACATTGCTCCCTGTGTTACTAATATTAATATTGACTCTGGTGATAAAACGATTGTTTTTCCAAGTAATTTCCATCTGCCCTTCAGCAGGCGAGACAGCAAGCAGCCAACACTCTGGCTAATCCCTCCCTCTCTCTGCGGAGTCCTGCTTGTTCAGGTGATGGCATTATTTAGGCCAGCTGACTTGGCTTAAACAATCTGCTTCCAAATAGTACATAATAACCAGGTCATTCCAAGGTGAGCAGCATGGTTGTAGGTTGCATGAAAGGGCTTGGAGGGCAGCATAACACTGACATCTATGGTTCCATGCTGTCAGCGCTTGCTATAAAGCTGCAGCTCTTGTTTCTGTTTAAGTCAAGTCATTTATTCATGAGGAGCTTCATTAAGGATGCCCTCACTGACAATGCATGCTGCCTAGGTCAAACGAAAGCCTGTACACATAATATTATTGACCCAAGCAAGACATCTACTGGAGAGACAGATCAACCTTATACTTGCACCAGTAAGATACTTACTGTAAAAGTGGAAAATTCATTGGAAGAACTCATAGGGTTGCTGAGCATTATCCTGGTTATAAGGACTAATTGTGATTTTTGTGATATAAGGCCATTGCTACTATGGGTATCTACTTCAGCTGGTTTCACCTTCTTAGGTCAAGGTTACATTTGGTTAGAATTGTTATGTTTAAAGCTGAACTGAGCTTTTTACCAGTAGGTGCAAAAAAAAAAAAACAACTCAAAACTACCTGACAGATATAATTTTATATAATAAAAAATACAGTTGCGTACAAACTAGTACAGTACAGTCAAATAGTGTACACATTGCCTAGACAAACTGAATTTATTTCTCTGCAAATACTAAATTTCTCAGGAGGTCAGGTTTAATGTGCTGTGCTGTGGTTGAAACAGCAAAAGGCACATTAGCCTGGCCAATGATGGTGAGATAAGAAAACAGATGAGACACAAAATAAAAATAAAAATAAACATGATGCAGCATTGTGATGGGACTTTCAGGCCAACACTGCACCTGCATCTACTGCCAGGTACAAACATTACATTGGATGGGCATCTGAGAGGGAGGGAGCACAGAAAAACACAGCCACACACACACACACACACACACACAAACCAGCATGCAGACCCACACACAGAGCTATAGAGTAAATGTGCAGTAGCAGCAAACATGATGCAGACTTTCTGTGGGTTGCTGCAGTGTTTTTTGTTTTTTTTTTGACTTTTGACTCTTTATTGCTGGTTCACAAATCTAACCTCTCTCTCAAATTCTAGTTATTTTGGGAAAAGATACAATTTTTCTTGTTCATTTCAGTCCTCTCCCCATTTATTTTCTCCCTCTCAGTGTTTCAGCATAGTCTTGTGGGCGTTGGGGCTTTTGAAGCGCTCTGCTGACTGCTCAGATTATTGCTATCCATCATTTGTTTATATTCTCATTTAGCAAAGGAGGGTCCTTCCATTATTGCATTATAATTTCTGGCAGAGGTTACACAAGGCTAGAGCCAAGTTTAGTTTTGCCCTCCCAACATCCTCAGACCCTGCACTGCAAGCTTCTTCTTCATAGTATAATGCAAAATGCTCACATGACTCTGGCTAAAAGTCCCCCACACAGTGTGAAGCTGCTCCCTCTGAGCACTCCTCACATTTCTTCTTTTCATTGCTCTGTAATGTCAACACCACAAAAAGCCTTGCCACAGAGGCTGACAATGAGTATGAGACTGATGTTCCACGTGGAGACTGCTGCTCAGATTTTCACATAGTTCGACAAAAAAGCATAGCTTCTCTGAACACCAGCTGTCTCGAGTCTTAGCTCTTTTAGAACTCAAAGACTAAGGCAGTCAGAAAGAGTCAAATTAAAATAGTTCTTTGACATACCAGCATACATAAATAGACTCATCCCAATCCATTTTGGTGGTTAGAAGTATTTTTACAACTATTTTGGAAGAAATATCCTAACAAAATTGCAACCTCAGAGGAGACAAAAATAAATGCAATGCACATCATCCTGTTTATGTTACGCACTTTTTTTATTTTCAACATCAAAGGCAAAATAAATTAGAGTAATCCTAGAATAATGTTTGGGTGAGTGCATGTTTTGTAAGTCATTTTGTTGAATTTATACTACATATCTGTTTTGTCTATTTAGCTGCTCTGCAATGAGCAAAACCTTCTTAATGCTTCTGTCAGAGCCATCAGGCTGACGGCCCTCACACAGGACAAATGTCCTCTGGTATCTGACACCAAGACGTTCCGATCTCATATCCTTTAAATCCTGTGAGTTATGAGGTGGGGCCTCCAAGGTTCGGCCTAGTTTTTTGCAGTACAACCCATCTCTTCCCCAGGTAAATGATGCATACACACCACGTAATGTATAAAGATCACATGATTCATCAGATCAGGCCAGCTTCTTCCTTTGCCCCAAAGTCTAATTCTGATGCTCACATGCTGACAGAAGGCACTTCATGAGCACTCTGATCAGTCTGTGGTTACATTAATTCATACACAGAAAAGTCTGATGCACTGTTTCTACACCTATCACAGCAGCATTAGGGTATTCAGGAATTTTTGCTACAGTATCTCTTCCGTGGGATGGGACGAGTTGGGTAAGCCTTCATCCCACATACACATCAATGAGCCCTGGGCTCCCATGACCTTCTTGTCAGTTCACTGTACAGTTCATTGTACCACTTTTGTAGGTACTGCATACTGGAAACATCCCACATGACCTGCCATTTTAGAGATGCTCTGACTCGCTGTTGCCTAGCCAACACAGTTTAAAGTCACTTAGATCCTTACACCTGCCAACTCTTCCTGCCTCCAACACATCAACTTCAAGAACTGACTGATCACTTGATTCCTTACATATCCCACCCCTTGACAGGTGCCATTGTAACAACATAATCTACATTATTCTCTTCACAGGCCAGTGGTTTTAACGTGGGAGCTGATGTATGTATATTTAGTTTTTTTCCAAGTGCAGCTTATCTGTTCTGTCAGCCATTGATGTTGCTTTCCACAAAATGCCAAGGTTTGAAACTAATCTGTAAAAACTTAATGTAAGACATTCAGTCGCAGTTCTTAAAAATTTATTTTAAGTAGCTGGTCTTTATACAACAGGCCTGTATACTCACTCTACATGAATAACTCTGAATTACTATGTATATAAGATATGAATTGTCCTCAGCTTGCCACTGAATGAATTATATGTTAAGGCAAAGATATTCAAAGAGTATCTAAAGCTGGAGTATATCTGCCCTCATTATTCTGATATGATATTGCCCCGAGACAGATCAGACATCAGATGCTAACTAGTCCACTAAGCTTGAATAACCCCTAAGATCTTTGCTCAGCCGTATTTTTCATTGCTGCATTGATAATGTTATTGCAGATATGCTTATGATGGTCTTTCTAAGTATAGAAAGTTCTCTGGGTTTGGCTCAAAGCCTAGAGGATCAACATTATCATTGTGGGACAGAGAAGAGCTGCCCAGAAGCTTGTCCCGAGAGGTTGCTTAATGAGAGAAGCAGACAGGACCTGAAGCACCTGAAAGCCTGCTGTTCTCAGACTATAGAAGAAATGCCTCCAGTGAATGTGTTGACATGGCCATGGGGCCTCTCTAGACAATGTCACAACCTTGCTCTGCCTCACCACCAGCAGGCATCATCGTTTATCCAACACATTAGCCCCATAGCTGTGGTTAGGGTGACTTAAACATAAGATGACTTCAGAGCTAAGGCAGCATTCCTGAGGATACATGGTTCATCTGAGAGGATACCAGCCTCTTAGCATCCCATTTATTGTGTGGTTAACATGACAAGACATAAAGCCACTTCTGGAGTACATCATTATAGGTGTCTGATGCTATTATACTGTAAAAACTGGCTGCTCAAATTTTAGATTGAAGCTCGACCCAGTACAGTAAGTAATTTGGTTTTCAAATGATTTCTCAAAGAAAGACAGAAAGTCAGGAACTCATTGCTTGTTTAATCTTGAAACTACAGTGTATTCCTAACTAAACTTGTCCTATAAGTCAAAAATTGTGACAAGGCAAGTGACATATACTTGCATTAAGACAGACCACCTTGCAAAGTGACCACTAGATATTCCAACCTACACTGTGAACGAATCACACTAAATTTTAAATTACACATACCATTATTTTTCTTTCTTAAAAACTGATTTTTTTCAGTGTGCTCAGTATCAGGGCTATACCATAATAATTTTGCAGTACCTTGTGATCAATCTTAGCCCTCTCTGAAAAGCCAGGAGTTAGTCTGAGTTAAGTGTTTACCTTACCATATGTGGTGTTTAACCTAGATGTTATTGTTAAGCAGCAGCTGCATGTCAAACAGTTTATTGATGACTGCTGACAAATTATTAAAATTAGAACACGAAGGCAGACACATCCATAGCACTGGCAAGCATCTGAGTGAAATGCTGTCATTTCCCTGCTGATTGGTTTCCGAACACCAAGATGGCAGCTCTTAAGTAATACAAGACAGTCATTGGAAAGAAAGAGAGGGGGGTCGGGGGAGTAAGGTGTAGAAAATTTGCTGTGCTGCATGAACGTTGAATGCAATGTGCAATGAATGATGGCCCTTATACCTAAAGTACTTTGATTTAGGGTTTGTCTGGGTTTTCACGCTAATGAACTGCAAGCAATGTCAAGCTCAGTCACTTGCTTTAAATGTTATCACCTCATTAAATCACTGTTATCATTTTGTCAATTGGAGCATAAAACACCTCGCTTTGGCAGTGTTGATTATATGTACCTTTGTGTCTATTCTTAGGTGCAATTTGTCACTATGGAAGCGATGACAACTGACAACAGTCTTTAATGGGGTGGTAACAGTTAAGTGGGAGGCTCAGTGCATAGTTCGGCAGCAGACCAGAGGACCAGAGGACACCCTATCCTAGCCAAACCATGCAGCGAGACAAGACTGTGAGAGGTAAGTGAAACTGGGAAGGAGTGAAGCTCAGTGGGTTTCAGGCGTATCTGTAGCTTGTCTTGCTCCATTGGCAACCAGGACATCCAATTTATGTTTTGGCCCATTAGTAGCTGGCATAGACACATGACTTCTTTGTAGTCTAATATATTTGCCCTAAGCATCATAACAAATTACTTCCCCAGTGACTAATTTCTTGTATGTGAAAACCTACTTGGCAATAAACATGTTTCTGATTCTGATCTCTATCCTAAACTGTACCACATAAATGAAAAACCCATTTCCAATGTGACTAGATTAATTGTAAAATCACTGAAATAAATCCCTGCTATTCCATTTGATTTGAGGTATGCATATAGTGTGGACACTGAAACTCAGCAACTACCACTGAGAGACCTTGAGGTAAAACCCCAGAGGCACCAGTAACTAACAGTAAAGACTGTGTCAGTGCAGGGCACCTCTTAGTAAAGGTAACTGTATGAATGTTAAGCAAGGCGTTATTGAAAGTGAGCATGCAGCCTCAGCAAACATTCCCTGAATAAATAAAGCCTAAAATAGAGAGAGGAAGACATGTGATGAAGGTCATGAGACGGATTCCATGATCTTGCAAGTTCACATTATGCACCTACGCTTACCGAGACACCAAGGCAACCCATTAAATAGAATTTAATATAAAGAAGGAAACAGTAATTCAGGGGCATAAGCCAAGGCTTTGGCAGGAAGGAACCGCATTTCACAGAGTGCTGTGCAACTTTGTCAGGTAAACGTGACTGTTAGGGACAAGCGAAGATTGATGGAATCTTTTTTCCCCTTGCCTCAGCAGTCTTTGATTTCCACAGCACAAGGGAGGAAGAAGGGGAGAGGGAATGGAGGAGGAATGATAGATAGGAATTCATGTCATTTATATCCCTGGGTCAGTCTATCACACGACTGACTCAGAGCGAGAGAGCAAGAGAGAAAGAAAGATGGTTAGACTTGGATACAGTCTTGGAATATAGAAAATGTCTGTGTTTATAGCAACTTCCTGTGAGAATTTTGCAGAGGATTTAGCGTATGGGCTCACACATTTCTGTGAGCATGAGTGCTGTGATTCATGCTGTCTCAATTAGCATCTGGGTGTTTTTGTCTGATTGAATGAAACAACTCTTTTCCGGTCCTTGAAGCATAACTGTGTAGTGCTTTTCAATTTCCACCTATTGCCACTGTGCCAACTAACATTTACTGGGAGGCAATGCATGAAGATGATTTGGGCTTACGGCAAAAGTGCTTCTCATTATAATTGCTTCTGCACAGACATGGATTGATAAAAGCCTTCAGGGTCTTCAGGCCAGATTGAATGACAGGCTCTCCAAAAACACGGACACTGTGGCCATTGGAAAATGCCTGGGCTTATTGCATTACATTATATATTTTGCTGGCTTTCACAATGAGCCTTTTTACTGCACTGCCATATTGTGCCTGCTACCTTGCTGACCATTCATTATACTATATACAGTATGGCTTCATCTGATGCTTTTGTAGCCAGCTACTGTCATCCAGTCTTTTGTTATACATACACAGGCCACATAACACCACTAAGATTTTATACTCTGCTGTTTTCTTACATCGTTCCCACATTACAACCTAAAGATTAAATTGAAAAATGTGGAAGATAAAGATTCATCTTTTATCAGTCAAACAAGCATGCAAAATTGTGTGGGTTTTTTTTTTGAATGCATTATGTAACGGTTTCTTACTGAGATCAAAGTAGATACATCATTTACTGTCATGATTTATTATCTAAGATAGTGTTCTGAGAAACTATAGGGATGTTTCAGTTTAATGTAATACGTCCCTATTCTACAAGGATGGGGTATTTTTTCTTATGCTTAAGTAACCTCTACAGGGTCTTTACTCTGTGGCAGTGAAGCTCATGGCATTCTACAGAAGCTTTATTCCTCATCCTGGCACAAATCTTAAACGTGCCACTTTATATATTTTTCATGCTTTGTGTTTACTTTAAATTAACTAGAAAGAAATAACATCAGGTATTTGGCTATGAGCGTAAAACAAGTCTAAAAGAGACTAAATCTGTTATTAGGTAGAAAATGGTGCGGTAATAAAGTATGATTATTGTATTATTCCTTTTTTCTGCTGTTGAGATGCTGTGTTGTAGTTCTGGCAGCAAACTCTGAGTCTCTGTAACCCCCTCCCCAACATTTTCCTTTAAAATGAGTCTCCCTTTTTTCTAACTCTTGAAGCTCCCTTACTCCAAAATGTAGTTGAGACAAGTATCACTCAGTGGAGTTTTTTTTTTTTTTTTTTTTTTTTATCTCCCCTCTAGCCTTATTCTCAGTCTCACTTATTTGGTCCTGCACACCTTCTCTCTCCCTTTATTCTCCTCTCCCTCTGTGTATAAACTTGCCCGACTTTCTCTGGTGACTGACATTCTTTTCAATCTCTGATGGACTTTCTTTACCTCCTGTCCTTTTTTGTCACTTTCTCCCTCCTCCCACACACACAGATTTTGTGCCCTAAAAGCTGCAATTGTACATCTCACTGTAGCCAGCAACCCTCTTACCCATCCATCCCATTCACTGTGCAAACACAGGATTCGTGTGCCACCCATCTTATTAATCGTCCATTTCCTGTGCGGTTTGTTCACAGAGATTTGCAGTTCAAAATGGGAACAGAAAGGTTCATATTTGCACAGGCAAACAATTCCCACATTATGCCACAACATTACAGCAGCATGTTAAATGACCTGTCATTTGTGCCTGTACAGCCAAATCCTATAGTTCCTAAGCCAGGCTAATTCTATGTAAACCTGTCAATTGGATCCTGGTGAGGAGAAAAACCCATGAGATATTTCTGCACGTGCTTGTCCTCAAGACACATTACTCATCTGAGTGTTCATCCATAGACTGTAGGCATCAAGCATTCCCCATAAGTGAACAGTGTGTTCATATGCAAATGTGCTTCTTCTAATCCTCCATTATTCTGTATTTGCCTGCTGTTCTGAAAATGCCTCAACCCCCCGACCTGCGTTTCATCATACAAAAACAAAGGTGTTTACACAAAATATCTTGCAGCAACTGCTGCAAGATATTTGAGGCACTGCAGAGATGCAAATTACACAGCAGTAAAATTCTGTAGCCACTAATCAATTTTCTATGCATATTCACTGTGTCTTCTCTTTCATAAATGAGAATAAAATGTCAAGACATTGTAAGGCCTTGGAACACTCATATGATTGCCTTGAGAAGGACAAATGTCCATAAAAAAAATAATCAAGCCATTCAGTTAGCGGGTACAACATTAATGATAGGACATCACATGATATGTAACTTATGTTTGCTTGCACTCATCAGCACAGTTACATGTCTGCTGGGAGTTGCAATCTTGGAATAATAGCTATATTTCACATCTGTTTACATTCTTTCAAACATCTGAAATCTTTCTGCGTTTTAAAGGTATCCTGCTGAGTTTTTAACTCAGCTGGAACTATGGAGCCATGGTTCCTGTTTTGTTTGTGTCTTTTGTTCTACTTGCACCAGGAATATGAAAATAATTGTATACGACTACAGGAAAACTTTAGTTTTTACACTTTGTGAAAAAATGTTTAGGTAATTGTGGTATCTCTAAAATGATTTTGATTGCTTTCTTTTCTGATCAAAGAGACGACAGTACAAAAGTTCAAACAGTACACATTCATTGACAAAATGATTTCTGTATTTAATTTTCAATTTATGCTAGAATCTGAGGTACTGTGTTATTTGCACTGCAAGTCCCACATGTAGTTGGCTGTACATTCTGTATTTCATCGCTGGTGAAAATTGGTGCACATATGTAAGCCTCTGAGCCCTGTGCCAAAAATTACACTCCTAATTAGTATAATATGGTGATTGATTGGCCCGAATTACCTCTCAGTTTTACTGGTGACACATTTAGATTTGATGATGCATTTAATGACCCTCAACAACTCGTTTATTTATTGTCTAAGTAGAACATTGAACCCAAATGCTGCCAGTTTAAAAACCAATGAACAACAGTTACTTCTGACTTGCTACCTCTCTTATGAATTGTGATGAAAAGAAATGATTTTGTTTGGTTTTATCCAAACCAACAGAAAACTGTTGCGATGTTCAAATTATCTCCAAGACCATTTCAGCACGTGTTGCTCTGCATTTGGAGCCACAGCTTCCTGTCAGGCAGTTGAAAGGAGCACACTTGACAGAAAGAAAATATTCACTGCACCGCTTTGTCATCTTTCTTGTTCTGCTCATGCGACTGGGTTGAGGAAGGAAAAGGGTAACAAGGGGGATATCTTTGGAATACCTGTTTAACATCCTAATTGGAAATGACAAGCACAGTTGTGCATTCAGCCCTGCAGGATAGATCAAAGACTCGCTGCTCCATGAGACACAGCAGTATGGATCAGAACCAAGCTGATCCCCTCTCGCCTTGGCTAATTAACACCTGGCTCCTACTAATTAGCTAAATCCACCGGCATTCCAGAAACAACGGTAGATGGGGTGGGGATGATGTATAAGATTTACAACCTGGAGCTGGACCACAGCTAAGTCCCCAGAGCCCCTACCTGTCTTGCAGAAGCAAGTGTAGGAACAGGTGTTCCACACAGAACAAAGTTAGGTGTTCTTGTTTTTAGCCAAGTGTTTTGTATTGATATTACTGGCTGTTAAGTGGTCCCACTGGTGTTTTAAACAGCATGATATGTATGACAGCTGTAGTCAAAAATAATTGCTCCAGTCTCTCCTCACTTGAACAATAACTTCTTCAAAACATGTTTACATTTTCCATCTGCAGCCTTGACAATTGTCTGAAGTTTTAGGCCACATAAAAAATTATTAATCCTTGACAAATGGTTTGCAGTTTTGTTAATTTTAATAAATGAAACCTGAAAGTTTTCACTAACAGATTGTGCTCCAAAGGAATTTACTTGCTACTGAGTTTGCATTTGCAAAAAAAACTGCAATAGAAATGCATCTTGGTTTGACTGCCTTGGCAATAAGAAAACAGTAATTATATTAGATGATATTTTATATCCTAGCAGGGTGCTCTCTGCTGGCGCTGATAAATTTTAAGGTTGATCACCTCTTAGAGATGATTATTCTCCCCCTAAGTGCTCAAATACACAACTAAGCCATTTATTCAATACATAGAGAAGGAAATTTCATTGAAAAAGACTGCATCTCCTGTAATGAGTGACACTTTATCTAAACCCAGGTAAGAAATAAAAATCAAACCCATGATATCCCATCAGGCTTTCAGTGGTTTCTTCTGAAGCAGAAACAGATACCACCCTACAACAAAAACATATTAAAGCCAACACCGGCAAATTCATTTTGTCAGCCTTAACTTGTGCTGTTGCCAACCAGTTCCACTCACCATTCCCCTTTTCCTCACAAGTGCTGTGAAAAGTTAGAGCTGATGTTGAAATTGACTTAGTGTTCATTTGGTGTGCCTATAGAGGGATACACTATGAAAAGTCTATCACTTCTGATACTTCAGGTAATGAGCGAAAGAGCAGTCATTCTGTTGGCTGATTACAGACAGTAATTAAGACACTGATCCTGTAATTAAGCAGTGGCAGGTATCTTGTGCTCGGAATTCATCATCTTTTTCTTCCCAGCAGTCGGTTTTCCCCCTTTTTTCTTAAATTTCTCATTAGGGAGATGCTTATACTAATACTGGAATGAGGCATTTACCACAGGTTATCAGCTTACTCTTTTTTCCCTGTGTTGTGGCAAGATTATGAATTTTAGCCTGACTCATTCTTTCAGTCAGCAGCTTTCATCTGTCCCTCCATCCCTGGTCAATCTGTTGAGCTGTTTGTTTGTCTGTCTCAGCTTTGTCAGCCTCATTCTCTCACTAATCCTCTTCCTCCGTCTGGCTATTCTTCCTCCTCTCTTTTTCCCTTCTCAGGCTGTGTTTGAGAAAACCATGGCCTGGCTTCAGGGGCTACTTGCAGAGGCTCTTCTTTAAGTGCAGCTCTGTATTTTAGTGCAGAGATAATTTTCACCCTGTCAGATTTCTCAAATCATTTTCCCTGCCACCACTGCAGGGCCAAAATTTCATTCTTCGTGTCGCGGCGTAGTTGGAGCATATAATATAATGTGGTTAGACAAAATGTCTTTCATACGCATGTGTGACAGTAGCTATCTGAGTTCTAGAAAGATTACCAAAAAACCCCACAACTTTTATGCATAATTGATGGATTTTCAGAGCTTTAGTTGAAATGACAGCTAATCATATAATTCCCCCTCTCTTGTTGTTGACATTATGTTTATTGTGCATAACAGTTCATAATATGATTATTTTTCTAATTGTGTTCATTAAGTGTTTGCCTTAATAGACATTTTTATGCAGAGTTAAACTCAGATGCATTGCTGATTTTATTTAATTTCCATTTAATGAACAAATAAAGATTCACCACACATGTACAATCAAATGTTACATGACACATTCAGGAGTTCAGCAGATTTGGCTAATGCGATTAATAAATCAAGTCATCTAGTGCTGAAGAAACAGTTTATTAGGTCTACTCTAAGACAATGTTAATATTAATTATGTTATTGATTGTTTTGAATTATTTCTGTATGATGATATTTTAGAATGAGAACAAGATTGTTTGGATGCAAAAATGAATTATAAAACAGACTTAAATGCATTTCTAGCATCAGCTGGACTGACTGGTGCAGTAAACCATGTCGAGTTGTGGGACACACCCATACTTAATTACGCATACTAACCCAAAACAATATCATATTGTATGGGTGTGTATCAAATCTGGATAGAAGGATATTATAGGTCTGGAATTTAAAAAAAAATACTGACTGACAACAGTAATGCAGACATCCTGGAAGGCTAATAGCAGCCAAAATGGATATAAGATACACAGACTGGAAGGCTGAGAGAGTTACATGTACAATATGTGAAGCACATTTCTGAGGACCATTACCACTGTCGGAGAAGTGCTGTGAGAAAATGACTAAAAAGCAAGGATGTGCCATCATCAGCTGAGCTAACAAGAGCTGATAAGGAGGTCAGTGCAAATAAACACGTAGCATACTGTATGTTGTTATTTATTAACTTGAAAGATGTAAGACATTTTTTTCTAAAAAGACTGCAATATGACATTACACTAAGCAGGTCACCTACAGTATAACAGTGACATTTGCCTTAGCTTTGTAGAAACAAATCTGTCTGAAGATATGTATAAATTTATAATCAAATAAAGAGCCCCTCTGCATGTATTCTTTGCTAAACATTCTGATTCACACTGAATTAAACTACTAGAAGGTATTCCTCTGATACAGTTTGGAAGGGAACCTGGGGAAACAAAGAGAGGGGAAATTGTCTTAAATATCTTAAAAAGATAGTAACTCAAGTTTATTCTATTGCAAGATATGAAGCTTTAAATCCTCAGCCAAACTTTGGAGTGCATTTTAACACTGAGAGGCGTAATTGGGTTCTGAGTATGAAAGTTCAAGGCAGGGGTGGGGAGCTCGGGGTATGGTTGCATTTCTAGTCTAACGAACATAATTAATATAGTTTAATATAGACTTGAAAAATCGCAAGATTAACCCAGGCTCCTATGCCTAAGCCTGATGACACCATCCGGGTTATTTTTTCCAACTTTGAAAAGCTGCCTCCAAAGGCATTATAGGCTTTTTTCACAAGCATAACATTAAGTGGCAAGAGACAAGTAAATCGAACTTGACGTGTAAAATCATTGAAATAACCCTTTAAAGTTTAACTTAGGTATAAATTGACCTGATAAAATCCTTTGAAATCAATAACTCACTGTCAAACTGCTTGTGTTATTATTGTAAGCTCATTCTGTTCATTTGATGGAAGTAAAAGCTTGTTGCCAATATGCTGAAGTAATAACACTGTTGTATTAATGAGTGGATAACGCCAAGAGAGATTTACAGAGCAGTGGATTATGCCACCATCACAGTACTCAATACAGAGGTCTTTTTAAATTGCAGCTGTGGCATCCAGGAGGAGTTATTGTGGATCTGGATCTATTGTGCAGCTGGGTTCAAGTGTTGCTCAAAGAGCAGCATTATTGCTTCACAAATGGTTCGGAAACTCAGCAAAGTAGGTGCAGTGTCTGCTTTTGCTCTGTTCACTGTTCAGCTACAATAATTAGAGAATTTAATATATTTGCAATCAGTGCAGTTCAAAACAACAACAAAAGCTTATTAATCAGTTTAGTTTCTCTGGGGAGTCTGCCTTGACTTCTGAAAACGTCTGTGCAAAATTTATACATACATTTTTGAATACATCACAGATCCAGAGCTCTTTACAAGTCAGGCTGTCCAAAAAGAGCCTTTCTCTGATAATGGTGTTCAGTCTGAGCTTTGCAACTGCTTAAATGCTGAAGTGATGAGAGCTGAATTCTACTTGTTACTCTCTGGAGGCATGATTCAGTTCTTTAGAAGTTAGCAGCCTTGATGCAAACAAGAGCTTTACCAAAAATAACATGCCACAAAAGTTTCAAAGACAAAGTTTGTTTTTCTATTGAAGCTAAGATCTATTTCCTGCATTGAGCTCATATGAGTTTTTCTTGATGAGTAGAAAGAAGAGAGGAGAGTACTCTGGAGCTTTGTTGACGTAGACAGATTTAGGACGATAGGGGATTTGAATTCTTTTCCCCCATGAAGATGACCACAAATGAGTGAGAAACTGCTGTCTGGGGCCTGATCCGATCCACTCCATAGCTTTGACTTTTTACATTTAATTTTCAACCACATGTCGATCAAAACATTTTTCCACAGTATGAAGAATTCGTAGATCTATAAAATCTGATCTAATTCATCTGCTGTTAAAGCCTAAATACCTGATCATATATTAGGGCACATCTTAATTCTTCTCTTCCTTCCTTTCTAGAGCTATGCTAAATCTAATTTCTGTTTCAAGCTGTTTCTTAAGGCACTTTCTACAATATCAGTAAATATGACAACTGATTCTGAGCTCTGCAAAAGCCAAGAGGTTAGGGAGCTAGGCAGCTTCCTCCCTTTTCTCCTCCAATCTGGCCATTAGAGCCCTGCCAACACAGTCTTTGCCTCACAGACACCAATGTGCCTTGATAAATTTTGCCTATTATGCAGATAAATTAGTGGCCTGTTACAGCTCTGCGCAGCACTATTTGCCTGGTGGCTGAGAGCAAGATTTCTGTCACTGCCCTGCCTAAATGTCATTTTATAAGCCTATCTTCTCTTACCACAGAAAAAAAGCAAGTGTCGACGAAAATGAAAAAGCTCCAAGTAAATTAGATTGTCCCACTGAATTGCATGCAGAAGTACAAGACTTTGGATTTGACTAGTTGTATAAAAGAATATGAGTGTGAAAAGATTTGTGCATTGAATGTGTTCATTATCCGACCAGTTGACAGTGTTGGAGTTTAGTGTTTCAGCTTGATTACTATTCAAGACTGCTGTGCTGTTTGTGAGATTCATTCATTCATTTTCATATTTGGCTTTTACCCAACACGTCTGTCTTTATTGCCCCTTTGAGAAAAATACGATTGTGTAATAGTGTCTGTGATACAAATGAAACATACAGTAAATAGAGCATAAATAAGGATTTCCTCTTTTTAGTGGGGTGTTTTGCTGCAATTCAATATTCAGTATTTATCACATTATGCTTCTGAATTGCTCACATAGGGCTACAGTGGATAGTATTCCAACAGATATTATTCCTTCAGGAATGAGAAAAGTGTCAACAAATAAACATGCTGTGCTCCAGACAAAAATACATGCAGAATGGCATTTTTGCTACACCATTATTATGGGCTTGTGCATATTTGTAACTGCTAATGAACCTGACAGTGTATGGAATGACTCTTGTTGTGTTTTTGCAGATCAGTGGAGGTTTGGTGCACACGGTGGCATAAAACCACATGAAACCCAAAATACTAAAACAGGTTAGGTTGACACTGTCCTCTGGTTAAGGGTAATGGATCATCTTAATGGAAGCAAAATGAGACTGTCCTCCTAAAAGTGGATGGCTGGTTCAGGAGGTAGGGCACATTGTCTGGCTAACTGCATGGCTGGAGGTTTTATCCCTGGATTTTCCACTACGTTTTTTTTTTTTTTTTATGAGTGAAATTTAAAATTTGCATTAAAAAGGTGACCTGTACTTTGGTAACAGGAAACAAACAGCAGTCAGTTTTACGGTTTTACTGACTCACTCATCATCTCTCCTTTCTTCCTATCATAATTACTTCAGTTGTTGAACATAAATATATGTGATTTGGGGGCAGATTGTGGAGTTTGCTGATCAAAAAGCAATAAGCAGGGCTGATTCAAGTACAGTTTGCCCGGCCAGTGGAGTTCAGCCAACCCAGACATGCTGATGACTAGGGACAAGAAAAGCCATGGATAAAGCTCAAATCTGAATACAAATATTAGGCAAACCTCTCATTAAATTCCCACTGTGAGGACCCAACTGAACTCTGAATTGTAGTTTTAAAATATTCAGACCTCTCTTGGAGATTCAGAGAATTCAGTTTGATGCCAAGGCTATACACTGATCAAAAAGATACAGCTGAGTCTATCAAGTCAGGGTTATACCTGCCCCTCTACTTTCCTCAACCCTCTTCTGCAGTGCTTTTATTGCTGTATTATAGTATCTGAACTGGAACTCAAGTACCCTAAAGACAGGTTTTAACAAATACATTAATTTTAAAGTGCTTTGTAGTAGACAGGTGAAAAACAATACACACGCAGCCAGTATGCTCCTGTTCTGGGCACTCAACCAATTAAAATCCCTCTTGCCATTTCTACTCTCATTTATTTCTTCTTTTTCTCAGCTATGTTGCCTGTCCTCTTCCTTGACCTATAGCTAGCACAGTCTGTCTGAACCCACTGAGCTCCAAAAAAATTACACAGATATGTGATGTAGATACAGTGAGATATTTTACAGTATTTCTCCAAGTTCAACTGGATACAGCATTTCCAATTAGACTTTTGTGTGGTTAAGTCTAGGCAGGTTGAAAATGTATTGCTAAAAGTTGATATAATGATAGTTAGATGGATTAATAAGTATATCAGCATGTTCTAGACAAATGAAGAAATAAACCTTTGCAATAATGTAACACAACAAACAAACACTACAGCAATGAAACAAAAGAACAGACCAGCATATATGCCAGGGGTGGCAATCAGGTAAGTAGAAACAGAAGTGTGGTGGGTGTGGTAGTCAGGGCTAGACAATGAGGAAAAAAGGCAGGGCAGAGCTGGAGGGAAAATCTGGGAAAATTGGAGACTGGATGAGGACTGACAGCCTGTAGAAACAACCAAAAGAAACATCATGGGGAAAACAGCGGCGATAGGACCATGATTGGGATTGTGACAGGAGATGTAAAATGACCTTGTGCAAGCAGCTGCTCGGTTTGTTTGAACTAACTTAAACTAACTAATAAGGTTATGTTTCTGCAAGGATCTAGAAAATGGGTTTCAAACAGCACATCATCCACAGTTAAAGCCAGTTATCCATCCATCATCCCAATCTCCAATATGGCTGAGCAGACAAAAAGTATTCAATCAAATGATATATCTGTTTCCATTTGAAAGATGTACTGAAGATTAGTCTTTCCATTACAAATTCAAAACTCCCTGCTGTTTTACATCAGAAAAATCACTTAGCACCATGATTTTATTCTAGCTATTCATCTCCCATCCAGAAACCTAGCTATTCTCTGCTCTGCTCCGCTTTGCTCCTTTATGCTGTAATGAAGTCCTTTCCTCCCTTGTAACGTAAAAGGGCCTACCCACTGGAGGGTTTCGTTGCAACCCTCGTTCAGTAAATAATGTAAAAGTTTTTGTGTGCATGCTTTTTTTCTCTTTTTTTTTTGCCCTGGGAGGCACTGCACCAGCAAGAAGCATCAATTTAGACAAAAAAGGGTTTTAAATCAGAAAAAAGAGGTCCACTTCTGTAGAGTGATTGTGCCCCACGAGAGACAGTAAAACCTCCACACAAGAGAGTTACAAATGTCTTAACAAAAAAAAAAAAAAAAGCAAGAGAGATTGAAATCCCATGAGAGATACTGAAACCTCAGGCAAAATGTTCTACTTGTAATAAAATGGTTGTGCTTTGCAACTACCTTGCAAACACAGGAAATACAACTTTGTATTAAAACCATATAATGACAAAAGTAGGTTTTTAAGCTAATATTATTGTGAAACATACTAACTGGTATATCTTGAAGATAAGCCATCAAGCTCAATACTGGCCTAGAGATCCTGAAGCCTGCACATCTTCTGGGCTTCTGTTTTCTTCATTCATGTGCAAACTGCGTGCAATACCAACACTATCTTTGAGTTTTTGAATGTACAACTTCCTTGTCATTAAGTGACACTGTGGTATATGGGGAAGGCTGCTACCAAGCTTAAGATCATTGTCCTCCCTTCAGGGGACTGTTGGCATCTCAGCTTTCTCTCTGTTACACTTTGTTGCTGCAGCTTTCTGGTTCTAATAAACATCTGCCTGATTATAGCTTTAAGACTTTTTCTGGTAAACCTTAGTGACCTTGACAATGTATCTGCGAATCTGCCTGAGTCTGGAGCCCAGCGCCAGGCTTTGCCTTGCTGCGTCATCTGGGGCATGGACTCTACCTTGACTGAATCCCTTATCAGTGTGTTGTTCTGGCAGAAACCCCCTCCCCCCTGCTTAAAGCTTCCCTGCTGCCATCTAACAGTCAGCTGATGCCCTGTTCTCTGTGTGTTTCTCTATAAAGAAAATGTATAGTTACAAGTATGGAATCAAAAAATGTTTTTATGTTTACTTTTTTAGGTGCTACTGATATTTCCCCAGCCAGTCTATTGTGAACAAAATTAAACACTACAAAACACTAAAAGAAAACACATTTCCATTGGAAAATACTGAACGAAAGAGCACATGAAAACACAAGACCAGCAAAATGTAACCTCTATTTTTAAATGTTGACTGCTCATTTCAGGGCAAGGGGTAGGTGCAGTACAGTGTGTAAAAGGAAATTGCCAAAGGGAAAGGGCTGTCTTTGGCCGTCCATAGATGGTAACAATTGCGGATGAAATTTACTTAGACTGGATCCAGCCAGTGGTAGGGTACGGTTGAAAGCTGGTGTAGGTTGAATGAGGACAAGACATTTTGCATCCCCCTCAGGAGCTCCATTACTCGCAGTGAACATAAGACTAACAGTGCCATAGAAATCTTAAAAAAGAGAGTGAGGAGAGAGTTGCAGTTGCAAATCATTGAGAAATAACTTCAGAGTGTCTTTAAGCTATGAATTTTCCACTCCTTTCAACTAGACAGTTTTGAGCCTTACAGCACCATCACACTGTTTTAAAGGTCACTGAGAATCAGACACTGCATACTTACCAAGCCACATGACCTGAACAATCAACCACCAGCAATGGGCTTTTTCACACACACTCAGTTGTGTGCAATCAGCTGAAAGAGGCTGACCCCTGAGCTATGCCAGATCTCTTTTCTTAACCTTTCAGCTAAGGTGTGCCTTTTCAGAGTAAAGCTGGTACTGGGGGTTGAAACTGACAGCTATTACTCAATTCAATTTGAAAATTGTGAAAGATTCGAACATTCAACCATCTGTTAAATACAACAATTACACATTACCTTCTCTGATTTTACGCTAGAACCTATATGTATTTTATGTCCCAAATAATCCACACTTCTCTTTTAATAGAAAATAGCTTAGCCGTCTTGAGAGAAGCTACAAGACATTTGGTGAATTCCAAATCCACAGCTTGCATCCACCACTTGTTTGCCTTACTTGCATCTTCTTCTTGCACCTGAGTCCTGCCCACATAAGATGCAAGGAAAGAGGAGCAAGGAAACATGTTTGACAGGTACATTGTCTAAAATGTGAAAGATTTAGTTGCATCTGGTAGTGAGATTGCAGACTGCAACCTTCTGAGCTCCCCTCATACTCAACTCTTATCCAGGCCTGAGGGAAGTTACTATGGCCTTTAAGAAAAAAACATGATTCCCTGACTAGAGTCAGTGTTTGGTTTGTCCCTTCTGGTGCAAGATGGCTGCATCCAAGAAAGGAGACCCACTCCCTATGTTGATTTAAAAGGTTGACTCTAAGATTAAGAAAATGCAATGCTTGGTATTTTTTGGTGATTACACACCAATGACAACATATAGATTCAAATATCAATTTTGAACTAAAAATCACAAATACCCCTCAACATTTCAGTGTCTTCACAGGATTTTATAATACCTATAGGAAATATATACACTATATAATCACACCTTTGTGATGTACACATGGACAAATTTTGGTAATGAAACATCTATATTCCTCAGCATCACTTTACCAGTTACTGTATGTTGTATGTTCTATTATTGGTTTAGCTGGAGCTTAAAGAGCCATGTCGAATATATTACCTACTGTTACTAATAGTTACTCGGGGACAGGTTGAAACATCTGTTGAAAAAAGTAAGATAATTTCTTGACATTTTTGTTGACGTTACTCCACAGGGTGTATGATCACTGGAGGAGAAAAATAAAAGATAGCAAGACCTCATGTCCTGAAAACCGCTGTGAGCTGGACTGTGAGCGGGCCTGTCATGTTCCTCCAAGGCAGTGATGGCATGATGTGTGCATCTGAAGTGACAGCAAGCTGAAACAAACAGATCTCCCATCTCTGTGACACTGACGGTACTCCTTCGCTGAGGGTATTTGGTTCACTCTGAACAACTCTGCTGCATTTGTCAAGTTTACTTCCTGAGTGTTTGTATGCCAGCGCTGTCTCGCAAAAGTTTGTAAAATAAACACTAACTCTGAAATGTAGGTTATCTGGCTGCTGGTTTTTGCATTTTTCCAAAGGTTTTTCTCCTCACTTGTGTGTGTTATTTTGGCAACGAGCCGTGTGCATCAGTTGGAGAACAGACATAGTGCGTTAATGTCATTGCACTGTGAGTTTATATGTCAGTATTAAGTCTATTTTGTTTGATCAAGCAGATTTCTTTCTTGATCAGGCCAAAGTTTAAAACTTTCTTAAACACCTCAGTAACACCTCAAAAATAATACACCAGGAGTAAAGTGCTGCTCCATTGTCCTCTTTGGTGGAAAGTATCACATACGTTGTGTTTTTCTCTCCACACCTGATGAATGGACATGATTAGAAGTTTACTGCAGCTGTAACAACATCCATATGGTGCGAATATGGTGCAGTGTTTGTTTATCATCGCAGCAATAAATTGATCTGAATTCATCACAGCTATGATTTGTGTCTGCCTCAATGTCTATGGCACGGCCTCAACAGGCTCAGCACTGTAGAATTAACAGCCATGTCAAACTGATCTCTAGGTGTGACCCAGGTGAGATGTGTACAAAAAGAAAAAAAAACATAAGTATCATAGTACCTCACTGTACACTTGATTGTGGTTTATTTTCTCTGTTGTGGATCCAGCTAAATTGACAATTAACACGCATCTTCCCTGTGAACACTGTTGGTTTCTTTTTTAAAAATATATAACAAAATCCAGACCACTTATGGCATTGTTGTTGAGCTTATGACACATATTTTGTTCAACTAAATTCAGCCAAGGCTTGGAATAAACCCCCGATCCATTCTTACATATAGGCCACTTTAACATGATGTGTAAAACAAATTTGCACTTTTAACTAAAAAAGCTTCTTGGTAACAACATAAACACTACAGCTCAGTATGATGCTTTGGTAAACCACTGATGAGCCTGAAGCACTGTCTCATCATCATGACAGGTTTGAAAAACACCATGTTGTCTTGGACTCCACAGAAGCTCGAGCTACAGGGACTGACAATCACACATCGTGAGGAGATTGTCACAGTGTGATCACAGATCACGATGCATCTTGCATCTTCTTCTTATAGTGTTCCTTGTGGATTGTGTTTCTATTTTGAGGACAGCACAGTCTGGCTAACCACAGGCTGTCAATGTGATTTTGTTCCCTCTCGCTTGACCCTGTGATTGCAGTCTTGCAGGTGGTTAAAGGTCCAGATTACACTCATTATTGTGAATTTGTTGAGATGTGTAGATGCGTGTTTAAAAGTCTTGAACTTGTCAGTTACTGTGTAAACTTCCAGCCAAAACTGAGCCTTATCCAAAATAACCAGAGCTGGACTTCTCAGTAAAAACCACTAAGCTTGTAAAATCCCACAGAGGGCACAGAAGCATCTGCAGAATGAACTGATGAGACAA
This sequence comes from Mastacembelus armatus, assembly GCF_900324485.2. Lineage (NCBI taxonomy): Eukaryota > Metazoa > Chordata > Actinopteri > Synbranchiformes > Mastacembelidae > Mastacembelus > Mastacembelus armatus. Next base: position 7,400,576 of record NC_046644.1, on the reverse strand, counting down.
GTTAATTTTACCATTAATGTTTTCCCAGTAAATCATCAACAGTTAGTACCATAAGGCTCTGTAAGACCCTGACCAAGGGTAAGAAGTTTAATTAGCTGTCATTCACTTTATTGTTTTGTTTACTGTTTTGCTTAAATATATTTGGACTTTTTCTCTTTTCTTCACACAGTTCTCTGCCCCTTGACATACTGTATCTTTAAGAATATCTATATACTGTCACTGGCAAACAGTGTATTATGTTATCAACTTATTATCAAAAGTTCTTTATGTAATGCTATTGAATCATTCATCATTGTTGCTTGACGGCTTGTATTTGGTTGTCTCATCCATGTAATCCATACACCACTTTTATAAATATGATTCCATAAAGTGCAGCAGGGTAAACTGATTTTCAAATGGCAACAGAAATGGCAGAGTTGTGCATGGTTGCATCAGTCACTGTAAGTATACAAATGTCCTAGGCAAAATGTGGGACTGCTGGGATTCTTATTGCTCTGTTTGATGCATGGAAGTCTTAAAAATCCCATGCTCCATTTAGGTGTTGGAACTGTCACGGTCACAGATTGTCATTTGTCATTTCTGACTGGTTGCCAAGCTTCAAAAAGTGATCTTACCTTATATGTGCCAGTCTGAGCGAGCACACACCAGAGTGGAGAGAGCAGAAATTGATGCCTGAGTGTGGTGTGCTACTGATAGCATCCCTGAATTAACCCTCATCCCTGAAGTTTGTTGGTTTCGTTTCTGACCCTATTTGTTTCGCTCAGTGAACTGAACCAAACATCAGCCCAGAACAGGATGTCAGGCCGGGGTCCATCTCCTCAGGCCTAGTTTTAAGTTTGCCACACAGTTCTGGTTCAGGCCTGCATTCTTTAGTAGCTAGTACAGCCACAGTGGTGGATCTAGAAATTTTTGCATGAGGGGGCAAAGGTGGGAAAAAGTTTGGTAGGGTGGCATATATATATGTGAGTCCTTATACACAGTAAACATACATTTCTACTTTCATAAGTAAATGGAGTAAAAGATTCACAAATATATTTTTACAATATATTTATTCTTACATTATATTACTAAACATTATCCACACGGTCTCCTGTAGATCCACTCTTGTACTGCCTTGTACAGGCTTTCTGGTGACCGAATCCTCTTGACCTGACAACAGATATTTTACAGTACCAGTACTACATGTGCTGTGAAAGTGCTCACTGGATTATTTCAACCTTTCACATTATATACAGAGATTGATTTGAGTGAATGATGTTATCATAAATATTGCTTAGAGAGCACTAAGGGCTATAGTGTTGCTCTTTCATTAAATCAAAAAGAATGGTCAAAATTGTTTAGTGGTAGCAGATATATACAAATTTTAGTCTGGAGTACACTAGAAAAGCTAAGAAATTTTTCAAGGTAAATGTAAACAGAATTGTGCTGACTTAACTTTTTTTTTACATTATATCTCCATAAGTTTGGCTTTAACACAATAAAAGTTCAGGAATTCTCCTGTGGTTTGCATTTTTTAAAATTTTGATCAAAGACCTCCTGAGACAGTATCAAAAGATGCATAACACCCAACATCATGCATTTATTTTCTTATATCAGAAAACGTCTCTTCCACTCATAACTAACTAATTTTTTTTGTGTAAAAATGGCAAAATTCCTCTTTAATGCAACTTCAGGATATTCAGGCAAACAAAACATAACTCCCATCTTTAGATGTTTATTTCTGATATCATCATCAAAATTTTTACAAAACATTTTCTGACAATAATATACTCAAAGAAGAGCCATATTTTGCGCTTGGACCAGGTCTCCACAAAAATGCTTTAGGTCTGAATACAATAAAAAGAACAAAAATCCAAATAAGAAAAAAAAAATTAACAACAAACCTACTAAAGAAAACAACGCAGCGCGTATTTACACCCTACAGAAATCAATGCTCTCTGCAGGAAATGGATGAGAAGGAACAGCGGGGATCTTATGGTTTATGTGGAAAGCATTTGAGAGGCAGAAAAAAAGGGAAAGTTCTTTAAGCCTGCAAGGAAACAAAGACTACCATAATTCAGATATTGCTTTCTGTCAGTTTCTCACTGATTTCGCTCTCACTGCACTCTCGAGCCAACTGCAGGAGTAAAATGCAGCCCATTTGAAAAAAAAAAAAAAAAAAAAAATTCCTTCCTTCCTTCGGTGCTTACATTAAATCCAATTAGGGGCATAAACTGGCTTTGTCAGACAAACGAAAAAGTGTGTTTCCCTGACAGAGGTTAATGATCATGCCTTCCTTTTCTGTGTCCCCTCTGACATGAGCAATGGCAGAAAAACAGAGTCAGGACAATGCGAGTCAGAGGTTAAAGACTTCCTGCTAATGTGGAACAGCATGGAACAATAACAATCAATGGGGACCGGGCTGGCCTGAACATCATTAATGGTGATGTTGGTTCAGAGGAGGTAGAGGAGTAGGTGCTGCTATAGATACAAACACACACACAGGCCTTCTTGGTACATGCAGGACAGCCATGCTTCCAGTCACTGTCTCTGCCTTTTAGCATGACAAAGTTATTTATTCTTTTCAGTTTGCAGAAAAATAATAACCCAAACTGGGAATCGGTAACTCAAATTGGGAAGTCATGGGTATACTTTATGTACTAAATCTGGAGTGCGTGCTGTATGGCTCTGCCCCAGCGCTAACAGTTGGTGAGACACAGAGGAAAAAAGGATGCAAATTCACGTCTGGCTTAGAATTAATTCTTCAAATCTACTTATCAGGTAATGGATTGGAACCTACTGAACCGTTGCGGATGGCCTTGGGTGAACCGGAATAGATGGGAGCATTAGAACCTGCAGTACTTTATTATCATTTATCAAGGCATGTGGGTTGCCTGTGTATGAAGTTTATGTTTTGGTGGTGTTTGATTGTTTCTGCAGTTCTTGACTGTCTGAGTAAAGTGGATGCTTGGTAATATATAGGATTTCAATTCAAATAAGGTGTTTAAACCATATGACTCTCTGTGTATCTTTGTTTGTGAGCATGCATAATACATACAGTTTAGAAGATGCAAATATGCCTTTTGATTGTAGTTTGTGTGCTATATGTGACTCTACAGAATACTTATGTGTGTGATTAGTGTGTGTTTAAGCTTGCCTGAAGCTGTTTGAGTCATTTCTTAAAGTGGAAATAAAAGCTGCCTGAGAGTTTCACAAAACCTTCACTGAAACAGAATAAAATGTCCTTACACTTGCACACTTGTCCATCCATATCCTGCCTATTGTACAGTAACTCTAGACCCCCACTCGTCTCCTCTGCTTTCTATCTCTCCTATGAGATTTGCATGTAGCTTTTCCTCTGAGCATAAACACTAAAATATGAAAGTTTTCACTGCGATTCTTCAGACCTTTTTTCAACCCACCCGAAGCAAAAATAGGAAAAAAAATGCTCCCAATGGGGACTTGAGCCCAAACTCAAAGAGTGAAGGGGAGCGGGGAGCTCGGGGTGTACAAAACCATAAACAAACAAAGCAGAAGAGAAAATAAAGCCTGTTGGCGTTGCGGGGCTAGCGCAGACGGTCCTGGAGTTCAGCTCAAACATGCATCATTAGCATGCAGCGCCTGTGCTTCCAGCTCTCTGATGGCAAAGGAAACGGACAAAAGTCTAAATAATTACTGGCAGGAGGATTTGAACATACGGCTAGACATATCTGATTTTATCAGGGAGGTAGTCATGATTAATCAATCGCTTATTAGTGGCTCATTTAATTTGGAACATACAAAGATTTTATTAGCATTTTCTAATTACGCATGAAGGGAAAAATAGCTTTGATCACTGTGTTTAGACTGAATTGAACCATAACCACTGTTCTGAGAATGGAAGTAATTACTACATATGGGGTACTGGACTTTAGTGGGAGACTATTAAAGGGAGAGTCTGTCCCTGGAGTGAGTGCCCAATACAAGCCTCTTTCCCAGCTCAACAGCCTATGTAATGCCAGGAAATTCTTCTTTAGGCAAAATAAGGGGCAGGAGTGGGTAGGCAAACAAGTTCTTATAAAATCACTGAAGTCGTTCATGACACGCGCTTCTGGTTCTAGGGCACTCCAGACAGGAAGTATCTCCCTGTACTGTTTGTCTCTGGTTCAGTGCTCCTCCCTCAATGGGCATAGTTTCCCAAAATATCAACATGCGGACAGAAATAGAACATTATTAAACAGGTTCACCCGAGTTACCAAGAGGCAGACATGAAATTCAGGCCAAGGAGTTAGCAGGGGTGATATAGAGCAAGGCAAGACAATACATGAATAGAATTGAGAGAGCTCCCATTATAAAGACATTGGCACAGCTGCTATTACAAAGTAAACTCCACCAGCACTATTAAGCAACCGTACTGAGCGAATCAACTGCTTTTTATGTAATGTCCTGTACACGAAGGGGACTGAACCCTTCTTTGTCATGGAACCATGAAGACTTTTGGGTCACTTGTTGTTTTGGGGCTGGTTTTTGGTAAAACACTGAACAAAATAATGGCACATCAAAAAGAACATCCCTAACTGGTTTAACTCTTCATATAATGAATAGCACATTTCCCCCGGAGTACACCTTAAAATGGCAAATACTGTTGAAATTCTTAAACAAGAGGAGTTGACGGATATAACTAACAACACATCATATGGCCCCCTCTTGCATGATGGGCTCTCAGACATTTCAGAACAGAAAATATGAATCTCTATAGGTGGTTTGACACAATAACAATAACAGGGCTTAAAATTTTCCTTTCTTTATATGAGTCAGTAAAATGATTAGATTTGAGAAATAATCTCTAACATAATTTTTTTTTTTGAATGGTACAATGGTAGAATAGTGACGGGAGCAGATAGAAAAATATTTATCATTGAATCAACATGAGCGTTGCAGGAGGAACCTCTTCAGCTTGGTAACAGATTCCCCTGGAAAGTCAATAAGGCTCCTCTTCTGTTCACAAGCAGTTTGTGTCTCAGAAGAAATGAAGTTCATACTTTTTCATCTTTAAGATTCACTATTTACACGATAAATAAGTTCTATTTGATTTTGTCCTTAGTCTCATAGAATTTCTTGACATCATCTTTGAACATCTTTGAATACCTTAAAAACTCTTCTCGTCTCTTTTGATCCAGGCCAAAAAGACAAAATAAAACAAATCAATAAAATTCCCTATTTTATTTTTTTTCTCTTGAGGATACACTCACTTTTGTGGCGAATTCTGGCCCCTCCAAAGTTTCATCTGCAGATCAATCAGTTGCACTGTGGGAGGACCAAGCACAGTTTCCACAACTCCTAGGAGTATGACCGCTGACAATGTAGAAAACAACCCCAGTGCACCACTTGGATTAAGCTGGAGATGATGCTTCACAGGCCACCATGGCCATATCTGAAGTCTTCATCAGCACCATCAGTCAATAAAGAGTAGTTCTTGACATGGTGGTCAAAGAGTTAGCTAATGCAATAAGTCCAGCACTCCAGGCACGCCTTCTTGAAGAAAAAGAGATGTCAGGCAATATTCCCAGTACAGTCCATGGGTTCATACACAGGTCAAAGAGAAGTCAGTGTGCTGGTTCAACGTACCTCCACTAGGCACTGTCGGTCTCTGTTGTGGAGGGGAGACTTGAGCACACGGCTGGAGCTTTCCCAGCCCAGCAAGATGGTGCTCTCCAAACTGTCCAGTGAGATGAAAGTCAACCATTGACTCAACAAATGACTGTTTTGAGGCAGTGAGAGTGGTTTTAACCTTCAGTAATGTGGACCTTTTTAAGAATATGTACAATACTTTGCAATCAAATGTACTTATTTTACCACATATTTTCCCCAATGTTACCCCTTTAAAGCATAGTGGGGGTACGATCACATACAAAGACCTGCCATTCTGATGTGTACTGTATGTTTAAGGAATTTATGGACTATGCCATAAAATCTTCTGTCAAGTGTTTCTGTGGTTGTTGTTAATCATAGAATCTCTGAGCTTGTGGATACCAATTTAACTGTTGTTGGGAGGAGCAGGTACTGTAGGATACATCATTATGATAAATACCTGTTAAAAAATTCAGTTTAACTACTTCACTTGTATGTAATGTTTGATTACTTAATCTGCAAAGACATGCTCAGTCCATCTGAGACTATCAGTCGGTTGTAATTGTGAATGTGAGTTGGCAGAGGCGAGTTCAGTGGACCACCTGGCCTTTTAAGAATGCTCTCAGCTCAAAATAGCTTATGTGCATTAAAGGAAACACGTAAGTAAACTCTTTGGTTTGACATGCACATTAATGGGAAGTTCTACTGCCAAAGAAACAAAAGAAAGTAAACAATAGAAAGGGAAACTCTGCCATTATTTGTCATGAGAAAATGACTCATCTTTATGAAATAATGACATGGATTTGCCTGGGATAAGAATTATGCACTAGAAATTTTAATAATAATCACAGTAAGAAGCCTTCTGCTCCTTACATGATGCCAAACTCCATCTCATTACTACTCTCACTTTGTGTGATTGAGAACTTGAATTTATTGCACTTTCCCTTTCAGCACTGACTCGCTGCAAGTGGATGGCTATTTCTGCTATGAGCAGATGCCACATGATGTTGACATGGGATATGTAAAAGACCAGATTCTGAAAATCTGGAAGCTAAAACATTTTGTGATATTCAGGATTATCTTTTATGAGTCAGTAGTGAGATCAAGTGCTTTGGAAAAAGAAATCAAAATGACCAGTAAGGACGTCTCAACCTCTATTATATACCGGTGAGACTGTGTGTTTCAGTTGACAAATCCCTCCAGGCAGAATTTGAAAAATTTTGTCCACTAGTTCTCTTACTCACGTTCTGAAAAGAAGGCCCCACTGAATAACCAGCTCGCCTGCCCCTTCATTTCAATCAGATGGTGAATCAGAGGCCCTTGCCCCACACCTAACAGCCGGCTCAACTTGCTAGCGTCCAAATTTGAGCGTGCCTGTGCGCTCGCCGGGAGGAAAAGGGCCACTGCTGGGACCTTCGGTTGGTGGTCTGAGGGGTGGTGGAGGTGAGCGAGGCCCTGGCACAGGGGCACCTATGCTGGCAGCAGTGGGAACGGCAGACAGCGCCACTGTCTGTATAGTGCCCCTATCACATGGCCCCAGGTCCTCCAGGCCCTCCAGGCCCTGTGGGGGTCCCTCATAGCCCATGTTGAGCCTCAGGGGTTGATGGGCCTGGCAGTAATCTACAATAGGTTGTTCATAGCGGTAGAAGGTCAGCGCACCCATCTGGTGAGGAACCTGTTTAGGCGTACAGAAAGCATAGAGGAAAAGGCAGGAAGGGGGTGTGATCGGGAGGAGAGGGGCAGGGTTGAACAAGAGTGAATGGAAAGATAGGGAAGTTGAAAGAAGAGAGGGAACAAAAGGAGACAGAGAAAAGAAAAACATTAGCCTTGCAGTTTTAAAGGAAATTGTGTCCTTCAGATTGACAGTTTGTGTAAAAAGGATTTGTGTCTCGCCACATAACCAAAAAGTTGCAGTTTTTATTTTGCAAAAGGATGCTTCAGTAACATTTAATAAAGGTCCTCTTACACTGAGGAAAGCCTAAAAAAACAGCGTTCATAGTAAAACTACAGACTGCTAAATGCTTGTGTTGTGATGGACAATTTTTAAAAGTGATTTCTACTAAAATTTTTGCATGGTTTCCCAAACTGACAAAATATGATAGAAGCCATTTTCCCACTAGTGCCTTGTTTTATCTGGCCATGCAAATGATCTTGGTTTTATGGGCCAATCTTTTACAATATCCATTGCTAAGCTTTTCTGCCTTTCACTCCAAATGAATAGGGGTGAGAGAAGCTTTAAGAAGTTACACTGGAACAGCTTAAATACAGCACATTTTTTCCCAGAAACACTGTACTGATTATTACATACGCACCAGTCACAATAAAATTTATGAAGAGGTTTTACTGGGATTGTTTCTGCACCGGAATGTTGTTGCTGTTGCTTATTTCTTTATAATCTTGGTAACCTGATCATGATTAAACACCGGGTATTGTCTAAACCAAGACTAACAAGCCTTAGCAATTAATTTCAAATAAATAATACATACTTTGAAAATATGTTTGATTTTTGCAGTGCAGTTAATTTGTTACGCAACATTTCATTGTGCCTGTGTGACCCTGAGCCTACATGATAGTTAGTTTGGCAGCTCAATGCTGGCACCTGTGTAAGCATCCTCACATGGTGACCACCTGAGCCTCCAGCTATCCAAAACTCATTTGCTGCACAGACCTTCCAAAGTGTCAGCAAAGTTTCTGTGGCAACTGCTTTTTACAGACGTGAGAGGCATCTCATGTAGAAGAGTAGTACGTAGGAAGTATGCTTCCTGCCCATGACTTGTACTATCATGCTCGCTGTGACTGTCAGGAGAATAAGAAGACACGCATTTGCATGAGCGGACAGACGTGTGCATATGAATGACACATAAAGCACACTGCAAATAACAAAATCATAGATGCCTTTGTCCTCAATTTACGGTACTAAGAGCTGGAGCAAATAGGACTGCGCTCTCTCTCCGGTGCCACTTGTGTCACAGCCAGGAGCACTTGTCACATCTGGCTATGTGTCTGGTCTTGTGCTCCCTCCCCAAACTTTACCACAACGCCAAACAAACAGATGAGACACTCCATCTCGCTAACTTTAAATCACACACTTATTCGCCTTAGAAAAAATGGGCCAATTAGGAGACTTTTTCAACAGGCCGTGAAAACAGCAGGGTAAGATGGCAGCTGACCTGGATTAAACACCGCAGCCTGGCAGAGCGACAGAGCATCTGATCTGTACGCACAGGCGACAAGAAACACACAACAACAGCAGGAGATACAGATATGACACCAACACGAAACGCATGAATAATGCAAACCCTGACTCTTCAGGAGGCGTTGGAAGCAGAGCAAGTGTCACAACTGCACCATCTTTTAGGCACATTGTTGATATTTTATTTTTAACCTTAACCACTGATAATAAATTGATCTGGAGTGTAAAAATCTCAACAAATGCTTAACAAAAATGTTCCACTTCTTCAAAAAAAATCTGATGTTATCATTTCATAAGTTTTCAGACATGGTTTTCTACTTCCCCCTGTTGGTTAGCAAAATGTTTTGTATTTAAGTGCCAAGATTCTGATATAATTATCTTTAATGTTAGTGTTGTCACACTTATGCTGTGAAGGTGAATAGGATTTAATTTGGGCTTTGCCAAAGCACTAAAAAAGACATCTGAAAAGCTCAGCAGCATGTCCTGCTAGAAACAATGTTTCTGTTACCTTGGACAATAGACAGATATTGAGCAGTTTTCACTGAAACAGTCCTTAAGTAAGTGGGTGGTGGTGGATGCAGAAACCGCAGAAACCTAACACGTAAAAGCAGAACTGGCTACAGCACCACAGGTATAAAAATGTATTTTCCAAATAGGAAATTAATAATAATGTGAGACGTGATCTCTAATAAAGTCTAAATGAACTGAACAGAATGGATTTAAAAATACAAGAGTCACTGGTACAAGCAATGTTAGAGCATTTATTAAAGTTATCAGATAAAGTAAATCGGATATAAGAACTCATACTTGAAAGACCATAAAAGTATTTAGGACAGTATTTAGAAAAAAAAAGGCCGACTATGTCAATGAAATGCAGATATATGCTGGCTGAGAAGGGAGAATAGTGTGTTTTTCGGAGCTTGTGTGTGTGTGTGTGTGTGTGCACAGATTTGAAAGTCAAATGGAAATAGTCTGCCCTAACGCAGCTATGCAGTTCAGAAATTACCCTGAAACACACAGCTAAGATAAAGCCACTCTGAAAGCATTAACACCAATTCTGTTTTAGATAAAAAAAATAGTGTTTTAGCCTCGAGCTCTACTGTAACATGCTTCAATTATACAGTGCAGCAGTTGCACAAAGTTGTAGCCATGTATTCATATAAAACAGCTGGTGAGAGCGTGTTGGTATTGTATGGTGATAAGGAAGGTAGCAGGACTTGTCTTCTCAGAAAATCACCTTTAATCTTCCAAACCAGCCTCCCTTTCAACAACGCCTACGCACCTCCAGAAGCACCACCTTCCTTCTTTCTGTATCTCCTTCCTCCTCAAATGGACTCCATTAAGTGAGACTGACTCATTACATTATAGGCACTCAGTGGATTACTCCCCTCATTCCCCTTTCACTTTAAACTCTTCACCAACCCTGCTGCTTCTGCAACCGCCATACCAGCACCACCACCTCCACCTTATCCCCCATTACACATCCCTGTCCACCTCAGCTCTGCTCACTGCTCCCTGCTTAGGTCCAATGAATTAATTATCTGATATTAACTCCTAACCGTTTCAGTGGATTCTATCAAATTGAGGAAATCTGGCCTAGTGTGTGTGTGCGTGTGCGTGTGTGTGCACGCGCGCGCATGGATTTGTGCATGGAGGTTTGTCTGTGAATGTGGACAGAAAAAAGAGAACAACTCTTATGTGACGAGATGCATTTTAACACTGCCTGTATTTTTTATACTCGGTGCAGCAGTAAAAAGAATACAGTGTTGAAAGATCACACATTTTGTGATCAATGTCGGCCTGACTTGCAGAACAAAGTTACCCAAAACCTCCAAATATCAGTTTCTGTGAACAAAAGCCGTTGTTTATATTTACCAGCCTTCCATGTATTATCCATGTACAGCTAGCTAATGAGGAATGCTACCAGGCTCTCAGCATTAGGGAATTATTAAATCCTCATACAGAATAGTCATAGCATCTAGTCAGACCAACAAAAAGTAAAAACTAGACACTTCATTTACTTTCCAAATGTTATAAAAAATACATGGTTTGGATGAAAATGAAGGCTGTTAAGCTGGGGGGCATATCTAACAAGGCAATAACTGTTGAGAGGTTCATTCATTTTAACAAAGCAAAAACATCACAGGGCAAATTTCTCTTGTCATTATCACTTAGACACTAAACCAGTTTCTTATGGTGCTGTAGCCACCAACAAATTCACTGACTGTTACTTTAGCACCGACAAGGTTTTTTCTTAGGAAATTGCAGAAACAATTTACTCATCCACTGTTTGGTATAACCTGGAAAACACAGGGGCTGCTGTTGAAAGGTAAACTTTAGTTTAAACTGTTTGCACCTGGTGACTTCTGCATAAGTTTAAAGATTGAAATGGGTACACCAAGACGTGGTTGTCATAGTTGTCATGCATAGCTGCAAAGCATCTCTTCAGCTCTTAGAATTCATATCATCCCCATTTCGGCATTTTTACACCAAAGAAGTACACATTGGAACAGATTTATTACCATTCATACAGGTATGTACCTCAGCTTGGATGGGGTTATTACTTATTTATTTATTTTGTCAATGTCTTCTATTTAAGTATTGATGAGCCCTTATAATTGAAATCTCAGGTGCAAACCTCCTGGCACTTTCAAGGTTCTGCCTGACACTCTCTCCATTCAGACATAAGGACACAAAGAGGCAGGTTGTCTCATTCATTCAATCTGTAGCTTTCGGGGCTTGTTGAGCACCAAGCACATAATTTTCATACCCAGCTGAATGGTAGCCCAATGACATTATAAAGAAAAAAAAGTAGATCTATCATAGAAAGGCAGTTAAAATGATGTATTTCAGGTTAAGACAGAAGGCAGCACCAGAAATTATCCTTCCTTTGAGAAGAACCTGGCGATCAAGAAGGGCATAGGAATGAAACATGAATGAAACTTTTTTTTTTTTTTTTTCTATTACTGGAAACATTTAGGTTTTGTGCAGGATGGCTGTCACCACATTAAGGCCACAATGGAAGGCACATTGCCCAAAGCAGCACCACCTTGACGTTCTGGCATAACTCTAAGAAAAACACTCACAAACCAATTCAGCTGCTGTTCATGTGTCTCGTGTGAGTGTGCACCCTACGTTGTATACTGCGTACTGCGACTCCTACCTGTCAGAAGCCATTTGCATAAAGAAAAAAAGAAAACTCTTTCAACTCCCCATGCTGCATCGCTGGATGGATATTTGCTTCTTTGGATCACTGCCACTAGTACCGGCATGTGCTTCAACTGACAATGACTGGCATCCTGCCTCCTCCCGTATCTTTATCTCTGTATGCCTGAACACTCTGTAGAGTGACCTTAGGCCCCAGAGTGTTGGCACAACCTGGCCAGGGAGAATAAGCCAGCCAGACCAGAGTCATCTTTCAAATCTTAAACTAGCCTTTGTGTGAACTTTTTCTGCATCTGTGTGCATGTTGGTGCTGTTTAAATCAAGCTGTTATTATACAGCATCTATTGTTAGCATATTTTTTCTGTTTAGTGACACCTCTGTGTGAGCACCATTGTGCACAAAAGTCTCTCTGCCTGATAACCACAGACTGTAAAAACTTGATCAGAGAATTGCAGAACATTTTCTTCCTCCACCTGTGGATACTTAGTTTCAACGTTACGTCCTCACAACGGCTCTAATTTGTTAGAGGAGTCATCAGTGACTCCTAAAAAAAGCCCCAAACCTCATAAATTCATTTTTTACAGTATACCAGTGCCCCTTAGAAGTTGTGTTTCCTTTTGCATTCATGCTTTTATGAGCAGCTAAGGAGGCAGTAACAGTGCCACAGGCAGACAATGCTAATGCCTCCCTGGGCTTTAGAAGCATTACGGTTCAAAAATCTGCAGCTTTCCAAGCCAAACACTTTGATCCTCTCAAGTCACCGTATTGTGGCACACAGAAGCGTAACAAAATGAAGAGGAGGTGCAACAGACTCCCACTAAAATGTTGCTTAGGCTTTACTTTTCTTATATTCTCATTAATGTTTATTTTTCTATGTCTGCTGAGATTTATTATTTTGGGAATTGTTAGTTATTGGGCCGAATTGGGAAATTCTATATAGTCTCCCTTTACGGATGTCACAGAGTATTCCTGAAAATTTAACCTTTGCTTTTTGATTTTGTGTCACATTGTTAATATTTGTTATTGTCTGTAATTTTATTTCATATGTCTATCTATCTATCTATCTATCTATATCTATATATATATATATATATATATATATACAGTGGGTATGGAAAGTATTCAGACCCCTTTAAATTTTTCACTCTTTGTGTCATTGCAGCCATTTACCAAAATCAAAAAAGTTCATTTTATTTCTCATTAATGTACACTCAGCACCCCATCTTGACAGAAAAAAACAGAAATGTAGAAATTTTTGCAAATTTATTAAAAAAGAAAAACTGAAATATCACATGGTCATAAGTATTCAGACCCTGTGCTCAGTATTGAGTAGAAGCACCCTTTTGAGCTAGTACAGCCATGAGTCTTCTTGGGAATGATGCAACAAGTTTTTCACACCTGGATTTGGGGATCCTCTGCCATTCTTCCTCGCAGATCCTCTCCAGTTCTGTCAGGTTGGATGGTGAACATTGGTGGACAGCCATTTTCAGGTCTCTCCAGAGATGCTCAATTGGGTTTAGGTCAGGGCTCTGGCTGGGCCAGTCAAGAACGGTCACAGAGTTGTTCCGAAGCCACTCCTTTGTTATTTTAGCTGTGTGCTTAGGGTCATTGTCCTGTTGAAAGGTGAACCTTCGGCCCAGTCTGAGATCCTGAGCACTCTGGAAGAGGTTTTCTTCCAGGATATCTCTTCATCTTTCCTTCAATTGCAACCAGTCGTCCTGTCCCTGCAGCTGAAAAACACCCCCACAACATGATGCTCCCACCACCATGTTTCACTGTAGGGATTGTATTGGGCAGGTGATGAGCAGTGCCTGGTTTTCTCCACACATACCGCTTAGAATTAACGCCAAAAAGTTCAATCTTGGTCTCATCAGACCAGAGAATCTTATTTCTCATAGTCTGGGAGTCCTTCATGTGTTTTTTGGCAAACTCTATGTGGGCTTTCATGTGTCTTGCACTGAGGAGAGGCTTCCGTCAGGCCCCTCTGCCATAAAGCCCCGACTGGTGGAGGGCTGCAGTGATAGTTGACTTTGTGGAACTTTCTCCCATCTCCCTACTGCATCTCTGGAGCTCAGCCACAGTGATCTTTGGGTTCTTCTTTACCTCTCTCACCAAGGCTCTTCTCCCACGATTGCTCAGTTTGGCTGGATGGCCAGGTCTAGGAAGAGTTCTGGTCATCCCAAACTTTTTCCATTTGAGGATTATGGAGGCCACTGTGCTCTTAGGAACCTTGAGTGCTGCAGAAATTCTTTTATAACCTTGGCCAGATCTGTGCCTTGCCACAATTCTGTCTCTGAGCTCCTTGGGCAGTTCCTTCGACCTCATGATTCTCATTTGCTCTGACATGCACTGTGAGCTGTAAGGTCTTCTATAGACAGGTGTGTGCCTTTCCTAATCAAGTCCAATCAGTTTAATTAAACACAGCTGGACTCCAATGAAGGAGCAGAACCATCTCAAGGAGGATCAGAAGAAATGGACAGCATGTGAGTTAAATATGAGTGTCACTGCAAAGGGTCTGAATACTTATGACCATGTGATATTTCAGTTTTTCTTTTTTAATAAATTTGCAAAAATTTCTACATTTCTGTTTTTTTCTGTCAAGATGGGGTGCTGAGTGTACATTAATGAGAAATAAAATGAACTTTTTTGATTTTGGCAAATGGCTGCAATGACACAAAGAGTGAAAAATTTAAAGGGGTCTGAATACTTTCCGTACCCACTGTAAATATATCTCATCAGTGGTTTTGAAAAACAAGTCCTCTGCAAACTGTGACTGTGTGTGTATGTATGCGCAAGACCATGCCTTTGAATGTTAGAGTGTGTGTGTGTTTTCCGGATTGTGCATCCTCTGTGTAGGCAAGTAATGCCTTTCAAATGTATGCTGCTTTTTGCATGCGGGGGTAGTCGGCACAGATGTTGCTAGGTGGGCATCAATGACACGAAGCCCACCAGTCAGGTTTTCAGCAGAGCAGTGTGCATGGACGTGTCTGAGGGGGTGTGAAGCTAAACACCATCAGTTTGTTTTCAGACAGCACATCCCGAGAGGAAGCCTTTCCAGCTGCATGTGTGAGTGTGTGTGTGTGTCTTTTTTGTGTATCAGTGTAACAGACTAATGTGTGTGTGTAGTAGCACACATCTGTCTATGTGCTAACATCTGTGGTGATTAACATGATCAAAACCTGCACAAAAGAATGCTGGTGTGATATCAGCATTTTTGCACAGTAACATCAACTTTAAAAGGCAGAGCAAGACATATACATTTCAATCTTATATTTTCTGTTTGTGAATTATTGTTCCGCTTTCCTTTGCTATATAAATTATATACATATATATATATATATATATATATATATTTCCTGTAAACCCTTTTGAAAAGACTCATTTTGCACATGGAGTTGTCTGTTAAGAAGTAACAGAATCTGACAAAAATATTAAGCATTTACATTTACATGGTTGTGATTGATGTGGCTGAAATTGATCCTTTTATCTAGATTCATTTAAACAAATTCATCCCTGAATTCATCTGATCAAATCTCTCCAGAAATTATACTGTGCCCTCATGTTCTACTTCATTTGGAAATATGCCACATTACGAAAGATTTAAGTGCTCTAACTGCTGTTCCACGGTGTCTTTAAGACCTGCATCTGTTGACCGGCATTAAAGAGGCCTCACAGGACTATACTAGTCATAGAGTCATAAAGGGTCAGTTAACTTCTGAGGCAGCATGTGCAACCTTGACATTGCCTTGTAGAGCTGTGTGTGAAAATGAGCCCACATGTCCACATTTTAAACTAATAGATTCTCTAAACAAGCCGTTAGCCTCCCACTAATTCCTTAATGACTGGAGGTCCCTTTATGTGCAGTGACTCTTGATTACAGCTCTCTGACACAACACATACACACACAGAGAAAGACACACTAGCAGATATATGCACAAGTCCACTCAGAAAGCCAATTTAAAAAAATAGAAAAATGAGGGAAAAAACTGGGGGAATACAGAGGAAAGAGGTGGATGGACGCCCACTTCACGCACAGATGAGTGTGCACCATTGGCTCATCACAGCCTCCTCCCACTCTACAGTACGTACAGTAAAGGAGCGTCTGCAGACCACAGCAAATGAGCCATGAAATGTTACCCAATGCTCAACACGTTCCTCGGCCCAGTTTGCTTCCACACACATATCCAGCACAACACGCAATTACCGCAACTAATGAAGGCGGGGGCTGAGAATCTGTGGAACAATGGAAATGAGTCCGAAAACTTGCAGTGTACAGTATGTCCTCAATGTTGCTACAAATTGTCAAAAATCAAAGGATGAAACAGCAAAACATCAGTACCCGATTTGTGGAGGTGAAATCAGAAAATGTTTTTTTCTGTTGAATTCTTTGTTGTTTGAGCAAAAATGGCTAATAATTGTAATATATATGCTGTTAGCCAACTAAATCACTGCATGTTTTACTTAAGGGCATAAGTCTAACCTTGTCATTAACTACTCTTTAGTCTGAATACAACACAGACATTACATCTGGGCAGTGCATTATTAATCCTATAGGACTCTCACTGTGGAGCAACACCATCTACGGCCTTTTATTTTTATATCATATATATATATATATACAGTGGGTACGGAAAGTATTCAGACCCCTTTAAATTTTTCACTCTTTGTGTCATTGCAGCCATTTGCCAAAATCAAAAAAGTTCATTTTATTTCTCATTAATGTACACTCAGCACCCCATCTTGACAGAAAAAAACAGAAATGTGGAAATTTTTGCAAATTTATTAAAAAAGAAAAACTGAAATATCACATGGTCATAAGTATTCAGACCCTTTGCAGTGACACTCATATTTAACTCACATGCTGTCCATTTCTTCTGATCCTCCTTGAGATGGTTCTGCTCCTTCATTGGAGTCCAGCTGTGTTTAATTAAACTGATTGGACTTGATTAGGAAAGGCACGCACCTGTCTATATAAGACCTTACAGCTCACAGTGCATGTCAGAGCAAATGAGAATCATGAGGTCGAAGGAACTGCCCAAGGAGCTCAGAGACAGAATTGTGGCAAGGCACAGATCTGGCCAAGGTTACAAAAGAATTTCTGCAGCACTCAAGGTTCCTAAGAGCTCAGTGGCCTCCATAATCCTCAAATGGAAAAAGTTTGGGACGACCAGAACTCTTCCTAGACCTGGCCGTCCAGCCAAACTGAGCAATCGTGGGAGAAGAGCCTTGGTGAGAGAGGTAAAGAAGAACCCAAAGATCACTGTGGCTGAGCTCCAGAGATGCAGTAGGGAGATGGGAGAAAGTTCCACAAAGTCAACTATCACTGCAGCCCTCCACCAGTCGGGGCTTTATGGCAGAGGGGCCCGACGGAAGCCTCTCCTCAGTCCAAGACACATGAAAGCCCGCATAGAGTTTGCCAAAAAACACATGAAGGACTCCCAGACTATGAGAAATAAGATTCTCTGGTCTGATGAGACCAAGATTGAACTTTTTGGCGTTAATTCTAAGCGGCATGTGTGGAGAAAACCAGGCACTGCTCATCACCTGCCCAATACAATCCCTACAGTGAAACATGGTGGTGGGAGCATCATGTTGTGGGGGTGTTTTTCAGCTGCAGGGACAGGACGACTGGTTGCAATTGAAGGAAAGATGAATGTGGCCAAGTACAGAGATATCCTGGAAGAAAACCTCTTCCAGAGTGCTCAGGACCTCAGACTGGGCCGAAGGTTCACCTTTCAACAGGACAATGACCCTAAGCACACAGCTAAAATAACAAAGGAGTGGCTTCGGAACAACTCTGTGACCGTTCTTGACTGGCCCAGCCAGAGCCCTGACCTAAACCCAATTGAGCATCTCTGGAGAGACCTGAAAATGGCTGTCCACCAACGTTCACCATCCAACCTGACAGAACTGGAGAGGATCTGCGAGGAAGAATGGCAGAGGATCCCCAAATCCAGGTGTGAAAAACTTGTTGCATCATTCCCAAGAAGACTCATGGCTGTACTAGCTCAAAAGGGTGCTTCTACTCAATACTGAGCACAGGGTCTGAATACTTATGACCATGTGATATTTCAGTTTTTCTTTTTTAATAAATTTGCAAAAATTTCTACATTTCTGTTTTTTTCTGTCAAGATGGGGTGCTGAGTGTACATTAATGAGAAATAAAATGAACTTTTTTGATTTTGGCAAATGGCTGCAATGACACAAAGAGTGAAAAATTTAAAGGGGTCTGAATACTTTCCGTACCCACTGTATATATATGCAAATGCTCAAAGCAGGGCACGCTCATGTTATTCCGTGGCTTAACAAACAAATCTATTTGCCTCCAGCTCTGCTTATACAGTGAATGTCCTCCAGCCATTGCAGAGTGGCAAAACACATATTAAGGAGTTAGAATGGCAGGCTATGTCAAAGGACAGTAGTTTGTGTAGTTTCATTTCTGCTGTCTTAAATTGAAATCCAAGATCTTGAATCTCTTATGTGCTGCTTCCCGTTGTGGCAGCACTGCCGGTGTGTCTGAGTAATGAGCATGACCCAACATAAATGCTGAGCGGCCAGCTTGGCTTTACACTGGGAGTGTCGGCTGCTCTTTAATCAGGGGTATTGGGGAGGAGTGTGCTTGGAAAGGCAGGCAGAGGGTTTTAAAGACTTGACTAATAAGACATATAAAAGGACGCTGGGCAGCAGCCAGAACTGATATGCAGACATTCACCCTATCTGCTTCCCATCCTGCATCAACAACACTCTGACACACATGGCCTTTTACTTTTCATTGGATAGTCACTGATGCACACAAACAATGTAAACCATCTCAATGCAGCATGTGGCCTCTGTAGTTAATCATTTTCTCCCTGTCTCTCTGGGTGCTCATCAGTTTTTTCAACCTCGTCTTAGTGTTTTAGAAGTTGGAACAAGGTCAGGAACCAAACTTTTAAAAATAATGTTCGTCAAATCAACAGTACACATTCTGTTTCTGAATGAAATGTGTGAAACGACAGCTTGTTTTAATTACTGTTTGGCAAAATGCTTCTTCTTACTCAGTCCTTGGTCCCTGAATGATTGCTTTAGTGCAAAAGAATACTGCAGTGGCTGCTAGAGGTCCTGATAGACAGAGCTTATGTCTGAAAAAGAAAACCTAAAATATAAGAAAATATAATATTCCTACACCAACAGAAAGAAAAGCAATTCAAGTCCTGGCTGCTAGAGTGTGTTCATGTAATGCCATGAAATACTGAAAAAAAAATCTACTTTGTGCACATATTTATAGATTTTTCAATTTTATATATCTGATATACAAAATTTCACTGCCCATAAAATCTTTAGAGCTGGAGCTCTTATTATAAATTTGTTTACTTTTTTTTTTTTCCAAGGCAGAATCAGAGCCACTAATTTAAATTAAAGCCATAACAACAACTTATTTGGCAGTAATTATGATAGATTGTGGAGTGTTGAATTAATGAGGAGGCGTATGTTTTCATCTCAAAAGGTAATTAGCCATAGAGCTTAAGTAATCGCAGGAAAATCCAGGTCGTTACAGCCAGTCCCTGATGGGACAGTTTTGCATACATTCGCAGCACAGCAAATCCCTCAAGAGAGAATCTTTTCACTGAGAAACCTTGACCAGAACATCTCTACTCTGAATTTCAATAACAAGTGCGGCAAATGGAACAAAATACTAAGAAGAACTTTCAACTTCAACTTTCTTTGTTTACTTTGATATAAAAATTGTAATCCCCAAGCTACTACTATGAATTCTATGTTTCAATCTATTTATCTACAGGGTTTATCATCTGGTATTCAACCTACTGCATTCTGTGATCACCAAAATAATGTTATAGTATAGAATCATGTGGTCTTTATCGCATTTACACACTCATTTACTCACACACATTTACACACTCACGCACACACACACACACACACACACACACACACACAAAAAGAATAACTGCTGTAACAATTGAATTTCCCCTTGGGGATTAATAAAGTACTCTTCTTCTTCTTCTTCTTCTTCATTTCACTTATTATTTCTACCAACATACTTTACATAATCACTTTGCCATCTGTTTCAGCTTTGACCTAAGTAAGTTATCTTACTTTATAGTGATGTCACATTGTGATTGTACGGTTGTTATTTTCACTACACATTTCTAGTTGCATTTTTCCTCGTTGAAGTTGGTTGTATGTTATTATGTGTCTCTACACTGCAATTCTGCTACTGCTCTTCTACCACACTGTACATACAAGACCTGCTGCATATCTATCTGTCCAGCGCTCTGTACAGTGCTGATATTCTTGAAGTTTCTTTTGTGGAGTTTAATTGACTTATGTATAGGAATGTTGCAGTATGACACATTGCAGGGTACTGTAAGTTCAGAAAACCCAAATATTGGCTAAAAAGTCAGACTGATGGTTTAACAAGCACAAAAATCAATATGTTTTCATTGTTGGTTTGCTGTGTTGTTCTATTCACAATGCACACTGAAAACAGAGCAAAATATGTCGCCCTAAGCAGAGAAAAGTTAACGCTGAATGACAGGACCAGTGGCACCACAGTAAGCCTTGTGAGATGCCTGTTTAGCAAATGGTAATTAAAACCTCCTTAAATCCCTGATAAATATTTCATCAGGTGGCTCCTGGTGATTGCTATTGTAATGGAGTAACAATATTCAAATTGCCTTAAGTGAAATTATAGCACCCCTATCGGCACCCACTCCCTGCTCACGACCTACCCACCCACTCGTGCTCCCACACGCACACACACACACACACACCCTTACACACCATAAAGATGGCATTATCAATGAATACAACTGTACTGTACAGACACATGCACACGGTGAGTAAAAGCTCATACACAACACATATATAGATACGCAATCCCAGTTACCATAAGCAAACAATCACACTTCTTTTCTATTTTCAGCATCTTTTCCATAAATATTTCAATCTGAGAAAATTATTAATTAGATGCCACCACAAGCAAAAACAACTGTGTAAAACTGATTTGATGTTTCTACACTAAAAAACACAGGCTATGTAGAATGTAAAACAACTGTCAATGATAAAAAACAACTTCATTCTCCTCTAAAATATACTATCAAGATTAGTAGTAGTAGTCTGAGTGATAGCTCCATTAGACCTGTAACACTTTTTAATATTTCAGTTCCAAACCATAAAATTACTCCTGGTCCACCTGAGGAGTTTTAGGCACAGCCACTGCAGGATTTCAGTGCACTTCTGTTAACAGATGAGGTTACACAACCAGAGTAAAGGGACTGGGGGGCTTTGGAGGGGGGTGTCCAAACCTGACAAAATTTTTAACAGCAAAATACCCCAGTTCACTGCACTCTGACCAGCAATGTGTCCAAGCCCACAATGATATGCTCCCATGTACTGTCAGGCTCCCTGTCACTGTCTTGACTCACGTCCGTGCCTATGAGTTGTTCTCATGTTATTATTTAACTCTTTCCACTCATGTGTACCTTGTACCTGTCATCTTGTTCTTTCTCAGTTAAAGGTGTACAAATGGTGCAAAGACATTTTAAAAGCATTGAATATTACAGTTAGGTTATGTATATTGGGACAAAGTTATTTAATTTCACAAAACTGAATTACAGCCATTTTTATGCAACCACCCCAATATTTAGTGGCTTATAAATGATGAGACCAGGTAACATAATTACAAATATAAGTCTTACTTTTAATATTTGGATGACAATCCTTTGCAGTCAATGACTGGCTAAAATCTGTAACCCATGGACCTCCTGCCTTCAGTGTTGTCCTCAGTAAGTGAAAACATGCTCGATCGGGTTGAGATCAAGTGACTGACCTAGCTAGTGAGGAATATCCCATTGCTTTGCCTTGAGAAACTCTTGGGTTGCTTTTTCAATATGTTTTGCTTCATTATCCATCTGCAACATGAAGCAGTGTCCTATCAGTTTTGCAGGATTTGGCTTCATCTGAGCAGAGAGTACAGCCCTATACACTTCTGAATTCATCCTGCTACTTTTATCCACAGTCAGGTCATCAATAAACACTGGTGCCCTGGTTGCATTAGCAGCCATACATGCCCATGCCATCACCTTGCCTCCACCATATCTGACAGATAATTGGGTCTGCTTCAGACATTGAAATGTTCCTTTGTTTCCCCATACTTACCTCTTCCCATCATCCTGGTGCAGATTGATCTTGGTTTCATCATCTTATTCCAGAACTGCAGAGGCTTTTTTAGGTGTTCTCTGGCGAAGTCCAACCTGTTTTTTTTGTTCTTACAAATGGTTCGTTCCTTGTTGTGAAGCCCCTGTACTTACATTCTTCACTATAGACATTACCAATGGCACCCCTACCTACTCAAGAGTGTTCCTGACTTGGCTGGATGTTGTAAAATAGTTTACAGAATTCTCCCATCATCCAATTTAGTTGTTTTCTGTGGTCTTCCAGACCTTTTGTTGTTGCCATTTAATTCCTTTGGCTGCCCCAATGATTTTGTTGCTATCTTTCTGATTGGGGTTTGTTGTTTTTTTTTTTTTTTTTTTCAGCTTAATGATGGCCTCTTTCATTTGCATAGACACCTCTTTGGACCTCATGCTGAGTGTTTCAGTGAACAGTTACCAAATGCAAATGTAACACTCAGAGCCAACTCCACAACTTGTATCTGCTTGCTTTGTCCTGGACTAATGAGGGAACAGGGCATACGTGGTCATGAATCTGTTTATCAGCCATTTGTCCATTCATTTATGAGCTACCAGATATTGGGGCATAAAAATGTGTGTAATGCCTATAAATGATCAATACCACACTTTTGTCAGCCACCTTGAATTAAAAGCTTATAATGTTCACTGCGCTCATATATGAGTGTTTCCATTTCAAATCAAGTGTGGTGGTGTACAGAGGCCAAAGGGCAAAAAAGCTGATCTTTGTCCCAATACATTTGAACCTAACAGTGTATGCATCATCTTCCATTAATCTGATTCAAAGAAAAACCTATTAAAACCAACCCATATTTGTATGTATTTGACAAAACCTCTCCCTCTGTCTACTCTAAGCTTCAATTGCTTGTTAGAAATGGAAATGCAACTTTATTCTTAACTTATTTGTGCAATCAGATTAATATTCCACTTAATCTATCATCTTTTTTCTTATTCATTTTTTGAGAATTGTGGAGCCTGTGCAGTGTTCAAAGTCCCTGTACCTGCTTTACAGTTCAGACCTTTCAAAGATGCACCGTGACTTCTTGTGAATGGTATATTTCATTTGAGAAGTTTCAGCGGCAATAAAAATACTTTTGTCACGTTTTAAAGTTACATAATTTCAGTATGACAGTATTGTTGATATGTACGTACACTGGTGACATGATTTCATTTTGTCAGCTCAAAAAATGTTGGGACAAAACTGACAAGCCTGTCCTCCAGCTGACTAACTGACTAATGAGCTGGCAGTGTGCAGACACAACAGACAAGTTGTTAAGAAACATCAGATAGAGCAGTGACTCAAGCAAAACACACTTTAGTGGATGTCATGTCTTTAAAAATATCTTTTGTGTTTCAGACAATGCCTATTTGGGCTGCAGCTTGTAGGCATTTTACTACAGTGTTTCCAGCCAAGTCAAGTGTCAGCCCAAACTAGCACTCCAGAGTCCATCTTGGCTGATGATAACAGTCAAGTCAGCTTGCCAGTGCACAACTGATTTTTGATGTCTTTGCAAATATGACAATCAATCGTTCATTCAGCCAAATCTTTGCAATTCATAAAAAAACAATCATATACTATATAGTACACTGGACAGTTGTACACTGTAGCTTTGCTTTTCTGGGTTTACATTTTCTCATCTAGTCCAGACTCAACATTTTCCCTTACTCAAAATTATATTTCAATGATTGGCAGAACTCTCAACTAAACACACAGACAAACCAGGCATAAATACTCAGGCGTGATTTGTATCCCAGCATGTACTTCACAACAATTTTAAGCTGGCAGATGTAAAATAACTGGCCTGCTCTGCCCTGACTACTAAACCAGACATCCCTCACATTTGTGTGCTGTGCTCATATTTGTGAGAACAGTGCTCATAATGGACAACAGACAATGAGAGGTGTCAGAAATTTGTAACTGTGTAATAAAGACCTCAGGGAGTCCTCTTGTCCTTGGTAGAGTAACTTATCGTCCTGTAGGGGCATCAAAGATAAATTCTTATTTCTACAGCTATTAGAGAAACACAGAAATTCATTAACACTACCAGAACCATCTCTCATGATCATATTGTAGTAGCATACTAATACCGAGCTTTATACCCTGTTGAGACCCTGTCAGCCTTTTAAAGTAGTGTATTTGGATGTCCTTCTCAGAACAGTTCGTTATCTCTCACAATGAAAAAACAAACATTATTCCAGTGTTTTTCACTTTTGCAGTGTGGGGGGATTTGAAAGTGATTTGGCTTTAGTTCATGCTGTTCTTGTTTTTTTCTTTTTTTGTTGTTTCCATTCTAGCAGAAGTTAATAGTAAAACTCTTTGTTTGGCTAATTACACAACAGAATATGTCTTTGTGGGTATGGGATGTCTGGCTGATTACTGTTAGGTTTAATCATTATTTCTAGAATTTCTCCCTAAACGTCATACCCAGCTACTCAAAATGACATTGACAAAATCGGATGATATATAAGCAACTCTGTTTACTGCCTCCTCTAAAAAGATCTACTTTTTTCTACTACATAGGTTACTTAAAATATATGTTTCAAGTTATTTTATAATGCCTTGTTTTTTGTTTAATATTCAACACTTTTTGGTTCCATATTTCAGAATAAATCCTGATTTTGACACTTCCTGACCATTTCTGTCAGGAAGTGTCAAAGTGTTCTATGGATTATTTTTATCACTTCCATTCTTTTTCTTATTTGCATTTGAGATTAATGTATTTCGAGTTTCTGGCACTACAGTTCCCATCAAACACCACTGGAAGTCAGGGTGCATTACTCTCTACCACTTTCTGTATGTACTGTAACCATGAACGTACGGACTACAAAATAAACCTGATTGCTTCTGACAATGACTGTTTTGAGACAAGATCCGAAGCAATATAAAAAATATAAAAAGCTTTGTATAGTGGTAAGTGGATTTAAGGGCGATCTCAGACATCAAAGACATCTACAACTGGAAAGAGTTCAGTTCTTCTGATCCTGCAGGATGTTTGCATCTTCCAGTTTAGCTGAGTACTGAGAAGAATGTGTATCTTTTTTGACACAACATATGTCAGTTACATGCTATGAGTTGAGTTACCACACTGCATCCTGCCATGGTAGCTTACTGCCATGGATCAAACACTGATCCAGGGCACATAAAAACTGAAGTGAAACATAGACACACAGTAAGGAATTAAAAAATTAAAATGGTTAGGCCTGTAATGTCAAGGCTCAAAGACAAATCTACTACAAAAACATTATCAACTGGACAGAATGTGTCAGATTTATGCCTACTGGTAGATACTTCTTATCAAATTCCAGATACTGGTTGCATTTGAGGTGCGGCCCAGTGATGAAGATCATTTCCTAAAAGCCTCAAAATACTGTGCTATACAGACAACAAAAAAGGAAACAAAAGATTGAAGACTCCTTCTCCAGCCTCACTGGTGTGTAACATGGAACCATTCTTTCACTTTCTCTGTTACACATGAAAGTGCTCTGATACCTCTTGCCTTTTTTACTGCATTTCTCCCAGGGTAATTTCTGTTTCTTCCTTACTTTTAAAGCTCTGTCAGTCTGCCTGAGCTAAATGACAGCCTACTGGTAACCGAATTTCAGGGGGGGGAGAGAGCCAAGAATCGCCTTCCTCTGACTGGCTTGCTAAGTGGTCTGATTGTGTGGTCATGTCCTGGGTATTAAGATGACTGTTTCCATGGCAATTTGTCCAGACACACATCAAATAATTCTGATGCGAAGTCAACTCAATTTATACTGTGTGTTTTACTTTTATGCCAAGGCTTTAAGAATGGCTTAATTTTGAACCTGTAGAAATCACAGCAGTGTCACACATTTCTTTTGAACGCTGAATATACAGCATGTTTTTGCTAAATAAATGACAAAAGCAATATGTGCATGTCTTAAAAAATATGCAAAATTGTTAAAGAGGGTTTTTTTCTGCCATCTTACTGTGATGATTTGTCTCATTTGTGGCTGTGAAATGCTGTTTGAAATCACACAATATGGCACACCCTGGAGTATCTGTCATTATTATAATATTTATGCATAGCAAGTAGTGTAAATGTTCAAATTTCTCCGTGACGTGCTTTACCGGATAGGATTTGCTGAATTTCATGAGACATCAGATTTTTATACAAGCAACGCTTTGGCTCTATGTTGTGCTAAGAGAAGCAGTGCAGGTGAGCACTACTTTCAGCTGTAAACTGTGAAATGAAAGGCTTTTAAAACAAACACTGAACAATGACAATGTTGTTACTGAATATGAAAGGCAGAGTTAACTATCACCCATTGTAAACACACCAACATAAGTAGTCGCTGTCATTAAGACGTACGAAGATGTGTTTTGGTTTGTGGTTGCTCCAAATCATAATAGAAAAAAAATAATAAATCTGGAACCGAAAAACTAATTATCAATCAAACCATTTACAAAAGATAAATAAGATAAATGTATCAAATGCTACTTCTGGTTTTTACATGATATTCTATGTGTGGTCAGGTAAACGTTTCTGTCATATCAGCAATGGACAATATGACTGTATCTAATATTCAATCAAAGAAAAATAACAGTCTCTACAAACCAGAACAAAGCTAGCAGCAGAAATCTAGCAGGTTTTTGATGGAAAGCTGTAATAGTTTATTAAACACTGTTGGTCTATGCTGTTCAGGCACTCGTTAGCTCAGTTACACTAGAAAGGTACAGTACAGGGCAACCACTGTCGCCTCATGGTAAGAAGGTTCTGGGATTGAATCCCGTTCAAACCTGGAGCCTTTGTGTGAGAAGTCTGCACGTTCTCCAGGTGTCTGTGTGGGATTTCTCAGGGTACTCTGGTTTCCTCCTCCTGTACTTTGGGGTTAGTTAATTGGTGACTCTAAATTGATCATAGGTGTGAATGTGAGTATAATTGTTTGTCTGTGTCTCTGTGCCAGCCCTGTGATAGACTGGTGATCTGTCCAGGGTGTACCACCTGTCACCCAGTCTCAGCTGGGATTGGCTGAAGCCCCTCTTGACTCTGAATTGGACAAAGCTGTATGAATTGATGGATGGTTACTTTGTAGATCGGCGTTCTTTGCAAAATTCCTGATTTTGCCAAATTATTAACCCACTCCTAGTATTATGTGCCAAAGTGTTAGAGAGACAAATAAGACTAGAAGAAAATACAAACCAGCCATAACTCATAAAATAGGAAAGAATCACATTACTTTTTAGAAATAAACCAAGTATTTCAAAAAAATACTAAAACAAAGTTGACAAACCTTAACATGGGAGCAAACATTCAGGACATTTCACTCAATGGCAACCCACTGTTAGCACTATAGGAAAGGTTCGGATTCATCCTCTGGGGATCATGAATGTCTATAGAAAATGTTAAAATGACAATAATGATTCATTCAGGAAGAAGAAAAAAGTGTGTGCATACATGCCATAACTAATTATTGATAATAATGACACATATTATAATGGCCTACTGACTGTGGTTTATTTGTGCTGTACACTGCTGTGAAAACTACACTATAAATATTAGCTTCATTTTGCACTGCCTGGATGTTGCCTTAAAAGTGACCACACCAACTGGCTTCTAAATCATGTTGAAGGCTTCCTAATGAAAGTGAATGCTGAAGTTCTAGCCATGCAAAAACCCTGCATTAACATTCAGGTCTGAGGAGGGGGAGGCTTCCTGCTGTTCACTGGTGCATAATGGAAGATCTGACTGTTACCATGTTCATGTCTCTGTGACAAAATTAATTTTTAATCTAAAGGGTTAAAGCCAAAAGGTTATACAGAGAAAAAAACTGAAACTAAAAATGTAACTGTAACACCAGTGGTCACATGCTGTTGATGTTCACCTTTATTTTTTACTTGTCTGGCATAATAAAATAAAAATAACTACATGTGTGATGCTACTTTACCAGGCTTCTATGCTAATTTGGAATACATGTGAAATTAGACTTAACAACATGGCCTCTCTATAGGTGTGCATATGCATTAAGTTTCCTGCTTTAAAAAACATCAGTGTCCACTGCATCTAATGCTTTGCCGCATTTTGTTCCTACTCAGTGACATATCACTGAGCTTAATGAAATTCTGAGCTGCATTTAAGTGTCACGCTGCCATGCCATTCCTTGGTCCCAGATACTGTAATATGTCAGGAGTCACCCGCCCTCCAGATTTCACTTCCCTGTTATTTCCATGGCCTATATTTAGCCTATGCAATGCAAACACTGTGAAAACAGTAAACTCCAGCTTATGGTTATACAGCACCTTAAAGGCCATGGGTTTTTATTGGTGTATTTTTATTCAGCATATATTTTATAGGATCGAAGAAAATCAAGATAAGTTATACTAGCAAACCAAGAAAATTGCAGATGACACAAGCATGCCAAAAGCACCAAACTTTTAAATTCATTTTCTTAATGGCTTTCAAGTATTTCAAGTCATTTTCTCCATTTAGCTTATTTACCACTTAAGTTATGACAAACGAAAGTCTTTCCAGTTGCATGTAAATATCGGTCAAATCATCTATGGGTTAGTGGAAGCTTCACTCTATATGCCCTGAAATATGACAATATTTACTAAAAATGTATCCAAGGAGTTGTGTAAACCCCATTCTTATATGACAACAGCCTCCACTGTTTTCAGACAGTAAACCTCACTTGCTTTACACTTCATTTACCATGAAAGCCATCTGGAAATATGAATAAACATGAGCACGAACAGATTTGTGTTAGGGGAAAAGAGAGTGATATGCAGAGTAATATATAAATGAAAATGGAGATGTAAGAAAGAAAGAGTAGAAGAGGAAAATTAAGATAAATTAGGAAAGGTAAAAACAGTGTGGAGATACAGAGAGAACAAGAGGGCACATGAGAATACGGTCATGCAGCTACTGAGCCATAGCGCTCATGGCTGGGCTGTGGCACTCATTATTGATGTAGTAGAAAATTTGCGCCGACAGGAAACGAAGCTGCCAGCTGTCCCCCCCATTATGACATTATCTCAGAAGGATGGCCAACAGAGGCAGTGTATCCTATCACCCGAGCTGTCCCCTAGCATGTCCACAGGAGAGCTAGTTCCCACAATGGACACACACATTTGCACACACACATACAGTATATAGATATATATAAATATATAGATATATCTAATATAGATATATACATAAACAGAGGCTAAAATAAGGAAAATCAAATGAATTCACAGGTGAGCACCTCACACACATTCAGTGCTTTCCAACAGTATAACAATGTCCCACCACGGTCTGCATGTCACCATCAAACAATAAATACACGGTGAAAGAGAAGAAATTGTTCCGTAAGTCAGGATGTGACTTTGAGTCGAGTGCAACACTTAGTAAAATAGTAAGCTGAAAACAGCAGAAAGGAACATGCGGCACACAGCAAATTTGTTACATCTAATGTGCTCATTCTATAATGCTTCTCCGGTGTTCAGTGGATAGTGACTCAATCCCATGATTAAAGAATTGTGCAAACACGGGAGAGAAAAATGTGGGGGAGAATGAACCTGGGCATAGGACCCATATTAAAGGGTTAGTTCAAAAATTATAGATGAAAGTATATATTTGGTCTACATATTCTTATATAGTTGTGTTTGAAGGCTGTCATGGCTTGTGCCTGATCTTTTTGCTCTAATTGAATTGAAGTTGAACGGCTTTTGGAATGACTATAGCACAGACTGTAACAATAATTGCCTACATATCACATCTGACTTTGACCATACTGTCTGTTTCCCCACAAGCAGTCGACACTGGCTTTCTTTGAGCCCAGCCACGAGCTATTTTCCTCCTTAACGAAGTAGGTTTCGTTACGGAAACACGTAGGTCATTTTAAAGACATCAACAAACAACCTCTGTTGTTTAGGTACAATGGCTTGAAAAAAGCAGAACCCGGCATGCGGTAAGCAGCAAATTGGCCACAGTGTGTCTAATGTTCCTGGTCAATAATGTTCCTTCAGAGTTCAAAGAATAATGACAGTGAATTCCATTGTTGCAGCACTGTGGAAAAATGAAAGAGAAAGTAAGAGCGAATAAGCCTGTCATCCTAGTATGCAGTGTAAGCCATATTAGGGCATCCAAACAACCTCTGGCTCACTGTGAATATGCTGCCACAATGAACCGATGAAGTAAAAGTCACTTTCACACGGGCAGCCTCAGAAGGTAAACGGAAGTGATAGATAACTTCACATACATTTGAATAGTATACACTGAATATATTGGTCAAGAAAGGAATGATATGCACATAATATCACCCCCTTAGATGGAGGTGCAGTATACCATTTGTACATCTCACTGCCAACTAATGTTTTATGCACATACTAATAAGTTTCCCCTTGACAAGATAGTGTAGGTGATATGTCTGTTTATGGACTGGTCTCATTAAAATAGAAAGAGAATGAACTTTTCTGGTAGTGCTTTGGCAGCTTCTGTTAACATTCCTGTATACTCTTAAAGGTAACGCTGACATCCTGCTGAAGAGAAGCCACCCCAATATGCGCTGCAACTGACACAGAAATAGATTCGCACTCTGCCCGGCAATCAGCCGGCACTGCAGATCCCTGCACCAAATGTGTGGCATGCTAGTGGGCAGGCTCCCCTTGGGGCCGGGAGACTCCACCAAGCAGGACAGAAAGGATGGATGCGAATAAGACCTCCTCCGCGCCAGCTTTCCACTCAAACTCTGCAAGTGTCACAAAGATTAATGATTTTTCTGTATTATTCTTGACTTTTCTTCTGTGTGATAAGGCTAAGAAAGCATTTTAATTGAAATCACGAGGGAAAAAAAAAAAAAAAGAATAGTTTTTTTCCTCAATGCATTCTCTCTGTAGCGTTGTCTGCCACTGAGTCATCACCGCGGGAGATGAGGAAGCATTTTTTCTCATTAAAATTTCTTGCTACATCTATGTAGTCATGTAGTGACTTGTCAAAATATCTTCACTGCAAGTCCCGTTGAGACCTGAGAGGTATGCACTTAAGTGCAAAATCTCGTCATCACCGAACAAGTAAAAGTAGTCACTGACCTCTGTGGTGTGGATCCCTCTGGGACAATACAAGGCTGTCAGCCTGGCTTAGAGCACAGGAAACACAGAGAAACACACTACAACACCAGAGTATACACAGGTTCCATTCTTGAAAAAAGTGTACAGGATGCTAGTGAAAAGTTTGGGCTTTCTTAAACTTTCACTAGCTCTCTTTCTTCTGTACAAAATTCCAGATCATCTATAGTGAGCTTTTACATTGGGTTTCACTTTATCTGATGGTACTTGGCGTTAAAATAGGCAACCTACATCAGCTAATTACACTTAATGTCTAAATGACCTTCTGTGGTTGGAAAAACTATTTAAAAATGCTGTGAAGTTCCAAATCTGGAATGAAAGATACTTGAGGAAGTGAGGCAAGCCAAACAAGATGTGCTGTCTTCATCTATTTTTTAATTAATTATCACCATTTGGTACAATCAAAACACCAGCAGTACTGGCACTGATATACTTGGAGGAGCTCCGATCTGTGTTTAAAATCAAACCACCCCCTCACTGCATCTGCAACATCTTTGTTTTTCCAGCAGTTAGTGTTACATCACTTTTAAAAGTGCTAAATCCTGTTTATAACAGTTTTATAGTCATGCTATTATTGGTATTGTAATAACAATTCCATCATTCTTATCTCTACCCTCTTAAGTGATAATTAGCAAATGCAAACAACTATATGTTAGCATGTGCTAACACGTATGTGCTAACATGCAGATGTTTATATGTTTATATATAATAAACATCTGCATATCAACACTGCCGTTGTGAGCTGACATTTATAAAAGTATTTTTCTTTGTAATAGCATCCTCTAGTGCATAGTATTGCATGGCACTGGTATGTAAATATACAGTACCAGTCAAAAGTTTGGAGACACTTTCTCATTCAATTAAATGGTAAAGTGTGTCCAAACATTTGACTAGTAGTGTTTACAACACTCTTTTAACGTCTCATGTTACATCCTGTAAATAACATGCAGGACTCCTGGTTCCTCCTCACTGCTCTTCAAGGTAAATTACTACTCTGACTGGCAACCGATACTGTATGTCAATATGTTGCACATGCAGTGGATCCCAAGGACTTTTTGCTGTGTGGTACAGCATGTTCTGCAGCTAGAACAAATATGTATATTACACCTGGAAGCAAATTGGCATTGTGTTCATATTTTCCATCATCATGTTGGGCAACATGGCTCCACAGTCTAGAAAAGGAGCAACAAAAATAGACCATTACAGCTAATTTTATGTGCTGCAGTTTGCCATTGGATTTTCTTGTTACTCTGCTCCCTGTAAATGCCACATTACATGTACTGCAGATGCGTGTAATGGAAAAACAAAAAGCAGTGTGGGGTCACGTTTTGTTCAGAAAATAGGTAATGCAATGTGCATGAGTTTTTACACCTTGCTTCTAAAGCAATCTTACCTAAGAAGAAGAAGAAGAAGAAGAAAAAAAGAACCAACTGATAGGCATAGCTTCAAGTTTGCTTGCAAAAAGAAACATTTCTCACTTTTTACCATTCTGCTGTCGGGGGAGTTTCACATGGACTGTTTTTGACTCTCTTTCACCCCCACGTTGCACAAGAGTGCATTCTGGAGGTCCAAGGAATAAAAATGCCATGTCAACTAGGAAAGAAGAAAGAAAATGTACACTCAGAGCTGTCAGTGATTTTCCCTTCTTGCCTTTACCATGGAAAGCTGGTAGAAAGTTCACCTTCCTCACATAAATTGGCTGGGAGATTTATTTCTCCCCTGACATTCTCTCTGGAGATGCCACCGGGAACCTGGGCATCTGCTCTTTGGAGGGAGATGACAGGGCTATTGTTAGGGGCGGCAGTGGTGGAAAGCTATTCCCTTGCATCATCCCCTGGCTGCTTTCACTCTCTCTCTCTCTCATTTTCTTTCTTTAGCCTCATGAAGCCTGTCAAAATGTGATGACAGCCACTTAGAAGGCAAAGGCCAAAGCTCACCTCTGTCTATTTTACCTTATTAATTTAAATATCATATTAAAAATCCCATGAGAAAATTGAGCCAGATCATTGGTGCCAGGTAAGAATAAAGTGGCAAGTGTGACTCTCCATTTAGTCTAAAAATATTCTGAATAGTACTTGTTGCACTCTATCACCTCCCAACACCCACCCTTATTAATCAATCTCTATGAAAAGTGATATAGAGATGAAATATGAGAGAGAAAATGGGAATATTTAACAATTGCTCTACTATGTGTATAGTTTAAGAATGTAGAGAGATAAGAGCCAGGCATTCACTGCCTGTAAGCTGCTCATATGTTGCTATTGTGTTCAGGAATCTAGCTGACTGGGTCAAATTGCGGCTGCTGCTCCTCCAGGGCAGCCGAGGCCTCTGGGAAGGCGTTGTGGGTGTTAAGGCAGCTGGGACTCACACGCAGACATGACTGCATGCAGATTAGGGGAGTATGACAGGGCAGACCCCTAATCCATCATCTGGGAGATTACAGGAACATGACACAGAACACCACCAAATCCCTTTAATCATCCAAATGTTCCATTCTCAGCCAATGGTGCTGTTGGGAGAACAATAAGAGCTCAGAGGCGAGAAGCTGTCGCAGAATATTTCCTCCCCAGTCCTTGCTGGCTTGCCTCATGACACTCACAAGCAGCTTAGGTTTCAGTGTTATGGAAGAGCTACACTGGATGGGGCCAAGTCAATTAAACCAGACCAGTGTTTTTATAAGAAGCGATGCTAAAGAGACAGGGGATATAGGGATGAGCAGACGATACTTGTCTTTGATGTCCCGTGGGTTTTTACAAATCCCTCTGTGGCGTAGTTGCAAGATAGGGCAATTAGTCTGATGAAGCGGGTGTGTCATTTGAGTCAATCTTATTACACCCTGAGAAAACAGACTGTCTCAATCATTTTCCTTCAAAAAAATAAAAAAAAGCTTTCAGTGTTACTTCAAAGCAGGGGAATGTGTTCCACATGATGTGAGGAGAAACAAAAAATCAAAGCTAAAAAAAAGGGTTTAAATATTTTGTAGTTTAAGTAGTGTTGACAGTGCCTTCTGAAGTGGCTCAGTATTTTGTGATCTTCCACCACTAGTGTTAGGCTATGAATAAGTTTAGGACTCAACTGAATACTGACTCGGCTGGCAGCAGGACATGCTCGACTATGTTCAAGTAGAAAATTTAAAAGGGATTTAAGGCAGATTTGACATACACTGTATAAAAGTCACCATCTCATACAAAACAGAGTTTAAAATGTATTACATAGCCATTTCACTGTGAAAGAGCAACATTTGAAATGAAACTGAAGGTTAACTTAAGAGTCTGAAGGATAACGTAGGAGTCTTTTCTGTAATCATGGAATTGAGTCAATATCTGCTATACTGGTATAGTATACATAGCTAACTTCAATCATTTTTGATGATTTGGATGGTGACAAAACCCAGGACTTTGATATTAGAGGGATGACATCCTTATCCTGAACTGGGTATTTTTGAGGTTTGCGTAACAAAGGCACATTGGTTAGTGATGGGGATGAACTGTAATTCTGGTTAAATGGTAATAAGTGTGTTGTGCTTCAAGTGTTAACATCACTGTTATCGTGGTCTTTTTTCTTTTTTAAACCAGATTGTCATCTTTCCCCAACCTTTGACAAGCACTAAGTGCCTCAACATAACAATAACAACATTTTATGGAGTAAAGGTTAAAGGAAATAAATATGTTGTCAGTGAACAATTGAGGACTTTTTCTAACTTGTTAACACTTTCTTTAACACTATTTTCCCATTAAAATATACATTTCATTTCTGTTGTAGCTTAGTTGTATATAACTACAATCTAGAAGATGGACTTGGCTGGGTAAAATCTAGGCCTGGGTTAATTTTAATTTTTCTGTATTTGTTATGACAATGGATCCTTTAAAGATATTTATGGATGCAAGGTAAAAATAAAAAGCGAAATAATAATAATAATGATAATAATAATGTCTATAGAGAACCCCTCCAATAATGGGCTTCTT
Organism: Mastacembelus armatus; assembly: GCF_900324485.2. NCBI lineage: Eukaryota > Metazoa > Chordata > Actinopteri > Synbranchiformes > Mastacembelidae > Mastacembelus > Mastacembelus armatus. Next base: position 7,365,401 of record NC_046644.1, on the reverse strand, counting down.
GATAACCACTATCTATGCTCAGTGGAAAAGATGACTTATACCAGGCAGCTACAGAAAATTAGCACTGGATGAAATAGGATCCTTATTACTTTGAAGATTGTAGGCTGTATAATGTTTATCATTGCTTCATTTTATTTTATGTTGTTTTATTCATACATGCTATAAACTATTCAGTGATGAATGCACCTCAATTCCAGAGAAATGAACTAAATCTATAGTAGGTGTCAATCTCCAGTGATTAGTCTGCCCTGGATCTCGAGCTTGTTTGTTTAACGTTCTAATATTAGCGAAGGATCTAACTTCTATATCTACATGTTATTCTCTTTACTTTAAAAACGACAGTGCTGTCACGCCTATAAGATTTTATTCAGTGTATATTTTATTATTCTACATGCGCTGATCAAGTCCTAATTGAATGAATGATATATTTCTATGAATTATAAGCACGCTGTATCCCCATAATAACTGCTCTTCGCTTGATATCCAACCTGAATTGTCTAGCATTTTTAGGTTATCCAGGTGAACATATAGTAGTTAATGTAAACTTTTCTTTTAATGGCAGTTCACTTTTGATATTTTTCCCATATTGTGAATACACAATACATATAGGCAGATCCAGTATATATATCATACTTTACCATACTAAAACCTCAGCTTTATTGATCCATTAGTACTATTTCTGAATGTGAATTTGCCCAGTAATGAACTCCGTGCACTATATTCTGGGTTTATCTACAATTCTACGCCCACAATCCACCCAGCTCTGCTAAGCACTATATGACTCATGCATTTGTGATGCTGTTGAGTTTTAAGCATGTCATAAGGTTAGCCAAATTAACCGGTAATGTTTGAATATTATTACCTGCATAGATGTAGTTATAAGCTATCAAGGAGTTTCAGTGAGTTTCTTCACTTCAAAACTTGTTCTACCTTTGCCTCATATAGACAATCAATACAACTGGAATGCAGTTTTTAGTGAAGCAGGAATAAAACTGTAATAATTGTTCATGCTCGACTTAGCATGAAGCAATACACATAGGACTGGAAATTGTAATGTATTAAAATTTAACTGCATACATGAGGTCATCTGATGAGGAACTTTATCAAATAATCAATACAAGACAATGTCAAATTATGGTACATAGTTTGTCTGTGTGGGCAGCATGGTGGCTCATTGCTTAGCACTGTTGCCTCACAGCAAGAAGGTCCCAGATTTGCAACCCATCAGGGACCTTTCTGTGTGGAGTTTGCATGTTCTCCCTGTGCTCGTGTGGGTTTTCTCCAGGTACTCTGGTTTCCTCCCACAGTCCAAAAACATGTATGTCAGGTTGATTGGTGACTCTAAATTGCCCATAGGAGTGAGTGTGAGTGTGTGAGGTTGTTTGTCTCTATGTGGCCCTGTGATGGACTGTTAATACAACAATAATACAATTTATTTCATTTCAAACACAGAGGCACACAAAAACATAAACGACTAAAGCAATAGTTGAATAACACTGTGATACTCACTTGAGCTGCACTCACACACACACACACACACACTGTTTTATAAAAGAAGCAACACGTAAGTCAGGTTATAGTGGTCACTCAAATAAGTTTGAACCAGCTCAAAGTGTCAGTCTTTTGACTTTAATTCTACATTTCAGAAAAATACTGTGTTGACCTTTACTGCTTTTTCTGGAAGAAAATCTTGTATGAAGTAAATGGTTGTTGCAGTATATATTGTACTCTCTGGAAAGAGAGGAAAAAACACTGACACAATGCGGAGAGGTCAGTATTTCTGATTACGAGAACGATTTCACAGATTAATTCTAGGAAAAGTGACGGTTTTTTAGTTCATTACTCTGCAGCTGAATGTGTGTATCTTTGCTGAAAATAGATTGAATAGCTACATCATAAAAACTGATAACTGTCCAATTTTTAGCAAATTTTGTTCGACCTTGGGCACTATCCACAGCAGTTGCCGGAAGTAATTTTAGTCTGTACCAATGACAAATCTTATTTCTGGTGAACCTTTACACAAACTCATCACCTTGAAAGAAATATTTCTCAGAACTATACAACCACAGCTTTAAACATATTCATCTCCTTGGCTGAGTCATTTCTTGTGATGGGCTAGATTTACTGGCTAGAAAATTACCTTGACTTGGAAAATCACTTTAAATGCACTAAAATTTCAATAGTTCTGCATAAATCTTTAACTAAGATTTTAAATCAAATCATAAAGAGTGTATTCATGTTCCTGGAAAATGACCTTCAGCACCTTTTATTCTGGTATCATGCAGAAATTTGAAATGTCACAACCTTACTGTGCTGCATTGCATTGCTTTTATTCATTAATTCATTATTGTAAGATTCAAATAAAAGCATTTCATTTCGCTCCAAACATCTCTACTGATAAAATATTGCAATAATTCACTCACAATCTAGTAAGGATTATACTGTCTTAAAAAACAGAAAAACCCGTTACCACAGCTGTAGCTTATAGAATGATACTGTCCACTTGTGAAGAAAAAAGCACATTGTAAGAATACATTTCTTTTTGTTGTTTTTGTTTTTGTGTCAAGCAGCAAGTCAAACTGACTTGATGTGTTTTTTCGAAATGTTAGCTGAAACCAATATGCTGTAGCTTCACCCAAGATGTTCAGTGCAATTAGAGGAATGTGCATAATATCCATACAGTTATTTCCCAGAAGGATGATAATCTCTGCTGTATAATTATCCAAATGGCACATCCACGTTATGATGCATTACTGTTTTGGTTCATGCGTCATTTTTTTAGTCCCATGCTACAGGGTGAAATTGGCTTATATCCAGTGGCAGCTAGTCAGATCATCTTGCTGAAGTTTTGTTGCTTTAGTTTAACTTGCATGACAGACTATGAACTTTCTACAATGCAAAAATACACTCTCAAAACTGCACAGAAGAAGTGTATGCCTGTGAGGTGTCACTTTAAATTCATATCTCACACCTGTGTGCCACAGCTGTGTCAGATGAAGTGTGTTAAAGGATAATTCTTTTTCATTAAAACATAAGGCTTATTATGATTAATTTGGCTGTCTGTTTAATCAGTTATGATAACACTGTACTCACAGATGTAACTGCTGAGATTTGAAAGCACAGTGTCTATCAAAGTGTGAAGGAAATAATGGCCAAAAGTAATACAATTAAATCCAAGTTTTAAAAAAAAGTGGAATCATCCTTTACGGTCCATATGAAATAAAATTAGTTTTTCTTTTTTTTTTTTTTTTTTTTTAGTTTTTTAAAGCTTTGATGTACAGCTTTCTTTTTTTTTTTTTTTTTAGCTATTCATTTGTTTCGTATGGAGCTAACCAAAAAAAGGCATGTTTCAGGTTGAGTAGATCAGGACAAAGCAGAACTGAGATGAGGTTAAATTTAGTTTGGTCCTAAAGCACAAAAACTGCGACAGTTAGTGACAAAGAAGAAGAGAGTGTAGGCAGTGAAGCACCGTGACCCGTTGACAGAGCTGTGCAATTGTGGCCATGAGAGCAGTTGGTTCTGTTTGCCTTGTTTTGGGGCAGCTGGGGCAGATTCAGATTACAGATCCAAGCCAAAGCACTTACCCATCACAAGTCATCACCATTCCCCTCTTCTCTCTCCTACTGTGTTTGTGCAAGACAATGTGGTTATGTGGGCACATGTAAGAGCGTAGGTGTGAGAGAGAGAAACAGAGACAGAAGGAAGGAGACAGGGAGAAAGTGAAAGCGAGCGAGCCACAAATGACAAATAGGTATGGTGTATATATAACTATACAACTATATATATATGTGTGTGTGTGCGTGTGTGTGTGTGTGTATAGGTGTGTGTGTGTTAATGTCAGTTTATGTATTAATGGCCTTATAGTGGGTTAATTAATGGAGAATGGCGTGTGTGGGCCTTGCAGTGCCATGTGACAGGGGACAATCTGCACACCTGTGCTCTCATCTGCTCCACCGTGGGAGGACTGATATTAAGTCATTACCGCAGGCATTGCCAGCACACTGCGAATGCGCACATGGCTGCCAGGGTGAGTGTGCTGCCATTGGATCACACTGGATGTTTTTTTTTCATTGGCCCAACGTCCCGAACAAACAATAAAGAAAAGAAAAATGCTATTGCGAACGCTTACGAAACTCACAGGTCAAGCTACTGAAATTCCTATATTACTTATATGTTTTATCTGTTTCCTGAATGAACAGAGAAACAGTAGGGATCAACGAAATGGGACGGTCACAAAAAGAAAGACCGTTCAGAAGAAAGATTTTTGAAATACACCTAAACGATGACTCAAAAAATGGGCTGCATAATACAATCACTTGACATCAACTGAATGACTCACAACCGGATGCAATCAGGCTAGGTTGGTGCGAAGTATACTTACAAGAGTGGAATCATCATTTGGTGTGCTATGGGAACAGTAAATGTCACCACAGCAGTAAACCTAATACCAACCACTTAGTGCCAAAAACAGAAAAAACAAAAAATGCTTCTCGCACAAAACTCTGCACTGGAAGGCATGCACACCCTCTGCAAAAACACTCTTAAGACAGCAAGTAGCTACCATGTGCTGCCCTAAGGCTAAAGATTTCAAGAATAATGATGACACCATCATGCCATACATACACTTGTTTCGCAGATAAAACATTACACTAAGAGACATGGCAAAAGCTAACATTTTTCACTCACGCAGTGAGACAGATATCTGAAATACTTTGGGGATTTTGCTTAAAACGCTTCACACCAGGAAAAGGTTTTAGAAGATTTAAATGTTTTGAAAGGAGTGATAAGAGACATTTATAACGGCAGCTGAAAAATACGCATATAAATTAACATCCATGCACACAGCCATACTGATGAAATGCATCTGTTATTGCCACCATCCTCCCTTTGGAGAGGTGTACCTAGAGTTTACAATAATTGTGTTTCCTGTTTCCAGGAATCAACCTCCGGCCATTCTGTTGTTTTATTCATGACAAGAATGGTGGACTGTGGGAGGGCTGAAAGAGAGAATACAAGACATGAGGCGTAGGAAGAATTCCTAACAACATAGGATGAAAAAGTAAACACAAGCGCCTGCAATTTGACTATCAATCAGACCAGCATGTCTCTGGGAGAGGGGCCCTAATTACGGACCAAATGAACATTGACTCTATTCTAATGGAATTATTCAGACAGCCTGTGTTTGTATAGTCCAGTCCCTCATTTACTATTCCCATTCATTAAGGCGACACATTACACTTTGATAGTCATTTGCAAATGATATTTTTTCGCTAAATTCAGAAACCAGATGATCCTTTAAAAAAAAATTTGCTTTCTCCTCCTTTATCACCTCCTCCTACCGAAACCCAGCCCTTTTACCGTCCTCGTCTTCGCCCCTTTCTCTCGGTGGCTTGGCAGGAGTGGCTGCCATTATTAGCATCCTGATGAGTTGGGCAAAGGATTATGTCTCTATGGCTGCCCCGGTAGCCATGCATAAAAAAGGAAACAGTTGTAGATGAGTGGGTTGTCATGGTGCTGCATGTAGTGGGGCAGGGGTAACTAAGGGTAATGTGAGTTAGACAGTGGGATATGCCAGTCCTGTGGAGAAGGAGTTAGGTGTGGGAAATGGGGTTACGAAGAGGCGCTGAGCAAGAGTCAGAGACATGTTGGTGTGGGAGAGTGAAGCTGGCACAGGAACTCCGCTGTGTGAACGTTAACGAGCTGAGGGATGCGAGTAGGAGTTACAATCTGTGGACTTCTGCCACTATCTGAAATCTAAGAACCAAACCTGGATGAAATAAAGACAAATGGAGAGAGATGTTGTGCTCGTGTATGCAAATGACAGAGTGAGAAGGAAGGGGCACAGATTGAAACATAATATCTGACTCCTCGAGCTATTGCTGCAGACTGAGTACATCCATTGTGCTTACAGTAACGTCACTCTGCGAAATGACCTCCATTTGAGTTATTTGAGGAGCAGTGGTATCGTTCAAGGTGGCTTGAGGCCATGCTCCAGCAAGTCCTTTAGGAGCGACGCTCTTCTAGTTGCAGCTCACAGTCTTGAATGCATTTGGGCTGAAGAGACATTACACAGCAAGAGACGCAGCATCCTCATATGTAGTCGACAAGCCTTTGCAAAGCTTGATGAAAGCCATCATTAAAGTTGCATAATGCCTCTTGACTGCCAACGACAATAACTTATGACATCTGTCTCTGTGTTTCATGTCGGCTGTCACAAGCAGTTACAAGCCTGTTCTTGCAGTAATCACTAAGAAGATGGATTACTGGGGATTTTGGAAGCCACTCCTACATTGTTTGCTGTCATATGGCAGCAAGATTTAAATGGTATGAATCGAAAGGTAACAGTGTCAGCTTAGTGAGGTACTAATAATGGCATAGGGTGCTAATACATTTTTAAAAAGGCTATTTCCAAACATTGTATTTTGATGAATATACTTTAGTTATCTTAGCATATTTTTGGTTTGTTCATGGCACTTTTGAATGAAATAGAGAGAAATGCACAAATAGAAACCATGGCAGACTTGTGTATAAATATAAATGGAACCACACTTAATAGCAACAGTGAGATAGAGAGGTGCTGTTACAAACATGACACCTTGAATCAATCTGTCCCCTCAGTTTAGTCTCCAGTTAAGAAGAAAGAGTCAGTTAATAGGAGTTGAAAAGCTTGATCGGGAAAGGAAAACATATGCAGAAAGGACTTTGCTATGGGGACATTGCTATTTACAGCCACGATGTCTTGGGAAATATAAGGGGAAGAGAGTGGAAAAAAGGGCTTCAGGAACAATTTCAACAATGTACAAGGCAAACAAACAAAACACAAAACATCAAATGAAGTGAAAAGAAGACCTTCAAAGCCTGCAGGTAGATTTTTGTAAAAAAAAAAAAAAAAAAAAAAAAAATCTATTTGCATATTGTCAACTAAAGGACATCTCTTCAGAAAAAAAACCACCACAGTAAATTCATTGGAACACATGATAAAGCCAATTACAGCAATAGCAACCACAGTAATACAATTACCTTATACTCTAATGAAAATTATAATTAAACAGAAGCCAGAGAATTGTATACTGGTGCTATCAGTGAGAATAGGTTGGGCTTAAAAAATACAGTTAACAGAATTCATATGCAGATAAAGCACATGAGAGGTACTTAGTTAAATCATTAACACTAGATGAAGAAAGGGCCTGTAGCTCATCGACTAAAATACAAATCATTCAGCCTCCCCTGGAAATAATTAAGGAGTGTCACGTCCATGAAGATAAATGGTATGGAGTGATTCTGTCAGGGCTATGTCCTGAGACAGCAGCAGCATCTGTGTTTTTACTCAAGAATCTGCAGCTTCTCAGCTCTCTCGCTCTTCTTGTCTGGGTTTTTCAGGCCCTTATGTCTGATTTTAGCACCTGTCAGATGTGTCAGTGCAAGTGTTGTAGATGTAGTAGACTTGTCCTCTTCTGTTGGTCACACATCCTCTTAACCCACATGGCTTGGTAAATGAGGAAGGGATGAGTATGGCTGTGTGCAATTTCACTATGTTGCAATGATAAGAACCAGAACAATTGCAACTTCTAGTTTTTCTAATCTTGGAATCAAATAGTGCCTGCTCTCCCATAAAGCACCTATGCAGGAAGTCACTCTTCCAGCAGTTTGGCAGATGTCTTATTCAGAATCTATCAGCGAGTAATATCCCAGAGCAACTACTGTATATCTGATAACTGACAGTGCACAACCCCTCACTTCCTCTTCTATTTCCTGAGTGGAAGCCTACAGAGGGAGCATTGCACTGCTGATAAAACTCACAGTCCTTTATTTGCAAGCTAAAATATTGCCAGAGCTGTAGCAGATGTGAGATTTCTGTGCTCACCTGAGAGCAGGCTGGACAGTGTTTTTACAAGCCAGGGTGAAAATAATGGGATGGGATGCATCCCAGTGCCCCATTTATTGGTCAGTAACCTACTATTCACACACACCTGAGAGGTTACGGTACGCAGGCATGCTGCAAAAAGACAAGTCAACTAGAGGTGGGAACATCTTTTACACGCCAGGCTTTTAATTTCACAAGGCAGTGTAAACATTAACAGATTTAATATGCATCCACTTGAATTGTCATTGCTGCGTGATGCTGTTAACCATTCTTTGAGAGGGATGGGAAAGGTCTCTTGCAGAATGGATGGCAGCCGTCTGAGTGCACAGGAGCCAATTTTAGATCAAAACCCACACAGGACAAGGTTTTTTTTCTTTCCTCGTGTGCTACATTTCCCTTTGACATCTTAAAAGCCATTAGTTCAGCAATGCACACCAATGCTTTACACAATAGGTCTTGGAATGCTGCCTTTTAGACCTTATATGGGGACAAACGACAGGCCACTTGCATAGTGGATGAACAAAAAACAGACTATAAAACAGAAATACAGTAATTCAAAGTGGAGTGATTCATGGGAGGTGGTAGAAGAGAGAAAAGAGCAGAGGGTTAAAAAAGAGAGAGAGTCTTTATAAGCACAAAAGCCTGGGAGATTTGTCCTAGCCAGCCAAATCCATTAAGTTTTAATAATAAGACCACTGCAAGGGCAATAAACTTCTAGAGGTCTGTAAACTTTAACATAGCTTGCTTTTTGTTTCTTGTTCTTGTTGTTTTAGTTTTTATGAATCAGCAAAATATGTTTAACTACCCTATAGATAATCTTCTGACTCAAGCTTTTAGTAAAACATAAAGATGTGTGTGAAATATGTACACCTTAGATTACTCTCATACTACAAAACACACCTACTGAAAAAATACATATTGTTGAAAAAAAAAAAAAACTGCCCCATTTATGAACAAGAACAAGTCTGATTCTGATCATTTGTTAGGATTGGGTAGTGGAGACTAAATGAACATGCAGAGTACAGTCTGTGAAGTCAGCCCATCAGCAACATTATCATTATCATCATTAAAGGCAGGCAGATGTCACAGGTTCTGTTTGAGATGCTATCGGTCTCTCTGAAGTGTCCTGCACCACACTTAAAATTCTCTTCCCTTTTGAGGTCCTTCCTTCCTCACTTTTCACACATGCTATCTCTCTTTCTACTGCTCTGTTATTTGTCTGTATGGAAAGAAATGCTCCAGATAGGGCAGCATTTCTTGTTCCATTTACTGAAAGTCAACACAAAACAGTGGAGGCAAGAAGCTTCATTTTTAAGGTTTCATTTGGTAAACAGTTCTAAAATCCCCACTCTTGATGTCAAAACAGTTCAGTGCAAATTTAAATAGTTTCAGCCTGAATCCAATCATAGAACCGGTCCAACAACACTCACGTATTCATGGGAACAGCTTTTAAAATAATTATCGGAACTCTTCTTTGAATTTTCCAAGGCAACTACAGATTGACCAGGGTTTTGAAATAATATTCTAGAGCAATTTTTTTTTTTTATGGTTTATTTATTTGTCAGAGAAATATCAAAGGCAGTTAAAGCCAGTTGGCCTACAAGGTTATATATATTGTATTTAAACTAATTTAAAGGAGCATATCAAGAAACAGCATGCAAAAGGCTAAACATAATACAACATCTGGTAACAGCAACAGAAATACCAAAAGAGAGGAAGAAGATATACTGTGATTATTGAGTATGAGGTATATTTGAATTCAGGGCATGCACAACTCAGCATTCAGCAACGTTTACCACCATTGACCGGGCAGCATCATTTGATCAGCAGTTAATGACACTTAACGCAATCGCTTCAAGACAGCCCTGCTTATTAAGAGTGGAACAGATGTTTTAGCAAAGCGATCTTGCAGTTTTAATTAGCCATTGATACTAAATGCATTAGCACCACCAAACAGTGCAGTTTGAAATGTAGTAACATGCCACAGGAGCTAAGACCTGTAAAAAAAATTTGAGCAATCACCAAGGAGTTGAGGGGGTGGGGATGAGAAAAAGAAAACCATCAATGGCAGTTGTTAGGAAAGCATAAATTGTGGGTTGCTGTCACAAACAGTGATTTGACCATATACTCGTTCTGTCACGTGGGGGTTGAGCTGCAGTTAAGAAGATTCATAGTCGAATGCAGGGTGCTGAAACATCTGGTAGTTTATCTATGGATTGGGCCCCATGCTGCGTCTGCAGAGAACATCTCCAGGAAGTAAACAATCATTTCTTTCCCCGCATGATGCTCCTTAACAGCACAATATTGCACTGGCCATTATTCATTCAAACAGGTGCACTCATGAGCCACGTTTGAAACTCAAGAGTACAGATGGCTGCAGTTGGAAGAATAAAATACAAGTGTCATTAACTGCAAGCTCGGAAACCTACAGCTCAACAAAAAACAATTTCAGAAGCCCATGACACAGTGAGGTGCAATACACTCAAAACTATCAATTTACAGTGGAGAAATATTGAACGGCCTTATGCTTGACACCAAGACTTTATTCTAACCACAACGAATTCTGAAGGGATTTTCCAATAGATATCTGCTGAGGCTATAATACCAGTCCATCTAAAGCAGCACACTCCAGCTCCCCTGAAAGCAATTCTCACTGCCATACACAATTCCATTCTCTGACTGATCCCCTTTTCACTCACACAGGAGCGTGTGCATCACATACACGCACACAAACAAAAGGGGGCACAGGCCTGATTGCCTTTTGTCCACCCCTGAAAGGCTGGCCACCTGGCTCCTGCTCACTTTTAGTAGGGTTCATTATGGCTGCAGTGCACCTGTCCAGCTGCTGCTTAACACCAAAGAATTGCATCTGTCTTTCTGTCTTCACCGCTGGCTCTGGTGTGCTCTTACAGCTCTAAACCCTTCACCTTGTGTTGGCCTGTCACGCCACCAAAGGCCCTGTGTTGTTTCTAAGCACTAAGTGGCCTGCCTCTTGTCTCTAGGGCCCAAGGCCATATCCCGAAGTATCATCACAACGATTCCTCCTTCTCTGAAGATGTTGAGCTTAGTGTCTGTAAATTATATAAGGCTGATGTGAACTGTTTTACCCTTTAACGGTGACAGAAATTAATCCCCTGTTAGAGATTACTGTGGCATGTAACAGCCCTTGAGTGGCCCAGTTTAGAGGGTTTAACAAGGTTAAATTAGTGTGCTGGGATGGTTAGGAAACAAGGAGACAGAGGTTGGTGGCGGGGTGCACGAGGGAAGGTTGTGTGGGCTGAGTTTTCTTTTCTGAATTTATAAAAGTATGATGATGTGTCATGAGCCTTTATAAACTCATAAACACCCCCGGTCACACCACAGGCAGTAAAGACAGAGCGACAGGGGAACGACAGTAAATGCAGCACAGACAGACTTCAGGCCGGTGGCTGACTCCATGTAAAATCAGACATAATAGAAAGCTTTTAATAGGAAATGTCCCTACTTAGAGTTTAATCTACCCAACCTCCATATTAACCAGATCCAGCAGTGATTCAGAGGGAGTAATGAACAAGGTGAAATCACAGCATGGGCAGGACTAAAGTGCAAAGCTCCTCCTGTGGAGTCACTCGGTCATCATTACCTCGTATCACCCACCCAACACCATTGACAAAAGACAAACCTGCGGATTTGACTTAGCATTTTCTTGTGTGGTGTAAACACAATGCACACAGAGATAGAAAAGGCTTTCTGTCTTTTATTCATCTTTTTTAGACAAATCACCCTAAAATATCAGGGGGTCTTACAGGTCTTTCTAACAACACTACACGTCTTGACTACATTCTCAAACATCCCAACAGGAACATGAGGATGAACTGAAAAATTGCTTCCTCTTTTATTTAAACTGTCACTTCCTCTCATTTAAAACTTTTAAAATTAGGTCCCAAAGGTCACCAAGAAGAGAAATAAGCAAGGTTTATTTTAACTGAGTTTAATGGCAGGTAAGAATAAAACCAACATGAACCATTTTTATTGGTCCACATACATGCAGGTTTCCAGCCATGCCCAGACAGCCTGGATGACTCACATATAACATAAACACTGCTGGAGTGTGTGCATGTTTTTTCTTCACCTGAGTGAAGCTAAATGAAGAGTGCAATGTTGTGCATCTGTGTGTGTGTGTGTGTGTGTGTGTGTGTGTGTGTGTTTGATGGGGAGATGTGATTGTGTTTTCCTTTCTCTGGTCCCCCTGAGGAGGTGACATGGTTGGTATTGTAATTCCACTCTCATTTCCTACGTTGCAGCGACTGCAGACTTGTCACTCAGGAAGAGCAGAGAATAGGCCTGTCAATCAGTGAAGGCCCCATTACCAGAGCAGTGCCTGAAAAGGCTCAGTTTGCCCTGCTTCTTGTGAGAGTAATGAAATTTTAACATTTTGTCCATTTGTGGACTCTGTGATTAGAAGGATTGACTACTGCAAGTGAACAATCAAGAGCAAAAATATGACATAACAGAGAGCCTAACAGAAAAAAAAACGGGTGCCATTAGATTATGTTGTCTTTGTTGACAGACAATAATGCAGGGAGGGAAAATGCTAAAATACTGAGAAGTTGTAGGAGGGAAATGTAAAATCCCTGTGACTAAACAACAGACACTTTTGCAGGAAGAGCGTGATTATAGGATATTACCTTATATGAAAATGTTGGCAACATGGAAATGTGGAAAGACTCACAGAGCAAAGCATTAGACAATGATGGACTGTCTGCAGCAGTCAGATTCACAGCAGGAAAACAAATAGTGTCAGGTAAGAGTGAAAAGTCAAGAAAAGGATGGAGGCTGAGAGAAAGGCTGCTTTGAAAAGGAGACATTGTAAGAAAAAAATCTGGTAATACAGGGTGACGTGAGCAGGGTGCGGTGCATGACAGGTAGAGTGGGAGGTGGAGGGGCTCTTCTGCCCTGCTGTGTGCCTTAAACAGAGCAGAGCTCTAACCTGAATACCATCCATCACGCAGTCAGTCACAAGTGTGACATGACAGGCGAAACCGTTCCCTGTCAAGGCAGAAAAATACAAAAAGAGAGAACGGGGCAGAGGTAAGCAAAAAACTAAAATAATAGAATATGAGAACAGAGAAACTGTGATTGAAAGGAGTCTAGGCACTCAGAACAGGAAAGATAGGGGCAATCATTTCAGGCTGGTTGGAAATGTGCTTGTGTAAGATTGCCATGGTTGGAAAGAAATCCTTATTCTTCACTCAGAAAGTGAACACTTACTAAAGATAATTTCACTAACCAAAAATGCTACTTCTATCCGGTCTTTAAACTTGGATATTCCATACCCAAGTTCTCATACCTACCTATATGACAAAATACAAGTTTAGTCAGCGTTGTAAAATAAACAGAAGAGAATCTCTTCACTTTTTTATATAAAAAAGGATTAGCAATGATTACATCACACTGACTATCAGACTGAGCAGCTATTTTGGCCAAAACTGCTCTGATAAATCCACTGGATGCACCCTGCCCTGGACTAGTGAGCAGAGGCGGAGGGGCAGTTGAATAGCTGATGAAGACAGTCAAACCACCAGCAGCCACAAAGAGCTGTCTTCCCCAGGATCTGCTGGAGACTAAAGCTGAGCTAAATGGACAGTGAGTACAGATTTCATTATAGTCATGAAACAGGACCCTAAATGACTGCTTATATCTCCCCATGTCTGCTGGATTTGTGGGTAACTGTTTGCTAACACGTTAAGTCATAACATTTTTAGAGGGTAACAATATCCCAGAGCTGTGTGTTTTTATCTTGTTGTCACTTTGTTTGCAATTATGCTGCATTTAAAATTTGATTTGCATTCTTGAGTTCTTGAATAGGAGCATATTTAGTATTCAACATAGTTTCAGTTGTTTGTTTTGCTCCGTTGTTATAGTGTGTAGCATCTATTCTCATATACACCAGTGAAAAACAGCCAAATCCCATTTACTGGTGGGTGTTTGGAATCCCTGACACAAACGGATGTGGACCTTGGAGAGCGAGAGAGAGGCATTTCATTCAGTCTTGTAAAATGGTTATACTTTGCATTTTATCTTACATAATTGCAACGGAAAGCACAACAAAACTCATTTTTTCTTACTGACAGATTCCATGTTGGAATAAAGCACACCAATGAAAAGTGTTTACTGCTCAAAAGGCCACATTTATGATTTCAACACCAGGATGAAGAGCAAGACAAATGCTGCTTCTGAGCGCTGGACTGAATGAGGCCACATGCGTTATAAAGTACCAGTTTGTTTGTGCTGGAAAGTACAAACAAACCTCTGCTAGGATGAAATAAAACAAAAAAATAAAAAAAAAAATAAAGTGTGCATCTCCCAGGATTGTGAAGGAATAAAGCAAAAAGTAGCCCCTTGAAGGGCAGCCTCAGGAGCCATCAGGGTGAAGAACTGTAAAACACTTAACCCTTTTCAAAAGCCAGACCTTATTCATCGCCTCCATCCATTTTTGTATTCAACTCACATTCACCTCATCCCTCTTTAGTCCTTCCTTTTTTCTCCTTTGCATGTACATTATGCTTGCTCTCCATCATTTTTCTGCCTTGTTCTCTTTGTCACTCTATTGCTGCCTTTCCATCTCCCCTTCTGCTGTTCCTGCTGCACAGAGCAGAGGGCTCCACAGGGGACCAGTTATCGATTGAACTGAGTCAGCTATGTCTGCTTTAATTCATTAAATCCCTGCTGTCGATGCCCATTGGGCAATTCCAGTAATGTAAAGGAACAAGACAGAGCCTATATATGCTGTGATTATTCATAGGTGTAAGCAGGGACATGCAACTTCATGCATTTAAAAAAAAACAACAACAAAAAAATAATAACTGCTATCCTCCATGACCCTTGGTGGGGAAATGAAAATCAAGATGCAGATGGGAAATCCAATAATATTTTTTCCTAATTAAGGGAATACCAATAACTCAATTCAAGTCATGCACATGGTAAATCAAAACACTTCATGTGTGCCCCTGCTTGGATAAATGCATGAAGCGCACACACACGCACCAAAACAGAGCTATTACCTCGTGTCAAACAATCACATGCATCAAGAAATCAATTTTAGTTTAAAAATGAGTGTGTTTAAAGTGAACAGTGGTGCAAGCATATCAGTCTTTACTTCCAGATGGAATGACAAAAGAAAGAGAAACTACAGCATAAGGAGCACAGCAAAGCTAATCGGGGTGTGTTCATCTTCAATCAGGACGTTGCTCTGTTTTTATGTCTTTCTTACTTAAAAGGGTGAGTGGTATCACAACCACTCTGATCCCTCTCACAAGCTGCTCTCCCCTCTTTGTGAAAAGGGATCTAAAGAAAATAGAAACAGAGCTGCATGCATGCAATCACATTACACGCTTGTCAGCTAAAAAGGTCAACATATTAGTTTAGTCCCAACTGGATTTCAAAGTTGCTCCAGTCAAGTCATCACATAAACTAAGCACACGTTTTTCCTAAAAAAAAAATATAAATGATGTTAGAATATGCATTTTCTATATGTAGCAGATGGCATTTAACATATATACAGTTTTTGATCAAAGCTGTCTCAAAGGGAACAAGGAGAGAATTGTACCACACCTGGTTGGGATTCCAGACAAAAATGCATTTCATAAATTCTGACAGAGGTTGCTGCTGAGAATAAAGAGTGTGACAGCAGCAATCCAATGAGCACATCACAGCAAGCCCGCATCACCACCGCTTCCACACTTCAGATCGATAACAGAAGCAGGCGCCTTATGTGTGAACATTATGTATGGCTCTGCTTTCATCTACTCTGGTCAATATGAGGCAGCATTCATCTATCTGCATTACTCTCTGCAGATGAATCCCCCTTTGCCTGATGTACCACCTCTGGATGTGACACATCATTGCTACAGTCAGAGGCCGATAGGCAGGGAACACTAATATAAGCCCTGTGTGGTGTTTTCGCCGTCACTGCAATCTCACTGTTCCCTCCCACTCCTCATTGTCAGTGGGCTCTGTGCTTGACATGTGAGAATGCGAGAGCTCTTTGTATTCATGCGGCCCACCCTTGCTGCTCTTATATGGACAGTAATGGCATTGGGCAAGGGTTTCCCTGGTGGCGCTCTCTGCCAGACACTTAATTTAGCATTTATAGATTTACTTTTGAAGTTATTTAATATCTAGAATACATTCACCAGCATGCCTTTATATCTTTATAATATGTAGACATGGAAGGTTTTATATACCAAGCTTCAATCTGTGTACACTAGCGTAGATACACACCTACGCATGATTTGTGCCTCTACCTCCCTCCCTATACTTTGTGTGCATGAGGCTGAAGACGTGTGAATGTGTGTGTGTGTTCGGCTTCCCCTGGGGGGATGAAGCAGTGGTATTCACCAGCCCTTATTAAAATGCCAGTCTGGCCTAACAGAGTTAGGGAAGGCACAGGCGGCTGTCCTTGATTTTTCTCATCATCCTCTAACCTCAACACACACACACATATTCACATGCACCCAATCTTCCCACACAGATACGCCGCAACCCCCCATACCCCCACCCCTCCATCACTGCTCACTTCACAGTAGGGCCAAGACCTGATGAACTCTTTTATTTTCTCTATCCATCTTTCTCCATCTTACACTTGCTCTCTTTGTCATTGGATCTCCTTCAGCACAAAATAAGAGCAGGGAATTAATGGCCCTGCTTAGACACAATATGCATGTGATAGTCTATTGGGATTCTAACATACATCATTCATATCATAAGAATTAAAATTAATATGAAGCCATCAGTGTGTTATCTGAGAGTACTAAGGACTAGTTACCTGTCAAAAGAGTGACTTATTTTACTGTTACAGTGCTATATTTAATTATTTCAACTGTTGCTTGTATTAAATGTATTAATAATGTATTTTGAGTAACAGATAGTACATTTACATATATGTATTGGTACTTGGAAGCAATGACATCTTTACTGGAACAAAATCCATTAAAAAATGTGATATAAGAATTTAATTTAGCTATTAATCACTTTTAATTACGTTAGACAGTAGCCACAACACATTTCAGCGGCCATGAAAAAGAAATTAACTGGCCTAAATAAATAAAAAAAAGTATAGTAATAAATACAGTTTTTTGCAAAACAGATTTTATCAGAGAGAGTGAGAGAGTAAGAAATCTCATACACAGATCAGCATTTAGTTGGCAGAATCAAACAAATGGCATTGCCTACTGTACTTCAAAACAGAAGTAATTACTTGTAATGTACCTAATTCAATACTATGTTTAAAAATGACCCACAACCTTAGTCTTGTACACCTTCATTCCTGCTTGTAGAAAGCTAAAAAGCAAATCTGAAAGGACATCACAGAAAATCCTTAACATCAGGGGGGTATAATGTAATCAGTGCCAACATGAGAAATAGTATTGTAGCTATACACTTAAATGTACTACACTTATATATTGTGTAGTACTTACTAGACTTTTAGTGTTTTAAAGTTGGGCAAAGTAACAATCAGTAGTGCAATATTAGGAGTGTTATGTAACCAGATATGGAGGACACACCTACAGGAATTAAACTAGAAAGGACTGCTATTTGACTGTTTTATGATTTCATTTTTTTTTTTTTTAGTTTATTTAGTTTTTCCTTTGGACTATTTGTTTGTAGGCTGTTTTGTGAGGAAATCAGGGTTATTGACCCATTGTTTGTTCAGCCTATGAATCCTCAACAGCTGCCAAAACCAGTTTTTTATCATCATGTCCACAGCCAAACCTACTACTGAACTGCCTGTTGTTGTCTAAAATAAGTAAATATCTGCTCATGATATGTTTGTGCATGTGGCTATCACAGTACAAATACATCCGTATGACATAGATTACCTATCTATTGATTTTCTGCAGTGAATTTATAGATACATATAATAATAACAGTAATACTAGTACAGTAGACTGCACATTAAGTGAAAATCCTTCAGAAAATGGGAGGCCTCCACCAGCTCTTTCACATTTCTTCTGCATCACCTCTGACACTCTATCTCTATTTGTCATTCACTTATACGGAGGAAGACAAGTACCTCTAAAGCACTGCATCCTCTCACAGAGAGCTCACCTTCAGAGCCTAATGAACACGTTGAAATTCAATGAATTTTAATTTGCCGTTATATTAGGACAAGGGATAAAAGCGGGAGAATTTATTAGGAGGGAAATTGAAAAGAAAGAGCCACACTTGTGATTTCCTTCACATTCTTCATGAAAAGAATAAAAAGAAGGAGAAATAAAACAATTACTTTGAAGCAACAATCTACATCTTAATGGATGGAGAGTACTTAAAGGGAAGTGTTAGCCTGTCTTCCTTACTCAGTTATTCTCATGCCCTCAAAGACATCTCAGTTTGCCAGAGTCTGGTTCACACAAAACAATTGGGAAAAAAGAGTAAAACAAGAGAAAAGTAGACAACAAGGTGTTGAGGTTTTGTTTTTATTCCCCTGCAGGTTTATCTTCTTGATGAATGTTTTCAGTAAGATAATGGAATAAAGTTACAAAAGGCAATATTTGACAGGAAGCTGCTTGCCTACTTTTTATATTTCCTGTATAAAGGATGCTTTCAGTTTTCTGTCTCTTTTGATTTTTGTGATTCTTTCTGTATCTATTTTCCTTGTCTCCTTGAAATATTTCACATTCTACTTGTGTTAATGCAACTTCTAAAAACCCTGGTGAAAAGTCTTTTTTTCTATGTGAACCAAGTTGATTTTCAGACAAAAAGGCAGGAGGCAAACATGCACAGCATTTGCCTATATATACACAAACACATACACACACACCCACCCTGGTCTTTACACATACACACACACACACCCTTCAAGCATAGAGGTGCCCCAAAGTGTTCTTGTGCAGGTCAGCGTAGTTATAATTAACAACTGGCCTAGTAATTCTTCCCTGCTCTTCTGCCCACTGGGCATACTACTCCTCCAACAGAGATGGAATCAAACCACAGGCTGGCCCTGCCTGGGTATAAGACATTTTTAGAAACCACCCTACTTTACCTCTACATGGTAGCACTTCTCAAGAGTATCATGGCATGGAATCACTGGCATGTGGCACAAGTGATTTTTACACTGCAGAGGATAAGCCTCATCCATTGAAGATGCCAGACTGCAGGTAGTAGACTGTCGGCTGCTATAAAACATGGTTATGTCATTGGGAGTGCCAGCGTGAATTGTCACCTGTGAGACATATCCATCATGTGCAACTATCAGCTGGAGTCAGTGTTTCATCTCTTTCTGTAGCAACCTTCGAATTGCTGCCGTAGTGCTTTTCTAAGGATGAAAAGGACAATTTACTACAATTACAATGAACATTTTCCTTCAGAGGGAAATCTTAGATATGTTGTCATAGATATATTAGTTTTATTCATTCATCCATCCATCCATCCATCCATCCATCCATTATCTATACCTGCTAAATACCTGCCAAAGAGCTAAACTTTTATATATGATGTTGGTGAAGACCAAAATATAGCTAAGGTAGCAAAATAAAGCTAGAGTTGAAGCCTCATAGATCAAAAAAACTAATGCAGGATTATATTATTATAGTATAGTTATAATCTATTACATTACATTCAAATGAATGGGTAGGTTAGAAATAAAGAAATGGAATCTCTAATTAAGAACCTAAAATGCCCTTTTAAAATATAGCTTCCACATACTTAAACTCATCTAGTGCAGGGCTAACAAAACTATTAAATGAAGTTTACTTTCAGTACAAATCCTCATGACTCATTTATCTTGATTTTAAGTCAGCAGGACAATTTGACCCTGAACAGAAGAAGTCCATCCATCCATCATCTATACCCACTTATTCCTTAACCAGGTTCACAGGGACCTGCTGGAGCCTATCCCAGCTCTCTCTGGGTGGAAGGCAGGGGCCCACCCTGGACAGGTCCCCAGTCCATCACAGGGCCACATAGAGACAAACAACCTCACACACTCACACTCACTCCTATGGGCAATTTAGAGTCACCAATCAACCTGACATACATGTTTTTGGACTGTGGGAGGAAACCAGAGTACCTGGAGAAAACCCACACAAGCACAGGGAGAACATGCAAACTCCACACAGAAAGGTCGGGTTGCGAACCCATGATCTTCTTGCTGTGAAGGAACAGTGCTAACCACTCAGCCACCATACTGAAGTGAACAGAAGAAGTTTGTTAGTTAATTTATCAACATCACCCCATCAAAAGAAAAATTTGCAAAATGACAAATAAAATAAAAAAAAAATCAGTGCCAAGTAAAACTATTGTATTTTATATGTAGGTCTTTCCAATGTATATTTAAAAAAAAGTTTTAACATGCATTTTTTATAAAAGAAAACTAGTGAATTATCCTCATTGAGTCATGATTTGTGACCATTGCACTCAATATTGAGTGGAATGGTTAGAAATTGAGTTAATAATGAGATATAAACAATGTTTATTGGGATTTTTAGGTTTCTGAGACTTATGGACCGTCACTGCTGTTCCTGAGAAACAAACATAACAGGAGGGTTAAGCTTGAAAGGTCGGCTTTGTCCAATCAGCAACTCTCACTGTTTTCTCCACATTTTACAGGAAAGACACAATACTGCCACAACCCTGGCCTAAATGATGGGATTTGGGATAATCTAAAAGTTGAATAGGTTCTTTTACCAAAGGAGTAAGGTAAATTTGGAGACTACGATAGCCTATGATATATAGACTTATTAACCTTCTTTCCATTTAAAAAAGAGGCTAAGTTCCCATGCTGTCTTAGTCCTTTTTCTGAGTATGAAAAGGAAAACTACATCCAGCTACTTGGGCTGTTTTAGAATTTTCTTGATGCTGTAATTTTATTGTAACACATACTATACATGATCCTATGCTATGCACGGCGGGTGACTGCAGTGGCAAGGAAAGAAAAATGCATGCTTTAATCTCTTAGCAAGCTTCTGTCGCGAGTAAATGAAGTTTACATGACAGGTCAGAATGCATAATGGACCAGGAACTCTCTGTTAAACTCAGTTTGTTTCTAATTTGTTTAAGATGGAAAAAGAAGAGACTGGTAGAGGATTTTTAAAAATGGAAGGATAACTGTAAAATATTACAAAAATATATTACTAAGAGGCAGCTCCCCCTATCATCAACAGTAAATTATAAGTCTGTATTTCTAATTTGAAAGCAGATGATCATGAACCACATGAAACTATTTTATCACAGTATTTAAAGTGTAAAATGTTGCATCTGACGTCTGACTGAAGAAATTCTTTATAAATAACTGAAAACTACTAATAATAGGCTACTGAGAAATTAACAATATTTAGAACAATTAATGGCAACTTGTACCTACAAAAATAACTATTTCCCAAAGCTGTCATTTTTTTCTCAAGCACTAAAAATCTAGCACTGTTTCTGTGGCAACTTGATTTCAAAGCATCAGTGCTGAATGTCAGCCATCACTGGGTAAATGAAGGTTATGTAACTCTGATGCCCAGAAATTATTGCAAATTGAAGACTGGTGGGCAGAAAACAGAAATGTTTAAAGCAGGAGAAATAGCAAAACAGTCCAGTAACACAGATCAGAATCCAAGAGGACACGTACCGGTGATACACGACACATAAAAGAAAAAGACGTTGCTCTAACTAACTTTGCGCCCGTTTCTGATTTATCTCAGTCAGGGTTGTGCCTAGATGACATCAAACTCCACCTACAGTATATTTCATCCTCCTCCTCCCTCCCCATCCCTCCTGTGGTGGGCGTGATCCAGCCCTTCCCACATATCACCCCCTCACCACTACCACCCCTCCCCTGCCCTGTTTGCTCCTCACCCACTGGTAAACATTTCATCACTCGTCAAGGAGAGCCATAAAACACAGTCACTGTTCAGTGAGTGATGCAGCAGGAACCCAGCAGCACATAGTGTAGTTATGCGTTTGAAGGGAATGTATCGGTACAAATTTAAAGACAAAAATGTTCTATGCCAGCCTTTAACATTAAAAGTAAGATCAACTGTTCCCTGGAGCGAAAGAGAAAAACAGTCAGACACAGAGATGGAAAGAGAGGAAGTAAAATGTTATGTGGTTTTCTTGTTGCCTAGATACAGGGAAAAGGGTGGTCATCTCATCTTACTATTCAGTATCTAATGCTTGCTTTAAATTGAACATGAAGAGTTCATAACATGCATAGCACTTTGGTTATGAGATTATCTTAACGCATGTTTCAGGCTGAGCATTCCTCATAAATATGAGACAGCTGAGTAAATAAAATATATTACATTGCAATAGGTACACTATGCACATCTACATCTGTGTACTTCTTATGATGTTCATCAAAGTAGAGTCTAAGATGCTGATACAGATTAACGCTACTTCCCCAAACAAACAATCCAATCTTCCACCAAGTCTCTCAGTGGTACACATTTTAGAGTGGGAGTCTGCTTGCACACTGCTCTCACTCATGTGTGAAGTGCTGATTTCTTGCTGCTGAGCCCAGAGGAGAAAGGAGCTCATTACAAACGCTGAAAGATTTACGAGCTATTACAGAACGACTCCAACTGTTCATTTACTTAGATGTGCTTTTATATGTTTACCTCTGTATTAAAGCACGGATTAAGTGATTAAAACTAAACATAATAAAGGTTGCTGTTCCTCTCGGTGGGGGTAAAGGACTGCTGTGCACCTCTGTACCTCATCTTGTAAGGAAGCGGGATGTGAACAGCTTTATGATGGGAGTAAAGCTTTACTGAGAAAGCGAAATCATGTGCTAAGCTGTTAAATTAGCATCTAAAGTGGCCAGTCTTAATTTCTTGGTGTCAGTCGGAAAAGTCAACACTGATCACGCACATGGAGGCTCACCGGAATTGACTCCTTAATTTGCCTACTTGAATACTATAGCATTTGTCTGCATTCTTGTTAAGCTGATCACAGACATCTGTTTTTGTAAGCAGGCAAAATTACATTGTAATTTAGTGGTAGAAAATTGGAGTTTTGATAAACTGCTTTTTTAGTGTCCGTAGGGATGCCAATTTTCATTTACTGTAATTGTTTCTCAGTCATGTGTAAAGAAGCCAACTTGTAGCCAGTCTTTGGGGACACCTGATGCAGGACTCTAGGCTGATTGGATACCTATGCTTTTATAAAGAAGCACCAAACCAATAAGGACAGATTTATTTGTAAAGAAATTGTTAAAGGCTTATACAGATACTAACCTCTGCAGTTGCCTTTGCAACAGAATAAACACAAAACTTTTCATTTTAATCAACTTGCCAACATTAGATGAAGTGCCATCTGTCAAATATAAGATTAATAGCTAAAATTCAATGTAATAAAAACTTCATTAAATCTGAAAAAAAATTAATTTTGGGGATCTAACAAAAGGGTTGTGTGTGTTTGTGTGTGTGGGTAAGAAGGTGCTGCAAAAAGAAACAAATATACTGGAAGACAGAATTTGAAGGAAAGACAATGCTCAATAAATTGGGGTCAGCTCTGGTCAGTCAGTACTTTTTCTCATTTTGCCATCTGTTCTTCTAATTATAAAATTGCATTCACATAAGACAAGAAAATTTGTCAGATTTTCCAATGACCCTTTTCATTAGAGGTAAGACTGAAAGTGAATGAACCCAAAATCCAACATCAACTGTATACCCACAATTAAGTACAGAGTTTGACCTGCAGATCAGGCAAAGCTGACAGTATCCATGTATGATCCCACTACTCTGTTGGATGTTTTTCATCAGCCTGGTATGCTAAATTCAGTTGGAATGATGGCCGTAACTATGAACCTATGCGGTAATAAACAAAGTGGCATGACAAGGGGGTAACCGAAATAGAATTGAAAAAAGAAAGATGGAGACAGTGGAAGATGGGTACAGGGAAGAGGATGGAGCAAGAGGAGGGGAAAGGTGGGTACAGAGAAATGTTATAACTCAGACCCGCTCTCTCTGGGGTAAAGTCACTAAATTACAGTGAGATGTGGACAGCTTGTCAATGCAGAGGCCTGAGCCCGAGCAGTGGAGCAACACCACGCACACAACAATGGTTTTATAAGGCCACTGCTATCCATATATCTTTTCATCCATCCATCTTTAATTCTTTATTTTGCACCAATCTGAAACCTCCATGTGTTACCACCAAAGCATGGTCACCCTTACATAAAGCTAACGCATCCACAGACGTTTTCTGCTGAAGCGGAAAATTGGATGGCCCATCCGAATTCCATGCCAGCCACTTTCCCTTTTTGCAAAGAAGCGTTCAGTGCATTAGCAAAGGTCCCCCTGCCTCTCAACTAGGTAGTTACAAAGATTAGTGGCTTGCATAAGAGTTGACTAGGGCGTTTTTATGGTTCATCAAGCCTTCACCTTAACGATTAATCTTCTACAGCCATAGTTAAACCTAATGTATTAATTTGTCTTGATACCTTAGATACTGCAGATAGAGTGCACAGAAATATTACAATCAGTGTCTCTTCTTGAGAAATCTATTTCAAATGCAAATAACTGAGTATGGGTTCAGTGAATGTCATTTTTCACATTCAGACAGCTTACATTAAATCAATAAGATGACCTCAATGCAGACATTGTGCATCTATTGCTAATTAAAATGTATATTAGCTTTGAATCAGATATTGTTTATCAGCATTGCTCAAGAGGGTATTTAAAATGTAGTGAAACTGTCATTGCTATTATCATTTTTTGTTTGTTTTAGGTTTTTGCATAAAGAACAGTGCTGAGATAATCCTGAAGTATGCTCCGAAAGTAAATTACTTTTTGAAATTTTAATATTGTCACCACTCAGCTTCTATTTAATGAACAAAACCCAAATGACTTGCAGTAAGTTGGAAGTTAGTGGAGAGGACCGCAGCAATAGAAAACATTAAAACAAAACAACTGTATCTCATTAAGCTCTCATATTTCTTTCGTCTTTCATTCGAGTTTATATGCTAATGTGAAATTTTATACTTGGTGGATAAAATTGTGATCCAAATTATATCACATGCAATGAATCATATGTGGCAAGCCACATTTTCTTCTCCCTGACACTAGGACATGTTTTTTTATTTTTTTTTTTATTTGATGTGGCATGCACAAAAGTGCTGCATCACAGCAGACTTTGCACTACATGTTGTTTTTGTCTTATCGGGCGTCTCCAAGGGTGT
Source organism: Mastacembelus armatus (assembly GCF_900324485.2). Lineage (NCBI taxonomy): Eukaryota > Metazoa > Chordata > Actinopteri > Synbranchiformes > Mastacembelidae > Mastacembelus > Mastacembelus armatus. Next base: position 7,340,391 of record NC_046644.1, on the reverse strand, counting down.
TGGCTTGACTTCCAGTGTTTGCATATATTCTGTGTGCATTATCCAATAAATAATTCGAACACATTATTTAATACATGACTGATTCTACTCCTGTGTTCAAAAAGACCAACAGGCCCTGCTGTTTCGCTGCAGGTATACATCTCTATTTGTTCAATAATTCAACCCACCAAAATCCTTTATTTAGTAGACCCCTTTAAGCAATATCTAGTTTCAAATTTTTGCCTTTCGAACATGGAGACAGTATTTATAACAGAAAAGAAAACTCTCCATATCAAGGGTGGTATTGGTAGCGAGTAACAACATGCACATCTTCATGTTTATGGAAGAGTTGAAGTGTGAATCAACTAGCCAAGTTCATGCTTCTCTGCCAAAACATTCCACAAGGATTCATCATTTCAAGGCTATCTGCAGAGAAAAATGGTGGTGGGCTGCGGGCCTGCTGTTTCTCCCAAAGCCAGCCATCAACCAGTTGGAAGACAGTCAATTAGCCTGGCACCCCCACTCTCAGCAGGCTGCTAGTTCCCTCAGTGTCAATCAATGTAAATAGCTGTCAGTCACAGACACTCAATGAGTAAAAAAAAAATAATAATAATAATAATAACAAAGAACCCCATAATACTCCTGCTGTGGCTCAAAGCAGTGTGAAAGATTGGAGATGTTGAACTGGAGTGTCTGGTCTGAGGCCTGTTGGCTCCTTGCCTCACCCAGCTGCCGCCATTCTGTGCCCGCCCCTCTCCCTGCTGTCTGCTCCCATGCTCATTTACAGTCAGCCTGTGTTGTTTTTATGTGATCCATTTTCTCCAGCCCTGCCACAGACTTCTGCGCTTCTCCCTGCCTGATGTACAGCTCCCTCTAAGCGGAGGAGTTGGAGACAGATACATGCTGAGTCAAGCAAAATTGCTCATTCACTGACTCGCTTCACCGTAACGGATCACAAAGGATGCCCGGAACCTACAGCAGCCTCTCAAAGATCAGACTCATGTTTTGACCAACAAGAAAGGATAGGAAAATTCAAAGTGCGAAGAGCTGCTTTACAAGTCTTGCTTTGCAGTGCAGTCTTTGAAGATCGTTTGAGCTTAAGGAAAAAGGATGCAGCAGAATTGTTTGATCCTTCACAAGGTGCAAACTAGATTTTGTCATGTTAGACACTAACAGGAAAAGTTATGAAACTGTCTTTTAACTATGCCTATGACTGCATGTGGGCATAAGGTAACAGGAATTAATCACATAAATATGAATGGACATTGTTTTTCTTTTACAACAGAATTGCTTTACAGTGATAAAGTACATTGTTGAACCTTTCAACCTCAGTGCTGCCCAGTTTAAACATTGGCTTTTATTTCTGGTAACTGAAGAGCTCTAAAAAGAACAAACCTCTTGAGTAAGTGACTTGTTCAAGAGTACACACAGTAAATACTATAGTTTCCTGGCCAGGTGAAGCTGTTATCCATTTACTCACTGTATGCCACCTACATTTTGCCAGAAATGGAACTGTATTGTGTGTTGATGAAAGTTTCTCAAATTTCAGACATGGATATAAATAATGTGTAGTGTGTGAGTTAATATTTGAATAGTAAAATGTCATGCAGCTAACAGTTCCCAGTGAATACTGAATAGCATTTTGGCTTGAAATGCCCATCCATAGTAGAAAAATTAAGAAACCTGAGAACTTGATATTCACTATGTTCATACTTAAATGCAGAGTCTTGGATTAGACTTTTCAAGTCAAATATGGTAAGGAATTGCTCAATCCATCAATATGGGGGGGTATGTCATTAAATCATATAAATCAAGGTAGGTCAAACCACAATGGCAGATTTTGAACAGGTGTCTCCAAGCCATGGAATGGCCAGGCCAGTAAAACTTTTCAATACTGAAAATGAGGAACACAGCAGAGTGTGGCTCAGCTGTGTCGATGTACTTATTGTAACATTTCACTTTCTGGCTGTCCAGATTTGGTACAATGTACCCTATTAAAAACACATTGCTTCATCCTGTATATGGCAGACTGCTGTTCACACTGTTATGTGGCATTCCAATTTATGTGACTTATGGTCTCATTGGGGTCAAATGACATGAAGTGTCAGTAGCAGACTCCGCTTCCGTCTGATCCAGACAGTTTCAGTCATTTTCAGTTGACACTGTGGTAGGAAACAACAGGTAGACAGATACTTAGAGGAAGTGCAATAGAAAACACAAAATGCCCTTAAGTTAGTGTGTGCAAATAAAAGAAAACATAGTAGTATGGCAAAATTCCCTCAGCAACTCTTTCCAAAAGAAATAAAACCCAACATCCCGAACCCTCTTCCATCAGGCAGTTTTCAGGAAAATATGCAAGGATTTGTTCAGCTTAGCCACAACGGAACGTGGCAGGAAATCTAAACCAGCTTGGAGAGAAAGATGGGAGCCAAAGGCAGAAGAGACGAAAGGAGGGACGTGGGACAAACTGAGGACAACAGAGAGAGCAGTAAGCTCCCCCAAAATGCCTCAAGACGTGAGCATCCACTGCCCAGGAGAGGGGCTTAGCACCTCCTGCACAGGTACACAGAATCTAGCTGGGGAATAAAAACCACTGAGACTAAATGCTAGCTAAGTGGCACTGTGACACACGGCAGATGGTAGGTGGGAATGACAGATAAGAATAAGGGATATGATAATAATCACAATGGATAAGGAGACTTTAGATGAAGGGTCATTGAATCTTGTGGTTCCAGTAGTTTCCAAAACTGCACCGTGTATATTCCCACGCATAAGCTGGCATTAATTTAAAAAGCCATATTATTCTTGAGTTTTTATACTATTCACCATTTATGAAAGTTCATTGTGGTACTTTCACAATAAAAGCTGTTCAGCATTTCTAAGCCTTTCTGTTGACTGGATATTTTAAGAAATTGGTACAGTTTTACAGTTGTTTAGGAAAGATCAGCTACTACCTATGTGAAACTTACATAGTAAAGATCATGGCATGCAAACAGCTCAAAAAACAGAAAATACTTCAATTTTTCAAATACAATTTTAGAAAAGTGAATTCAATATGCCAATTTTCTATTTGTCACTTCTCAAATAAAAAATATATATGACTTACACCTCTTATCCCAGTCTAACCCCAAAATGTTCATTGAGAAGCAAAAATACAGCGACAAACTCAATGTGAAAGCCAGGGGATCAGTTTTAAAACGTCATCTAAACGTTTCAGATTAGTAAATGATTCCTGTGATGTAGAATCCCCAGCAGCGACCATGTTGCTTGAATTTTCACTGGCAGGTGAAGAGGGAAGATGCTCAGTACGCAAGCACAATTTACCAGGGGGCTCGTTAGACGCACATCAAGTCTGAGCCTGTCATAACCAACCAGTGTAAACCTCTGTGGCGCCAGGGGCCCGGGGCCTACGCTGTTCGCCTCACACCTCGCTAATGGCCATCTGTGGTCATTACAGGCCACCAATGAGTCATACCCACGCTTCTGATTGCAGCCTCTGCTCCTCCAGGGCCACCACTGTGGGTTTCTCTACAACACTACCGCCACCACTGCTTGTTACTGTTGCTTACTGTGGCTGTTGTTATGGATGTTTATTCAGTCATTCTACCCTCTCAAACACACCATACTGACCCACCAGTACGCCTGCAGTCATGCAAGGCGTTGTTTATCTGCCAGCAAGATGGGTGAGATACACACACACACACACACGCACACATGCACACACACATACACATGCCAAATATGGACTCTCTAATGGAGGATCCTCTCACGCTGTTTCTCCTCACAGAGTATATCCTTTTCATTCTGGTTCAATCCCCCGCTCTTACTCCGCATCTCTTCTATTCAGCTCCTTCAATCTCTCTATGTCTCTCTGCCCTCTCACTAGTATATCAGCCGGTCTCTGGCCCCAGCTGTGGATTAGATCACTGTGGGTAAACCCATAGTGGTGTTCCATCAGGCCTGGGAATGGTGAGCCGTTTCATCAAAAAACTCATTCCTCATGTGAGAACTAATGCACTGCAGGCAAAGTCCCCCCTGTGCCAGGTCCAGGATATGTGGATTCAGCTACTGCTGCCCCCAGATAAACCCCCAGCAGCAAAATAAAAAACACAACCCATAAAGGGATGTGGGGGGAAATTTATCGGCTTGCAGCTCTGGCCAATGGCGACTTTATCTGTATGTGTGCAGGGGTGGACAGCTGCATTTCCACAATGTCTGACTACTTGCCCTGCTGTGTGAGCATGCATTTATATGAGAGTTTTTCACTATGTGTTGTGTAAATGGATGATAGTGTCCAATCATGTCTCAACATCAGTGCGTGTACATGCATTTCTTTCCATCAAAGTTTGGGTGTTACTGGTTGTTGTGTGCTGGTTGATGAGGTTATGTAAGGGTGGCATGTGTTTCTCTTCTTCCCCACTAGCGGGCAGCTCCCAGCAGGCTTTCCACAAACTATAAAATCCAGCCGCCTCCCTGTGGCCTCAGTAATTACACCACCCATCAGGACAAAGGCGGAAGAGGAATACCAATGAGTGAAGGGAGTAAGGGCAACAAAGCTGCCACAACAGCATGGACTCTTATTGATATGTGCGTGGACAAAGCCTCATCATGAGTGAGGAGCCAATTCCAAAGGATGAAACCACTCATGGCCAATAGAAAAAAACAGCTATTCCATACAAATACAATTACACACTTTTCAGCTGTGGAGGTGGGTAAGGCAGAAGACCCCACAAGGAGAAAACTGGATGTCAAATTAAATTTGACAGACCTGACTATTTTTTTTTATCTCATTTACTCTGCAGAGATTTCTCATTCCGCCTCCTAAATTGACAATTGTGGCATGTGGCCAATTTTTGGCAGCTGAAGATGCAGACAGACACTGCATACATTCTGACTGTGAGGATATGTTCTGTCACTCATTTCAGTTCAGAGGGGAACCATCTTCTCTTTAGGGGGAGGAGCAAAAAAGGAGAAATGATGAGGCAGCATTCATACAGAATGTCCATCTGGCTCTACCAGCTTCAAGCATCAAGGCCTTTTGGGGGAGTCCTCTTAGACAGGCCATTATCTGGACCAGATTTCCTATCCTTCAGGGCAGCACAGCGATAGCTCCGCCCCAAAGGGAGATATTAAAAGTGACAGAAACAGAGACATATAAAACCCAGAAAGAACTGCGAAATCTGCATCTCTCCTTGGCAGAAGCTGTATGGAGAACAAGTCCGGTGTTTTCATTGATAAATGGCTGCAGAGAGAGTGAGTGGGCATTGTGCCTCACTCTATCATCCAAACAACAGTATCTCTCTCAGGGAGTCCTTCCGCTTCCAAACCCCTCCGCCCCCCGCTACTGGCTTTGGTAATGGGCATATCTGCCAAGTGTTCTCGCCCATAGCCGCCAAACACAGCATTATCCATTGCTTTCTTACTCTCTCCCTGATTTCCTTCCTTACTTTTACTTCCCTATCTCTCTCCTTCAATGGAATGAAGCCACTGACAGGCAGATGGGCAGATGGGGATCGACAGTGTTCCCCGGGCCGAAAGCTAATTGGGAAAGACTGGGAAAAGATTTGGCACTGATGAATAGTTCTGACATGATGGGAAAATCAATGCACACTTCCAGTGTATTTGCGTCATGCTGAGCTGAGAGACCACAGCCTAATTTTGTCTCTGCTGGGAGTCATTAAGAGTTTTGTTTCAACTCTGACCCCTCAATCTGACAGTCCAGCTCAAGACTGAGCACAGGGAGAGGAGAGGTGACATGCTCAGTGGGCTCATGCATTTCTCATGACAGTTGCCTGATCTTAATACACTAACTGTAAATTGAGCTGTTCATTTCTCACATCTTTCCGTACTAACCTTCAAGATAAAGAATGTGAACAGAACTGTATGTACGCTACCCTCCAAACGTTTGAATACGCCTCAAAATCTATAGGTTTTACAATGAAGGTTTGGTTTCATTCAAGTTTATTGTTGTAAAAATACTATTTGGAATTTAAAATATTTCTTAATATGTAAGACAAAGCAATTAGTCATTAGAGCTTTGATTCCTGACAAGCGAGTGTTCTATGAACTGCCCCTACTGATATTTTTTCTGTTCTGAATATATTAGGCTCAGCTTTCAAATCTATCACTGATTGTCTTTTCTTCCTTATTTTCATATAATGTTTGAAGAGTTTATAAGAGCTAAAACAGCTATTGAAAGCCAAAACCATTTTGAGCAGTCCAAGGTCTTTGGCCTCTTCTTACATTGAACTTCATGTCCATTTGCTGTGCTATGGTGAATGTTTTAGCCTTCCAAAATAACACTGTATAGCAATAACCTTGAATTAACGCAACACTACATTGTAGAACTTAAGAACTTCAAGGCATATTCAAACTTTTGGAGGGTAATATACAAGTGAACCAGATCATCGATATACATATGTTGTTGTTTGGTGATGAAGTATAAAGAGATACAAAGTTAATGAATGTTAATGAATTTCTGTGCTCACATTTTGGATCAGAGAATATTACTAATATGTGGCTCAGATGGGAATCAGTATGTAGAATATAAGTGCATAACCTCACACTCCCATTTGTTCTGACTGCAATCTCCAGTGTCTCTGAGGAAATACAACTATGAGACATCATTCGTCACTGGTTTCATACCATTAAATTCACCATTATTTGATTGCCTCAATGACATTTAGATTTGTTATTTTTCTATACAAAATAAATATATATGTGACACCCAACAAATTATTCTGAAACCAAAATGCAATATACTGGTATAGCACATAATAATTTGCTTCAATGAAGGTGAAATGGACCTCGATTGTAACGGCTATGCAAAGTAAATACATCTTAAAAGCAGTGCATGCTACTATAGGTCTGTCAGTACCTTGGGAAGTGACTCAAAGCCAGAAGGGAACAGGGAGTTAGGATCTGTGCTCCAGAAAAAGCCCACCTATAGCTCCTAAAATGAGAGATGGTAGAATCTAACGTAAACATACTGCCTTAAAATCAGTGAGCCTACAGGGGGCTGTCTCTCCCTACATGGAACAGATTGGCCTCATCATTTTCCAACTGTGTGACAATAGAAAAGTGGCATCTTGTTCTGCAAGAACTCCTTTCCTCTTTGTACATCAGGTGTGACTGTGCACAAAACCAACAATGCCTTAGCAATACAAACCACAAAACACTCTATGGTGTTTTATGGCAGATCTTATCTGAATCAGTGCTATCACTTCGAGCTTCCTCCTAATAGAAAAGCCTCAAACAATGCTGACTCCACCTTAAGTGTTGATTCACTTAAATTACCAAAGACAGACATTTTCTCTTACCTCCACCACTCTTACCTGGAGTTGGGCCTTGACTCGCAGATAGGTTTTGCTCTTAGTAGCTTCTACTGAGACTACTTTGCACTAAAGAATTAGAATTACACTTTAGAAAGGAATTTGAGCGATCCTCATTGTATTTGGGTGGCAGCATCAATCTCAGAGATAGATATCTCAAAACACGATCAAATAAAGCAACACTACCTGCATGGCCAGATAGCATAAAAAGTAAAAAATCATTTTGTGTCTGTGTCTAGGTGTGTGTACTCTAATGACACCCGTGATCAAATGTTCAGGATGTTCCCTTTTTTCTGCAACCTTTATTAAGTCACTCAGATGAACCAAACCACTGCTCTGTGTCAGTATGCAGCAGTGTCTTATCCTGGATCACACTGCTGATACATCTCATCCTGGAGATTTCGTGGATAGTGGAGGAAACACCCGGTGAGTTGCTGTTATCTCTATAGACAGCATTAGGATCTTAACCTGTGCACTCTTTCTTCTGTTGGACAAAGTAGAATTCCCAGTGCTCCTCTCCTTTCCCAGCTTTTACTATACCAAAACACACTTGGCAAAACCTGAGTGTCTGAGAATGTGAGAATGACAAACTTTGTTGTTTTGACTTTAGCCGAGATGACGCAGATGTAAGATATTAGCCACAATACAACAGACTATATTTTACTCGCACCACCAGTGTCTGATGCAGAACAAGCAGAATGATGACCGAAAGACACAGCTTCACATGAGCAGAATCTAAACAGCAACACAGAGAAAACAGAGCAAAGGGGCAATGAAAAGGGAGGAAGATACATTGTTCTTACAGCATGGCCAGAACAAACATTCCTCTCATTTACATTCAGTGGCGGTGTAGCACATACTTGCTTAAAAACCTTATCCTGTGTAATAGATCAACACAAATCAGAGAAAGAGGAAAAAAATTCTTAGTTGTCATGGAAACATCGTCTGTCCTGGTGACACTGCCCTCATTGTGACAGGCACTTCTTTTACAACGACAGGTGAAATGAAAAACAGCCAATTCTCATTCTCTACCAGTCACCCATTATATATGAACCCTGCTCTCTACTCTCTATCTCATCCATTTCCTATCTTTTATTTGCTGCTCCCATCTTAGGGAGACAAGCCTCCATGTCTCTCCTGTTCTTTCAAAGAAACCTCAACACAAACTCCGGGAAGTTGTTTATAGTGCACATGCAGCTTCCTCCTGGGGTTCTGGTGTCCCAGAAAGCCTTGCAAATGCAGCGGGAGATTAGCTTTCTGGGATCTTTCCCCCCAAAATACAGACGAAACGCATGCAAATGTGTGAATGCCGCTGATAATTTGCTGTGAAGTGCAAATGCATTTGACACTTCCATATAGATCTATTCTGTAGAGAACATTTTAAAGAGTGGTTTTGCAATCATATAAAGAATAGTACTCTGATCAGCCAAAATAAAAATCAGCAGATCTATCATCTCACACCCAAATATTTTGAATATGTTTTGAGGAATTCTAACTTCGTAAAAAAAAAAAAATAAATAAATAGCACCACACTTTATGTTAGTGACTGTTCTGAGCCATTCAGGAACATGAGCAAATTCAGAATATTATGTGCTCCCCTGTCCTCTGCTCTGCTGAAAAACCATAGGATCAATAAGCTTAATTAGCAGCAGATGCCTTAAAGCTTTTTTCACTCTCTCTCTGTGGAGTATTTAGAAAAATCTTATAATGTGTCAGTCATTTGTACATGGTTCACTCACTAGCTCAACCTGATAACAGGTAGATTTTCATTATTCCCCAATAGAGTAAGTCAGACAAATTCATGCAAGACAATGTATTTTTGAGGTGTAGAGGTGAAGCACTGAGATTAGTAGCACAAGCTACTAGAGTCAGGAGCATGGTGATTATAGACTGCAGATTATATTATAGTGCTATAGTGTTGATATAATAATTCTGTGAAGTGTCTCCACTTATAAAAAGAAGTGAATCCATTTGACTCTGCAGAGTGTGACTGCTTGGGCATTACACTAGGACTGCAACAAACAACTATTTTAATAATCGATTTATTTCAGTTGTGTTTTTGATAAATCACTCAATGGGATGGGACTTTTGTAAAAGAATATAAAGAAATTAGTTTTCAACATTTTTATTGTGACAATAAACCCTAAACAATGAGTTTGTTACACATAAAACTTATAAAAAAAAAACAAAAACATTTGTTTACTAGAATTTCACATTGAAAGCAAAGTTTTGTGGCACATTAACCCTAATGAAGCAACATGCCTTGTTAATATTGTGGTGAGCTGCATGTAGGAATGCAATTGTCCAAAGATCAGACATTACTCAGACTTTTTCCTTGGAGTTCCCTTGTAAAAGGTCCACTGTGTTTCCTGTCACTAACAAAAGACTTGCCACTCACTGCCCCTCGTTAAAATCAAATGGATTTTGCCCCCATGAGAACACGTCTCACTTGGACAATCTCCCACTGAGTGCTGCGTGTGTTAAAACGACAGGCTGACATGGGTCTCATGCACGTGTCTTGGAGTCAGTTTGGATTGGCATCACATAAAACAAAAGTCTTCTGCCATTTTCTGCAACTGCTCGATGTATCACCATGTGCACATCACTAGACCTAACTCTTTCCAACTATTTTAGTATTAGATTTTTGTGGATTTTATTGATTAGTTGTTGCAGCCCTACGTTATACAAATCAAACCTTAAGTTGATCAGATCATTAAGGAAAGCACTTTCAGTCATGCAAGGGAGGTGTTTACAGCTCAACTGTCTACTTGTGGGTATTAGCCACACACTATACTGAAAGTAGGCCATGCAAATGATGCAGAGGAGGCCCTGAGAAAGAGGGAGTTATAGAAATGAAGATGGAGAGAACCAAAAACCCACACTGAAGAAATGGGCCACACTGAACGACCAAAAAATTGCCTGCACCAAAAAATATTCTGATATTCTCAAAGAGAAGATTCAAAGCTGGTGAATCACAAAGATTCAAAGAAACAAGAAATGTGGGAGAGAGAAACAGTAAAATGGAGCAGAGTAAACAGATTTATGCTTGGTGCTTAGGGACTGTGATGGTTAAGTATGCAGACTGCAGTGTAGTGGTGAGTCACTATATATGCCAGTTAGAGTGCAAAACCTTGAAAGCTCTCAGATTTCAGACCCACACAGCGCTGGAGTAACCTGGGATTACAGGCAGGGGTAAGGAGTTAGAGACAAACTCACCAAGCTGTTACAAAGAAACCACAGAAAGCTAACAACTCTGGCTTGTGTTTTATCCACATCCTTTCTCAGAAGAATCACTGTATCCACGGGTCTTCTGGAGCCAAGCTGTATGATATTCTATAAGATACACAAAGTACCTGAAACCTAATGAAATACCATGCCATCTGAAATAACCTGGAGGATTTTTATCTCATCTGAAACCAAGTGCACTGTGAAATGCCACCAAGGCTCATCTAATATGGTGAAGGCAATCACGACTAAGGTTTGACATTTGCAGCATTATTACAGGGGAAGCATGGAGGAAAAGGGATTTTTAGCTTTTGGAGTGTAAAAGACAACTTCACCTCAACCCTCTTCTGGTCTCTATTTCTGACTGTGTTCTCCCCACTCCTCCCCCCCATGGAAATAAGGTCAGAAGGTCAGAAATGAAAAATAAAAAAAATAGAACGAGAGGGCAATGATGAAAGAGATGGAGAAAGAGGGGAAAAAAACTGGCAAGTGTTCTGTGGAAATCCAGCAGGGTGCAAGATGACCTTGATACACAAATAGCCCATCTTTACTGGCAAAAAAGGAAAAAGATGAAAAATTATCCCTTAAGATATTTATCACATTATGGTTCACTGGCAGTAAGGCAGTTCTGTAATTATCACCTTCTATTCCATCATATTTTCATCAGGTTTTTTTACATAACTGATGGGCTGAAGGCTGGGTTGAACTGGCTCTTTATATGCATGGGCACTAGGTTATTAAAGCTCATCCATCCATTATCTATACCTGCTTATTGCTATTTAGGGTCACAGAGATCTGCTGGAGCCTATCCCAGCTCTCTTTGGGTGAAAGGCAGGGGTCCACCCTGGACAGGTCCCCAGTCCATCACAGGGCCACATAGAGACATACAACCTCACACACTCACACTCACTCCTATGGGCAATTTAGAGTCACCAATCAACCTGACATACATGTTTTTGGACTGTGGGAGGAAACCAGAGTACCTGGAGAAAACCCACACAAGCACAGGGAGAACATGCAAACTCCACACAGAAAGGTCCCTGATGGGTTTCAAACCAGGAACCTTCGTGCTGTGAGGCATTAGTGTTAACCACTAATACACTGCGGTTCCCCCATTATTAAATTCCATCAAACATTACTTCATTACCTATTTTGTAATATGCCGTATAAGCTTTATTTCGAAATTCAGCTTTTTCTTTTATTTATAATCTATTCCAATGATGTGTACAACAAAAGCTTTGTTAGATAGGTGTTCACCCAGGGGCAGTGTCTTAATGTGCACTGTTTTAGAGGAAGTGTTTGACATTTGGGAAATGAGGTCAATTACTTGCTGAAATTAGAAGAGATGGATACCATTCTCAAGCCTCTACAGTAAAATTGTAGCTGCTGCTAGCAGCCAATTAGCTTTGCTTAGCAGAAAGACTTAAGGTGGGGAAAAGCTAGCCTGGCTCTGTTGAGGGTAACCAAATCAACCTACTAACATCTATAAAGCTCATTAATAAATTTTACTATTAACATTTTGTCACTAATTAAGACAAAGCACACATCTAGGAGACACAGAGCAACATTAACTAGAGGTTATGTTTCTGTATTCTTAGCTCTGTTTGGTTTCCATGTGGTGTACAATGTTGTAACACTCTTGTAGAATTAAACCCATAATAAAAAACAGGCCCCACAGAGCTGTAACATTGATGTTAACAGTCATATATAGAACCTATTGATTACTGCAGCTTTAATAATGTGGAAAATTAAAATACCACTGCAAATAAATGGTTTAAGGCACATTAGCTTAGCGTTCATTGAGTTCAGTAAATTGGATAAATTTTGCTTAAAGAAAAAAAAAAAAAAAAAACTTGAAATGGAGCATATAGACAAGCGAACCCTGGTGAGTTAATCATGTGGCTCATTATAAAGCCAGCATGGTGCATGAGAAAGTCAACAGTAAGGCTGGATCAGTATTCACAGTGCAGTCATTTTAAATTGTCATGACTACTGGTGGAATAATGGTCTCATGATTCTGGACACACATTGAGTGGTTTGGACGTAGCATCATTAAGTTACTGCAGTGGCGTGTTATCCCACCGGATGAATACAGTGATTTCCTGTGCCAGCCTTTGCAGATTACTGTCGTGATGAGCAGGCAGAAGGTGCAACACTGGAGGCATTGTGCCATTCAGTCACCACAGCAACCACCTGCATTGTAAGACATACCATGTATTTCTAAAGACAATGTTGTGCAGGCAATCTCTGCTGCCTACAGCTGGGCTTTTGTCTGGTCCTCTAGTGGCAACACAGGCAACAGCACAGGCAACCACAGCTTTTCCTAAGCTGCCCTTCTGCAGCAGCTTGTGCTTGTTTATCACCTCAGAACATATTGCCGCCATTCGGTAAAGCCTGGAAAGATGGCACACCAGACAAAGCAGGAGGGAAAGTGAGGAAGAGAGAGGGAGAAATATGGATGGTGGAAAAGAAGTCAGAGTATATGAGTAAGACAGGAAGAGCAGAGGGGAGAAAGGGAGCATTAGAAGATTGGCAAGTGTGCCATGGACGGGAGAGAGACTAATTAAGAAAGGCTGGATTAATTAGGCTTCCAGTCTGCCTGCATCTCATACTCCCACTGAGCTACATGCCAGTGCAGGGCCCAGACCAACTCCCAAAAGCCAGCACCTCTATTGTTCCACAGATTTTCTACTCATTCATTGGAATGTGTTTTCACTAACAATGTGGGCCATTATGGGGTTTAAAGTTATGCATTGAATTCAGTAAATTACATTAATCACCTAAAAAGTACAGACATCACCTTGGACAGATTGTGCTTGGCTTCCCAAGTGAAAAATATATATATATATTTTTGTATATTTTCCAAAAGTATATTGACCATACTTTTTAAATGTAGAATTCTACTACACCTGAAGTATAGCCGCACTATAAATCTGCTTTAGTACATTAAAAACATATTTTCATGTATTATTGGGTACTTTTGCTTACCAAAAAAGTACACTACTGGTAAAATATACTTGAAACATTTCATGTATACTTGTTATATATATGTATATATATTTGTATATATATTGACATTAAACTTACAGTGTATTACTAATACACTTTGAGCCTAAGTAAATGTACTTGAAATAATCTCTGAATTCACTTTCAGTATGTGTGAAATACAACACATAAAGTACATAAAGTATATTTTTAAAAGTCTTTTGATATTTTATCTGAAAATAAGCCCAGTGATCATAATTTCTTGTAAAGTACCCAATAATACGTGAAAAATATTTTTAATGTACTAAAGCAGATTTATAGTGCAGCTTAGTGTACTACGTGCAACTTAAGTGGTTTCATTTTAACATTTAATAATGACATGAAACTTTTAAAAATTATACTCAATATACTTTTAGAAAATATACAAATATATATATATATTTCACTCGGGGAATGGAGAGTAACTGGCACGACTGTGTTACTTCTAAAGTAGCCTACATGTAGTTTTGCTACATTCAAAACTACACAGTCTTACTAGTACTAATAGTAAAACGTGACCGCTCGATAACCACTATTAGCCAAGTTCTACTTCCCCTTCCGCCTACGTCATATCATGTGGTGCAGTTTTGGGAAAGATGGTTCAAACTGCCACTCTTTATCATGTCTGCCAATTTGTCACATAAAACTAACATTTCTCCTTCACATGGGTATTTTCAAGGCAGATTAATTATGGATTTTGAAGTAATGAAAACCTGTCATATGCTAGCATACCCAGAAACACATATATTGTGTACTTTACATAAGTATACTGAAACATAGCTAAAATTAAATGTAGGCATACTATTATATTTTGAAAAGAATTACACAATTTAAACTAAAAAAAACTAACATTAACATACTTTTGGAAAACAACTAAATGTACTTATAAATATGTTTAAAGTAAAGTGAAATTTTAAGAAACATGCTAAATTACTAATTAAGTAATGGTACCATTTCAATATTCTTTGCTAAAATTTACTTTGACTATGCTTTTTTTGTGCATACTTTTTTACTAATGTTGTACTTTGGAGACTTACCAAAAATATAATTTTACTATGTTTCATCACAAGCACAAATACACCTTATAAGATCTTTAGCACAGTTGATATGCTAAAAGTATATTTTAGGTATGAAACAATATATTCATTTTTTACATGGGTGCTTAAGTGAAATTTCATGTAAGCCACATTTAATTAATGGTGAAATATTTTCTAGTTGCATGACATGAACTTTGTAAAATTACTGTATGTACTCGGATTGTACAGTACACTGCTAAATTTGCCTTTCATGCCATTTTGTAATTCCTGTAAACAGTGTACTACTGCAGTTTTTAACATAAACCCCATAATTTAAATAATTCAGTGATTTTCAAGAAGTTAGGCTATGTGTGTATCTTATAACACTGAGGGAGATCACTGCACTAGAAATAAAAGAAAATTAAATTTGACTTTGGAAAAGAATTCAAACACTTTATATTTGATTACAAACAAGCAGAAAGAGATTATTTTTCAGTTAATTACAAGGGAAAAAAATCTGCAGTTTTTTGCCGTGTGCAGGGATAAACTCCAAATTATTTGGTATTTATTTCATAGCTTAACGCAGTACAAAAGAAAAAATCCTTCTTACGTTTTATCATCACCTTTGTTTCTCGTCTCACTAATTGCCCTGAGTTAATGAATTCACCAGTGGTTTGTCATGAGAAAGAGGCTACGGTAGGTGAAGAGGTCTTAGTCTTGGGCAGACACAATAAAACTTCACCATCATATTCAAGGCAACGTTGTCAATGGCTCTTTACTTTTTCTGTGTGATCAAAATGGAGTGAAAAGGTTCAGCAGATAAGACAGTAACAAGAGCCCCTTTTACCCAGTGTTTAAATTGAGCAAGGAGCTTAGCTCCTTAGACCCACAGAAATTAATTTGAGCATGATATGGGTTCCAAATTGAAAAAAAAAGATTAATTAATTATTATCTGCTTTCTAAGTAATAATGCTATTCATTTAAAGGTGTAAATTAAGACATACAAATAAAATTACGGTCTAATTCCAAACTGGTCTGTACATTAAGATATCTGAATTTCTCTATTGATTTATTATCCTCTCTTTTATTATAATATTTACATATTTTGGATAGATAACACATAAATTGCCTCAATATTTGGGTTTTTTCAAGTCCAAAGCTAATTCTTCCTTAAAAACTTCCCACCCATGTTGTTGATGACACCAATGCTCCATCCAATCCAGTAAGTAATTCAAAACTGCCTTTAGCTTTTCTGGCTGGATGAATATTTATTGTGGATCCTGCTCTGATAGGCCACATGGACAGGCTGGAGAAAACCAAAGTGGAAGAAACCTGGTGTCGCCAGTTCTAGCCTGAGTGACGCTGCAGCTTGCAGCACGTAATTCATTCTGAGACGTACGCACAAGTGCCCCTGGTTCTTCTCCCAGCACAAGTTTATGATAATCCTAATAAATTATGATGTGCTGCACAGACATTAGAAACTCTGATTGGCACTAAATCAAACAGACTGTGCCTCTCAGGTCAGAGAAAGCTGAAAGAGTGACTGTGTGTGCTTTTCCCCACTCTCCCTTCCAACTATCAATTTCTCCCCATCCTCAAATCCTACATTACTGCAAGACCACCTACCTGATTCTCTCTCTCCTTTTGTCTACTCCTATCTTTTGGCTCAACCTGTAATTTTCCATTCCTTTTCTGTGGCCTTTCTGTACCATACCTTTCTGCACAGCTGACTTGTTAAATTTAGGTGACAGCATAAAATGCTCCTGAGATATTTTGAGATATGTCAGGTTGTTTGTATGTGTTATTTTACCTTTCCTGCGTTTGCCAAGGTTCCTTGCATTGATCTCTATGTATTTGTATTGTTTTTGCAGACAATTTAATTCATGGTTGAATGGATAACCACCCACCACTTTAATCTTACCCAGGCACTCACATGTACTGTACAGGTTATTCTACCTTCATCAGCTGCAGCGGTCAGAGGTCCAAAACATAATTTGTTAACCCAGATCTGGTTAGCCTGATGTTGATTACTACCCTGCACTGGCCCTTATTATGAGAAAATTGACAAAGAAAATCCACCTGCTTTGATTAAAAAGAGTGGAGGGGAAAAAAGCTGCTTAAATGTTTAATTTCAGAGCAGTTCATCTCTGCAGAAAAATATGAGAATGCAGAATTTCATTATCGTGGGTGGAATATACAGCTACCTCACTAATGGTTCTATACTGAGTAAATAACATGTTGGTAAAAAAAATTGAATTTTTCTGTAGACATGTGAGGGCTTGGTTACAAGAGAGGAGCTGCATTGTCAGATCAAACATGCATTTGCCACTTGAGTGATCAGTTCATTAGATGAAGAGGAGGAGTTAGAGGAATGATTCAAAGAGATATGGCAAATGTTAATAAAACATATATATATATATATATATATATATATATATATGAAGAGGATGTGGGACCTATGGAAACTCCGAAACCCACCATCCACACTAGGGCCAAAGCATCTAGTACCTCAGTGTTCCAACATCCGCAAACGGCAGCTGCTATCACAACTAGAGATTGAAGAAATACAACACAAATGCTACGGCAAGGGGGAGCCAGGACGCCAGGTCAGGGGGGAAACAACACCACCCCCACCCGAGATTGGGTATCAAGCCCCAATGACAAGCCCCGACACGCTCAACACAAGAGCAGCTGACCTGAGAGTGAAGATCGTAGGCAAGATGGACACCTGGAACCTCCGCAGCCGGTTACCAAGACTAAGTGAAGTACTCTCTGAAAGTCTACTAGAAGATGTGAATGCAGCATTACGAACAATCCCCACTGTGACCATCACCGAGACCAACAAGCTGATATACACCACGGCAACAGTGATCCTTGAGATGCTTGGCCACAAAATACATTCCACCACCAAGGAGCAGTGCCCTGCATGGAGAAGGAGGTTAGAGGCAAAAATAAGGGCAACACGGAGAGAAGTCAGCCAATTATCAGAACTGCAGAGAAGGGGGATGAAGTTGGGTAAGAAATACAGCAGGCTGTCCATACCTGAGGCCCTGGAGACTGCCAAACAACGACTCACAGCCCTGGTGACACGCCTGAAGAGGTACACCAGAGAAATAGAAGCACGGAGAATAAACAGGATGTTCTCCACCGAACCATCCAAGATGTACTCTCAGTGGGAGGGCAGTAACACGAGGGCAGACCCACCAAGGCTGGAGACTGAACAATACTGGAAAAACATATGGGAGAGAGAGGCATCACATAACACCAATGCCCAGTGGCTGGCTGACCTGAGAGCAGACCACAGCAACCTCCCTGAACAGGAACCAGTAACCATCGCAACGGCAGATATCCGAGAAAGGGTCTCCAACATGAAGAACTGGACAGCACCAGGGCCTGACATGATCCACACCTACTGGCTAAAGAAGCTAACTGCCCTCCATGAGCGCCTGGCAGCTCAAATGAACCAGCTGCTGATGGATGGGACTCACCCAGAGTTTGGCTAACTGAAGGCAGGGCAGTCCTGATCCTGAAGGACCCCCAAAAGGGAGTAGTCCCATCCAACTACCGTCCGATAACCTGCCTCTGCACAACATGGAAGCTCCTGTCGGGCATCATAGCGGCTAAGATGAGTAGGCACATGGCCCAATACATGAGTGGGGCCCAGAAAGGAATGGGTAAGGACACCAGGGGAGCAAAACACCAACTACTGGTGGATAAAGCGGTCGCTCGAGACTGATGGACCAGACAGACCAACCTGTGCACCGCCTGGATTGACTACAAGAAAGCCTACGACTCAATGCCTCACACATGGATCCTGGAATGCCTGGAGCTGTACAACATCAATAGGACCCTAAAAACCTTCATAAGGAACTCCATGGGACTTTGGAAAACAACCCTAGTAGCCAACCTCAAGCCAATAGCACAAGTCTCCATCAAGTGCGGCATCTACCAAGGAGATGCTCTGTCCCCGCTGCTGTTCTGCATAGGCCTGAACCCCCTCAGCCAGATCATCGCTAAGACTGGCTTCGGATACCGACTGCGAAATGGGGCAACCATCAGCCACCTCCTGTACATGGATGACATCAAGCTGTATGCCAGGACTGAGCGAGACATCGACTCACTGATCCACACCACCAGGATATACAGCAGCGACATTGGAATGTCATTCGGACTGGACAAGTGTGGTCGAATGATAACAAAGAGAGGGAAGGTTGTCAGCATAGCAGATGTTGAGGGGAGCTACAAGTACCTTGGAATCCCACAGGCAAATGGGGACCAAGAAGAAGCCGCAAGGAGAGCAGCCACAGCCAAATACCTACAGAGAGTAAGGCAAGTCCTAAGAAGTCAGCTAAATGGGAAGAACAATGTCCAAGCCATCAACACCTACGCCCTGCCGGTCATCAGATACCCTGCTGGCATAATAAGCTGGCCAAAAGAGGACATAGAAGCCACTGATATCAAGACAAGGAAGCTCTTCACAATGCATGGAGGACTTCACCCCAAATCCAGCATCCTGAGACTGTACGCTAAGAGGAAGGAAGGAGGCCGGGGACTGGTGAGCATCAGAGCCACCATCCAAGATGAAACGACCAAGATCCATGAGTACATCAGGAAGATGGCCCCAAGCGATGGAATACTCAGTGAATATCTCAGGCAACAGAAGCCCGATGCAGAGGAAGAAGAGCGAGAATCATCATGGCAGGACAAACCCCTGCACGGCATGTACCACCGACAGATACAAGAAGTGGCTGATATCGAAAAGTCCTACCGGTGGCTGGAAAAAGCTGGACTGAAAGACAGCACAGAGGCACTGATCGTAGCGGCACAAGAACAGGCCCTGAGCACAAGATCGATAGAGGCCGGGGTCTACCACACCAGGCAGGACCCCAGGTGCAGGCTGTGCAAAGATGCCCCTGAGACAATCCAGCACATAACAGCTATAATATAATAATAAAAAAACTGGACATAGTAGTGGTGGACAAACAACGGAAGAAAGCCGTAGTGGTAGATGTAGCGATCCCAAGTGACAGCAACATCAGAAAGAAGGAACATGAGAAGCTGGAGAAATACCAAGGCCTTAAAGAAGAGCTAGAAAAGATGTGGAAGGTGAAGGCAACAGTGGTCCCCGTGGTAATCGGCACCCTCGGGGCTGTGACCAGTCCAGAAGAGCGCAGTGCTAGGAACAGCTAAGATACTGCGAAGAACCCTCAAACTCCCAGGCCTCTGGTAGAGGACCCGAGATTGAGGAAGACACACACACCACCCATAGGGGTGAGAAGGGAATTTTTTTTTTTTTTTTTTTTTTTAATGTGTGTGTGTGAGTGATATGATATATCCATGAATATGAACATGAATATATATCTCACACACACATATATATATATATATATATATACTATTACGAGGGCTGAGAATAGAGAACTGGAATTGGAATGCTACTACATGAGTAACCCCAGGGAGAGGGGTTATATGAAGAGGATGTGGGAACTATGGAAACATCTAGACTAGTGGTGAAACAACTAGTAGCTCAGTTCCAACATCCTCATGTTCCAACATCCGCAAATGGCTAGAGATTGAAGAGATACAAGACAAATGCTACGGCGAGAGGGAGCCAGGACACAAGGTCAGGGGGGAAATAATGTCATCATGAGATTGGGTACCAAGCCACAATAACAACAAACTCCTGTGAGCTCAACACAAGAGCAACCGACCTGAGATTGAAGTTCATGAATAAGCTGGACACCAGGAACCTCTGCAGCTGGTTACCAAGACTAAGTGAAGTACCCTCTGAAAGTCTACTAGAAGATGTGAATGCAGCATTACGAACAATCCCTACTGTGACCATCACTGAGACCAGGCTGATATACACCACAGCAACAGTGATCCTTGAGATCTTCGGTCACAAGATAAACATCACCACTAATGAGCAGTATGCTGCATGGAGGCGGAGGTTGGAGGAGAAAATAAGGGCAACACAAAAAGAAGTTAACTAACTATCAGAACTACAGAGAGGTGGGATGAAGAAAGAGTTGGGTGAAAAGTAGAACAAGCTATCCATACCTGAAGCCCTGGAGATTGCCAAGCAACAACTCACAGCCCTGGCCATATGCCTGAAGAGGTACACCAGAGAAATAGAAGCAAGGAGAATAAACAGGGTGTTCTCCACCAAACCATCCAAAGTGTACTCTCAGTGGCAGGATAGTAACATTAAAGCAGACCCACCAAGATTGGAGACTGAACAATACTGGAAAATCCGACCACAACAACAGGATCTTGTAACTATCACAATAGCAGATATCCAAGAAAGGGTCTCAAGTATGAAGAACTGGACAGCACTGGGGCCTGACATTATCCACACCTACAAGAAGCTAACTGCACTATTAGTGATAGGGCTAGGGCTATGATGAGTAAGCACATGGTTAAATACATGAGCAGAGCCCAGAAATGAATGGACAAGAACACCAGGGCAGCAAAACATCAACTACTGGTAGATACAGCAGTCCCTTGAGAATGTAAGACTAGACAGACCAACCTGTGCACCGCCTGGATTGACTGGAAGGAAGCCTACGACTCAGTGTCTCACACATGGATCCTGGAATGCCTGGAGCTATACAACATCAATAGGACTCTAAGAACATGATCCACAACATCAATAGGACTCTATGAACATGATCCACAATATCAATAGGACTCTAAGAACCTTCATAAGGAACTCAGTGGGACAGTGGAAAACAGTCCTAGTGGCCAACCTCAAGCCCATTGCACAAGTCGCCATTAAGGGCAGCATCTACCATGGAGATGCTCTGTCCCCACAGCTGTTCGGCATAGGCCTGGACACCCACAGCCAAGTCATCACTAATAGTGGATACGGATACCAACCATCAACCACCTCCTGTACATGGATGACATCAAGCTGTATGCCAGGAGTAAGTGAGACACTGACTCACTGATTCACACTATAAGGATCTACAGCAATGACATCAGAATGTCCTCAGTGTGGTTGGATGATAACAAAGAGAGGAAGGCTGTCACAACTGAAGGAGTTCAGTCTACCACACCAGGCAGGACCCTGCCTGAGATGCCCCTGAGCCAATCCACATAAGCACATAACAGCAGGTTGTAAAATACTAGCAGGCAGGACATACATGGAACGCCATGACCAAGTGGCTGGCATAGTGTACAGGAACATCTGTGCCAAGTATGAGCTAGAGGTCCCAAGGTCAAAATGGGACACACCTCCAAAGGTGGTGGAGAATGACCGAGCTAAGATCATGTGGGACTTCCAGATACAGACCGACAACCATAGTAGTGGTGGACAAACAACAGAAGGAAGCCGTAGTGGTAGATGTAGCAATCCCAAGTGACAGCAACATCAGAAAGAAGGAACCTGAGAAGCTTGAGAAATACCAAGGGCTGAAAGAAGAGCTAGAAAAAATGTGGAAGGTGAAGGCAACAGTGGTCCCCGTGGTAGTCAGCACCCTATGGTCTGTGACCCCCAAACTGGGAGAGTGGCTTCAACAGATCCCAGGAACATCAGAGCTCTCAGTTCAGAAGAGCGCAGTGCTAGGAACAGCTAAGGTACTGTGAAGAACCCTCAAACTCCCAGGCCTCTGGTAGAGGGGTGAGGAGGGAATTTTATCTGTCTATTCTATCTATCTAAAAGAGAAGCAACATATATATATCTGTGTGTGTGTGTGTGTGTGTGTGTGTGTGTGCGCGCGCTTTGGTTGCTTCTCTTGGGAATGTTTTAATACTGAGAGTAGTGACCCCATCCATTCACAGACAGGCTGCTTGTTAATGGTTATAATCAGGTGCAAAATTGTGGTGGAGATCACAGCTCTAAGGCTGCACATCAGGTAACATGAATGAATAAAATATCAGACACGATGCAGATGAAAAAGGCAGTCTCTTGATTGTTTCACCTTTTGAATCTACACTGGATGAAAGAGACACTGAATCTGGAAACCTGAAACTTGGTGCAATTAGGGCTGCAACTAATCATTATATTTCATTCTTATTATTAATATTCTCATTATTCTCAAAATGTCCATCCAATGCTCTAAAATCCAGAGCTATTTAATTTAAAATAATATCAGGTGGAGATGCATGTGGTGAATACTTCCCAGGGTATTTTTTTTTAATTGAACATCAACAATGAGTCTAGTCCTCAGCGTCAGTTCAAGTTCGTCAAAGTACTACAAAGTAACTGACACACAGTAAGTCAAAGGCAAGTAGTATTCCAGTAGATTGTAAATTAGTTTCAGGGATGTGTGCAAAATATACTGTAACGGTTATATATGATCTGATGTGAAATTCACACACCAAATGTTTTTTGAGTGTTAACACATAGAAGTCATTTAAATGTCTTTTATAACTCAGATGCCCTATCCCAGTGTATATACATTTAACTACTGCATTGTTGGATGATATCACTGTGGACATTTAGCCTGGGCTAATTGTTAACAATGTTTATAACCCCAGCTGGTAGAAGCCTGGTTTGACCCTCTCTGTCATCCTTCATAGAGTAAACAAGCCAACTGGCAGTACTAATCTGCAGCCTGACACCACATGCCAGACTTTGTTTGACTGAGACAGGGACAGGCTGAAAGACAGTGAAAAATTATTCTTTAAAAGGCAACAGTAAATCTAGGCAGTGCATAGAATGTGGGGCTCAACTGGGGCTTAAAGTTCCATTTTACATTTGTCCTCACCCCATCAGGCTTGACAACAATTTGCAATTATGTCAGTAAAGTCAACAGAGAATTATAACATTACAAGTAGTTTATTTTTTAAATAAAATTTTAAATAAAATCATTTTGTCTACAGATTTTAACATATATGAAGTAAAATATGTCATGATTTATAACGAACACAAGGCTGCAGGATTCCTCATTTTGCTGCTTTATGATTACTATTATCTGGGATCTTTTTCTCGTTTCAAGAGACAGCTGATGAATACAGAGAGAGGTCCTGGTGTGTAAGTAGCCTCACTAGCTTCATGTCACAATCAATCCCCAACATAACCATTGTCAGTTTTGTCAATACAGTGCTTTTATTACCTTGCTAATCCAATCGATAAAACAGACCATTATATTTTACTGTGAAAGATGGCCTCCAAATATATTACATTTGTTAGATACAGTGTGCTGCATCACAGGAGAGTTATTACCTGAGCACATATGAGAGTAATAATACTTTTTCTTGTTTCACAAACGTCCTGGGATGTCGTTCTGTTTGTGTTGGGACTCCGTACATGAAAAAGTGGATCCAGGTTAGGACTTATTGTGTTTATATCATGTTCATGCAGCTTGAACATCTGAGGTTGGAACACTAAACTGAAGCTGTGGGAGAACAGAAGTCATCAATCATGAGATGTGTACATTTTCCTGCAGTGGAAGACAACCTGCATCAGGCTGATGCAGTGAGGCCACAGAGTGGGCTGCTGGAGGTTGACAGAGACAGGTGATTACCTAAAAATAATGTTCTTGACACAGCCGAGAAAAAGGCTTTAAAAGAAATAGGAGACACAATGGAATTTAACCTCAGAGAACAGCCTAGCTGGGGAGATGAAGGTTACTTTGTATGCATGCATGAGTGGATGCAATACCTACACAAGGATCAAACTTAAAAGGCTCTGGAAATTTCATTAGATTTTCAACATCAATATATTTCACTCACCTATAGCCCTTCATGTGATTTCTTTATAGATACAACATAACAGACTTGCAGCACATCACAGCAACATCAGAAATTTGACATCTGATGCGCTTTTGCTTCTCTGTTATCATTCCTTTTGGACTGATGTTACATGTAGGGCAACATGTGCGTTGATTTAAATTACATTATATGAAATATGATTTCTTTGAATTGAATCTGAAACTGAGATATGCTAAATCAAGTTTGTAAATTTAAATTTCTTAAGCCTGGGAAAACTGTTCCAAAATCGGAATAAACACATGAAACAAATCTAACCCAAAAGTTACTGTCACAGATCTTAAAGGTCAACAAGCAAAAAACACAACAGTAATGTCCAAACCCTAAGAAGTCTGTAACTGCAATTTGTCACTATGTGAACCATGTAGCAGAAATATATTGATTAAAAAAGGTTTTTGACTTGATTGTTTTTATAAATCAAAACTTTTCCAATGTAACTTTCAATATTGTTATGAACATGGGGAGCAGCATGGTGGCTTAGAAATGTGGTTTGGTGGCTTAGAAATGTGGTTTGAAACCCAGCAGGGGCCTTTCTGTGTGGAGTTTGCATGTTCTCCCCGTGCTTGTGTGGGTTTACTCTGGGTTTTCTTCCTCCCAGTCCAAAAACATGTATGTCAGGTTGATTGGTGATTCTAAGATGCCCAGTCCCAGCCAGCAGTGGGTGAGAGGCACGGTATAACATGGACAGGTCACTGGTCAAATACAGGGCTGACACACAAAAACAAACAATCAATCCAGCTGTCTGCAGTAACTAACTTTGTACAAATTAGTTATTCATGGCTTTTGAGTAATGAAAACCAACCATCACACTTTGTAACTGTAAAGGAACATTGTGTTTATTTTGGCCCTGCAGTGGATATCAGCCAAAGCAGTTTCATTGTTATTGATACAGACTAACTGTTAGTCTAGCAGTAAATGCAATTTTATTCTTGTTTTCATTTCAGCAGTAATTTTTCAATGCAGGTTGCATTATTAACCCAACAACTTCGATCAAAACCGATACACACACATACACACACACCAACCATGTTTGGTGCACAGCAGTTGAGATGTGACTGAGGAAAACATGCCAATCGGCTGGACCTTGCCTTAGATTTATTATCTTACTTCAAAAAAGCTTTGAGCCACTACCGATCAGAGAATGGACAGCTGTCTGTGGACAAAGGCTTGTGTGTCTTTGTGGACGGACGCCTGCCAATCTAGCTGTCGAGCCTGGATGACTGCCTGATTTCTCTGGCTTTCTAACTGCTTCTCCTGTCCGCCTGTCGACTACTCCATCGTACTGATTGCGCCTCTCTGCCAGATTCACTTGCCTACCTGTCTTACTGCACTTCAACCATCGAGTGCCATCTTTTCTCCCTGTTGAACCTGTTGAACAGGATCACTTTAATATTGTCAGGGCCAATAAAACCAGAAGCCTCTCCTCAGCACAGCTCAGGTGGGGGAGGACTAATTTGTTTAGATGTAATGCAATTACATAATGTATTGAAAATTTAAATCATTCAGTACAATGATGTTTATTTTAAAAGCTTGCCCAAGAAATTGACATCTTCATCAGCTACAAGACTTAATTTGTAGTTAAGCCACTGAGCTCATCCTTACTAACATAATATATGAGAAATCATTATTCTACAGACATGCTATCACCATGTTTTGTAAAATATAACGCTACCAGACTGCAAAGTGCAACCTTGATGCCAAATGATGCTTTACATTTTATTATTGCTATGGTCGATACATATTTTTTTTTTTTGAAAAAGTAACTAGTATGAAAGGTTCATGACCTTCTGTATATGGTCACACTAAAGTCAATGAAAAAAAGGAGATTTAAGGATCAGTTAATCAAGCACAGTGTCTTCATGCCCTCACAGTGTGGAGAAGTGGTCAAGTAAAACCATGTACCAAAGGTACAACGAAGCATAGGCTATGGGTTCCAGACCACTACATGGCCCCAGGATGATTAGATTAGTATTTACTTCTTACTTGTGAAATACCCACTAGTTTCTTAATAGATATTAAATCAATATGACTAGAGGCATACAGTAAATGTCAGTGGACAGATCATGTGCTTTCGTGAATCAAAAACTAGATCAAATAGCCACAGGCATCGTCTTAAAAAACCCGATCTGTGCTTTTTTTTTAACTCTTAATTCTCTGTCCACCCACAGAGAACTGCAAAGACAAGGCATCTAAGGCATCTCTCTTTTTAAAGTGTATTCCTCTTAATTACAGTAGTTAGTTAATTAGGACAAGCTATAGAATCAGATAGGTCCTCCTAGAAGTAATGAATTGAGAGTTTAGTTCCTTGAAAGAAGAAGTCTTTTATTCAAAGGAAGTTTC
This sequence comes from Mastacembelus armatus, assembly GCF_900324485.2. Lineage (NCBI taxonomy): Eukaryota > Metazoa > Chordata > Actinopteri > Synbranchiformes > Mastacembelidae > Mastacembelus > Mastacembelus armatus. Next base: position 7,313,762 of record NC_046644.1, on the reverse strand, counting down.
TTGACACTAGGCCCCATGAAACCTATTAAATAGAAATATAAAATTGACTTTGGAAAGCTGAAATAGTTTCATCTGACAAGAGCTTATGCAAGGATGACAGGCTAATTATACTTGACTCAATGTCAATTCATTAAATAGCACATCATTTTCTGGTAAGAGTGAACAAGTCTGTACAACTTCAACAGAAGTACTTCATTCACCATTGAGTGCTCCTAGGATAAAATAAGTGATTAAAAACTTCATTTTATAGCACTTTCGTCCTGAACAGATGTGCTGCTGTAGGTACTTAGTGGTGTACTTAGTTGCAGATCTATGAATGACTCATCATCATCATCTTCCCTCGCACTTACTAATTTACAAGGACTTGAATTTTGTGACTAATGGTCAAGGTGATAGTGGGCTGTTCAACCTTATGGAGAATGATCATATAGTTAATAAGAAAAAATGACTGTTTCACTGGGCTTCATCAATGCAAATGTCTGCCAACCTTTCTCTTAGTCCACATGACACAACACATTTAATATTACACATAAGACAGCAAGCAACTATAAAAAAGAGCATAGAAGAAGGCTAAAAAACTCTCACTGACAGGCTGTTTCACTTGTTTTAAGACTAAATTAGAACAGAATTTGACAGAACAAAGACCTTTGCTGTCTGATTACTGCTCTCCAAGACAAAGAGTTTTATATTATATACATAATTAAAGTAGCAATAGGATAGATGCCAGTTTAGTAATTTGGGAACATTTCCGATTGCTGCCATTGTAAATAAATACAGTGTCAAAAAAGACAGCAGAGAACTGATGACTCTGGGCGAGCAAGTTGCAACTCTGATGTCATATTAGCCTTTCAGCATTTGTTCTGCATCAGTAGCCTGGGCTTCTTTTCTTAAATCCAAACAAAATGGGTTTTTGTTTCTTTGTCCAGTTACAAGCAGTTACAATATGTCATTCTAGTTTTTCAATCCATCTGTTAGTGGAAGGGGCTGAATAGAACAAGCTACAGAGAGCAGCAGCACTTGTATCAGCAGGCAGTGAAGCAAAGAAGAAGAACAGAAGTAAAACAGACAAGAGACCTCTGTTAAACAAATGATGCTCAGCTTTGAAAAATGGTTCTGAAAGTTAACAAACCAGTAGGGCGAAAATAATAATAGTTTCAGAGCGAGGAGGTACAAAGCAAGTACATCCGATGCAAATTGTAAATGATTTTAAGATGAATATCGCCAGAGAGAAGAAAAGATAACCGAGGCAGTGCATCAGGAGGCTTTGCGTTAATGATGCACTTGGGTTGCATTGTGAAAACTGGGAGAAAAGGAAGTGAGTCTTGCCTTTTTTCCAGGTAATGTAATTGCTATATTGGTGATCTAACACCCTCATTAGGCATGGATCAAACGGTGGTGCAGAAAGCAGCGGCATGGACCCAGAGTGTGAAACAGACAGGATTAGCAGATGAGAGAGATGTTCTCTCACGCGCAGTGCACGTTTGAAGTCTCCCACATGGCTAGTTGTCAAGCAAAGACACTACTATTGAGAAGTTCGGCATCCCCACTGAATTATAGATAGCTTACTTGCCCTTGGCTGGCCTCCCAGTATTTGTGTAGATTTTTTTCCTGAGCAATTATCAATCTGACACCATGACCTTAGACTGTAGAGAAGGGGACATGCATAGAGGAAAACTGTCTTATACCTTGAGAACTAGCTATTACTATTCAACAACACAAAATAAATAAGTAATATTTGCCTTTTAATCTTACAATCACACAAAATGTGCATACTTCCTTAAAGTTTTATACAGTGGGCTTGAGTGACACAAAAGTATCAAATCTCAATACCCAGGCCAGTAATAAAGTAACAAAACAAATCCAATAAAACTCTTTCACAAACAATAACTGTATGGCAAAGTTGCAGAACTGCAGACGTAAACAGGCCACAATTGCTCAGGGACAAAACAATATTTAATTCTGAAATTGACTTTTACACTGTAAATGTAAATTCCCCAAGCTGATATGCATTCAGATAATAATACCCCATTTTGAGGCTGTCACAATAAAAAAAAAACTCTTTCTTTATTCAACTGCTTGAAATTACATGTGTTATATCTTTCCTGTACTCACAATGTAGAACAGACAAAAAAATAACGTGACATTATACGGATGCAAAGGGCTTCAGGAGGAGGTTGGTTGGTCATATGGTTATACAAAACATGTGAAGTTGAAAACCTTAGCCGTAATTCTACCACAAATGTAATGCAGTTTTCTTAAACCATGAGGACAATCTTCCTGTTAAATATGTAGTTTTAGTCACCCGCTACTTTCATGCACAAGGAGTTAATTTCTAAGTACCAGGACATGAAGTAAAGCTAGAGTAAAGTGTCATCAGGATGAGTAAAGTAGGCAAGATAGATAGTATTATAAATAAAAGAAGCAAGGTCAAACATCCAATGCAGATAATTAAGTCTGCAGCTCACCATTATTTTGATATTGGATTAATCAGGTTAATTATTTATACAGTAAATGTTTAAAAAGTGTCTAAGGCAATACCTTAAGTTTCTAAGAAAAGAATGTACAATTTACATTAATGTAAAATGCAGAGAAGCATCACATCCTTACATGTGATAACCTGGAACAGATAGCTCCTTTAAAAGTGAATTTAAGTAAATGCCATGCGACAGGTCACCAAGCATTGCAAAGAGAAAAAGCAAAGAAAGAAAGATGCAAAGAAATGATGATTTACTTTATTAAATCCAGCAGACCGGTGTAGAAATAAGAGTAATTTAGTCTGTGTACTAATGGGACCGTTACTATAGTGACAGTAACCTCAATATACTCCACTGTAAGACTTAAGATCTTTACAGACCAGGAACGATGCGTTCTACCGTTGGTGTGAAATGTTCTACTGGCAAGTTATTGGTTCGAAAAATGTTATTGACATGCAAAATAATTGCTCAGGAAATTTGCCTCTGGTGTGTAAAGGCCTATTATATTCAGTATAATAGTTTAATTTTAGGCATTACATGATTGTCCAGGTTTCTTAAAATTAAGAACAACATCAATGCATTCAAACTCCAGGCATAAGCAGTGTTGCATTATACAAGGCAGGTGACTGTAGTTTGATAAAGGTCAGCAGCAATAACCACAACAATAAGGAATAATAGATATAACCTATGAGATGAGATAGTAACAGATTTTCAGCAGTGCTACCTGGTGTCTTATCAAAATATTTATCAAAGAAGAAGATGTGAATCACTTTGTGTCAGCTACAAGGTGTGATGTCTGCTTGGTTCACTTGGTTTCAGGCTGCCAAGGGTCAGGATACAACAAATGAGGAGATCAGAATGTGAAGTGGAAGAGGTCAAAAGATGATGACAGGGTTGCTAAAAACATGGAAACTGTAAAAAGTGAAAGGAGATGACAGGAAAGAAGGGGGGGCCTGGGGACGAAATCACAAATCTTACCATGACGTGTAGCCAGGTTTCAAGATGAGTTAGGGGGGGGGAATGACATAAAAGGAATTTAAAATTATGTTCTGATACATGAATGTGTCAGAGGCCATAAGTGCCACAGAGTCAGGTCCACTGCCCACATCAGGAATAAAGGCAAATATCAAAGGAAGCTAAAAAATGATGAAATAATCTTCTCTGTGGGAATGCTGAAGGGATGTCGGAAAATGAAAACTGCACCATCTTCAGGCAATTCACTAAAAAGGTTGCCAACGTCATGTTCATGTCAAGTGGACTTGAGGGCTGATAAAGGACAATCATGTGAAGAGGTCCAGGATGAGTTATAGTGATGGCATGGAATCCAAATGAAAGAAACAGTCAGAGTGACACAGGAGGAATAAGCAATTCCCCACTCGGGAGAGATGAACAGAGTGAGCCGCTAAGGCCTCGAGCCTGAGGAGAGGCACCGAGGCTGTGAGGTAGGGAGAGTGCAGCAGGTGTTGCTGCGTTCTGCAGAGTGATTTATGTCTACGTGACAGCAACAAAATGTAGAAACAAGATCGGAGCCCATTTTAAGATGAACTCAGGACTTTGTGGACTGCTGACTGATAGTTCCTGTCTCTCCAGTACAATGTTTTAAGATGAGACAGAGGGACAGATAAGGCTGTAGGGAATGCATTTTCAAGGATATCTCAAGAAACAAAATGGAGGAGAGTACAGGGATTTTAAATAAAAAGGAGCTAGCGGTAACACGACTGTTAGCAGATTTCTTGGCCTCACTTATTTTTCCTACATATGTTTACCCATGCTTTCATATTGTCTTCATTCAGTACATCTCATAATATGGCTATAGCTTTACAAATTCTACTAAAAAAAACCTAAAGGCAAAATTGAATACTGTTGACAGTAACAATCCCCTGCAGATGTACTGAGTTAATTAGCAGAAAGCCAGGGAGGGAGGGATGGAGTAAGACTTAAATAAAAAAAAAAGAAAAAAAGAAATGAAGTGAGCCAATGGGCACTAACCACAAGGCACACAGGAATACAAGGAGCCTATATTGCTATTGTACTTCTCATATGTGTCCTTGTCTTCTCTGCATACGAATTTTTACTGGATGACAAATAACTTCAGCCACACTAACAACACTGTAGAACCGAACTGTAAAAGACCCTATGCGGTAACACATTTAGTTATTTTGTATAAATGATGGCTTGAGTACCTATGTTCATGTTTAGCGATAGTCGCAGAACACATTTCACTCTTATGCCTGATTTACATCATCTATATATAAGGTAGTTGCACCACATCCACTCAGACATCAGAAATGGTGAACCTACTGACATGAACCTACAAAATCTAATTGCTTTATCCCAGGTTTTATTCATCAACAATGTATTCATACATAACAAGTTGTTACACTCAGTTGGTTGTGTAATGATAATATGGCCCTTTCGTCTGTTAGTACAGGTTAATTCCTGATTTATTTGACTCACAAGATAAAAGCATAGTTAATTTGGCAAGTTCAATCAAGTCAAGATAAAAAGCCCATGATAGATGCAATGATTTCAGTGGTAAACAGCAGGGTTGCTTTGGGCTTACACTGATGGATTGTGTGTGGTCCTTTAAGTAAAGATGGAGTAGGATCTATTACAGCTTAACTTATAATGACCTACTGTATATGGGCTCCCTAGACCATGCAATATTAGTCTGACAATACTCCAATGCAAATGGCACTGGCCATCAGTCCTGAAAATGAGTGCAGAGAATGACATTAAGTCATTTTATTCCAAATAGTGTGATGTAATGTAATGTTTTTTTTTTTTCACCTAATGTGACAGTATCTCCTCCTCCCAAGTGCTGTTAATTCCTGCTGATCCTCAGTGAAAAAGTCTTCCATTGTTTGCCTGATAATATTTTACTGATGACTTAATTCGGTAATAACTCATAGTACTTATTTAAAATGTCAATTCATTGTCTCCTGAGACAACTTTGTAATTTTGGTCTATATATATAAAAGCTATTAATTTGTTTACTATATATACACTGTTTATTAAACTAATAAAGACTGACTAATAAAAAAGCTTGTCTTTATATATGAAATGAATCTAGTCATAGACTTTACCAACCAATCTGGTAGTCCACTATAATTATAATATTTCCATACTAATATAATTCTTTTGGGCAGCTGTCTCTTGCTGTGTACTCTGCAAATTAACTAGCTAATCATTTAAATTATAGGACGAGGTAATATTGTTATTGCTTGATTATAAACTGGCCAGAGGACAACATGGCATGTTTGGTTGAAACTATACAGCAAAATCAATTGTCAATTTGAAAACCACATCATTTAAATGCAAGGTTATTTGGTAGTGTAAATACTGAAATATAGCTACTAAAAATTTGAAACACAGCATGCATTTCATATTACCAGGTGACCTGCCTCTAGGAAAGCCAGGTGGTCAGTAACAGAAATGAAAAAGAACATGAAGGATCATGCCCTCCTCCTCCTCCTCAGTGTTTACACCTCTGCATTTATCGTCATTCCTCCAAAGAGGATCTACGACAAATTTGTGCAATGGAAATATAGCCACACTGGGTTGGTAATGGGAAATTATAGAGAGATTAACCAAAATATGTCTTATGCCTGTAGGGTTACAGTTTCCTATGGAAAGCTACCTGTTCATCCTCATCCCACTGTTCCAAATTAGTCAGTTTAATCTGTGAAAAGAAATATATATTTGTATAGACATTCATCAAAGATTAGCTTTCATGTATTTTGAAAAATGTGAGGAAACTCTGCAGTAAAATAAAAGGTTTAAGAATGGTACAGTACGTCAGGTACACAAAAGGATATGAACTGAAAGCAAAAAGAGAAAAATGGTATTCCCAACTGGTGTAGTCTGTAAATACTGTTTTGAAGAAATTCACTTGGCTGAGTACAAAACATTTCAAAGGATGCCCAATCCTTTCGGGACTTCTTTCTGTCTACGTATATGTTTTTTTTATATCCCAGTGTGAGTTATAGTGTTGTTGGCCAGTATTTGAGCTTATGTGCAACTAATCATTTCAGCCAGTAAGGAAACAAGTAAGAAACTTCAACAAGCCAATGTGCAAAGGAAGGAAGGAAAATTAGAAAAGAAGAGCTGATGGGGGACTATGAGTTTTAAGTATTTTTTAAACAACTATCTTGAGTCATAGCTATTTCAAACAAAGTGTTAAAATCATCAGCTCAGAGGTATCTCTGTTAAGTATCTATTAGCATTCACATGCAGTGTCCAGAAGCAATTATTTCCACCATTCAGATATTCTCACATAATACTGCTCATAAACTGAATAGCAGAAGGGTAAACACGCAAACCATAAAGCCTGTAATATGAATGCAGAAAAAAATCAAACAAGAACCTAAACAAGCACAACTGTCTTTTCACAAACAGTATATGTTAAGCTCTAGATTATGCAGAACAGGAATGTAATCTGTCTCATTTATCTGTATGCCTGTACAATTCTGTGGCAAAATAAACATTTGCATCTCAGCAGAGGTTAACCAAATATACACCCATCTGAAAATAAGAGAAATCTTGTTATACACAAAGGGACCCCAAAAAACTATCCCTGCTTTTGTCCAATAATAATCCATGGATACACAATATTTACCTAACCTGCCGTGCTACGCTAAGTAATCAAGTGGCAGATTTATCATCTATCAAAGCAGTGTAAATAATTACCTCTGGTTGCTTCGCTGTGGACAGAGTTTTGTTTAGGAGGAGTGGCGGTGGTGTGGGTCATACCTCGCATTCTCGAGAGCCTGAGATGGTATAGGTGCATGGTCCGGTCCCATTCACAAGCACATCCATGGCCTCAGAATTGGTGGGCTTGTAGTCCACATAGTACTCCTGTAGTGGAGAGCTCAGGGTGCGCTCCGTCTCTCTAGCTTTCTTGCGGCGTTTGCGGGCTGCTGCCGAATGCTCCTGCAGCTGCTTGACGCTGCTAGGATAGCGCTTCCAAGACACGTAGATTACTAACAGGATCATTGCAACAGACAGAAAAAGGGCAACGCTTCCAGCAACAATTTTATGGAAGGAAACAGGCTCCAAGTCTTGTTCTGGTGGAAGTGCCACAGGTGGGGTACCAGCTGATGATGTGGGGCCTCTAACAGATCCCTCTCCTCTCTTTCCAGAACCAGTAGGGGAAGCCAGAATGGCTGGACGATGCTCAGTCTGCACAGGCACACTGGATGGGGTTGGAGGATGACTCTCAGTGAGCACTGTCACTGGGTTTGACTGGCAAACACCAAAAGCTTCAACAGCATCCATCACTTTTTCACCCTGGGCTTTCTTGGGGGAGGCACAGATCATGGTGGTCTCCTTTGCCCCTCTGAAGTTTCTCAGCCAGGCCACCAGAGGACAAATGGCAGGGCCACAGTCCCAAACATTTCCAGCTAAGCTAATTGAAGTCAAAGAGATCCAGGCATCAACCACTTCCTGGGAGACATTGGTCAGCTTGTTGGAGTCCAGGTTGAGTGTCTGCAGGTTGGGTAGGCATTGGTAAACTACAGGATCTACTTCCATCAAATCATTTCCAGACAAATCCAGTTTCTGGACTGAAGACCATGTCCAGGTCAAGCCTTGGCTCATTGAGCGAATGCGATTCCACTGCAAGTAAAGTGCCCGCAGATTGTAGAGGCGTGGAAAGTGAGAGAAATTTATCTTTGAGAACTGGTTATGCTCCAGATGCAGCTCAGTAAGCTTGACCAGGCCTGAAAATGCATTCCGAGTGATACTGCGCAGACGGTTGTAACCCAGATCCAAAAATTCAAGGTTTCTGCAATCCTGGAACAGGCGGACTGGGATGATTTTTAGAGAGTTTGAGCGTATGTGCAGGCTGAGAAGCTTCCGTAGTCCCTGGAATTGACCGGGCTGCAAGGCTTGGAGTTTGTTGTACGAGAGATCAAGATTACGCAAATTAGGTACAGGGTGGAATGTGGTATTGTGAAGCGATGTGATCTTGTTGGAGCTCAGAATCAGTTCTTTGAGCCTTCGCACTCCCTGGAAAGCCATTCCATCCACAGATGCAATGTAATTGTGGTCCAGGTAGAGCCAGATGAGGTGGTTGAGGCCTACAAACTGGCCTGCACGAAGACTTGCAAGGCTGTTGTACCGTAAGGACAGGCCTTCACAGCCTCCCGAGAGGTTCTTGGGGACATCGCGAAAGGCGCTTGATTCACAATAGACTATTTTTCCATCACAACGGCAGCTTTTGGGGCATGGGCGCTCACTCAAAGATGGATTTGCTGCCAGCCACACCTGCATTAGGAGTTGGACCACTAGCCAGCGACGCCGCAGAGCAGAGCCTATAGGGTGTGGAAGATAAAAATGAGAAAGGAGGAAAATGTTAAGCCCATGAGTTTACAAACTCCAAATCCCCTAATTTATAACAAACTGTTCCCTTCATAAACAAATGCATGCTTTCTAATGATTGGCTTATTCTTCCTGTCGGTCAAATACATACCATCAACTTATGAGCCCGCTTTTTTACAATAAAATATTCATACACATTTAGACCTGACTTATTGCCCAAGAAAAGATAAGGCACAACATTCTTGGCAGCATTACTTAAACTTCAGTAGAGGTTTCCTGAGGTAAGACTCAAATATGTGCACTGCATTTTAATGGTTTTCTTTTTATTATCAAGTAACTACACTGGGGCAAAAGGTATATATATATATATTGTGGCCTTTGCTAACCTAACTCTAACCTTTTTGGAAAAACCATAAAAATTCTTTTAAAAGTAAAGTCAGCAAAACAACATAACATCAGGTCAAGAAAAGAAAGATTTCAGAAAGATGTCAGAGCCACCTGTTATTTCAGTAGTCAAGTATTTGCTTTGCTTATTATTGTAAGAGTTCTAGACTTATATTCACAAGTGCTTCACAAATGTAAAGGAACGTGATGTATTTTAGGCAAAGTATATTTCATTATCATTAATTCTGCTACTTAATTTCCAAAAAGTCTTATGATCACATATGTAGTGGATAGTCAACAGGGATGGCTGGATGACTTGAAAATTAAGCTCATGATTTGTGGCTCAACATGATCTAATTGCTGCTATTTGGGAAATTATTTCACACTCACCTCTACTCTGAGTGTCTTTCATCAGCTTTCCAATTTTAGAATTGTTCCTAGGTTTTTATCAATTACATTTAAAGTAATACATAACTAGGCTTTGTTAAAAATGAATTAATATCTCTTACTTTAATCAACTAATGATCAAAGCATTTGCTCTTTAAGTAGTAAAATCACACAACATTTTATAAGCAGATGTAAAACCAAGTTTACATTGTGTGGACACATTATCCCAAACAACATAGTCTTCAGTCTTTGGGTTGAGGTCATTTGTGCCAAATGTTGGCAGTGAATACACACTGACAATCAATGTTGAATCAAAGCAACTTGCAATTTACTCAATCATATCTTTATCTGTTTTCGTATTTAGTCATCCGTAATCCATAGACACGCCAACAGCAATAGCAAATAAGTCATGAAAGCTGGCCTGTACATAGCAAATTAACATTCAAGAGCTGATGGTTGTGTATACAATCAGGGAGGCGTTTCAAATTTAGACACCAGCCAGTTCATGTTTAACCAAACCACAACAGTGTATGTTCAGCATGAATCATCGCTTCTGCTTTCGCAGGTTAAAAAAAAAAGTCACTATAAACCCTATTACAGCAATTACAGCAATCGTTCTGCTACAGAACAATAACATCTCTAAGTCTTGGATGAATTATGTAAATTTCTTGATTTTTTGGGGGGATAGAGGCTATGTTTCAAGTACGATATTAAAAGTGAATAAAAGTCACCAATAGCTTCCTAATATCATCCCTTGTTCAGAGGTGAGACAGAGTTGTTTCCATTAAAACCGTTCCCCTTTACAGAGCCACTAATGATCTGTCATTAAGACACATTGATTTTCCCTTGAGGAGGTGGTATGGGGGCATTCACTAGTTATGTGTGTTTCCCAGAAGAATATCATCAGGTATGGAGTTTTTTTTTACTACCACGTTGATACAAGGATAACATGTCAGTGCAGAAGTACTCCATACTTTAATTAACTTACAATATATCTTGTGTTGGCAGGCACCATCTTCACCAATTTCATTAATATGAATGCGTTTTAGTTTATGCAGACGTGTTATGCTGATGATGAACTTGAAACAACACAGAACCAGCACACTTTAGTAGATACTTGGAGCAATAAGCATGATTTCAATTTTCTGGTGTTTTTTTTGTAATATTTGCAGGATTTGTCAGAAATAACTCCCTGCCATAGAGTGCCTGAGAGGCATCATAGAACATATGCTATCTAACATAGCCATTTCACTCCTTGCCAAGCATCTGCTGATCCCATATGGGTATTGTATGTGTGTGTGTATGTCTAACAGCATGATGGAGAGAAGCACACACTTACTGTTTGTTTTCACAGGAATCTTACAGATGGAGGGAAGCATGGAACTGTACACATCATTTTCGCTTGCTATTGATTATATGAGCAGATACATCAATCATGTTTCTTCATCCTGGATAGCACAATTGTGATACTTTCATAAAAGCATTTCAGAGAGAAAGATGGTGATCACTGATCACATGGAGTATTTCTGGGTGCAGCCAATTTCTTTCTCTCGGATTTCTGAATATAACTTTTAACCAAAAAGTCTTGTACCTTAGGCTCACAAAAAAAAAAAAAAAAAAAAAAAAACACATAGAGACAGCTGAACAATGCTCATATAGAATATGCCATACACATAACGCACAGTACATATGCCAGAGTGTAATGTCCCATGTACATTTAAAATAGACTATACTGGATGTGTGGGTTATTAAATGTTTGACTCACATCTCACGAACATGTAGAAACTACCCCTGTTGCTTTTAGTTTTTATGTGCATAATAGGCTTGCTTTATTACATGTCTCCACCATCTCTTTCAGAGTGAGCCAGCCTCACAAGACACCTCTCTCCCCTTACTGACACTGTATGTGGTTTAATGAGTGCTCATGGATCTCAGGCCTCTGTTACCTCCTACCTAATGTACCTCTACTTCATCCGTGGTATCTACTATAAAAAAGCAATGTGCACGTTACATACTTATATAAGCAATGGCCATGTTGCGTTCTCTATCCTACTGAAAAGTCCTTGAAGTCCATGTAGTCAAAACCATCATCTCTGCCCTTGCACTTCCTGGGTTGATTTCCAGTTTCACTCCCCAGCTGTCTTTCTTCCGTGGTTTCTTGCTTTCAGGTACGGCTTTTCGGGTTGTACATTTTTCTTGCTCTTTTCAATTATTTGTTACGATAACATATAGATCGTTGCACCTCATTTTTCATTACTACGTCTAAAGCTAAAATGGAAGAATGAGTCGAAGCTAAAGTTTGTCTAAAGGCGTGCATGTAATGCTTAGTTATGTAGCAGACAGCCCTGCTGTCCTCAGCATGAGAAGATAGCTATTTCTGCCTCTCAACCCTAACACATAGAGAGAGTAAGTGCACTTTACTGCTGACCTAAAATAAAACCAAATGTAGCTTAATAACTTGGCAAATGGACTCGCTAACTGGTGCACTTTGAGTGCACACAAGTGGCTCATTGCTATTTGCTGCTTGTCATTGACAAAACTCTTACCAGCCTCAGCCTTGACTGCATGCAGAAGCTGGACAGCAGCCTAACACATAGGGAAGGACATCCCCAGACCAGCTCAAGCCATCCTATTAGTCCCCAATTATCTTTCAGATGACAGCAAGTCCTGCCAAGTTAAACTTATTTTAACAGTGACCAGAAAACCTTGTGTTCTGGTGTGCCTGTCTTGTATTTGTATCACTGATTAGGCAGAATACAGAAAAGCTCTGCAAAGAATATGATCATGAATACTGTGCACACACTAACACACACTCTATAATCATATTGACTGTTTCGTTTTCGCGTCTTGTCTTTTTCCTGACAGCACTGGTATCATGGAGGTGGAGTAATGGAGAATAACCAATGTGGAGTAAGTCTCTGGGAGTCTCAAACTCTGCACATGAACTCTCACAACACAAAAACAGCTCTCCTCTTGTTTATTATGTTAAATATAGATAATGAAAATAATCTTTGAAGTACTTAGGTTTGATGTAAATAACTTTATATGTAACAGCTTTGGTTGAGCTGTCCGGTTTATGGTTAAGGTTAGAATTGTCTTTAAGTCAGAGCATATATATCAGTGAGAGTCCATACAAGTATAAATGTGTAACCAAAATTTGGAAATTGCAGACTGCTCTCTGGCATCAATAACATTTTTTTTTTTTTCTGTTGAAGCTTTGCATGTGATCAATCTTTTTACTTGTCACATTGAACTACGGCCAGTGCACATTTTCAGTGTTTACTTAGCTTGTAGCTCAATGCATCCAGCACCTGCAATCCTGAGCACAATAAGAAGGCATAGTGTAGATAATGGATGCAGGATCCAAACTGCTTCACAAGTGATTAATGTTTTTATTTTCAAATAAGCAGAAGTAAATTACAAATATCTAGATTTGACCTCCAAAGGGCTATTGCCTGACCTTTTAGGTCTCCTCCTGTTAGGTACTGTAGTCCCAGCAGGTCCTGTACGTTTTAGATTCAGACAAGGTGTTTGTCATTTTGATGCCTAAATTTAAGCACTGCAACTGCATCAATAGTGGTGGCTTTTTACTGTTGCTATTGTTGTCCTTCTGAAAAGCAAATCTCTAATGATATGGTCCATGAAACATAAGTGTACTGCATGCTGTTAATGAAAAGCATCACAGTCAGCCACACTGGTAGATAACTGAGACCATGGTGCCATACAATCATCATATAATCGTTGCTAACAGCAGGTTCTAAGCTGTATGCGTGGCAAAAGTTGCCATTTTGGGCTCTGCTTTGTGCACCTGGACACAAATGTATTTTTACACACGTGCAGCTGCATGTAAGTTCCAATCATCACCTCATGCAGAGTTTGTTTTTTTTTTTTCCCAACATGCTTTGATAATGTTAAGGTCTCTCGCCACAAAATATTTTTCTTACTACTGCATAAATAGATTATCTGCCCCTCCACTGTGTACCGACTGGTACAGGTGCTAAGTTTATCGCAAGCAGGGGATTTCATGTTCCTCTGCTGAAGGGGGCAGATGTATGTTTGCTTCTCTGAGAAATCTGAGGTTCAAACACACACAGGCAAACAAAATTATGACCCCACAAATCTGAAAAACCAGTCATGGCTCTCCTTTGTAAATATCTGCAGATTTCAGGAGTGCTGTGCTAAGCCTGAAACCTCTGGTCTCAGAGCAGCCACAACTAACTTTTCTGCCACCAGGAATGGGAGCTAAAGTTTTATCTGCTGACAGCAAAATATGCCGGAGTGCACAGTTTTACAATATAAACCGGACCCTGGAGCTTCTTTCCACTGTTTATTTATTTACCTTTTAACATTAGTTCATATGAGACAGGTAATGCTCCAGTTTTACCTTTGACTACCTGGTAGTGACCTAACTGAGTGTGCTAATGGACAGTTAGCCTACTGTTAACAACCAGTCTCAGGATTCTCAGATAACAGTTACCTCTTAACATTAACTGAATAAACAGATACTGAGAAAGTATAGCACTTTTTAACAGAGTGTTAAACATTTACACATTTTGCTTAATATCGACAATATGAAAATATGAAAACACGTAATAGTACAAACTTTATAAAACCTTACAGCCAATTTTATACAAGATGACCAGGCTAAGACATCGACCACACCTGACAACTCCTCAACAGTTTAAGGCTCAAACATACAGTATAAGACTAAATTATATTCCCTCCTGCCACCATATCCTGTTACACAGTGGTTTCACCTGCCTACCTGAGGGGGAGCAGTGCTGGGTTCATTTTAACATAATTCATTCAATATTCAATACATTTTGGATTTCATGTGTTGTCAGACCCTTTTCAGAGGTTCACTGAACTTTTTTTGGGAAACCTGTTAAACAACATATTTTTTCAAAGCAGAATATTTTTCATGCATTAAAACATCCCTGGAGCAGATCTCTAAGAAACTGGCTGTGATTAACCATAGAGGCCTATGGCTGCTTTGCAGTAAACATACATTGTGTCTGAGCACCTACAGCCTGCAATGTATGTTTTTTGTGTGCTGTTGTAGCTTATATTGATGTGTTGCAGTAACCTACTGTGGGTCGATATATCATGCGGCATTACAATTAATGGCACAGCACCACAAGTGAACTTGGCCATCTGTTTACTGCTTAGGAATGGCTGGGGAAATTAGGCTACCACGGACAATACTATCAGACACTGAGAAACATAAAAGTTATTATAGATTTGTTATTTTCTTTTATTTTGGGGGTAGAATTCACACAAAATGGCAAATAGTTGCGTATCAAGAGAGGGACCGGGTAAAAGAGAGGCCAAGAAGGTGGTGGGGGTTGGGTTATGAGTGCGTAACTGTGCGCACGCGTAAGGGAAACGGGGCAAATGGTATAAAGTCTCATGATAGAGAACTGAAAATAAGATGAGAAAAACACATGGACGTGATCAAATGTGATCATTCGTAACTGGAGGAGAGGAGCACTCACAATACACACACACACATACGTAGCCTACGTAGACGCAGAGCACTGATACATAGACGCACAGTTCTATGCAAAATTGGAGAGTTCCTCTTGAAAGCAGGTGCAGAATTTATTAAATGAGAAACAGTCTGCTAAGCAAAACCTGCACGACCGCTGCCTTCTACCCCTCAAGAGTTTTGAGGAGGCGTTAGCACTGGACTGAAACCGGACAATAGGCATTGTGCGTACAGATTAAGGATAATCAATGGTTATGCAGGGCCGCGCTTTATAAAGTTGACTGGCTTCCAACATTTACCATGATTAGTATTCCAATCCATGTCACTGATCCGGCCACTCTAACTACTCAAGAAAAAAAAGGGATGGTCCTCTCTTAGATAAACAGGCTTATTTGCTTTGCTCGCGATTTCTGGATCAGAGCGCAAAGTCTAGAGTCAAAATATGAAATAAGTATGTTTAGTGTCTAATAATACCGCCAGGAAATGGAGGAGAAATACATTGCAGCTCTGCGACTAACAGACTACAGCACAGGTTTCAGGCACATTCCTCAAGCTTCTCAAACCACTTAAACAAAATACACCGAAAACCCTCATTAGATTTTACAGCAATGCGTTTGAAAAGACGATCATTTTCATCTACACATCTGATTCAGACCAAATTTTGCTCGGAAGAGTCCAGGAATTTTCTGTGGTGTATTACGTGAAATGAAGATAACTGGAGTACATTTTGCAACAACCCACGCCATCAAAAAGATTGTCACATAAAAAGAACTTACCCATATCCGCTTATCTGTCAGCTCCAGCCTACAGGTTTTAATGGCTTCTGGTGCGAAACATCCGAGTCCGCATGACGCGCTCTCCACAGACAGGTACCGTCCTAATCCACTAGCCCTTTCTCTCCGCGCAGTCGCTGACTCCAAAGCGCACCTGCCCTTTACTCTCCCGGACCTGGATGTGCTATCCGGTTTACTTCTGCATCTATAACCGTGCAACGTAACCGAGGTGAATGTCATTTATTTCCAACTCCAGATTTAAAGGAGAAAATCCGGTTTCAGAACTCCCTATCCATGTCTTCGCAGCAGAAGAATCGTTCTCTTTTTTTTCAAGTTACTGCTAAAAAGAGTACTGCAGTAGGCGCAGACAGCAACAAAGCCACATTCAAGTAATTCATCTCAGTCTTACAAACGCAAATACAGATTCCGCGAAATTCCTCTCGCAAAACTTCACAAATGCGCTGGAATTACGCAAAAACAGGGTGTAATTTTCCAAAGGAGCCAAGCAGCCCTAGATTCCTCTCCCAAGTAACCCCGGCGACTCAGTTCTACAGGATGCTCAGTCTGATCGGCGCATGGCGCACAGAGGAAAGTGACGGTAGATTATCCACAAGTCTCTGTCAAACGCTGACGCGTCTCGCGGAATAGTCACAAATCCAAATATCCACCGTTTTGTCCAAATGTTCCCTTCGTTCCTGTTGTTGCTCGGTTTGAAATACAGCATGTGGCTGTTGTTAATCACGTCTGCATGTCAGAGCAACTTTGCCTGGCAGAATCGGAATGCCCTCTTCTGGTGAGACCGCGACCCAGGCGCTTGTCCAACGGTGCATCGTGAGTTAAAACGTTACGGTGGCACAATTAAAAAAAAAAAAAAAGAAATGAATAATTACAAACGATCCGATTAATTATAACGGCCTCGTTGTTGTACTGAGAAAGATAACGTCGTGTTAAAAAAAAAAGAAACGTTATCACTATTCAGTATGAAGTATTCATGATTGCAACATATGCATGTGTAGATCATAGGGAATACATTAGTTGTCTTTTCCTGGATATGAAACAGTATCTGCAGTGTGTTTGCGTCTGTGCGCTCTTCTATCTTAGTGAGGACAGTTGTGTCAAACCTCCGGAGAGGAGATTTTTTCGGGGCATGATGACATTCTGGGGCGATCTTTGAGGTTGTTTTTAGAGTTAAGAGTTAGACTTTTTTGTGGTCAGGTGAGAAGGCAGGAGATGCTTCAACATAACCAAATGTTACAACAAATGAAGGGTCCTTACAAGTAACATACAGACACAAAGCTACTCTATGTGTGTGAGGGTGAGGCAGTTACAGAAACACAAACGTTTGAGTCGCTCATACAGGAGGAAGGATTGCTGGAAGTGTCCAGGGACCGATTCACTGTTCCTGTGTAAACAGATTAGGAGAAACGACTGAACCAGAACTCATGAAAAGAATTCTGCTTAATATTCCGCACTAACCCGTATTGGAAATGCAATGGTACTTAATTAAGAGCTGCCTCCCACAGACTTTTAACGCTTGGGTGTATTTAAAGAAGAAATAGGCAGCTGAATTTTTAATGTGCATTGCATCTGCACAGGGGTACTGAGCTGCACTGGCCCTTCTTTCAGGTTTAAATATATATGGTCTTATATCCATATACTGTGTATATAGTTTTTAAATATAAAAATAATAGATTATTTTTGTGAGATCTGTTTTCTAAAGTAAAATCCAGATTCATTTATGACATGCCTTATTTGCAAAGGTGCAGGTTACCTGTGTACTCGATGCTTCAGGGTGAAATACAGTTTTTAATTCTTTATTACATTTTGCACAAACAGGCCTAGTGTGAGTGTGCGTAAACTCTCAGACAGGTAAAATGGCCAAACTTAGGACCACCTGGGCCAAACACAAAACTGTTACACAGTCTGCTATTGCCCTTAAATGACCACTTTCTTATCCATAAGTATTTTTACAGCTAATTATCCATTCCTTTTACTTCAGTAAACTTCTTAACTAGGCATTTTCTTACTTTAAATGGAGTAGTCTTTTATTACAGTTTTTTTTTTTTTCTGCAGCACAGTATCTGTATACCACTTGCACCTTCAATCTTTGGTTATATTCAACGAAACATTCTTGAAGGCCTTGCTAAATAGAACATAAATGGATTTCTGAGTAGATTGTGTGTTTTGTACTGATGTATAACTATTTAAATGAAAATCTTTCTCAGAAGCTTTTTAATCTAGCACAGGGTCTTATTCCCTACAACACCTGCTATGTATGCTCAGTTAATCAGTAATATATGGCTGCAACCAAATGCACCATTTCACTTCATCAATCACACTCAGTGCGCTTTATAGATGTCTCTCAAGCTGATAATTTATATTAAAATAGAACAAATGTGAACAAAAACTAAAAGATTTCACAGCTCATCATATAGAGAAAGCATTTCAGACAAGTTGGCTGTTGCAGGAGCATGGGTTCCTTTATAAATCAGAAAACAAATAAATTAACAATGAAATAAACAAACAGTGAAACAAGTGTAATGTATTCTGAGTCAACTGTAACTGATTTGTAATGTTTTTGGACTAGATTAGATAGAACTTCCCTGCAATAGTCTTATAAATGGATATAAAATCATGCATTAGTCTCTCTGACTTTGGTGTTATTTTTGAGATGATAAAACACAGAAATGGTGACAAACCATAGATAAGCCCTGAAGCTCAGCTATGAGTTAAAGACAATGCAGAGGTTTCTGGCATGTTGGCTTGGGCTAAGTCCAAGAGAATTTAGTTTTGTGGACCTGAACTATACAACTTAAAAAAAAAAAAATCACTTATCCTGGTTGAGCTGAGAAACATTCAGTGACATCCAGGAAGTAATATAAAAAGACACATTTTAAAGTGGATCAAGACATATAGCCACATAAAGTTGAGTGTCATCAGCATAGCTATGGAAAGCACATCATCTTATGGTAATTTTATGGTACAGTATGTAGTATGAATACTAAGTAGTATTGTAAATCAGTGTCTGACATATTAAAGTCAATGAAGGCTGCACATCTGACAACGCTGTCATGTCTTCTTTGCATTAATCCTGTTCTGATAAGTTATCAGTTTGACCTGATATTAACCCTCAGATCATTTAGTGATACATCCTTTCATCTAATTAATGTTGGTTACCTGTTTCTAGAGCACCCCTGGAATAAAGTGAGATATTTTCCATCTTAAAATTCAGTATTGTGCACAGCTTCAGCATCTACTCCCATGCAATTTGGCTGATGACTTTACTTCTGGATTTGGTTCAACAAGCAGAGGCCATTCTGCTGACAGCGCTGAAACAATTAATACCCTGTGAAGTTATGGAGATATAGACAGTGCCAGCCCACAGACTACAGCAGTGATTGCTCTTCTCAAGAAATAACACTCCATAGTTTACTCTCACCTTTTACACCAATGAATTGCATTCACTTGTTGGTTAAAGTGTGTGTCAGAAAGGTAGTATTCAACAGATGCAAGGTAAAAATTAAAACACAAGAAGAGTTAGTAGCATTCGTGGTTGTATTTGGGCATCGGACATACTACACATAACACAACTGGAGGGGCACCAAAAGAGAAGTTTTTGTTTGTTTATTTGTTTATATGTTTAATGAAGATTTAATATCTCCATGGGGCAAATTGGACACCTTTTCTTTCTAAACAAATTTGTTTACACACACACACACACACACATCACAAAGCTCTGTTCTCTCGGCACCAGCTTTGGAAAGAGATGCAGGGGAAGCCCAGTTCAGTACTGATGGACAGTAAGATATAGACAGAGTGAAATCAGATATTTAAATTAGTCAGGGTAAACAGAGACAGCAATATGAAGAGGTCAGAGGGTTCTGGGGCACAGTACAGAAAAATGGAGGAATAAGGAGAAAAAAACAGAATAGTGAAATACAGAGGTCTGTATGCACGTTCATAATGTAGTAATGTTCCATCCATCTATCCATTTTCTATACCCACTTATTCCTTAACCAGGTCACAGGGATCAGCTGGAGCCTATCCCAGCACTCTTTGGGTGAAAGGCAGGGGTACACCCTGGACAGGTCACCAGTCCATCACAGGGCCACATAGAGACAAACAGCCTCACACACTCACACTCACTCCTATGGGCAATTTAGAGTCACCAATCAACCTGACATACATGTTTTTGGACTGTGGGAGGAAACCAGAGTACCTGGAGAAAACCCACACAAGCTCAGGGAGAACATGCAAACTCCAGACAGAAAGGTCGGGCTGCGAACCCACGACCTTCTTGCTGTGAGGCAACAGTGCTAACCACGTAGCAGCGTAGTAATGTTAAGGATCTTACCTTATTTAGTAATAGCACATAGCTCACTAAGCTAGTTTATCATCATCATAGTGATACATGTTAAAGTTAGCTAACCAAAATGTCTCAGCTGACACAAACTTCAACCATAACATAATTTCGTACAACAAACCCATTTATCTTGCTGTATCCAGAAGGTTACAAAGATGAATTTATTGGAATACATCATGATAGAGATGTTAGGTCTAACTTGGTTAATGCAACCTTAGCATGTCATTTAGGATTTGTGCTTAGCATCTGTCAAAATCTGACTTTGTAAGTAGGAACATAAAACTTTCACTGCATCTGTGTGCACTAATTGTGTTTAGTGTAGCAGGTATCTTTTCATAACATTGCCATAGTTTGTTCATAAATAAGCCATTTTGCCTTTGAGATATAGGTCTGTGAACTGAAGCATGGGGAAAACATTTAGACCTACTTTATTTGCAGTACTAGCAAATCACATTAAATAAATGAGTGAAGAAAGCAAAAATAGGTGTAATGTGTTATTGTAAAACCTTCTGTGTGAGATATTATTTGCTAGCGCTTTCAGTATTTACTGTCATACTTTTATGTAGAAAAGAAAATGCACATTGTACCTTATTGATGTAGTGAAGGAGGACATGAGGATAGTTGGTGTGGGTGAGGAGGATACAGAGGATAGGGTTAAATGGAGGCAGATGATTCGCTGTGGCGACCCCTGAAGAAGAAGTACCTTATTAGATTTTTAGTTATTTTTGTTTGTGTTCATGGAGTACATTTATGTGTGTACATTTGTGGTGGCAGGTTGGAGTGTGTTTTGGAGGTAGGACAGCAAAAACTCTAGAAATGGCCCTGGCACCATTGAACATTAAAACCTCATGTTGTGCTCTGTGGTAAAATTGTTTTTCTTTGTTGTGACAATATACAGCCAACTCTAGCTGGCCACTGTCATGAGTAATTGTGTCCTACTGGAACAAAATATAGTTTTAAAAGGTAACATTCACCAAACTACCCTTTCCTGGTTGGAACTGTGTTTGTTGCCCAGCAACGTTCACATTGAACAATCTTTCAGGTTGCAAATGTTGAGGCCTCTGGTGATTTCAATAGCAGTGCTTTTTGAGCTCTCTCAGTCTATTGATAGATCAAATGGAACAAAAAACCCGGTTCATGTTCCCAAAGACATATGATATTGTTTATTTTTTAATGTTAGCTTTATACACAAATTCTACACAAGGTGTATGATATGGAGACTGTGAAGATAATACGATGCACTGTGAAATACAAATAATGCAGAAATTGCAATGGTGTAGAGCCTTCACACATAGGCATATGTAATATATATGATATTTCTTTGTGAATTAACACAGGGGATACTGTAGCTTATATTATAAAGCTAATAAATATCCAAATGCATGACTTGGTGACTGAGAATAGAAATAATCTTTAATGCCTGAAATCACTTCACAGCCTTAGAAAAGGTTTTCTGAACCACACAGAAATAGTTAAATCGGTGTGTCTGCCCTTCTTACTGCCACTGAATAAAGGCTATGTATAGAAAATTTAAAAAGTAGCGTCTTTGGAAGGGGAGAATAATCGAGATAATGTGTAGAAGAATAATTTTGATAGAAGATGGATACAAAACCTAACCCTAACCCCCTAACCCTACAACATAGATACAAAGATGGGTGAACAGGATGAAGTTGATTGATGACCGACCTGCATGGGTAAATGTATGGCCTTCACTGGTGCATGTGTTCTGTCTAAGTGATTCTGACAACAGAAGATATTTTCAGGCTATCTCCAGGGTGAGAGACAGCTCTGTTCTGTCCTTCCCGTGTTCACATTAGACTGGGACTTGTTCCCTCTAGTGTTCTTTTCTTTTTCCATTTCCTCTGATCTTAAGCCTGGCAGAATCATCTTAACCTGCCTCAAGGCAATTTTCAACCTGACACTGAGTTTCTCGAGTTCACCTATGAATGTGAATCATCGAGCAAATATCCAGGGACAGCTTATGTGGTGAACACTGAACCATTGGAAAATAAAACTTATTCTTGTTCACCTTTCCTCTGTATTTTTTGTTTTGGTGCAAAAAAATGTCATGATGCCAAGGTTGCCCCAGCAGATGTGGTTGTTGTAAATCTCTGTTTTGCAGGTCGCTTCCATTAACCTTTACCCCAAGCTGGGTTCCAATCTGGAGGGCTGTGTTGCACAGACTGCTTGGTACATGTAGATAATACCAGACACCTGTAAAGTGCCTGAAAGATGTTAAACAAGCAGCATAAAGCATTTCTATTTGTTTAGATCACACTGTGTTGTAGCAGAATTACAATATGACTTGGTTTGCATGTCTTACTATAATGCCAGTAGTTTTATTCTAAAAAATTTGACCAGGTGCTAAAGAAATGTTAATGACTATCTGCTATCTCAGGTAGCAATTGTTTTCCTTTAAGTTCTACACAAAAGGAAAATCTGTTAGCATAGTCTAGAAACCTTACAGCATTGTGCAGCGCCTCGTGTGGAGAGAGTGTGGAAAGCCAGCTAGTGTTAAATTCACCAGCCGTCCTTCATACTATCATTGACCACTGGTAAGCCTACATTCAAGAATCACCTCTTGGTCAGAGCTGGAGTGTGTATGTACCCCACAGTTTCACTGTATGAACAGGACATTGAGGTACCTTGTGTAGTCACCAGAGCTAAGGTTAAAACCTCCAAACCACAGGCTGGTTGCTTGGTAAAATATAGTGTTTCATTTCTAAAGCCATACAGTATCATTTGTGGGTGTGGAGGCTTTATATGTTTACCTTTGACAAAGTGATGCTGGGTAATGAGTAATGTATTCACTTTTACAACCAAGTTTCCAAGTAATCATAATAATTGTTGATTTGTGTGCCATAGTGAAGGAAATCTGAATAATATGAAAAATGGAAAATGTCAGAGAACTTGTTGTAAGCCAATACATGCATAATGGCATATAACAGTGTGTGCATAATTTAGTTGGGCGCTTACCAATTGATTTAGTCCTTTATGTCCTATTATCAGATAAGTAATGACGGTCTTCACCTCAGTTCCTGCCCTGTGTTTTAACAGCCCCACCCTCCTGTTTCATCGATGTCCCACTATTGTTGCCACAGCTTTTCTGTATTTTAACTCAATAAAACCCATCCATCAGCCTCATGTCATTTTAGTGACTGCTCATCCACATGTTCTGTGCTTCTGCACTCCCAAAAAGCGAACAATCTATCAAAAGAGTTATCACATTGTCTGTGTAGTTCTTCTCCACCCACTGTAAAGCAAAGCTAATAATATTGCTAATAATTCAGCTACTACTACTGATAATTGAACTGTTCATCTCTGGAACTACTCTACAAGTAGGCGTCAGTTCAGGTTTTTCTTTCAATCTGTAGCAGATTTACATTTATGGATGGCATCATAAATAAGCAGGGAGGTGTAGCCAGCGATGGAACCGTGGGACTGTATTGTAAATTACTCAGGCCTGTATTTTCTGCCTTTGCTTCCCCCTATCTATGTAATATTTTTTGAAACTGTATGACATGCAAAGAAAAATGTTCAAAATTGAAAGCACACTATTTGTAGTTTTCAATTTTTTGCAGTGGCATACCCATTTACATAAATAGGATAACACATTCCTGAACACACAAAATAACCGTGTTTCTGTGCCAGACGTGACAACACTGAAGTTATGAAATTTTGCTGATTAGACACACTATACCTTTGTATTTTCGAATTGTGCTTTTCTCCTCTCAGTGTTTCTTATCAGATTTTGTTCACCCAGCCGCTTGATCTCATGCCTGCTTCATGTGTTTTGTCTTGGCAAAGAAATGAGATATAAGAGGTGGGCATCTGTGTATGGCAGTGCCTTGCCATCTGTCAACTGCCCATGGGGTCTCTGTGGACATAAGCTCACATGGGTAGAACATGGGTAGGCAGAGAGTCTCTAGTTAGACACAAATTTATTAGGATTAAAATAAAAGATAAAAAACTTGCACACTTGTGATAAGATCTTACGTTGGCACCATCATTAGACAGAATACCATAAAATGCAGTCTCACATTGTTGTCACCATTTCTTTTATACAAGGGAATTTTTTATAAGTATATGGGGTCAAAAGTAAAGACACTGGGGATGTCTGCTAATGCTCTTGTGAGACAGAAGAATTTACATAATGTGAGATGATAAGGATCTATAAACCCAGCAGATCAATGAGGTCCAATTACAGGCCACTGGAGTTTCTTATCTGCTTCAGTTTAACTTTGTGCTGCCTGTGGTCCTCCACTTTCATTAAATCCCCAATGTGATTAGGCTGGCTGACTGGCACAAGTTGAAGATTATCACTGAAGCAATCACTGTTTGCCTGCTTACTTTTGTGTTCAAAGACAAAAGGAAAGCATCCTCAAGGACACATTTTAGTGTATGTTGTGTTTCCGTGTACACAGTATCATTTAGCCATTATCATAGTAGCTCATTATTTCAGTAATTTGTTGGATGTTAATGAATTTTTTACTTATGACCTTAGCTAAATGAACACATGCTGTAACCCTTACAAATAGGGTCATTGTAATGTTTTTCGTTTCTTTCTATCTTGCAGTTTTTGGGGAGCCTTTGGGAGGGCTGTGAGCTGTAGGGATGCACCTTTGTTAGAGTGTTCACCTGTGAGAGAGTCAGAGTCATCCAAGGTTATAGCCAGGAGGCATAAGAGGAAACACACATGTACACACAAATACACACCTCCACAGATTTCCTGAAAAGTCCAAAAAGGTATTCTTTTCATATGTCTGTTTCATCTACATTTGTTACACCGTGGCTTGCGTAGTGTAGATTCATTTATTTGTTTGATGTTTCCCGTTTGTGACTTTCATCTCAGCTGAATGAATAGTATTTGACAGTTCAAGAAAAACACAAGGCTTTTCATCCTCGCCACCAACTTTATTGTTGACTTGCGGATCATAGACTCAGTGGGAGCATCTCTTTCTAGTGCTGAAGAGGAAGGGGAAAGAGATTCCTGCACATAGTGTTTATAGTGTCATGGTGACACACTGGAGGCACACAGATTAGCGAGGCTCTGAAGAGCACTTCCATGTGACTCAGCATGTTTGGCCAATTACTCAGCATGCTACCCGCTCCCTTTCCCTCGACACACCCACTTTGTGCCAATGTTCCAACAGTAGCGGTAGCTTGTCTGACTCTGTCCCCTCATCCCGCTCACTCCCCTCATTCCTCTATTTTTGGCATCAGACATTCTGGGCACGTAGGCCTCAGCACAATGTAAATTATTCAGCCTGACTTGCCAGAGGCTGGGAGCGAATCATAAATCGCAGATGGTCTCAGGCTATTTCATACGGGTGACCGTGGTTAAACACCAATGCACAGAATCATTTTCAAACCAACACAAATATAAGGTTTCATTACTTGTAGCTGAGCGAAAAGGTATTTGATTTTCAACTTGTGTGTGATATGGCCTTTTTGTTGTATTTAAGTGTACATCTGACATGTACAGCACAACCCGTCTCTGGCTCAGCTTCAGAAAAAATACTGTGGGGGTTAATCAATCAATGAAGCTACCTATATATCAATCAGTCAATCAACCAATCAATCAATCAATCAACCAATCAACCTATCTATCTATCTATCTATCTATCTATCTATCTATCTATCTATCCCATGCTTCTCAGTAAACACAACATTAATAGGATTAGAAATTTTTTTACAAAAAAAGAAAGTCTCATCTGTTTCCCAGAAATTACGGTGTTCTTCCCACATCCTTTGTAATATGTTTTTCTCTTTTCCATGCATTCAACACAAGTAAAACACAACTATTTACTAGGTGAGTGAGCTGAAACTGGACTGTAAAAGAAAGTCTCGTCTGTTATTTTAGTGTAATCACTGCTGTAGTGATGCATTCAAATGGAGTACTTATGAGACTAGATTTCTTCTATTTATTTACCAAATTCCTGAATGTTCTGTTATGTATGATCACAGCATCAATATGCTTGTGCGATTAAGATTGATGAAGTTAAGTTCTATTTTTATGTCACAATCTCTTTTGTAGTTCAGAGTCCAGAGGATGTTGTGCACAGATACCAAGCTGTCCTAAAAGAGTTTAGGCGCACCAGGAGTGTGAGCCTCAGCTGCGAAGCACTGAATGTGGACAGGAAGACAATCGCACTGACTGCTGTCATTGCTGAAATTATGATTGCTGCAGAGGGTGAAAACCTCGTGCCATTGCCAGAGTTCAGTGAAGAAGACACCCTAGGCAATTATGCAAAAACCTGCAAGGCCTTCTTAGAAGGCAACAAACCTCGTGAGGAAAAAATTTTAAAAAATGAAAAAAGAGTCAGAGTTGCTGCCCATAAAACATAAATTCAGAGAGTGAGGGGCCTCAGTATTGCACTATTATGCCACTGTTTCCATGTTAACTTGTTTGTGTGTGTTGATGTACTAGTACGGCCTTTTTTGCGTTTCTTCCTAAAGAAGAACTGCATCTTTAAACCCATCTTTGCATTTTGCCTTTGTGTAGCAGCATACTTGAAAAGTGTTTTGAAGGGTTCTGGCTCTTTATGTGTTTACACTAAGAACATTTAACTGAAGATCTATGCAATGTCTTTCAATAGTTGTGTTATACTTAGTATAAATATATCTGAGTTATTGCCAACATAATCCAGTTACAACTGAAAGTTATTTGATGGGTAACAATGGAGGTTTGGTAGTATTTCATCTGTAGTTACACTGTATTTACCTACTTGTTACAGATGGTAGTTCCCCATCACATGCTGTAAGTTTCCCGTTATTTACCAAATAAATTCTTAGTAATTAGGGGACTGTAAAAAGAAGCGTTACCAAATATTTCGTGCAAGCTCACGATGGGGAGTTCAGCTTCTGCAGACAAAATGCTGTCAAACAAAATATTTATCCTCCCGCTAAAATAGGAAAACACACCAATATTGACACTTTCTCAAATTAAAATGAAATGAATGTCCACATCTCTATGTATCATAATGTTGACATTTTGTTGGATTGGGTTGAGGTGCAGGAACTAAAAGAACTAAGAGAATAGAACTTCCATTTTAGTCCTGTACTCTTTGACATTTCATGACATTTTTTAAAGTATACATAATCTTTGTCTTCAAAGTGCATTCTTCGCTGCTATCTAATAACTGTCACCTCTGTGTTCTGCGAGATACTGCATAATGAGACACTTTGAGATGTGCTACTTCAAGTGAAACAAACTTCCCTTTGTGTTTTCCAGAGTTCCTGACTTATAACTTGTCAGGCTCATGGCATGGTGCATCTCTTTTCTACTGCTTTGCTTGTTGACTTCTTTGACAGTGTGAGAAGTGCCATGAAAAATGGGAGAAGGAAGCCTATCTGGTGTTAGGCACAGATGCCAGATCAAGAAGGCGCTCAGTGGGGCAGCGTCCATGTTTAGTGAGGCAGTTTGCTGTTTAATTACGCGCTGTGGGAGTCACCTTCCTCAGACCTCAGAGTTCACACGCTTAGGCCAAGGGTACAACGTACTGGCTTCTGTGACCTAGATTTGGATGGTACGGGAATACAAAGCACAGATGCATATGAAGACACAAACACACACACAGAGGCGAGCATCCTTCAGAGGACAATTTATTTACATGTCTTTCAAACAAGCTGTGAATGCAAGATATCATCACATTGTATGCTGATATGTACTTGTCACAAATATTGACCAATTTAAACTTTCTGCCGACACAGACCAACATTGGCCTTGCTGAATTTAACTGTAATTTCAGTATTCTGTTGGCTCTGTTTTGGTCTCCACCAACTTTTGAGGGAAATAGGTGGCACAAATGTTGCACTATGCAGATCAGGTAGTCCATCCATTATGTATACCCGCTTATTCCTTAACCAGGGTCACAGGGATCAGCTGGAGCCTATCCCAGCTCTCTTTGGGTGAAAGGCAGGGGTACACCCTGGACAGGTCACCAGTCCATCACAGGGCCACATAGAGACAAACAACCTCACACACTCACACTCACTCCTATGGGCAATTTAGAGTCACCAATCAACCTGACATACATGTTTTTGGACTGTGGGAGGAAACAGGAGTACCTGGAGAAAACCCACACAAGCACAGGGAGAACATGCAAACTCCACACAGAAAGGCTGGGTTGCAAACCCGGGACCTTCTTGCTGTGAGGCAAAGGTGCTAACCACTCAGATACCGTACTGCCCTAGACTAGGTAGTGACTAACTTTTTTTTGTCTGCCATATAGTGCAGAACTGTCTGGGTTTATAAGAGCTTTATCACTGAAAACAGATGGCTGCTGTCTCTGTTAGGGTGAATAGTAAAATCAAAAACAACCATGTACAATGTCAATTTTTGATAACAAGGGCCTAATTTTATTTGAATGAAAAGCTGATTTTGGAAGCAGCAAGCTCCAGTTCTCAATTCACTTTACAGCAATTTAATTCATTAGGTTTCGACAAGTCCTCCTATCTAAACAACACTATATGCTGCGTGTCCCTAGAATACAACCCAGAGGACCCATCCAGCAGCACACTTACCAGACCTTCATCATCCTGCAAACAATCGCAGGATTGCAATTATGGAACCGTGACATTTTCATTAAGTATAGGCACAAACACTACTTGGTTAGGTGTGGAAAAGATCGTGGGTTGGGTTAAAATAGCTGTTGTCGCCAGTTACAATAATAAACACATCAATCACTGGTTTCCTGTGGGAAATACCTGTGTTTTCTGACCCATCCAACCACCCCCAACCTTTTTCTAAGGTGGATTTTTCTAAATCACCATACTTCCTCCTTTGTTGTGTTACAATTACCATGGTTATAAGATGCTGCCTAACTATATATTACTGTGGATTCTGATAATCTAGGGGTGATTGTGGCTCAGGAGGTACATCAAGTTGGCCATCACCTGAAGAGTTCTTGGTTTGATTCTTGGTTTTTCTCATTCACCTGTTGAAGTGTCCTTGGGCAAGACACTGAACCCCAGGTTTTTCTCAGTGACTGTGTCATCGGTATATGAGTGTGTGCGAATGGGTGAATGGGCAAACAGTGTAAAAGCTCTTTGAGTGCACTTGAGTGTAGAAAACCGTGCTACACAAGTGTAAGCCCATTTAACCTGCTGACACAAACAACATGTGAACATGTTTTTCACAGGACAGTCTTTTTCAGAGAGGTTTTGTTACTACAGTGTGGCATGATAGCTTATGTTAATGAAAGTTGGACAAGAATCTTTATGCATTACTGGGCCAAATAACTCAGCAGGTGGTGAACAACTAAAATTGGAATAATACTTTACTGTAAGCTGTTATTCTGAAGAATGTGGACCTCATTTGATTTGCTGACATTATTGCATGACCTTGCAATGTCATCATTAATGTGACTGTCTGAAAAATACTGGTAATTTGTCATTTTGATGAGGCTTAGATGTGCAATGAGGTTGGCATTGTGGCCACAGGCAAAACCAGTGTTCAGATGAGGCCCACTGACCGGAAAAGAGTCCCCTTCATAATTTCACTGCATTCACAGTCTCATGTAACAATCATGTCATACATAATATATGCACCTGACATGCAAAATCTCTACAGACTGTGATCAAAACATTTTTATTCAAAACTTTGTCCCCAAATGTAACCACAGACAGAAATACACATACAGAAGCACAGATAACAAAAACAGAGCAATGAAATAATGTAATAATGAATTTCATATTTCAGCTAATGTGTTTTGTCTTGTCAGCATTAGCACTGAATGGCTTGCCTTGTCCTTGACTTTTATGGTGACCACATACTTTGTAAGCAGTGTCAACGTTTCACATTCTTCTCAAAACATCCACACTCATTCCATCCCTGTTCGTGCTTGTTTCCACTAATGATTAGTCAAGGATAAAGAAACGATGGGGTTTTTCACACGTTGCTAACAAGTCGAAGGCTCTCACCCCACAAAGATTAAAGGAAGGCTCCTTTGTGCACTGTGAAGCGAAGACCAATAAATCCTCATTGATGCTCTAGCAGTGTAATTATCACAGCACCCAGAGGCAGAGATCAAATCACTGCGTGCTATTGACAGTGTAGCTTGATACAAACAGGTATGTTAGATCGGGCCACCGGCGAAACCACTGTGGGATATGCCAGTTTGATCATTTCTTGATAGGCAAATTTTCAAGCCTCCTCCATCTCCATGGGGGTTTGATATATCTAGTGTCACAATGAATCATATGATTTCTAAATGTGAGAGAGCAGATTCTGTGTGCACTAATCCACAGGGACAGGGTGAGCTGAGAGTAAAAGAATGGTGGCTAAAAAAACACAGGTAATAATGTCACAAATTGTCACAGAGCAGGTAAAAGCACATTTCACTAAAATATGTCTGTCATAATAAAGTCAGAGACTGACAGAACTATGGACTTGGAAAACTATCTCGTGTAGTGACATTGTTTGAATAACCCTCACAGTAACCCAAACCCAAGTGTTATTATTAATGTTTTAGCTAGAAATATATTATTCCACGCTTAATTTACATAATAAGCTCAGCAGTTTTCCTTTAATGCTATATATTATTTATAAAAACACAACTGAACGGTTTTGAATGACAGCTTTCCACACAAATCCCACTTTGTTGGGTCTTTCTGCTGTGGAAAAAGAGAAAAACAAGATAATCTCTGAATAGCATGAGGCATTGAGGGGTGGGAGAGGCAAGGATAAACAGCCAGAGAAAAAGAAAAGCCTAAGCAGAAAGAAATAGACAGAAAAACAGATGAGATTCTTCTTTCCTTTCCTTCTCGGTAGGTGCGGTGTGTCCGCTCTGTATGTGTTTCCCTTGCCTCCAGAAGAACCAGTGAAGAACCACTGAT
The DNA here is from genome assembly GCF_900324485.2 of Mastacembelus armatus. Taxonomy (NCBI): domain Eukaryota; kingdom Metazoa; phylum Chordata; class Actinopteri; order Synbranchiformes; family Mastacembelidae; genus Mastacembelus; species Mastacembelus armatus. Next base: position 7,282,733 of record NC_046644.1, on the reverse strand, counting down.
GAGTTTGACAGCCAGGCTGTATCAGCAGAAACAAGTCCTATAAATTGCTAAGGTTTCTCATGCCTTGTGCAAGTATTGACTACTAATATCTTGGCTGGGGCTCTACGGAGTAGCAAAAGAACAAACCAGAGACACAAAAATATCTGTTATCTCCGAAAGACATTGTAATTCTACTAGCAGGCATATATGTGAACACATTCAATAACAATATTCATGTATTTTATTACACATAAGCATGCTGTGGATCTCACATCTGCAACATGTAAGTCAGTGGAGAGAAAAGGTATGTGAATCTCTTTTCTGTGTTAATTGCTAATAAAATGGGACCTGTTCTCTAAGTCACGCATGGAAGAACACAATAGGCAAAAATACAGTTCTTTTGCCATGGTGGAAAAACTAAGCAAACCCCAGTGTTTAATAATTGGTTGAACCTCCTTTGGGAGCAGTAACCCAAAATAAACACTTCCTGTAGCTGCGGATCAGCCAGCAAATCATTCAGGAGGAGTTTTGGGCTGTTCGACCTAATAGAACCGCCTCATCTCTGAGATCATTCCAAACCCTCTCTGTTGGGTTTAAGTTCTGGGCTCTGATTGGGCCAAACCAAAAGGTGGGTTTCCTTTAACCAGCTCTAATAATTGCATCAAGACGTTAACTCTTACTCTGGGCTTCTTTTCTACACCATTGAGCAGGCAGAAAGAAATAGTTTAGCTGGGCACCCACTTCTAGTAGCCACAGCACTAAATCATTTCCATCACAGCCAGTTTCTGAAGAATATCTAAACTTTTTTGAGATTGCTTTTGCTTTTATGGTCTTTTTGCAGGGCATGATTCACATCAGAAGGTGCTTCTTGTGACCTGCAAACTCAAATTGTCTCAGTTTTATAAGAAAAAAAAAAAGGATTTCTTCTTTTATTCTTGCTGCTGTGCCTACAATATATGTTCATGCAAATACACCATATGCATATTTATTCTGCACATTTATTAAAGATTCACCAAGATTCCAATGATTCTGCAAAATTAGAAACCTAGAAATATGCATGTTTGATAAATATGTTTTAAATGTACAGCACACAAATACATTTTAATTTAAGATGTAACACAACAGTTGCTTAAATGAAAGCGCACGTTAGCAGTGAACTTTCTGGATGAATCATTCCTCAACATCAGCATCTAATCTCGTGTGCATTACAGTGAACTCTGTGGGTATACCTGTAATGCTGTGCAGCTCTTGGATGATTTGCTTGACATTTTCAAACCAGAAATAGCTGGAACACAGCACTGAGCTGTATCACTTCCCCTTTTATGGGTGAGAATTCTGATCCGGTTGGGGACAGACCTAAGCATTTATAAAATGCACAAAGACAAACAATTGACAAACAACCACCATTTTTAACTACTGTCCAACAACACACGCTTTTGCTTTTTAAGATACCAAATACAGCAGACAACATCATGATTGATGAACAGACGAACGCTGTCAGTAGGTAACCAACCAAATTCCACATGAACATTGATTTTTACATTTCACAAAAACAGACAGAGGTTTCGATTCCAAACAGTTCATTTTAAAACTGCACATGGACGAAAGCTGGTGAAAAAAGGCACAATTGGATGAGATGATGGATGGACTTGAAGAACTGTTAACACTGCAAAGATAGTTGACATGGTGAACCTCGATGAACTTGCAGCACACTATGGGTTTTCCATTTTCTCTTTCTTTTTTTTCTTTATCAGTCATGATATCAGTCTAATCATAAAAATCAAACATAACATCAAATAATGTCAGTGCTAAAGAGAGGGAGCAACCTGACATCAATAAGTGCACAGTGACACGTTGCCGTCATGACTTACTGAATAAAACAGTGCCTGAGTTAAGAAAGGTGTGTGTATGAGACCTGTGTACAATGAAGGCAATAAATCCTTAACGACAGTGAGTTAAATGTATTTACCTATAACTCCTGTAGTACCTAATCTTTGAGACTGAGTCAGGTTAAGCGGCTGTAGATCCAATACATGTTGAAGGGATCACACCATTCCAAGACATCCATTAAAACTCATTAATGGGATTCTCGCCGGCTTAAAGCTGAGGCTGATCTCTTCTAGTATGTGGTGGCGTTCTCATCTCAGCCAGCTGGGCCGACCAATGAGTGGATGATGAAGCAAGAATACTGCCAAGGTAGTTCATCAGATGCTCGGCCAGGATCTGAAATTTTATTATTAGACAGAAATACATCCTGGAGTTTATTTCATCAAGTAAATTCAGGGTATTACCACAGGGCAGGTTGATTTATTTTTTAACATTTATTCTGCATGGGGACACATTGGCACAGACTACAAACACATTGATAACATTATGCCCCAAAAATATTTGTATTCATCTATATATCTATCTATATCTATAGAGTGGTTAGATTTTGAATATGGTATCTTAAAACAGGGAAAATACAGTTACTGGTCTATGTGCGAGCACAGAGTTCTAACGCTAGTCATTAATTTTCATTAAGTGCTGTCAGAAAGGACCATTAACCAGGCTAGAGAATAATCACCTCCCCAGAGTGGTGATCCATTTATGGCATAGGTAAGGGTTAATAGAAACAGCCCACCTTAGATGTTACAACACAACACTCACAAAACATAACGTAGTGAGAATTCTGTAATTAACCTTGTTGTATCAATAACACCAACGGGATAAAATATTTCTCTGAATCAGATTTTTTTCAGACCCCTTGACATATGGCAAGGTTTAAAAGTTCAGAGTAGAGTTTTCCTTATCAGACAAATGAAAGGATCACAGGCTTAAGGCCCACTTTATTCTGTTTAGAATTATGATTTTGAGCAACATTATTTGTACTGGATTAATGTGTCACTTTTTGCTATACTCGTTTCGCATGCTGACACATGTTAATGCATATAGCCTGACTTTAATCTACTGGATAAGAGCATTATCGCCTGTATTTCACAGCACAGCAACTATAACTGTGATCACTGGGATTACAGTGAGCATTATGTGAACATTTTTATCAAATACATCTTTCAAGATTAAATCCATGTGATCAATGGTGGTTTTTAGTGGATGCCAGTTTCTTTTTTAATCATATTGTTAGGTTGGCTAAATCCTGTAGAAAATAAAAACAGCAGCAGCACTTTTTTTTTTACCACTGGCTCTGTCATAAAGAATATGTCGGGACCATGGGAGTCATACCTTTCTGAATTTTTGATCATGTAGCTAATCAGAGGTTTGTGGTCAGGAGGAGCATTAAAGTGTTACTTATTGCTGTCACTGACAAGAGGCGGTGGAGGGGAAAGACTGTGTGGGAGATACAGATATGTCTGATAAGTTCTTGTCGGATAACGTCTTTGTAGACCAGGAGCCAAAATCAAACACATTTTATACATGGGTGCATAAAACGGTGCAATTCAAAAACATCTCAGCATCATGATACATGGAAAGCACTCTGCATGTGTCCAGACCATGTGTGTGACAAAAGATCAGCTACATTGAGCAGTGAGGAGCTGGAATCTTTGGGACATTAGAGTTTAATTAAACTCAATGATTTAAAAAAATATAAAGGCCATCCTTCACTGCAGTGTTAGAAGTGTTATAAATTGGTGATAATGTATGCTTTTTTTGCAGACACCCCCACCCCCAAACTTATATTTCAGGCACTAATTTAGGAACATCAAACTTCTGGGGCTTGTGCATTTGTATGAAACAGATTTACAAAATCACGTTCATAATGTAAATCATTATATCATGCAAATTTGAAAAGGAATTTAAAAAAAAAAAATCGGTAATATTAGTTGCATCGTGTCTGCTGCAGTGGTTTCCATTAATATGATAATACAATACAAATTTATCTAGCAACTTCCGGAAAGAGTTGTCGTATGAACCTGGTTTGCTACCTCTTTGTATGGAGTGGCTCAGATAACTGTGGTAATATTTGTATTTGTAACCCTGGTAATCTCCATTTGAGGTAATAGAAAACTCACAGGAGAGATGTCTCAGTGAGAAAAGAAAGTGGTATTTCCCAGTTGAACCCCTCCTGGAATTAGCCTTGGGCACCATGATTATCGCCTAAGGGCGAGATGTCCCACCTGGCCCCGAGCGCCCGCTCCCAATCACTGCCCTCAACCAGCGGTCGCTCCGGCTCCAACCCCTTCCTCCTCAGACCAGATGCCTCCTGCTCCTCGGCGGCCTCCCAAGGCCCCTAGGCTAGCCTGTTCCTGGTCTACCCCAAACCTCCCCGCAAACTACGAAGGTTCTGGTGGTGTGCAGGGAACGTGTGTGGTGTTTTAAGTTGGGAGTTGTTTCTGTTGTTCCACCAGTGGATGTGGCCCGTGGATTTTATTCCCGTTATTTCCTGGTTCCCAAGAAATCAGGAGAGATGAGGCCTGTCCTAGATCTCACGCGACTCAACAAATCAATGCAGGTCAGGAAATTTCACGTTAACGACGGCCCAGCTCCTGCAGTGCATTCACCAAGGCGACTGGTTCACATCAATAGAGCTGAAGAACGCGTATTTACACTTCTCCATTATTCCCCAAAACAGGGAATTCTTGCACTTCTGTTTCCAGGAAACCAGCTACCAGTACAACCGCCTGCTGGTCGGGTACTCGCTGGCTCCCCGCACTTTCTTGAAGTGCGTCAAGACGGCGTTGGAGCCCCTTTGGTGACAGGGAATGAGCGTACTGTTCTACCTCGACGACCTGCTTCTGCTGGGCCACTCCCCAGAGGAGTCGTGGCAGCAGACGGTGGAACTAACTGATCATTTGAGCTCTTTAGGTTTTACCATAAATTGGAAAAAGAGCGTGCCCCAGCCCATTCAGTCCATAGTGTATCTAGGGATGAAACTGAACTCATTACAAATGAGGGCTCAACTCAAGATCAGCAATCCTCTCCTCCCTACTGCGTCACTTCGCTCCATGCAGACGCGTCACAGCTCGATCGTTGATGCACCTTCTGGGGATTATGCCAGGGGCTCATCCGGTGGTGCCATTCGGCCTATTGCATACGAGGCTGTTTCAGCGCAGGTTTATCCCACTGAGGCTCGACTCAGTACATCACCAGCGGTGCATACTATCCCTCCCCCCGTCAGTGGGCCTGGATCCGCTTTACTGGAAAAACCCCCGTGCTCTGATGCATTCCATTCCTGGGCATTCCATCAAATCATGTGTCAGTGTTCACGGATGGTTCCCTGTCCGGTTGGGGAGGGATGTGCCTCTCCCGGACAGTAAAGGGGGAGTGGATGATCAGGGAGACGGCGCATATAAATGAACTAGAACTTCTCACAGTGTGGAAGGTTCTCCGGCACTTCTCTCCATTGTTGAGGGGTCACCACGTTCTAGTCCGAACGGACAACATGACAGCTGCGGCATATGTCAACCGGCAAGGGGGGTACGCTCAGCGCGTCTCCTTTCCCTCACTTGCTGCCTGTTGCTGCTGACTCACATGCATCTTCGCTCCATGAAAGCAGTGCATACTGCAGGAGACGCAGACATCACGTCACGCGGCGGTCCTCGCGCAAGGGATGGTGGCTCAAATATGGAGCCGGTTCGGAGACGTGGCTGTGGATCTTTTCGCAGCTCGCGACAACGTACACTGCAACCTCTGGTTTTCTCTGCGTGCGAAGATGGGGGTAGACACCTTCGCTCATAGGTCATGGCCCCATTACCTTCTCTATGCATTTCCCCCGATCTCCCTGATCCCTCAGCTGCTGGCCCGGGTTCAGGAGGATGATTCTGATTTCCCCTTCTGCAGCGCATGCTGGAATCTTCCCCTTGGAAGATTCCATGGAGGGAGGATGCTCTGTCGCAGGCAGGGTGCGTGATAGTCAGGTTTTCTCAAACTACCGCTAACCTCTGATCCTTTACACAGATACCAACAAGTGATCTGTAGCTAGATACTACTACTATGTGTAGCTATTGGCTGCTTTGCTTGCGTTAGCAGGATGAGGTGGAGTTTTAACTTGCTGGGTGGATTCTGAGATCTGATAACAGTGTGAGCCTCCAAACATAGACTATCTAATGCAGTTGCATTCAGATCACATGCATTTACACCTGGCATTACCATCTGCATTTCCCTACCCAGATAGGTTATCCAGATACAAATACCCCATTTAGACTTGGCATTTTAATACTTTAAATGATCGATGCCAAATAAAGATGACTTCATAGATGTCATTATAATTCTAAAATGTAAACACCACCTTTGAAGAAAGGCTGTCATAATCATTGTATATGTAGAAACAAAGGTAAACATGGTCAATTTGATTTCATTTGTTAATATATTTTTCAATTGTTTCATAAAATGAGGTTTTAACTGTGATTACAATGTTGTTGGGAAGATTATGGATTTCAAGGTTTCCTGTTCTTTTGTACCATTTTAAAGAAATAGATATTTTAGATTTAACACAAATAACAGAAGTCTTCCTGTAGCAATAAGAAAGCACTCTGTTTAAGCAGATCCCTTTCAGGTGTTAAGTGTGGCACTGCACTGAAACCCTGGGCTCTATCAGTATTTGTAGACATTTCAAAATCACTCCAAACCTGACAGAAAACTTAAGAGAAAAAAGTATAAAGTGTGAGAGGAAGTCACAGAGACACATTTATAGCAGTTGTTGGATGTTCATAAACACAACCTATATTTTAAAAGTGTTTCATAAAAGACTTTTCCAGATGGGTAAAATCTTTATTGACTGTAAAACTCTCTGGACCTCGGTGATAAGTTTTCGGCACTATCTCGGGTTGATAATAGACACTGTAGGGAAAACAATACATACAAATAACAGATTGTATACAGTGTTAGAATTAACAACAGACTGCACTGTAGCATTGTCCCTCACCAGTGAAATCAAGGAAATGAATATGCTGCACCCGCCCATCTTGAAAGCACATTATGAGCAATCGACCATTTCCACACTGGGCCTGAACTGCGACAAGCTTGTCTTTGAAAAAAGCCAGAGAGAGAGAGAAAGAGAGAGGAAAGCTCAAGAAGCCAGTGAGAGATAGCAGCAGATGTTTCACACCCAAGAGGGTAAACAGCATTTGTAGGGCATGAAATTGATTCAAAGCTTTTTGATGAGGGGAAAAAAGAGGAAAGGAAGAGGAAAGAAACATTTAGGTAAAACGGAATCAACTGTAAGTTCATGTCAGGCTAATTGAAAAGAAAATGGAAAAGATATAGAGAACACATCCGTCTTTATTTACATTAGAAAAGATTTTCCTCTGGAGGTCCGACTCACTGAGGTTAGTGAAGTGATGTAAGGTGATCCTAGCAGGCATCTCACCTCTCAGCCTAAAGACCTAAGGCAAGCTGTGTGACACACATATTGTGCAATGTTACGTATAACGCCTTTGGTTTGAGGGGAGGTGACATCTTAAAGTACAGGGAGCTGCCAGGCCTGAGGCTGTGTGAGAATGGGTGCTACATCCATTTCAGTACTTTTTTTTTCCCCCCTGCCAAGAATCCTTTTAATGGAACTGAAACGCAGGGCCATAAATTAGAGTGAACATGTCTTTGTTCTTTTTTTATTACAGATTTAATATTGATTTAAATCTAAAAATAATCATTAATTTAAAATAGAGACCAAAAACACAATCCAACAACTCTTGTGTTCCTGATGATTCATGCTGGTTCAAATCAGGATGGCAGAATAAAACAGATTTCTGAATATTCTGTGCACTTAAGTAGTTCTGCATTTCTCAGTCTTTTCAGGAGATTAAGCATTGACTTCAGAAGCCTGGACCACCTCAGGCTGCACCATGAGCCCTTCCAGGCCAAATATGCAGTTCTCTCCTCAGCAGTCCCCGTGTAATCCTAGATCAAAGGTCTCCGAAAATCAGGACAGATTCTCATGGGTAACAGCCACAAGACTGATATGAAGCTGCTACTTTTTTATAATCTTACCAGCTCAGGTTAGCTCCCAATAGGCTTGCAAAGTGCTATTGTAATATATATATATATATATTTTATTCCTTATTCCTAAGACTTCTGGTCTACAAACAAATCACTTTGAAGGAATTACCAAAGGCATTTCAATCCAATCACAAATGTCTACCTGACTGTGATATTATAGGAGAAATGAGAGGATGTCCAAAATCATTAGGGTTATGGTAATCATCTGGGAAACACGAATGCCTGTAAATAAATTCAGGGCAATCCATTCCATCCAGTAGTTACTGAAATATCTCAGTCAGCTTGATCAGGTAAAATGGTCACTGACAATCAACATGTTTTCAATCAAAATATATAATCTTGAAGCAAAATATCCACTTAAGCTTTTTTATGGTTGTTTAGGCACTGACAGAACTCTGTTAACTTGTGAAAAGCATGTGGTCTGGATTAATGCAAAAAAAAAAAAGGTAAGTGAATTCAGACATGTGCACCTTACATTTAACTAAAACACTATATTTCCTTAGGGCTTGTGGATTTGAACCTCAGTCTGTTATGACAGTTGTGTGCATTATAAAATGTAGCACTTCATCCACTGAAAGAATGCTGCTCTGAACATAATCCAGGCAGCCATTAGGGTTCCTGCAAAACATATCATCCTCTGACCGCGCATATTTATCTTGCAAACCCCTGAGGCAGTTGCCGCTCTCAGGATGGAAATAATGACATGAAATGACAAATGAAAGATGTTTGACCAATGTTGTTATTGCACTGGTTGACAAAAAGAGCTATAATTCCAATCTCTGTGTGTTTTTCACGCATTGGAAGCAGCCTATAGGTGATCCATCCAGCTGTAATGTCAGTTTCACTTAGATTTGCTGTCAGGTTTCAGGTGTGGATTAGAGGGCAAAAACAGTTTGTCGACAGTTGGAAGTTGGAAATATGTGAGTGGGTGGAGAGTGGTAGCTGAGCAGACAGCTTCATTTGGTTTCTCAGGGGTTCTTCTGTGGCTCTGAGCAGATGTGCCATGCAGGAGCTGTATTTCTTAACTCAGGAAAAGTAATGCAAAGTCCTGCACAGGAAAATCCTGAGCTTGCCAAACACACAAACACATGCCGACCACACACATAGCACCAACCACCATAGCTTGTTGTGTTGTAAATCACTGCCCTCTCCCTGGTCTATTAAGATATGGAAAGCTTCACGTGGGATTTATACTGTCAATCAATTTTACTGGTCTTTGGTCTCAGCGTTGCCATCAGGTTTGTTCCTTAAGTGCCTTATCAGTTAAATGCAGCGATGGACCATGTGATCAACAGCAAATGTGAATCTAGTATACAGTAAATAAAAGCTGCAGTTTATCAAGTGGATATACTGCACGTGTGTTTATAAAGAATATATATCCCAATATTATGTCTTGAATATTTGAAGCAAAGGCATTTCACTTATATACATATTTTTTACAATAAAGTGATTAATATATGTTATTTATTTTGAGGTCTGTCCCTAGTTTCATATTACCTGTGGCAACATCATCCCCAAGATTAGGCATAATCATTATATCATTACCCTTAGAATTATTATATAATAGCATTATCAAAATCTGTTCTGGAGAAAACTAGGGCAAGGTGTTTTTTTTCGGCATAACAAACTGCAAAACATGAAAACATGTTTGTATTTGTACAACCTTTGGGCTGCAGATTCTTCTGAGAGCAGGGAAGGAGGTGACCAAGAACAATGGCCACCGTCATCAACACTGGCACTTTCATGCAAATAATGTGAAATGCAGGTGTTGTGCTTTCACTCACACAGATGGATCTTTTGTTGAATAAATTTGCTGTCTAAGGGCCAATAATAAAGTTAAATGGATGAAAAATGTAAAGCATCACCAGAAATACAGTCAGAAGCAAATAATGCCACGTCCTTCCGTTAGAGAGCTAATATTCTCCCATGGTGCATCACACTGTTACTGCAGTAATAAAGATTGTGCCATGGCCAGGGTGAAAAGCCTATTACACTTTGCTGTGCATTAGTGAAATATACAATAAAAGTGAAGAAAAAGGCACAGAAACCAAATCTAATTTCTTGAGAGGGTGCTGCACCACTGGATTGTGCATTTGTAGCTCCCATAGGTTCACAAATTAATAAGTAAATCCAATAGAGCAGAAGTGAGCTCCCACACCGGTTAGAACTCAGGATTATTTTAAATAGATTTAAACACACGGGCATAAATAAGACTTTACTGAATTATGAACCTTAATTATGAGATCTGATGTCTTTAAAAGGGACATACTATAGTATGATTTTTAGGTTTCTGTTTTTTCAGGGATTTACTAAAAAATGGTTGCATCCTTTGAAATTCACACATTTTATTTTCCTCATATTGTTAAGACTGAGAGTGTCACTGTCTGAGATATGTGTACTTTAAACTGTTCTTATTGAAAGTTGTTATTCAGTGAGAAGACAACAATGACCTTGTCCTCCTTGCAGTTTTGTAGGTCTGTAAGAGGCCGGTGGGGGAAAGAATAATAAGCAGGTTGATAGTTTCTGATGTGTGAGGTCTGGGCACAGAATAAATACATTTTAAGCCCACAGAGAATCAATGTTTCTTTATTCATCAATATGTCATGTATAGGAAGCTATAAAATGTTAATGTTTAACACATATCAGTATGAAAAACACCCATTGCAGTATAGCGCCAAAAATATATGATCACCAGAACACTATTCTCAAATGTGATTACAGACCATCATGTTCAACTTTAAAAATTTTAAAAAATATATTTTGGTCTGTGTGTTATTAGAGAGGTTTTCACAACAGCTGTTTCACACTTGAGGATGGAATTTGTGGTGCTGTTAAACCGCACACATTTCTGTTATTTAAAGTACTATCACTAACATAAACAGAACCCTCCATTAACGTGAAAGAAAGGTAAGAAAGCGATATAAAAGGGGTTTTTTTTTTTTAAAAAAAATGATGGATTTCAAATGCCATAATTCTCTTATGGAGGACCTGAATGACATGAGTGTTACATCATCACAAAAAAGTAATAATGTGGTATATCATCAATCACAAAAATACCATTTGTCCTGTTACATTAAAATTACATTGACTTTTGTGGTTTTGACCAGATGGGGATCTTCATTACATTTGAAGCAGTAACAAAAAAAAAAGAATTTAGCCAAGGTAGTGCTGTCAGCAGCTGAGGCAAATGCTGTGTTTAAACAGTTCCACTGCTGCAGTCTTAGAGCACACTGTGGTGTAGAAAAAGCTCACCATGCAGTGATTATCTGCTACCATTGGCCTGGAATGGAGGCAGGATTCAGCAAATGGGTAAGTTAAAATGGTCACTCCGATTTTCTCCCTAACAAGCAATCTGTGTTTTAGCAGTTATAGCATGCAAAGTAACAAAGCCACAACAAATTAACGCAGTAATTAATGCAATTCAATTAATACGCTAATATGAGGTACATCCTGTTTCCTAAAATGATTGTTTTTGCTGTAAACAGAATCAATAAACAAAAAAAGGCTTATGACATACAGAGATTTGTGAATGTTTTTCTACTTCAGGTTTTTCACTGTGAAGACTGTCAACAAAACAGGCCAGTCAAAGGGCGAAGAGACAGTCCATTCCAGTAGAGCTAAGAGTGTTTGTTTACATAAAGGGAATTTAAGGTGAATTTCAGACTCTGTGAAGCCTGTGGTATTAAAAGAAGCTTCTGTGCAGCTTATCACTCCTCAAACCAATGGCTTGGTTGAGAAACTAAATGGCACCCTCCAGAAGTTACAGATTCTTAAACTGTCAGATACCCCTTGCACTCAACATGAATCATATAGAGAAAGTTTTTCAAATCCAACCCCGAGTGAACTAACATTAAACTGTTACACAATAAGCTTGTCCAGGACAAACCCAAACAAAAGACAGATACCTCCTATCTACATAGTTTTCAGTGAGGTCAGAAACTAACTACCCAGAACAGTCATTATTTAGTAGGGAGGCATGACACCATCTAAGTTCCAATGAATGAGGTAAGAGAATCCACTTGTTTTGTGGCCATTATTATTTGGAATAACTAGTTAGGAATAATGTTCTCCCTGTGCTTGTGTGGGTTTTCTCCAGGTACTCTGGTTTCCTCCCACAGTCCAAAAACATGTATGTCAGGTTGATTGGTGACTCTAAATTGCCCATAGGAGTGAGTGTGAGTGTGTGAGGTTGTTTGTCTCTATGTGGCCCTGTGATGGACTGGTGACCTGTCCAGGGTGGACCCCTGCCTTTCACCCACAGAGAGCTGGGATAGGCTCCAGCTGATCCCTGTCACGCTGGTTAAGGAATAAGGGGGTATAGAAAATGGATGGATGGATGGATAGTTTGGAATATGACAACATTTCACTTTCAAGTTGTTTTTGTACTTGTAAGTGACAACAGAGTTGAAAGTTTGGTGATGAATGAAGTGGTGTTTGAGGGGGGTGACAAATCAGGAGGATGACTACAAATTGGTATAACAGAATGTACATCTACCCCAGGAGAAAACACTAACATGAAAAAGAAAGCTGCAAAGGGGGATGGGAGAATTGCTTCAAAGCTGGTGATGGTTTCCCTAAAGGACAACATTCGACAACAACAGCAAAAATGAGGGAAGATAGAACGTAACATGTTCATTATCCCAAATACTGATGGAAACACTTTTAGTCTGGCTAACACTAAAAGATGTACAATGGCCAGCACTGAGCAGATAATGCATTACACAGAGCCAGAGGAAAGGAATCCAGTCAACTGTACCTCAGTCCTGCCCTCACCCAACCACCATCCAGCTTTTCTAGTCCTGCCAAACAGATCACTGCTCTCTGTCACACAAGACCAAGTAGATGCTGTCAGCTTTCTGCCTGCCATCCACTTCTCTGATCCTTCACCTGCCACATCACCAGGAGTGACTCAACGCATACATAGTAAAGGCACTTCTCTTTAGGTGATGTGACATCAAGTATAATACGGCCTTTTTCTACTCCTATAATGGAACACGAGGCCATGCCAGAGGCTAAAGTCCCAGCCCGGCAGACAGAAAGCACAGAAGTCACCAGAACAAGACAAACAAGAAGCCTTTGAAATAAGATGGAGATAAACTTAACTAATATCATTGGCTGTAACTGCAAAAACAGCTCATTCTGCTATGCAAAAGTATATCTGCTGTTTGAGCTAGCCACAGTTGCAACAGAGAGCTCAACAAGCCCTGCAACAGACCCATCCAAGTGCCTGTCAGCTTTAAAAAGGCCATCCTCAAACAAATTGACTTTCAGAATTGCCTTTCTGCTTTCCCTTATAGATCCACTGGCAACAGCATTTCAAAAGTGATCAGTGATTATCAACAAATGCTCTTTATTACAATATTCCAAAGGTCCTGCTGACAAAGAGGCTAAGCCAGGGATAGGGAATAATAAAGACTGTAAATAACAGTTATATATATGCAACATATAGTTATACATATGCAACATATATATCATAGACAAGGTGTCAAATCACAATCGGCAGATTTTAAAATAATTCCTCTTTAGTATGCCTCTCTGTAGCATGCAGGCCAGTTCACAAAATGTTACAAACTCTGGACATGTGGTAGACTACCATAACAGAGCAATAGAGACAAATTCCACTGATTACATACTCCATTCATTATATATCCAACGCTGCCCACTAAATCAATGAGGGAGAAAACAAATGAAACAAACACTATGATTCACAAACGCTGCAATGAGACCAATAACCCATTCAACCTAAGAGGTCATCTTGACCAAAACGTACAAATTATTCTACATCCTGGCTCTTGAGTAATAGCCTAAAGAGTGATTTATAGGAAGCAATAGTAATTAAACCTCAGCATGGATATTGCAGATGTGACAGGAAAAAAGAAAAACCAAAACCGCACAATGACAGTGTGTACAGAGGGAAAAGGGCACATGCCAATTGATTACTACCCCATACTTAAGTATGCATGAGGAGCACTGGGCCCAGATGTGTCCCATGCCAGAGATTATACTGGCCAATGTCCTACCACTGCAGGCAGAAAGCACAGCAAGAAAAAGACAAACAAGGCACCATTACAAAAGTAACTCCTGGATTTGATCTCCGCATCTGTTAAATCTTTTCTGAGGTGCAACAAGTGTACAACATATCAACAGCATGTTCGCTTGATCCATTTGCTTATTAAACTTCATACAGAAGAAAAGCATCGATGTTTCAAGATAGATGTGAGACACCATCTCATTACCTGTGTCCCCTTTAAGAGCAACCGAGTAAAGACATTGATGTCAATGCCTGTTTCACTCTTTGAAAGCATCAATATACCAAAAGTACTGCAGCTCTGCGGTTCAACAAGAGAACTCAGTGTCCTTGGTGAACATGAGGTCCCGCTTTTTATCATATTTTCACGTCAGAAACCTACCTGAGTTTACTACTTTATTACATTTGGGATAAAAATGCAATTACAAACCACCGTGGACATTTTGAGGCATGGCTCAGTACTTTTTGAAGGTGAGCATTTTACAAAATCTTGCAGACATCACCGATTCAACAAATAACGTCACCTGTGCTGCTTTTCTCTCCTCGTCCTCTGCTGACTGCTCTGACCACAGCAGCTTTACTGAAGCATGACATTGCAGGCTGTTGGCTAACCACTCTCCCCACACTCACACAAGCACTGGTATTGTTCTCTGCGTTTAGACATCTTTCTCATTTTGAACACATTTTAAAATGGGCAGCTCATGTGCATATATTTCTTTCTTTCTCTTTTTTTTTATCAATTCAGTTGCACAAATACAATTGCCAGAAGAATAAGCGTATACCTGAAGACTTACATAAACTCAAAGTCCAGCTTAAAAAATACCAAAAAAACGATGTTCTTGCCCCATGCACACAGAGTAGGTACCTTTTGTGAACAACAGCAGCTGATTTTATTTGCATTGAAGGACCTCTTAAGTTTAAAATTGTTGTTTTGGGGAAATACTGTAAATGTACTTGCAGCAGCACAAATAATGTGCTGAATGTGATGGACCTGATGAGACTTCAGTATTTTAGTGATTAACTTGCTGGCATCCAGGAGACACAGGGGGGTCTAGCAGCTTAATAACTGTAGCCAAGCAAAATATCTTTGATGAGTTGCAGTAAATTTAGATCTTGTAGGTCGGTGAGGTTGTTGGCAGGCGTACAAATTGCATGACTGTTGTACCAGAGAATTGTGATTGCACTTAGGTAACAAAAGTACTTTGTATTAAGATTAAGCAATGATCATGGTTTTGTGAAACTGCAATAAACATGTCATGTTTAAGTCACTGTGGATATTTTCTGTATTAAATCAGACAACAGTATTTCCTTACATTACTTAACAAAGAGCTGTGAGTGTTGAGCATTTTCTGACATCGTCGTCAAGGTTCTCACATCTTAGTCACTATTTCCACAAGAGTGCAGATAAAAGTAATTATCACACTCACAACTTTATTCTTTCTATAACAATGTGAAGAGTTTAAATATAACACATGAAAAGCTTGGATTCAGAATATATAACCACTGTATATTTCCAGGCACAATGACACAGCTGATTGGTCAGTGGACACAAAGGAGAACTCTCTGATTGGGCAAAGAGCCATTGGCCATTGGTACCCCGTATAGCTGATAACAAAAAAAAAACACCTGCATATTAGTGTCGCAGACATTTTTACTGCAATTCCCATCGCGGGACATACTGATCTCCCCACTTCCTTCCTTACATCAGACACACACACAAACACCTTTGGCACCTACAGGTCAAGGCCAATCCCCCTTTTTGTGCACAGTTATAAAATACATTCACGGCTTGTATTGGAGAAATACAGTTTTATAAAGCTTACATAAAATAAAATGTGTTTATGTAAATGTGTTGACACCAAATTATATGCAAAAACATAATTTCCGTCAACAGTGTCAAAACATTGCTGTAAAATTTTAATAACGTTGTAATTTCTAGAATTGAAAATTGCGAGATGTGAGACTTCATAAAGATGGAAGAGCATCAGCAGGCTGCTGAAAGTGAGCTAAAACACAGATGCAGCAGTGGTTAGCAGGCCTCAAAAAATGATACAACACGCAGTTCACTACTTTCACAACCATGTATGGCAAAACATGACAGGTAAGTGTTTCACACTTGACACAATTTGAAGTACTTTGCATGATGTCATCCTCTAGGGACTGCACGATTAAACTGCCAATGAACATGAAAAGAAGCCTGATGAATCTTGGCAGTACATTCCTTGGTCTGATGAAACCAAAATAAATTTGTTTGGCTCAGATCGAGTCCAGCTTGTTTGAAACATGGAGGCTGGATCATGCTGATATACAAGGCTGCATTAGTGTAAAAGGTCAGGACAGATGACATTTTTAGATGCTGTGTAAATATAAGTTTGTGAAAATATGAATCCAGTGTCAGGGAGCTTCGCAAGAGAAAGAAAAAAATTTGTATAAAATAAAATCATGACCTGGTCAAGTATGTGACCTAACCTAAATCCAGAAATCTAAAGTGAAAGAGAGAACAACCAAAAAACTAAGAGCAGCTGAAAAGAGCCTGAAAAGTTGCTGGGATTTCCCATGCCCAGAAAGATCGAAGGATCATCAAAGACAAATTAGTCAAAATTTCCATTTTTCAAATTAATTGGCTTCATTGTTCATGGGCTTTTGTTAAAAACTAAACAAAAACATCTAGAAAATAGGATTTATAATTACTGAACATTTTAGTGATATTGACCCAGAGTTTACTCAGTTCTGCTGTATCATATATTTATGTTTATTTGAATATAATTCTTAGAATGAAAAAGGAATGTTTATTAGGGAAAACAATATCTGATTGCTTTAGCAGCACATGAATATTGAGCATGTTTTGGGTTGTATTCCATTAAGCTGTTCAATTCGAGCAAGACTTTCAGTGAACTGAGAAATCACTACAGGTTAGCAGCAAACACCTCCTCCTCTGCCACTACCCTGAGAATGAAACCACAGGATGGAAAAATGCTTATGATTTCAGAGAGCTAAGGGAAAATAGGTATATTTAGAAAGTGTCAATCGATAGAGTGGAATTCAAATCAAATCACAAACATCCCTTAAAAAACCAAATGTCATGTGTAGCCATTGATCATCACTCCACGCTATGAAGTCAAACTCGTGCAACTTCCCTATGCTGTTTTCTCCCGCTAGATTGGACATTTCAGCATCTCCTCGGATGATAAACTGAGCGGAGGACAAAGAGAACAGAGCGTGAATCGATACCACCATTTACAACATGAAAATTACCTGTGGAGAGAGAGGGGAAGAAGAAAAACAACAATAATCTTCCGACTTTCATTCCCCTTGTGCAAGAGGGAAATCAATCAGACCTTGAATTTCATACAGTGTGTACCTTGGAAATCAAAATCATACATCAAAATTGGTAGATCACAGCAGTGGAGCATAATGGTTACCATACAAAACAACAAAAGCACATACACAACACTTTTTCTATTTTATATTACTGTTTGTTAGGAAGCACAGAAACTAAAACTTGAAATGCATGTCTTTCTTTTTCTGTGACATGGCAATAAAACTGATTTTTTTCCATTTGGTTTTGATAATAAAAAATGCATCACTGGTAAATGATTGAACTTAACATTAGTTTAAAAAATGTTTTTTGCCGCACAACCACTTCATATTTCAATCATGTTATTTTTTTTGTTTTTTTTTTTCACTCGGAATAAATCCAAGTGCTTAATCTGCTGTTTTGTTGCAGTCTTGATTTGTCTGTCGCTGGAAGATTTTGTGCGCGTATTTGCTGAAAATCAGGGTGATCAGAAGTTGTCAGCAGCAGGAATATGCATCTTTTGTGTGGATCTGATTAACATAATAACCACATAACCACTGGTTTAAAACAAATGGGTTTATTTTATTATTATTGTTAACAGTTTGCTGTAAAACTGCATATTAGAGATACTGCATATAAAAGTGAAATATTACAGCACTAATACAGTAATAATGCATTACAAGGACAGTGTCCTTTTCTAGGATTGACTCAGTAAACTGCAACTGAAGAGTCAGTTAGTAATACGGCATAATAGCTCAGTTCAATTTCAGACCATTTGTCATTACAGAACTGCTGCTGCTCAGTCATATTCTTAGTGTTTCTGGTGTCATCCAGCTCTCTGAGGTAATTTCACAGAATAACTCCAAAAGGTTGGTTTTCTTTGCTTTGGGTCATTCAGCAGATTTACTTTGATGTTTAAGGTCATCGTCCTGCTTCATCTGGTGCAGCCACCCTGATATTATCCTGTAAGACACCTTGATAAACTTGGGAATTCATTTTCCCCTCGATTACGACAAGCTGTCCAGTCCCAGAGGTGGAAACGCGGCCCCAAATCATGCTCCGCTGTACTTCACCGCTGCAATGATGTTTTCATTTTGGTGTGCAGTGCCCTTTGTACACCAAACACTATACACCATAGTGCTGCATGTTCTTCCTAAACAATACAGCCTTCAATTTCAATTTCAGTCCACAAAACATTTTGAAGTGTAAAGGTACCCTTGGGCAAGCGTCAGTCATGCAGTGATTTTTTTTTTCTCCTCTGTGGTGTCATGCCTTGGACACAATGCCCCATGTAAGCATTCACAACACATGCTGTGATTTGCATAGAGCAGACCCATGTTACATTACATTTAATTGTGTGTAATTAGTTAAAGTGGCTTGTGTTGGTTCATAATTGTAAGTTTAGAAATAAATGTATATATTTCTATAGGCTTTAGTTACCTTTACTTGTAAATCTATATTTTTTGCCATCCTAGACTTCTAATTCACTATTTAGCCCAAACATTTCTTTGCTTCATGATGGGGTATCTGTGTGTGTGTGTGTGTTTATCTGACTGTGACCCGCTACCCTGTGACTCAGAGACGTCCAGTGTCAAGACTTTGCCTTTGGGGCCGATGTCATCTGCAGAGCCAGGAGAATAGATTTGGCAAGCCAACATCATACACCTCCCACTCATCGTGCTTCATTGCTATCTCATCCCAGCTGGCCTACGGATAATGACCGCGCTCCTGTCTGGTCCACGAATGTATGCACATGTATATATACATGGGCAGAAAGACACAAAGACAGACAGTGTGTAACAGAATGGCCTTAAAATGTGCGCTGAAAAGAAAGTGCAAGATATGGGAGCCAAAGGACTGGCCTGTACAGAGAAAAATTTGAATATTTTCAGCCTGTGTGAGAATGTTACATGACATACAACATGCTGACCACTCTGATTAAGGATTTGAGAAGCTTTTCCAAATCAGAAGCAATTATTGCCTCCTGAAAGGTAGGGTCTCGGTTGGTGTCTTAACAGAAAAAAAAAAAAAAAAGTGATGTGGCATTTTTGCTGGAGCTGAAAGGATTATAAAAAAAGAACATGAGCAATAGAACATGAGTGCTGCTGAGTAATTAGTAAACTAATGCAAATGCTTTAAGTAATGTTAAATGAGTACCACATTTTCTGGACTATTCTTTTTACTCCTCTGGCCTGCAGTCCGACTTATACAATGAAGTTACTCATATGTGTATTTACAGTGACTTCATTGAGTAGTCACTAGAGTTAGATGGCACTCTTGACTCAACTGAAGATAATACTGCACAGCTAAAAAGAAAAGTAAAAATGCTAACTATAACTCCTAGTGTAACACAAATGAAAATGCCACCCAAAAGAAAGCAGAAAATGATACAAGGTATTTCCCACGGTTGCTACAAACAGATGTTTTGCACTGTTGTCACCAACAATGACCTCCTCAGACACATTATCATTAGATGCCAGCACTTCTGACTGTGGCTGACGTCTTGAATTAGTGACGCCCTAGCGTGCAGAAGGCCTTCCTGTCTCCCTGTCATCTCTATGGATACTTCAAAGTGCAGGTTATAAAGTCTGCAGCTGAAACAAAGTTAGTGTTGGATTTCAGGCAACGTCTCGGTTAGTGTTAGGCATTAAAACATCTTTGTTAGGGTTAGGCATTAAAACATCTTTGTTAGGGTTAGACAATAAAATGACATTTAAGTCAGTGGCTAATGCTAATCGCCACTGACTCTCATTGGCTCCAGTAGGTGTAATAGGCTTCTACTGACCTTATATGTGTATATATAGGACTAATGTACGCTGATAATGCCTATTCAATAGCAAGGCAACAGTCGGCTGCCTAACCGTAACCGAGACGTTTTATTTTCTAAACCTTATCAACATGTTTTAATGGCTAAATATAACCAAATAGGTATCGTGCTTAAACTTAAGGATGTAACTTACGTAATGTATGTAACGATGGCAATGAAGATCTGTAGGATAAAAATGACCTACTGAAGCTGCCAGTAGGTGAGTAGGGACCTACTGACCAATAACTAGTCTGTTGAGAAGTCCAAACGAACTATAAAATAACATGACAGTCCGACATGCCACTTCACACCCCACACCCCAACGTTAGTGCAGTTTATTGTTACCTGACACAGCTGAATGAATTTCATAATGCACTTTTGTTTATTATGCCTAGCCTACATTCTTCATAGGCAAATGTATAATATAATTATAAATGCAACTTATATATGTTTTTCTCTGTTCTTGTGCGAAGTCCGGAAAATATGGTAATTACAATTTTTAATTCACTTGTCCAACACTGATTATTATAGATACATATAAAAAAAAAAAAGGTTACAATACATGTTAAAATGCAGTAAACAAAAAATAATTTACAGTTTGTGATTGATTAAGACAAGGCACTTTTTTTTCCTAGCAACAGTGTGCCCGTGATTTAATGTACATCCTTTTGAAGGAAGTATAGTCATGAATATATTCATCTAATTCAAATGCATTTTTCGATTCTTCGGGGTTTGACATGTTCGATTTATGTATGTGTCCTTTCCCCACCTTTTCCCTCCTCCTGCTTCACATACTGTCAGCGCCTCCTCTACACAAACATGAGTTTCTAACCGATGGAGCTTGCTGAACAAACCCAGTGGCTCTGACACTCAGCCTTTCTCTGGCCTGCCTTCCATTTTGTGTTTAACAAGGCAAGTTTGAGATATCCACTCCCTGCTGCGCTCGGGCTGAGGAAATGGTTCAACAGAGGCCAATAACGATAACACGACACGTGGGATGCTGAAAAAGATGACAATGATGATAGCACGTGGCGAGACAAATAATTACACACAGAGAGATGCCTGAGCCCTGACAAAACCGGTTTTGGTTGTCTGTTCATGGCCATGAGGGATGAGTTTATCAACAGGGGCGTTTTGTATATAAAAGAGATCATAATGCCTTCTATACTGCCATTGCTGCTGTTTTTTGGAAACACATTTTAACACAGCCCAGCAGTTTACGGCTAAATTTGGCTATATGAATCATGTACCAATAAAATACCGACTATCTACAGGGTACAATGCTGAGAAACATAATTGAAATTTGGGGAAAACGTTTTGGACGGCCTGGTTCTTACTGTGTATATAAAAGGAGAGCAGAGACAGGCTATATTACAACCTATATAAATGGTTGTTGAAAGTACAAGCTGAATTTGTTAATAAACATTATGTTATCTAATTTAGGTATTTAATTTAATTTGATGATATATTGTAAGGACACGTTTAATGTTAAACACAAGTCAGTAAATGGGCCTATACTTTTTAAATACATTTAAATATATTCCATTGCAGCAGCTCATACCAGGTATACTGGAGCCAAAAACATATGTACCTTTCTCAAATGTACAGGTATGGAAGGCTTGTAATTCAAGAAGGACAAAGTACAACATAATGAAGTAATATTATAACACAGATAAAGCACGCTCATTGATTATTAAGGAAGCTATAATAAATATTTTCATAGTTTTAATTAAACAGTTAACTATAAGGTCTGTGGGCTTTAACATAATGTGTGGATGTTCTCCTGTTACTACTCTGTAATTACACAATGAGAACAATGGTGGCAGCATTTAATTGAATGAAAAGTTAAGTTTGTAGCTTGCCCACTCCCTGAGGACAGGAGCTTGGTTACAATAGATGTTATGTGCAGTAGCTTCCAGTGGTATCCCATTATTGAAAGAGACAAAAGAAACAAAAGAAAATATCCAATATCCAACCATCTCTGCAGGAAGCAGAAAATAAATATAACAAAATATGGCTATATGTAACTTGGCTTGTTTCTAGTTAGCCTGTTTCTGTCTAGTGCTCGTGACTAATACAACTAAGTGTGGTTGCCAAGCAGAGTACTGTCATACACAGGAAAGAGCAAACTTTTCAGAGCCACCTTGCTCACCATAGATTTTTGGTGGCATATTACTTTAATTTGTATGTATCCAATACATGGATTTTACTGAGTGGTGCGATTGATTTCTTCCAGAAGAGATGAGCTGAGATTTTGTGCAAGCTAAAATTGAACAGTGCTGTAGAACAATGGGATCAGAATAGGTTAAGAATTATTTAGCAGTGTTTGCCTGTAGAACGACCCTGTGATGGACTGGTGACCTTTCCAGGGTGTACCCCTGCCTTTCACCCAAAGAGAGCTGGGATAGGCTCCAGCAGATCCCTGTGACCCGAAATAGGAATAAGCAGGTATAGAGAATGGATGGATGGATGGATGAATGCCTGTAGTGTACAGTCCTGTGAGCTGCACATTTAGTGAATACCATCCTGCTTTCACTGTCTCTGTCTGTCTCATCCATATAATCACATATATTTTTTTGTCTATCATCAGATAAGAGATATTTTAACCATAGTGTCACTTCTTTTGTAAAGATTTGTGTAATTATAACCTCCATGTCAAGAAGTGAACCCCACGTTTCCTCACATTTCATATTTCAGCTGCTTACATCCCCATCAAGCTTTTTCCACATGAAGTTCCACATTGAGCTGATTTCAAATGTCAAACAAGGTAAACTCACCTTTGGAAATGAGGAGAACTTCCTTGACAGTGACAGTCGAGATTTTTTTTTTGTTAAACAGAAGGAAGGTAAATGTCATGATGAGTATGTAAATAGTGTCTGACGGCCTTCATCAGTCCGTCAAATCTCCCCATCCTTCAGCTTGCATCAAACATTTATTGTCACAGCAATAAACCTTTAAAAACAAACTGTTGTCTTCCTCAGTGCAGTGCCATATGCAGCTTGTCATATTACCATTTAATTCTTCATTCACTTTATTCATTTCTTGTTTTTAATGCATATACATGTAAAGGAAATCAAATGAATGCAATGAAAAGAAGTCAGCCCAAGAGTTTTCGTGTGTAACAAATCAGTTTTTCATAGAGCGTTTCTTTGCGTTCATTGGCATTGTTAAATTAACACACTTATGTTTTTCATGCCTTATTTTCTCACTCTGTCGCATGCTAATTGCCATGCATTTACTTACCCTTTAGAAACAACCTCCACACAAACTTTTTGTTTGGGTGCAGGCGTTTCCCTTCTGATCAAATAGCATTAAATTTAAATTCTGCCTCATGCCTTGTCAGTTTCCTTGCTGGTTTCTGTTAGCAGTGCTGCACAGTGGACATAGTGAGGACTGAAACAAATGAGCTAAAATTTGCAGCATGCCAGGTAGCAGCATAAGAGATGTGTGGTGCAACATGAAATTTAAATTACAAATATGCTTGCTTGCACTTATGCCTCAATTTATAATGTCATATTCAGACAGACTCCTGCCCCCGCTGTTGTACTTAGACCGTCTGAAGACTTTTAAAGCTCTAAGTGGAGAGGGATGGAAGAGCTGATCATGTTTATTAAGTCTGCTTGGTTTCATGCGCAGAATCATGTTCTGCAGCAACCTACAGGAATGGTGTGGCATGAAGATGAGTAGATGTGAAATGTATGCACAAGCTGTGGGCGAGATCCACTTCCTCTGTCTCCATAGAGATGACAAGGAGACAGGAAGGCCTTCTGCACGCTAGGGCGTCACTAATTCAAGACGGCAGCCACAGTCAGAAGTGCTGGCATCTAATGATAATGTGTCTGAGGAGGTCATTGTTGGTGACAACAGTGCAAAACATCTGTTTGTAGCAACCGTGGGAAATACCTTGTATCATTTTCTGCTTGATAGAACTTCATCCACTGCCATCTGCTCATAATGTAACATTTATCAGTGGCATAGATTCACAAAAAATGTACCATCTGCCTGAGAGGGAAGGTCATATGCCTTTATTTGTTTTTTTTGACAATGTCTCGCTACTGAAACTTTCACCAGAGCACCACTTGTCTTGATGATATGATATATTTATATACACATATATACATACATATATATATATACATATATAAATAAAAAATAAAAAAAAAATTCCCGTCTCACCCCTATGGGTGGTGTGTGTGTCTTCCTCATTCTCGGGTCCTCTACCAGAGGCCTGGGAGTTTGAGGGTTCTTCGCAGTATCTTAGCTGTTCCTAGCACTGCGCTCTTCTATATATCTATATATATATATATCTATAGATATATAGATATATATATACTGATTTGAGACATAACACTGGACTTTATGCTTAGGTTATTACTTTTAAAAATTTATTTTTATTTCACAGGTCATGTTGTTGTGAGAATCATGAGGGTATCTAGTTTTTGACAGATCTTCAAACTGCAAAACCACCTCCTCCCACAAATTTCCAACATCAAAACTGAGGTGGCTGTCTGGCATTTATTTTTTTTAACTTTCCAAAGCCAACAATCACCCTGACCTACAGCAGTGGGGGTGAGAATATTGGGTGGGTAACACTTTTGCCTTGAGATATGATTTTTCAAGCATAATGCCAGTTTTACAAAACCAAAAATAGTCATATTAGGAGGAGGTCTGACAAGTTTGCTCAATCAATGCAATTTACAACGTGTGGATTCCAATCGAGTTTAAATCTCAAGAGTAATCAAAGCGAAATGAATGCAGCACCATTTGGAGTGCAAAAGCAAAGGGTTTGAATACTTTTGTAAATTAGATGATTTTTAATAAATGTGCAAAAACCTCTATAAATTATAGAGATTTTTTATTCATTATAAAGCAATAAAGTGTGCATATGCATATCTGTATATGCTTGTGTGTATGTATGCATTTGCTTGTCTTATTTTGTCATAAACCATTTTTGTCTTTGCATTAACACTGCAGATCCAATGTACTAAAATTGGGATGGATCCAAATGAATAAAGTTATGTAGTACATAATTTGCCTTTTTGAACTGCACTGTTTTCCAGATTTATAAATGTCATGCAGAACCTGACTAGAATTAAAACTAATTCATCACAGATCACCAAGAGCAGCTATTTGATTCTGAGGTGAAGTTCAATTTTCAGAGCCGGACACCCCGCAGTGAACCTGGCTCATCATGGACTCGTGTTCAGTACTCAATACTTTTATACATGGGGTTTTCCACTCTCATTTGTCTACTGCCAACTGTTCTCCCTGTGCTCCACTTGTCTTTATCTCCTGACATCAAAAGGTTACAGTTTTATAAAAAAAGACAAGTTCAGCCAGTGTATGAGTTGCTTTGATCTCTATGTGATTCCAGTAGGGAATAAAGCCTGGCCCGCACACTATCTATCACCAATGTCAAAGAAGTGTATATTTATGTGCTTGACCTTAATAGCGGTGATTGACTAACCTCCGTTTAGCTCTCTTCCAGCATCCTGTCAATAAGTCAAGAGTGAAAAGATAATGGTTTGACTGTTGTCGTCTAAAAATGCCCACCACTGGGAATAGAGGAACGGAATTGCTCTGTGAGTGACACATCTTTTACAAATCCTTTTTAGTCAAAAAGTGCTTTAACATGAGTGTGTGACAGACTAAGTCAATAGTGAGCCGACATCATTCACCTCCAACTCATCAAACCCTGCTTTGTGATACCACTCTCATTCTCACTACCAGGCCAGAACACCTTCGGAGGAACACAGGGAAGAGATGATGGGAGGATAAGAACATGGAGAATGGAGAAGAGGAAGAAAAGGTAGAATTGTAGAGACGGAACTAGGTTAGAGGAGCAGACAAGAAGTAGCTGATGATTTTTTTTGTTTGTTTCATGTCTATTTCCCCTCTATTAACCTAATAAAAGGATAGAAATTAGAGCAATTGTGGATACAATCAACTTCTAATTTATATCACAAACCTTTTATTCCTTCTTATTAATAGTTAAACTCAAATTTTTATTAACTTTATAATTGTGTTGGTAATCTTGCATCATCTCCGATAAGTAACATCAACAGTTATTCAGTGCTGCCTGGCTCCTCTTTTACATTTTCCATCTGTATGTTAGGGCTCAAATGTTTGCTGCAGAACCACTGATAATTTTTGGAAACTGAGATGTTTCCAAATGTGGAGTTACCCGGGCATGGTCTTTGATGTATGAGTGACAGGTTCACTAACTAGCTAGCTAACACAAAGTAGGTCTCAGCTCTCACTGATGTTTCTCACAACCACTCAGGCACTGAGTCACTACATAGATGAGTCTCCTCTGTGTTTTCAGTATTGCAGGCTCCTCCAGACTGGTGAGGCTGCTAAAGCTCTTCTGGCTCAGACATACAGTTTCTGTTTTTGTTACTTCTATGCTAAGGGTAAACTGTCTGTTGTCATAGCAATTTTGCACCTTGGATCTATTTTTTTCTAACTCCTGGGGGTCATTTGTTTTATTTATGTATCCTTTGTGATTTTCCATAAAAATACTTTCATGATCCTGGCATTTGACTTCAGAAAGAAGGGCCACACTGGATGCATAATATTTTTTAGAAGGTTTTAACATACTGTATGTTTTATAACTTCAGATACTTTGCACAACAGAGTACCCAGTGGTGGAAAGTACAAATTTGAGGTTTTTATACTTTTGGTATGTGGTACTTCTTTTCCACTACCATTTATTGGGAGATACTTTACTTTTTTTTCTATATGTATTTCACAGATATAAGCAATTAAGGGAATTGAGATGTACCAACAGACCAAGCCTACATCTCAATTCCCTTAATTGCATCCACAGTTTCCTCAGTTGTGTTTTCTCACAGCTAGACTGCAAGATGCATGGAAAAAATCTGAGAGTGGAATCGAGGAAACACGTGTAGAAAACCGACAGTTTCTTTTAACCATGGCTTATCTATAACAATAAATATTTGTTATTATAACCATAATGATGAACATCATCCAACCGTCACAATAAGGGTTGATTATTTCTCTTTCAAAAATGATTCATAACAGTTGATCTGTGGTGTATCTCCTTTTGTTAATTCAGGGTGTTAATTCAGAAAATGCTCGTTTGTATTATATCAGAGTATAAGAACAAATGACCTATATGGGCTTTTAAGTTGGAGAACTTTTTTTTAATTGTACCACATTAGTCATCTCATGACAACTCAGATTCATCTTCTGATCCTTTGGAGGAGCCTCACCTTGAGGCTGGGGACCACAGATTTAACTTTATATAAAGTTGTTAAAAGTAGCTCCACCTTGACCAATAATCACATCAAAATGTTACTTTATGTAGGAGTATCATAATATATCATGCTGTATATAATATAATACAGCAACTGTGTAAAATTGAAAAATATCTGTTTATGGGCATTGTACTCTGCATTCAGCAGCTCATATTTTTGTATTTAAAGACAGTAAGTTATTTTTAAATACAGCACATTTTACTAGTAATGGAGTATTTTTACCTATGCATATATATATATATATATATATATATATATATATATATATATATATATATATATATATATATATATATATATATTCCTATGCATATATATATACATACACACACACACATCTGTTTTTCTCCATGGTGGCCTGGTCAGGACTCATCCTGCACATTTATTGAGCGAAGGTGATAAAAGAACTCTGACCAAAGAGCCTTTGGGAAGTGAATACAATAATGTGACAAAGGGAGGCATTGCTCATGTTGAGACTGCAAAAATGTGGGGTTCACTGTCATTTGAATTCCATTAGTGCTGCATGCTGTGACACCATTTGTAGAAAATAATGTTAAAGGAAATTGGAAATGCAGTTTAATGTCAGGACCCAAAATCAGTGATATGCTGCTACATGTTGTGGAGCAACAGGAGCTGTAAGAGACAGAGACTGCTCTCTCTTCCTTTGTCTTTTATTCTTGTCCTTTTTCTTAAATGCTTACTTCCCTTTGCTCCACAAAGAAGAATCAAAGAGGCCATGCAGCGACATTTTATCTGTGTTGTGCTGACTCGGCTGAGCTCTCCCTTTGAGAGGCTGATGAGGAGGAATGGCCTTGTGGAGGAACCAACCGGGTGCATCCATAGCTGTCATCATCATCTGAATCCAGGATTGCTGAACCTGCAGCTTTGACCCCCTACATGGATGGGAAATGACCTGTCTGTGCTCGCCTGACACGCTCTCTGTCTACAGTGAATCCTCCATCCACAACAACACAACCTAGGTTAACCCTGTCAGCATGGGTCGATGGGCTCTTTTTAATGTAAGCACAGACACAGGCCCTGCCTAAAACCTGCTGATAGTGATGTTTTACTTGAATGTTGGAATCCGGAAAGATACGATTTGTACAAAGGCCAGAAAACTTGTGTTGCCATTCATAACCTAAAAGACAGACAGGGTAGAGAAGGAACACTATGCTAAATAACCCAGTTCATGCTGTTGGTCCGTACTGTCTAATAAAACTATAAGCACTTTGACAACACTCCAATCTAACATTTATATACACATAGGCTGCTTGTCTCTTGTACAACCTGTAAGTTTATCTCCTGAAATTGGTAGACAGGACTTTGTCATAGTTACAATAATAAACATGCAGTTGAGGTTACAGAATATCTCTTCTAAGCATTTTTAAAAGGTATAGTCACCACATTTGTCTTTTGATATTTTGCATAAAGGACATGAGTGGAATGTGAGGTTCTTGGCTGCAGTTTTCAAATAACAATCATGTAGTATAATTAACAATCATGATAATTATATTATTATTTATTGTGTACTTTACTGCAAGATATGTGCACTTACTCATGATCTTAGATAAACCTACTGGGAGGCTAATATCACTGATTATGGATTTAGATAAGGTGTGAAATGTGAGTAGGTATCAGGTTGTTTGGAACTGTTATTGTTATTGTTCCGTTATTAATAAATTATTAAAGCATAGTGTGAGGTTATCTTTTTTTTTTTTCAAAATCTTACATACAAATCTTTACATTTGCCACCATGCTAAACACGTTAACAGGCATGCAATAAGCAAATGGTATATTAATACCTTTCTAGACGCATGGAAACAAATATAAAACAACGAAAACATACACATTTGAATGCACAATGCCTTAGTGCTCTCTGTTTGTTGGGGCTTCTTGATTTTGATTCTGAGATTTTGAGTTACTTTTGCTAGCAGAATCCCACAAGTCCATTAACAGTTAATCATGCAAGGATTTGGTTTTGGAAAATGTGGTGCAGACACCAACAGCTATAGTATGAGTCAGATTTGCCTTGTCAGCTCCCAGCAGCTCTAGCTGTCACCATCCTACGGAGCTGTACTGGAACCACGACCCAGACTGGAAATAACAGGTCTTCTAATCATGCTTGTTATGTTAAGAGCGAGAGTTGCTTTGCAAAAGAGAAAATAACAGGAAAAACAAATACACTACATGGAGAGTGAATACTTTAATGACACTTTACAATTATCATGAACATTTTGCAATTATTTTGAGAATTATCTAGAAAAAGAAACGTAATACAGACAATTGCATATTTCCTAAAATATGCTGTAAACACAAATTCTTGCGCTTCAATTTTGGGGGTTTGAGCTCGAGGGTTAACCAAACCACTACCCCACTGACCCTCCTAAACACTACTCTGTCCCTAATCTAACCCTACCCCTACCCCTGACCGTAATTACTAACTCCACCCCCATCCCTAGCCCTAACCCCCAAATCCTAACATTTCCTCTGCTACTAACCATAACAATGAGTCCTAGCTCTACCCCTGCTCCTAATCCTACAGCTGATCCATTACATCACACCTAACCCTCACCCTAATGCCCTAAACCTGCCCCTAATCCCAAACCCTAAAGGTTTCTGTGGGATCATACCTGCCTCTGGAGACTGAAAGGTGCATTACTTCAGCAGAGCTCATTGGCAGGTCCTAATGTTAATCTGTTGATACTCATTTTTTTACTGTCAACAAATCTTTTTGCAGTAGATGTGTCCCATGACATGAGATGTTCCACCATTTCCACAAACACTAGTCCTATTGCTCTGAATACTCTTCAGCACACCTAAGAACAAGATGAATTTAGTCCCCAAGAAAAGCATAGTTCGCTCTTGTAGGTGTAATATTTGCTTAAAAACATACACCCAAATGTTTAAAGAAATTGGAGCACATCATTCATTTTACAAACTTCATGTCTTCAGCTGGAACAAATGGGGCTTGGAAAAGAACTCAGTACAATTTAAGTATTATGTTTTGATCTTTTGATTTGTGTTTTGATTGTGGTTTGTTATCAGCAAGAAAAAATGCAGAATAACAAGATCCTTTTGCTTTGACTATGAAAAATAGCTTACATGCAGTGTGTGCCATACCCTGTTGTTTGGCTTTACACAAAGTGGTTCTTTGTTCCTAATAGCCTGATCCACCCCCACAGTACCATGATTCCCACACATCTAGGCTAAACTGTATTTCTCATCCACTGCCATCACACTGCATCAGAAAATAATAATAATAATAAAAATAGGTCCCTACATGGTATCCACAACAGTCTAACAACATTTCTAAGGAACCTTTTATTTGATATGTGGTGTTCAGGTTAAAAGTGTTGCTTAACAATTACATCATGTACAAAATTGGTCCAACTGATGCCACTAGGTTTTACACTGCTCAAACTGCTCAGAAGGCAGCCTGAGCTGCAGTGCGACTCAGCTGATGTGCTAAAGATAGTATGATAATCAGAAAAATTATGATTTTTCAAATGTTAACTGTTTATGCAAAAACGGAAATTTGATAAACGGTGAAATTACCAAGAATTTTGAAGTTTCAAAATAATAAATCAATCCAATAGGACAATATCACATTATGTATACATTATATATATAGCAATGCATGTTGTATTTCAGTGTAATATTTCTAAACAATAGAGCACAATCTCTGTATTTGTTATTTAACTTTCTTGTATTAAGACATTTTTTTTCAGATTATAATAATTGTCTAAAACCAGTGTTAGCACATAAAAAACACTGAATATCAACATAAGCAAATATGACTCATCCCTGTCAGATATTCAGCTCTAAGGTCACCGACAGGTAAATTCATTGTTTCTGTCTCTGAGCATATGCACATTTTTTAGCCATGTTCAAGAATTGTGTTTTAGCACAGTGTGTCTAGTTTATTATATTATATTTGACAATGCTGCAGGCTGGTTTGTGATTGTGTAACAGATATTGGTGGTGCTTTGCAGTGTTTTCATTTGTTGTTGGAACAGCAGTAACAAGACTTGAGGGTTAGCAGAATGGCAGCTTTTAACTGAGGTAGCTGAAATTATGTATTTTTTTTTTCTCATGGTTCTCATGGTTACAGTGAGTCTTGCCAATGGTTTTTCCAAGTTTGATATTCTGACAACATACCTGAACGGCAATGCTGTTGTGGTACCTGAAAACAATAACAGGTGCTATGGCTTTACATAGGTTTGGATCCATATTTTTGACACACCAGTACTGCCTGCTTTTTAAAATATTTTTTCATTGTCTGGCCTTATATGTATCTCCAGACGTTTTGGTTTTTGATCCACAGCGATTTCATAAACCCACTTTGGACTGTGGAAGCCTTAGTTTCCATCTGCTGTGGACTGCCATGCTGGCTGCTACCTGAGCTCTGTGGGGAAGCAGGAGGTGGAAAAGACAGGTGGCTGCTTACTCACCTATATGAAAGTGTGTGTCTGTGCAAGTGTCTAATGAATATAGGAGATATGTATGTGTATGGATATCTATGAATGTATAAGCACATGTTTGGGTGCCAGCTCTGTGGCATTGACTGTGTGTTTGGATGATGACATAACAGCTTGTTCTGTGAGAACTGAAAAGGGTTGAACTCAAGACTACTCGCTTGGGAAGGTTAAACTAGTTCAGACACCCAGGAAAGTGCTTTTATGAAGAAAGTGCATGTTGCTTGGCCTATTTATTGTATTGTTTGCAACTGAAAACACATCCTTTTAAACCATTTCAGATTTAAAGTGCATCACATTTCACCTGGGTTCTGTCTGAAAAATGTAGATAACTACAAGTCCACAAGAGGTCATGTAAATATATCGTGCACATATGTATTGACAGCACAAAATAAAAATCTATGATTTGTGAATCATTTGATTGCAGTTTGAGTGCTCTATCCATATTTATGGGTAGCTGTCAGCATTCCTTCCCTTTAGTATTTTCTGCAGAACTGCAAATCAATCCTGTCATGTTGGAGCTCTTTGGCAGAATGCTAAGCTGGTAAAAGGTCTACATTTCATGATTGCAGATATTCCAACTGCAAAATATAGTCACACATTTATAGCCGAACAAAGTGTTGTCTCTATGCCAAGTAAATACATGTGAAGAATAGTAAATGACCAAGTTTTTATAACTGCACAACATATTTTATATCTTTGATGTCCTTCAATGGTAGAATACAAACATCTAATTTATTATCCAGAAATAA
Organism: Mastacembelus armatus; assembly: GCF_900324485.2. NCBI lineage: Eukaryota > Metazoa > Chordata > Actinopteri > Synbranchiformes > Mastacembelidae > Mastacembelus > Mastacembelus armatus. The sequence continues at coordinate 7,250,180 of NC_046644.1, read as the reverse complement.
ACATATGAACCCTTTTATGCATCCACCTACTCTGGAATAAAACAGGGAAATAATGATAATAATTTTTTCACATCTTTTAGTTCCTTTGACCATTGACCACAAAAATCTAATTTGAATCTGTCTATTGTTACTACTACTTTTTACTGTGCTTAAATGTATATATTATCTGTATATTGTGTTTGTTTATAGTTCTGAATCTGAAAAACATGGAAATTCCATGTCAATATTCAGTTGTGACAGCAGTAACGAATTGAAAAATTTACTGTTTCTTATGGTCTCTATTTTATTATTATTTCATTTATTTATTATGTTATTACTCATCCAGATTAGCTCCCCTGATCCACATTTCTTTTAAATACCATTAATAAATGAGGTCTGATGTTCACTGATTAATTACAATTATGTATGAATAGACTGTAACAAATAAATATCCCACAAAACAATTTTATGTCTGCTTTCACCTAACGTTTTGTTTGCCTGAAACAAAGTGTTGCAAGTCTTCCCTATAGATCTATATCATCATGTACATCAAGTACATCTACTATTTTTTTTTTTCTCAGAGACAGATGCTAAACATTTAATTACAACACCTTGAACATAAGTGAAATGTTTATAGCCCTTGGGTATGAAAGGATACCATTCAAAAACTAAATGCAAACAAGACTCAGTAACTGAGTAAATGAGAAATTGCGAGCTTCCCAAACCTAAAATTACCAAGGATTTCCTGTCAACACTAAGTTTTATTTCTAACCCTTACAGTTGCAGTCAATTTACAATTAAGATAAATTATTCAGAGCTCTACTTAAAGGAATAATTGCAGTGCTCGAAATGAGCTGGAAATGATATTGATCTCCGACTCCCCCATTAATCCTTATCAATCCCTTCTATTACTCAGCAAATCCTTTCATAACTAGCTGAAACAGACCCTGTGTCATCATGTGCAAAATATAATTTGGGTTTAGAAGAAGAGAGACCATATGCAAATGACTAATTCTGACTACAGTCAAATCATTAAAATATGGATATTCAATTTCTGTTGGCTTTACCTCACTGCATTCAGAACAGTAACACAGGCTTTATCAGAACTCTAAAGTTCAATAGATTATGAAGTATTTATAAAGTTTGGTAGTAAGTGTATTGAGGATATGTTGGCTGATATGAGAAATTTACTACTTTTGAACACCTCTGTAGTATTTCCCACAAACCATATCCTCACTAGGCTCTACTATTTACAGTTTCATGTGAAGAAGATGTGTTTCCACTAGGGACAAAATGACATACTTTTAAATCACCAACTCTCCTCTTTAAAAGTTCAAAGTTAAAAGTTTTATTCGATTTCAGTTTCTATGCAGTTATCGTCAAAGCACTCGTCTCAGAGCGCCATTTCGATCATTTACAAAAGTGACTGTGAAGAAATTTGTAGCAGCAGCAAATAAAAAAAATTGGACCCTTTGTCTTGGATTACTCCAGCTACAGGGATAAAGGCTTTGTTTGTAAGACACACACGCACAATATTCAAAGAACCCTCAGCCTCTACAATGTCAACCTATTGCTCCTCAAAACATATACATGTGAGGGCCGAGAAGATCAGGGAAGCTAAGGAGGCATCACCTCAGATATGTGATGAAATATAAAAACCATGATGGCCTACCTTTGGAGGACCCAGTATAGAGCCAGAGCCAGCCAGGCTTCATCAGTTTCTATTATTGCAGCGTGCATGCTCCATGTTGTCAACAGTGTCTGGATCCAGCTGCAGGGTAATTAATGGGCTGGTCAGACAGGAGCAGACAAAGGCTAGCCAGATGAATAAAGGTGAGGGATTGGCTCTCTGATGCAGCAAGATCGAACTGGCTTAAACGGTTATCAGACCACAGATATTGATAAATTTCACCTGGGCACAACTGATGTGAGATGTTTTACTGAGAGCTGCACCCAAGGGAAGAGAGTGGCACTTGTGTGTGGATTTAAAGACCACTACACTAAAGATCCTAGAAGATTAACATTACCTATGTGGCTTCAAGGCATCAAAATGGGCACATTCTTTGTTTTTTTGTCATGTGTTAACACACACAGTGAAGTGGAACTAAACTAATCAACACTGTTTTCACTTGAGACCTGTCTAAACCGAATACATTAACCCATGGATGAGTCAAAATATGCCCTCAGTAATGTGATTTTTCACTTTTTATGAAAAACATGATTTTGTTGCTTCAGTTTGCAATTAGCATCAGGATTTGCTACACATACAATTCACAATACACTCCATTTGTTCACTCTGAATGATGAATTTAGTAAATATGAGTCACATGAGTTTGTAAACTACAGATCGAATAAGCTGTTGTGAATGCTGGACACCAGACTGCTTATGATAAATTACAATCGCATAAAACCAATAACTCTGGACTGATATTTCACCAAGAGGCCTCTCTGACTGACCAGCCTATCAGGGAGATGATTGATAGAAGTGATTTACTCTTTTAACTGACTTCAAGTTATTGGTTATAATGCATTTTACTGCATATATACACAGCCTATAGATAGAATGACTACAGCAGGTATTAGAGATTCAATTTATGCCAGAAATAGTCTTTTTGTAGATTACAAAAAAGACTATTTAAAACATCTACGTCTACCCATTTCTGCACACAAGTTATTCATCTAAGACACTCAAGAAGTCATTTGAGTGTTCAAATCAGACATGGTCACAAGTCACGTTTTGAAAGTCCAAGTCAAGTCTCAAATCTTTTTGTTGCAATGAACAATGCTTGTATGCTGTGCAGGCTGCAAAGCTGCAGAATCCTTTATTTTCATACTGCACACCTTGCATTTTGCTGTTTGTTTGTTCACATTGTTCACGAGTCCCAAATATCACGTCTGAATCAAGTCTTTTGAGGACGAGTCTCAAGAGAGGCTGTTCGATGAGCGAGAGAAAAGATGGCTGCCACTGGTTTTCTCTGCTCAGAGGCTTGATAGGCCTGTTACAATCCATCAAAAACCACGAAATTATGGTGCCATCCGGTCAAAATCCAATCACTAAGTTTTGCTCAGCATTGATTTACTTTCCTCTTCTTGAAAATTTTGACAATGGAGTGTTTTGTGAACGAGGGCAACATCTTGGGAGCACCTGGCCTTGGCAACAGAGCAGTGCTGAGCCTACCCAAGGTATATATATGTTTTCTTTCAATTATTACTATTATTATTTTTGTTGTCACTTTGCAACCACTTGTGACAAGATGTCAACTAACACACAAAAGCTGGTAGAGGAATTAGCAGAGATTAATAGCTCTCTGCTAATTTTATGTCAGCAAAGTCCTGAAGCAGTGAAGCAGTAGTGAAGCAGCAGCAAACCCTATAGCCTAGAAGGCTATAATTAAACAAAAGGACCAGAGGATCGAGCTCCTGGAACAAAGGGTGGATGAGTTGGAGCTGTATTTCAGAGCTGATGATCTTGTAATCACCTGGCTGGAGACTAAACATCAAAGCCATGCCAGAGCTGCTGGCCCAACTGGTGACCAACAAGGTGAGGATACACCATTTAAAGAGCTGCACACTTTAACAACTGGTATGATTCCTGGCTAGTTAAAGTATTTACTTGGAGAGTCAACAAATCCCAGCCTGTCCCACTCTTCCATGCAAGGATAAAAAAAAAAAAATCAAGCCCGCAATTATTGCCAATTTTGCAAACAAAAAGCAGAAGATGGAAGTGTTGAAACAGGCAAAGAAACGTAAAAGTACTGGGGTGTTTATAGATGACCACCTGAAGAAGAAAAATGCTGAAATAGGTTGGAATGGCCAGATCATCTGAATGCAAAACAAAATACAAGCAACCTGGACAATAAATAGAAGAGTGGATCAATACAAGTGACAATAAGTGACTTGCAGTGAAAATCACATAAACATTTTTAATCTGAGCTTTATGTGGACAGTGACTTAAAGTTTAGGCCAGTGGAGTGTATGACATCTGTAATTGATGATTTATTGGAGCGTGCTGCTGTAGAAATTGAATTACAAAAAACCATGAGAAATATTGTCATTATATGTGTTTACAGGATATCAGGGTCAAATGTGGAAACTTTAAATCACAATAAAACACTAATCTGTGGAGATTTCAACATTGACTTCTTACAGGCATCTACACATAAACATCTGATTTTTTTGGATGCATTATCTGGCACAGGGTTGTACCCACTGATTACAAAACCCAGTGGAATCACCACAACTATCGTGACATTAATTGACAATATATTTATAAATATTTTGGAGAAAAACATTGATAGTGGCCTAGTAATAAATTATGTAAGTGTCCATTTACCTGTATTTGCAACAAATTGCAAATTATCAATAACAGAGAAAGAGCAGTAAATTCCCACATATATGTTAAGGGTAAGGACTGATGAAACACTTAATGCCTTCAGAAATGATTTCTTACAACGAGTGGAAAGGGGGTATATACACGAGGTAAATACTGCATTTGATAATTTTTTACATTGTTATTTAGCTCTCTATGGTAAACACTGTCCAACAGTTATATGTACAGTATTGTTCAAAATAATAGCAGTACAATGTGACTAATCAGAATAATCCAGGTTTTTAGTATATTTTTTATTGCTACATGGCAAACAAGTTACCAGTAGGTGCAGTAGATTCTCAGAAAACAAACAGGACCCAGCATTCATGGTATGCACGCTCTTAAGGCTGTGCAATTGGGCAATTAGTTGAAAGGGGTGTGTTCAAAAAAATAGCAGTGTATGCCGTTGACTGTACAAACTCAAAACTATTTTGTACAAACGTTTTTGTTTCTAGGATTTAGCAATCCTGTGAATCACTAAACTAATATTTAGTTGTATGACCACAGTTTTTTATAACTGCTTCACATCTGTCTGACATGGAGTCAACTAACTTGTGGCACCTTTCAGCTGTTATTCCACTCCATGATTCTTTAACAACATTCCACAATTCATTTACATTTCTTGGTTTTGCTTCAGAAACAGCATTTTTGATATCACCCCACAAGTTCTCGATTGGATTAAGGTGCAGGGATTGGGCTGGCCACTCCATAACATTAATTTTGTTGGTTTGAAACCAAGACTTTGCTCGTTTACTAGTGTGTTTGCGGTCATTGTCTTGTTGAAACAACCATTTCAAGGGCATGTCCTCTTCAGCATAAGGCAACATTACCTCTTCAAGTATTTTGACATATGCAAACTGACTGACACTGTCTTCACTGTGTACTGTGGCTTGAATTCAGAGTTTGGGGGTCGTCTCACAAACTGTCTATGGCCCTTGGACCCAAAAAGAACAATTTTATTCTCATCAGTCCACAAAATGTTCCTCCATTTCTCTTTAGGCCAGTTGATGTGTTCTTTGGCAAATTGTAACCTCTTCTGCACATGCTTTTTTTTTAACAGAGGGACTTTGCGGGGGATTCTTGAAAATAGATTAGCTTCACACAGTGTAAACTGTCACCGTACTTACAGGTAACTCCAGACTGTCTCTGATCATCCTGGAGCTGATCATTGGCTGAGCCTTTGCCATTCTGGTTATTCTTCGATCCATTTTGATGGTTGATGGTTGTCTTCCATTTTCTTCCACGTCTCTCTGGTTTTGCCCTCCATTTTAAGGCATTGGAGATCATTTTAGCTGAGCAGCCTATAATTTTTTGCACTTCTTTATAGGTTTTCCCCTCTCCAATCAACTTTTTAATCAAAGTACGCTGTTCTTCTGAACAATGTCTTGAACGACCCATTTTCCTCAGGCTTTCAAATGCATGTTCAACAAGTGCTGGCTTCATCCTTAAATAGGGGCCACCTGATTCACACCTATTTTTTCACAAAATTGATGACCTCACTGTTTGAATGCCACACTGCTATTTTTGTACAAAATAGTTTTGAGTTTGTACAGTCAACGGCAGACTGCTATTTTTTTGAACACACCCCTTTCAACTAATTGCCCAATTGCACAGCCTTAAGAGTGTGCATATCATGAATTCTGGGTCTTGTTTGTTTTCTGAGAATCTACTGCACCTACTGGTAACTTGTTTTCCATGTAGCAATAAAAAATATACTAAAAACCTGGATTATTCTGGTTAGTCACATTGTACTGCTATTATTTTGAACAATACTGTATGCATAAACAACCCTGGATATCAAAGGGTTTACAGAATGCATTCAAAAAGAAAAACAAACTTCATAGAGACTTTATAAAATCCAGAACAGAGGCTGCTGATACAAGATATACAAAAACAGGTTAACCAACATATTGAGACAAGAAAAAACTGTTTCAAGTAAATAAAAATTATATTATGGGTACATGGAATATTCTAAACAATGTAAGAAGAAACAAGGCTGGATCATCTCATCTACCCAATTTTTTTATAGTAGGTGATTAAAAACGTGAAAAAGTGGCTGGAAAGAGAAAATAAGGTGATGCAGTCAATGTTTTTAGGTGAGGTGAATTAAAATGAAATTATTTCTGTTGTGCGAAAACAAAACAATAAGACATCAACTGAGAATGATGGTATTGACATGAAAATAATAAAAATGACTATTGATTGTATAGTTAAACCATTATATTATGTGTACAATCTTTCATTTCAAACAGGTGTCTTTCCAGATAGGATGAAAACAGCTAAAGTCATTCACTTTACAAAGCAGGACATAAACATAACTTCAAAAATTACAGACCAATAGTATTTCTTTCACACTTTCAAAAGTGTTAGAAAAATTGTTTGTACAAACATTAGACAGTTTTATTGACTGCAATAACTTGCGGAGTGACAGTCAATATGGTTTTTAGACAAAGCAGTCTACAGCTGTAGCAATAATGAAAATAATAAATGAAATCACAACATTAATCAACAGAAAAAAAACATACAATAGGAGTATTCGTTGATTTAAAGAAGGCATTCAACACAATAGATCATTTCATTTTTATTTCCAAATTGAATACATATAGTGTGAGAGTAGTTGTCCTAAACTGGTTAACCAGTTACTTAAACAACAGACAACAATATGTGCAATTTGCTGGTAACACGTCAAAATGTATGAAAATTGGCTATGGAGTCCCACAAGGTTTGGTACTAGGGCCTAAACTTTTCATTTTGTATATTAATGGTATTTGTGAGGCTTCAAAATTATTGCAGTTTGAAAAAAAGTTTATGGTTTTTCCTAATAAAAGAAAGGACCATGTCTCATCTATTGATGTGGTTAACGTTGAGAAAGTATCTGAGTTTAGGTTTTTGGGGGTTATAATGGATGAAAAAGTAACATGGAAATGTCATATATCATATGTTTAAAAAAGAATGTGTTGAATATTTTTATTTTGAACAAAGCCAAGTATGTTTTACATTGTAATTTGTGTGTCAACTACATATTTTAATATTGTGCACTTTCATCTAAGGAACAAAAATACAAAATACTAAATCCAGAGTCTCTGTTCTGTGCAAAAATGGATACCAAACTCTGTCCAATGCTGAGTGATCCAGTAACTCTGGATGAAATACACTTGATTTGTCTAACTTATTATTATAAAGCCTCATATTAGTTTCAAATAATTTTTAAAATACATGTCCACACTAAATGAGGACTGTTTTGTCGCTTACATTAGAAGCACATTAGGACGGAATCTCTTGAAAAGGAAAAATGTAATTTTTGCCAAACACCAATCACTGTGGCCACAAGCTACAATTACAGTATAATGGTAAATGCACTGTGATGGACTGGTGACCTGTCCAGGGTCCAGCAGATCCCTGTGACCCTAAATAGGTATAAGCGAGTATAGATAATGGATGGATGGATGGTAAATGCAGCATTGGCTATTCTAAAAGCAGAGTCATATGGTCTGGAAACTGACCCAGTAATTGCAGTTTTCTAACACTGTTTAACATTAGCTAGCATTAGCCACCATAAAATAATGGTCATAGTGTACCAGATCAAGTAACGCTGGTCATATCAGTATATTAAACTGGGAAAAAGATGTATTTTTAATTAGTGAGATGAAGATTTCTACTTCTTTCCGAAGTTATATAATGTAGCTATAATGAACAGGAGGAATGATTACAGCAAATAAAACTGTTGCAGTTTGCATGAGGGTAAGACAGACTTGAAAAGTTGTGAACCTTTCCTTTAATTCAAGGGAAAATAACCATCAAAATGATAAAATAGTCCACCTCAGGCCAGTCCCCTGACACAGTCTGTATTTCACCTAAATATACTCACTGGTTGAAAATGAACACTATAATTAATTAATGAAAAGCGACTATTAAGTGAATAGCCCATTTTGTCCGCTTTGCTTTGTTTTTCCCTTGATGCTTGAAGTGATAGAAACAGATAAAGATATGTGAGAGTAAGAGAGAGAAAGTGTGTTAGGACAGTTGGGATTTTCATGCAAAAAAATACTAATAATAATAACATGCTGGCTCTGACAGAAGTAAGAGAAGATATAGAGCCAATTTTTTCTGACCAGGCATACTGTTCTCACTCCTGTAAACATGTGGGAGGGAGTCCAGCAGGGGTGGCCAGAGCTGTGATGGTGGGAGGCCACAGTGGAGAAGGCGAATAGAGGAGCAGATGGTGAAGAATTCTAAGGGTTTATTTCAGGAGAGTTCAGCGTTTATGGCTCATATACTGACTTAATTATGAGACAGAGGGGAGAGTGAACCCCTGGAAGAAGGATTTAAAGAGGCAGGGAAATCTTCATTAAGCTCACAAGGAGAGAGCAGCACTCACTGCAATGACTTTGCCATCTCATCAACACCACTGAAGAGGGCGAAAAGACTAGACGTAGCAGTAGTAGTGATTTTCAAACACAGTGGAATTTGTATGGTAAATGATAGGAACATGGTAGGTTACCATGTGAAAGATAGGACATGGGCCAATTAGTTATTCATTAATACTTGTTAGTCCTTTGCTCTTAAGAAAGCAATTCCAAGTTTTGCCATGAAAAGCCATAAAAATAATCTCTGTGAAAGACTGAATTATCTGCTTATGTAAGAGTTTTACAGTCATTCAAAATAAAGACTTAGATACTCTAAAGTTTCTAAGCCGAGCTACCAAAGGGAACATACTGTAGCAGAAAAATAGCTGAACAGGTACCACAGTGCATCAGAGTCAGCCGTTATTAAATGTAACTTTCTGAGTTACTATTTAAACTGTTTGGTTTGTTCTTACAACCCATCTACCTGAAAGAATGCTGGATAAGCACGAGGATGTAAAAACAGTCAATAAAGGACCAGTGCAGAGGGGCAACACCTGTAATGAGGACTGAAAAGACAGACACATGTGAGAATAGAGAAATTGAAAAGCTGTTAAAAGGAAAGTTCCATTAAACAGGTCATTACTGTATGAGGTCTTTCAGCAACAAAGCAAAACAATTCAAATGCAACCTTCCTTTACCTGGATGAGGTATTGCTTCTTTAAGAGATGAATCCCTGTGATTTCAGCGTGTGTTTAACCTATACTGGTTAAGAGGATGGAATAAAATATGAGCCTGGGATTAGGGAGATGCCTGAAGCTGTACAAACATTACCTTAGATGACCAGGTCCTCATGTTCTCATGATAACAGCTCATCCTTTATCTTCTCCAGAGAAGAAAATGGTTGGTTAGGTCACAAGAATGCAAGTGAAGAAGCAGCCATGCTTCACAGTGAGCATCTGCAATTTGATAATGCTGCTGTGCATGTTATGTTATGCAGTAAATACAGCTTCTTGTTTACTTACTGGATGATAAAACACAAAACAAAGCTCTTCCCCAGAGATTCGGAAGACAGATATGGCATTGTTTTCACAAAGTTTAAGCCCAGGCCAAGAGTTGAGAATAGATGCAACAGACCAGAGATAGAAAACATTCACTAATTAACAACAAAGTTAATTGGACACCTGAATAGAAGTGATTACATGCTTTGCCAAGCTGTGATTAGGCCCAAAATTTAGCTTTAGTTTAAATTACAGGCATTTTAAAAATCTCAAGGCAAGGATTTCCCCCAAGATTAACATGTATTTTATGCGTATAATTAAGCAATAATCCATACCAAAACCAGTTAAAACAGTCATTTCTTCACTTTACATTGCATATATGGGGGACAGTAGATGTGATTATGCTGAAATTGTACAGGGACAGCATACACCCACACCCCGCATACACACTAACACACACTAACTTTACAAACCAAAAAAGGGAAATGCAATTTGTGAAAAAAGTGTAAAAAGTCATCACAAAAAAATTCTGGGGATGAGGAGGGCAGGCGAGGAGACCTATCACTCGAGCTTCTCTCGATGTTCTGAACAACCACAGGCCTGCAACCATAACACTCAGAAGACAAAGCAAATTATAATCAACACAATTAACAATATGGCACCACATGAGCAATTTAAAAAGGTTACAACAATGAAATAATCTGCCACAAAAGACAGTTGACTAACCTGCAAACTAAATAAAACTCAGGCTAACCGGGTCAACCAAACAAACAAGACAAGAACAACAACAACAAAATGAAACCAACAAAGCAGCAGAGCCCATCACTGTCGTGTCTGTCTCATGGATACCAGTCACTGTGGTGTCACCAGCACCTGTCGCACCAGGGTCAGAGAGGAGGCAGTATAAAGTTGGCTCATGACCAGGACTTACATATCAAGCTAGTTTATTGCTGGCAACATATGGATTCCATCAGCAATTGGATTGAAAAAAAACAAACACATTTTTATGACTCTGTATTAATTATCAATTCAAAACATCCTAATCACGACACAAATTTGAAGGAACAACCCTCTGCATGAGCACACACTGCAGACGTATAGCTGCTGACTGTGCTATACATGAAGAAAAATTACCCCAATCTGTCCAATCTTTTCTAAATACAACCATTTGCATTCATTTAGGATTTAATCATATCCTGCTGAAGAGGATGGTTGAGATGATGCAGCATTTAGAGGCTGATTTTACAGAGAGGGTTTTTTTAGTCCAGTATAAAACAACTTAAAGGTAAACTAACCAATAAACTAATCAATCACTGACAGATACAGCAGGGACTGGCAAACTCAAGGATGAAAGGTTAGGTGAATGCAGTAATTTGACACATATTGCTGGCAGTCTAATTCAATAACTTATTTAATTAGAATATAGCTCAGCTATCAAAGGGATTATGTTCAGGGTCCATCCTGTCTTGTGCTAACTTGACACTAACTAAAGAAACCATTAAAATACAGTATATGATGTTATTGGAGGCTACACTATTTCAGGGCAGCCCCGAGGAGCAGCTCATGGTTAAGGCTGTTAGTCCTTATTAAGAATTCAACAGGGCCAGTAAACACTGGGGTGTCAGCAAATCTCTGGGTTGCAGAGGCACTTCACAGGTTCAAGAAGGCTTGGGTTAAGGGCCCAGGGAGGATAATACAAGTATGCAAGCAAACAGCAGCGGGTGAAGGAGGTCTTGGGCAGGCGGGAGACAAGTCTGCATGGATATGTTGAAAAGTGTTTGCCTAAGCAGTGAGGACTGGCACTGTTTGGGAGCTGCTGGAGCTGGTTCTGCTGCTTTAGCCTCATACACATACTCAGTCAATTCACTCTGGCCATTCTGTTCCTAAGAAGAACGACAGCATCACTTAAATGTGCTGTGTAACACCTTGCCCATGCACTGTTTTGCACCTCAGTTTAAACTTGTGGACAGGGAAGACTGAACTTAATTCATCCTGTGAGGATGCTGGTCACTGATGTTGTTAGAGAGTTGCTGAACAGTCCCCTCAACTCTGCCCTCTCCTTGCCTGCTAGTCATTTGCAATTTGTCCGGCATGGTGACTTTAATCATTGATAATCCCCCCTCAAGGGACTTCAGTTACATCTGATGCTCACCGCTGGTGGTGACCTGAAACCAAAAGGGCAGAAACCAGCTCATGATTCTTCACTGTAACCAGAATAAAACTTGGACCTGAGTACAGAGACTCCACAGAGACAGGCAGTTAGTTCAAAAAATGATTTACTGAAAAGCCCACAGCAGGGTACAGAGGAAAAACAACAAACACCACTGCCAAGGCAAGACTAACAAGACTAATTACAGCTCTACAGAACTGTCACATATGCAGGAACAAAACAAACAAATCAAACAATGACCCAACTAAATATATCAGAACAAATGTCTGTGAACGTGATCAGACAAGGTCAAAGCTGTTGCTTTCTTTGCATTTCTTCTAAACCCAGCAATGAGCAAGCTGAAATAAGACACCCAGGTGGTGCCAACATCATCTGGTGGCATAGCACAATAAACAGTTCAGTTGTTACAACTGGCATGCACAGAGTACATGGAGGCCAGGTTGTTGAGAAACACAATATAATGGAGACATCATTCCTCAAGAGTGGAAAAACAGAGGCATCAGGTAAACTGTTTTTCTTGCTCAATGCATTATATATTTATTCAACAGCAGTCGAAATAATTGATATGTAGCTTTACTTTGATAATGCATAATACAGTACAGCTTCAATTAGTGTACGTTTTAATGTTCAAGCAAGTGTGTTAGATTTGGTTCAAGGAAAACCAATCAAAAATTCTGTTTAATAAATAATGTATGGGGCAAATTAATACATATTAAAGCAAAAGTCTAGCTGCTTTGTTTATGGGTAAGTATTTAATTATAGTTGTAAGACAGAGTTATTGTTCTACCACAGTGAGGCTGTGTCAGTGTGAATGCACGGAGGCATTGTTGTTTTGACTGATCTGCAAAAAGAAATATTTCTTTGCTGTGTACTGTAGTGTCACGGTTGTCTTGCTTGAAGCGTAACATGATTTTAAACATAACAGTAAGCACAATTTTATTATAACAAAAGAATGTTTTTGTGTTCTGAATATAAGAAAGAGTTAAATATTAATATTACAGATTATGTACATAATTTAGAGCAGGCGTACATTTCAGCTAAGTAACCAACTTAAGGCCTCGAGATAACCTCGCTCCTGACACTGTATTTTATGTATTTTCCTTTCCCCCCACTCGCTGACTCACAACTATGGTTAATATAAGAGAATGTGCTGTTTTGTTTGCCACAGGGTGATGGTACACAAACAATCCCTGCAATCTACCCTCCCTCACTCACACTAATGTACATAGCCTCTGGTCTCTCTCGCAGTCTGTGTCAGATAGGTTCCCTAAAAGTGCTAATCCCAACTGCTTGAAACAATTACTGTTAGTTAATAACGAACAAAAATGGCTGCCTAAAGAAAATGTAGATGGGGTGCTGAAGGACAGTGGAGTAGAAGGCCAGCAAAAGGGAGATTTTACCGAAAGATAAATAAATTAATACTAAAAGTAGTAAAATGCTCATGAGGAAGTAGCCTACTTAACACAAAAAGGGAGTCAAACTGTATTTAAAAAACAGGTGAAAATTGAACTTCACCAGCTTCCTAATGTTCCTATTGTTTCTAAATAAGCAACTGGTTGTTACCATGTTAACCATAATGCTAAAATGAATAGTAATATGTGAGGGTTTTCTGCCAACTAGTGACCACAACATTCAGTAAGACAGCTTTATTTTTTATTTATTTATTTTCCAAAACATTTGTCATGTTTGGCTTTTCTGTTTTAAAAGGAAATAAGGAAATAACTCATTAGCAAGTTATTTGTTTCAGTTTTTCTTCCTGTGTTTTAGTGCATTTCTCAAAACTACTCTAAGCACCACGTCATGCAGCAATTTGTGCACATCATATGAGCCATTTTACCATGTTCTGAAGAAACTGCAGTTGCTTTGAGACGAGCACGCAAACGATTACGTACGACTGTCGGCTGTTTCTTACAATTCCAGTTGCTTTTGTCGTACTGAGCAAAATGACTTAAGGTTCTCTGTCATAGCCCCCAAAACCAAGAGTCATTATTTCAGTTCATCCATCCATCCATTATCTATACCTGCTTATTCCTATTTAGGGTCCCAGGGATCTGCTGGAGCCTATCCCAGCTCCCTTTGGGTGAAAGGCAGGGGTACTCCCTGGACAGGTCACCAGTCCATCACAGGGCCACATAGAGACAAACAACCTCACACACTCACACTCACTCCTATGGGCAATTTAGAGTCACCAATCAACCTGACATACATGTTTTTGGACTGTGGGAGGAAACCAGAGTACCTGGAGAAAACCCACACAAGCACAGGGAGAACATGCAAACTCCACACAGGAAGGCCCCTGATGGGTTTTGATGCAGTGAGGCAACAGTGCTAACCGCTCATGTTTTTATAATATGGCAATCATATATTTATATAGGTTTCCATACATTTGTAGTAGAAACTTTCATCAAAACTTTAGCCACTGTTTACATGTGATCATACTTTGTATATACATGACTGATCATTTTGCCTGTTGTGTTCATGACAAAGACATGACTTACTGCTGGCACTGCCATGATGACAAAAACAAAGCATTTTTGGTGGTTATCCATGTTTTGGTGCGGCATTTATGTGTTGTTTTGAGAAATGCACTTACTGTTCAACACGCTGCAATTCTAATATGAGAAATGTACCAAAGATGATTAACACAACAGTTTATATGTAAGCTTCGTATAAAGATGCTGTGTGAAGTTCAAACAAAACATCTTTCAAAATAACAACAAGCTGCACAAACAGTGCACAGTATTTATCCCAGTCAGAATGGAGCAGCGTTTCTAAATGAATGGCACAAGAATGGATCACACTGTAAACATACTTAAAATGATATACATTATACAACTCTTTACAATAATTGTTAACCTTTAAAAAATATATTCTAAATATTTTACAGGCCTCTGTTAAGAATATTATGAGCTGATTCTTCACGTTTCCACTATCGAAGAAATTGTTTTTAGATTATATTTGACATCAAATAATAAGTTAATCTTGAACGAATTAATAATTCAAGTCATAATATAACACAGCTTCTGAATATTATAGTTGTAGGACAGGGTTATTGTTCTACCACAGTGAGGCTGTGTCAGTGTGAATGCACAAAGGCATTGTTGTTTTGACTGATCTGCAAAAAGAAATATTTCTTTGCTGTGTTCTGTAGTGTCATGGTTGTCTTGCTTGGAGTATTATATGATTTTAAACATAACATCAAGTGCAATTTTATTATAACAAAAGATCGTCACATTTCATTTAAATAGTTTGCTGTCATAACGTTGATTTATTTTTTAACATGAATTATAATTCTTCATTTGAAAGTTTTTAATTGTTCAGCATGTCATGATTTCAAATGGTGGGCTTTGTTGTTTACAGTTAATGGGCATATTTAACAATTGGTGAAAAAATTTGAGTAAATCAATTTCACAGATAGTTTTATCAGTAAGATAAAAAGTTAGCCACTGTTAAGAAATTCCTGCCTTTCCCACGCATGCATTCAGTTGAAAAGTATAATTAATTGTGTCAAACACAGCAGCATAATCAAAACTGATACTTAAAATGTTTTTGCATCAGTCAGCATCAGCTTAACTAAGCTTAATTATGAGCTGCTGTATTACAGAAGCCCAAAGTGAAATTTAATTATTTCCAAAAATGCTTTATAACCTTTTTAATTCTTTAATTAACCTAAAAGTCCCAATATCACAGTGTTTTCTGGCTTTCTAAATATTTCATTTCCTCACTGCCCTTGGCAAATGTCATAATCTGTTTTAGTCTGGTTCCTATAATTAGTTTTTGGGTGGCATGGTGGAACAGTGGTTAGCGCTGTCATCGTCTGGGCTCAAGGCACTGGCCAACCAGGAGCTGTATATGTGGTATTTACATTTTCCCTGTGTCTGGGGGGTGTCCTTCCACAGTCCAAATGCGACAGTTATGTTAATTGGCGACTATAAATTATCTGTAGTTTGTGCATATTTGTGTGGTTCAATATGTCGGCCACGCCTCTCTTCCAGTGTCAAATTGAACTGCACTGCAACCATCTCAGGATCCTTTGTATGATGAATAAAAGTAGGATGTAGAGTAAAGGTGATGGATAAATACTTATTATTTTAAAATTTAAAAAAAAAATCTAAAAATAATACAATTAAAAAAAATTCAATTAAAATCTCAACAGTTGCTCCATGTCATTTGTCAATACTTTAGCTGTTTTGCCACATCTCCATGCAGCTGCAGCAGGTCAAATACAGCCAAGACTTTCCATCCATCCATCCATTATCTATACCTGCTTATTCCTATTTAGGGTCACAGGGACCTGCTGGAGCCTATCCCAGCTCTCTCTGGGTGAAAGGCAGGGGTCCACCCTGGACAGGTCACCAGTCCATCACAGGGCCACATAGAGACAAACAACCTCACACACTCACACTCACTCCTATGGGCAATTTAGAGTCACCAATCAACCTGACATACATGTTTTTGGACTGTGGGAGGAAACCAGAGTACCTGGAGAAAACCCATACAAGCACAGGGAGAACATGCAAACTCCACACAGAAAGGCCCCTGATGGGTTTCAAACCAGGAACCTTCTTGTTGTGAGACAACAGCACTCATCCACTGTGCTGCCTACAAGACTTTTCCCTGGCAAATAATATACTGGTCAGCCAGTATGAGCATATTGTACATGATATTAGTATGAATGGATGGGGGCACCTTTATAAGTTGCTTATGGGGTTCTCAGTTTTTCTGTAGTCATTTTACAGTGGAGGTCAGCATAGAAATCATCCAGAACAAATGCACTGTGTGTCTTCATACAAACAGAGCAATGGGAGAGCAAAACCATTTGTTTCCTCAAGAACTAGACTCAATATGTATTATCTGAAGCAGGAGTTCCACACTGTGCTGAATTTCTCTCTCTGAGGAATTCAACAAGATGTATGGGGGGGGTTCTTTGTTAGCAGAAAAGAACTACAGTCTCTTAGAGACTGATTTAATATCCAAGTATCCAAGAGCACCTATTCCGGTTCTCACAGTACAATTAAAATACTCTAAATTCTGAACTTTTAAAATTCACATGTATTGTGGATCTTTCTGTATAATGAATGTATAATTAATGAAATAATTAGATGGTATTCCAGACTGTTATGTATATCTTGTTGCAGTTGGGCTATACGGCTAATTGTCTGTGCTGTCTCCCAGAAAGACTTAAATGAAAAATGCAAACGATGTAATGTAATAATAAAAAAGGTCATCTTCAAGACACTAAGGACTACAAAGGCAGTCGTACAAACGACCATGAGAGAAAGATATAGTGAGAGCAAGTTCACTGCCCTTATCTGTAGGAGCTCAAACTCTGCTCCATTATTTATCAAGCTCAGCAGACAACAGTTACTCACCAAGATATGTCAGGTCAGTGTTCTCTTTAACTTCAGCCCTAATGCTCTTCAACATGGCTCACTCTGTCAGGGCTGGAGTTGGATGCCTGCTGCACAGAATCATTTCTCTCACTATTTGTAGATCTTGCTTGCTTGTGCACCAGTGCTCTCATTTGAACATACACACTAACACACCACAGAGTTTATTCAGTATTTAAATTAGCTGTAGCTGTCTTGACCTGCAGTGTGACAGAAACCACACAGCATGTTCCCACTGACAAATTTCATCTTCCTCCTGTGAAGCCTAAGGATAATGATGTTGGTCTGTCATTTTTGGTACACAGTGAGACATCTTTGCTACTAATGGTCCCATCACCATGTTATATAAATTGGGTATACATACTTCCCAAGGGATTAGCTGTAATAATTTTGGTGATTGCTTTACCCTATGTCTGGCAACACCATCAGGTTAAAATTTCCCCACTAATTACAAAACAGTTTAAAATCTAATTACCAAATTTCAATAAAATCTATGGGGCATGACTGATAGAAGGTGAAAACCTAATGTTTGGTCATCACTCAGACACAAAAATGAATATAAAACAATGTAAAAGCTTTAGATGCTCAAAATGCACAGGTGATGCGTTTAAGAGAAATTACATTAATAGTTTTTCATTGATCAGGTAACTTCACACAAAGTGCAGTAAAGGGAACCAAACCTAAATCCAATCAGTATTTGCAGCTCTCCCCTTTGGCCTTAAACCAGCAGCTGTTCTCTCTGGTTTGACCTGCACACAGTTTCTCCTGGTACTTGGCAGCACCTTGGAGAAGCTGCTGCAGTTCTACTGTAGATTCAGGCTGTCCCAGTGTTTCTGTCTCTTCATGTGATCCCAGACTGAGTCCACACTGCACAGATCAGGGCTCTGTGGGGGTCAGACCATCTGCTGCAGGTCCTCTGAAAATAGTTCTTCCTGAACTCTAGTGGGTTCTTTATGGGCTTGTCCTGCACAATGGGCTGAACAATAAACCTGGGATCGATCGGACACCTGATGGTGTTGTGTGATAAGAATCTAAAACATTTAAAGTGCCTAAAACCTCTGCAGAGTACTGTACATTTTATGAGCATATACATATAATGGGCATATTATGCAATGAAATTTACAGAGCATAGCCATACCTTCCAGAAGATGAAGCTTTTCCATGAGCACTTAATGAGCCTTCCTACTGCACAACCATAAGGAAGAAATTGTCAATTTTACACAAGATAGCTGAGCAACTTAGTGAACATATGTTTCTGAAAGTGGATCATCCCAAGACACTCTTCCTGTGAAAAACAAGAACTTCATTTGTTTCAGCAAATACTGAAAAACATATATTTACCTTCAAGAAAAGCCTTCAAGTGTCCATAATAATTGTGGAAATTGTCCGTGTAGAGCAAAGGAGAGAATAGTTCTAATAGCTATGAGTTATTATAGGAGGTTATTGAAGGAGGTTGATCTGAAATGAGAAGAAAACCTTGACATTACACTGTCTGATGGCCTGCTATCAGTTATCTTAAATAAAATGTTTGTGTGTCTATGTGTGTTCCTTTACATGACAGCGAGGGACAGAGGAAATATGCTAAATTTACTCTTCATCTAGAGATAATATATTTGAAACATGAAATGCTTTATTTGCCTATTGACTAGTGCGCTTGTTTGGTTGGTATTTAGAATTCAAATTATTTTCACCATGGTCTATTACCCCTGCATTGATATGGACTGAATAAGCTGGGCAGAGTCATTAAATAAAGAAAAAGTCATTAAGCAAAATTAGCTAGCTGCTGTAAATATCACCAAATGAAATGCCACAGCGGGGTACCTTATACATGAAACAAATATGCCAGATAATGACCTGGCTAATGTTTTGCTGCACATGCACCTCGTATATTTTTAAACTAATAATGTTCTCACAGCAAGGATTGATTAAACACATTTGTGGCAGTGTATTTTTTTTTTTATCTTTGTTTATTTTTGTCATGATCACTGTATTATATTATAAATACCAAGGTTTCCCTTTTGTGTGTGAGAATAAAATTCCTGCCTTAAATGGCAGTCTGATAAGTCAAAGTCACTGAGGTGACCCTGGTAATTCAACAGCAGACAAGTCCACACGATTAAAAATGACATAGATGGTAAAGATGCACTTGCTCTGAAAGGCAACTTTACAGACCCTTTAGTAAAGCATGCTTTTAGTTTGAGCCTTTTGGACACCTCTTAATGCAAGTGTGCCATACTTATTACGAAGGTAGTTACTGCTCAAGCATAAAACGCCTATCTAAGTGAACCTGATTTGCACTTAGAGAGGATAATCAAGTTTATTCCCCACAACTACACTAAAAAATGCATGTTAACCACATTAGGGCTAATGGATGAAATGGAAAAATATTTCTTCTTCATGAAATATAATTTGTCCATAGCACTTTGAAATATAACATTTTGTGCTGGCCCAGACAAAGGAAGCATAAAATGTAGCATCACAACTGTTATTTATATGTGTAATACTGTGGTAGATGTAAGCAGTTTAAGATGAAACTTAGCTTTTTATTTTTTTGTTTACTGGGTTTGTTATTTTCCTACATGCTGTTACATGCAACTGTGGCCGAGATAAAATTACCATCTTTATCAAGCTGTGTTTTGAAGATAAGTAAGGCATCCTTCTATTTCCAACCACACACAGGGAGCTGCAAATGGTTTGCATGAAACTTCAAACATATAATTTAATAAAATTCATTATATTCTTTGATTAAAATTATATTGGTTGTTTTTTTTATTAGTTTATTATAAAATAATATAAGACACTTATCCAAGAGCTAAGTAAATCAGATATTCTAACATTTTAATGGTTATTTCTTTATGTCTGCCTTCTCATCACAAGACATTGAGCGCTTTCAGAACAGCAGCAACAGCAAACAGTACATCGCCATGGATCATAGCTGGAAAAATGAATTTGATCTGCTGGCATTTACTGACATTCTCAGACCCCATTCATCATGTCCCTCTGACATACTGTCATTCTATTACATATTTATGTCATTCTTTACTTATGTCATTCTCATGGTGTGTACAAAGGTAGGCATAATAACACAAATAACTAAAAAAAAACACATTAAATACTTTACCTCTCAGCTCGGTGCTGTGCCATTAACTGTGTGGTCCATGAGTCATTGACTCCAATTAGTTTTTCTTGATTTCTTCACTAATTGTACAGTTGATGCCTGTGTGATAACTATGCTAAACATCTGAAAAAAAATCTTTAAATGAATATTTAACAGTTCATATTCGCCATGCACATTATTCAGAAATTACACTATAGTGTTACTACACTACTACTGAGATTTATTTTCAGATATCTGTGGTCTTTAGCTTCATAATCAAGCAAATCATTATATTTTTGCAGTGTATTGCCTGAACAGTTTGTAATAAAAAAAAAAAAGCATACATTACACAGCCAGAACATTACACTTCTTGTGTGTGGTGGCCTAATGACAGTTTAAAATATGCATCCTGACTGGTTATTTTTCTAGACTTTCAGTACTGTCTTGTAATCAGCCATTGAGATCCAGTACAGACAATTGATTGCACTATGCTAAATCAGTCCTTTCTAGCCTTATGTTCACCTATGGTTAATAACAGCTGTTCTCTCATGTACTATAGATATAAACAAGGTCGTGTGATGTTGCCATGGTAACCATCAGTTTCACTCTAATGAATCTTTGTTATAATGCAGAAGTAAAGGGAATTGAACTAGAGCAACTCCAGGCAGGCGTGACTGCTTTTGTTCGGGCCTGACTGAGTTATGCACGAAGGGTGCCATCTTTGTTTGTTTTAACCTTGTAGGCACTGGATCATGAAAGAGCAGACTCTGACACCACTCAGCATAAATGGGATTTAGTAGCTGATCATGCAGTGAAAATATGTCACCCTGCTACTTTACATTCAAATTTATATCTATGCACTCCCATGATGTATTGGTGGTTATATAAATATTGGTGTTTAGAATCAAGTTTCTAGGCTAATGCTATACTGGTTA
This sequence comes from Mastacembelus armatus, assembly GCF_900324485.2. NCBI lineage: Eukaryota > Metazoa > Chordata > Actinopteri > Synbranchiformes > Mastacembelidae > Mastacembelus > Mastacembelus armatus. The sequence goes on along the minus strand of NC_046644.1, from coordinate 7,228,896 downwards.
TGAACGTCATAGTACACTATATATCCACTCTTTTTTATCTGTGCCTCTCATGAGCAAGCAGATGAGGGAGCAAATTCAAAGAATGGAGCCACATATGCGACCAAAAAAAAACAAACAATAAAAATAGGTAGAGTAGTCAAAGTTAATTAAAAACATTGAGACTAATGCTACCGAACATTCAAACGTCAAAAAGTGGATGGATGAATAAAAATGACCACTTGCCATAGAATATGCCACCTTCCTTTGCAGTCTTGAGGGGAAACCTAAGGAACTAGACAGTCTCATACTTAAACAAACTATGAAGGTTATTGTTGGGTCTGTTTCTCTGACAGTCCAGAGAAAGACCTGGCTGATGGCTCTTGAGCTCATCCTTCACTGGGAGGTTTGTGACAGAAGAGAAGAGAAGGAAAGCAGACAGCCCTGTGAGGCAGGTCTCTCTGCGGTGTTCTTCTAGAAAGGTCACTTGTGCTTTCAGATAAATAAAACAACACCTGGCTCTTAGAGAAGCTGCCGGCTTCACGCCAATTCCTGCAGAGAGACAGGGGTCCCAGGTGCCAAGCACAGCAACCACTTTGAGCTGCCTGAGGCTGAACATTACACCCTTTCTCCTTAGGATGGGCTCACCATGCACACACACCTGACAATAGCTGTTTTTCTTAGCTCAGAGAGAACACAATACACAGCAACAAGAAACCACAGATACATTGTTTTGGTCAATATTGGTATATGCTATTGAATTGGAAGGAAAACGTGGGCCCTCAGAATCTCTATATTCCTAATTCTTTAGTACAGAGTATGAAACAAAACCACAGGCAGCTCAGTTTGTCCCTGAATGTTCTAGAAAATGATGTTTGCAAGTTTAATTAAGTACAGCACCGAGGGTACAATACAGAGAACTTAATGGATTTAACGGCTGTTGTTAAAGTGTTGTCAGCTGAAAAAAACTGACTTAAAATAACATTATGTCTTTAATCTGAACAGTATACAATTCACATTAATAGGCAGAAAAACAAGACTGGTTGTGTAACATTCTTCTGAGCACTGACAGGATCCTGTACGCTAACACAAGTCAACAGGCCGAGACCGAGGACAGGACCATGCAGGGCTGTGAAAACCCACCTAAACCATGATCAGACTTTATAATATCCAACATGTTCCATATCACCCTGAAAATGGTCCAATCCAACAGATGTGGAGTGTCAGGGAAAATGAAAAGGATCATTACACACAACACAGTCATTTTCTGCTGCGTAATGCACCACAGTAGAAGACAATAGATTCCAAATGTCTGAATTTTTTTTCCCCCTTCCTCCCATCTTGTCTAGTTTGTGAAATGGCAGCTGCTGCAACACTGGAATTAATAAAGTTATCTATCTAGACAATGTACAGTATACAGTGTACTTAGGGACAACACCATGGTACATCAGATCCCAGAAGTCTCTCTCCAGCCACCTCTACCTTGCCACTTTTGCACCTGATGCAATACATCAAAGACTGCGAGGCACTGAGATTGTGAAAAGGTTCAACATGTAGCATGACATGTCTCTTTGCCAAGACACAGTAAGACATTGCGATTAGGTGGAAAGAAGTACTATAAATGTCTGAGTCTGGAAATGTTCTGAGATATAAAAGCTTACAGTAAGCAGAGTTTAAGGGTTTTTTATGATGATGAAATTTCTTCTATCATCTTAAAATAATCCCCAAAAACACATGAAGCAAACAAGTCAAGCCAAGCCCCTCATTCCAAAGCACTTTATAAGTTCATCCTCAAGACCTTTATTTTGTTTACTGAGGTGGCTGACTTTAGGAAGAAGATGGGACAAAACTGCAGTGGGCTCTGTAACTGAAGTTAAATGATTTGTACATTCAATCATTAAAAAACACACCATAAACTTTTCAACTTGACATTATTGACATTTATTATTGATGCCTCTGTGGTCAACTACTAACCTAGCATTGTATTTCCAACTTTTATTTTTAATGTAGTATATATTTTCATAATGATATCCATTCATACAATACTGCTTGTTACTTTTATCTTTGTGCTGTAGCACAGACCTTACACTCAGAGCAGATGTTCAATTATGGACTTCCATGATATTTGCATGTTAGAATGTTGGGGAAATAAGAAGATAACAGAAGATAGCACCTGTTGTAATGTAGTGTTCTGAACAAACCAAAAGGCGGACTTTTGTCTTACAGAGTGGGCTGTAATACACATTCACATCCAATATAAAATATAAAACAATCCCAACTCTTCTCGTTTGAGACCTTACAATATATGCAAGAATGGGAGGAGAGAAAGAGTCGAGAACAGAGAAGGCTGAGAGAAGGAGATCAGATACGTTCAATTCAATTCAGCTGGTCTGTCAAGCCTGTCATTGGAGCCACCATGCATGTAGAGGCATCGTTCCTTTTTGCTCAATCATTATTCTGAACAAGGCAAATGCGTTCAGGTAAAAAGAAAGTACTAAACAGTGTGCAAGGCAATGAATAGATAACAAGAAACAAAAACCAATAATAGCAAGCAGAGAGTGACCCAGCAGAATAACTCATGAAGGACAGTGTGAGGAGGCGATGTTGTGTGTAAAGGAAGTATGTGCAATGTATAGCCCAATCTAAAAGATGAGACAAAATAAATAGGATGAACAACTACATCACTGAGAACAATGTTAGAAGTATAACATTGTAACTGGTTCACCTTAGATGTAAAACACATTTCACTGAAAATTTAAATGATTAAAAAAAACCTAGCTGATGATATGCCATTGTCGTTTTGTTAAACAGTTAATATAAATACATTCATTTGTTTGCAATATATTAACTGTGTCCCAATTCAGGGACTGCATACTTCGAAGGATGCATTTGAAGACAAGTGTGTCACAGTGCAAGGACAAGGCTGTCCCACTTTAAAGTCTCCTTCGAATGCAGCCTTCGGGTCTCTTCTGATGTATCCTTCAACATATCCCAACTTTCTTTGCTAAAGGTGACAAAAAACGAACATACCAGATAAGACTGGTGTATTTTCATTGGTTCTGTCTTATCTGTCGGGCCAATTACAACTGTGAAGAGGGAGAGATGTTACGACAACTGCGTAGTGTAAAGCAAGATGGTAGACCAGAAGCTGACTAGCTTTGTAAGGGTTAGCATGCTGGATAAAGAATTTACTGACTTGTAATGGACGTATTAGCATATGCAAAAGGTAAATATGTTCATAGAGTTTTAGAGTGTTTTAGTAAGATGCAGTGTGTAACATGAAATGCAATTTGATTAGCGTATTAGTTCACTAACAGAATTACCATGCATTTCAGTGAGCTAGCTGTGAAATTGTGTTGTTAATTTGTTTTGATGTTGTCAGCTAATGTAAGACTAAAATTAACTCCAAACAAATAAGAGACTATAAATGGAAAGAGTGAACAAAGAAACGCGTGCTGCCCAGACAGGACCAGGACACACTTGGATTTGCAGCCCCCAGCTTATGGTAATTCTACGCAGCTATTCCCTCTTATCTGGTTACCCAGTTTAATCATTGCTCGCCCATGTTCAAGTCATTGCTCAGGGAGCTGGTGAGTTGAGACAGACATTTACAAACACTTGCATATGCTATACAGGATTGCCTTCTGGTGAATGCCTGCCAAATAAAGTGCCCTCCGCCCCACTCACAAGTGTCAGCTCAAGCCTGCAACCTTTTTGGTTTCAGTGACTCATGTTATTTTGAGTTTGCTTTGAGTAATTAATGTGTGTGTTTGTTGGTTTTCAATTCAATTTCAGTTTAGTTTCAATTTAGTTTATCTGAATAGTGCCATACAGGGCTGTGTCAGATATCAAATTTTAAGATTAGGGTCGTTCTTTCTCATTGGTGTGCAGCCCTCTGGGCTGTGGGCCCCACTGTGAAAATGAACCTTATGTCTTTACACAGAGTAAAAGGAAGCTTTAGGTTTGACTGAAATGGTGCTTTGGTTTATATTGATATATATCAACTGAAAATCATCATGATAAGATTTTTTTTCATATTGTCCAGCCCTAGCAGCAAATCACAATAAAAATCATCTCACGGCATTTTACAATACCCCAACAAATCCCTTACAAGCAGCACTTGGTGAGGAAAAACTCCCTTTAACGGAAGAAACCTCCAGCAGAACCAGGTTCAGTTTGGGCTGCCTCGACTAGTTGGGGTGCCACTGGTCGCTCACACAGACTACCACATCCAGAATTCTGAGGAATTTGCCTCCAGAGTCAGACATCTAAAACCTGTGGCTACCCCAAGTGGGCTTTCAACAAGGTTACATCCACATCAGTCAGAATAACAAGAGACACAGATGAGCCTCAAGATCCACAGAGGAAAAACCTGGTCATTCCATATGTAGCAGGTGTTTCTGAGGCTTAAAGTGATTTTTGGGAAACATCAGTTACAAGTCCACTTCAAACCCACCAACACACTGTGAGAGACTGGTTCACCCTAAAGACCAGATACCAAAACAAAAGAGGAGCAATATGGTGTATGCCATACAATGTAAGGAAGAATGCTCAGATTTCTACATTGGAGAAACCAAACAACCACTCAACAGGAGGATGGCCCAGCACAGGAGGAGAAGCTCCTCAGGACCACAGTCAGCTGTGCATCTCCATTTAGTCTTCAAGGTGTGATGTGAAAACAAATTGACACTCTTTTGAAGACAGTGATACACATTTTGAACAAAGAAGATAGATGGTTTATAGAGGAGTCAGGGAAGCTATCTATGTCCAAGTGGAGAAAGCCTCGCACAAAAGGGGTGGAGGACTCAGACATAATCTATCTTCAATATACCAGGCTGCCCTTTCATCTGTTCCCAGCAAATTAAGGAACATATCAAATGTTTCCCAGAAAGGACAACTGCAGACAGTTGGGGAATCAGATAGAATCCACCATTATGTCCAGTGGTTCCAGTCCAGCCTGATGATGAAGCCACTTGGATGGGTGGCGAAACATTTCAGCCTTAAAAACTGAAAGTCCAGTTGCCATGACTCAACCTCTAGATAATTAATACAGTGCTTCCTAATAACATTGCTTAAGGGAAGTATGTATAAGGTGAAGGTGCACTAAGATCTATGAGTACAGAGATGAGTCCATTATCTGAAGCAAAAAGAAGATCGTTGGTGACTTTTAACAGTGCTGTTTCTGTACTATGATAACATAAATCAAGATTGAAATTTTTCAAATAGTTAATTCCTTCATAAGTAGTCATGTAGCTGCTCAGCAACAGCCTTTTCAAAGATTTTGGAAATAAAAAGTAGGTTGGAAATTGGTCTATAACTTGGCAAGACTCCAGGATCAAGACTATGCATTTTGAGTTTGATTACTGAAATCTTAAAAGCTTGAGGTATATAGCCTGTTTCTAGAGATTGAACAGGTCTAATAAAGATGAGTTGATTAATAGCAGGACATCTTTGAGCAGTCTAGTTGGGATGGGGTCTAAGAGACGTGTGTATGTCAGTCATTTATAGTCTGTTTAGGTTGATTTGATGAATAAGAGCAAAGAAATTGGGTATCAATATAACAGTGAAAATTTATTCGTTAACACAAAAAATAGAAAGTCATATAGTCTTGGTAGAGGCACCATTATTTCATTTATAATTAATATTTCATTTAAAAACCCTGAATATGAGAATTTAGGGCCACACCATTTCACCTGTTAGCAACATGAGTCACATGCTCCACATTAAGACCCAGTGATTTGTAGGTAAATGAGGTTTGTGTGTGTTGCAAGGTTAGGTGTTATTAGAGCTTCAGACATTTGTGATCTGATGAGAGGTTTTCATGAGTTATTACTTTGGATTTTATCATAACAGTAAAATAATTCATGTCATTAAAACCAACTCTTTTTTAATGTATTCAGACAGACTACAAATATGACTGGTGACCTGTCCAGGGTGTACCCCTGCCTTCCACCCAAAGAGAGCTGGGATAGGCTCCAGCAGATCCCCGTGACCCTGGTTAAGGAATAAGCGAGTATAGAAAATCGATGGATGGATGGATGGATGGATGGATGGATGGATGGATGGATGGATGGACTACAAATATCATTGCATGGCTTGGGAGGAAATGTTTTAACTGTTTATAACAAGAAAGAGGATTTAACACATTTAGTCTTGAAGGTGTGATGTGAAAACAAATGTTAACATCAGTATGCATCAATGCCTCTTGCTGATATCAAGTGTTAATTTATGACAATGTGTACAACCCTCACTTTAAAGAAGTCAGGCATTTATGGAGTAGCCCTCATGCATACCTAAATGTGTCTTTAAAAGCAAGTATCCAATGATAGAAACTTTATTTCTGGCATACAGCACATTGGACCTTAGGCAGGGCAAAGAGCCATACCGAGATGTTGATAACATTGTTCTTAACTGGTAACTCTATAACACACCTCAGATCTTTGATACTGCTGCTAGCACTGGATATCTTTGTAGACCTTCAGGTTTTATATGGCAGGAGGTGAGAGGGAGAAGAATCTGCTCCCTGAACTGTCAGGTCAGCAGGCCCTGCACATTCACGATACATGGTTTATGGTCCTGTTGTGTAAACTGTGCACGAATCACCAGTTTATTAGATGCACTGACTTACATCCAATATAACTGGTCTGAAATAAATTCTACTTTTACAAGGGTTATCATATGTGGTTTTAGTTGACAGTGTGTCAGAGAGAGGTGTTGGTTGAATTGTGTGCTGTTGACCAATGTGGTGGACAGTTTGTCTGTGAGAAGATAAAATCACAAGAAACAATACCAGTATACATATTGAATCAAGGGCCTAGAGCTACTTAGGCAGAACCCAAACACTTGATGGAAATCAATTTTGTGTCGACAGTGCAACATATTTGATCTTAGTGGCAGCCTGGAGGCAAAACACAAAAGGCATGATCCTTCTCTTAACACCTTCAGGTCTGATGACCTAAAAACTTGAGTGTTGAAAGATCAAAGACAAGCCATATGACACAGCTAGCTTAGAGGACCTAAGTACAAACTAAGGTTTGCACTGGAAGGGCTGTACAGGAAAGATGCAGTCTCTTTTGAAGCTCTGCTTTTGGTTGCAGCTGGAGGGCCTACAACAGGTCAAGAGAAAGGATTTGATTTTGGCTATTGACATCAAGTATGGAAAATTGGACCATGCTATGAAATTCACCAATGCTAAAAGCTTTAGAAAGGTGTGAGCCATCCAACATTTGAAATATTCAAGCATTCGATAAGAAGTGTTAAGTGTGCTATTCTTGCATATATTGGAGAACCAGAAACTAAAAAATCAGCACCATTGTTCTATTTTGCGAACTAAATCACTTCCTATACCCCATCAGAAATTAAACATGCTGGAAACACACTTGTCTTCAAGGGTTTCTAATTACAACTGAAATTACAGTTGCTGCTACTAATTAATCTTGTTGGATTATACCAAGTACACGTATGTTGAAGTAACTGGGGGGGGGGCACTGGTTGTGTAGTTTCTTCTGTTTTGGTTTCGTCAGCAATTGAGTTTTCTTTGTAGCTATTGAATTAAATGTTACTCCACAATAAAATGTAACAGCAGTAGTGATTTTAATGTGGTATTTATAAAATGTTGAGTGCCTGTTGTTTTTTGAGACATTCTGTTAATGATATATTTATTGTAGCTCAGACTGGAGGATTTTTATTGTTTTACTGTGTGCTTGTTGGTCCTGTATGCACCTTGTTAATGTGTTTTAATTGCATTTCAAGAAGCCACTGTTTGTGTGCTGTATAGTGAAGGAATAATAGTAATTCAAAGCATTCCAAATAGGCTAATGACAGGAGATGGTGCAGATTCCTTCAAATGTCACATGAGATTTCACTTCATTTTCATGTATTTGTTTGTAGGGATATTGCACCTTAATCAACTTTTTTTATTGTGTTTTATTCCATTATGATGGAATGAGCTGTGAAGTAAAATCTTAAACTGCAGTAGAGCCAACACTCAGTCAGACTCAGTGTAAGGGTTAGCTCTTGATTATTTCATTAATGCACTCACTAATAGCAGACAGTTGTGGTCATTTGTCAGTTGTAATAATTGATGCTCCTTGTTGGGGTATGACTGTGAAGATTTAGGTGAATGGCTGACTGTGGAAATCAGTGCTCCAACTCATTGGGCCCCTATTCCCCTGGCCCATAATATGCCTTGATACTGTAATACTGGCCCAGTCTTGGTGAAAAGAAACAGCCTCAGCAGCAGCAAGGGAAACAGAAGACACAGTAATAGCTATGTCAATGAGGCCATAGTACCAGCTGGTTCACTTGGGATCCAGCCTGCTGTTCTGGAGAACACTTCTGAGCTATTTGTAGAAAACAGCAGTAACATATCATGAAACCATTGCTAGTACAGCGCGTAAAGTAGCGTCCAAACAGACAAATACCCCTCATGATGATGCATTTGCAACACATGCAGGGGGTTTACTATTAGGTCTAGGTTAACTCTAATGCTAATGCATGCGGCATAATTGGAAAGGCAATATTTTAATTTGTTTGCTTTTATAGATGATGTACACAGAATGCCTCTGCTGCACTGTGATTACTGAAGAGAAAAATAACCAGGGCTGATCATACCTTGTGGTTTATTAACTCTTACTGTATTACTGAAGAATGTTGCATCATAAATAATGTGTCTGAATTTTAACAATATGCAACTTTTTCCTTTACAGGCTTGCTGATTTATAGCACGAGGAACCACTAGGCTTTGGCCCCAAGCTGAAAACAAAAGCTTTAATATAATAATTTATAGTGAACTTAATAGAGATCTATGATGCAAAGGCATATTGATAGTACCCCAAGGTACAGACTCGCTTCCTACTAGTGGTGCAGGTCTTGCACATTCTTGTAGCACAAACATTTTTGGCCTCTCCACACATACCATGGAATTATTCTTGACTTGACATACAGACATATTACTATATATAGAGAGCAGAACTTAACTCCCATAGTTTATCTTAAAACTCCAAAGATAATTGGTGTCCCACTTGCCACTGTACGCCTATATCTTGTGCAGTGTGGATGCATGTCTGAGAGTTTATTTGCAGAGTTTTATGGATATTAAGAGGATGAGAGAAGCAGCACAGTGCATATTGTTTAGGGAATAACTGCTAGTTGATTTCACTAAGTGACCTTTTCCAAATAACCTTTCAATGCACTTTATTTCTCTTTCATCATGTGTATTATGCAACTATATTACACCAAGTAATTTGCAGTATGTGAGCAGAGGGACTTCAGCGTTGTGTCAGGTATATTAATATTAGAAATGCTGCTCTTGATTTACAATGATTGGTTGCATTAAAAAACTGTCAAAAATGTCGTATTATTTGGATTGTTTGTCATGTCAATGTATTATTATGAACACAACAAATGCCAGTATGCATTTACTTTATAGTTTTATATCCTGTGGGGTGAATGCTAGTGACAAAGATGTAAGAGAGAACAGCAGCTACAGGCAAATGAGAGCACTACAGGAGGTCAGTCCACACTGAGCAGAGGTAAAGCATAATTCACCAGCTTCTTTTTTTTATCTTGCCCTCTATACACTGAAAAATTAATTTTATGATACAGTCTGAATTTTCCCTGGGATTACCATGTGTGATTTTTAGGTAGAGGTGACTGAGACCCAGGGGTTGGAGCTGGACAGATGAAGCGATTCTTGCCATCCACATTTAAACACAGCTGCTCTGTACTGTAGCTAGGCAACATTGAATTACCTGCAAATGCTGTTGTCACACATTTAACCATGATGTCCAAAACCATACATTCTGATGCAGGTTTAAACAAAGAGAGACACGTAGGCTGACTTGATGGTGGTGTGTGACCAGTATTGTGGCTATATACTGAGTGAAGAATTTCCATTTGTTGTGTCTCGAGGCCATTTACTCACCGGTCTGGTTAAATATCGTTTGACTAATGGTGCTCTGCTGATTGTTTTACCTTCTTTGTTGGGAAATAAACCAGACACACTCTTCTTGCAGTGTTTCCTTAGTTAAAGTAATATTCTTGCTGCACTATATCGTCCTTCTCTAAGTGCCAGGTTACCCCGGAAATTGACACAGCAAAATAAATCTGCACATACTTCGGTCTGTGCTAGAAGCTCGATTATACAGTGATTCCTAGCATCTTGTCAGCCACTAACATGACTCTTTGCTCAAGCAGAAAAGGGTTATATAAAATTGGATGGTGCAACATAACTAATATGATTACTATTGAGACCCTCTGGCTCCCTGTGTTCTCTCAAAGGTCAGGACTGTCAAGGTAGTTTGCAAATGATCAATGGACCAAATTCACATGTACTTTTGTAATGTCGCACTACTTGCATCTGGGCTGGACAGACAGACAGATATTATCTCTGACCCAAGCTGCTGAGCAGTAAATAGTCACTTATAAATAGTAGCAATGTGGAGAACTTTAATTCATCATCTATGGAAAACAGCAGAGAGGGGTGGGAATTGCTAAGCAGTTGATATTGTAGCTCTCACCTGCTTCTGAATGATTTGTGAAATATAAGATGCTCAATTGAAGTAGAATTTTTAAATGACGTTTTGCAGATATAAACATGTAGAGCCCAAGGAAATCCATTAGGATTCGTTGGTGGCTCTCAAGTTGTGTAAGACAGCAAATTACACCGCACACATCTGTTAACTCCACCCTTTCCAAATCCACATCACAGAGGAATCCGTATTCCTCATCTGCAGTGACAGTGATTTCCCCTGATATTACACAATACATTGCAGCAAGTAAACCGTGTGATTAGTAAGGCAAGATGGCTATGTATGGCTGAACCTGGTTTGCAGGAACGAGTTTTTTTGTTTTTTTTTTTCTTTGTCAGTGTACTTAAATCATTGTTTAATTTGCAAACGTCTTCCACAGTATCCTTAATCAAATTGTTAAGGTAATTTGTTTTCTCTAGATTGTAGTGTACATGTGTGTACATGTAAATGTTAACAAATGTTTTTCTGGCAACAGATGGAACATTATGTGGTGGCTGAAATGACAATTATTTAATCAAACACTGTTGTGATTCAGCACAAAAGCATTTTGGAGCTCAGACACTTTGTGTGTTCTAAACGATGACAGATTTAAAATACATATGAATAGTATCTCATGAACGGAAGCTGTGTTTTTTTTTGTTTTGTTTTTACTGATGAACAGTTATAGCTCTGGCTGTCTAAAATGAATTAAAGGTGCTAAACTAAATAAAGACATGGACTGAAGTAAGCTGTAGAATGTATAAGTATGACACTAAAAAGTGGGAATTTGATTTGAGTGCAAAAATCAGGGTGTCAGTTGTGATGGTCAGGGATCTAAGACCATGAAGCATAATGATAGTTATGGCGGACAGGGTCAGCACAGAGATAACGTGTTTGCCTCAGTTGTACATGACAGTACAGTCCAGCTATGAAGGGTTTTTTTTGTTGTTTTTTTTTTTTTTGCTTCTGTGACTCCTGAGGGAGCCCCAGTGAAGCAGCGCTGTGTTCAGGGCCCTTTGGCATATCTCCCAAAGCTTCTGCATGGTTGATATAAGGCCGGGCTATCTGCTGTGACAACTTCTTATTAAAATCTAGTGTGTTTGTCCTTCCTTTCCTCCCCTCATCTCTCCCTTCTCTTCCTTTTTTTTCCTCTGTTCTCTCCCCTCCACATCAACTATGAGCAGGGTTAGGGGGACTGGAAGAGGACATAAATTCACAGAGTCGCTCCAGGCAAGGTCTTCATCAGAGGCTCATTTCTCATCATTTTATCTTAAGTCAGCAGTCCGCCTGTATAATTAAACCAGGTTTTAGTGAATATATCTCCAGGAATCTTATGCCTACTCTCCATTGTGGAGTTATTTGGCACAATAAGTGCTTCGAAAAAATAAATAAATAAATAAATCACTTGGTTGATCTGTGACAGAAGAACTGCAGCTACAGAGAACAAAAAAGAGAAGAAAAACTTTCCCCAATGCATTAAACATGAAATGGTGTCATTATGTAACACTATAATAAATTATGGAAGCAGCATACATCTTATGTGTAAAATATGCCAGAATACTACATGCCTACAGGAATCCATTTATTTGTACACCTGTCTGTACAATACACGCAGATTTTGGCTTCTCTGTGAAGCAGAGACCTTCATCTTTGTGAGGCTTTTCTGGTATTGATAAATTGGAAATAAATGAAGTCTTCAAAAGAATGAAAACTGAAATGCATGCATGAAAGGGTCCCCCCCCCTCTGGAGTTGATGACTTTCTACTTGCCCTTTGTCCTTGCTTCATTAGTAATTATGCAGCCACTGAAATATTAATTTAGTATTTTTAACTAGCAGCCATTAGAGCCCAGGGTTATAATGTTCTGTAAAGAAGGTCATATCAATTCAACATATACTAATAGTGACCAAGACAGCAGTTATATGTTTGACTGAATCAGTTCTCGCTATAAAGCACGAGTGTGTGCGAGCATGTGCGTGCGAGTATGTGCGTGCGTGTACTGAGGTGTGACTGTGTAGTGATTAATGTCCTGCATTCCCACTCTGTGAGAGGGAGATAATGCAGAAGACTGTGGCCTTTGTGTTCTCAGTTTGTGTTAATACCTGCACCTATCAGGAGATTTTAAAAGGCCTAAAGAATCACATTTGCCAGGGTCTCTTCATGGATAGTCTGCAGTAAGTGAGATCCACAGAACAGGAAAAGAATTAAGGTGTGATATGCAAACAAACAGAAAACTGACACATTATATTTTCACTGCAGCCACAAAGGTTTTCTGTTGTGTCTTTGGTGATTTAAAATTCCTTTTATGAGGATATTTTAATGACATCAAGAGAAGAGTCTTATTTTCATGTTGCATTTTCACATTCTTACTTTTTATTTTTAAATCGTAGTGGTCTTTTCTATGGCTGTTATTTCCACGTGTCACAGAGAGAAAAGCACAGGTGTGCATACTAAATTTAATTAGTGGGACAGTTGAATAAAACACTGCTCAAAACCCTGTGTTATTAGTAACACCTGCGCTTTCCCTGCAATGACCAATCAAAATGTCCGCTGTGAAAAAAAAGCTTTAAATTTGGTTGTACCTCACAAACACTTTAACAGCCATATTTATTCAGTGTTGTTTTAACTGCATGTCTCATGTTTAATAAATGCAGTCCTGCCTCTAGAGCCAGATTTCGCTCATAGAGACAATAAATGTCAACTTGAGGCGCGATCTCAACACTTGCGCAGATAATTTAAATGTTATTGTGGAGGAATTGTTAAACTCTGCTTCTGCATTTGTATTCTATTCACTTTGGTCAAGTGTATTTTCCCCACACAGCACAAGCACACTTAATACAGTATAAATCTGTTTCTAAATTTACTTCAATTGAGGCACAATTTTGTGGTTTTTTGATCATTGAAAGAATAACTGGAGTTTTTCCAACTCTGCCAGTATGAAGCATAGAAATCTCAAGACCAAGCCTAACTTGGGAAGTCTTTTCTTTTTTCTGACTGTAAATGTCTTAGCATTTACACCTACTGAAAGCAAACATTTCTGCTTGCCTGACAAATGTGCAAGAAAGAGAAAAAAAACACAGGCATTGCAGAATATACAGCAACACAGACACAGATCCCCAGTCTCCCCAGAGAAATAGGACAGAAGAAAACAAAACTTTATCTAAGACGGACTCTATTTTCACCAAGTAAAGTAGACTATTACAGCCAGGAACTGCAATAAAAAGGGGATTGAGTAGTATTGTCCACGTAGGTTGCAATACATCTTGTGCCTAAAATTTCACCTTTTGAATTTGGAAATCCACCGCACTGATTATAAGAATTCCCTGACTACAGTTACAAGTAAAAATTATTTATCACATTAACTTTAACATGCAGTCTGTAATCTGTGTGTGTGTTTGTGTAAATTCCAAATAAAAGATCCATAGCCTTTCTTGGCTGATCTAATGAATTTTCAGACCAGCCTATAACTGGACACAGTTCAAAAAGGAAAAGGATGAGAAGAAGAAACAATGTCGAAAAATGGTTTTGGACCAGCTGGAAATACGTGGCACAAAGTCAACCAGAGAGCCCTGACACATTAGCCCATTTCACAGTGGGCAAGTCAAAGCCTGTAAGAGCAAATATTGGAACTGGCCAGAAGAAATAAAGCCAATGGTGACAAAGACACAAAGGGAAGAAGAAGAAAAGAAAACGCAAAGACAAATTAAAAGTAAATGGAACAAGATAACGACAAAATATTTTAAACTTCTAAGTTAAGATGTAAAATCTACAATTATTTCTCAATTCAGGAGAGGGACAATAAGAAGATGGATGAATGTCTTAGCTCTGAATGGGGAAACATTTGTTCCCTCAGGTTTTGGCTTTGGTGAGCTGTCTCAAGTGCAACAGAGAAATATATCCTCTTCATTTCCTATGCGGCAAAATTTGTTCCTGCGCTGTATATCCTGAAAACCATGAGTACAGTTGATTAATAATAATAAATTAATTAATTAATTAATTAAGTGAGAAATTAGGATTATAATTTTGACTGGATAGCCTGCCTGGAAGTTAAACCTCATTTCAATATTTATTTAGACATATTTACAATATTTTTACATTATGCTAGTTCTTACTCCTACAGCGTTAATGAGATCTAGTATTATTTACCATACTTTCCAGGCTGTAAGTTGCACTTTTTTTAGTCCTCTGGCTTGTCCTGTGACTTATATAACAAAGTGACTTATGTGTTTATTTACTGTCATTTTGTTAAGTAGGCACTAGTGTTAGATGGCACTCTTGGCACAACTGAGTATAACATTGTATTGCCAAAAAAGTAAAAGCATTTATGTTCCCACTAAACTATAACTCCTAGTATAACACAAGTGAAAATGCCGGCCCAAAGAAAGAGCTATACTGCAGACTTCAAAGTGCAGGTAATAAAGTATCAAGATGAAACAAAGTTTGGAGTGAGTGTCGGAATGAATGCAGGTTGGAAAGTTGTCATGCAATTTATAGCCCATTTGGGCTTCCCTTCAAATTATAGTTATCACTAAGTAGGCCCCTACTCACCTACTGGAAGATTCAGTAAATTTTTATCACCCCACAGATCTTCATTGTTATAAATTACGCCCTTAAGTTTAAGCAGGACTACTTATAGTAGTTGTAGTTAGGAGTAGTTAGGAGTAGTAGGCTCCTAATGACCTATATATATATATATATATATATGACTGATTTACACTGATAATGCTTATTCAATAGTAAGATAATAGTCAAATTGGCAGGGCATTCAAGCAACCCGTCAGAGGAGGCAGACACAAATGAATGAATTTCATAATGCACTTCTGCTTGTTATTATGCCTAGCCTACCTTCTCCATAGGCTAATTTAGTGTAGTATTGCGTGTAGTTGAGTGTAGTATTTGTAGATTCTCTGGGTTCAAGAATTTTATGAAAAATATTTGGCAAGAAAATTTTAACCATTTGGTCTAAGTTACAAAGTTAGTGATTTGTCCTGCAGCAAGTTATCATTGACTTATCATTGACGCAATCTGTGAGAGCGTTTGTAGTAAATTGTCTCCCACCATCGCTTTAAAAATGCATTTAACTTTTGCAAGTATACAAATAGCAACTGCTGGCTATATAACTCTCTCCCTGCATGTGATATTTACATTTAATTTAAATATGTTATAAGGCCATCCTTCACAAATTTGTGCTTGATTGGGCATATGAGATGTCCTGGTACAAAGCACAATAACTGTAGTTAAGTTATTAGTGTGACAGGTCAACCAAGAGGGACCTGCCACTCCTATCATTTATCTGTCCTGCTGAGCGGAAATGTGGGACACACTGCTCTGCTACAAGCCTGACTGACTTCCCTGAACGAAGCACCACAATTTCCTTTATTTTGCAGGAATAGGTACAAGAAGAAATGAAGTGGCATTTTTAGAAAAATCAAGCAGGTGGTATAAAACTGCCCAAAAACAATGAAGAATGGCAAAAAAGACAATGAAAAAAACAAAAAAACAAAACTTGAGGCTACAATTGCAATTTAACATTGAAATTATGTATTTATGCATTTATTTACTTATTTACCATTGTTTGGGTATTATGATGTTTTCCATTTTTCTTCATTATCATTATAGCAATTGTTCATTAGAACTTTCAAAATATTGTGATGACGTGCCATCATATTCTCCTTCTTTTTTTTTTTTTTTTTTTTTTTTTTTTTTTGCACATAACTAACCATTAACTAACCATTAACCACTATTTTTGGATACAGGCCCATGCCAGTCTCTTTGAGAGCCAGAGATTTCTTCATCTGAACATTTTGGGCCATATTACTTTTCATCTCTATGGTATTAAAATACATGTCTACAAAGTATGTACTCTGTGGATAGCTTGTTGATCATGTCTTTGAATACTGATTGAGATGAGGGCCAATGGTCTTCGTAGCCAATGATCTGCTAAATGGATCCAAGCCCTAATCACTGATGCTATTTTTTCTAATCCTGGTCCTTTCCGTTATTTAGGTTCTTGGCTGGGGATTAGAAAAGGTGGATTTAATCATTTTAGGTAAGTGCATGCTCTTGTGGTCATTTACGAGTAGATAAACAGAACATCAGCAGTGTAAACCATGATGGTATGCCTTTGGCTACATGGGGCAGCTGTGCCTCAGGAGGTAGAGTGGGTTTGCCACAAACCATAGGGGGGACAGTTTGTTCCCTGGCTTCTCAAGCCCACATGCTGACGTGTCCTTGGACAAGACACTGAATCCCCAGGTGTCTCAGTGGCTGTTTCATCAATGTGTGGGTGTGTGTAAATGATTGTAAGGTGGCCTTGCTGCCATCAGTGTGTGAATGAATGGGGGTTGAGTGCTCTTGAAGCATAAAAAAGGATTATATAAGTCAATTTACCATTTACCAACTGTCTAAGGACAGAGCAGCAGCAAAGAGATAGCTTCGGAAGGAAGGTGACAAGGAATTTAAAGATTTAGCATATACACAACCTAAAGCTACAAAAGTGGCAAAAATGCATAAAATTAAAGGTACAAGTATCCCATTTATTTATTGTGGTCACAACAGCAGGTCCACTGCTTTGATAAGATGGTTCAATTGGTATAATCTCTGATAAATCAATAAAAACTAATCTGTGCATAGCTATATGCACATACATCCAACAGGGTGCCAAGCTGGAGCAGAGCAATAAATCTACAAAGTAATGGGAATTCCAGCGCACACAAGGGAGGTCTAGATCATCCTCATTTATTAATAGTTGTCCATGACTAGTCATGACTAGATGATGATCTAGACCTCCCTTGTGTGTGCTGGAATTTCTATTACTTTGTATAATCTCTACATTAAATTCAGAGCACGTGCAAGCACAATAAGAACCTGGAAAAAAAGCGAGAGTAAAGCACAAAAATATTCTGCAAATGGGTTTGTATTACCCTTAGCCCTACTACGATCACTATTAATAACTTCAGATTAATTAATTCCCTTTGATTTAAAAACAGTTAGAGCTGATTATAAAACCTCATAACTATACTTTTCAAGTATCTTGAAAAAAAGCACTCTTTCCAACATTTTTTGAATTAATAACAAAGGTTGCCTAACAATAAGCAGTGTAGGTCTTATATAGTGCTTTTCTACACTCAAGTGCATTCAAAAGACCTTATGCTATTTTCCATTCACACATTACCACAAACACTCCCACACTAATGGAATGGCTAACAGGAGCATCATGGGGTTCTGTGTCTCGCCCAAGGACACTTTGAGATGTGGACTACAGGTCAAACCACCCACCTTTGTTTTCTGTAGTACTGTATTTCAAAGTTATAAAGTTTGTATGGTCAACAAGCATTGCAACAAAGGGGACACTGAGAATTGGCTGAACTGAACCAAACATCATTGAACAATGTGTTGATTTTTTTTTAGTGCTCCCAAGATGCCAACATTACAGACAGATGGAAAAGAAAACTCCATCTTCTGCCTTGAAATGAACATTGTTAACAACAGCGTGTATGACAAACAGCTGATGAATGCAGTTGTAGAACGCTGGCAGTGGCAGAATAGGCATTACAAACATGATTGGACTTTGTGGCAGGTGACCTTCCTTATGAGCAGTACATTGAAATAAAAAGTTCAGCAGTAGCAACGCAGGAGGAACCTGCAGAGCAAACAAAATGCTGTTAGTTTGTTAGTGTTACTGCAGTTTTGTGTGTCGGATCAGTTCAAAGTGTCTGCTTAAGTGCATGTGAGCCATTTCAACCCAAAATTTTCTTTGCAAACAGAGGATCAAACTAGTTAGAAAAATGTCTGCTACAGATTGGGATGTCAGACCACTAGTCAATAGCTTGGGAAGAGATGACAGTAAAAGCCTTTCTTCTGTTAACCATAGATTCAGTTCATCTATTATACTGCCAGGGTGTAATTTGGTCACACTTAAGAGTTTTCC
The DNA here is from genome assembly GCF_900324485.2 of Mastacembelus armatus. NCBI lineage: Eukaryota > Metazoa > Chordata > Actinopteri > Synbranchiformes > Mastacembelidae > Mastacembelus > Mastacembelus armatus. The sequence goes on along the minus strand of NC_046644.1, from coordinate 7,210,480 downwards.
ATCTATAATCATTTCCATTTGTTTGAAAAATACAGAAATCACTTGAGTTTGGGTATGTGAACGTGAAGTCTGACAAGGATGGATTGATCTTTTTAAGATTTGAATGAGGCTTTGGCAAATGCAACATTTCCTTTTGGATTCACTAGACTGATGAAACACACAATGGCAGGGGACAGAAAAAGCAAGATTGGGAGCGAGGTAGACTATAGATACTCTGAGAAAGGGAGGGGGGGGGGATTGGGATGAAAAACTCAGGGAGGATCTGTTTTGGACAATGCTAATAGAATCTTACAATGTGAATGAGTGGAGGGGACGGTAACCAAATGAGAATCCTACATTGATCCTGACACACAAAGGCCTTGTGGGACAAAAGACAGAGGGAGAAATATAACTTGCAACAAAAAAAGGAGGAAATTAAAAAGTCATTCTCACAGGGTTGTGAAAGGCGACGTTTATAAGCCCTTGTCACGTACTCCCAATAGGCATAACCCCATTTTCATATACAACTAATTTAATCAAGGTGACTTCTCTTTCCTGTCTCTCCCAGGATAAAAGTGGGAGTTCGCTGTTCCCTTGTGCCTGCAAGCCAACATATGCTAAGATTTGTGTCTGTGGTTCATCCCCCACATAAGCTCAGTGCAACACAATCTTATCTGTCCTGTGGATAGCTTCTCCATGCCCATATTCTCCTGAGAAACCTTGTTGTTTTAATGACTACTTTAAAGCTTCTCCTCTGCCATGCCCAATGTTTCTGTCTTCTGAAGGTCAGAAAAAGAGTTTGTAGTTGTTTTGAACTTGCAGCAGTTAAAATAAACATACAAATGTTAAATATAACTACTGAAATCAGAACTTAAATGGTTAGATTTTTTTTTTATTCATTTAAGTAGCATAGAATTTGAATTGCTACAGAAGTATATAGTCACACAAAGTAAACTTGCGTTGAACTTGTGTGTTTTTTCTTGCAGGCTTTGTTTCAAACTCTTCGAATGTTATCCATATCAATGATCAAGACTATGCCTAAATCATTTATCATTCCATTTGTTCATCTGATTTTCATATCAGTCTTTTGCTTTTTCGAGATCTTCAAAGACCTATTTTAGAACACAAATTATCTGTGACAGAATCAATCATGTGACTGAAGGAAGTGAGCAAAAATGAAATCAAAGTGTGCTGTGTTGGTGGATGCTGTGCTGGGGTTTGTCATTTTGTACAATTGGCTTGGTAAACAGCTGCTCCTTATACATCAAAGAGCCAGCAGCACAATGGTAAGGAATTCTTAAGTAAAGTAATACAAGGATGGGTTTCTTTATTCTGAACCTGCCCTGCCAATGGTGAGAAAATAATGCAAAGTTATGGCAACTTTATTAGCTGTCAGACAATACTGCTTTACTTGATGCAGATATACATTATATTGATTATACTCTGCTACTGGGGTAAATATCCCATTGAATTCCTAGATAGATCAGTGTGACATCCAGACACAGTGATTTATGACAGACATGTCAGGTTACCAAAGTCATGTGCTCTGCAGTAATACACTGCTATTAATAACTATTTGTTAGTAACTGGTTATTTCGGCCAGCGTGGGCACCCTGTTAGTGTGGCTCTGTTGATAGTATCATTGGTCTGGCATTCATCTGTCTGAGCAAATAGGGCATTGATTACCACAAAGATGCAAAGATGTTCATAGTGCATGGTCAATGGATTTAACCAGTAGCACCACCAGCACCAGATCATTTATTTTGCAAAATGTCTTAACATCTGATACACATAATGACACAAATCTTTAGGCAGACATTCTTGGTTCCCAGAGAATAATCCTGAAAACTTTGACAATCACCTAACTTTTTTTAGGTTTACATTTGTGACTTTGAGTGAAATGTTTAAGGTACTGATGTGAAATTTAGGCATTTATGTTAGGCACTGTTGATTTGTAATAACTCTGGTGATCTCCTAATGTTTTCTGTAGGACCATTATTAGTTGGCCTCAGCTATATTTCTAATAATTAGAAAATAGAAGCATTGTAACATCTAAACTACAGTAAAGTAGTAGATGTAGTAAACATCAGTGTGTTATTATTGTCATTATGGGGCAATTGAACACATGGACTACAGTATTTAGCTCACAGCCTCACAGAGCCACTAGCATTGCAGACTCTATTATAGCACTTATACCGAGACAGTTCACAAACACGAGCCTCATGGGTAGTTCATCTGAGGTAAGAGCAGAGACCAGTGTCAGGAGATCAAGGATACTTGTATGAAGAAATATGCAACAGTGACTTTTTTCATCACTTCAAAAGTGTGCCACATGTTTACGGGTGACACACCTGCAACTGCATGGATGTGTTACCTGAATGTCCATTGTAACAAATCTTTGTTGGAAGGAGAAATGGAACTAATATATATTTTGTTTTCTGGTATGATATGCAAAAGAAAAGAAGAGATCAGAGTGTCATCTTTAGATGATGGAATGCTGATGAAATATAGAGCAGTGGGAACCATGAAATACTGGGGTGGTTGAAAGTAATTACCTAAAAAGGCAAACAGTATTTAAAACTTTGTGTCCAAAGCCTTAGAAAGTCAAAGTGCTTAGATTTTATCATTTCACTTTGATTAGAAATATGCTCATTTAAGTAACACTACATTTCACATATCAGCTTGATGGGCCATTCTTTTTCAAAAATTCATTTCAAGCCTTTTTGAAAAACAGGGTAAGCATACTGAGAGCCAAACTGTCCCCTTCATCACCTCATCTCTTATCCCTTTGTGACAATTTGTCAGATACCATGATGCAAAAGAATAGACAGCCAGCTGGTAGGAGGAACTGACAGACAAATTAGACAAAATAAATAAATAATGTGCTTGAAAGCATAGGCATGCAAGTCTCTGTATGGTACTTCCTCCCAGGGGAGGGTGGAGACGAGTGCAAGATTTCAGATTTCAGGCCCCTAAAGCCTCTGATGCAGTTTCAACTCAAGGGACCTTATTAGTCGGTGGGTCACTACACACTGCACCCCTAACAGAACACACTCCTGTCCCCATGCCAGAGCTTGTCTTGATTAATTATCAACAAAGCTTGTATCCAGCTGCCACAGGCAAGAAGAGAGACAGGAAGAAAAACTTAACCACTACCTCTACTACTATATACCTACATGTGTAAGCACCTACTCATCATATATGAGTCTTTAAGGATAAACTGGGAAATTATGCAGTCAGTTTTCTAAAAAGATTTTTTTTTTCATGTTGATTCTTAATTTGACTTTATTGCACATTAGAAATTAGTCACCAACAAATATTCATTTGATAGTTATGCTGTGCATTAGTTATAGGTTATTAGGTATAAATTTTTTACCCTATAGAATGGGCATGTAAAAAATAAGGTCATTAGACGACAGAATTAGGCATTTTCATTCAAAATAGCATGTTTATTTTCTGTAATTTGTGTTATTTTTTTAAAAAAAACTTAATTATAATGAGCTGGTATTAATCAATCATCATTATTTCTTATTTAATTAGTACCAAATTACACAGGCCTTTCTTGGAAATATCCTTGGAAGTCAAATTATTGACTATTGAAGGAAATTAGGTTAAGAAGAGGGGACCTGTGAAACACAGTTACTGTTTTTACTTCTTTGTCTAAACCTTCCTCTCCATTGGAAATCAACCCTTAACATGTGTTTGTTGGAGTACAAGCCTCATCCACTCTGTCTCTCTGTCTGACCATGAGGGTCTGGTCCAACCCAGCTTCCTCCTCCAGAGTCAATTTCTCCCTCTGAGACTGAGGCAGATGCTGAACTTAAGCATAAAAAATAAACACTAGACAAAGCCATCCAATTCCTGTTCCAGCGTCAGTGGCTCTACAGATGGATTTGAACCAAGTATTTGGCCCTTGTATGAGAACTGTAGGAGATTGCTCTCCTCTGTGTGAATACCAGGAGCTCCCTGTCTCCTCCATTCAGCAGTCTGTATCCCCAAGTGGAGCTGCTGACCTAACTTGACATCCTCCTTGCCGCAGGCTGCACTGTCAGCCTCCCTCAGTCCCTCCCCCTAACTCTGCTACCTCACCAGACCCTCTTCTCTCAGTATATATCACTGATAAGTGACTCCATTGCCAAATCAGCTGTCACAAATGGTTTTATGTGAAATACTGTTTTGAAAAATTTCCTTTGCATTCTTGACATTACCTTTGAATACACCACTATTTGCATAACCATGGCAAATGATGTACAGTATATGAATCTCCAGTTCTTAGTTCATTCATCCATCCATCATCTATACCCGCTTATTCCTAACCAGGGTCACAGCGATCTGCTGGAGCCTATCCCAGCTCTCTTTGGGTGAAAGGCAGGGGTCCACCCTGGACAGGTCACCAGTCCATCACAGGGCCACATAGAGACAAACAACCTCACACACTCACACTCACTCCTATGGGCAATTTAGAGTCACCAATCAACCTGACATACATGTTTTTGGACTGTGGGAGGAAACCAGAGTACCTGGAGAAAACCCACACAAGCACAGGGAGAACATGCAGACTCCACACAGAAAGGTCCCTGCCTTCTGAGACCTGGGACCTTCTTGCTGTGAGGCAACAGTGCTGCCCAGTTCTAAGCTGTTTTCAGTAAATTCTTTGAGCTACTGTGTGCAGTTAACTTACTCAAGAATTTATATGTTCGGTTCTAGTGCAATACCATATTATTTTTGGAGATTTTTATCTTTGAGGATTTTGTGTTTTAGTAGTTAGTCCATTATCTCAAGTGTCAAACTCTGGTACTAAGTACATAAGTGACCCTGCCCATCAGACAACTAAAATTATTTTTTTTTCTCTGAATAGCAAGAGATTGCCAGTGATCCTCAGAGGTGCTAATGGTCATCAAAGAAAACAGGCAAATGCTGAAGTGAACAGTGGTGAAAAAAGGTTTATCATTGTTATTCAAATAAAAGTCATCCACATGAAAACAATAACAAATGTCTACTACAGTTGTTACAATTTTCCCCTCAAAAAACCAAAATTAGGGTGTTCATATTGGTGGTTATTGGTATGGGCAAAGTAAATCAGCACAATGTGTCAAGGTCAGCTTTTGTGAAACGTGACATGGAAATTTACTCTGCTCACAATATAACAAGTCATCTTGACAGTGCTGATCTTAGAGTTGAGAGCTCGAGAGTCAAAAACTGAAGAGGCTATCATAATTTATTAGGCATGTTACACTATCCGCAAAAGTGGATAGTGTAACCTCTGCTCTGCATAACAGAGAGTGATGAGGCAGAAATTAGAGGTACAAATGTGACTTTTTAATAAACTGCATGAACTTATTATCCCTTCAGCAACCCATCTAACAAAGAGTTTTTTCCTCCATTAAAGCTTCTAATTAAGTCCAGTGGTGTACAATCTTGACAGCAAAATACCAGGAAGAGTTTGGCTAAGAAAAGAAAAGAAGTGTAGCATTGACTGACTGGTACTTTTGACACGTTATCAGTTAACTTGCCAGCTAGAACTGCAGTGGTCACCCAGTTTTTACCCAAGCACAGATAAACGTATTATCCTAAAATATACTTACATCAGTATACACAATGGGAAATGACAACAAATGGGGGAGCATTTCTGTGGAAACTCTATATCAAGATTCCTAACCTATCAGGTGGTCTCAAAGAAGATGTTGTCAGGCCATGCCATCAAAAATTTTCACCCATTGTTAAGAAATGTAGTACATTTGACCATAACTTACTATGTTTGGTCACATCATATCCTTCGTCTCATTGGTTTATTGTGCGCCTATTAGCCCATCTTCAAACTAATTGTTTGTATAGGACAGAAAAAGAGTTAGTCTGGCTGGCCAGGCTTGTAGAAAGTTACAATATGACTTGAAAGACCCTCACATCACTTCCAAAACAGCATATAAAACACACTTTCAAATATGAGTTTAGGCAGATATCAAAAAAGCAGCAGGTAACATGTCAATACTAGCTTTTTTCCAACATATTCCAAAGTCAGTGCTTTGCCATAAGCAACTGCAATCTGATATTTGTTGCAAGCACAGCATGAGCAGCTTCTCGTCTAACAAGACAGCACAGTAATAGGTGTTGTTTACCTTGATGATGTGTTGGAGGTGCACTGGCAGTGTTTATCTGCATCTCTTTAGCTGTTGCTGTGTTGGAAAATGTGCTTTTTCACCTTTAATGTCCACCAATGTAATACATCCAGTATAAATTTGTTTCACAACTGGTGGTCTCTAAGTGTATGATGAGGCATTTAATCGCTGTAGGAATTTATTTCACCTTGTGTTTCATTTCAGTTATTGAAACTTTTCAAATATGCAAGAACAAGTCAGAGATACTGGAGGATTTACACCTTTACATTTGTGCAAAAGTTTATTTAAGACATGAAGTCAGCACTGGTCTTTTTTTAGAGATACAGCCCAGTTAGCATGAATAGACTCATCCTGAGATTATCCTGATTGCCTGACCCTATATATACAAATTCTGATTGGTTTTTGAAAGTTTTTAGTGCTATTGTTGTAAAGCATTTGTTACATGATGTGAACTTTGTTTGAGAAGCTCAGTGTGGAAAGTAAATGTGCAATCCAGTCCTGACGACATTGTTCCAGAGTAGAGACAAAAGAGTTTGGAATTTGAACTTGTTTTCAAGCCATCTGACCTTTGTTGTTTTCATTGCATTGTTTGCATTGTTATATTATACTCTATATCGCTATCTCATTCTGCCATATTAACTTGCTTCCATTTGATTTCCTCTGAGAGCTTTGTTATGGTTATGGAAATAATAGTAAACATATTTGTTTTTTTTCTTTGCAGAAGTATTTTTTCCCAAAAGTATTGTCATTTACAATGACGTGCTTGATCCCAGAAAATATAATTGCCAGACAAATAGGAGCCATTATGTGCTGAGGTTGCGTATATGTGCACTCGGTATGCATGCTTAGCTAGAGCCTGACCTAAGCCATTACATCCCTCTCTGGAGGACACTTCTGGGAGATGGAGGTTGGCTGAAGTGAGAGTAGCTCTGAATTAAATTGGACACTGTGAAACATGGCATGACAGACAGAACAGTCTCCATCAGGTGAAATTGTGAGAAGCATACCTCCTGGACCTACCCAGCTGCCTCAGGCAATAAAAAGATTAATAATTGAATAAATATACATGCATAATAAAAAGGCCATTAGTTTTAGTAGAAGGATGATTAAATTATTCAGAAGAAATGATGGAAAAGAAAAGGCAGGAATTAAAGTAATCTTAAGTATTTCTAGTTTTATTGTGTGTATTATATAGTAAAGTCTTGCTTGATGTGAGTTCTCATCTGGATGGCAAAACTCATTTTAATAAAAACACAGCTATTTTCAGATTTTTCATTACTCTTGAGAGTTTGTAGGAATTTCTGTCATCTTTCCATTCCCATTTTCTGCCCCATGCATCTAAATGTCCCTTTCTTTCACGTATTCTGACATCATAACTGATCAATGCTCTATCTGTGTTCCTTCAGCCAAGTGGTTCTTTGAATCAATTTTTTTTTAATAATGTGATACCACTATCATTACCAGCATACCTCCAGGTGGTGTGTGTGTGGGGCTGCTGTCATGTAAAAGATGTTGCAGCTAAGCAAGTCTTTATTACTAATAATAAAGCTACAGAAACACTTGTCACGATTCCTGTCTCATTCCTGTTCATTTTTGACACTCTGCCCGTCTTTTGCCACTCCAACCGCCCACCAGATGTTCTGACTTTCCTCCGTCTCACACTCTCCCACCCACCTGCTCGTCAGTTTCCAATTTCTTAATTACTCTCAGTATATATTCCAACCTCCTTTTTCCTCAGTCATTTGCCAGATTGTTGAAGTCTTCATGTTGTGTAAACGTTTGTATTTCTTCACACTGTTCATGTTGTAGACCTCTGGTGTTGTTAATGTGTCTGTTACCTGTTTTTTGAGTTTTTCTACATGCCTGCCTGTCAGTCACATGACCTGTAAGCCGTTATGTTCAGTTTCCTCTGTTAAAGGTATTTCACTGCATCTGCTCGTCTGCTTGTGTGCCTGTATCTGGGTCCTGCTTAATACACCATGTGACAAAACTGCAGTATTGTTAAAAGTAGGAAGTTACAGTATGAGCTGCTATGAAAAACGTAGCTTAATACACTGAAGCTGAAAGCAACATTTTGAATTATTTTTTCTTGTACTTTGATCTATTAACATGCAAACTGTACATGCTGCTTACTCATTTTAATGTAAGACAAGAACATTTGTTAAGGCCCTCTCTATTTTATCACTAATGCACTAATTATTCACTAAAATAATAAGCCTGAGGGATGCCTAGAGGCAAGGTAATATAAAATAAAGTTTTGTGATGTTACTGCTACTAATCAAATTGTTGCCCTAGCTAAGGGAACTAGTTCAGTCAGCACATAATGATTTGCTCTGCTGTGTTGTTGTGACTGTAAGTACCTTTAACTGTCTGCCTTGGGCCTATAATTAGCTACCCATGGTGTACCTCACCATTGTGCATTTTCTCATACTCTTTCACTGCTATCCCCTGTAAATTATTGAACCAACAACAACACTCCTAGCAAACATAGAATTATTCATGGGGTGCTGTACAATCAATAAGCACAACTGATGTCACTGTGGAAAATTACTGAAATTAGGAGTATATCGTATATATTACTGGTTGTACTGGTTGCTGACTATGCGGCAGGCAAATAGATGTAAGGTGGTGGTGAAATACCGTCGGGTTTCACAAGTATGACCATGAACAAATGTGTAGTTCTAAACAAATCAGCCTTCAGGAATAGAAATGGTAGAACAGTACCCTCTGTGCACTACCTGCTGACTAACTACAGTATAAGGGCAACCTAGCCTCCTGAGGCTAGCTCCAGTGGAGAGGTAAGAAAGCACAAACTGAGTCATCAGAGATTCAACAACTTGAGTGTGGGTGTGCAGAGGCAAGTTCAAGGGCATATTAGGTGTGTTCCCAAGGGCAGTGGGTGGTGGTCTTGAGGGGAATTCTCCACACAACATTCATCTTGTCTGATCTCAGCAGGTAGACCTTGTATAAATGTGAATGTGTCAGCAGGGGAGGCAGGAAGTTCGGGGGAAAACAGCAGATGCAAACCTTCATTATGCTAAGAGCGGTGTGTGGGGATGATGACTGGAACAGCAGAGCCCAGTCACAGTCCCTGGATGTTACAGACCACCCAGCTTGTCATATTTTCTTGCATGCCCCCCTCTGAATAGTGTTGGGGGGCAATGGGACAGTCTGGTAAAAGGCAATATAATCAATCAAAGCAGGCAGCCTGACATTCAACATTGCTGAACATTTCAAAGGGGAAATCACAGCCATTGCAGTTTTTCTCTCATTTTGTCTTTGGTGTGCACCAGTGCACAGCAGACATACTGGTCAGTTTCCATCAGCAGTCAGTTCCATTGCACCTTTTATTTTTCTTCCCTTTTAATGAAGATATTTTGGTAAATGTTGCATTTATGTTTTGGGAAAGCTATCCTAATTACCTTGAATGGTTTTTATGTAAACATCATTGGAAAATTCAGATTCTAATAAAACCTCTGATATATCCTAAACAAACAAAGTTCCCTTACTTCACTGCCTGTTGTGTGTGTAGATTGTTTAGGAAGTTTTAAAGGTTACAGAGTTACGCTGCGCATGGGCACACTTAGTATGACCAACACTGCTGCAATCATACACAATCATTTTGAGTTGCCTGATGATTTTAAATGTGTAAACATACAGCTCTTCCCATTGCACAACTCCATGGCACCCAACCTGAGCACAGCATGACACAGAAATGTTTATAAGGGAGTTTATAATGTCAAACTGATGAGCAACATATAAAATAAAAGCAGTTTCATCTGCAGTTTCTAAGATCTAACATCCTAGAAGGTCAGTTCACTAATGTGTTTGCAAATTACTGTACAATCTATACAGCAAAGTGACTTAAATGTGTATATCTCATTTGGTCTAGTAGTCTATGTTCAGGCTAAAGTCTAACTCGTAGTGTAACCCAAGTGAAAATGCCGCCCAAAGGAAAGAGGTATACTGCAGATTTCAAAGTGCAGGTAATAAATTATGCAGCTGAAACAAAGTCTAGAGTGAGTGTTGGCAGATAAATTAATTCGTAATGCTAATTTCTGCTTGGTGTTATGCTTAGCCTACATTCTTCACTGGCTAATTTAGACTATAATTATTATAATTAAAAATGCGTCTTATACACTGAAGTAACATATATGTTTTTTTTTTTCTGTTCAACAAGGCTGGTTTTGCTAAAATCAACTTATATTCATATATTCACTCATATTCCAGAAAATATGGTGATGTGGTAATTAAAAATACACTTATCTCAGACCTTGGTTGCATGTCATATCCTATTTATTTATTTATTGAAGAAAACATAAGTGAAGTAGTGAGGTGGAGTGGGGTAGGGGAATTTGCTATTTTATGTATGGGTCTTAGATCATTAGGCCTACCACAGCTGGATTCAGTCACCTATTCTTAAAATCTGTGCGGGTTTGGTTTGAGAGGAGAGGCTGAAACACTGGATGCCGTAGTAATGTTTCTTCACTGAGTATCCAGGGGAAAATTCAGTGAGAGCAATAACATTAATCCTGGAACTCAGTTACTTCTTATGATTGAAAGTCATATTCAAATTCATTGCACTTGATGGCAGTGTAGCTGGTCAAGCAGCTAAATATTTTTGGGTTACAAATCAGGAACAAGTGGCTACAGTATGTGATTTTGCAGCTACATACAGGCCCTCAAGTAAGGCTTTATATTAAAACACTGTGTCTCACATATTTTTAAAAAAATGTATAATGTGTATTTTAAAGGCAATGCATGAAATGCTTTGGGTCTACTAAAAGGTTATGAATAATGACCTATATTTATATGAAGGATAAATAATAGAAAAAAAAAAAAAAAAAAACAACTCATATGTATAAAAACCATGTGACTCAACCCACATCCTGCTGGAGGGAAACACACATGCTCTTGTCTGGGGGAAACAGCTGTGCTGTGTTACATTTAGTCTTGTGAGTAATTATCAAGGCTGAAAATATATTACATACCTATGCAGTTAAGTTAAAGAAATTGGATTTTATGTTTATTATGATAAATAACATGGACTGCCATTTCCTTGCTAAACAGGAAAAAAAAGAAAAAAGAGTCAGACCTAATCTAATGTGTGAGTCATAAAGATTGAGCAATATACCCAAGGCTTGGCACAGTAACTGCTCCCTGAGAGAGAGGATGGGCAGAAATGCTGAAACCTATATTTCATATTCTCCATATCTCTTAAATTGCTAAACTCCACCCAATTGAAAGGATACAGGATGACTGGGAGAGAAAGAAAAATACTAAATGTTCGAAATGTATTACATTCCCTAAAGAAATTCATGACTTGTCTTGGCTGTGTGAATAGCCACTTTGAGTGTATTTATAGACCTTCCTGTTCATCACAGTTTCTTTAGCAGCTCCCAAATGACACTCTCACAGTCACTTATCCCAACAGAAGGACATTGTAATCTGTATCACTGACTGTTTGTTGGTAACACTGGAGGCAGCCTGAATGCCAAATACAACTTGGCGAATTAGTCCCTTCCACCTGAAGGAAGCCATTGAAATTGCCATTTTCGTCCATACCTTTACACTAGATAACCAATAATGACAGAATAAAAATGTGTCGATTTATGGGCCAAAATTGATATTGTGTCCCAATCTACTAGACACAGGGGCCAAAAGGTGAAACGATCTAAATACTCTGTGACACTGCTAGAATTTTCAGGTCTTATGCAGCTTGCAGGAAATAAATTGCAAATACATTTGAAAACTTGTATGGCTCCGGCTAAGCAAATATGGCTTCATTTTAAACATGACAGATGTTTCAACAGAAGTTAAAAAGCAGTACAGCGGTGATTACTTGTTTGTTCATGTCTTTGTAAGCGTGGGCCTTCCCTTGCTCTGACCTCGGCTCAACTGACAGCTGTTCAGCCCAGCAGGCCCCTGAGGCAAAGCATGAGACTCCATCTGATGTCAGTTTGTCTGGTGTCAGCGGGGCAGGGCGCTTTTGTTTTTCCATCAGCATCTTCACCTCTGGGCCGTGAGCATCTTTGACGGGTCCGAATTTCAACACCAGTAATGAGACATACTGTATGGTCATGTATGACAAGTCCACGAAGAGAGTCACATAAGAAAACTGTCTGTACCTCTAGTGCAGCTGGGATTAATGAGTCCCTCTTACAGAAAGTGTAGGTGTACTTGTCAGTGGCACTGACCAGGCAGTAAGTGTTCCTATCAAGTGGCACACAATTGTGTCACCTACCTCAGCCTTCAATTATAGTCCAAGCTGTCCTAAGCTTGAAAGTTTATTCAAATTCTATGTGAAAGAGAAGGTGTATGCAATCAAATACAGTGTGATAGTGAGTGTTTCCTGTTCATCCCCTCTCACTGTGATTTGTTGCCTTGGTCCACAGATGATTAAATCCTGTATTATATATATATATATATATATATATATATATATATATATATATATATGGTGAGCTATATATATCAGGTTGTTAGCTGGTGAGCTAATGGAGGCTACCAAGTAGCAGTAGCCATAATTTAAATTAAGTTTCTTAAGAAACAAATAAATGAGTATTATATTGTACTAATTAGGCCACTGTAAATGGAAAATGAAACAGTGAAATTTAAACTTATGTAATATGCTAACATTTTAAAACTTAGAATTGTTTTATGTGAACTGTATAATTAATAATTGAAACAAAAAGTAAATAAATGCATTAGATTACCTTTAGTGTTTCCAACTTTAAATTTTTCTTAAAACTGTATAATTGAATGTCTAATGTGTGTTGTTTTTTCTTTTCCATATTGTTTCCTGTTTCTGTAACCCTGTGAATTTAGACAAAATGCCCCAAAATAATCAGAATCAGTTTTATTGCCAAGTATGTTTGACATACAAGAAATTTAACTCACATTCTTTTGTCAAATCCCAAAAGAAAAAATAAATCTAACAAGCTAAATAGATAATCACCATGCTTGTAGCTAGGTAAAGGTTTTAATTTCTATTGCTTTTTAGTGGATGAGTCATCATGTCTGTAAAGTATCAGGAGGTAGCCTCTACAGTACTTTTGATAAGACATAGATCATAGTTGGGTCACGGTCAGCAAATGTCTTCTATTGATGTGATGAGGCTGTGTCCTTAGAGCAACATGTACAGGCTTAGGAGGGAGAAAGTAAAAAGACATCACACACATTTCTGCACACTGTGACATTGATGACTTCAATTTATTAAGTATTTGACTAGTTAGGTTATAATTCTACTTCCAATTACTAAAATTAACAAAATAAATAAAAAGCAAATTATATATTTTTGATAGGGCTTCATTTAGTGCTTGTCAGGGTCCTGTAACAGTCTGTTTTTTTTTCTGAGCTGTGGTCTAGTTTTCTGATAAACAAGTGAACAGATATGTGCTTGAAGCACAGTTTCATTTGAATCCAGTTCATATGAGTCCCTGGTCCTGTTTAAAGCTGCAGACACTCTCTCCTCTCTGCTTCTTTTTTCTTAGGGCTGTAGGTATCATGTTATGAAAAGACAGATACAGACAAGTAGATTCATAAGAACTTTCATCTTATTGGTCAGGCAGACTTCAATGAGCATCCATTTTAGTGTTTATGATTCTCATTGGATTTACTGACAAAAAGTTTTTAACAGGTAGGTTTAGTCATATTTGTACTTTTTCTTACCTCAAGCAGCTTCAGATTTCCAAATCTCTAAATGTAACTCTGTGTTAATGCTTCTAACTTGAGGGCTATGTTTTGCACAGGGGCAATCGGTAAAATGCTTTAGGCAATACTTTATCGTTAAAGAAAAGCAACAAGATCACATAGTCTGGGCATGAGCAAAGAACACAGCTACACCCATATATGTGATACTGGCAGTAGAGAGAATTGTTCAGGATCATAGGATTTTCAGCTCAATCATCTGAGGTATGATGGTGGGGCTTGCTTGAAAATGCCAAACACTGTTTTTTTTTTTTTTTTTTTTGCTCTCAACTATCTTGTTGAGCACGAACACTCAAACTGGAAGCAGTTAATTGGCCAATGCTGTATGCCGTGCAATTTTGCTGTGTAATATATACTGTACAAATGAGTCTTTGTGTTGTGCTGTGAAAAGGAGTCATTACCCAGAGGATCATGAGAAGAGAGAATGCAGGAGCTGCAGTAAGGATGCTTTCTCCTTAATGTCCTCAGCACAATCATTGTAGTTCACCCAACAACGCGGCTCAGGCTGTATCGTCCAGGTGTGATGGCTCCTCTGTGGTCATTTATCAGTCAGCTAGTGTTAGAGCCAGAAAATACAAGGGCAATTGAGCTGAGGGAAGGGACAACTCTGAGCAGGGTTGGTAGAATTTTTTTATTTTTTATCTCTCTTGACAAACTTTGAAAACAAAAAAAAACATAGAGGCCATCAAGGCCAACCCATACGTATTGTAAACCCTGCTGAGGTCATTCTCATAAAGTTATATTAACATCCACAACAATATAAAAAGATGAAAATATAATTTTAAACACCTTATTTATTTTTTTCCTTGATCTTATACACAGAGGACGAGCTACACAACCGTCCATTTGAGTTTGTTTAAAAACACTGACGATGCTTCTACACCAGCTAGCTGCCCAAGTCACACCTGCTTTTGACCATCTCCTAAAGGTGGGGTGTTAAATCTGAGCAGCCGTATTTCAAAACAAACACATCCAGGAACCTAAGCTAGTGACACTGACTGAGAGAAATGTTATAGAATATTAAACAACATATAAAACTCAAAGGCGTTCATAGTTTTCTTGTACACAAGGAATAGTTGTGTTTGCAGTCAGTGCTACTCAACAAAGCACATACCTCTAATATCTGTTGAATGCTTCTTCCTCGTTCTTCCTTTTGAATAAATGTATGTCTGAATCTGAATATTACTTACTGCAGGTGTCTGTTAGTTAGTTGGTCCGATTTGGGTTTATTTCTAACCCTAACCAAGCTTCTTTTTCAGCCTAAAGCATGTGATTGTTTCCATGCCAACAAAGGTCCACTGTGCTTTAAGTGAGTTGAATCCCTGAATTTGATCTGTGGATCTGAGTTTAGTAATTATTGAATACCGTCGTCTTGACTCCAGCAGTTTGAGTAGATTGTTGATTCTGTATTTTGATTAGATATAGGTTTGTATGAGGTCAGCTTATCTGGGTCTTTTACCATTTGGATCAGGGCCAAATATATGTGGGAGGATTTTAACTCAAAAGGAGTTTTATATTTTATATCCTCTGTTAGAAGAGAAAGTATATTTTCATACCATTTATAAATCTGGACTACTAGGCTGTCTGGATGACTTGCAAGAGCCAATTGTATCCCTGGTTTGATTGGCAGTTTAATGTAATTTAAATAATTGATCCTTTTGTGATATTAATTGTGGAAGAGAGACAATCCTCACTTTCTGTTCTGTTTCAAAAGAAGTAAAAGCTCTGACCTGTCTAGTTAGGGTGTGTTGATGTACTGAGTGTTACTGAATGTACTATAATCAATGTATCTATGTTGAGAAATCGGTTGTTAAGTTACCAGTGGTATTTAAAATGTAATTTGGTCGCCCAGTGAATGTGATGAATACTATGACACCACAGGCAGGACTGTAAATCTTGAGAAGAAACACATGACATGCATCATTCAGCAAACAAAACAGGGATCCACTTATAAAACCATTGCTGTTCAGCACTCATATCTTTAATGTATAAGACAAATGAAAAGACTACAATTATACCATATCAATATTAGTTTAGATGTAATTTTCATCAGAAAACCAGGTGCAGATGAAAGAGTTTTGCCCACCAAACATCCAAGTTTAAGAAAACAATCCGAGTACCTCAGATTTGATTCATTTCCAAGGCAGAATAAGCTTACCGTTTCATGCTGGCTTTTGCCAACCAAGCCCTCCCCCAACCTGATGATACAAAATGGATGCACCTGTGTACCAGCTGCCCAAAACCAAGGTTATACTTCACTTTAAGTCCCCCCTCTGTTATATCTTCTTAAATATATACAAGAAATTGATAAATATAGATCGCTGTGTGCCAGCTTTGTCCCTGTCACGCTCTGTTCCTCAGTACACACACACGTACACGCAGACCTGTGCACACACTCACACACACAGACCAAATATGCATAAATTTACTGTGTGAGCTCAGTGAAAAGGTCAGTGTGCTTGTTGGTTAGTGTTCAAACAAGGCAAGAGTAGTGTAGGTGGCAGGAGTTGTGTTTGGTGATGAGTGGGTGTGAAGGAGGTTATTCCATGTCAGAAATCTCTGAAACATCTGTTACCTTCTCTGCTTACCTGTTTTTATGAATGATGAATCTATTTAATAGAGTTTAAAAAAAAAGTATAATAATAATTTAATATTTAAAATGCATTTATTGTTTTCTAAAGCAACATATTTGGTTCATACAACCTGAAAACATCCAACAACCTCTTGCTACACTTTTAATATGTATGCATGTCCTGTGAAATTGAACCAAAATGGTTTTCTTTTTCATTCTTAAAGTGTTAAAACTATTTCAGAAAGCACAGCAAACATAGCTGTAGTACTGCAGAACAAATTATTATGCTGTCATCACAGTAATTATCCTATCAGTGCTCCAGCTTTCTAGATTTGAAACCACAGATCTGAAGAATCTTCTTCTAAGAAAGCTTTCAGGACTGTTTTTCTTTTCTTTTGACCATGATTCAGCTCTAAACTGCCATAAACCGCAGTAAAAATTCACCCAGTTTCAGACATTATTTCGCTTCGTTTACAGTTCATTGATTTGAACAGTAACAATATAAATAAGAAATGAACATAGGTGGACTGGGCATATTTGCAGGATGCATGCCACAATGTTAACCCAAAGCAGTGCAAGATGTCTTCTAATGTTTTACCACAACAATAAACAAATCACTTGTTATATATATACAGAATGTATCCAAAGCTTACAGGTTTTTTTAATTTTAAACCCGTCTGACCGAGGTTAGATGAGACATGCAAAACTGCTCAAAAAGATGAGCTCATCCACGCTTTTTTATTCAGACACTGTTGTTGGGAGTGACCCCTCTGTTATGATCCACGTATAAACAGAAATCCTCACCAAGGGCAGCATACAGACACATAGTGGCAGAGCACATGAAAGCAGGAAAAAAACCCTGTAATGTCATAGTTGTTCTTGCTGCTTACAAGGCTCCATTCTATTTCCTTTGAGTGGCTTTATGGTTCTGGGGTATCATCAATTTTCATCTGTCTCGTTTCAGCCCAGATGGTCTGCCCTATCTCCATTGCATTGTCTGTAAACATCCCAACAAATATGGAAAGATCAAGTGAGGTTTTATCATTATCTTCCCTGGCAATGTCATACAGGTCTGTGGTTTCCTCTGCTGGGGCATTAGCAGTAAATCAAATGGAACATAAGCACACTAATGAACAGAACATGAAACACTGTTTGTACTACATATCTGGTAGGACAGACATAGTGCAATGCTTTGACATGGTAGGTGAATGATTCCCAATATGCCATTGGACAGCCATTAAGCCAGCTTTATTTATGTGAAGTACACTATGAATCCTTGGCAGCACAGCCTCAAATCATACAGTGTCACTGTTTTTAAGAATACATACAGTAGATGTTTGGTGTTTCTCTCCTGTCAATTTAAACTAAAAAAGGGGGCCTTTGGATTTAAGATAACTGCTGGAGATTTCAAATACATTACATTTCAAACAAAGACGGACCACCCTTGCCCTCGGACTATCCCTGAGGAGCCTGCCTCAGCACTCCCTTAATCTGCAAAAAAAAAAAAAAAAAGATCCTGATGGCCAAGCGCTTTTCTTGGGGTTAATTGTATGTGACATCCATAATACAGCTCTGGTCAATGGTTATCTTCATTTGCCTAGAGAGCTAGTTGTTTCTCTCCTGTTCTTGAATGCTCTTTTTCTTTGCTCAAAAGATAATATTGAAAAAAAAAAAAAAAAAACTTCTCATTATGCAATTGTTCTAAGAAAAGTTCAGATGCCTAATTAATTTAACAGAGTAAAAATGGATTCATTTGACCTTTTGAAGCTGGTTACCATCTAAGAGATGATGGCACAGCATAAACTCCATCGTGATTAGCACTGATTAGGAATGTTTAACATAAAGGAATAATAATATGTTTTGACATACACTGGGGGGCAAAGCGATCAGTACTGAAAAAGGAAAGAAACTTGAGCTGTGGACTCATAATACATACGCACTGTACAGAGCCTGTTCTACCTCCTGAGGAGACTGCAGGAGGTAGAAGGGGGTGAACGGGCCACTCCCGAGTACCTTCTATGACTCTGTGGTGGCAGCCATCCTGTGGTCTGCTGGACCAGCAGCATCACGGAGAATAAGCTGGACAAGGTCATCAAGAAGTCCAGCTCTGTCCTGGGCTGTCCCCTGGACTCGGTGAGGGGGGTGGTTGACAGAAAGGTCCTGGCTAAACTAACATCTATGCTGGACCATGAGACTCACCCCCTGCAGGATGCCCTGTCTGCCCTGGAGAGCAGCTTCAGTGACACACTGATCCACGCTCGCTGTATGAAGGAGAGATTTTGCAGGTCTTCCTGCTGGTGTCAGGCTGTACAATGATCACTACTAACACTGTACATTTGTCATCCATCTGCTGTAATCATGTGCAATACTGTACTATAAGGTGAATAACCATCAGTGCAATATACTGTAGTCACTTTGCCTGGTATTTATTTAATTATCCACCGATGTCCATATACTACACATGCCCATAGGCATGTATTATACACACCTATAGTTTTTGTAGCTTTATAGTTTTATTCCACTTAGTATTTTTTAATATTTTTAATTTCTTATTTATCTTACATCTTTGCTGCTTTTGGCACTCTGCTGTGTACTTGTACATTGCTGTTGTAACAATACAATTTCCCCATTGTGGGACAATTAAAGGTTTTCTTATCTTACCTTATAAAAACAAAAATGTTACCCAGTGTCTCTTGAGCTAGACACATACAGGCATTCACATGCTGTGTAGTGTAAAGAGAGTCAATTCTTTCAATTTGAAAATGAATGTGAAGGTGATGCTGCTTTGGTCTCTACACTGTGCTACTTGGCTTAGCTAGTGCACTATTGATGAGATTCAAGGAAGGCAAACTCCCCTGGCTATCTATCTCTCTGTTATTAAGATGGAGGGGGTCGACAAATGTAGTTGGGAGAGTAACTGATGGGTTAAGTGTTTCCCTCTAGAGGATATTTATCTGTGCCTGAGAGCTATGGAAGTAAATTTTAATTACCATTCTTACACACAAATAATTGGTACATACCTGTCTTCCCTCTGTATAACCAAGGAAATAACCTGTGCTGTAAGTTTCCAGGTGAAGTTTTTTCTCTGTGTGGTAATCTAATTGGGTCAGTCTTTGACACTTGGTCACTGTGACTGCTCTGTAAACCTGAAGTTATTACTCCCATTAGCTGAGGCTCTGTTCCCTTGGGCCATGGGGGACACATAGAAGGTAATTACAGAACATAATGTTATTAATTACTCTGAGCACTAATGCTACCATTGGAGCAGATGAGATTCTCAAAGCTAGGCAGGCCACAGCGCAATGCCCAAGGTTAAGTGACCCACTCATCTCTGTCACTGGATGTGGGGAAATGTCTCCACTCCTCTGTTTGCCTGCGATTTTTTGGGACTGAGTTTGTTTTCCTTCTGTTGTTGCTGCTGAGCTGAAAAAGGAAACAAGAAGAATTTATTTGCAGTGGTCCCCTGCAGCCATCTGTGTCCTTCCACAGCAGACAGAGCAGAAAAATCACTAAGATACAAGCAAGTAGTCAGATGTCATTGTGAGCAAGAATTGTTATTATTATTATTGTTAGTCAGAGTAATGAGACACCCTATGTATGTCAGTACTGTTAGCTACCCCGCCCCTTTTTCTGGACACGGCCGAACAAACAATACAAACCCAAATTAAACTAGCTGTCGTCTTTACATTTTAAGGGTTATATTGATGACCTTGGTGTCGTTTAAAGGAAAAGCTTTCCAGTTTATTATTTCATGCTGTAAAATATGAAATTTGACTCCCCTCCCCCCGTAGCTTCGCCCACTGCGTGCCCAGTGTTGTCAAGGAAACTTGTATGTTTAACCAACAGTTTAACCAACTGTGGGGAACCAAGACACAAAACCAGTAGATTTTCCCACTTCCAGCATGTGCTCATCATGATCTCCTCCTACATACATAATTCATATGAAGTATAATTTAATCTTATTACCGCGGTGAGCCATATGCTACTCTCTAATGATAAAAATACAAAAGTAGGTGTCATGGTTTGATGCAAGATGTGGACTGAAAAGCAAACTCATTTTGAGGAAAGCTTAGAGCTTCTTTGCTGTTGCGTACACATTCTGTACTTGTAGGATGGACAGTAGGATAATGGCTAATGTGCCATAATCCAAAGAACTCTAGCATTTGCTTTTTCCTTAAAAATGTTTATTTACTCAGCTTTAACTTCAGCTATTAGAAACAGCTGTTTGATTAAGTCATGTGTTGTCTTAGAAAATTCATATTAATAGTAACTCAGAATTAGAGAAATTATAGCCGTTTGCTTTCATGCAAATAAAGACCATGGACGTCATTGAAATACACAGTATGAGATAAAAGACTTATTTACATCTGTCCAGTAGTCAGTAATCCTCTGTTGGACCTGAAGAACAATTAAATTATATGGATTTTCTAGATGCTTGAACCACAAAATCTTTAGTTTTTAAAACAATCCTGTAAGCGGCCGCTTTCCTTAAGATATTTTAAAGCTGTCAGGATTTTTAGGTTAGTAAAGTTAATAGTGAGAATAGATTTGATGACATGCATTTGCAAATACATATTAGCAGGTAATCACAGAACTGGTCTGAATGCATTTAATACTATACTGACGTTAAAGTCAACATTGATTAAACTCCATATATAAATACAACAGCTTGTCATAACATCTTTATTGCAGTACAGAAACAGAAAAAAAAAAAAAAACAGGTTGTATGCTAACAAAGCTGGTGATGGTTCTCCAAGGGAGGAGGAGTGATCCCTCCCTTTATTCTCATGGGAGTCTTTGGCAGTTATGATACATTTACTTACTTACCTGAACAGGAATTGTTTTCTTTCATCTCTGTTCATGCCTTACAGAGGATCAGTAAGATACATCTCTACCTTTTTGAAGTACTGTTACCTGGAGACACGCTGCTGGGCTGCTGCATTGAGCTTATTTGATATACTGGATTTTATGTCAACTGTGACAATCCACTCTATGCATCATGTCTAGTTTCAAGTGCAGGGAGCGGATATAAAGACATGATAGTCCTATTCCTTAAAGCTACAGCTGCTGGACTCTGTGGTTATGATGTATTGTTATAGAGGGAGTTTACTGTATGAGCAGTAGTGCAGGAGACCAACAGGTACGGTGCACATTAGATAATCATTACTCACAGTGTCATTACAATATAACTATCAAGATCATATAAACATCAAAATCACAAAATTTTCATTGTCAACAGAAAAATTTTAAAGTAAATTTGTAGGTTTTGTCGCCTTAATAACAGCTGGCATTATGGCGTTTGCTAAATCATGCTAAATTAAGTACTAGTAGAAACAGACAATTCAGCACAGGTTTGCGTGATTAGGAAGGTTTGCTAAATCTGAGCTGGAGTACTTGAATAAGCATAAATCCTCAGTGGTAAAAAAAAAAAAAAAGTAGGAGAGGTTTAGGTGAGAATACAATAAAGAATCATATAACAAACTGAGGTATATTTCAATCTTGTCCCCCCAAAACAAACCCAACCCTTCAGGTAAAAACAAACACAACTTATTCTAAATCCCAAGTGTTTGGCAGCTGCAATCTTCTTTTAAAATGAGGTAGTTTCATGTGAATATTAATCCCCTTGAAAGAACATTGAAAAGATAATAATCCAACAATCATACTTGCCAGGACAACCATCTGAAATGTTAACAGGTTTCATTTGTGATAGTAGCACTTTGTTCCAGTGCAATCAAAGCATCGCACATTAATGTCTGATGTGTTTGGCTGTTTGCAAACACTGCACTAATGTTACAATACCTGCTAGTGGAGTATTGTTCCCTGTAGGCAAGTTGTGTACCACCTCCTCACAGATATAATTTTTTCAAGCAAAGGTGGGTGTTTAATAGTGTGAAAAAGAGGGATGAAAGACAACTGTGAAGATGATTGTAACCCACTCAGGAACAGAGGGTCCTTAAATTGGATTCTTAAGAGGGTTCTCTATCAGTAAATTATGTTTTACACAGCTTCCCTTGCAAGGCTCCTGACGAATTACAGTGACAGGAATCTTATTTTGTTGAAATTGCAAGCCTCTGGGCTACAAGGTCAATTAGGCAATTAAAGAATGCTGCTGATGTTCCATCTCATTTTCATTTGTGACATAACATGGCTCATTCCACACCCATCATGGATCTCAGGTGTCAATATTGTCTGCATATTTGTAAATAAACTGTGGTTCTCTGTTCCTTGCAGCCATTATTGGCAGTACTGGTCCACTTGAAAGAAGCAAGTGCATCTCCAAAGGTCATTCTGCTCTTGAGCTTTGTACCTCACTCTCTGACAGGTTTATTCTCTGATAAAGGGCCAAGGGGAGAGTGGAGCGGTCTCTGCGCGAGCCAATTAGGGCTTGTTTATTTTCCTCTGCTGTCTAATAAACGTCACTTTCTAGTTTTAATGGCTTGGAAAGCAAGTGTGATTAAAATTCAGGCCCGTGGTGTGACCAAACGTGAAACAGAGCCACGTCTTCCACACAGGCCCTTCATCATGTAGAATGGCTCTCGGCACAGCATTGTTATGGGAGGTTATGATAATAGAAATATTTATAACACCCTGCTGACCTCCATGTGTAAGTACAAGAGCCACTGTGAGGACAACACTCCTCACAAATAAAAGCAGAGAATACAAACACAACAACTTCAGGAGCCTCCATTATTTATTCATGGGCCTGAGTGAACCAAAATGCAGAACTTTCCATGATTTTTTTATTTTTTTTATTCTACAAGAAGTTCATGCCTGTGTAGGTTCTTTTAGACAGCCTATGATTATTGACAACTCACAGACAAAGTGAATAATAATTGTATCATCACATTGGTGCATATCAGGGTCTGGTGCTGTATATTTCATATGATAACTGATATCAGTTCTCATTGTTAATATGCTAGTTTGTGAGAAATGGGCAAAAATGCCACCCACCATAACATCCACGGGTGGTGATGTTTTGGCTAACAAGTCAATTTCACATTTTTCATTTATCAAATAGATTTTTTTTAAAAAAAGCTAAATTAAAGCAATGAGCAGATTTTTATTACAAAAATACTATAATAATATACTGATGATCGTTATAGCTTCTAACATGACTCTTTGTAACAATGCTGCTGCAAGTGTTGCATTACAGTCTGATTGTTGTGGTCGCTGTTTCATCTGACATTTAAAGCAGCTTTGGTGCTTTAGACCTGCCCACACTGTAATGACAACATGTTGATGTTAAGGGGGTACGTTTAGTGTGTTCACAATTTTAGTTTAGTACATTAGCACCTAAACAATTGGCACTAGTGTTTTTATGTATGTAGTCATTAACTGGTCAATGGATACAGCAAATTCAAGTGTTATCATGCAATTTAGTGACTATTATCATTTGTTATCAAATCTATAAATATGGTTGAGGAGGAGCCTCTTGCACCTTCTAGTGTTGATTAATGTGTTAACTACATGACCTCTAGTTTTCTCTGCAACCTTGTTACTCCAAACACCCAGACAGAGAACTAATTGCATCAGATACATGATGAACTATAGTTTGTGAAAATGTAAAGCAGTTCTCACCATGCTCAGTGATGATGGTGACAAATTGCATGCAGAATGATAAATGTTTTAGTGTCAGTTTAAACCAAACAAGAAGCTAGCTTCATCTCAGGAAGCTTGTTTCACTAGGGCCCATCCTGAGAATGTCCAATTACCTTTCTTTTCAGCCTGGACTCACAGAAGACTAACAACCCATGCCCAAAGATCCCCAGCTGTGATTTAGGGGATAAAAAGGCCAGAGACAAAGGGAGCAAAGAGATCCCTGAAAACAAACCCTGCAGGTGATCAGTAAAAATCTTGACATCAGTTCAGAAATTCACTTGCAGGCAGTACAGTGTAGAAAAGCTAAAAATAAAGGTTTAATATGTTCATGTCTGCTATAGGTGAACATCTAGTCTATGTAATGTAAATTGTTGAATTGCTGTGATTAAACAAAAGAGTTTCCAAGTGCAGCTATCTATAACAATGAGCTGGTGATGCAAAAAAAACAAAACAAAACACTGTTGTAAGCCAGAGTGAAAATGACCTCAAAGTCATAGTGAGAGCACCGCTGAATGCTTAATTAGGCAGTTAGTGTTGGCAAGCACACTGGTTAAATAATGATGATGGTGTACATCCAAAACAGAAGAAAACATTTTCCAGAGATTTCTACTGTAAAGCCTGTCAAGGCTGCCAAAGGGTTTTCTGTCCCAAAGAGCCTAACTACTGGCTGCAGCACAGCTGCTACTGTACAATCTTAATACTCACACAACATCTCTCTGTCTTTAAACACCACTGAATGTAAGAAAGCTTTACTGACATATTTTTCAAAAACCTGAATAAGTGAGTAGAGAAACATCATATGGTTAGAGGTGGAATTATGCAGCCTGTACCAAAGAAGTTAGTCTTTATTGAGCTTGCCTTTAGTGATCCTGGATAACTAATAGCATGCCTCAGGTTATCACATGGTTCAGTTAATGTTTGGTTTCCAGTTCAATGTAAAAGGGGGCAGGTTATATATTGCAAGTGTGTCACAGTCCCAGTCCTCATCCTGTTTCTGTCCCATGTCATTTCAGACCCAGTCCCTTGCTTTAAATCTTCTTCCGCTCCTACTATGCTCCGACCTGAGCTTGGCTTCCTGCTTGCACAATCGTCACTATACTGTAGAACAGTGCATGGATACAAAGTAGCTAACTGTGTCAGGTGAATCTCACTGATCTGTAATTCTAGGGATGTGTGCTGTAGAGCACATAATTTACCTACTATGAACCGATAGGCATGTTCACCATACTATGTACCGTTACTTGTCAACAATTTGTTTCCACTTGACATTCTTGTTTTGTTTTTTTTTTTTATCTCCCAGTAACTATTTGAGGACATGTTGTAGACATGGAAGACTGCAATGAAATGTTTTTCCTCCATTTTTGTGTAAAATTCCTAAATGCGGTGTAGCAAAGTGGTAAAAAAAAACTCTGTGCTTCAATTTCTGCTGGAATCAAGAACACTGACTGGCTCTCACCTGCCTGTTGCTGCTCTTTGTCGGAGAATATTTGCATGAAGTGGAACTGATACTGCCTTTTGATTTTGTTTGTGTGAACCCAGCCCAACCAAGCACCCAGCACTCATTCGCCACCACTTTGCCTACAAGGTAACTTCTCTAGTGACCTGTACAGCGTTCTTTGTTTTGCTGGGTGCTGTTGACCTGCCTCTCCAAATAGTGCCCCTGTTCAATCTTTTAGACTCACCTGTGTTCAGTTTTTTTTTCTCTTGGTGTCTGATCAGTTGTCTACTGTTTGTTTGCACTCTTTGGCTCGGCTGTGTGGACACGTTGTTACTCCCCAAATCTGGTCACTTGTCTCCTCCCTGCCTGAACTGTTTGCCTGAACATGCTTTTTTGTTGAGGAAATGTTTTGCCCCTTGACAACAACTAAGCCTGCTCGCTATACTGACCTCTTTATTGCCTTCTGTTTACCACCTACATCAGGTTGTTGCTCTTCTGTGCCCCTGTGCTGCTTGCCCAAGCAGCCACCCACCCCTCCACCCCAGCCAACTAAGTTACCTGAACTTCTTGACTTACCTGCTAATAACTAAAGTGTATTAAAACCTGGTCCTCCTGTATTGTTTATTCCCTAGTCTCCCTGGAAACAGTACCTACCTGTCCTCCACTCTGTAAGATTGTCTGTAAGGGCTCTGTTTTCCTGTACTACAGAGCAGACCCAGACCCAATTTACCTAGACTGCGCAAGAAGTGCTCCACTTGGGTCTTAAAGGAAAGTACTAAGTGGCATTGTCAGAAATGAGTATTTTAATGAATGTATGATGCATTATTCCCATATGATGATACAATAGAAGAGAAAGCAGTAGACATCTGTACATAGAATTGCTATTAAAAAAGAAATTAATGCCTTAATGACATCCATCTGACAATGTGCAGATGACTTTTTTGAACAAAGGCAACACTGGGCTCGTTTTTGTTTTATTTGCAATTATCTCATTGAGTGTAAAAAGAGACAGTAAAGGTGTGAAAGCATGTAGTCCAGAATAAAAGAACTGTACAGCTGTTATTCAGGCTGTTGGTGTTCAACTCTGTCTGTCAGAAGTCAAGCATTAAACTTAGAGGACATACAGTACATTCCACACCTGGGATAATATAGAAATTTGGGTGTAAAGTGGATGTTTTACATTGTATAAAAAATATGTGAAGAATTTTACCAAAGAGAGTTTAATTTTATCTTTATTTTTCAAAAAGTCACCTTTATTTGTGTTTTTGTGTGTGTGTGTGTGTGTGTGTGTGTGTGTGTGTGTGTGTGTGTGTGTTTAAGGAATCGCTTTTTTGTCTAACCATTGTTTTCGGCAGTGACCTGCTTTAGCAATGAAATGCTTATCTCCACATTTAATTCAATGCCTCTACTATCAAGGTGTTATAAAGGGATTTAGAAAGCCTGAAAATGAGTCCCAATGC
Organism: Mastacembelus armatus; assembly: GCF_900324485.2. NCBI lineage: Eukaryota > Metazoa > Chordata > Actinopteri > Synbranchiformes > Mastacembelidae > Mastacembelus > Mastacembelus armatus. Next base: position 7,183,606 of record NC_046644.1, on the reverse strand, counting down.
TCACCCATAGCTTAGCACAGATAATTGTGAATAGACATTAAGCAAAGTGTAGGGAAGACCTTTAGAAAACTTCCCTCTTCATCAGCTCTATGAGAAAAAAGAGAAATGTGGATTTTGGTGTTCAGTTTGTGTTTGTTTTCTGCATTTACATTGTGATTTCAGCTGATATACGCTTTTGACTGTAGTCAAGCAGTGAGTTTTGGTGTCACCGTGCCTCCATATACTCCGGCGATCTGCAGCAAAGCGTCCATGTCTGAGCACTCTGTTTAATTTGAGGATTATCATGTATGTTGTAATAACAGCTGCTCCAGCTGTCAGCCTCTCAAAATGTGTTTTCTTTGTAACACTGCCTCTATCCTCCACAGGAATAACATGTATATCAATATTCATGAGCATTTTGCATTGGCGATTTTTGGTTAAGTGTGAGAGAGTTTTTGGGTGTTGAAGTTGGATGAGGGTAATTTATAATGGGAAATTTGCATGAAAGTGTTTCTGTGCAGTTTAATGAATCTGATCATTTTTTGGCATATGCCTGCTTATCTGTTTGTATACTCTTTTAGTATGAACTCAAAAACAACAACGTTGCCCATGATATATGGGCAATAACTATTGAATAAGATTGTCTTTTTTTTTTTTTTTTTTAAAAAAAGATTACTTTTGATTGATGAACATTGGGCCATATTTTAAGAAATATTCAGGGTGCAACCTCTAGCTTGTTACTTGTAGCCAGTCTTGGGCATGAGAGCTGACTATGTCTGGCTTTCTCTGTGCAAAATTTTCCCATATATGTAAAATGAAAGGAAAACTGGTCTGTGTTTTGTATTTGCACTGCATGTGTGTGTTAATGCTTTTACATCTGAGCTTATTTTTACCGCCCATATGCTCTGCAGGGAGCACTCCTCAGTATGTTTTAGTGAGCTTCTGTCAGCTGGCTGGAGCCTCCAGATAAGGGCTGTTATGTGTTGTGTAGTTAGTGGTTAAGTATTGGTGTTCTCCACAGCTCCCCATGTCACTGTGTTATCTGAAGGGTCCCAGCGAGCTCCTCAGGCTCGACTCTTCAGGTCGAAGTAATGAGAGAGGATAATTACTGATCACACTTTGCAAATAGAACAGCAGGATGATAGAGGGTGTCTAATGATGCCCCTCCCCCACCCCACCCACAACATATACTGTATATTCACACACACGCACGTACACACACCCTAGAGAACATGGTTAGAAAAACACTGAAATAACTACGGGTCTCCTCAGAGCTTTAGCACCCTGCTTGAGCAATCCCCTGCAATTCCCATCCTTATAAAGTACTATGAATTTGTGTTCTGGACAAAACAAAACGTAATTTTTAATCATGCAAAAACCTTTCCATTAGGTATTAAAGAGTTAACCAAGGAATTGGAGGTGCAGAAACAAGATGTCAATTATACTTTTGTTGCCAGGAAAAGATATTGTAATAATAACAATAAATATATTGCATTGGCAGTAAATGTTTTCCATGTAATGTTTTTCATTATAAATATTTTATAGGAGTGAACATGAACTTTACATATTGCTATAATTTAATATCCATAATTTCCTCATATTGCCTGCAAAACAAGTTTCCCAAAGTCATTATTCACCCATTTTTCTTTTATATATTTATCAATTAATATTGAAATATGAATATGTTTTTATCATACTTCCTGTCAGATGTTATAGTTTACTTGCAGTCTTAATTGTTGAGATATAGGGTGCTGGGAAACTACAAAGAGTACAATGTAGAATATAGAGTATGATATGATTTGTCATTAATCACTGCTGATATATCGTGTTACAGGGACTTTGCTGCAACAGGAGCTCAACAGTAGTTTTAGTATATCCTGGGTCTTGTTTTTGTAGTTTTTATCACCATGGAGTTGTGGGACTAGTGTTTAAATAGATTTGGCCGACACCCAAAATATATATTAAAAAAAAATGAATTTCACCTCAGGGATTAATTTTAAATAGTGGAGTGTTTAGAGTGCAGGACTTTCTGCAGGGGCATATTCTAATAATTAAGTTAGTGAGTAAAATATCATCATAGCCAAAACTCTGATAATAAGATCTGGTTTATAAAAAAAAACTAATTATTCTTAATGAAGTCTTATTTTATTACATTTCATTGACAATCACAGCTGATGATAAGAGAATGAGCTTAAAAACAACCTTTTCGATCTCCAGCTCTGCTCACACCTGCCATGCTCTCTCCTTCTCCTCTATCTGTAAGTTGAGGACAAACATTGTACCAAGCTAGAAAAAACAAAGGTAGCAGGGGAGACAGAGCACTTTGTCAGATCAGCTAATTGAGTATTTGGCCCAAAGCAGACACCATTTATAAGACCCCTCCTCCCTCTAGGCTTGCCCAACTGACTCTCATTCCTCTGCCCCTGTCCAGCTGTGTGCTGATGTGACACAGGGCTTTGTCACCCCTACCGCCCTGCCTCTTCCTCATTCATCACTGCAGAGTGATTCCTGGGTTTAAGGGAAAGCAATAAAGATGCTTGCAGGCCCGCTGTGGACACAGTAGGATCCTCCCGGCTAAAGAGCCCTGATCAATCAAATCCCCGCTGGGTCAAACTGCCCTTCTGGTATCACATTCAAGGAAACAGAACCTTAACTTGACAGCCGCGAGAGCCGCAAGAGACACTCACACCCACACGCATAGTGACGCACAAAAAACAATTTCCCACCCTCAAGTTTGTCCATAATCTCAGTTGTTGTACCCATTTTGGCCAACATCGACACTGTTACAATGTATGTTGCAGCAGGCGACTACTTCATCTTTGTTGAGCATGACAATTAGGGGGTCACCAGTGTGTAATCAGTGTGAGTGTCCCAGAATCATAATAAGTGTCTACACTGTCTCCCACTCTTTCCCATTTGAACAGCTGTGACTCCAGCAGCGCTCTTGGCAGGCTTCATCCCCTGTTGCCTCATTTACTTGCAGTCTCTGAAGTATTTGTTTGGAACAGTATGCGCCTCAAACAACTGGAGAAATTTATGCAGTTGTTCCTGGGTGTTGATTGGATCTGGATTTTCCTCTAGATATTTTCCCTTGATAAAAAAAATGATTACTTTTTACATGTTTTCTAAAAACTAAAAGTTTATTGGTAACACATAATTTCTGTAAATAATTTATTTTAAACAAAAAAACCTCAACAAGAACACAGGATCTTTAAATAAAAATCCCGTTTGATGAAATTTCATTGTACTGTGATGTCCAATTCTACTAATAACAATCTCAGCCAAGGACATCAGGACTCTAAGGTCAAAGATTCAGGGAAATGCTTAGTTTGATCAGCAGGTCATGTGGTTGTGAACCCAAAACACATTCTGCAGTTTATAGAAACTCTTGGAACCTTTATTTGTGTAGGCGTGTTCCTCTGCAGGAACTTTTACCCAATTTTTATAGGTGATTTTAGAAGTATTGAACCACTGACTCTGTCCACTTTAATTCCTGTCTGCCACAGGACTTAAAGTCTGTGACTTAAAGTCCTGTGGCAGGACTTTACATGGCAGGACTCCTAATTTACACCCCAGCATATATTCCAGCCAATTTTCAACCAGATTTTCTATTGTGCATTATGCTGCAGGTGTGCAGAAATAGCTCAAAGTGTTGGTACCCTTCACTTTCTTTTTTTCATACTCTTATTCCATATTTAATAGACCATTTAATACCATATTCATAATGCTCTTCTAGACTTTCCAAATGTTATTGGACTGAATTTATATAAAAAGAATGATTTTAAAAACTATGTTGACTCAGAAAAATATATTCTCCATTGACAGCCACTCCTTTTCTAAGGACAGCATATGGGAAAGCTATCTCTCCCACTTTCACTTGTGCTGTGCACTGTCTCATCACAAAGGTATATATACCAACTGAATTCCTGTAGTCATTTCCCAGACTCTCTTTGTACTTTTGTAGTCATTTCTTTCCAGCTTACTATTTTTTTACCTACTTAATCTTTCCTGTACCTGTTTCTTTGCCTGCCTGATGTATGTCGTCTCTGGTTGCCTGCATGAGTTGAATAAAGAGCATTTTACTTTTATCTTCCTGCTCCATGAGTTTTGCTGTTGAGACCAACCCATTTATTTATTTTCCTGCCAATTTTGCTTGGTTGGACTGACTGACTGTTGACATTGACTGTTTTGAATTAGCAACATAGTTTCTGCCTGCCTCTGACTAACCCTTGATTGCCTGCAACCCTGAGATTTTACATATAACACCTTGTTAGCTGTGAAAGGTTTTGTGTGGGACATTTTTCTTGGCATTTTTGGCTTTTCATTTTCTGGGCATGATGAAAGAATCGATGTGGATAATTGTTCCATTTTATCAGTGTAACAAAATTGAGTACAGTTTAGACAACACTGCACATTGCTCATTTTAATGAATCTTCAACCTCTGCAACGTGAAATATAAAGTTCATACTTCAAGACTGAATAATACCTTCTTACACCGACTTTCATAATCTTTCATCAAAATGGTTTTCACTGTCAGTGTCACTCTAAAATGTTTTTCATTGTCATTTTTGCACAGAGTCTGGACAATAGTCAATACTGAAGGATGGGAAAGGACTTGATCAGCATAATAGATGTCTGTAGAAGTGTAATATTTCTGTTGAGTGCTGCACTGTCTACTCCAGTTAAAAGTGATTTCCAGTAGGCCATTACATTTAACCACTCCCAGTGTATCTTCCTCTTAACTTCAGACAAAGTAACTCTTACTAGTCTCAGTTTTTGCATTTCATATTAAGACCCTAAAATGGATTGGCACTTACTATTATATCCCCTAACCAAGCAATTATGCTTTAACTCGTTTGCATGCAAAGCAAAACACCTTGTTTGTTTAATTTAATTACATTAACCAGTCATGCTAAACTCATTTCCCAGTGGCTAATAAATGGGTATAGTAGCTGTAGAAACTCATCAGTGCTTTTTTTTTTCTGTTCTCATTTGTAGACCCTCAGTCCATTTCACAGGCCAAATCTCAAACATCATCTGACAAAATGAGTCGGTTATCTCAGCGGGGAGATGTTGTGATTGCTCAGAGGGACCAGGGTGAGACAATGTCTTTTGTCCCCTACATTGTTCTGCCTTTAGCAGCTAAAGCATTGATACTCCCTGTAATGTGCCCCTGTGCTTTGAGGTCACGATGTTAGCAACTCTGCTTAATATCATGTTTTAGTTTAATATGTTGTAATATTATTAATATTTTTTGTCCAATTTGATATGTTTTATGGTGTTTTTGGCGCCCCAATGATAACGTGCTCTTGTACAGTGTAGTCAATGTGTAGGATACAATGAAATGTGTGGAACTTTGTGGTCCTATAGTCCAATGTCAGGATTAGGAGTTTAGTCTACAAGGTCAAGATGCTGAAAATGTTTGTTCATTTGGCTAAACAAACAATGTTATAGCATTTTATAACAATATATTTGGAAATAGGCCCCAAAAAGTCAGATATCTGTTGGTTGGATTAAACACCATTTGGTGAAAACCACTGGCATTTTTTAATTCTGGACAATGCATAAAATAAATATTTATCTGGTCAGTGCAAGGTGTGCTTGTAGAATCATAACTGAAACTTCAGATCCTGTTATGTGGCTCTGGAGGGAACAAGGAAGTGGTTCTGAAAGACTAAATACAAAAACATACACTAACCTTTCTGCTCAAATAGACCTTTACTGCTTGACCTCGCTTATTCTCTTTTGAGACTTCTTTTCCTTTCAGCTGCTCCCTTCAGGGGTCGCCACAGCGAATCATCTGCCTCCATTTAACCCTATCCTCTGTATCCTCCTCACCCACACCAACTATCCTCATGTCCTCCATAACTACATCCAAGAACCTCCTCTTTGGTCTTCCTCTAGGCCTCCTTCCTGGCAGCTCTAACCTCAGCATCCTTTTACGTATCCTTTTTATGTATTCACTGTCCCTCCTCTGAACATGTCCAAACCATCTCAATCTGGCTTCTCTGGCTTTTTCTCCAAAACATCTAACATGAGCTGTCCCTCTGATGTCCTCATTCCTGATCCTTTCCATCCTCGTCACTCCCAGAGAGAACCTCAACATCTTCAGCTCTGCTACCTCCAGCTCTGCCTCCTGTCTTTTTCTCAGTGCCACTGTCTCTAAACCAGACAACATTGCTGGTCTCACCACTGTCTTGTCCACCTTTCCTCTCATTCTTGCTGACACTCTTTTGTCACACATCACACCTGACACTTTCCTCCACCTGTTCCAACCTGCTTGCACACGTCTCTTCACTTCTTTCCCACACTTTCTGTTGCTCTGGACTGTTGACCCTAGGCACTTAAAATCCTCCACCTTCTTCACCTCTACTCCCTGTAACCTCACTGTTCTACTTGAGCCCCTCTCATTTACACACATGTTCTCTGTTTTACTGCGGCTCAGCTTCATTCCTCTCCTTTCCAGAGCAAACCTCCACCTCTCTAGATTTTCCTCCACCTGCTCCCTGCTCTCACTACAGATGACAATGTCATCTGCAAACATCATGGTCCATGGAGATTCCTGCCTAACCTCAACTGTCAGCCTGTCCATCACCACAGCAAACAAGAAGGAGCTCAAAGCCGATACTTGGTGCAGCCCACCTCCACCTTGAACTCCTCTGTCACCCCTACAGCACACCTCACCACTGTCTTACAGCTCTCATACATGTCCTGCACCACTCGAACATACTTCTCTGCCACTCCAGACTTCCTCATACACAACCACAGCTCCTCTCTCGGCACTCTGTCATACGCTTTCTCCAAATCTAAAAAGACACAATGCAGCTCCTTCTGGCCTTCTCTGTACTTCTCCATCAGCATTCTCAAAGCAAATATTGCATCTGTGGTTCTCTTTCTTAGCATGAAACCACACTGCTGCTCACAAATGCTCACTTCTGACCTCAGCCTAGCCTCCACTACTCTTTTCCATAACTTCATTGTGTGACTCATCAGCTTTATTCGTCTGTAGTTTCCACAACTCTGCACATCTCCCTTGTTCTTAAAGATGGGCACCAGTACACTTCTCCTCCATTCCTCACGCATCCTCTCACTCTCCAAGATCTTGTTAAGTAGCCCAGTCAAAAACTCTACTGCCACCTCTCCTAAACACTTCCATACCTCCACAGGTATGTCGTCAGGACCAACTGCCTTTCCACTCTTCATCCTCTTCAACACCTTCCTCACTTCATCCTTACTGATCTTTGCTACTTCCTGCTCCACAACAACAGTCACCTCTTCTACTCTGTGCTCTCTAACATTTTCTGCCTCACCAACCTGTACAAATCCACCTCTCCCTCCTTAGAGTCCAACCTATCATACAAATCCTCATATGCCCTTTGTTTGGCCTTTGCCACCTCTACTTTCACCTTACGCTGCATCTCCCTGTACTCCTGTCTGTTCTCTTCTGTCCTCAGTGTCTCACTTCTCCTTAGCTAACCTTTTCCTCTTACACACTCCTGAACTTCCTCATTCCACCACCAAGTCTCCTTATCTGCTTTCCTCTTTCCAGATGACACACCAAGTACCCTCCTACCTGTCTCCCTGATCACTTTAGCTGTAGCTGTTCAGTCATCTGGAAGAACCTCCTGACCTCCCAGAGCCTGTTTCAGCTCCTGCCTGAAAGCCACACAACACACTTCCTTTTTCAACTTCCACCACTTGGTCCTCTGCTCTGCCCTTGTCCTCTTCATCTTCCTCACCACCATTCATCCTACACACCACCATCCTATGCTGTTTGGCTACACTCTCCCCAGCCACTACTTTGCAGATCTCTTTCAGGTTGTAACATATACACAAGATGTAATCAACTTGTATGCTCCAGCCTCCACTCTTATATGTCACCCTATGCTCCTCCCTTTTCTGGAAAAATGTGTTCACTACAGCCATTTCCATCCTTTTTGAAATCTACCGCCATCTGTCCTTCTGCATTCCTGTCCTGCATACCAAACTTACCCATCACTTCCTCATCACCTCTGTTTCCCTCACCAACATGAACGTTGAAGTCTGCCCCAATCACCACTCTCTCACCACTAGGGACACCCTGGATCACCTCATCCATCTCCCTCCAGAATTTCTCCTCCTCTTCTAACTGTAACACTGGACTTGGGACCGGAACATGAAGACACTGGATTGTGCCCCCCTGTGGTTGCATTCTTTTAAGACTAATGCAGTAGATAATTTTGTAGCTTAATACTTAGAAACAGATGAATCTTGCTTCTCACACACACTCTAATTTGATTTCAAAGGATAAAAACTTTGATATTCTTGAATCACTGCTGAGCACAAGGTTCAGCCATATTTTCTTATCTCATTAACAGTTATTTTAGCAGATGTCTTATGGAGGCCAGAACAGAGCTCCGCCTGTGGTAGAAGAAAGGCTTCTTCTCTTTGAGAACCCTGAGGACCTCCCGTCTAATGAAATGCTGTCAAGGTCCAGTGAGCTGAACTGCCAGAAGAAAGCTTTGCAATGGAGAAAAGCCCGGCAACCAGCACAAAGCAAGAGGCAGATAGAAACCCCGACTCCTTGTACACTTATTACATTTTGGGAAGCACTCAGGCAGATAACAGTGGGAAGCTGACTTGTGCACACAGAAATCTGTTGCTTCCTTTCGACCAGATACATTATTTACTTTGCACAGTAACCTAAAACGTTACAAAAAAGTAATTCATTTAAATAATTATCCATTGACCTAAAGTGTTTTTGTTGGGCAAAGGCAGTAGAGAACAGAATCTAAAAGGACTCAAAATAAAGAGATTTTAAAGGAAAAACTTTAAAATTATTAGATTCAAAGCTTCATATGCACAAAAAAGATGTTACAATATTTCTGGTTCGCTGCCCTCTGTGGTTGCAATTCATACAGAATACTTAAAAAAATAGGTTAAATCAGGAAACACAGGCAGAGAAAAGAAGCAGTGAGAAGATTGTATAAGAGTAACATGTGCAACAGTAATTTAAATCTGTACTGTAAATATAAGTACTTCCAGGCATCTATCACATTAAACTGAAAAGACAAATACCATGGAGGATACACAGTATAAATCCAGTGAGGCTTCTATATTATATCACATCCTTCTCCAGCAGTCACTGGTGGCTCTACCTATCAGGACAAATAAAATCATTCAAACCAACCACTTTCCACAGAAGCAAGAGGGCTGTATTTCATGAGCTTCACGCCTCACGCCGACTTTTCCAGCTAATTAAACAAGAAACCGAGACAGACAGAGAAAGATGAAGGTTGTAAGGGGGAACCAACCTGCAGCTGGTGTAACAGAAAAAAAAAAAAAAAAACTCTGTCATAAAACAGAGAAGGAAAGATGAGGTGGTGTTATTTATAACCCTGTTTTAATCTTTTGCAATTGTCAAGACATTTTCATTCTCATTAAAGAAAAGCTTTGTACTGAGATAGCCAGGGCCACTGTTGTAGCGGTTTGTCTTCTTGACAGTGAGAAAACATCACCTCTTCCATTTCTACCATCGTGGTTTTGTGTTTGAGCCGATTAGAGAATAGCACAGTATGAGGGGCCTGTGGTGCAATCAGCTTCGTGGTGGGTATGCAAAAATCACACAAAGGAGGCAGACATGAAAGCTGTTGCTTCACCTACAGAGGGTTATACTAATTGTTCAATGCAGTCACACTTTCTCTTGCAGCTTGTTTTTGGAAAGAGGAAAAAATGCCTGTTAATTTAGAAGTACCTCTTACTGGATTGTTTGTGAAATGAGCCTCAGGCCGAGGTGTGTTTGTGTTTTATATAATTATAAAATTGTTGATAAACAGAAACAGTATATATATAGAGACAGATCTGGTATTATGTATGTTTAAAAACTTACCCCAAATGCAAACTAGTATCTTAAATTCAAAGAAATAAAGACCTGAGGCACTTGAACAACTCAAGAAAAGGACGAGGACAGTCTGAGTCAGAACTACCATGAAAACCAGTGACCTCGCACCCAAAGCAATATAAAACTTCATCTTCACAATGGAAGTTCATGCTGGCACTGAAATAGCTTTTTTCCCTTCTTCTGTGTATAGTCATTTTAAATATTAGAGGATTTGAGAAAAGAAAAGACATGTGGGCATTTAAAAAAAAAAGGGGGTTGAAGAATTGCCATGTGGATGCACAAAGGCAACACAACTGGAACACAAGCAACTCTTGTGGTTGTAAGAATATCACATACCCTCCGTAAGAACAAAAGTGGTGTAACATTGTTATAGCTGCGCAAAAGGGAAGTAAGTGTGTGATATTGACATTGGAAACTGCAGCTTTCATTTGGTTTCCTGCTAACAGTAAATGCTGCCTTTTTGACCATTAATGTTCCTTAACCAAGTAGTTTTAGTTGACTGATCCTAATTAGGAATGTATAATTGTTTTCATTTTAGTTTTCAGTCTTATTTTGTCTTATTATTTTTAAGAAAATGACTCATGGTTATTTAATTATAACCTTTATATCCTTTTTCATTTTCCTAAAGTCCAAAGTGGAAATTTGTTCATTTTGTTCGATAAAACATCCAAAATCTAAAGGGTATTCATTAAGATACAAACCTGACTGCAAAAAAAATAATAATAATAATTCTTTAATTTTTAAAAAAGCAGATCTTGATATTGCAGAAGCTAGAAGCAGAGAATTGATTGGCTTTTATGCTTGAATGAAATCCTGAATCACATGTCAAAGCTGTCAGTTAATTGTCTATCAGTCTACTAATTGGTCTAATCGGTTGAGCAGCATTTATTGATTTAACAAACCAAAATCCCATGAGTGGTTTCTGGAAGACACTTTGAGTTGCTTTGAAAGTCACTGACAAACACTTTTTTCCCATGTACATAAGAGGATTTGCTATAATGAGTCACCTTTTCTTGTATGACTGAGTTGACTTGAAAGAATAACCACAGGGCTTCTGAAGCATTTGAGGTCTCAATTGCCCCTGAGAAATAAAATTGGTTAAACATCACAATGTATCACCTGCACAATATTAAGAATCATTGTCCAAGTATTCATAGTTGCTGCACAGTACAGTCTTGGAAGAGTAGTTTTAGTGGTTAGGGTTTATTTTTTTTCTGTCATATTCACCCACACCATTTTGTTCTGTGCTATATCCAGGAGAACTGATGTGGTACATTGTGACTCTGAATAAACACCTTTTTTAGATTCTGAAGGCTGAATTCTGGTGGAATAGCTTGTGCCAGTGAATAATTGGCCTGATTAAATTCTCCTAAATAAGCAAAATTACATCAGGTTCAAAGCCTTGAAGTGACAAGCACAGACATATTGTTGAGGTCTGTGATTAAGATTGCAACATGAACCCCAGAGGGGTGGAAGAGAAGTGTGTTTGGTTTCTTCATCTTGCAGTTGTCTTCGTTAGCTGGATTGTCTGGTCCAGTGCATAGGATGATTACAGCTCTCATTAGGGTTGGACTCGGACTGTGTAAATCCCAGGGCAGTCTTGTGAACAAAGACATGAGAACTGACACTATGCTGCCTTGATACAAGCTGTCTGTACTATCGGTCTCCAGAGTCTGCTGCCATGCTGAGGACACACACTGGTAAACTAGCTTGATTTTTCAGCCTGAGCCTTTGTGCAAATATGTGCCATTTACTGCAAGATTTTTTTCCATACTAAAAATAAGCATGAACGTATGTGTATGTGAATGTGTCTAAAATTCTTAACCATTATAAAAAAAAGATAATAGAGTTTAATGTACTCTGTCAAAGAACAGATTTAAATTTTGTCTAAGAGACACATCAAGATATTGTACATCCATCCATTATCTATCCCCACTTATTTATTTACACAAGAGCTTACATCACACAGCAACAACAATATACCCCTCCCACAGACAAATCATTATTCTCTATATAATCATTTAAAAATATACCTAATAAGCAGGAATGAAAACATACCTGTGGATATTCCTGCCTCTTCTTTTCTGTTTTTACAGGACCAGAATGACTGACAGCTCATTGCTATCTAAATACAGGAAAACCATGCAGTAGAAGGTCTAACCTCTTATCTTTAGTCATATTAAGTGTTACGCAAAAAGTCCAAGATTACCATAGTAATAATATGCTGGAGAACTTGAATATCCATCCATCCATCATCTATACCCACTTTTTCCTAACCAGGGTCACAGGGATCTGCTGGAGCCTATCCCAGCTCTCTTTGGGTGAAAGGCAGGGGTCCACCCTGGACAGGTCACCAGTCCATCACAGGGCCACATAGAGACAAACAACCTCACACACTCACACTCACTCCTATGGGCAATTTAGAGTCACCAATCAACCTGACATACATGTTTTTGGACTGTGGGAGGAAACCAGAGTACCTGGAGAAAACCCACACAAGCACAGGGAGAACATGCAAACTCCACGCAGAAAGGCCCCTGATGGGTTTTGAACCAGGAGCCTTCTTGCTGTGAGGCCAAGAATCTACTGTGATGCCCCTTAAGATATGTCATTTATAGAAAATCATTCAATTTTCCAAGAATCTGAGCAGTCAGGATTCTGCTTTAATGAACCCTAATCCTGACTGTAATTAATATATGGGTGAACAGTAAATCAACAATATAGAAAATATAGCACAACCTCTTAGTCACCCCGCCCCCTTTTTTGCAAATGGCCGACAACACGTAGCTAAATAAAACTAGCTGTTGTTCTTACATTTTTAGAGTTATATTGACGGCCTTGGTGTCGTTTGAAGCAAAAGCGTCCCAGTTTTCTATCGGCGCGCTGTAGAATGTGAAACATGACTCCCCTCCCCCTCTAGCGTCGAGCGCTGCCTGCCCAGTGTTGTCATGGCTACATTTACTGTAGGAGCGGGGGCTGCGTTAAAGCCCACTGTTGCACCATCTGGCTCTACTTCCAATATGTCGATTTACAGGTCTCATCATTGGCTACAAGATGCGTCTGTCACCATTTACGAACAATTTGACTGGATAATTCTCCTGTCAATCGAAGTTAGAATATGCCCCCTGACTGGGATTTTCTCTGAGGATGTGAATTCTATTGGTTTTACCGTTAGTTACGCTGTGAAACGTAACAACATGTTTGATTGAGGCCTCTTGTGATTCACAGAAGCTTGCTATGTCAAACTTTATTGAATAAACGGACAAAACAGCCGTAAAACGAAGCGGTTTACGGCTTATTATGAGGAGGACGATGGATTTATGGATTTACTGTACAATATTACGTCTTTTTGACTAAATGGGTGCACATTGTTCTATGGATTCTTACGAACAGAACGATATGCGACACTCCATGTTTGAGTACACATATGAAGTTACACGAGAGAAAGGTAAGGAACAGCGTATTGTACTGTATTTGTACTTTTGTTTAAATATTAAGAAACTGTAGTCGCTGTGATTATTCAATCCAAAATTGCTTTATGTCATTTGAATCGTGAGACTTTAAGGTTTTATTAGACATAAAATTTTTTAGACTGTATACACATTTTCCGACGATCTTTTGAGACATATCTGGACATACAAAAATCGGAGCGGATCCGTTCTTGGGTAAGACTAAAAGGTTAAGAAGGTGGTGGACTTGGTGGGTTCAGCTGCAGCACCAAAAGATATCAGCATCAGCATATCAGCAGAGTAATAGACCGAGGTGTCATAAAAGCGCCTATATATATTACTGGATGATATTAGTCAGCTGACAGCTAAACAGTTGTGAATGTGCCAGTGAATCTGAGGCATCATGAAACAGTTGATGCTAATACAAATGCAAGTACATTGCCTGTAAGTAGCCCATTATTGTGTGAATGATTCTTCCGTTTCCAGAGTCAAACCTAAAGAATCCTCATTGAGGAACTTTATGAATCCCTGGATCTACAGTGCAGGTGGAGGTAATGTAGCAATCTGCAAAATAGTTTTAAAAAATGTATTCTTCTTCACGTCAAAGGTGTGATGCATATTTAAATGTAAGCTATGTTTTGGTTTTAACGCCCCCCCCCCACACACACACACAAAAAAAAAATGGGTCTCGGTAAACTTATCTTAAAGTGCAAGCTCGTTAAAAGAAAAAACAGTTTTTTTTCAGACTCTTAGGTTTACCAACTTTGAAAACTCACAATCCAATCTGTTCTCTGTTGCAAAACAAAAACTCCCTGGATGCTGGACCATGGGGGTAATCAGATTGAAAATATGGGAATTCAAGTATATCTCGAAAGTAATGTGTCTGGCCCACCTCCACTCCCACCCCGCTGAGTCAGAGAGTTAGAGAGGACATGGTAGCTGCCCTCACGGTGGGCGTCCATCTGTCCATCAGATCTCATTAACAGTTCAGTTGTCTGCGGGGAATAGGAGGTAGTCCAGGAGAGGCTTGTTGCTTGGAATGAATCTTTAGCATACAAAGCCAGCACAGTGCAGTTACAATTTCTGTTAATATCTTTAAGTATTTCAGTGTTTACATCATTAATGGTGTATGACAACATTCGAATGGGCTGGTTAGTCATATTTACAAATAATATATCATTGAACTTACAAACTTCATGTCTGTCATGACATGAATGCACATAAATAGCACATTAATTACCACTGAACACTGTCCTTACTAAAACAATACACATTCATTTAAAATGCAAAAATGCAGTTGTCCTGGTCTTCAGGAAATATTGTGTTCGCGTTTACATGGTCAAAGAAAATTTGTCTCTTCCACAAGCATACTTATACCCACCTCTGCTTAATACAGCAATCCCACTAATTTATCTCAAGTACATCTGCAGCCAAATGACCATAGTGCTGATTAACACTAGGAACATCTAAATTGTGCCAAATGAGTAGATTTAAAGTATCTCTGAAATATATTGAAGTTGTGTCATTTAGATCCTTAAGACCTGCCCTGCAAATTGATGCAATTAAATCACTTCTGGCGCATTCTGAAGCATATATTGACAATTACTGAACAAGACCTGACTACCTTTTATTTCTTTATTACTTCTACCAGAGAATGACTGACTCTGATAGACATAGTATAAATAAACCTGGTGGAGAAGCTTACACACATTGCATTAGAAAAACCAATGTTGAATTGGATGTAGCCCATATATAAATGCCTTTTTTCATGTGGTGTATTTTCAAGTTACAGACTGTTGTATTTTATGGACATTAAGGATTAAATATTTTTAGGCAAAGTAAACAAACTCACAGAAGAGACCTCTCAAAGAGGATCCAGCAACACCAATAAAGCCTACTGCAAGATATTGAACATAAGGTTACAACTGGGATTTTAAGAGTGCCCCCATGGTAGTGATAATGATAGGATAATTTGCCGTAATGGGCATCAGGGGTGCTCCAGGCAAAGAAGAGAAAGCCTTAACCACATCATAGGATTTTAACATTACTCTGACTTCAAAGTGATATGGCCTAGTCTCTTAAGAATCATAAAACTATAATCAGTCGAAGATAAATCTAAGTGGGTTACACACTAAATGCTTTTGATAAAATTAGAATTTTTTGTCCTTGGATATGATGTACTCAGAAAGGGTACAGTGTCACTTTTATTTCTCATCTCTCATTCCCTGACTTATTATTGTGTTAATATCAGTCTCATTTCTTAAATAAAATATGGCTTTTAGAATATCTGGGTACTGTGCCTTAGGAAAGGCCATATCACTTTATTGTGTTATAAATTTAATATTAAATGGATTTTTTTTTTTTTCCCCATTTGAGCTTATTGGATATATATTGATGGGCAAAAATTTGATTAGATTTTTATTTATTTACAGTGAAACCCACAACACAAAGTGTGCAAAACATATTACTGTAATAATATTACATGTCACAGGCAGTTGAGGTGAATAGCAGAATCTGAATTGTTTTCCTTAGAAAAATCTTTTTCAAAGACAATGTGATCAAATTGTGAGAAAAGCAAAAGCAGCATAAGACTGCATTAAGATTAGAATAATGATGTACTGATGTGAATATTTGCATCACTATTAATGAACATTATGTATTCCTAAAGAAAAGCAGCAATAAGAATATTTGAAGTCAACCACTTCAGTTTAATCGTGCTCCTTTTTCAAACAGGCTTGCAGTTGTAGGCACAGACACAAAGAATCACAAATATACATATAGATGCATATATTTAAAATCTTGGTTTTCTTTTTGCACTTTTAAATCGAGTCTAACTGAATACTGTTACAGGCACAGCACTAATTACATTAATACTAAGAGAGGAGGTCTTTAGTGATTAGGTCTTGCTTCTGACCCTCAGTTAATTTCAAATGAGGGTAAAATCCAATTAATTGGATTCCGGCTTGAGGGTTGGTAGTCATGCAGGAGTTGCTTTTCGATGAAAATTACACCTCCAAGGATAATAGCTTGATCTATTTCGGGAGGATATTATAACCAGGCACAAAGCCCTTGCATGTAGGTTTACTGCATTTAATCGCTGCCTGTCCTATTAATATTCTGAATCAAACAAAATGAACAATATGTTTCTTGTTTCTGTAACAGCTTTGGCACAGGTAAGGCCACATTTGTGGCAAAGATTCCTTCACTGAGAGAAACCAACCCTGAATGAATTATTGTTGATATTGGAAAACAGCCCTTTGCCCTTAATTTGTCACCTTTTTGGAACAGAAAATTGATTATATTGCTCCTTGTGTAATTGCTTTCACTCCCACAGTCAACCAGGAATCTAGGATGTAAACTTTAATCCATTTCCTACTGTTCAATTAAGTGAGAGATTTCAATCTTCTCATCTCACATTTCAAGCTTTCTTTTCTTTCAGCGTGAAGGACTACTTATTCTCAGGGAAAGAGGAGGTGTAATATTAGATAAAAGATGAGTTTTACTTCCTATCATACTGACAGATCTGCTAGAGAAAGAGAAATCTCTGGAGTAACAAATCAATGATGTAGAAAACTTTAGCAGAATACACGACTGACTCAAGGACAGTTTTTCCAACTCAGTTTATTTCCTAAAAAAGTGACATATTTACAAAGTTGAAGTGCTGATTGAATAGGGCATAATGGTCCATGTTGATGTTGTTGTTTCACACTGAGTGGAGAGAAGTGATTTCAAGGTTGAGTTGCATGCAGTGGGACATACTGAGATAATTTTCTTTTTATGCTAAATTTGGTTGTGTGTCTGTTCAGTGAACTGCTTGGATTATTATGGGTTTGTTAGCTTCTACACATGTTACAAAGTTATAAAGTCATGACTGTGATATTAAGATGTATAAACTCCGCCGGTATGAAAAGGTATGCCAAGGCTTCCTTTCAAGGAAGGTATTTAAGTTCAACACCTCTGAGCTTAATGCAGATATCAGCATGCTAAACTGCTGAACTTACCATGTTCACAGTCTTAGATTAGTGTGCAAACCTGCTAATATTTGCTAATGAGCACTAACTACAAAATATAGCTGATTTACAAAGTTATTCCATTTGCAAGAATGTATTCATATATTCATTTAAAATTAAACCAACAATAAAAAGTGTGCAAAACATATTAGTGTAAAATTATGACACAATTGGCTTCTTTGATTCTTCACAAACACATTACAGACAGGTTGTGTTCCGTGGTAAAATCTTTTTCAAGGACAATGTGATCAAATTGTGAGAAAAGCAAGAGCAGCATAAGACTGCATTAATATTAGACTAATGATGTAGTGATGTGAACAGCTGCATTACTATTAATGAACATTATGTATTCCTAAAAAAGCAGCAATAAGAATATTTGAGGTCACAACCACTTCAGTTTAATTGTGCTCCTTTTTCAAACAGGCTTGCAGTTGTAGACACAGACAGGATATCAAGAATACATGTAGTGCATATATTTATATTCTTGGTTTTCTTTATGTGCTTTTAAATAGAATTTAACTGACTACTGTTACAGGCACCAAATGTATGACTAAGTATTTAGTCTTATACCAAAGTAACCTAGTGAACAAACTCAAATTTGACCTGATGACAGCCCCGCAGAAAAGACGAGTGGATCACAACTGTTGACCTGTAGTGTATCTACCACATTACATTACAGTCTATCCAGTAGTTTGTGACATGTTCATTAAAAGCACAAATGTCAATCTAACATTTTAAATATAGCTCAAGATAAGAAGAAAACTTAGGGGATCACTGAAGTCAAACCCCCATATATATGTTACTTACTTGGTACTTGTTAAATACCTGTTGAGATATTTGGGTCTAGACCAGAGTGGTGGACTGACTGACGGCCCATCAGTGGAACAGTGCCTTCAATAATGGCTAAAAGTGCATGGGAACATTGAGTTATGTGAATAAACATTTAGTTCGTTTTAGTACTGTGCATCGTTTTGTCGTGGAGGAGTGGAATAGCTCTTTAATTGCTTCTGTGTATCTGGCATAGCTACAGCTCTGACATGCATTTCAAAGAAAGAAAAAGAAAGGCATGCACATCATCAGCCTTCCACTGATATCAAATCATGTCCTCATTTGAGGTTAATAAGAATGCTAAAATAAGAGTCCTGAAATTGGGCTCCATGTTATTTTCAGCAGTGCTCCCCTGTACTTCATCAAAGTAACTCTACATGCATGGATAGCTGCATAAAATTAGCATATAGAGAAAAAGAAAGAGACTGTTTCAGTCATGGAAAAGGATGATAATGTCAGCTGAGAATTTTTATTAAATTGATCTGAGAAAGTTTATTAAATTGACCACACTTTACACTTACAGCAGCTACTCTATATGCAATATGTGAATGTGTCTGGATGTCCTGGGTGTGTCCTGTATGTGTGCATGTTTAAATCTTATTGTTTATTTACTAACATGCAAGGAACACAAACTGGATAAAATGACCCACTAGCTGATAAAACTATAATGCATATCAGGTGGTTATCTTGCATGAACTGCAGGTGGAGACAAATTAGACCATAACGTCCCCTGAAGAAATGATGATGGAGGAACGTAGAACATTGATTTACCTCTTGAGAGGGGTCACTTGTCCTTTCTTGCGCTTGACTAAAGTCCACTGAGAAGCTGAAAATTAAGCATGCCCTCTCACCTAAATGATACAGCATATTGACTGGCCTGAAGGAAGGTTGTTGTCGTTAATGTATTTGTCTAGAGTTGACTTTGCTGTTAGTGTAACAGTGTCTTGCCACAGGCGGGGCACAGCACACAGAGGTGATTTTTACTTCAACTTTACACAAGAGCTTACATCACACAGCAACAATATACCCCTCCCACAGACAAATCATTATTCTCTATATAATCATTTAAAAATATACCTAATAAGCAGGAATGAAAACATACCTGTGGATATTCCTGCCTCTTCTTTCCTGTCTTTACAGGACCAGAATGACTGACAGCTCATTGCTATCTAAATACAGGAAAACCATGCAGTAGAAGGTCTAACCTCTTATCTTTAGTCATATTAAGTGTTACGCAAAAAGTCCAAGATTACCATAATAATAATATGCTAGAGAACTTGAATATCCATCCATCCATCATCTATACCCACTTATTCCTAACCAGGGTCACAGGGATCAGCTGGAGCCTATCCCAGCTCTCTCTGGGTGAAAGGCAGGGGTCCACCCTGGACAGGTCACCAGTCCATCACAGGGCCACATAGAGACAAACAACCTCACACACTCACACTCACTCCTATGGGCAATTTAGAGTCACCAATCAACCTGACATACATGTTTTTGGACTGTGGGAGGAAACCAGAGTACCTGGAGAAAACCCACACAAGCACAGGGAGAACATGCAGACTCCACACAGAAAAGCCCCTGAAGGGTTGAGAACCCACAACCTTCTTGCTGTGAGGGAACAGTGTTAACCACTAAGCCACACTGCTGCCCTCAACTTGAATATCTGAACCCACCTTAACTACAAAAACCGTCCAGCTGTTGATGTTTCTGATGGATCAGAATGGTGGTGACATTACCATCATTGCTAAAAATACAAGAAAATTGCACTTAAAATAATTTCATGTAACACATCTTTCTTGACATCACATCACATCATTTTTCTTTACGTTAAATCTTTCAAAAAGGCTTTATGTTTCAACTTTTAGTGCTATAATTTGGATGTGTTAACTTGACTGACTTTTGAATATGCCTAACTCCCCAGGACCAAAGCAGAGACTGTAATACATTAGACATGTAGATTTTCAGTGTGTGGACTTATTGTAAGAGACTATGTTCTTGTACTCATCTCACAAGATGACATGGTTCATGAGGCTTATGTATTTGTTGTAATGCCATCCACAATGAAAACACAGCAATTTTAGTGTCTCCTATATGTGAGAAAAAAACACAAGGACAGATTAAACGAAAAAGATGAGTTTAATGTACTGTAAATAACATTCAGTTTCCACCGGCTTCCTATATTATATTATGAATATTTTATTTTGTAACTGCAATGCATGATAATGAAACAAGACCATAATATTCACAGACTGAGACTTTCATAATAACATAATGCATAATGACATAGTTGTAAGTTTTGTTTGAACTGCACTGACCAAGAATCTACAAGATTTCAGAGTAAAAGTGGGCACTAGCCATAGAAAATATTAGATGAAAAGGTCAGTCTGTCAACCTCATGTTATGGTACTAGTAAGAGATCTCCGTGCCTCAAGGGTTAAATTGGCCTGTTGACACAGTAATGTAATAAGCTAGTGGAAGCAGTGCTCACTTGACTGTGCTAAAACATTATACGCCTGTTGTTTAATTAAAAGTAATAGCCTTATCAAATTAATGGGCTTGATTATATGTAATTACAGTGTTATTAAAGTAATGACAGTAGTACTGTCGACCTGTTGGTCCTTTGTCACTTCTAAATTTGTAGTGACCAAATAAACCTTTGTACAGATACTTTTAGTAAAAGAAAGACACACAGTGTGTGCACGTGCACACATACAGCAAATGTGTAAGTCTTATCATGATACATATTTTCTGATCAGTTTTCACATGCTCGTCTTGTTTGTTTTTTTTTGGATTTTTTTTTTTTTTTGGAAAAGACAGGCTTTTATTCTGTTCAGCCCAGATAGCTGGAGCTCATTAAATTCCTGGATAAAACACAAACAAGGGAAGTCATGGTTTGTCTAACATAACGATTATCAGAGGCAGACCACCCTCATATGACTTATCACAGCCAAGATACCTTTCTACAAAAGGCAAAACAAACAGACTGACATCCAGCAGTGCAATCAGGCATAGCTCTTTAATGTCCTGATGCCATTGGTTCCTGAGCACAGAGGCAGTGGCACAGTGCTAGCTTCGATAAGCTCCCAAGCAAAATTTCATCTAATTAGATATGCTGCTGGCATGGCCTCTCAGTTCTCCTAACAGTATAAGCCAGTGAAAAACAAAAACAGTTTTGGTGTGGTCTTACACAGTATGGACACAGCCCCTAAGGAGTGCAGTAAATGAGACTCTTGTTTGAAATACAAAACGGATACTAATGACACAATTAATTACTCTCTGCACCAACAAATGTGCTACCAAAGTGTTTTTTGTGCCTGGGGATTGTCTATTGTTTAAATTAAGAATGAGGGCACTAATACAGTTCCCTGTGGACAACAACTAGCCAAGATACTGTAATGAGCCTGTTGAGAACAACTATGGTAAACTGGTGCTTTAGTACCTTATATCATTCAAAGTTTTACACATATCACACACATCATGCAATAACCATATCTGTCATTTGACCTACAAAAAAAATGATGCAATTTAACAGCAAAGTCATGTGAGGGAATGCACTGTACCCTCTCCTCCAGTGCCATGTCTGCTACTGGTCCTGCCTTGTTTTAAGGCATCAAGAGTAAAATTAAAAGTGGATGTATCACCTATGTAATTGATAAATTACTACGAATTTATTTTGTTTCTAATATATATAATACATTTAGATTTACACTATTATATCATCACTGATGATATATGGTGGATCCACTGATGGTGGATTTGCAGCATTTTATTGTTGTAAATAGTTGAGATTTAACTACTATATTTTCTTTAGTTGCTTTAATCCAGTGGTTCCAATGCGGTCCAGCCCCAATCTCAAGATCGCAACATGTAAGGGTTGGGATATGATTAATCAGGTACTAGATAAGAGTGCAAACTACTGCTATACAATTTGTCTCTGGTAGAAGTGCAAACAACACTGCTTTTTGGTAAAATGTCACATACCTTAATAAACCCCAACAGTTTTAGAGTTTTAGAGTTTATAAATTATTACCAGCATGATGAGACAAATCATTAAAAAGGTCACCTTTCTGAATAACGGTACCCAAAGTGTAAAAATATACATTTACATACACATCTCAGATTTTTTTAAATCAAAATAAATATGACCACATTTAATAGAAAATACAGATGCATCATGAAATATCTGGAATGAAGCAAGCCAACACCAATGTGTTCATGAAAAAAAGACCCTATTGAAAATTTTGGACACTAAGATGAAGCTTACATTATTGAAGTTCCATATGAGCACTTCTATGACCCATATGTCCTTCATTTTGTATTAGTCAAATTTTCTCATCTTTGCTGTTCAAACAGCATCTGTCTAGCAGAGCTTCCGTCTCCTCAAGGCTTAAGCCTATTTCTAATTAATCTGTCCCTCTAACAGTAGAGAGAGGAGGTCAGAAAACAGATTGAAGGTGACTGTGACTGGAAGGGTCTGACTTGCCATAAACCATATTTAATCTTCAAGGAAATTTTTATTTTGTTGATATAAATTTACATTGTGGTCCTTGTCTAAGTTACTTGGCTTTATAAGTGCTGCCCTGATATGACATAACATCACAGTGTGTCAGAATGTTCAACATTTAGGTCCCTATGAAATCCACCGTCATGTGTTTACTTAATTCACAAAATATTAAAAACACACTTAAGAAATTACTGTAGATGCTGAGGATAGAATTAAAGCACGACTTGATCTGATTTTCCTTGTTTTTCACAGAAGTCTTCTAGTTATTGCAGCAAAGCTTTTAGAATAAAAAAAACTAAATTGTTCTGACTATTGGTGCTAGAATCAGCCAATTACAGAAAATAACTTATCCCGAGATCCCAAAAGTGCACAGACACACACACACAATAAGAAAGAAAACATGGCACTGACATTCTGACAATTCTGATTATGGTGAACTTCCTTGACGAGACCTTAAAAACAAGCAGGAAAACTGGTGAAGGTATGACAAAATACTTTCAGTGGCCACTTCAGCCAACGCTTTGAGTGAAATTGCTGCATTTTGCAACACTCAAAACTGGGGAAATGAGATTGAGAGGCAAGTTGTCCGTGAATGTGATACTGTTGAACTCTCAGTGGCCAGTGCAGTTTTCAGAGACCTTTGGCTTGTGATGGACATCACTGAGGTGTAACTGAATTGGTTCAGATCTTGCAGATCTCTGTGCGTTTTTGATCCAATGCTTTGTCTTCTATAGGAATCTTAGGACACAGGGCTTTTTCAGAAGATAGAGTAAACACAACTTCTTTGGGTTACTAGACAGACTACATTTGCCTTAGCCAGGATTAGAATAAATTCTCAGATAAACAGAGAAGATGAATCTTTTGCAGTATGACATTGATTTTCACTGTTGTGCTGTAATAACATTAAAAAAAAAACTTTCTCTTTTCTTCAACTGTCGATGTTTAAAGCAATGAAGGAATCCTGTTCGACATTAAAGGTAAACATAGGAAGAAAAGGACTAAAAAGAGAGTCCTCATTCCAACCACCCTCTGACACTAATGTATGAGACACAATCGCATAATCACCTGCACCATGAACACCTTGGCACATGGCCTAAACCACTTTGGTTACCTCTCTCATAGAGACGATCAGACACCTTCATCACCTCTGCTGTAAACAAGAAGTAATTAACTCACAGGAGAGCTGGTTGCTCCCAAACAGGCATAGCTCAGGTTGAAAACTTTACCTTACAGAGTAATAATGCAGGCTGTACAGGTGGCCAGATGGTGGCCACCCACATCGGCCAGATGGTGGCCTTTGTTGGGTTTATCTAAAGGAAAGGTAATGTAAATGTGCTGGTCATAACGCTGACTGTTCTGTCTACTATAACTTCTTTGTCCACTCAATCACTGTTGTCTACGTAATATAGTTTGCTGTATATAGTGAGGAGTTAATTAAGATTTTGGACAGACATGGTATACTACATCTGTCAGCAATGGTGTGACAGCAATTTAGACAGTGCAGTGTAGTGTGCAGATTTTTCATAGCTTTACAGACCTGGATTAGACTCAGTGTTCTTACAACAGTTTGCAATCTTCTGTACCATGTTTGACAACCACCTCGCCCAAGATATTTATGGTTTCACAGTTATGTTGATTGACAGTGTGTTTGCCCATTATTAAAAATCACACCTCAGTGAGAACATATGTAGCCGTCTTGATTGTGAAATGCCAGAGGACATTATTATGTGCAGATTCACTAGAAGCAGGAAAAAATATAGCAACTCTCTCCTCTATAAAGCCTTCAGCCCCCAATTTCAAGAGGAGAATGTTCAGGTAAAGGGGTTAATTTTCTGAGACTGTCTCCATTGTTTGGCTTGTTGATTTCTGAGTAACTTTGTGGAAGAGTGCAAATGTGAGAAAAACATAAACCTGCTGTCAAACTCTGGCGTTTTCTAACATTTTTACAAAACTATGTTGACTGACTGCACATAGTGCACAGCAGTTTATGGACCGATTCAAAGATCATATAGAATGCTACAATGAAATGAAATGACAAATGCCATCAAATCTCTTTATTTCCAGCAGCTTTATCTGTCATATATATGTTCTTAACATTTTATTGAGATAATGTAATGGATATAAGACAGTCATTTGTCATGAGTCAAAGCAAAAGTCTTTGTTAATAATAATCCCAAATTTGGACTTGTTTCATTGCTTCCCAGTTAGAAAAAAGTAATGTCAGTCATTCCTGGTGAAATCACATTTGTAAAGTCCTAAAGAAGCAAAATGCTTGATAAATTCTTAATAAATCATTCTGTAAGATATATATTTTAAAAACTTCAGATCACAATGCATGGATTCAAAAGCAAACATGCAAGACATTTTAATTTCTTAATACTTATATACTTCAGAAAAGATGTAGTGTTTTATGTGCAAGACCAGACAATGGCAGCGTTTTGACTAATTCACAAAACAAATTCCCAATGCAAAATGATTTTACTTAGGTCTGCACATTATATTTATATATCGTATATAAGCTAAACTTTATAAATCCCTGAAAGGAAATTCAACCTCAAATAATAATACATCTTGGTGATTCTGTACATTGCTCCTCTTTCACATACCTCTTGGGGACTACAGTGCTCTGAGATATTATAGCCACATAATTTGCATTATAAACAGAAGGCCTGTTTGAACTTACCATCCTTTCATAATGCCATTTGGAGACATCACTCATCTGACATTGTACAGAAGAGTTGGATTTGTGAAAGCTTTACATTAGTATGGAAGTCGTTTTAATCCTTCCAAGCATAACAATACTTTTCTGCAGCAAAAATATATTCAGATGACATATACAAAGAGATGTAGCAAAGTTTCTCTCATTATATATTGTGTGCCTGTTGAACAGTATAATTGCTGCAGCCAAGGGAGCACTAGCCAACTTCTGTCACTGAGTGTTCATCCACTCATATGAAATGTAACAGCTCGATGGTACCTGCTGCCATCCTTTCATTTCTAATTCATGGTATTAATATTGCTCTAGGCCATCTCTGGGGAACTTCATGACAAAGAGTGTAATGGACTTCTCTCTCAAACAAAAGTGTGGCTTTGGAATATTGATTAGACTCATGTCTTCATGCAGAGAATAATAATCTAACATTTTTATCCCCCCTTGTCCCTGCACACTTGATTGAATGTGCATTTCCTAAAGAATTCCAGATAATTACTTTGCTATGCCTTC
Organism: Mastacembelus armatus; assembly: GCF_900324485.2. Lineage (NCBI taxonomy): Eukaryota > Metazoa > Chordata > Actinopteri > Synbranchiformes > Mastacembelidae > Mastacembelus > Mastacembelus armatus. The sequence continues at coordinate 7,157,730 of NC_046644.1, read as the reverse complement.
AGATCTAAGCATTTTAAAAGAGAAACTGAAACTCTGATTAACCTAATAAAAAAATGATACTCCCTTTGAAGTCTGAGTGCTGAGATATTGGAGAGCGTTGTCTAAATAGAAGGCAAATGCTTTTTTTGTTTTTTGATCTCAGTGAAACAACAAGCTTTACTAATTCAAGAAAAAAAAACACACACTATGAATACTACTGTATGTGCAATATTATTTTGGTAAAACATTGTTCTGTGACTGAATAACAACATTAAGGGCTCTAGTCATCAAGGGGACACAGTGACCAGGGCAACCAGGTGCAGTGTTTAAAAGGGAGTTGCTTCTGTTTTATTCAGTGTTTGGTCTTAAAAGTTGTGCTCAGAGAACATGTCTCCAACCAGGTCTGTTTCTGTTATAAAGGTATTTGGCTGCTGAGTAAAATATGTTGTCCTCAAGAGCAAATTAATTAGAGAGTGCTGAAAATATAAACAACTAATTAAAACAAATTATTTTCTAGCAAAACATGTTTGCTCTGTCAAAACAGGATATTTGGCATTTATTAAGAAAATGTTATGTCTCTTTGTCATGACCAACTTTCTGTTTTGGAGTTGTTTTTTTTTTAATATTTCATATCATTCATATGCATTGCTGTGCAAATGCTGCTGAATCCCATTTTACTGTAAGAGCTGACAATTTTACAATATGAGACAGAGTAGGTTCAGAATTGAAATAGTGTATTATTAATGTGATATAAATGACTTTACCAAACTATTTTTCATTTTTTGTTTGTCTCTGTGTGGATTAACTAAAAAAAAGAATCATGCTGTGTTGTGCCGTGTCTTCATATCGTAGAAAACATTCAGATTTTCGGAGACATTTTCATTTGTTGCCATACTTCATTCTGACTGGCACAGCTGTTTTGGAGCCACTGGCTGAGACAGGCATTTAATAATCACTACATTCTCAGATTTATATTCCACTTCACCCAGTCAAGAAGTCAAAATATCTGTCGGTTTCAGCTTGTGTTTTATGTTTTATAGCACTCTTCCTGCGTCTTTCCAAAAGCAGCCCAGTTTATTTTTGCTGTCCCTCTGTCTTAATCCTTATGATGCGAATCACATCAAAGCCAACGTTAGAACGGTTTACTGTTAAAGCATAGCCACACTGTACAATAGCTGTCTCTGTTGTGATGGGTAATCATAAAAATGAAAAGAACAGATTCAAGACTCTAGTTGAAAAAGTATTATTTGACATTCAACCCTGTGTTTTTGGTGTGGGAAATGAAAACATCCAGTATAGGTTACATCAGAAATATTTGCATCAGTGAACAGATTCACTGATTGAATAGCCAGAGGAATACTGTTTCAGCCTGTGATGGGAGGAAAGGAAAATGAGTCATAGATAACAGGGTCCAGAGTCAAGCAGGAAGATACATGAAATGAAAGGGCACATTACCAGCAACAGCTGTGAAGGAAGGAAGCTTGACATCGAGTCACTGCTGACAAAGAGTTACATATTTGGAGGGCAGTTAAATATGCTCTTGCACTGATCAATACTTTGTCTTAAGTTATTATTTATTGTACGTCATTTCAGCCATTCAGCTGAAGGCAAACTGAAATATACAGAATTTGAGTGAAGCCATTAATGTAACTCAGCAGAAGGGTTTCATGTTGGTCACTTTCTATTTAAAATGTAATGTCTGTAAAAAACACCACTTTGGCTTTAAACGCTACTGGACAACATTTCACAGCTGACTGAGACACTTTAAATGAAATGACTCCAGAACCAATACATCAATGTGAGTAGGAACGTAAATTCTAGCAGAGACTCGGCTTATACACCATCTCTCAGTCACCATCGACTGCAGCTAATTACAGCTTTTCACACGGTCAAAACTCGTGCTGTATGTCTTGCTTTTCACACACTCTTCCACCTCCCCACTAGCTTTCTATTCAGACTGCCCTTTACTATTCTGCAAAGTTTATCTCCTTAAGCTACAGAGGTGATTTTTGACATCTCAGTTAGGATTTGTAATTCATTTGGGATTATACCACTTTTCCCTCTATAACCTATTGTAGTGCCAAAGGTTGCAACATGTTTGGTTGTTCAGTGGAGGTTTTCTGAGAATGTCCTCCCAAGGAACATGATAAAAAATGCTACAATTTCTGTCAGGAGACTTGTCCCGTGAGGCTTGTTTTAAAACACTGCAATTTGTGCAGTATTTCAGACGATTCCAAGTGCTGGCAGAGAAATGTGGAAGTTCTGTATTTCAAACTATAATGAATACACAAAGGAATGACAGAGCCAGTAGCAAAGCAAATGAGACACCTTGTGGTGAATTTCCCAGTCAGATACACTCTCATGTGTTTCTTCAAAAGCACAGATGCAGTAGGAGAAAAAAGCCATTTTACTTTATATCAAGTAAGGGAGGAGAATGAGCAGAGGCTAAGACAGAAATTAGGAAACTGTTGTGAGAATGAATCTTAGTAAAGGTTTACCCAAAAGAAAATATGTGTATCAACACAAGTAACTTGATAAATGAGGGTAAAGGCAAACAAGTAATTTTATCTGATCACACACAGTCTACATACAGTATGAAATAACAGGCTGTTGCCAGCCAATCAGGGGAGTACAGATAAATTAACAAACACGTTTCTGCTTTGACCTACAATATAGCATTATAAAGCATGTGTTACAAATGGAGGTAGCCTTAAAGTCTTACCAAATATTAAAATTTCAATAATAAAGCTTGCTATGAAGTTAAGGAATCACCAAAATAAATTATTCTAATTTATCCAGTAGAGAAGATGCCAGGAGCAGCGAGTCAGAGGATCTTAGGTGTCTGCTGGTCACACAGGGGAAATACAGTCTGCGGCCTGACCATGAGCAGCCTTGTTAGCTTATCATAGAATAGTAGCTATGTGCTCAGGTTGGCAAACGAAGTGTGTAGCATTTTTTAAATTTTGTTTTAGAAAACAGACTCTACCGATCAGTGTCATCACTTTTGACACTGGGCTGCTTTCTTCTGGTTCTTCTGAATTTTGGAAAACAAACAAATAAAAACAAACAAATAAATAAATCTTCTGGTTGATTAAAATTCACTGTAGCAAGGACTCCACCCCTGTATTGTTCTGTAATGAAGGGTGAGGAAGCACTCATTGGCTCTCTAGCCAGAAACATCAGACAGGAACCAAAATCTGAAGAAGGGTGCACCATCCATGTGCCCTTAAACAGTAAGTGGCCTTTATGAATTCGGATCCTGCTCTGCCTTGCACCTCCCCATGCTAGCATCTCCCTGACATCAAAAAGACTGGCAGTCTTCCAGCACTTTTCATGGTGCTCATCACATCGTCAAACACCTCAGTGAGCAAAGGAGAGGAAAGAGCTGCACGAAATCATCAGTTTGGCAGGTTATGATCCAGGCTCAAGAAAAAAGAATGGAAAAGGAGGTCTGTCTCAGCTGAACTCACAGCACCTCTATCTGTGGTTCATAGAAAGGGATTACTGATCTAATTTATTGTTCCCCAACAAGTGCCCATTATTCCGTTGGAAACTCCGTTGTGGAAAGAAAATAAAATCAAATATGAGACCAAATTAAAGCAAACAATAGTTTTTTGTATTTCTGGGAGGTTTTCTGCTTTGATGTTTCTGCATTTAGCCATGGGCCCCTCACACATAGCCTCAGACCATCTACAGATTTGGATCATTTCTTGCCCTCAATTAACCACATTGAATAATTTAAATCCTGCTGAATTCTGAGACCAGATATGCTCAAGAGGAGGTGGCTAATACTGAGGAATTTTGGAGTACAATCAATAAATGAGTACTGTATAATTAGGGTTTGGTACTTCTGCAGATTTCACTGTTCTCTGTTTCACATGAACTCATTTTAAAACTTGGCATTTGCAGCATGGTGAGGAATTCAATGTTTTTCTCAAGAACATTTTGACAGGGCCATTTTGGCTGCCGCTGTAAAATTGAAAATGTGAATTCATTATTACCAGAAATCAGAGATCAAATATAATTTTGTGATGCTGCATTTGCAAAGTTCTAGTTGTTTTACAGTTGTTTCATTTCATTAATTGAGCACAAACATTAGTATTGTATGATACAGAAACATTAAAATGATGTTCATGGGGAAGAAAATATTTTAGAGCTCAGTATAAGATTGCATTGGCTCAAGCCTATACTTTTTTTTTCATTTAGAACTTAATGTACAAATCATTTCAAGGCTGAACACGATGAAAAAAAGCTAATCAGACAAAAACAAGAGATTTTCTATAGCTGCAGTACGAGGACATGTTCATGGCCAAAAGCCAGAAATAAAGTGTGAAACAAGTTTGTGAAGTGCCATCATTCAAGACATATTAATTTTAAAGACTTAAATGATCTTGTTATTTCAGCTCTCCATGTTTCTAGTTTGTTTCTTTCTCTTTTTTTGTCTTACCATGTTCCTTCTCTCTCATCCTTCACCCTAACTATGGCTTCACTTGAGAATCAGTCTTAGGCCAAACTGAAGCACAAAAAACTGCTCTGAGGAGACAGCAATGGGAAGATGTCCAGCGAAAATGGGGGCAATTAGTGTTTTAGAGATGGTACAACGACCGCAGGACAGCAACATTTTTCAGCACTGTCCCCCAAAGCCTAGACACTACAAATCTAACACACACTGCGGAAAGTATTAACTACCAGTGCAATTGTTGCACCAATGAAATAACATTGTGATTATGTCTTTGTACATGGACAGCACTGATAAGCAAGGAAAACAAAGTGTGAAAAACGAAGTCAGTCCACGCTGTGACAGAATCCATTCCATATAGTGCTCTAAAGAGGAAAATAGTAGATGAACTTGCCACTTACCAGACAGCAGGGAGACAGAAAATACAATGAATTGTGAAGCTTAGCTTGAAATTAGAAGGTAAATGTGAACCTCCTGGGCCTGGTAAAAGTCTCCACAATGACTGAGACGATCTAGGGGTACTTCACTTCATTGGATGTCTATATTAAGATTTAGGAATGACAGACCAGGAAACACCACATTTTTCTTATTTATTTACATTTTTGAATAATGTTAATTTGAATAGGGACACGTATATAGCATAAACCAGTGTCACATACCACAGCATTTATAGCCAAAGCAACTTTGGCCGTCCCTAGATGGGCTATCAAAACGTCAGCAATAAAATACAAACAGAATAGAACCAATAGAATTTACAGTGTGTCTAAGTTTGCTTTAGCTTGCTCACCATTTTAATGTGCTCCAAGAAATTTAGACCAGGCTGAGATATTGTGCTTCTGGAACCATTTCAGTGCATTGACTAGTGATCTTTAAATTCTTAGCTTCTGATAAGAACCAAGCCCTGGAAGAACAGTAATGTAACCTCATGACTTTTTTGGTGTAAGACGTGAGGACCAATGATACTGATGTTCTTCCATTATCTGAATTAACCAGTATTTGAAGTTAAATCCAGCTCACACAAGTCAGCTAAACATAGAATAGAAAAGGATTAATGATGTCTGACATAATATAAAAGCATCAAGCAAACAAGCTCCCCCTGCCAACCCCCCCCCCCCCATTTGCTTTATTACAGGCGCCTGTAATCACAGAGAGAATCATATGACAAAAAAGAATAAAAAAAACAATCTTTTTTATTTCATTGACTTATGGAAGCGAATAGCCTCAATTTTGCCTCTCGCTCTGTGTACTGGAATCAACTATTCCTACTGAGGAGTCACTGCTCTACAAAGCATCTACTAATTCAGTTGAGAATGCTGTTAAATATTGTATCATAAATAGTTTTTCCATGTTCCTGGAATAATCTACATTATTCAGTAGTGACAGAGCTGCTGATTACTGATTGGATGGTAAGTGTCATGTAATGTAATATATGGTACAGGAAAAGTGCAGAAAGTGTTAACATACAGAGTCAACCACAGAAAATACTCACTGGATTGCAGAAGTTGAACGAGGCAGAAATGGATGATTATTGTCAAGAAGTCAAAGCTTGATTGTGGCAGGTAACTGATGTAGCGATTGATCTGACCTTTGAGCAGATGTGTGACAGAGGATCAACAAGGAATTCTGAGTAAATTTCAGGGAAGAAAATCTCCCCCGCTGCGTTAATCAAGCCCGCCACAGAGGTGGTTTACACCAAAAAGAAGTTTATTTTCTGCTGTGTGTTACACACTGGGGTGTTTTTTTTTTTTTACCATTTAAAATGGATTTCCTGTATGACCTTTGTGTCAGAAACCACTTGTGAAGGCACTGTGTGTTGACTTTTAGGATGTTCTCACCAGTTTTGAGATGATAGCTGTGAGTCTTGAAGGATGGTAAGTGAGACGCAATGCAGCAGCATAGTAAACAACAATGACATTGATGGAGTAGCAGGTTTGACTTTGAGTTGATGACATTGTACAGTGGGTGATCCAACAATTTCCCTCATTCAGCTGCTGCATGTCCTATCTCAGCAGGAAAATAATAGAGACGTATGTGGCTCAGGTAGGGCAATTAATGCCACGCAAATATGTTTAAAACAACCATTGAGGCCTTCATCCTTAAACATATTGCTTCAGACACAGCAAACGTATGTACTGTATGTGGATGCATGCATGCATGTCAGATCAAAAACATATGATTTTGAGTTGATGTGGTTATGCTTCTGCAGTAAATCTGAGCACGCTTCAATTAGTGTCATGCAAAGTTCAAGTCACTTTAGATAATATTGTCTGTTTGTATCAAGGGTGGTGTTAGAAAGTTTTTAATCCGGATGGTAGTGTGTGGGATGGGAGTGTCAGACTGAAACACAGACTCACAATGATTATAAATGTGTTAATCTGAGATTCTAGGGAATAATAAACATTAATAATAACAACACACATTAATAACTGTAGTTACAATATTTCAAGCACTGCCCAATAATTAACCTTGAATATTCTAATATGAAATGATCTAAGTACATTTGTAACTCCAAATAGGATATACTGTATGTAGTCAGTGACAGATAAATAAACAGTCCTGCACCTCTACTGCTGACAAGATATATAAAATTACTGTTTTATGTCTCTTTTGTGTCTCAATTTCACATCATGTAGGGTGTGTTTCTTTGTTATGGATCATTTTATGATGCATCAAGTTTGATTGACTCTAACACAGAAAATACTACACACCGTATACTACTGTGAGATTCTACGTTTCAGCTCCATTTGTGTACTGTGTGATGGAGGGCAAGTAGAACTGTGCATATGCCAACAGTTGAGGAGACTGGTGCAGTTGGCAGGGCACACCGTATGTTATAGAATTTCACTTATTTTAGTAGCTTATGGTGTAAACTGAGCCAAACAAAACATGCATAGTTTTTTTTTAGGAGCTAGACATGCACATGTTGGCTGTTGGACTCACACACGATTCATGGGAGGAGCTGCCACCTGTTTGCAATTTGTAAATCCACTCCAGATACTGTGGTGTACTGAATATTCAGTTACTTCAATGATCATGGAGCCTGGTGTTACTAATAATATGTTCTGTAACTGATACATAATATCGGCATCAGCAGTGCAACATCAGTGGGTCATAGGTACCATGATATTGGGATGAAATTTAATAATGAAATAAAAACCCTTGTGGGATGGGGACAATAAATAAAACGCTGGAGGTGAAAACTGTTATAGCTTAAAAACAACATGTCCCATGTTCACCTTCAGCAATTCACTTAGTTGCCTACAGATAACCATAATAATTATTAATCCTTCTTTAGTTCCCCTAAGATGTTAAAGTTTAACATGAAACATGATTTTAATGTAAAAAAAAAAAAACAAAAAACAAATGTGAACTAAAATTAATGAATCCTCTTTTTACTGTATGTGTCCCTCAGCAATATGCTAATGTTGAATAATTCTCAGCATCCATTTGGATAGTGGCCAACATGTGAACAACTTGGTAAGCAATATGATATAAAAACTAGTTATCTGCTAAAAAGAAATATACTCTCACCAATCAGTGGTGCACACCATCAGGAGTAAAACTAATAGAATATCTTGGCACAATATTTAGCTGAATTAATGTTTTTACATAATTTAGAATACAGACTGGTTGTTTTTACACTTTTGTTGTTGCAAACAAGAAAACCTGATTTATCAAAAGGGACTTTCACCAATACCAAGAGACTGTCATCTCTACAAAACACCAGGCTGTTAAAACTCTCACTGCAGGCCAGTGAGAATCCATAGTCAAGCAGCACTTAATGCACTGATGTCTGTCATTGCAGGAGCATCATAACCAAATACATATATGGTGATTTTAAATCTTAGAAAATAAAACAATTCAGTGTGTCTAAACCAATAACCAACTGATAACATTCCAGTACTGGATGGAAATAATAGTAAATGTGCATTTTCTTTTGCAATTTTCTCATAATCCAGTTGAAATTTGCAGTACATTTGAATAGAAACCCACTTTGTGACTCTCCTCCTGAGTTTCTGGCTTTGTGTACACTTCCTCCCTGCATGTCCAGATTGTTCATTTCTGCAGTTCCCAGGCTGCTTGGTTTTGGCTAGGTTGTTCTGTCTGGTTCTTTCTCTTCCCTGTGGTTCTGTCTGTCTCATCCAGGACTCCCAGCGCTTTTTGTCTCTCAGGTGTCCTTCCCTCTCCCCGGAAACATCCTCCTGTTTCTCCACTTTAAGCGCTGCTTCATATTATTGCTCAGTCTCTACAATGTGGACTTAGTCTATGTCCATTTTTACTTAATGCATAATAATTCAAAGCAGTTTATGGTATTCACTGGGATGTGAAAGAAATATTAGTATATCATTGAATTTTGAGTGTGCTGTTGATGGACAGTATACACAAGTACAAGTCATATGAGCAGTGAGCCAGCATGCACAATACCAGGACTCTGAAACCAAAGCAGCAAAATAAATGTCAACCATCATTAATTTTAGTGTTTGCACCTGTGCTCCTCCTATACATACACATCTTCTAAGAAAAAGGTCTGTTGCCCCATTGAGCAAAGCCAATGCTGGGGAAACTTATGGCTATAAAAAATTGCGTATTGAAAGTGCATGGTCTCTTCATTTTTTGGAAAAAAACATTTTAGTTGCTCTTTGTTAACCAGCAGTAGTGTCAGTTTTATTGACATGCTTTAATGCCAATAATCCGTCATTTCCTGTTAATACCGAATGATTAACTACACTGATTAACTGCAATACAGTACTATTGACAGCGTACTCTGAAGATGACTGTAGACTTCATGCTTCACTGTGGCTCACTTGTTGCTGATTTTCCTATCAGCCATGACCTGCTGCCCACCTCAGCAGCTGTGCCTCATCAGCCCATATATTGAGAGTCAATATAGAGGGCTTTCTTTCTGTAGACTGTTAGAGACTACATGAGCTGTTCAGCAGATTAAGTAGCTGCATTCCTACTTTGTATTCTAATTTTTAATCCCCCTGTTTTTGCCTGTATGCATTTTTTTAATATTGCCAAAGTAAATTCAAAAAACATCACATCAGTTGTAGTTTTTGCATGAAAATTCAAAATGTTTGGTAATTCATGTTTTAGATTATAGGACACATCATTTCTTAAGAGCAACACTTGCAAACCACAGAAATACATTAACTCCACTTTAGGAAGCATGATCAGCATTGTGTTATTTCTCCAAGTCTATAGTTACCTTGTGGTAAAATGTCCAAATGCTGATAGGGGCCATCCAGATTTCAGGTCATTTTTCTTCTATAGACATATACAGTAGCTGAGCTGCTTCTCTTATTCTGACAGCACAATTTATCATCCTGGGAGCATGAAAAAGAAATAGATAGTAAAAAAGAAGACACTGATCTGTCTGATGTTAAAAAGTTGCTACTGCTACCATTAAATTATTAAATTTAGAATATATAAGGTCATTACAGAAGTAATTTCTTCTTTAAATCATAGAATAAAATATAATATTGTGCCAAATCGATTGAATTAAAAGGATCCATGCCACTTGTCACTGAAACCTGTGGTTTTGGGTTCATTTTTGTTTGGTTTAAATTTTTTTTTTTCCAGTTCACATGCAAATTTTGAAATCTAGTGCTTACCGTTACACATTTGAATGAGTCTGAAAAAGCTTACTCATTCTTTTTTTTTTTGTTTTTCCTGCTGCTCTTTCTTCATGATTGGTTAGTAAATTCTTGTGGCCACAATTGAAGTAATGGTGCTTTTTTTTTTTTTTTTTTTTTTTAACAATAGACTACATACACATTCATACACTGAACCTGAGTTGCAAAATATTTTATTTTACCTGATGTTTTGTATAGTGGGAATGACAGTTTGCTGCCAACCAGAGCATTTCTGTGTGGACTCTACATATTCTTGGTAAGTCTGCTTGGGTTTTCTCCCACAGTCCAGAGACATGCAGGTTAGGTTGGTTGGTGCCTCTGTGATCTAAAACATCTTGAGAAAATGGAAAAGCTGAATGAATATTTTTCTAAAGGTTAAAATATTATGGGTGCTGCTAAAATTATACATCATTCTTAGACATTTGTTGTCTAAGAATAATGTTAGATGTTTGTGTTTCTGTGAATGCGTCATCTGTTTTTGAAATATTGCCCTCTGAATTTTCATTTGAAATAAATGTGTGTACTTTTTTTGAATTACACCTTTTATTTCTCTCTGGACCAAAGACCCCACTGTATATATTTAACATGGTTTTGATAACTTTATTGCATTATTTTGTTTTTCAACCTGAAAGCACCTATCTGGGGTGAAAGTATAAGTCACTGTGAATAATAATATTTGCAGGTCTAATCTATGATGCCCAAACACAAAAGCAAGGGAGAACAGCTGTGCCTGTTACTCTATTAATTCCAGAGATTGCTTGTGCAAACGGTGTGAAGAAATATGTTGAAAAGGCTATTACAGCAGTGTTTTCCAAACTTATCAAAATGACAGGAAATGATTGAATATTAGCCCATTCAACTGAGTCTCTTTGTTCAGCCGTGTGCACTGGTGTACAGCTTTGTCTGACTTATTAGCTTTTTAATACTGTGCATAAATCCAGATACAGTGTGTGTGAATGTGAGAGTGAGGTTTTCAGGCGCCTTTACCTATGTCAGGAGAGTGTTATGTAAGAGAGCATAAAACATCCAACATCAAAATAAGTTAAATGTGCATAATTTGTTTTATCAGCCATAACCTTTATCTTTTCTTAATCTTAACCAACCTAAACAGTATGAACTTTCTCAGTTTGACTAAGTTACAGTAATTGTATTTGCACTGAATCTCTCTAATATACATGTCTGTAAACTAGAATGAGCTCAGTGAGTTTTGAATGCTTGAGTTCATCAGAATAAATACAATTATTCGTCAGAACTGAGACTCAGTTCAAAGAGATTGAGAGACTTTTTTAACTTATTGATGATGTCTAGACAATAATTTTCCATCTTACTGCTGAAATATTAGATCCATGACAGTCTCAACTGTGGAACTAATCAGGGAATTAATAAAAAATGATGTGCCCTGCTTTTACATTATTGAGTACCAAAACAATCTGTTTAGCAGACTAGAATCACAGTGTCACAAGCGTCCTCCTGCTACTTATTCACGTTTCGTGCATATTACCAGCAGTTGTGAGATTTTTCCTGGCTCACTGATTGTAGAGCATGAAGCGTCTGTGCAAACACTGTGCCAATTCTGTCAGCTTCCAGACTCAGGGCTCTTAGACTTGAGCATCTTCTCAATATTACGTTGCAACTGAATCTTAATAAATCAGTTGTTTAATCTCAATAACATGCTTTTTCCAGAATTGTGAGTTAAGCAATTATTAATCCATCTTTTCTATTGTTTGTCTATTTGTGTCCTCATTAAAATGACATTTGACAAGCTGTGAGGAGAGGGGTATTAAGTATCTGCACTTCATAGCATGAGAAACACTTAAGGAGGGATGGTCAAGTACCCAGGTCATGTGACTTCATGCGAGCATTCAAAATTATATTGATACATTTATATCCAAGTCCAAAATGGCAGCCTACGTGAACATAGACACTGGCCATGAGGTAAGGCTTGATATTTTTCATGTTTATTATATTTTGAGGGGATTCTAAAAATGATCAGCTACATAGTGTGCTGAAGATGCTATGCAAAATATGGAAATGTCTGGAAATTGATTTAGTGTAATATTGTTCTTTAAGGAAGATTTTATGTGTTCTTCTTTAAAAATAATTAATTACATTAACACATCTGTGAAAATCAGGCATTGAATGTCTGTATCCTGGGGGATACGTTGTCCAGATAGGGCTGGTTACAGCAGCAGCATCAGTGACCATTTAACTGGTAGCTCTAGTGATGAGGCAGAGGAGGGAGAAAACCAGAGTAAATGAGGAAAGATCTTCAGGTGTTGATTAGAGCAGTATTATAAATTGATATGTGAAAGATCCAGTCATACTGCTGTACATATTGTATGTATCTGTGTACAATAACACATGATGCGCTGTGTAGTGATGCATGTTAGTCTCTCACTTGCACACACACACACACAGCCATGCACATGGTGAGCACGCACGGGCGTACACACACAAGCTTGTGTAAAGTTATATATATTTAGGTGGTTTGTATTGGTGAAGGCGGAAAGGGGTGTATATTTTTTACATACATTTTTTTTTTTCCATTTTCAATAGGTGAAGATAAATGGAATTTGAACACCAGTCTACTGCTACACAAAGTTGCTTCATTGCACCAGATGAGCTCTCTACTCCACTAATATACTTTTCCAAAATCTTTGATGAGGATGTCTTTGAGGTCATTGTTCACCAGACAAACTTGTATTCGTGTCAACTCATCGGAAGCAGCATAAACACCAATGCCACTGAAATCAAGGCATTCATTGGAATGGAGCTGATCATGGTTGTAGTGAAAATCCCTGCTGTGGAGAATTACTGGGCAACAGATACACGTTATGACAAAGTAGCAGACGTCATGCCTCTCAGGAGGTACCAGTGTTTATCTAGGATGCTCCATTTTCACGATACCCTGAGCTCAAACACCAGTGAAGATCACTTGCTGAAAATAAGGCCTATATTTGACCACATGAGAAGAAAGTGCATGGAAATTGAGAGTGAGAACCAATTCTCAATTGATGAAATGATGGTTCCTTACAAAGGCAAGAAAGCTGGAAGTCTGCGGAAATATCTACCCAGCAAGAAATGGGGGTTCAAGATTTTTGTGCAAGCTGCTTTGTGTACAACTTTGTGGTTTACACAGGGAAGTCTACATTTGATGGTACTACTCAAACTCCAAATAAAGAGTGTGGGTTGGGTGGAAATGTTGTTTTGCACCTGTGCAGAACCATTAGAAATCCATCCGACTGTGTTGTCTATTTTGACAACTTTTTCACATTGTTGAGTTTGACAACTCATCTGAAAGAGTCACTGGGCCTCAGACGTTCGGGTACCATTCGAAAGAACCGCTTGATGGGTTGTAAGCTGGAAGAAGATCTGAAGAGGAAGAGGCAGCTTTGACTTTCGTGTTGACAACGATGCAAAGCTCGCTGTTGTCAAATGGGCGGACAACCTTAGCGAGCTCACGTGTTTCTGTCATCCCTGTTGGCCAAGTGAAACGCTACTCTAAAGAGGAAAAGAAGAAGATAAGTGTCCCATGCCCCAAGATTGTGTCTGAGTACAACACTCACATGGAAGGAGTGGATTTGTCTGACATGATGATTTCCCTGTATCACACTCCAGCGAAGTCCCTCTGATGGTACCGGGCCATATTTTGGCAGATGGTTGACGTTGCTGTCAATAATGCCTGGCTTCTCCACCATCGTGATGCATCTCCACTTGGTCAGAAACACCAGTGTCTGAAGGACTTTAGGTTGGATGTTGCCAAAGGACTCATCTACCCTGAAAAGCAGAAAAGGGGACGGCCCTCCAAAGGAAATGAAAACACACCACCAAGAGTAATCAAACAGCCAAAAGTCCCCAGGCCTGTGGATGATATGAGATATGACAGGATTGACCACTTCCCTATTCTGTCAGTGACAGGTCGATGCAGGATGTGCCAGGATGGACAGACCTCTCTCATGTGTCAGAAGTGCAAAGTGAGGCTTTGCATTGTCACTGGTCAAAATGCTCACAACTGTTTCTTTAGCGTCCATTGACAATAGGATGTTGCTAGAGTAGGAGCTCCACATGGGAGATGTTAGCATTAGAACAGTAGTAAGATGTTTTCTGTATATATGTTAGTTCATTTGTGTGTACATGTTAGTTAGCTTGTTTATTCAAAGCATAAATTTGTTTTCGGTTTTCAATACATATGTGAATCACTGTTGTTCAGGTTTTTCCAACTTTTTAAAAAAAATTGTGTGCAAGATATGAAAGAGAGTATCTAATTAATTGTCTACAATATGTTTTAAAAGTTGACAAATGAAATATCTGAAAAATTGGAAAATGTTAAAATTATATACGGTGGCCGAGAAGGGCAAACGCGCTGCAAAACAAAAACGCTGCAAAAGAGAAACGCTGCAAAAGAGAAACGCTGCAAAAGAGAAACGCTGCAAAACAGAAACGCTGCAAAACAGAAACGCTGCAAAAGAGAAACGCTGCAAAACAAAAACGCTGCAAAAGAGAAACGCTGCAAAACAAAAACGCTGCAAAACAGAAACGCTGCAAAAGAGAAACGCTGCAAAACAAAAACGCTGCAAAAGAGAAACGCTGCAAAACAAAAACGCTGCAAAAGAGAAACGCTGCAAAACAGAAACGCTGCAAAAGAGAGAACACAACGGAAGTGCGCCAGGCCGATAGGGGGACCCCGAACTGAGGGGTGCAATGAACAAAGAACTTTTGCAGAGGCGAGAGAGACACATGTAGTGACATAAGTCACGTCTCATTTTGGAGGTTGCGTAATGACGCAGGTTATAGTGTTGAATTGCAAAAGAATTGAATGAGCGACCTCTGATGATTGTTCTCATGTGCTAATATGTGCTAACAATGTTCTGTTACATTTGTTTACTTGATCAAAATGTCATACAACGTGGGGGGGTTGGGAGATCTGAAGGTGCGTTTTCCATTTGTTAATTAACACTTGGCCGTCATCTTTTACAACATTGTACTTTTATAATACTGTAAAACATGACGGCCAAGTGTTTAAAAAATAATAAATGTAAAACGTACTCTAATGCCCGCTAAATTCACAGCCAGCAGACGTTCTTTTGTCACTTTGCTTTATTAAGTTTTTAGTCAGAACAGGTAACAGGTAACAGGCTACTGTTTCAGCCGTAGCCACGCTAAGTAGGGTTGGGAATATCGACTCTCTGGAATCGATACTTCCCTACTTTGGAGTCGATACTTTCTTAAGTATCGCTCGATACCACTCCTAATAAAAAACGTGCAATTAGTTTTCACTTCTGAGAGTTTTGGATGTGTGAAAACCAGCCCAAGCGTATTTTAAATGGTCTTCCGTATCACATGATTATAGCAGCCAATCAGATGTCAGAGCTTTCCAGAGCCAGTCATGCACTGCAGAAGGAAGTATTACTCTCTCCACTCTGCAGCGTGGAGGGACCTCCTCCGTCTCAGTGCTGAGAGGCACGGCAGCATGAAGAGAGATAGAAAAAGAAGCATTGTGTGGTGCTATTTTTCACCCACTACGAGGGGAAATGCTATTTATTTATTATCATTTTATTATTAGCATTTAAACAAGTATTTATGTTCATGAGCATTATTCATGTTGCCATTGCAATAAAGATATTAATCAACACTGTGCAATAATGATTTTCCTTTAAGGTGCAGAAGGTATCGGTATCGTCAATACTGACCCTGTAGTTACTTGGTATCGGATCGATACCAAATTCTGTGGTATCGCCCATCAGTAACGCTAACTCCCCTCACCGAACAGCTCTCTCTCACCCTCCCTCTCTTCCCTCCACACACACTTCTTCCCTCCTCCCTGACCCATCTCCCTCTAGCTCACCCTACCGACTCCCCAAAGAACACCCTGAACAAGACAACAACCTATAGTCATTACAGCACCTTCAGATCTCCCACCCTGCAACACCCCCCGCCACGTCTCCCGACGTTGTATGACATTTTGATCAAGTAAACAAATGTAACAGAACATTGTTAGCACATATTAGCACATGAGAACAATCATCAGAGGTCGCTCATTCAATTCTTTTGCAATTCAACACTATAACCTGCGTCATTACGCAACCTCCAAAATGAGACGTGACTTATGTCACTACATGTGTCTCTCTCGCCTCTGCAAAAGTTCTTTGTTCATTGCACCCCTCAGTTCGGGGTCCCCCTATTGGCCTGGCGCACTTCCGTTGTGTTCTCTCTTTTGCAGCGTTTCTGTTTTGCAGCGTTTCTCTTTTGCAGCGTTTTTGTTTTGCAGCGTTTCTCTTTTGCAGCGTTTTTGTTTTGCAGCGTTTCTCTTTTGCAGCGTTTCTGTTTTGCAGCGTTTTTGTTTTGCAGCGTTTCTCTTTTGCAGCGTTTTTGTTTTGCAGCGTTTCTCTTTTGCAGCGTTTTTGTTTTGCAGCGTTTCTGTTTTGCAGCGTTTCTCTTTTGCAGCGTTTCTGTTTTGCAGCGTTTCTCTTTTGCAGCGTTTCTGTTTTGCAGCGCGTTTGCCCTTCTCGGCCACCGTATTTATACCCTAAATGGACAATGTATCTTTGGGGATGCAGAGTGTAACATTGAAAATAAAGACTATATTTTGAAAAAAAATCATGATAGTGTGTTATAATAGCCTAGATACATTAGAAAATAGCAATTCACAAATTTTTCAAAATTATGTATAGGTGCTTGCCCATTTAAGGGTTAAAGAGTTAATGGAGACGTGCTCTGTAATGAGTGCTAATGATTGTAATAAGTAATTTGAATTCAGGGAAATAACAAATATTTGGAATAAGCAATGAAGTTAAGCCCTAAAAGAAATTGTTCAGATTATATGAAACCACATTTATCATTTTTGCTGTCCTCTGTTTGCAGGTGCCTCACAAAGTGAAGCAATACTAGGCTGTGTCAAATGCCATTTCAATTTAATTTACTCAGATGCTTTATAAGGTTATTTACAGAGCTGAAGTGTTATTAGTACCAGTACTCACATCAATAAAAGTATAGCAGTAAAGGTAACAAACCCAAAGGCCTAAGCATTAGAACTGAGGTTTTTGCCAGAGATGAGGCTCTCCTACATTCATCAGACTATGATCCTCAGCCTGACCAATAAGCTGAAAAGTGAACTTTATCAGTTGAGCTATATTCCACAATAGCCAAAATTATTTTCCCATGCAGGGTGTCTGGGGCTTATCCTCAGGGAAAGGATGAGGGGCTTAAAAATCCAGAGGGAAGCTCCAAAATGAACCATTGCTCCCTTGTGTTGAGAAGAGACAGATGAGGTGGTTCAGGATGCCTCCTGGATGTATTCCTATAGAAATATTTCAGGCATGTCCTATTGGGGAAAAACCCTGGGGCAGACTCAGAATAGGATGGAGGGATTATGTGCCCTGTCTGGCCTGGGAATACCTTGGGATTTCCTTAGATAAGCTGGAGAACAAGGCTGAGGAAAAATTTCTATTTAGCCTGATGCTATCATGACCAGGACTCAGATAAGTGGCAAAAAGTAGGTAAAACTTTACCACAAGGTTGCATTTATTCAAACTTAATTTTTACTATTTATAATTATTAATGAAAAACAATGCTACATTATTCTTCATTCTATTTTGCATTATATGTTTTTAATTAGAAAGCCTGTATTGTATACCAATACTGTGATGGACTGGTGACCTGTCCAGGGTGTACCCCTGCCTTTCACCCAAAAGAGAGCTGGGATAGGCTCCAGCAGGTCCCTGTGACCCTGGTTAGGAATAAGCGGGTATAGATGATGGATGGATGGATGTATACCGATATCAGAGCTCCAGATTATGTCATGGTGATGTTGTGTTGCTGTCACCTTAAATTTTAAACGATGGCAGCTTGAGCTGGTGTTATGTCACAACACGACACAATATGACACTTTTGCTCAGGGCTTTAATTATTAATGTCATGTCTGAAATGTTAGTATCCAATGAGCAACTGTCTCAAGACAAGATCAAGATTATGGCTATTTGTGGTGTTTCACTGTCACTGTATGGTGATATAAATCATTAACATGTAGGGCAATGACCTGGGAGTGTAGTTATGGTTAAGTTTAGGGTAAGTCTCTAAGAAATTAATGTAAGCCAACATAATGTCTTCTGAAGAAATGGAAATGCAACTCTGTCAACTCTATATTTGAGTGTGTGTTAATCATTTTAAACCTTATGAGCTTATATGAAGTTCAGAGATTGCTGTGTATACTTGAAAGTGTGTTTCTGTTGTAATTGTGTTCTGAAAACAGGTCTTTTTTGAGTTTTAATTCATACCAACCACACAGTGAGTGTTTGTATCTTGGTAGTGTTCAGAGAGAAGGATACTTGTAAGGTAAACCTCCCTATACTATAAATATCAGTGTTTCTCAGGACTTCAGTAGGGCCATGATGATTGATCGGTGCAGTAAAGATGGAAACAGTTGAGGCTGATGCTTTCACCAAGCTGTGTTTTTGTTTCTTAGGGTGAATGGTTAAACAGTGCAAAGAGGATATCAAATTGTGTAGTCTTTTAGTGGTTAAATACATCACTATTCCCATGGTAATTGCATTATTCAACAGGATTAGCCAGGGCAGCACAATCACTGGTTAGCACTGTTACCTCATAGCAAGAAGGTTTCTGGTTCGAAAACCGGCCAGAAACCTTTCTGTATGTTTGCATATACTCCCTGTGTTTGGGTTGCTCAAAAGACAGTCCAAAAACATGTATATCAGGTTGATTGGTGACTCTAAATTGCCCATAGGAGTGAGTGTGAGTGTGTGAGGTTGTCTGTCTCTATGTGGCCCTGTGATGGACTGGTGACCTGTCCAGGGTGTACCCCTGTCTTTCACCCAGAGAGAGCTGGGATAGGCTCCAGCTGATCCCTGTGACTCTAAATAGGAATAAGCAGGAATAGAGAATAAATGAATAAACAGAATTAGCCCTTTGTTAATGATAGGTATCACCTGTTTATCTGGATTCTGGACTGGAATAATAACTATCCACCTCTTTTTGCCGATACAAAGCAAAAGACTGTGTTCATGCCTTAGAGTGAATCACAGCATTTCTACCTTAGCTTTTAGAGATCCCCACACTTACAAACAACATGCATGTGGAACTTGTCAGTTGCTTTTTTTCAGCATTTTGCTGCTTCATCTTCCTTCTACTCTCATAATGCAGGTATCCGAAACAGGTTTTGGCACCTCTGGGAGAGATATCTCTCCCTCAGCACCCAAGCCATGTGTGTGAGCATTTTTCTTCAATGGCCTTTTCATATCTGGCCTCCCATGGGCAGTTCTTTGTGGCTGGGGCAGATTGGTGAGGGCCAATAAATCTTATCATCTTTTCATATCATCTGTTCTGCAGTTGAATGTTTGCCCCTTGATGGATTTTTATCAGGTGGCATTGCACCATGGTCATTGAGCAGATTTGTGAGCAGTTTATTTCTGAGAGACGACTGTGATAACACTGATGGCTACAAAGTACATATGTTTATGAATACACATTCTTCTGGTTGGGCAAACAATGCCCTAACCTAACTTCTGAATCAGTGAGCATATCTTCCATTTGATCTTTACATGCGAATTAAAAATATAGGCTGTATAGCTAGTTTGGTACCTAGCTACAGTATATCCATGGAAAACAGAGACAGAAGAGGAGTCAGAAAAATGGATTAGCTCCACCTCCTCCCATACCAAACAGATTTTAGCTACCATGAGCACAATAAATTAAATGAAGATTGAGACTGATTAACAGGTTTGTCTTGGCTTTGATATATCAGATTACTTATGATCTGCATTGATCAATTCATTATTTATTAACCTGGGTTTGGATTCAGTTGTCTTCTTATGACAGCTCTGACAAACACATATTGTGTGCCTCCTGCTGTATAGGAACAAAAAAAAAAAAAAAAGGTATCAATGAAGAATATGCCAAAATAATCCCCTCCATGAAGCCTCTACATGTGTGTGACACAGTAGATCATTTTAGGGTTGCAAGAGATGGAATTTGGAGAGCTTTGCTTCCACAAATGGGATGCAGAACAGAGAAACTCAACAGGGAGCAATAAAACTGCACCATGTGATTTATTATTTGTTGCTATTCATCTTATTTCCCTGTCAGTTTGTAGTGACAGGGTGATAATGTTGTACAGGGCAGTCTTGAGACACACAGGAGAATGTCTGCCTGACAAAGACCATCTGCCATCCCATCATTATTCAGAGCATGCTCACGACCCTGAGGACAGTCTTTCTGGCATACATTGCCACATGCATTCTTATGCCAAAGTAATGTTACATACCATAGCGAATGACAACAAAATGTATGTGAAACCACAGTCATCCTTATTAAAATGCCCTTCTAAATGTAGATAAGCACAGTTTCTAAGGAGTTTTTGCCATTCACCATCCCATTTCCTTGCTACTAAAAAGTACACATAACTGAGATTGCAGTACCACATCAATGAAAATCCAGCACATGAAATGATATAGTCACATCATCATCGTTAGGAATGGCTCCTCATGGACTTTGTATGCCCATTTTTATTATCAACAATTTTTCATTTAATTTAAGTAAGCAAACCCACTTTAATTTAGGTGCGCTCTGCAATTTGCTGTAAAAAATGTACGTTGCATAGCAACAAGAATGACGTAATGCAACTCATATTCTTTGAGCTCTCGCTTTCGCTGACTTCTAACATTCGCATCTGTGCTTTGCATTTAAGCTGGACAAAAAAGCCTATATGATCACAGGCTTGTAGTCGACTGACTCACAAAGACCACAGTGGTAGAAAAAGAAAACTGAAAATTTCATCTGATGGCAGCGTGTTCCCATCATTATCCAGTGATATTTGCAAGGAAGCATCTAAAATCACATTGCAAACAGTGACACTGTTAGACTGAAACTTCAGTGTGAAGTGATTTGCAAACCTTCATTTTTGTTTAGTTTTTACTTACATACTGGTTTTTGCAAAGGCATTTTAAGGGCCACTGGATTTCACATCACCTAACTATCACTTTCAAATTTGACTTGAAGAATGTTTAAACAGTTGGACTAACATTAAAACCAGGGGAAGTTCAATTTGGCCAGCTTCTAGAAGGCAGGTTGCAAGTGAGTCATTAAAGCACAATCGATGGTCTCATTCCTGTGTCCTTTTTCCACAAAGGCAGGTTAATGGTGTTCAGAGGGAGACTTAAGCATTAGTTGCCTCGTTAAATAATGACCCACACTGATTTATCAGGAGTTTGACTGAGTTTGACAAAGCAGAAAGATTTAGAAAAGGATTAATCACTCAGTCAATAATGTTTTGAACTCTTGAAATCTCAGTCAAACCACAGTTTGGGTCAGCACCAAACTGTGTTTGGCACCCCCCTGTGTTTGGACTTCAAGGTTTCTAATTTATTCTCTTCTAACCAGGTTAAAGCAAAGATGGAGTATATTCACTCTATATTGTCATGTTATGAAACCACTTGTAAGACAGCGCAAAACAATTCCTATGCTTTGTGAACTATATATGTATACTTTGAATGAGGGACAGGGAAATACATGGGGTAAGAATCACTTCTTTAATTTTCCAGTTTCACATCTATGGTTACTCAAGAATGGTATTCTCAATCAGTGAAAATCTGTAACCTTTACACTGAGAGGCAGGTAGAAGACATGATTGCTCTTTATAAAGACAGATGCTATTGTGTCGCAGGTCTTGGAGTGGAGGCCAGAGCTGAGGGGAAAAAAAGAAAGAGACCAGAGATAAAATTTAACAGGATCTGCTTTGATCAGGGAATACAGATGTTCTATGTTAGGCCAGTAACCCTTTTAATTTTTACTATGTGTAGGAGAAAGTACATGGTTGTGCTGGCTTGAAAATCGTTTTGAGCGACAAGAATATTAAAAATGTACAAGACAAGCTCTAGAAGATAAAACAGGTTAAAGGCGAAGACATCCGACCACAGGCACCAAGTTTGGAGATTAGGCATTTCTCCAAAGTACAAGGTTCAGTTCGGTTGGTCTTCAAAGCTGCTTCAATCTCCATTTTTATATTAATAATGAATCAAAGCACTGTAAATATTATGAAGGGGGTGCTTGTAGTGATGAACTATCACTAAAATTATCACCCGACTGTGCAGTTTCTCTCAGCTCTATAGAGCATTTTATCGTCTTTCAGCCCATTGTTTTGGATTTATGGCATGCAATTCCACTGTTTTGGTTCAGGCTCAGTGCTCCCATTATGCATCGCAGCAGGCAACTCTTTTCAGCAAAATGGCTCCCTGTATGCTACCTGCCCAGCACTATTCACCAAACAAAGTTAGTGACTAGCTGGTGTGCATAGTGGGACATTTAGTAGCAAAAAGAGATGCTACCCACAGGGGTAACAGAGCTAAAAAGAGAGTGATTATTAGATTTACATTTCCCAGGTGGCTAGAAAAACAACTCCTAAAGAATTCTGACATTGACCCATGTCTGCTGGATGTAAAAATAGGCAACTGCTTCATAAACCTGTTTTCCAAACAACTTTATACTGTGATAATATGTAAATATTGTTTATAGCTCACTTTAAGTGGTCAAAAAGATAACATAGTGCAGGTTTAACATATCAAACATTTGGCCACAAAGATTCCAGGACAACAAACAAGAGACACAGCTGTAAACATCCACCATTTGATCCATCATGTCTAATATTCACTTTACTTTTAGATCTGGTTTGTTCTCCTGAGGAAATAAATGTCTGGGTTATTACTTTTACTGAAAAACATTTTCTACAGTTTGCTGGTTCTGGGCAGGTAGAGCTTGTTTGCTGAAAACAAATGGATGTTGCTGCAGGATTGTTGCCAGCAATGAGTCAAACCATACAGTAATTGGGCTGTCAACTTTAACCAATGAACTAAAAGAAGCTAAAAGCTAATCTGGGCCATAAAAGCAGAGTGTATACACACTGACTGGACAGGAAACAGAAACTGTAAAACAGATAGATACCAAAAAACTGTACCCCAACAAAATAAGGTACAGTACTACACTCTGCACTTATTTAACCCTCTCAGAATGTTTAGACAAAATGCAGTACCTACAAAGTAGTACCTAACTATTTCAGCTTTCTTATCCAATTTAACAAGCATGTTTTAGTAGAATTCACAATTAATTAGAATTTCTAATCCACACCTTATTTATAAAAAGGTATTTTAATGTAATAGATGAATTTACATTATTATTGTTAATAATTTACTTTAAGTCAATTAAGGTCACATTCACATCATATAAATGTAAATTTTTTATTTCTCGAATGTAATACTGTGTAGAGGCACAAAAGCAACGATGCAAAGATACAGCCAACTGTACATTTTCTGCCATCATAGCAAAACAAAACATGGCGTACATCCTACTGCTTTATATCATCCGTCAACAGTTTAAATATAATCACCTCACATCATGATTAGGTCACCATTTTTGTGTCTGTGTGTTTTATATAAGAGGCTCATTGTCAGCTGTTTGTCACCCTGTTAGAGCTCCAGAGGGCAGAAACTCATACCCTCCAGAGATGAAGAGGGCACTTAAAATCTCTCTGTTGGTTAAAAAGTGAGGCAGCACAGGAACTTTACTAGCAGTGATACTACTGACCACTTCTGCTCTTATGCTGTCCATTCTTGTCATCTGTAGAGAGATTTCTAAACTACACATTAATGCAGAAGTAGCCTAGTACCTGATTTTACTTTGTAATTTCAAGTTTTTTTTAAATGTCAGTTTATTATAGTACCTAGTTCATTATTTATTTATAACTTTTACTTGTCCACCCGAGGCTTTAGTTTTCATTTTACAGATTAAATGAATGAATACATAAACTAAAAAATAAACTTGGAACCGTTAAACATTTCTCTCTTTTCATATCCAAATTCAATAAATCCTACATCTGTTTGCTCTTCTGCCATGGCCATTTAACATTAAAATTATACATTTTAAGCTATCAGTCTATATAGCAAGGCTTCAAATCATTAATACTGCTGGTAAATTTAAAATTAGAGTCTGAATCAAAACACCTGAGGCAACATGAGCTTGAACTCTTTCTGTCTCTATCCGTGCTGACATCCCTCCCAGCAGAAGATACAGAAAAACTGAAATGGGGAAATGAGTGAAAGCAGAAATAGGACAATTGTGAAGAGCTTATATGTTCTTCTAATGACCCACATGTCTTCTTTTCTGAATTTGAACTCCAAGGTTTTGGTTAGATGTGCAGTGCATGAAATATCTGTAGTTCCACCATGAGCAGGTGCTTGTGAATTGTGCAAGTGAGGGAAAATGGGGCTGGCCTGTCCTCAACCCTCTGCTGTGAATGATGGATGTTTTAATAGAGAGGGCAAGGGTCAGCGCTGAAGCAGGTCACAGAAGGAGATCAAAGTAGTTCTAGTTAACTACACAGGTTTACGCTTCATCATTTTTCTTTTTTCAGCTCACTTTCCAAGTGAAATATGAGGACATTCCTGGATAGATGCTGCTCCCTTTTCCTTACTTTCACTCACACACACACACACACACACACACATACAACCGGTGTCATAAAATCTTGTCAAGCAAGCATAATGAATTAAAAAAGTGTTTCTAAGCACAGTATGTGTGAGCAATACTATATATCTGTGTTAATGTTGCACTGCCTCTTCATCACTTCCTCCATGACTTCCTGTAAGTCGACATTTATTGCCTGGTGTAGAGATTCTTATAACTGATACAGTCATCCTTTGAGCCACCTTAGACGCCGGTCATGGTTTCTCACAGTGGAGTTGGAAGTATTGTGGTGAAATGCCAATCCATTGTGCACACTGTCATGACTTTCTTACTTGTTTGAAATAGTTAATTTTGGAGTGTGTGGGCAGCTGTGTAAATGTAGAAATTAACAAAATAAACTAATACTACATACAGCATAAAGGCCAGTTGTTATCAAATGTAGGTTAGGTCATATTATCTAGCCATTTACATTAAAATGTGTAAATGCCAGTGCTTTAATGTAATAGAGTCATATCTCCACTATATTCACTGATGTGTTAAAGCTCTCCTGTGGACTGTTTACATTATTTCATTCACAGAATGTAATCTTCATTTTCCAGTATATTACCATATGTAGAAAAGAATTTGATTGAGTATGGAAAAATATTCACTTATTCAGACTCAGAGCTGTTAATGAACACCACACAATGGGTAAGCTGCACATATGGCTTCTGGCTCTAAAACTTCAGCAATTGTTTAAAAAAAGAGTTTGTGCTCTTATCAGCAGAACAGATTCAACTGTACATTAGTAGTGACTGTTAAAATAATTTTGAGTGATGTGCTGTTATTGAGGGGAGGACAGATTTATAGATAGATAGATTTTAGATCTTTGTGAAAGTGACCATTCACAGAAAACTATTCCATCTTTTTGTAATCTCAGTTATGTATAATATATTTAAAGTCTGCCTTGTTGGTAAACCTGAATCAGGCCCGTGGCCTGCATGTGACTGTATCATGAAGCTCAAATCCTAATTCCTATCAGCATTGCCATGTCAGTGATCAATGAGAACTGGAGGATGGATGTGACATCCCTTGTCAGGCTTACACTTTGTAAGTCTGTCTTTCTGACAAGGCTGTCAGGTCAGGTTGGTTCAGTGGGCTATAATCTGGAGTTAATTGTGTTTTTGAGGCTAAAAATAATAGATAAAACATAATATAAAGCATAGTCTAGGACTCATAGCTATTTTGCCGTACAAAATTGTTCTAGGTGCCAGGAAATAAACACCAGTTAGGGGACTGTGCAGACAGCTTATGTCATGACTGCCCACTTTGCTTCTACAACCGTTCTTGATGTTCCATCTCTCTTGGGGTTTACACACTCCAGCTCCACTCTTAATGAGAATGCTAATCATCCAATCCACTGTCTTAGGCTGACAATACTTTATCTATCCTTAGGGTATAGAACAATGTTTCATTAAGTAAGGTGAAGAAGGGTATCAATAAATCAATATTTTTATACCTGCACCTCTAGCTGAAGCCTCTGTTTAGGGCCATAAATGCCATTTCTAATGATTGTTTTTGTCACCATTATTAAAGATGATTATTTTCTGTATCAGTATTATTGATATGTCACACTAAAAGTTGCCATTTCAGAAAATCTTTTTTACAAGTTCTGTAAAACATTATAACCAAAATATTATGATTATTATCCTTTCAAAGTTGGAGTTGGAGAACAATTAACTTGAATTTGAAAGATCAGTGCTGAATTTAATGTCATGCTTTAGTTTCATGTCTTTTCATGTCTTTGAGCTACTATGGAGAACTTTTTTTTTTCTTCTGTGATGGACTGGTGACCTGTCCAGGGTGTACCCCTGCCTTTCACCCAAAGAGAGCTGGGGGCTCCAGCAGATCCCTGTGACCCTAATTAGGAATAAGCAGGTATAATTAATGGATGGCTGGATGGTTTAATTGATGACTATCATGAGTATGAGGGATGCTCACGCTCACTACTCACTAATTGATCTCCTAATAAATGTCATCATCAATGTCATCATCTTTTAGATAGAATATGAAATTCTGCACTCCAACAGTGTCCATACATAATTAAAACTAATAAGACATTTTCATTTGAAGCTTTCAAAGAGGAATATCTTTAACATTTTGCCTTTTCCCCCCTAACAGTTAATTGTGAAATGCTTCTGTTTCCCTCTGCTGTCACAGCTCTTCACTCAAAAATTTTGACAACACTGTATATTTGCATTGCAATCCGGCCATTGTATTTTCTTTTTGTACTTACTACTATGGACCAGTGCCACCATTATCCTCAGGATGTTCCATTAGAGTCAGTTTAGAATTTCCACCCACTATCTATACTTTAACCAGCAGCATCTAGATGCTGTGGGACTCTTTCCTATGTCCTTTCTGCATAGGTCCACAATTTATAAAGATATTTCATGAAGACAACTACTGGATGGATTACCATGAAACTTAGTTAGTTAGTTTGTCACTCTCTTGTTGTCTCTTGGTACAATGCTGAAGTATACTCACTGTGGCTACAGGAGGAAAGTTGATGACCAGCATCGTTTTGTAGTTGGAAATGGGATGAATAGCCATATATATATATATATATATATATATATATATATAGTAAGTAAGTATTTTATACTTATTTATTTATAAATATGTATTATTTTCTTTTTGTTGGGAAGGTAACAGTAATGTTACTAAGTCCAACTTCATAAAATTAACGTTGTAACTTTGAATGAAAACTTAGTGAATGCCTTATTTGAACATAATACTGACAATTTAATTTAACCAGCACTAGATGCAACTCTTGCCATTTAGAACTGTAAAAAGCAGGGGAAATGGCAGCCCTCAGGACAGCTGCATGGATGAGTGACATGTTTTATGAGGATGTACTGTATATATGAGATTGTCGCTCCCTGTGGTGGAATAACTTAGTGACTCAATGTGAAACTGTCAGTGAATGACACGGCGACGAGGACACAGGAGGCACCCAGCCCACTCCATCACACCTTGGCAAAGCAAACAATCCTGACAGAAGGTTCTTATAGCTGCTTCAGTGGGCTTTGAAGGATATTTGTCCTGACAAAGAAGGATACTCAACAACGAAATCAAGGAACTAGATATAAAATGTCTCCAACTGCAGACATTTGACAGACAGGGCCTTTTAAATCAAATGCTACCTTAACAAAAGTAAGCTTAACTGCAAGTGATAGACATCCATATCCATGTCCTTTACCGTGTTACAAGCTCCTCAAGCAAATGCGCTAATCAAAGGGAACACCAGTGACTCTTGGATGGAGGGCTTTTCATTAGGCTGTGTTTATGTGAATTTGATAAAAAGAGAGAGATCAGTGGGAGACGTTAATCAAATATCTGCTTTTGACTGGCCATGCTCTTGGCCCTTCATACTTCAGATACAAGTCTTAGTAGAAGATAGAAGAGTGTGCACATGTACAAGAGGTGTAGTGATGTTGTTATCCCTCATACAGCATCTGTTAAAAGGAATGAGGTTTTTCACTTCAAATACAACAATAGATCTTTTTTTATTGTCTCAACAGGCCAATTCTTTAAGATGTGGGAACATTTCAGCAAGACAAAAAATAGCCCTGGACTGAAAAAAATTAACATAATACTTTATTGATCCCTGTTGGGTGATTGTCTTTCTTCCTGCTCCTCCGCATCTTACCAAGAATGGCAAGAAACAGCAGCAGAGCAGAGATTCTGCAGCTGGTAAGGAGTTGGTAGCCTGCTCAAGGACACCTGGATGGTTTCTGAAAGGAGATTTGTTTTTTTTGTTTTTTTTGTAGTCACTGCACCACCCTGCTCTCCTGATCTGTAGGAGTTAACAAAAAAATACTGTGAAACTTTTCACAAAGTCCCAGGATACATAGTGTCACTCCTACACCATCACAGCTGAATAGGTGTGCTGATGCTTGGCTCTGTAAAGGGCAACCTTTAAGGATCACCAGAAGCAGCATTTGCCACCACACTCCTTGTGAATTACAATGGCTCTCAGAGTGCAGTGAGTGTCATGTCATGACTGTACGTTTCGGAGTAGTCAGTTCTTCTGATTCTGACTATATTGGTGCTATTGAGAACCCTTTCTCCACATTACAGACTTAATTTGAAAAGTGAATTCAAAGGTCTCCATGTTTTCAAATCATTTTAACTGTATTAGCAATGTTAGCTCGAAGGTTGGCTGCCAAATAGTGTATGTGCTTAATCCAGCTCCATAATTGTAACTGGGTTTTGCCATTTTTGTCGTAAAAACATGAGAATATACTTCTTTCACTACAAAAGGCCAGCCTAGATCTTATATGCTTAACGATGGAATTGTTATATAGTGCATACTGTATGTATTTAACCATAACAGCAAAGGTACAGTAAGCGTGCCACTGGAATGGTCCAATGGGCCATATGCTAAAGGAAGGAATAAAAAATGCATATTGTGATATAGATTTAAGAGCTTGTTTTGTATATCCTGCTTTAGTTTGATCAATATCTGCAATGAATGTGTGTAGAGATTTTCATTTGATTACGGTATTTTCCGGACTATAATTCACACTGGAGCATAAGTCGCTTTTAGCAAAAAACGCATTGTAGAACAGAAAAAGAAGAATGTAGGCTAGACACAACAACAAGCAGGAGTGCATAATCGGATTCATTCATCCATGTCAAGTTACATTAAACAACTCCGCCAATGTGGGGGGTGATCAAACCTCCTCTCTCAGGTTGTCTGAATGCTGACACTCAATCCAAACTTTGTTTCAGCTGTATACTTTACTAGCTGCACTTTGAACTCTGCTCTTCCTCTTGGGCAGCATTTTCACTTGTGTTACACTAGGAGTTATAATTTAGCGTGAATATAAACATTTTTACTTTTTCAGCAGTACTGTATTATTTAGCTGTGCCGAAAGTGCCATCTTATGCTAGTGACTACTCGACAAAATGACTGTAAATATACACACATATGTTGCTTCATTATAGTCGGACTACAAACCGATGAAGTAAAAAAGTGTGACTTATAGTCTGGAAAATACAGTATATAGTGCACCATAAATTTACAATTAAGGACAAATAAAGTACACAGCCCTTTTTACTAAAAATATATTTTAAAAAAAGATATATTCAGACAAAATGTCAATATGTGTGCATGAAAGGCCTTGGTGAGAAACATGAAACTGAAAGCCCAGTGGATCAGCATGAGACTTTCTCTGTGAGACAGCAGAACCTTAGAGAAGGACAACCCACTCTGCAGCACTCCATCCATCATGCCCTTATGGTACAGTGGCTAGATGGAAGCTGCTGAATAAATGGCATATGACAGCTTGCTTGGAGCTTGCCAAATGGCACCTAAAGGACTCCAACAGCATGAAGAATAAGCTTTCTCTGGTCTTCTGAGACAAAAAAGTTAATAATCTGGCCTGAATGCCAAGCACTTCACTGGGCAAAAAAAACAAGAAGCACTTATAGCATACTTAATGTCATCCCTTCAGTGAGGTCTTATTTTTCCAGTGGGGTCAAAAGTGTTCAAGATTGAGGGAATGATGAACAGAGTGAAAGAACCTTGACAAGATTGCCCCTTTCAATACACCATGACAATTTAGACATGGCTTTGGAAATTGGCACTGAAATTGGTGAGATCTGATGGATACAGTATATTAATCTAAAATAGATTAAGTGGATATGAAAGAAAAATAAAGCTGACAAGACGTGAACTCAAGAGCACTCCAGACAATTTCTGAGTGCAGAATAAATTGTCAGAACATATGAAAATCAGATGGGGATGAATAATAATAATTAGGGATGCCCATAGTTTTATAGGTTTCTGATGAGAATGTGGCTCCTGAAATTGTTGCAACATGATCAGCTAATGATCAGAAATGGTACCATTATCAGAAACAGACTGTCCACTTCATGCTACTGTGGTCATTTTTTTCCCCTTCAGAAAGGATGTTTGTAGATAACACTTTAATTGTTATTGTGGCTAGAATTAACATTATTTATTTAATGGCCAGCTACATTTTTTTTTTTACTTTGTTCAAGAACTGCAGCATGGCAAGGTGATTATTGTAATAAAATTAAATCACTTATGGAACATTTGCATAAAGGTTGTCTACATTTAGAAAAGAAAAAAAAAACTGCATATAGTTTAAGTGATATGTTGTTACAAAACAGTCATTTGTTTATATATGCCCAGCAGTAAAACCCATTGTCTTCATTTTAATCCTTCTGCTTGTCCTATTTACTTCAGTCATCCATATTCCTCCACAACCAATGCAGTGCCGTGCAATGTTGCACAATAACACACTAATTTGGAATACACAGAGAATTAGGATGTGTTTTCTCCAGGCATTAACTAGTGCGTGCATAATACATCCCTGCGTTAATAAGGACGAGCAAATCGCTTTCTGCACAATACTTTACACCTGACATATCTTAACACAAATAATTTTAAAATGAGAAAAATCTGTATTATCCATTCGGTGTGTCAAAGTAATTTTGCAGCTGGTTAGAATCCAGGAATATTTTTAAAATAAAAGTAATGATGACTACATATGAGTTGATACAGGCTACAGTTATTTTAGTAAATTAAAGGGAAAATTCTGTTGCGCAGTCTTAATTAGTTTAGAGGTGGAACAAATAAAACTGTATGCTTTGAAAATGTGCACTGATAGCACTTAGTACACTGAACACCATATTCTTGATGGTGCTTACTTGGGTTGACATTTCCTACAGTGGTGCGTAGCTTGTACTGTATCGATCTATGGAATCAGCTGGGGTATAGAATAGAACAGCATTAAGGTGATTCCCGTGGTTCTGTGCTGGTTTCTTGAGTGATTTGGGCTATCCCTGTTATTATGACTTAGCAGTTAATATAGTATGCTGCTATATTATACTACTGTTTAATTTGATGACGAAAGTGAGCAAGCAGCTGTGCGAGATTTTTTATTTTTTTTTTAATGATTATGAAAATTTTATCCTGTCAGTGTTCATATGTTAACTGGATAACAAGGTAAATAATGGGATGGGTTATCTGTTCCAGTGTAGGGACAATGCAGTGTGTCTCTGCAGATGCAGCAGGTTGTTTTCTATTCTGCTCTGAGCTGAATCACTGTTAATTGACTGAAAATGGCCTCCAGAATGTTGGTGTGTGTGCAGTTCATTAAGCTGCACAGATAAGCTCATCATAATTTACACTCTGAACGGGGACCTTTTTGTGTTTCCTCATTTATATTATAGACTCACAGTGGATGATACCACTTCAGCTCATTTTGTTGAAAACAAAACATACAATCATGACAATAACAGCAGTCCCTGGCAGCCTAGCATGGCAACATGGTATTTTGTTACGTTCATCAGATTGTAGTTCTCTTCACACCAACAGCCTTGAAAAAGGTAGGGCCCCTCCATATGCTAATTAAAGGACATCTCATTCATACTGCTCCCACCTCCTCCACAGTAGACATGACTATTAGCTGTGAAGTAATTAAAAGTGCCACAGACATATGAAAACCTTACTAATGACTTCATAAACCTTTCATTCTGGGACTATCAACTGTTCACCCAAGTGGAAGCAGCTTAGTGTGCCATGCAGTGAGCTCAGGAGCTGCTGAGACGGTCATACCACCACCCAGGAGACAGGAAGAGGATTATTAGCTGTAAACTGAACCATTCAAAACACTAATGGAGAGGTGTGAGGATGTGATTAAAGGCCTATGCCTTTAAGCTGATTTGTTTACTTTCGCTAAAATTATTAAATATACGTACAGGATAAATAACTCGACATTATATGTAACTGGAAATGAGTCAGGTTAAATTGAATATGGCCTATATTTTAACTACTCTGAAAATGCACCTAGCCTTTCCTCTTTCTTGAGACATATGCCTCCCATGAAGATACTGATTGTCTAACTATTTAATCACAGACCTAATCTTTGTATATAATTATCATTTAATTGGCAAGCTCTCCAGTCCTAATGGGATTCCTAATTAGTGCTTTATTTAATGCTACTCAGTGTCAACATCTCTACAATGCACATAGTTTATGGGCTATGCTTAGACACCTAAGACAGTAGAAAATGATTGTGGGTATTTTATTTATATGTGTATTTTTACATTCATTCTGTCAAGTAGTCACTAATAATATACATTAATTTCATACATAATGTAGAATTTGTAGAATTTGCAGTCTCTGGTATCAAAATCCTGTATACTATGCACCCACTAAAATACCACTAAATACCCATGCAGTGTTGCTGCTGATAAACTACTATACCGCCCACCTGAAGACCTCTGGTGTGATTTTCAAAAAAGAAATTAATTCAAAAAGAAATTAAAAATACTGTCCTCTTATCCACTGCACTAAACTATGTTGGATTATGAAGCTACAATGAAAGGAGTGCAAATGTTGCCCTCGCAATTAAACGGTAGCTTCACCTTTAAAATCCTACAGCTTCTCCTAGAGGAGTGAGGGAGCACTGACTCTAGGAAGTGCAGCCTTATGGCTGAATAGTGTGTGATGTGGAGGGTCACAGGCTTCAGACTGCCTGACCACCACTCATTGTAACCTAGAAAGAGAGCTGTTGCTCCGGGAGTGTGGTGGAGCTTTGACAGTTGCTACGAGTATATTTATAGCCTTCTGATGCAGTCATTGGGGGGGGGTATCTATGCAAAAGCCAGGGGATATCTGTTATAGCTGAGGATCAATTACAGGAGGCTCTTTGGATTGTGTGTTTGTGGTGGAGTGTTAGCATGTAGACATAGCACTGCTGATTATTATGGTCAACACTACTTGCTAAGGCTTATATCACCATCAGGTGTGTGTGAGAATTTGAACAAGAAAAACTATTTCACCCATAATATTAGAAAAAAATCCCCTACAGCAAGATAATATATCAACAAAGAGCTCTATGTTCAGTTATTTTTATTGTCAGCATGTTAGAAAACCCACACTGTGTAAATGTTAGCAGGTCGGATGAAAATGTATGTTTCTTTTAATAAACTTTGCTTTGTGTGTTTTATAATAAGTACTATGAGAAAGAGCACCTGGGGTTTTCTTCAGAAGAGGCAGTGACCTAAACGCTGTTGTTCGGATTCCTTTTGGTCTAGACAAGAAACCAAACAGTGTTCCTTTTAACTAGAGCACTGCAAATAATGTGAGTGGTTTGATATGTCCATTACTCGCCATTCAAATGTTGCATTGATCGGTCTGTCACTTTGGGCTCAACTGATAAATGTCAGGAGCTGTTGGCTGGATTGCTTTGCAGTGTGGTGCAGATATAAATGATCCCCAAAGGATAAATCCTAATGACACTGGCGTCTCCCTGACTTATCCTCTATCGTCACCACGAGGTTTGCATTGGCGGGTGACATATATCAACAAATGTTGAATAGATTGGTATGAAATTTGATACAAACATTCATGTGCTCTCCTGACATTTTGTACTTTCTGTGTTATTTGAATGCATTTGTAATTGTCATCACACATAACTGGATTTGTGGTTTTTGGCCGCATTGCGTTTGCAAAATGGAGCAAGACTGTAAAACCAAACGAGTTGTAGAGGGATATACAGCCAGTGCAGTGTGTTTGGGGTTTAGCTATTTTGGACTCCCCTCAGTGGAGAGGGCTATAAGAAACCTCTTGGAAAACAAGGTACATAGCTCAGCAATTACTGTTATTGCTTTACATGCTATGTCTTTGATTCAAACCCCACTCTAGCAGGTTATGAACTTCCACTATCTTATTTACCTCTGCTTCCATATATACACCCTCCAAAGCAAACCTCATCTACTTCCTTTTTTTTAACATGGATCTGGCATCAAGACTTGTACTGAAACTGAAAAAATGAAAGTTGTAGCTTTCTCTTGATCCTGAAAAGAAGTGGCAACCCTCTTCCAGATTACAACCCCTTGATGGCTCTTCCAAATGTTGCACACATTACCGAGAACCATCATCTCACTTGGATAAATTAGTAACAGCCTGGGAGATGTGGAAAGTCATTGGGGTTTCTGATTGTTTTGCAAAATGCAAAACAATCCAGGTTCTTCAGTAAACACCTTCAGCTCTTCAGTGCCATGACATCTGCTGCTTTTGCATTCCTTGTGTCAGCAGCCCATAGTTTACTGTACCCACATGATTAGCTTCATTAATGGTTTTATTTCAGAGCTGTTGGTTTTAATGAGGCGTGTGGTGAGTGGACACAAGCACAAATCTGGTCAGTCAGCAATCATCTCAAAGTATTCACTGTAAAAGAATTTGGGGAAGTACAGCACAGAAGTGAGGCAAAGGACTCACTTTAGTGAAGATAGTGGAGCAGTGGTCAAAATCCATTTTCTTTCTAGCTAAAGAAAATAAAAAAATCAATAATGTAAAAAAATGGCATCATATATACCCAGCTCTCTTACTTATTCACTTTAGACCTAACTAAATATTCCCTTGACACCTTTCTTAGTGTGAAAAACACCACCGCTGACTGCCTCTCCTCCATTCATTCAACCTACATGTACACACTCCCCTACTGGGGGAGGTGTTGTTGCTGAAAGAATGGAAGAGTAGGAAAGGAAACACATGAGGAGAAAAATACTAGAATATGTTTGTAGTATAGTAACTAGTTGTTTGCTGACCAATATCAAACTATAAAATATTAAAGCTTTAACATTATTTAACAGTACTAAAGTCGTCCATTCAAAAAATATTTTATTCAATGTCACTTAGCCCGGAGCTTCACTGTACAGAATGATGTACTGCTACAGCCCTCCACCAGCTTCTGGGTTGCTGATGTAGCTAGATCTACCCAATAGATCAACGAGCAATGTTATTATACACACAAGTCAGAAGAAAGTCGACTGGAAACCTTGAGTTACAGTTACACACATAAAACATGAAGCCAAATGTACATGACTTCGGAGTCATCAGACTGAACCCAGTTGAAAACTTGTGGGAGGTTCTGAACTGATATGTTAGACACTTAGTACTTCATCTAACCACTAAATGAGGATAAATCTTTTCAGAATAATAGTGTGCAATCCATCTACTAGAGCTGCATACCAAACAGAACAACAAGAGATTTTTTTCTAAAGAGAAGACGAGGACAAAATATTCATTTACATAATGGCAAACATGATTTAGTACCTATTGTGCAGTATGACAGAAATCCTAATTCTGTAATCTCTGCATACTCTCTATTCTACCTTTAATTATTGTGTACTGTGTGTGTGGTTTTTCTTTTTTGAGTGATCTCAGTGTTACCAGGAGTGATCCTGGTTTCAAAGTCAGAAATCAGATAGATGCCTTGATCATAATCCTTTGATTGACTGTGGCACTTTCTCCTAGAGGGCCCTGACTTGTCCTTAATTGACCTACAGCCATCTCCATCACATTCACTTAAACAGAGGGATCCTCCCAGTGTGAAAAATGGAGGAGTGTGAGAGGGAAGAGAAATGCACCTGATGTGCCTCACACAGTGCACAGAAGTGGGCGTAGGCAGTAATGGATGAAGGCGGAAGAAATATATTAAAGAGGAGATATATTGCTCTTGGTGTTACTTAATCAGCTAAACAATAAAAAACCTTTTGAATTTTTCATCCTACTTTGTTTTCCTGAAGTGGTAGAACACACCTTTCGGATGTTATGCTGGTTGGATGTTGCACATGGTGTTGTGCATGTTCTTTCTGAGGAGGTTGTATTATTTCATTAATTCTGCTGTTTCGGGTCTTAGGAAAAGCAGAAAAAAGTCATTCTTCCTCATAGGTGTACTAATTGAGATTACCCTGCTCTGGAGGGGGCCACTGATGGATTCTTGTTGCTAGGAACTAAAATATGTCTTTTAATCCATGTTCTACAAATAATGAATTTGTTCAAATATCTCTCTGCAGAATCATAAGATAATTTTTTTTTTGGAATATATAGTTGCTTGAAGCAATATTTCTCATTTTGCTTTAATAAGTCAGTGTAATTTGTTTTTCAGTGTATTGTGGTAACTAACTCATACAAACATACAGATGCAGAACTACTTTTACCATCAAGAGTTTGACTTTCACCATGAATACCAAGCATAACCTCAACCCCTACGCCTATTGTAAAAATATTATACTGTACTGTATATAGGCCGCTTGATGTATGAAGTATTAGAGCAGAGCTGAACTACACCAAAGGTTGGAGGAATAATATATTCAATAACTTATCTAGTGACCTCGTTATGCTGATTCCTTTGTCACAGATTTCTTTTCTGGGTCATTACTCCGAGAAGCCGGTGCTGGCCAGCAATTCAGAAGTTCTTTGATGCAGTACTCTGCTGCCGTCGGGGAGGTGACAGAACATGTTTTGTCATAATAGGTGACCCAGAGCTCTGCAGGATGCAACATCTAATATCCCTTTTGATATTTTGTCTTTCTTCCTCACATATGTGAGGTAATCTTAATAGCAAAAGACGTGGGCACCCTTCTAAAGGAGATCTCTCTTTTTTTAATCAATCAAAGCAAGTTTTTTTTATTCCCTCCCCCTGGCTGCTGTATTCTTCTCTCAGTGTTTCCATAGACCTGCCTGGTACCATGGGAAGCTTGAAGAGATGCACAAAGCCTTTTCAACCATCAGATTTCCACTGAAGTTGTTCACTCAAGAACAATGAAATCTATGTGGTCAAAGGGTCCGGCAGGTCTTGGCTTTCCTTCTCTTTTGATTAACATGGAAGACAGTGAGACAGAGGTTTCTTGCCAAAAAAACAACAACGGTCATTTGGTCAACAAGCTCTACATTTTCCTTTCAAGAGACCCCTGTGGCCACATGAATAATGACTGTTGTCTATAACAAGCAAAGGCAGAAGAAACTATTGCAGAGGGTGGTTGGGGTGGATGGCATGCAAAGACTGCAGTTTGCATTAGATTTATCACCAGCAGTCACTGTTGATTTCCTTTACCTTTTCTTTTAATCTTTTTTATGATCTTTTCCTAATGTTAAAGCTGCCCTTTTGAGTTTGCTTGGAAAAATGTTTATATTCACTCTTAAATTACAAAACTGGTGTTTTTATATCTTTGTCCAGAGGGCAGTTGTACTCAGGCATGGTGCGTGGCAATGCAGCTATTATAAGTACGTCCTTAGAAGTCAAAAGCAATCTGCGTTGTTTAGGTTGAAAATAGAGACGTTTCTTCTCATTAAGTTACATTTCCCTGTCTATTGCTTATGTTACTGAGAAAGCTGGTTCTTCTGTCAAAATTGGGAGGCTAAATTATGCAGTCATCTGGAACTCAAACTTTTTTTTTTTTTTTTTTTTAATTTTCTATTTTAGCTTTAAATGCTGGGGTTGAATATCACATTCATGTGCTGACAGCAGTCCTGCTGTCACAACGTTTTTTTCTCACCTCACAGAACAGGTAGAGTAGGGTGTAAAAGAAAAGATGTGACAAATGAAATACCAGGTATGGGAGTATAGTGCTAGGCAGAGATTTTACTCTCATGTTTTTTTTTCCATCTACTTTCTCTGTCCTTCTGATTCTAACTACAAATTCATGTTTTCTTACAGGATATTTATTCATTCAAGTGTCCGCGGGCATGGTGATAATGGCTCTATTATCCACTGACCACACAATTCAGGAAAGGAGCCAAGACTTGTTGTCAAATAAAACTTAGTTAAGGGCTCTGTCTTATAATTTCCCTCGGCCAATACAAATACTTCTTGTTAGGCTTGTTTGGAGAAATGTTGATGCCCCTGTGCTGCAACCCTGTCCCAAAGGAAAACCTAAGCAGCATGTTCACCATGGGCAGGGGCCAGCAGCCCACTGCCAGTAACACTTTTATGCTGTTTTTTTTTTTTTTTTCCTGGCACTCAACAAGTGGATGCGAGCAAATTGAGTGTTCTTCATGGACACATATAACTACATAACGGCTGCTTTGAGAGCTGTTACCATGGTAATTTTGCTTCAGACCAAGGTTCTTGCCAGGAGAGATGTGACAGTGGATATTGTATTTAACAAACTAAAAATCTTGTTAAGCAAACCAATGATAGTGAATGAATCACTAAGATTTACTGTCCAAGAGGAGCTTTTTAGAATCTGTACATGTTAAAACATGTGAGAGTACAGGCCTTAAAATTTACTTTCAATCAAAATTCATTTTGAAATTGTAATTAGGTATGGCAAAATATGAAATTTTAAATATATGTACATTTTATAAAATTAGTAGCATGCTTCATTTGTGTTTGCAAACTAAAGGCTGTGTAAAATTGATTTTCAGGTTAAATGGCTTCAGAATATTTATTGTGGCCATAGTCTAATCAACAGTGCTTGGGTGAAAGGTACATTTGGAAAACACTGGTGACCCACTCTGCTTTCCTGACAGTGTTTTTTACAGTATTCCACGTATCTATAGATGGCAATAACATGCCATGATGCACAGCAATGCCCCAATGAAGACTGGGAATAATAAACAAAGCTGGATTTTATAAATGTTTTACGAAAAATGGAAGTGAATTCAACACATTTGTAAGAGCACATGTGAATATATTCAGTACTCAAATTTTATTCTAAGTCTTTTTCAATTAAGAACTTCACTGCAATATGTGACTGAAACAATTCTTCTCAATTAACTGGATTTATTCATGATTAATTTCCTGGATTTTGTTTGAAATTTTGCTGTCGTAATAGTTGCTTTGACCAGGCCTGAAATATAGACTTAGCTGAATACATCAAAAATAAATAAAAATAATCACTTTCAGTTTTTATAGAAGAAACACTAGTTTTTGGAGTCACCTTCCTCTACGAGACAGCATTTGAAACAGAGGAATTTCTGTCCCACTGCTTGTCTGTGATAAGGAATTGACTGTCATTATTTAGACCCACCCCTAAGGATCTCCCTGAGTCCCTTTAAATAACACAGTGACAGGTGGAGCAGGAAAGAACACCAATACCAAACCAGTAGCTGCACAATAGAGTACACACAGCAGCCTAGTACACTACACATCTGCACTGCACCTCCTAGTCCTTATCAGGATGCTCCAGCCAGCCCTTGGAGGCTTGCTTAACACATAGCATGGAATACTCCCTATTGAATTACCGGGAGTACACACATCGGTGCAAACTAACCAACACCACTAATGTACATTTGTGTGGTGGAGGTTTTCCAATTTGCATTTAGATTTCAGAATATCATTCCGCAATTCTCTTATTTTCTGCCAGTTACGAAGTCCTTATGCCCCATCAGCAATTTTGAGATTTCTTCATCTCTCACTGGAGCAAAGTTTAACCCAGCATGTACCCAGGTGATGCCAGGTGAAGTGGAAGTTTTCCCTCGTGCAATGTAAAGGATTGCACAGCATTTCCTAAAGTTAAACCCTGACCGAACTGGGTCTCCAATCCACTAAAGGAAATTAAATTGCAGTACAAAATGTCTGGTCTCCCTTAAACAGATAGTTATAAATGATGGTAAAATCCATAAAAACCCACATTAAATAAAAATAACAAATAATTAATTCCACTATTAAAAAGGCATAAAACAATTTAAACCAAGTTATACATTAGCTTTTGAAATGAGAAATAATAAACAAATGGGCCATTTCACTTTCGCAGCAATAAATTGAAAAAATAATATTGCTGCTTACCAAAGTGTGACGGAAAGCAGATATTAATAATGTGCGAAAATAAGATCCTGCCTCACACACCTATATCTGTGTATTACTGAAGAGGCAACAAAGTAATCCAAGGTTGAGGTTTTATTTTTGTAATAATAGCTACAAACAAGTGGGAATATACAGTATATATTGCCATCAGAAATAGATGTGTTTTTGAGTGATCTCCACCCAATATGCTATACTTGGTCTGTCCCTGGCAAGTCTGCAGACTTTAAATACTTTTAAATCTTTTTGAAAGATTTATTTTTTTCAGTTTTGATGTTTTTCCATAGCTCAAGGAATGTTTGCTGATTTTATCATCTGTTATAATCTACTGCTCCAAGTCTTCTGATCGTAATAGAAACTTCACATGTAGGTGTCACTGCTTTAATTGAACCCGTCACCAGCAGCAGGAGGCAGGCGTTTTTTGTTTTTTTTTTAACACTTTTTGTCCAATGTGAAAACTGTGACAGGCTTACTGGAACTTCATCTTTATCCAAAAGTCCATACATGTGAAGGTTATACACTTTAAATGAAGTTTGAA
Source organism: Mastacembelus armatus (assembly GCF_900324485.2). Classification (NCBI taxonomy): domain Eukaryota; kingdom Metazoa; phylum Chordata; class Actinopteri; order Synbranchiformes; family Mastacembelidae; genus Mastacembelus; species Mastacembelus armatus. The sequence continues at coordinate 7,117,038 of NC_046644.1, read as the reverse complement.
ATATTCCTGACAGTAGATCTTAAAGACTCAAGGCAGCATCTCGCTTCTGTTGTATAAACCCAAGTCTGTCCATAGATAGACAGAACAGTTCCGCAGATCCACGCCTGCAGGCAGGGATAATGCCAGCGCCGATTGAAATCTTTGACGCAAATCCTGACCCTGTTTGAAGTCGTATGCACTTTCATTGTGCTCTCTGTTTCTTTGGGTTGCAGGTGTCTGGTCATGATACCACCCTAGGAATGCGAACACTGATAAAATGAACTATTACCCATATTTTGATTGAACTGTCAGCTCCAGCACTCAGTTTTTTTTCTTCCTCTTTTTTTGACAAATCTGACAGTGTCATGTTTCTTTCAGTCTATTTTATGTTCCAACAATAGACTCTTGCTATAATAGCCTCAGGAATGTAATAAAAACAAGGTTGATTCTTGTGTCCTCTGTTATCTCTTCATTAGGAAAACATGATTTAGGAGGCTTGCAGTTTGTCTGTAGTGATAATGTCTGTCTTTTGTGTATAACCCTTGAGGAACAAGTAAAGTGGATCAAAACCTCCTTGCCTTGTTTTAGTTAGTTCAAGTGTAATCATTTTATAAATAAGCCGTGCTGTGTAACAAGATTTATGAACGAAATTGCAAGATTTAAAAAGAAAAAGGCACAACTAAGTACAAATCTGAAGGGATATTGGCAAAAAGGAGCAGAAGAGGGATAAGAATTACAAAACCACTCATGCATTCGTCTCCCCAGCGAGGCGTCTGCATTGAAACAAAGCCAGAAGGCAAAAAGGATCACCATTCAAAGTGTCCAGGTGCTGTGTGCTGTTTAGACTGTTAGTGAAGATCAAACCACTAGTTTTCTCACAATTAGATTTAAGGTTGCTATATGGTCGACCTTGGGACTTCATGGAGAGCACCTTTTCCTCCATGAAAAACCATTTAGAAAAAGCTTTGACCTCCTGACACACGTAGAATGAACCAATGCTCTTGCAGTTATTTGCTCTGTTTTGTTTCCCTAAGGCAGGTAGAAGTCATTTCACCAGTTTGTGTGTGTCCGTACGTGCGTACTCAAACAGCTAATTTTGGCAACACACCATAAGTAGTTAGGGTTACACACACTTAGCTAAACTCTCAGTCCCCCACAGCTTTAACACCAGACAGCTCCATTCATCTTCATTCCCAGTTCAGACCTGGTGCTCTGTTCTCTCATCCCTTCATCTGTAAACATGAGAGTAAATATGGAATCCCCCTGTGAGAGAATAGATTTTTACGATCTGTGCAGCTTCATGAAGCAGCCTCCAAATCACAAAGTGAAATTGCTCAGCCATTAAGAATTTATTCCATGTAGTACACACCTACATAGAAGGTTGGGTTTTGGTATAAACACAATACAAAGCAACACATACTACAGTCTGCAAAACACATTTAAATCTTTTAGCATCTTTCTAAAACAGTTTCAAGAAAAACTTTACATTATTGCAGATGTATGCATTTTATGATGTAGATATAAAAAAAACAGATACAGTAGGAATGAAGTTAGCATTAATATGCAAATGCATTAATAAAGTGTATTCTCACTATCTTTTGGCAGAAGGCTAAAGAAGCATTTTAATTTGATCTTTTGTCACAAGGAACTCAATTCTTAAAGTAACTAGTTCAAGGTTTAGACATCCCAATCCAGCCTCCCTTGCCGCACTTTCAGTCAGATGATCCTAGATCAGCTGCTATTGCACATTTACTTATCACCAGCTTCTGAATTCATCATACAGGGGCTAGCATATTCTACAATTCAGCATGTTCTTACTATTTTTACCTGTGTGGTGCATTTTCTATTGCCATCTATTCTGTTATGATGCATTTGAATGGTGTGTGCCTTTGTAGTTCACCCTTTCGGATCTCACAATCAGCAGCCTTAATCTATTATTACTGTTGTTTTAAGGGTTGGGTCATCGTCATTCACTTTCATCCTAATGTTGGGTAATGTTACGTAGTTTACTTATATTTGAAAGAAAAAAGCTCAAGGCAAAGGTACACGTTTCCCTTACATGTTACCCTCAATTACTAAACTGATCTGTAGTTATGAATCAGATGCTTTTCTCCTTTTATCAGATGCATTTTACTTTCTGCTTTGTATGTTTTTTTTAAGTGTGGAGAATTTACAACATGCATGCAGTCTTTCCATCAAAGTCATCCTTTAATCATTTCAGATATAACTGTGGAATCTTCATTTTTCACTGTTCACCTCCGACTCTCCTGATAGTGATGGGAAAGAGATTAATGTTATTGCAAAAAGTGATGCTTTCTTTTGTCCTTTCTCCTCTAAGAGACAGTATCTGCTATAGCGCCTGCAAGCAACCAAGCGTGAGCCACTATTCATCACAAACAAAGGAAAAGACATGGTTGGCAGAGTTCTCTACCCGTGTGCAGCTCTGCCAACTCTGCAACCTGGCCCCCAGTCAGTATACTCCACATTCACCCTGCATTGGAGTAGCTACTTCCGCAGCTTCATAGTCATCTGCATACTAGTGAGCTGCAGTTAATCTCAGATGAGACAGGCTTCTTTGCATAAGCTTGATACATTCTCGCGCAGCAAATTTTCTTTACATTGAGGTAAAGCGTTACCACGCTACATGTTCATACTATATGAAAGAAATCTGCATTCCTGTTGTGCTGTAGTTCATTTAAGATGAGAAGGGCTTGCTCGCCTGCAAGGAAAATTGCAACATGCAAGTTGCACAGGTCAGGATGGTGGATTGCAGTAGCTCTGATTTCCTGAGGGGGTTTGATGCACTGCCCCTGCTAATTTTATTAAGCAGGGAGCAATTCATTTGCTTAGGGGGAATTAGCTATCAGCAGAATCTTTATTGCTGCTCAGATTCATTCAGAGCTCCCTGAAACAGCAGAGCATTTCCTGCCAATTCTAGCTGTATAACCATTTGCAATAAATGGTATGTTCTTGACAGAAGTGTCCCTAGCTGAACTTGGTTTACGACTGAGGCCTGGAACCAAGGAGTGCTTTAAAACTCAGCTCAGTTCATCCAAAAAGATGTCTTTTTTTCACATACATCATCATCCTGTTTCCTGAGTTTCTTTCTATGTATGACTCTTTCTGTGTATGAGTTTTCAGTTCTGATCATATTGTCTCCAGGTCATTTTTCTATTTCTGTTGTTGTCATATTACAAGATGCATGCATATATACTGGAAAAACTAATATCCAAGAAGCATCAAAACAGTTATCTCAATAAGTAAACCACTTTAATCATATACCATGATGAATCTTCTATAGTGCATTCAAACTCTACTGAGAGTTCACTGTTTCATTCATTGTGGTGGACATAGTGGTCAGAATTCATCAATTAAATACTGACTTTAATTTACATCCACATCAGTATAGAGTCATTTTTAGTTTACAGAATTGGACAAGTTAAAGGAAAATGCTGGTGACAGTCTGTATTGTTGTTAATAAATCCCATAGAAAGACCAAAACCAGTGAGTCTGTCAATACTCTGCTACTTCCCCAAAATTGTAGTCAAGTCCATTAGTTCCTTCTAATGATGTAAATCTTAGAAAATTACTTCAAATATAATTTCCTTTTTAAAATCACAGTTATTTTCTAAAATTACTGGGTACTGTCATTTTTAGCACACCGGTACATTATTCAAACATGAGCAAATTGTTGTACTTGTGTTTTGAGCTGCAGATCTGGTACACTAGCAAGTACTTATGAGTGCAGAGTGCAGAGTGATGGTATGTTGGGTATAAAAAAAATCTGCAGTGCTCAGTTTTATGGTAATGAACAACCATGTCACAAATGTGTAATATTAAAGCAATTAATTGTGGGTATTGGTATTTAAATTATTATTTTTTTTAAATGCTGAAAAAATAAATAGATAAATAAAGCAGATATATCCTATAATATAAAGTATTCACTCATATTTCAGGAGCTGGACCTGGAGAATGTGTGACCTTTTTGCTTAAATAATGGTTTGAGGAAAGATAATTAATGATATACCTCTATCTCATATATACAGTATCTACAAAGACATAGCATCTCATACAAACAGTTCACTTAAGTAACCACTTTGTGATTTACAAAGGTGCAAATGTGCTGGACATGAGAGCACTTCTGTTCTCCCTGCCTCTGCACAGCCTTAGCGGAACATGCTAAAATGGTTCTGAGGTTAAACATTCCCATGGCTGTGTTTAATAAGTTAGGGAACATCAGAGGAATGTGCCTGAGGGTGAAAATTATTTTCTCTTTTTTAGGGCATGAATTTTATCAAACACGTTCAGCAATCTGTGTTGTTAATTTGCTTTTAGATACAAACAAACTCCAAACGCATCTCTGGGAAAAAGAGGCAATCTTTATGGAACTGGCTTATTAAGTATATCCAGAGGGTTTACTGAAAACCCGAAACCATCCAATATTCTTTGCTTTGGATATGATTCTGACTACAGTGTGAGAATATATCAAATCCTTACATGAGAAATTTAGATGGGCCTCTGATTTGACATGTGTAGGCACCTGGTAAAGTTATTTTTAACCTTTAGAAAATAGTTAATATAGCAGTTATTTTCAATTAGCTGGATTATTGTTTGAAAATACTGCAAAGTTATTTCTATAACAGTCAGATTTGGATAGGCAATAATCATCTTTCAATAACAAACTTCATTTAGTTGCAAAACACTATTTCATCATTACCTGGGTGTTACAGTGCAGAATGTAAATTTGTACTCCTAAAAAAACTTTCTTGCTCTACTCTTGCTAACACTAATACACTGTGAAAAAAAACCAACTCAAAAGCTCCTCCCGGCCCAAGTCAAAATTTGGGATGCATAATGGTGGATTTACATGACTAATATATTTCAGGTTACTTCCCATTTGTCATTAATCCTACTATAGGCCCCTGGGATTGGCCTTTTTCCACCACTGCAAGCATCCATTTTACCAGCGTGCATAGTGTCTCTGCTAAATCAAGCCTCACCACAACAAAGATATTGAACATTGATTCACTTCGTTTCTACACTTATTACATCTTCTAATAGTATGTCGTTATTTTCATTTTTTTCACTTAAGATGTCATCAGCTTATATTATGATACCACCATAACACCACACTGACCAGTCTGTACACAGGGTTTCTAACATTATTATTATTATTATTATTAATAATTTGTAATTACAGGCCCCTGGAAAACCTTCAATGCTGTTTTTTCAGTTGCATTCTTCTGTTGCTTCTTCTTCTGCCTAGAAATGATCTGAGATCAAGTCCTACAGGAACTGAACTTATTAGAGAGCTTTCAAATGTTCCTCACTATTTAGATGGAAAAGCTAAGTTAATTTTGGCACAACAAGCACAAATCTGCCAAGTAATAAGACCCTGACTATCTGCAAATATGCTACTAACTGCAGGATTACATTACAGAAACAGAAACATGATGGCCTTTTCCATCATTTTTATGTTGCATCCTTTCAGCGTTTCCTATTTAACCAATCAATAGCTTTCTGTGTTATTTTGAAGGAATTACATTTAACACATTTGTTGTTTCAAAGATCCACACAATACATTCTGGAGAAAAAAAACTGAAAGTAAACATAACTGTGTTTGTTCACAGGAATCGCCCTCTGGGTATCTAAAGTCAGATGGCATCCAACCATATTTTGTATAAGTCACCTATTCTCAGACAATAGCTGTGAGCACATTTTGTAGCAGTGAATGCCTAGGATGTGTTTGGGGAATCAGTGTGAATTGGCAACTATAACTGAGACAATTTGAGAACTACTGAATCTCTCATGGGAATAGTGTTTCATTATTGCCATCATCAGGGTCTCATGATGCGATCTTGTTTCGTAGCTTTGTCAAAGTCTAGGCTGAAACTGTGTGGAGAATTCCAGCTGGGGAATTAAGTTAGGCCTCAACCTGTGTGTGTGGAGGAAAGTACAAAAGGTAGACTACCAGCTGTATAGCAATAGCTGGAGGAGACATATATTGTACTGATATATGCAATAAATACAGCAAGTATAGGCAGTCAAAAATATCCATATGTAATAAAGGAAAAGAAGGAGTCTACAACTGTACCTAGGGGATCACAACAAGGTTCAATAAGACAGTGCTTTGGACTAATCTCATGCTAAATACTTGGTTTTCCTATAATCGCTGTCAAATCACTTAGTCGGTGTTTACTATGAGGTATCATATCTAATAGCATAAGTTGCCTTGTGTCCAGGCTCTGCCAGGAAATTGACATGTGGGGTTTTGAGTGAACAGCTATTGAAAAGATTACCATGAAATTTTGTATATGCTCCCTTCATAATAGATTGTTATAACTTTGATGACCCTTCACTTTCATGTAGTGCCACCATGAGATCTAAAGTAAATTTTGGCCTAGTTTCTCATTATTTTGAGCTGAGCTGAGTTTTTTGTTTTTTTTGTCACCGTTATTTCCTGTGTTTGGACTTTTTTCACCATTTCCTATCTAGCCTTTGTTTGGTCCACAGTTTTCAGATTACTCTGAGTAAATTCACGTGTGTTAAGCCCAAGCCCATGTCTTTGTTTTCCCGCTCCTGGCTCCACCCATACTCACCTGTTTCCATTCAGGTAATCATTCAGTTTGGATTTAGGTCAGCTATCAGGAGTCCCCCACTTTCAGATATGCTGTTGTACTCACTGATCATCCTTGTGTTCCTGTCATAACCCTAACCCCAACCCACCTGTGTCTATGTCTGTGTCTATGTCTGTGTCTGTGTCTGTGTCTGTGTCTGTGTCTGCCTGCCTGCCTGCCTGTCTGTCTGTCTACCTACTGTAGTTTTGTGCCATTTGTGTCTCTCTTCATTAATAAATCTTCAAGCATACTTACCTTGTGACAGAATACCTGTCCTGCAGCACCCAGTTCAAACCTTGATCATCAATTCAGTTTGACATTTATGTAGAGTGATAATGACCATTGTATAGATGAATAAACATCAGCCTTCTATGTGGGCATGTTAGCATTAAGGTTACAGCACAGGTTCCCAAATGACAGCATAAGTGGCAATTCCCTGACTTTGTGGCAGGTGTGGTGCCGTTATGAAATTGAAATTAATGTTTTTTTTATTGAAAGAGTTGGTTTGATTGCCATGAAATGTATTTCAGATATTCTTGGTGTCCAGAGGGTGAATTCCAGTAATTATTTCAGTACAGTCACTGGAAGGTTGATACTTGGTTCAGAATGAAATGTCTCCACTGTTTGGTGGCTTACAATGCATTTTGGTATAGACATGGTATTTGTGAACTTTGGTGATTCCCCTGACTTTTTGTCTCATGTCATCATAAAGTCAAAAGTTTAACAGGCTTTGGCTTAGCTGTCTCTGTTTAGTTTTCTGTACAATGAGCACTACAGCCTCACAGAGCCATGGGCACAGATGTAGAAATCTTTCTTGTTTAGGTTATTTTTCAAGGATTTTACATCATATTTGAGTTAGACTATAGATTGGACTTCATCTGTGAAAGGAAAATACACTGTTAGACTATAGATCAGTATTCATCTGTGGAAGAAAAACAGACAGTATCTATATAAGGCCCCTTTTGTGATTGCCTTCAATATTGTCAATCAATGCCCACTGTGACTTTTTAATCTTGAATAAGGAAGCCACTGCTGATAGTTCAGATATTACTTTTTGATAAAGGAGAATTGTTTGTATTCTTTTTTCAGAAAAGGAACATAGCTCTAGCTGCCATGAAATAGGCAATACACTGCCAGTAACATCATAGAGGAAATTGAAAGTGAGAGATCTCCTCTGACAAGCCTGGTTTGTCTTCTTCATTGGCTGAAACCTTGTTCATTCAATTCAAAAGGGTTTAAAAATTCTGGGGGTCTGTGAGGAAAGATAGAAAGTTACAAAAAGGTCAAAGATGAGACGTAGACATAAGTAGTCTGCATACGTCTTCAGTCACACAGCATACGCAAAGACAAATGAAGGCACATACTGTAGCAGTCATAATTTACCTATTGTCACCCAGTCTTCTATCGATTCATATGCTACGCCCAGTTATCATTTAGAGCAGGTGTGGGAAATCCATGTTCCTCGAGGGCCACTGTCCTGCTTGTTTTCCAACTATCCCTGCCCTACCTACTGCTGATTACCTGGATCAGGTGTGTTCAGTAAATCACAAGCTGGAACATACCATCTCAGATGAGGGTGGAAGTGAGGGAAGACAAAATAAATTGGTACCTTCTAGCTTCTGATTGGCGGAACACACGTGACTCAGGTAATCAGCATGGTAGGGCAGGGGTAGTTGGAAGACAAGCAGGATCCATTACATCCATTACAGACACAACTCAGACACTCCCCTAAAATTTATTTTAAGCATTCAAGCATTATTTAAGCATTCATACAAAACTGCAACTTCTTATTGAACAAAACAAAACAAAAAATGGACAGTATTTTCAGACACACACACTCCTCGTTACCCACTGTTGTACTGGGGAAGCTGAGATGATACATGCCTCTTCATATAATGTTGTAACATTATGTCTAGCTGGGAGCCCATGTTGTGTTATCAATGCCCCCCTAAGCAACAGCTTTGTGCCCCACCTAAGGAGCCTGCTCCCCATTTACCTAACCTGCATGTGTTAAGAAAACCCACACAAACAAAGAGATAAGATGCAAACTCCACACAGAAAGGCCCGAGGCAGATGGCAAGTTTGAAACCAGAACCTTCTTGCAGTGAAGTGACAGTGCTAACCACGGGAGCTGCCCTGTACTACTCGAAGTAAACATCTTATGAAACATCTTTTTTTAAGCTGCAACATCAGTTAGAAATGTGACAAATGATAAATTCACAAAGCAGTTCAGTCATGCAGAAATGAAATTGTCAGCTGTCATACTATATGAAAAGAGGAAATTTTCCAAAATAATTTTCCTCAATTAACGTTTGAGGAAAACTCATGAAGTATGAATACTCCCATAGACAAAATAATTTCTATTAGATCTGACTGCAGCACCAGAAATTCCAGTTCTGTCAAGATGAATGGGGGTTGCAGCAGCAGAAGGCACAACCAGGTGATGTCTTTAAAAAAGAATCATGTACAGACCTCTAACCCATATTACACATGGGTCCAACCCTGATCTTGCTGTAAATCATCCTTGCGGGTCGCAGGTCATAGTATAAGCCTTTGCAATGGCACTCAACCTGCATCTCAAGTGGGTCGAGATCTAAGTATAGAGAGAGACCAGACAAGTGAACTCTTTTAAGGCAAATTTCTGACTCATTTTGTTGTTACAGTGGTTGTATTTTTAATTAACTCTGCAATTAACAAGAACACAACGATTTTGTACTAGAGTGTACAGTATTAGAGTCTAGTAGTAGATCATCAAAACGCTAGTGAAAAAAGATTCACAAAGCCATGCCAGACATTATTCTTATACAGAATTGTCGGTAAATTGAATCTTAATGTTGGTAGATACAACAAAGACAAGTACCCTGGTTTTTTATTATAAAATACAATTACATAAAGTGTTTTCCTTTTCTTCCAATTTGGTTCCTTTGACTTTTTCCACAGATAAAGTCAGGGAGATTTCACTCTAGACTGACTGCTAGTGTCACAACTCATTGGGCTATAACATTTTGTGATTTTTATCCTAGGATCTTTGCCAACAACTGTTTGACTTTGTATTCTCAGTAATAACCTGTTATACTGAATGTTTTCCTCACAAACAAAAAGGGAATGTAATCTGAGAGATGTTACAGTTAAGAGACTCAGGACTTCACAGTGTGCTGTGTTTGGCTTGTCTTTAGAACTTGATGAGCCCTAGCATTCACACGGACCAAGAGTAAATCAATATAATAAAATTATATTGTTCAACAGTTTTTTTCTGAATACACTCTTAACATGCCTTTGCTCTGTAAAAGTATTTTGCTTTTCTTTTTAAGCAAATGGTAATAATCGTGACAGCTGAAATTTATAGCAACTTTACAGTTTACTGTATTCAAATAATTCCTCCTCTCCCTCAAAAACATTATTCCAAGCAGACCCAATATATAATACAACAAAGGGGCATTTAGACACATAAAAGCTGCAGTTACAGTTAAAGCACAGGTCTCTAAAATGTTCTTTTAAGTATATTAAAGGGAAAACGTTGACAAACTTAATTGTATATAATATAGTTTGGTGCTCTGTTTCATTATGGCCCACTGTGTTGTACCATCATTGGCTCTGCTGTGAGCACATGAAGAGAGAAACTGCTTTGTTTTGAATGCCTTTTATTAACAAGTGTAAAGGTGCAGTAAACATCATGTTTCTATGATGAATTCCTCCCAAAAGCAAAAACCCCTTTAAGTCCTTCCCAGAAGGTTACATTTTTCATAGAAAGGGCCTGAAGGAGAAATGAAATTCCAAAATCCAGGGTACTGAATCCCAAAGGTCCTGTAGAGACTGTCACTTACTGATTAGTTCTTGTGTCCCTGTCCTTAGTGCCAGACAACAGCCTTCCTGCTGTGAATAATTAAGGTTTGTGGGCACTCTGTTCTACTATTCCCAGTGCAAGATCGCTAGACGCATCACTAAAAATGGACCTCTCTGCATGTCATTAGAGGTTGTACTTTCTGAGAACAGACATGCTGAGAGATGTCTCAGAAACAACTTCCAGCCACCCCGATGACTTTACTGTAATGTAATGTTCACTTAGCACATTTGGCAGAGCTCTAAAGAGTCATACCTTCCCCATTTGAGCCAGAACAGGCCCTTAGGCTGCTCTGACACTCAGGATGAACAGTCTGCGGAGACTATAAGAGAAAACCTTCTAGCAGTAACTTTAAAACTTATTACAGCTATGTCCTTGCTAGAATGCATTGAGCATGAAATGAAAAATCTGATTTGAAATGATTGATGATTTATTTATGTTAAATATATTTCCTATTCTTCTACACTCCTATATACATAGTTTTTCTGGTAGCAAAGCCAGTAGTTTTCTAATATGGTACATAGTAGTGCAATAGTGAAACTGAATATAAAGGTGTTTGTGTACACATAAAGTGTCATGATTCCCCTTTGAGACTTCCTGCAGGGGAACTTTATTGTGTAAAGACTTCCTTTTTATCCCCTGCACTGGTCCTCGGCAGCTTTGTCGATTGCCTCAAAAGTGTTTTCACCTGTGTGAAAACACTTCCCCCTATTTATGTGCCCTGCTTCCCCTTTTGTGTTGTGGAAGCATTGCAAATGTTTAATGTGAGCTGTGTGTTGTACAGTATTCTGTTCCACTCGGATATTTTATGTTAACCATTCCGTCCGGTTGTTATTTGCTTTGTTTTTGAACCCTGGTTATTCCAGGTGAAATAAAATTTGTTTTCTAGTCCAGAATTTGGGTCCTACCTCTCCTTCTTCTCTCCAGCACACCACCCTCACGTAACAGAATGCTTCTACCAGATAGGGACCCAGCGGACTCGACCAAAGAGGACCAATTAATCTCCGGGTTCCTAGAAACCCTGTCAGACGTTATCCTGAACGGGGTACCTGGAAATTTTTGTTTTTTGCTCAGTGCTGACCCGGAGCGTCACTTATTCACCCAGCTTCGTGATGAGGGAGAGGGTTGACAAGATGCTCGCCCTTGTGGCCACCGTTCGATTGGTGGTGGAGGAGTGCCTGGACCAGCAGGCGCCCATCGACGTAGCCTGGGAACTGTGTAGCTCTCTCGCATTGTTCCAGTTTTCCCTGCCAGCTTTCTCAGCCTCATCCCCAGCTCCTCTATCACTGACGCTGGCAGAAGTGCGCGCCATCTGGCAGGAGCTGGGTGCCTTCAACAGGACACTGAGGGTCTGAGAGGCGAGCTCAGCCCCGGGCTCCATGGGACCTTGCTCCCGTCCCAGCTAGCGGCACACCCGCTAACCGACGGTGACACGGTAGGGGGTCAATTTCATCTCAGGCCCATAAACAGAGTGTTTCCTCCCTCGGTCTAAGTCTCTTTTCCTGAGCCTAAGTTTTCATTTTCTCAGCCTGATGCTATTTTCTCTCAGTCTGAGCTCACAATTTCCTCACTCTCTCAGCCTGAGTGTTTTCTTCCTCAGACTGAGTATTCTATCCCACAGCCTAAGCTTTCATTTCCTCCTCCTGATGCCATTTTCTCTCAGTCTGAGCTCATAATTTCCCAGTCAGGTTTCTCTCTTCCTCAGCCTGGGTATCCTTCCTCCCAGCTTGAGTCCGTTCCTCCTCAGTCTGAGGTCTCTTCCCCTCAGTCTGGGGTCTCTTTCCTTCGGCCTGAGGTTCCTTGCCCTCAGTCTGAGGTCTCTCTCCCTCAGTCTGAGGCCTCTCTCCCTCAGTCTGAGGCCTCTCTCCCTCAGTCTGAGGCCTCTCTCCGTCAGCCTGGGTTTCCTTCCTCTCAGCCTGAGTACTTTCTCCCTCAGCCTGAGGTTTTTTCCCCTCTGTCTGAGGCCTCTCTACCTCAGCCTGACTTTCCATTTCCTAAGCCTGAGGTTTCTTTATCTCAGTCTGAATCTAATCTCTTTCAGTCTGAGCTCGTTTTCTCTCAGCCTGAGTTCCTTCTTCTCCCTCAGCCTGAGTTGTCTCGTCTCCCTCAGCCTGAGCTGTGTCACCTCCCTCAGCCTGAGTGTAATCTCCCTCAGTCTGGGTTCCCTCACATTCTTTCTTCCCCCAACTGAGTCCAGAGCTGCCTCCTCGCCGCTGGAGTCCAGAGCTGCCTCCTTGCTGCTGGAGTCCAGAGCTGCCTCATTGCTGCCTGAGCCTCCAGCACTGCAGTAGCCCGCAGCCATCCGAAGGGACAGATACCAGAGCCTCAATGCGTCGACGTGGCCGTCCCTGCTGAGGTTCCACACCAGATCCCAGTCTCAGTCCCTTGGTGTCCTGGTGAAGGTGCCCACACGACGCCCCTGTCTCCAGCGGTTCCAGTCCTGATTCCAGAACCTCGGTGTGCCGACAGAGTCCCTGCTAAGACCCCGATACTGCTTCCTGAGCCCCAGTGCACCAACGCCCACGTCCCCGCTGAGGTTCCAGTCCTACCTTCATACCCTTGGTGCACCGACATCAATGTCCCCACTGAGGGACAGTCCTGTATCCAGCACCTCAGTGTGCTGATGACAGCCCTTCGCCTCACTTTCTGGCCAGCTCATCTCCTCAGTCCCGGGCAGGCCTGTCACCTGATTTTCCAGCTGGTGAGAACCTGAGTCTCCACACGAGCCTCTGCCTCTCGAGCCACAGTCAGACGAGTTTCTGCCGGACGAGCACTCACCATCCCGCTCCTGCTCCAGTGCCACCTCCTCGGCCAGCGCCCCCAGTGCCCCGAGTGCCGCCTCCTCGGCTGGTTTCTCCATGGCCAACTCCTTGGCCTAATTCTTCAAAACGGTCCAGGATCCACGCCAGCCTAAGAGACCGTCCTCCCGAACGGCACCGGACCTCCTTCTGCCTCAGAGGTCGTCCTCCTGAATAGCCTCAGAACTTTGACAACTTCAGGGGTCGTCTTCCAGACCTACCCCAGTTCTTCACTCGCCAAAGAGGTCGACCTCGCTCGAGACTTTCCTCGCTCGACTACCCTAAGGGGGTTCCTCTGGGTCCGCACCTGCCACCTGCCAGTATGGTGGTAGACCCCCGGACTATAGACTGACTTCCCCCCACCTGCCCTTTGGCACCTATCTCCTCGTTCCCTCCCATCCCGCCCAGGATCTTGGTCTGTACGGTCATGATTCCCCTTTGGGACTTCCTGCCGGGGACCTCTATTGTGTAAAGACTTTCTTTTTTCCCCCTGCACCGGTCCTCGGCAGCTTTGTCGAGTGTTTTCACCTGTGTGTAATTACCTTTTGTTTCTCCCCCTATGTGCCCTGCTTCCCCTTTTGTGTTGTGGAAGCATTGCAAATGTTTAATGTGAGCTGTGTGTTGTACAGTATTCTGTTCCACTCGGATATTTTATGTTAACCATTCCATCTGGTTGTTTTTAGCTTTGTTTTCGAGCCCTGGTTATTCCAGGAGAAAAAAACTTAGTTTTCTTGTCCAGCATTTGGGTCCTACCTCTCCTTCTCCTCTCCAGCACACCACCCTCACATAACATAAAGGCACAGCATTTACTATAAATGCACCTTGAAAGTCTTACTGTTTATCCACTCAACGCAGCCTGCATTTTTTTTTTTTTGAAAAAAAAAAAATGAAAAAGTCATGGTCGCTTGCAGTGCAGAAAAATGCCTTCAGTTTCTTTCCTGCACAGTGAAATGAGGCTTATGCATGCAAAATGGAAGACAAGATGCTAATTGTGACACACCAACAAGAAAGATCATTGTAAATAAAAACAGGTTTGACTGAAATGGAAGCAAAATAATAGTAAGCTCAGTAGCTATGCACAGCTAAGTGACTGACTGTGGTATGTATTTCACATTGCCTGGTGCTAGAAAAACACACTGCAGCTTCTCCTTGTGTTGCCTTCTTAAGATAAAGGTCAACTAGTGCCCTTTTGTGTTTTTAAGACTACAGTAGAGGCTGTAGTTACTTCCCCCCCTTACGTCAGAACTTTTTGTTAACCTATATAAGGCCATATTTAAATACAAAACAAGTCTCAGCAGTCCAAGACACAGTATGAGAGGGTTATGGCCTCCAGATCAGTAAACCTATGGATGAGATAAGAAAAAAGATATATAATCTCTTGTAACTTCAGTGACTCCATACATTAGTGATTGGATTGAGGCAGCAACACTGTTAACACTGTGCTATAGAGTCACCCACTGTGAGCTTAAATGAAAACGTTAAATAGATATGATAATGCAAGTGCATGTAGTGATTGATCAGGCTTTAGTGGGGAGGTCAGAATGGTTTTAGTTCTAGTTTAGTTTCACATCAATATTATATAATACGTAATAAAAAAATACATTTGAACAAATCAGATTGCTTTTATTTTGCTTTACCACAAAAAAAAACCTTAACAGAAAATAGTATTCAGAATGTTTGACTTCCATGTAAATATTATATTTACAGAGGGTGTCTGTAAACAGTGTACATTACAGAAAATGTATGCTTATAAACACATATTTAAGCTTACACAGCTTAGCAGCTTACACTAAGTCTGACGGGTTTTGTGACACGTTACATCTACCACTTTTGAGCCAACTGGAACTGCATTGCATTGGCACAAAAGTATTCTATACAATTTTTTTTTTTTCTCATAGTGATTAATCAGTGATATAAGATTGTTGCACAGCAGTTGCCTGTCACCAGCATTTCTGCTCACACTGTATAAAAAGTCAACTTTCCCTCTGCTCACAAAAGCCATCTAAACCTTCATTTTATTTTATTTATTGTAATTTAAGGGTGCTACAATTGTCTGTTCAAAAATTCAAAGGTATGCAATAGTATAAAACAAACCAGTGGAGGACAATCCAAGCTTAATGTTGGCAAAAACTGCTCAGTGGTTTGTGGCCTTGTTTCAATTGTCCCACAACACGACTGTTCCTCACACACATAAGAATATGCTAGAATGAGGCTAGAGCTTTGTTTTTATCCAAGACAGAGGAGAAAAGGATAGGAAAGTCACAGCAGATTTACGAGCCGGTTCTCCGCTCTTTAAGAGGATGCATAAGGGAGTGTGCTTAATGATTTATTACCCCATGCCATGGTGGAAATCAAAATGGATTTTAGAATCTGCTCAACTCTTAAATCCAGACCTGGAGGAATGTGATTTATGAAAGTGACACCGGAGCACTGTGTGTTTCACTGTCTCAGTAAGCACGTGTGAGACGGCATGTTGGCCTCATTAAGCACATTCAAGTGTAGTACAGTGCATTTTTTAAAATCCAATGCTGTTTTCACAACCGCTATCTCCCTGTCTCATTATGCTATTTAACTATGATGAATCACAGGAACATATCCATTCACACAGTCACTTATATGGCATGTCATAATAGATGGTGTGAAAAGGTTGTGTTATGAATGGTTGCACTGAATATGTTTCTTAGGAGAACGCATTGATGTTCCAGGTTTGGTGTTTTTGACAACTTGACTGGCAGTTTTAAACAAACAAATGGCAAATTTATAATTTTAAGCTCAAAGAAAAACTTTCAACGAAAATCATTTCACAAAATAATAATCCCTCAAACATGAAAGCTACAGAGACAGTGCAGTCTGGGGCAAATCTACCTCTCATGCAGAATTAAACATTAAATAAACAGTGATTTCATCTGAGTGGGGCTAAGTGTGGAAATAGGGAGAGCATTTTCCTTTAAGTTCTCCCTCCCTTTGAAGGAAATATCCTCCCGCTGGTGACATTCACTTCAAACCCAAATTCAGGCAGGAAATTGTTTTAAAAGCTAGAACTCAATGTCTGCAGCAGTTCCAATGACTGGAACTGGGATTCCTTGTGCACAAAAGGTAGAATTGTGATGTTTTCACTTTGCTCAGTCACAAAAAGTTTATGTCTAACATACATAGTTCTTTAGAGGTTTCCGTTTGACTTTATAACTTTGGAGTTCCTTTATGAGTTGGTCCCCATTTTGTTTGCCTCTGTTTGCTTTCTTCTGTCTGCAGCATGAAAACGCATTACACAGATCAGTGATGTGGTTTTACACGCGCGCAAATGTTTGTGAATTTGGATTGTTTGCTCTAGATGGTTTATGTTGCTCAGCTAGTATGGAAGTGGGTGAAGTTTCGCCAGAGCAGACTGAGAAAGTTGCAAGCAAGTGGTTGTAATTGTTGCACTGCTGTCACCCAGATAATCTCAAACTGAACGTGGCTTTGGTGGTTGACGAACAGCAACATAGACAACTGGACACTGACAGTAACAGCGAAGCACCTTATACACATAAACATGGCTGGCACAACGTCAGCACACTGAGTGACATTTGTCACAGGTTTCCCTCCTCTATATCTCTGTCTCCCCTCCACCTCTGCATGACCCACTGTATAGGAAAAGGCAAAAAATTATTTTATAATTGCAGTTGTTCATAACTACCAGCACTTCAAAAAAAAATAATAATAATTTGCTCGAAGGCAAGGGTGAGCAGTTAAAATTGTCATTAAAATCAGCAGTGATACTGCCAGGTCGAGGGGAACTAAAAAATTCTGGGGGGGGGGGCAAAGTTCCGCCTGTTCTCATCAGGCTTAAGCCAAGTCTCAAATCCAGTTTATACAATAGATGAGAATAAAAGTCTATTCTGTAGCTGAAAGTTGCTCATTCATTGTTGAACTGGTGCAGCCAATGCACCAGAGGTCTCAGAAATTAAAACCTGCATGTTTGACACAGGAGAACTGATGGATTTCTGTGCCACAAAAACTATAATGAACATGTACTGATATTATTATTACTATTACACAGACAGAGAGTGGAGAGAGACACATTGTGCAGGCTAACTTCTAGGGGGGCGGTAGGAAAATTACAGAGACAAGCAGACAGCTCATAAGGATGCTTCAGAAAGGATCATATGGGTCATATTCTAATGTAGGGATAGATGACATAAAGTTGTTTAAGGTGGAGCACTTCTTTGCTAAACCATAGATTATTCAAGTTACAAACCATAGTGACTTATTTTACACCATGACACTTAACCCTAATCACTATGTTCCATGTTTGTTGCTTGAGTTTTTCACCATGGGGGTAGAGGAGCTGCATGAGAAGCGGCAGGACAGCTAGCAGACCCTGCTGCTGAACAACAAGATCCCATTCTTTCATCAACTCCATCTTTCATATCCTCATGCAGGTGGTTCAGGCAGAGGAAAAAAAAGTGACTCCACCTGATGAGGCCATTGTTGAGCTAGAATTCCTCTCTGATCTCCTGCATCAAGGAGGAAAACAGTATAAGCAGTTATAATATCTGTGTTATTTTGCAATTGCCTGCCTGTTTCTACAAGAGATATGATACACAATGATAGTTAAGTCCTTATGTGGGCCATTAAGAAGCTCATGAGCAAAATGTCATGCTAAGAAAACTTTCTTTCTTTCTTAATTTTTGTCAGGAGAAATGACAGGAATACCTTGCATAATTCTCATTATGTTTATACAGCAATTATTCAATGTATCTAGGTGATACAACCAGTGTTTATGTAAATCAATATGAACATGCCTGTGTTGGGAAACACTTTGTTTATGTACATCAGAATGAACAGATGATGTTTGGAGCTGCAGCTTCTGGTTTGGTACAGGACAAAAATGGGCGGTTAGATGACAAAATGAAATGTTTCATGAATACCAGAATAATTATTATTATTATTAAAATTAAGACAATATGTGCGATTTATTGTTAAAACTGTATTATTTGTTATTATTATGCTTTAGCGCTCAATCAATGAATTACAATAATGAATTATCGCTACAAAAAGTACTGACAGAACTAGTACATGATAGAAGTCGGTGTTAGAAGTTACCTATGTGGTCAACTAAAGCAGATGCAAACTACGAATCTGTTTAGAAAGTCAGCAGTTGATTTGCTTCTTTCCATTGCATTATTATTATACAACTATCTTTTTGACCATCTGCTGAGCTTACTTTTAAGGTTTTAGTTGGTGGTAAATCTTCCCTTTCCCCCATCATATATTTGTTGCAGTTGTCTTCTATTTTGTTCTTTTTATGTTTTTTGGTGACTCATGCAGACACCCACTACTATGGAGTTGGTTATTGGTGACGTTGCTTTCACGCCAGTTTTGTAGTATTGGGACAGACTTGTGACAGAATATCTCAGCCAGCATGTCCATAAGTGGTGTAATCCAACCATTTTCAAAAATGAAGAAAAAAAAGTATTGAGTTTGATGCATTATTTTAGTGGTTTGGTAATCTAACTGTTGTGTTATAGAGGAAAGAGTTTATTATTTATACTTTTAAAAGTTTGGTTTCACTTTAACATTTTATGTATATCATCTGACAAAGTACAACAATCATACAATCAGCAAAATCTGAAAAACATACTCCAAGAACGCCCACAGTATTTTCACACATACGAACTGAGAGCAGCACTTCACTCACAAGCCAGCCCTATTTTATTTTAGCACCTTACATGTCTGTTCAGTGTTAATGGCAGAGGAGAAGGAGGAGGAGTGTTTCATCGGAGTATAATTGAAAACTTAAACAGCCGTTCAAATAATGCAATTGCACTGATCCCATGCAATAAGAGATTGTGTGAATTCTTGGCAGGTCAGCTGTAAACAACTAATTGAAAAGCAAGTAGCTCTGCAGAACTGGGAGCCAGACACACTTACAGAGACCAATTAGTCATGACTCTCTCATCACCATATGTAATACCACCTACTTCACAGGCATTCGTCAGTACAACCGAAAGCTCTGGCTCTCAAATGCTCATAGCCCTGCCCACCTTGACACAGTGGACCTCCTACTGGGACCTCCTACTCTAAACCTCCAAGCGGAGCCAAAAATCATAGTGTAGGTGGGCATACAAAAAATAAGGTGGGTCTCCATCTTCCATCTAGTAATAGGTGCCAAAATAACACCATCATGTTCATACTTGTATAATTTTCCTCATCTATTGCAAACCAACATATTACAGCCACGAAAACCAACAACGAGTAAAAAAGAACCTACAACATTTCAGCCATAAACATCCCCCACACACACACACTAAATTAAATAACTTAAAAGCAGCATGAACTGTGTATAGAAAGCAGTCTGTAGATTTAAACATACACACAGCTACCAGATAAAACTATTAGATTAACAGTCTTATAGCCTATAGAGTATTAACAACATACACACACAGGAAAAATTTTGTGACAAATTTGAAAAAAGTGCTTTGTTTCATTCGTCCAGTAGGTACAGGTCACTGTAACATCACAGAGCAAACCACTGCACCTTAGCTCTGGTGATATTTGATTTTTTTTTTTTTTTTTTAATTATTGCTTATAAGTTGATATGAAGTGTATTTTATTGCATGAGCAGGTTTGACCCAACAGGTGATAAATGGTAGTGATCAGATGGGCCTGCGCTCAATCTAAGGCCCATTCCCACCCAGGCCAACCTATGGCATTGCAGTATCCTAAAGCCTAAAATTGAAATTGATCACTGTTTTATTAACATCCTCTAAGGATGTTAAGGATGTTGTGGTCAGTGGTAGAGCTCTAGATTGGCTTTTGTCATACCTCTTAGACAGTGATTTTTATGTTGGCTGTGGCAAAATCCAGGTCTTCTAGTTAAAAATTAGTTTGTGTGGTTCATCAGGGATCAGTGCTTGGGCCTATTTTATTTTCAATGTAAATGTTATTCCTAAGATGCCTTTTAAGAGGACATAATATAAGTTTCGACTTGTATTCAGATAATACTAACTACTGTAGTTGCAAGCACGATAATTTTAATAAGATTCTCTGCCTTCAAGACATTCAAAAATGGATGGCTGCTGTTTTTTTTAAATTAAACCCACAAATCCTTTTAATGAGTGTGGATATTGTTAACCCAAAAAATTGTAGAAACACCAAGTAGTACAAAAAACTTTGTGTTTTATTTGACAGCAGCCTCAGCCTCACTACCCACATCAACTCAATTGTACAGTCTTGTTTATATCAGCTTAGTAGAAACTTCAAGATCAAGTTTTAAATCTGTGTTTTTGGGATTAGTGCAAATTGCAGCTGCCATGATTAGTTTCATTTTGACTGCATTTGTACCTTCCTGTATTCATAGTTTACTAATTTGTTAACTTGGACTGCACTTATACAGGTATACTGTAAGTCTCTGCAGACTCACCTATTGACTCACATGCAAATGCTTTGGCATATGTTTCTGGACCTTTTTTCCCTCCGAGTTTCTAATATCCTTGTTTTTCCTTTTCTTTTGTTTTGTTTTGCTTTTCGTTCTGTTGCATTTTGGCCATTTATCTCACTGAAGCACTTTGCAGCAAGTGGATTCAGTTTTCCTATTCTGCTCTGCTGTCAGCTCATTCTGACCCTCCAGAGCTGGAACACCGTCTTAACATTAGAGGAGCTAATTACTTATACCTCACTTTATTCAGAAAAAGGATTCATTCTTACATGAAACCTTATATAGATATTTGATGTTAAAAGTAAAGAGAAGGAAACAG
Organism: Mastacembelus armatus; assembly: GCF_900324485.2. NCBI lineage: Eukaryota > Metazoa > Chordata > Actinopteri > Synbranchiformes > Mastacembelidae > Mastacembelus > Mastacembelus armatus. Next base: position 7,096,064 of record NC_046644.1, on the reverse strand, counting down.
AGCAAGGAAGAGAGAAAATTGTAAAAATTTTATATGAAAATGGAAATGCCTGGTTTTTTAGGTATCATTAAAAGTTGTGATGTAGGTAAAGAAAAATGTAGAGAAAATTGTAGACTTGTTTTCTGTACTGCAGGTATTATTGAGAACTCAATAGCAAGGCTTCAAGGTTATTACTCTATACAAAACTGTAGGTAAAGCTGAAAAAGAGGCAAAAAAATCTAAGGATCAACATTTTTTTGATACTGACCACAATATACATACATATAAAATACTGATAGCTGGTGTTTACCTGTGTTTAATTATCAATTTTCTTTTGTTAAATGCAACCGAAATGCTTATATCCCTCAATAATTCATCAAATGTTGCTTTGCTATAGCGACAAAAACTGTGTTGTATCTACTAATATTAAATCATTTCAAACAATAGCCAACTTGAAATTAGTCTTTAATGCATAATTTGTTTTCTGTCAGTGTTGTGTTGTTTTCAAACAACACTTGAGAGCAGAAATTGCAAGTTTCCCCTGTTGGTAGATTTAGGACAATCCCCCACCTGCAGTAGAGAAAAAAAAAAAGCTCCATGACACATTTGTATCGATTCTCTATCCAGAGTATGCTATTGCATCCCACCACTACAACGAGTAAACAATTAATTTAATTCACAGTCTCCATTAGTAAACAAGCCAACCTGGATGCCATCTGGCTCCCTACTTACCACTAGTTACAAATTTCTATCAGTCAATTCCCAGAAAGGGAAATGAATCACTGGTTACAGCAGATGCCAGTAAGCACTAAGCCTACAGATATCCTGCAGTGGCAAATCAGCAACAACGTGCAGCAGCAGGAATCTACATACATTGGACAACAGCAACAAATAATAGAATTTATTGCAGGGAGTAAATAAGATTCAGATGACAGCACAATTACATACAGCTTATGTAGAGTATACACAAATCAAACAAAACCACAAAAACAGGATAAGACAGACATGCAGTTTCTGGTGCAACAGAATTCATTTGTTAGCAAAGAAAGTATAGTTACAGCAAGTAAGGCCCTAGCATCACAGATGGCTTTCCTTTCAACGCAATGTGACATCTTTCTTAATGCGCACTCTGGATGAGGCTTATTTTGAACTGGAATTCACAGCAACAAAATGAAAGTAGATGTTGCCCAGGCATTGTGTAATACTTTTTTCATCTAATGACCAATCCAAAATATGGTGACATATATGGTATAACTTATAATATGAAACAGAAAGATCTGATCCTCCAAATTGACAATCTGAAAGCAGTAAATGCTCTAGGAATTGTTGGTCAGTCTGTGATTTGGTTCTAGCATCATGTTGGCTCAGGCTAAGCATAAGCATAACCATGAGGTCACCCTTCGTTTTTCAGAGTGAAACATTTTAGGAACGAGTGGTTGGAATAGCATGCGATTTCCAACTAGAGGAAACATTCACAACTTTGGAGATTCTCTGACCTTTCCCTTAGCACATTCAGCAGGTCAGTTTTTTTTATTTATTCAGGCACATACCCCAACATTTATTACATGGATTGGTGCAAAATATTCATGGTGCCCAGATGATGAATCCTGCTGACTATTTCTCTAGCACTACCAAGAGGTTGCCTTTTTAGTTCGTTTGTTGGTTTTAATTGTTTTTAAATAATTAGATGATTTGGTGCACATATTCATGTTCTCCTGAAGATAAACTGTACTGTACTGTTTACTGTACTGTTTACACCATCGTCTCCTCAGAATTTAATTTTGTGCAATACACTGGTTTATGACCAAATACCAGATATTATTAGTCATGTCAGCATTATTATCATAAGCAAGTTAGTATGCTAATGTGAGCACTTAGCTCAAGTATACCCTCGGCACCACAAACATGGCTGTACATTTAGTTGCACTGTTATATGCTTTTCTGTCAAATCAATCCCAAAATCAACTCTTTCAGTTCTAGTGGTTTTCCTTTCAAATATTTGTTCAACAAACTTGCAATAACACTGTGAAGTCATGTAGCAAGATTGTAGCTAAGTGGCAATTCCTGTACTTCATACACCGCATGACCCTGCAAAAGCAGCTTTACTGGCGTTCAATATGAACAACTCAACACATGATCACTGACGGCAGGACACAGTCTCCACAGGAGTCTCAGTACGAGTGGCCTTCAACTATCTGTCCTAACACAGTTCTAAACCAATTAGAACAGTGCCTACACAACCACATTTGTCAAAACCCAACATACCTGTAATGCATTAACACTACCAATCATTCACAGTACCTTTGAGTTCATCTTCCTTAATACTCTTCTCCTGACACAATGAAAAGGTTGTGCCTTTGCTTAAGTATGTAGTATGTTTATACAATGCAGAATAGGTTTTCCCTTGCTGTTGGTCACTTCATTTAAGTTACTTAAAACTAGCATTTGTTGCTAAAAGTTGTTTACTCCCTTTGGGTGCAGGCGCTAAATTGCAACACAAAGCCCATTACAGGATATCATCTCCGATCAGCAAATCCAGACATGGGACATTAATCACTACAAAATGGTATATAACACCTCTTATATAAACAGACATTCACGCTTATATCTGTGCAATCACAGACAACCACACATGTGCATGCACTTCCATTCACATATATTAAGAAATAATACTAAAAAGGATCACACACTATTTCATCACAAAAATCCTAAATAAATGCATTGGGCACATACAGTAAGTGTGAAAATGTACAGTATCCCTTTGCTATGCCTGCACAAAAATGACAAATAGCTTTTGGTGCTGTCTAAATCCATCTACACATACCCTCAAAAGCCATTGTATCTGAACGTGTATTCCATTTAAAATGACTTATAGTATTGACCTTCGTGTCTGTGAATTTTAACTGAAGATTAACTAATGACTAGTTGTTAAATAACCCCCAATTTTTCTTGGCAGGATAATTAATGGAGTAATTAAGCACACAGAATGAATGCAGAATCATCAAAAAATTACAGATATTTTTCACTTGTCTCTTTCTCTGTCCACTCCTTTATTGTGTTCCTTTTTTTTGTTGCACATTACACTAGTATTGCATTTGCATCCGCCAGTCGTGCTATTAGTTTCCACCAAATCCATTAATTTGAAAAACTAGTTAACAAAATCGAAACCAATTAGGACAGTCTAGCTTTTAAAACATGCACATGAAACAAATAAAAACTTCATGGTACTATCTACTCTTTTGTTTTGCAGCCAATTGAAAATAACCAGAGGGCATTTGCCTGAGGTCATATACAGCCTTACTACACTGCAGGTGTCCACTGATGAACTACTTGAAGCACACATCTCTGCTACTTTCATTCTATGGCTCACATATTGTATGATTTAAGTTCTACCTGACAAATGTAAAATTATAAAACTGAAAAGCCTTTCTGTTTGTGCAAGGTCAGTCTCGAAACTATTTTTTATTTTTTACATGGGCAGGTATTCAGGGCAAAGCTGGTTCATTGCTTTTGTACCTCATATCTAAGCAACAAATTATGTTCCATGGAGCTTGCAATGAAAGACTGATTCACTCTGATTAATAGCAACAACCTTGAGCAATGTTTACAAAACCTGGATGAACCCTGGGTCAGGCTAAAAGGTGTGTTTAGGCGCAACAAAACCAAGAGTGTACAGTCATGCTTTTGGCTCTGTGAGACTTAGGCACAATGGCGCTGGAGGCTATATGATGTCAGCTTGCTAATATGTTCATAATAGTCAAAACTACATTAAATAAAGCACAAATTTTAATAGATTTTTAAAAAATATGTAACAGAAATTGTTAAATGCAAGTTTCAATCCTCTGCATACTGTTTTGCACAGTTGTAATCATTGTAAAAACAGTTGATGGCACTAAACTATTCAACAAAAAGAGGGCACAACCTACTGTGCCAGCTGACACTGAAACGAAAAAGCATCTGGAAATGTTATAGAAATAAGGCTTTTATGTTTTTAGTTATGAATTTGAGGAATGTTACGTCTTCCTCATCAGTCCACACCTTTTATAGTCTCATCAATGAAGCAAAAGGTGACTTTCAATTCCCAGAATGCATATACAATGCAATTTATTTGCTAAATCTATTTGCATTGCACTGTCATGTTTTTATCACAGCAACTCTAGAAACACCAAGGAAACACACTTAGTGTTAGCTCATGCAACTAGCCTAGAACATACTCTCCTGAATCTCCACAATGGAAGTGGCAACACAAAGTTAGTATGATCTATGGAGTCACACTTGCCACAATTATGGGAAATATTCCAGATTGAAGTATACGTGAAATTTCTTTAAAACACCATCACTGCACAGGCAATTTCTCTATTCTAGATAACTTATTGGAAACATTATAATGTGCCTTTGAACATACCTGCACAAAGCAGTTTCTGTAGCTACATTCTCTGATGCCCTGTGTAATTATGAAGGCAAGACTGCTGACTTTATGTAAATTGCTGAGAAATGAGCTTGTGATGAAGACCTTGCCAGGAGCAGCTCTGTGGATTTATGTCCTGTCTCATAAGTGAAACACCCCTCCACAAGTTAGAAAACGAAACAGAGGGAAAATAAAAGAAAGACATAGCAGATGGGAGGAAAAAAAGGACTATCATGCTCGATGTTAATAAGGAGTTGTCACAGCAGATAGTCAGCCTTATATCAACTCTGCAGAGTCTTTGGGAGATCTGCCAACAGAGCTGAATAAAGCTCTGGTCCACTGGGGCCCCTTGAGCTCTCATGGCCACAAACTAAACTTCTCTGCTGGTAAGGTACTTTCTCCTAGCACAACAAACACTTTATCTCTACTGTGACCCTGTCCACTAAAACGGTAATAAATCTCTTCAAATGGCTGGAATAAACCCTAACAGTAGGTAAAATTTCCCTTCCCTTGCTTTATGCACGTTGTCAGTTTGCACAGAAAAAAAAGACTGAAATTTAAACAGTAAACCAGCATTGGAACCACTTGGAACTCTAATTTATTTGTAACTGTAGACGTTATATGCCGCCGTGATGTCCCTGGGGGTCTAGTGTAATTCTGACAGTAGCTTGGTTGCTTTTTATTTACCATATTAGTAATATACTGTATTTTTGTTTCCAAAATTCAGCAGCTGCTACTTCTGTTGACTATTTCTGAGTTGAGGTGGACAGTTCATCTTATTGAGAAAATGAATTAGTAATGAAAAGTGACTGGTTTTTCTGTGAAATAAACAATTACATTGCAGCACCTCTATATTTTTAACTATGTATAAAGCACAAGTGTCTTACTCCTGATGCCTGCCTGAACTCCACTAGAAAGACCGAAATGTAAGCATAAACATTTATGAGCAGGGGTGACAGGTAAGCAGTGCCATGGGATACGTTACAGCAGCATTACAGCATCATTGAGCTGAGTCTGCCCAAGGACCCTTGTTTGTCCTTGTGTGGCTGACACAGATTTGTAGCAGGCTACAGCTGTAGGTAGCTGTTCAAAACTTCAGGCTATTAATAATAGGCCTGTTACTGACATGACACTTGTGCAATGCAAAATTCAATTGTCGCACCAAACATACTAGTTATGTAGACATTACAACCAATATTATTCACATCCCACATTCCAAGACATCTTTCACCAAGACTAAGTTTCCTGATTAACCCTAAAGCCATCAGCGAGTCACAGAGTGCACCAAACTGCAACATCAGGATTTATACACAAAAGAGTATGAGGATTGACAGTACAGAGAGAACACAGATGCCTTTTGTAAGTGTCTTATGACCGGCATCTGAACTCACAGTCCTCAGTCATCACGCTACAGAGAATATGACATAATAAAGAACTGAAAGTTCTCATACTATTATCAAACCAATAGATTTATCCATGAACCCACAAGCTGCAGCTGAGTGTGCATTATAGATGGTGCATTATAGATCTGACTGTACACAACCATTTTCTCTCAACCACGTCCTTCCCTATACACTCATCTCTATAATCTTATGTAATATTTAAACATAATTGGTTTAGTAATCACATAGGATGTCACTGTATGATCTAAATTAGTTAAATTGCATGCCACATCTGAGAGGCATGAAAGTACAGCTCTTATTTACTACTGTTTAAACATGAATCACACTATTATCATTAACTCAGGCTGGTGTGCTCTACCTGTAAATGAAGTGCCTATTGACTTTATTTATGCATGTAGGGGCATTTTAGTGTGCTACGTGTTGTGATGAATGCTTTCCCTTCTTCCACAGACCTCAAAGATTAGCTCATTGATCATCAGGAAGTTATTAGCATTTGCATTAATATGCTGTCACATTACAACACCGTCCTCCAGTCTCAAAGATATCCCCACTCAACTTAGTGACATTTGGAGATCAGTCCACCCTAATATGCTCTTTGTGGAAAGTTCACTCTTCTCTACTGGAACACACAAAAAAAAGTAAAAAATGTTAACCCTCTTGATTTTCTTAGTGGCTAAAGACCAGTTCTTTCAGCTTTTAGATAGAGTGATAGATGTATATCATTTTAGTGTTAATTATTTCCAGATCCTGACTGAACCTTGTAAGTGTCACATTGGGGTTGTCACCCTATGAGGTCTGAACTGGTGCATTTGTCGGCACTGTATTCCATGCTGTTCTTTCATTTCACTACTAATTCACATATGCCTTCAGTGGAGGCAGTTATCTTCTTAGCTTTATGACACCTGGTGCAGTATCAGGCATGACCAGCAGAAGGAACAGCGAATAGATTTTAAAACAATACTTAAGTTGGATGGACAGGATGGTGAAGGTGATGCAACTGAGTGTAAGGGTATTACCTACAAATTTACAGTACAGCAGTTTGTTGTGATTTCTTCTGTAGAATTTCACTAACTAAATACAATCAGCTAAATATGCATCTTATGTCCATTGAGGACTGTCTCATTAACTGCATGGAGACACTCTTGGACGGTTCCCACAGAAAAGCTCAGTGAAGTGACTGTGCACTGCTTTTTTATCAGAGGTGCGAAAGTTACTCAGACATGCCAAACCAACCGGTCATTGCTCACTGTTGATGTCTTTTCTCTTGTAAAACATGCTGTTTTAAAACACCTCTGATGAAGCATAAATCTCACTTTTGTCTCACTTGTCAGAGATTGTTTTCAAGTGTTGAGTGGGCTCATTGTTGCTCTTTGTGGCTGTTGGGAGAAGAAAAAAAAAAAAAACACCAACTACACTAAGTACCAGTGGATGTTTTCTGCCCTTCAACCAAATGTGTTTGTCTTCATGTTCATCCACTTTACATTGTTAGAAAATTAGAATTATTTTTGTAAAACTTTCTGTGAAAAAATGACTAAATTAATCCTAAAATATACAGAAAGTAATTTCCAAATTTTGAAAGTGCTTTTCCAAATTTTAAATAGAGCTTAGTTTGACTTTATATTCATTGAATTTCCAATTTTGTTACGATCAAAATGTGTTTGTAAAAACTTATGGTAAGGAAGGAAAGCTTAACTTCCCACAGTGGTGAACCTCCAAATGAACCTCAAACAGTTTTGTTCTCACCTGTATATCATCCAAACCAGGTTTACTGGCTGAGGAAGTTCTAACCTCATGTGTCTAGACACACCATATGCAGACAGGTAGTATTTCTTGTCTTCTAAATGTTTTGAGAACTTTTTTGGAAGCTGAAACAGGTTGGTGTTAAGTTGTGATATAAAATGAGTTACACTCATAACATCATCTAAGTCGGCATAATAGGGGGAGTTTAGGTTTCTACTTTTCTTTTTTAAATTTTCTACCTATGTAATGTGCTATTTCACCACAACGCTACTCATATTGTGCCTAAAATGAGTTGGGTCAATTTCAAACAAAGAAGGTGGACAGACTGATGTATGTGTTTACTCTCCACTGCATCTTTTCACTGCGCACACCCACACACATACACACAGTTACTCATGTCCAGTCAGTGGTTGACAGGCCTCCCTGGTTAACTGGGCTTCTAAATCATCTGTACAACATCAGTGGTAAAACATTTGTCACTTCCAACGACTACCTGACTCAGCATCTCTCTGTCCCTAAAAGAACAAGCCATGCAGGGTGTCAAAGGTGTCAAGGGGTGAACTTTAAAGAGGACAATCAAACTGCCAGTTCTGCTGCCTGGCATATATGAGGATTGAGTGAGTGGTCATATCTAGAGATATAGCATTTTATATAATTCTTTAAAAGTAGGAGATTTGTTCCCAGATTATGTGTGCACCTAAAGCAGGTGCTGTAAGAACTGCTGACTACTGCATTTTACTAAACAAAGGCTTCTTGCAGATATCATTTTATAAAACTGAAAAAAAATAAATAAATATTTTGTCTGTAATTAAATGTTATATGGAAAATGTTTTTTCTAAATCTACATAGTGTTTTGATGCTGTATGACCAAGATGGGTTTCTATACAATTTAAGTCAATGGCTAATGGAACACAACCACAGGATTCTTATTATTATGTAACTCAACCAAGCTCCTGAGCCAAGTGTATCTGATATATACATCTTACATGGACTATTCTATAATTGAGTGGCTCACTTTTTATTGAAACACAGTTATGGTTCAGTACATCCCTACTCATCTACAGAAACTACTTTGTTAGGTTTAGAAACAAAAACTATCTGATCAGGTTTAGGAAAAGATCATCAAAAGATCACATTTCACAGTGGAATCAAACACTGGATTCCTGTGGGAAATAATTGTGTTTTCTGACCCAGCCATCCACCCCAGCCTCCTCCTCCTAATGTGACCTTTCTCTCTTCAAATACTACAGCAGTGATATTTACTCTGTGGCTTGTGTCATAATTGCCACAGCCACTTACGTACTTATCACATGTTCTCCATCGATGATAACAAATTCCTGGCTTCCTGGGAGGTACAGGAGTTGCCTCCTGAACCATATTTATGGCCACGATAACAAGTGGCAATGGCCACTGAGCGGTGTGACAACACTCGTACCAGCTGTAATTACCCTCTGTGTCAGTTTGCCTGGGGCGACCTGAATGCTTAACCTGCAGGCATCTCAGGTAAATTGTCCATATTAAGCTCATGCTGTCTGACTAAAATCCCCCTGGACCACTGTTAAATTCTGTGAGGCTGATAGAGATATGCTCGCTGGGATGCTGATTGCTGATTGTAATAAAAAAAATATGCACTGAAGTGGGAAATTGAATTGTAAATAATAGTAAGGCTGAGCAATGAAGCTTTATGGAAGTTTTAAAATAATAAAACCCACTACATGCTATTGTTTATGGATTCTCTGTGTAAAGTGCCAGTGAAATGTGTAGATAACAAAGGAAACTCATCACTGCTGTGTATTCGCTTATATTAGCCTATTAGGTTGTGTAGTCCTGCCAATTATTTGATTCTAGTGCTGTTGGTGCTGCACAAAATTGTTCTTTTAGGGCAGGAGAAAACAAGCAACAATGTAAATGTTAAAGGATGATGAGAGATGAAGAAACAGGACGTGTTACACGAGTAGGAGTAAGGCAGCACGCTCTTTTCATTCTGATGCATAATCTTTTCAACATGATTTCCTTCACAGACTGGACAGCCTTGTCAGACTATCGGCTTTATTCTAATGAATAAATCATTTAAACTGAAAGAGTTTGCAGATTCACCTGCTCATTTTGCGAAGCAGCGCCTCACCATTCATGTGTGCCTCACATTTTCCACAACTGGTCCACTGCCATCATGTGGTTTGTGAGATCATCCGGTCATTTTTTGTAACCTCTCTCTTCAGACCTGTGCCTGTGTGATGTTCAATCTCCCATTTTGCATCAAGTCCCCCATCCTGACCCGACTCCCTGTCAGCAGCCTCAGCAACAACCAGGGTGGGATGTCCCTAATTAAAAACTGGTAATGATGAGAGTGTGTGAAAGGAGGTGGTGGAGGAGGACATGGGGGGTTTGCACTCATTATACTGAGAACAGATGCTCTCACCAACCCCTGCCAGTATGCCTTGATGCCATCAGTATGAATACATACATATAGATCTCTCTGTCTCTCTCCTGCTCAGTGCCAAGGCAGCCCACACTTGGCTGCCGCATGTTCATTTTATTCTCTCACATTCTTATTGAAATCACAGTTTCTGGAATCAAAAACGATAAGAAGTGTGTCTCTTTTTCGCTCTCACTGCGTCTCTCACACACATTATTCCACACAATATTCAATGCCAACCCACATTTGGTGAGGGCACTTTTTTTTCCTGAGTCACACCCACATTGTGCTCAACTCATGCATTCAAATAAGAGTGAACTCTGGTGGGGTTGTGAAGTAGCACAGAGCATCAGCACACACTGTACTAAAATAAGGGTCATGCTATATATGAAAACGAAATGACCTTGGCTATAGCATTTATTTGTCTTAATGGATATTCAGACTGATTCGACACAGGGGAAAGAAAAAATGCTCAGTTCATAATAAAATCACTGGTACAAACAGATTCTGCAAAAGGTCTTATGTGAGCTTATAAATTGGCCTTCAAAAAAAAAAAAATCTCTCCACACTTTTTTACAAAATATGCCTTTTTCTCTCCTACTTTTAGATTTTGTTTAAAGATCGGTATGGTGAATCAAACTTGCATTTTATTTGAAAGCCATCATTTGCATATTATAGGTTTCATAGCATTGTGATAACAAAAGTAAAGGGTTAGGTCTAGGACAAGCAGACAAGCAGTCAGACAAAAAGACAGCTAGAATACTCAGTATGTTGGCCAGATTATCAAAACCACTGAAAGTTAGTGTATTAAAACGCTGATAATAATCCTTGATTGCTCAGGAAAAACATTGGTGTGTCCCAAATGGATATTCAGACAGAATTTAATTCTAAGCATATTTTTGATGAATTTGTCTTAACACACAAAAAAGTGAAAAATGAAAGACTTGAACCAGACAGTGCATACTAAATGCAGTGCATATTTAGTATGCAACTGGCTTACATTTGATGTTAGTCAAATGACAGTTTGACTAACGTAAAATAATGATGAAATCTATAATTTCCTGTCAGTTTAGAAAGCTAAATTATGTTACTTATGACTTGATGTTTACAGAATAGTTTAGGTAATCATTTAGTTGATTCCTTTTTTGCCTTCTCTTTCTGTCTTCTCTTGCTAATGATCTTCTTTTCTTAAGGCTGATCGTTGCATTAAGCTCTTCTATATCATTGATGTGCCCCTTGTCATATGTCCTGTCTGACAGAGCAACAGCCTTTGCTGGTTGTTGAAATTATGGCATGTACTTTTTACACTGGTTGATTCAATAGCCGCTTTAGAAGTTGAGCATTTGAAGCTGCTTTTAAGGTAAAATGCAATCTGTAGGGTATGCCAGGTTAGTTTTCTCCCAAAGAAACCAAGTGGCTTTCCTTTGTTTTTTTTGGGATAAAGTCTCCTATGTCATATTTTGCTGAAAAGATATGCTGGACCTGAGTTAGCAGGAAAGAGGTAAGTGTAGAAAAACTCTGTTGAGCAAAACCAACACAGACACGATAGGAAGGGAAACACAAGAAAACAAGGGGGAAGGGAAGCCAGACTGGCAGGACCCTGACATCCAAGTGGCATCTTAACTTGTTCAGCTTCACACTGTGAGAAGCTAATGTTTTTCAGGCACATAGCACATTGTCTCTCATAACCAACCATAGTGATGGTGTAACAGAGAGCAAGATCAGCCTCATATCTCTGTTTTGGTACTTGTCACATTTGGAGCTGACACTGTTGACCGAATTTGAAAGATTCAGAAGAACATGTGGAGGTGAATGGAAATGTACAGTAAGTTCACTTACCATTTCTGCACCACGCTACATGTAGTGCAGTTATCATCGCCTGTGTTGGTCTTATTATAAATTCTCACAGTTAGCATCTTAGCTTTAATTTATAGCATCATTTTGTCATCAAGGGGCCAAGGCCTGCACTGCCCTCTGCCATCAATCTTATAGCCTGCAGGCAATGGCCAAGTTGCATATTGCCAAAATTCCAATGCATTATTTACTATGAGACATTAAAAAGTAATGGGTATTAATAAACAGGCCGAAGGCCAGAGGGCTCAACCACATTCACTCTAGTCATATTTCTCCTTGCTTTCATCAAGGAGACACTTCATAATATATGTATGGCCTAAGCAACGCTCAAGGGCCTTTTCTCTTGCCAGCTCTGCCGCTGTGTATCATTATTGTTAACACTGTAAACAGACCTAATGCTGAGTTATACTTGATCATTAATTTTCATTGCCAGTCTCTATCCATACCTTTTCTCACATTGTTCTATCACCACATCTTTATGAGTTAGCTGGATCTTACCATGATCATTGTCTGACTCCTCTATCAACATCCCCACAGGATCCATCCGGGGGATTTACGGTACGATTTCACCTCGCAGGTAAAATTGAAGTTATCACTGTTAAGGAAGAGTAGGTTCCTCAGATTAAACAGATTAATGTGATGTAATCTAGCACCTATATATTGCAACACAAAAAAAAAAATGCAATCCTTCACTTTAGGATGGAAAACATAATTATATGGTGAAGTAAAACCTTTGCAAGCAAATCATAGAAAGAATCAAACTATAAATACTTTCTTATAATTCAGTTCCCAGGACCACAGCTGTAGATGTCCACAGGCTACTCTTGACATTACGGGAGCAGCATGCAATTATGGTACAGAAATTGAAATTTTTCTAACATCTAAATGGAACATTACATGCATATGGTACATGGATTGAATATTAATATTGAAGTCATCTAAAGTGTACAAATACAAATAAGTTCAGATCTGTTCTGAACCATAGCACCTAAAATTCAATGAATGGTTAGTAGTGATCAGGCAAAATTTTGGAGAAATATGTAGAAAACTATCTCTAAAAATTCAGTTTAATGTAACAATGTAACCCCATGAAATGTTGTCTGTCAACATAAGCACCTAAGCATTTCAACGACAAATGACTAATTTCAACAACAAATGTATAACAATTATAAAAAATATAATAATTATAGATTACATATTTAACAATCATGCATTACATACTTTTCTGTTTTTTTAAACAAACATCAAAAGTTTAAAGATGGACTAACAGCAGTCTCTTTTCTGCACTCACCACTCTCTAAATCATTTCCCTCAGGCAAGCGCAGCAGCTTAAAATCCCCTGTGTTCCTTGGATCAATATCAAAATAATGAAATAGACCATATCAAACATCCCTGGGTTGCACCACACTTTTTATCACATTTCAATTTTTAGAGAGATTTATTGTTTTTGTGTCAGCATATTAATATGCATCGGCACAAATTAGGGATAACAGTGCGGTTTGGGTTTGAATGATTGAAAATCAAGCAATTGTTTTTCATATGCATTTCACACATGCGGTTCATCATTAAAATTAGATGGTTGAATAAGTGAAGCAAACCGATAAACAGATGCCTTCTTCCTTTAAAAAGGAAACATCTGTGCCCTTGTTACCCTCTGCTTTATGTCACTTTTATGCCAGGCAAGTGCTGTAAGTGCTTCCACATCTGCTACAGTTTATATAAGATGCAGATGCATCATCTGCAGAGGGAGAGCCCCTCACCCTCCACCCCCCACCCCACTCCCACCCCCCCATGGGAGAGTTAAGTCCTTTCATCATTGATTCATGCTCTTGGGGAAAACATACAAATTGAACCTCTTGCTTCTGTAAAAAGACATATGGATCGGTCCACGCCAAAGCCTGAGCTACCAGTCAAATCTGTGGAACTTCAAGTGTGTTCACTTGGCAAAGGAGTTGGACTCATGTATGCAGAAGTCACGCAGCAATATAATGTCTGGATAAAGAAACCCTTAGAGCAATGCATTATATAGCTTAAGCATGTAGGTTTTCAAAGGTTTTGTTTTGATTTAGTCCATCCATCATCTATACCCACTTATTCCTATTTAGGGTCACAGGGATCTGCTGTGGGTGAAAGGCAGGGGTACACCCTGGACAGGTCACCAGTCCATCACAGGGCCTTAGATGGGGTCTTGTTTAAATATTTTCCCAAGTCAAACACCAAAACAGAAATACAAAATCTATGGCCAGATTTACCAACAAAATGGTTTGAAACAAAGGAGCACTGCAATTTTCATTGATTTTGAGACTGTAGTCTATGTGTATTCAGTGTTTGATTTACAAAGAGAGCAGCTCATTACATGGTCAGCTTTGGAAGTGCATCAGATACAGAGAGACACACTGAGAGTGAACGAGAGCTAATAGGTGAATATCAGAGGTGGGATTTCTGTCAGTGCATTCACATGCTCTTTAGTAACATGGTTACTCAGAGAAATCAGTATGGACTGTAGAAACCTGGTTAATGTAAACCCACATATAAAAGTAGCAAATCAGTAATTGGATTTATCCTCTAACCCAGACTTTTTTAGAAGTGTGGCTCAAAGATTTGAACTGTATAGCAATAGACGATGCTGATTCCTGACATTTAGTTCTTTCCCATGAAAGTCAGGCCTATAGAACGGAGCTGCTTTGCAGAGCGCTGGGTGTCTTAACAAATGCTCAAGGGTTCTGAAAAATGTGGAAACTGACTTATTTAAACTGACAGTCCCCTTTGGACAAGATTTATATTAAGTATGAGGAGGTACAGTATCTATGTAATGATATGCCCTGTCATTCAATCAATCCCACTTCACTACTTCTCCTGTCTGCAGTCTTCTGTCATGCACATGCTCACCTCCAGTTTGGCCAGTTTGAGACCCCCATGAATGTAGACACATTTCACTAGTCAAAACAAACAGAATATTTGCAACATGCAATAACGAGACATGATGCTGCCACAATATTTATATAATATTTCTATAAGCGGGATACTATAATAATAGACAATAAATATTCCTGCCAATGCTTTTACACAATTTGATCCATGAGTGGTGATAATATGCCAACATATGCATAAACATGTGAGGAAAGAGTGGGGGAAGACGGGCAAACATGGATGTAAACAATACAGAATGTGCAAATCAGGAAGGAAGGAAAAACATTCAAATATTTGATAGCAGCACTGAATGCAAACATAGCTTTGTTTGTTTACAAGAAAACACAACTCTAAAAGTAAATTCTCTTCTCTTTAGTACACTATAAAATCGTTTGTAAGTCATTTCAGGCGTGTGTAGTAAACATATATTCACATTTACAACAGGAATGGCTACAAAAACTCAAAATCATAACCACCGTTGGCCAGCTCCTCTGTAATGAAAACACATCATATTTTGTACACACAATGGCCTCCAAGCTCCAACTGGCATCTAGAACGAAATAGGAGAGGAACAGTGTGAAAAACTGTAAGAACCGAAATGATGTACCAGAGGACATGGCAACATAGTCAACAGAGAATATGCCACATAGCAAATTAATGAAAGGAAAAAGAACAGATCATAAAATAAAAAAAATGATGTCAAATTCCCAAACTTCCCAAACAACAATCAACATTTTAAAGATTATGAAAACAAGTCATGGTAAGTTTCAGGTCAAAGGTTCTGGAAATGTCTGTTCTCTGTCTAACTACAATAAAAAAATATTTGTTTAAAAACCTTGCAGGGACATTGCTGAAGTGTTTATCAATCTGCCGTTATATAATTTCTGTCCTCTTTCTTTAGCCTCCATTTCCAGCTATTTCCTAAGGTCTCTTGGGTACTGAGCTGGATACCAAGGCGTTATGAAGAAACTAAAGTGAAACATGTCAGAAACTGGCTTTCAGTTAGAGCCGAATTTAGATTGACAGTGAGGAAGCGACAGCTGAGGTTGCAGAGGTTATCCAGAGGGCTGGGTTCCTGTGGAGCTGATAGCTGGTGACGTGTAGCTGCAGTGGCTCTGCAGGTGAGTGCGTCTGGCTGCTCTGTGAAGTGTGACACACCTTGCTCCTGGAGCGATGCAGGGGAGATAGGAGAAAGAGGTGAGGGGCAGTGACGATGGAGTAGTGTTGCCTTCTGGCTAGTCACACACTGCTGCACTGCTGCGCACAATCAGCATGAAGGTGTCTTCCTGCATGAACCATTGATGGAGTTAAAGTGTTTCCACTGCATGAAATATTCATTACTTAGCCTTTTCAGAAAATCTGCGCATACTTAGACATACCATCAGATACAAGTGTGCGTCTAAGATAGATCAGAAAGACTTTAATCATAGAGGAATAGTTGTGTTTTCTATGTATCTATGTTAAACTGCATTGCATCATTTTGTGCAATGCCTCTCCTGTGGCTGAAAAGCAGCTTCTCCTGCCACACGGTCTCCTGGATGAGACTTTTTTGTGACAGTGAGTGGAGGTCCCGAGTGACTTCCTGTCCACTGATATGTTTGCTGTGAGTATCATGAGTAACGATGCTCAATTTCCATGTTTTGACATAAGAGGGGACATTTGATAAATAGTTGGAAGACTTGAGCACATAAATGAGGCATAAATAATGCATAAATTAAGTGCCATTTTATGGAGGGATGTCAGTGCGTTTCTCCAATAACGGGAAGATTAATGACCTGACTGTGGAGGGGGAAATACGGCATAGAGGAGCACTGGAAAGATCAGGGGATGAGTCCTCACGCTGACTGTTTTCAATCAATATACTTACATATTTACAGAGACCGGATGGAAGATGCAAGCAAATCAAATCTGAGATGACGTTTCTGTGAGGCACAAAAAAAGGAGGTATTTACTAAGAAGACTTACTCCAGAGAAAAATCTCTTCCTCCCCAGCAGTAGATATACTTGAACGGTTTGTAGTCTGGCAAACTCACGTCTCCTCTTGTCTTCTGGTTTGTTGCACTTTAACACGCTGTAAATACTAAAGCCACTGGGCACCTGACTGCCAACATGCACATATGTGAAGTTCTGGCAGGACAGGAAATAATTAGTGAGTAGCCTGTACTCTGGAGTCCATGAGATCAAGCAAACCATAGGGACAACACTGTGAAACTGATTTAAGTCTTATTGCATGCTTGGTACACACATTGAGAAAAAAAATGTTGCCTTGCGTGTCTGTATCATCTACCTGTTGTTCAGTATCATTTCCTCTCTGACATGGACATGCATGTCCATGTGACTCTAAAGGTGGTGAGATTGTCACTCATGCTAATGCCAGCAGACAGCTATGTGTGTGTCTCTTAGCCAGTTCCTGTGTGCTGGGGCATTCAGACATCGGCAGCTGTCCACTTTGGTTTCTGTCCCAGAGCTCAGAGAAGACCTGACAGTGTTCCTCCCTGACACAGAAACCTCCCGCACCCCAGGGCTGCTCTCTGCTCCGAGGACCAGAGAAATAAAAGCGGCCTCACCAGTGGAAGGTCACGCAGCATATCCCCACCATCACTCAGAGCTGGTCTAATGCTCACCGTGGCATAACTGATGACTGGTGTAATTGACACTGCATAACTAATCTTACCCATTCCACAGAGGCAGATGATAGTTTCTCAGTAGATGAGCTAGAGACTTCAGAAAGTCTGAACATTCAAAAAGGTGACCTGCGGCTCTTCTAATCTAAATAGGGGGAATGACACTTAAAATTGACGGGAACAATCTCTGCAGTCTTGTTCATTTGGACTTCTCTCTAATTCACCAAGGAGATGGGGGATGATGGCAAATTGAAAATGATTGCAGTGATTAAGGTAACATCTGTAAGGTTCAATAAATGTAGGCCAAGGGCAAATATCACGATAGTTGGAGGAAAAGTATCTTTGGTGCCACCGTCTACCATCCCCATTCACTGAAACTTTTTTCCCCGATTAGAATGTACGTATTTCTGACTAACTTAACAGGTTTCATGCTTTTATAGAAGAAAAACCATGCACACAGCAGGTGTGTTTTTTTTTTTTTACTTGATTTAATTTTTTTCTGTTATAAATACTACATTTTTCCTACTTCATTCTGATCAATATTCAGTATACTAGGCGACCTGCCAAGACTCCTTCCATGTTTTTCAACAGTAAATGCTGTTCTTAATGTCTACCAGACAAAACTAAACACAGACAACAATTCATTGTAATTCAAAGTGTTTTGCGTAGGCTTCTCAGTAGTACAAACAATGCACTGCTCAAAAAATTAGAGTATATTCATTTTGACTTTAATATTCTTTAGAGAAGATTAGCTGTGTAGAAAAACAGAAAAGCCATATTTTAATAAAACTTCTTTGTGTTTTTTTACGTGTTTAGACAATGTTCATCAGTATTTAATAAATCAATTTGCAGAGTGGTGTAGATTTAATTAACTGTGCTAATGTTATACATAAATATATTGAATGATCTATTTAAACATGATTTCAGGCCTTCAATGAATGGTGTCATCAGATTTTTATGTATTTTTACACTTTTTTCAAATATTAGTGCTGAAATTGTGCCCTCAGTTTTAGACATTTCGTTCCTGGTCCTGTCAAAGTTATGGCCAAACCTGATACACTATACCCATGATTTGATTGAGGACATTAGTTAGGTTGTAGGAGTTTAAAGGGTTTTATTTGAAAATGGTCAGTAAAGATGAATGCAAATGAATAAATCTTGCACATGGACGGAAGCAATGAATTTTATTATCTCTCATTACTGTAAGTGTCATTTTTGAATCATTTTATTTGTACTCAAGATTTTTTTTAATCTCAAATATTGCACTTTACAAGTTGTACCCTTTGCAGTGGATGCAGTCACGATAAGCAGTGTGAGAATGGAACAAAAGAAAGTTGCCAAATCAGCAGCTACAGCAGAGAAGAATTAGCTGCCACTTGGCTCTTAGCTGACAGTCTGGAAGAGATAGATGTTGAATGTGTTCGTTTGTTGGCAGAGTGTCCGGGCCAGGCTTGGCAGTTTGTTAAGAGTGTGCCTGCAAGAATTGCACAATGCAATACGATTAAGGTTGAAATCTTTATGAGTTATGGTAGCCTATGCTGAAGTAATACTAATCTTAATTTTAACCCAAAATGGCAATAACCTTTACTTAATTGTTGATTTAATGCATCACCAGGTGGAGATGCAATGAAACACAGTTTAACGTGCAGGTATTTATCTGACTATCTGTTACCTCTTTTGTGGTTTAGTTATTGGAACTTGTTTGAAAGAGATGTTGCGACCTTCAGCTGCTCACTTAATGACATTTCCCCTTTGAGAACCACTTTTCAACATTAAAAATGTTATTTAAGACCAGTAACATCCCTCTGGTCCAAGTAGCGAGGCAGAAAGTGAATGACCACTTAAGAACCTGACACTGAGGCAAAGGCCATTCCGTTCCATTAACCAGAAAGACAGCTGCTTTTTACGCAGCAATGACTGTCAGATTTGTGACCAAAAATATGGCACATTGAACTTATGTGTCATTCTGTGGCATGAAAACCTTAAACATCTTTAACACACAGTGCCACCCAGAGATTTTAGATTTGTGGATTCTACAAGTATGTCTGTTGATCCTGTATTTTATTTTATTTTATTTATTTATTTTAATGAAAGCTGCTGTAATGAGCTTGCTTTCTAACAGTTCTTTGATGACTTCAAGCCCTGGGTGAAATCTTCGACAGAGCATAACAGCTCAGAGGTTCTTTAAGGACCCTCATAGTAAATATGAGATTTTATCACAAAAACACCACTGAAACCATCTTAGAGCATTGTGACTTTCAGAGCATTTACAACAGATCCCTTTTATTTAAAGGGAAAAATGTAAATAACAGTCCATTATTGCTCTGCCCTAATCCCTCCCCTCTAAATCTGAGGCTTTTACAGATCATTTGTGAACTTGATGTTTATGGCATTTTACGCTATTTAAAGTGTAAATTGGAGCAGCTGTTTCAATACCCAGAGTGATGTTGAGCTCATTTTCACTGCTGTGAGTGTCATCACACTATTGAGGATGCCGCTTGGACGGAATTGAGCTTCTACATCAAGCGGCTGCAGAAAAATGTATTGCTTTGTACAGCTCAGCTGTGGAGTGGACAATGCTCAAATCTGGTTTCTTTTTATCTTAGGTAGAAGTTTTTCTCATGTTGTATACTGCAGACCGATATCCACAGCTTTACTTATATGATTTAGTGCTGATTTTAGCATACAGTTTGTAGTATCCAATCTGGATTCCTTCATCTTATTCTCATGTGTACTGTATTTTACATATATATACATATATGAAAAATGCATGAATGCAAATTCCATGATGTAGCCTGACAGGAATCTGGGTTCAGGTACAGTATGAATGCTGTCACTTAATATTTGGAAATGTCCACCTTCCAATTACAAGTTTGCCAATAAACAGTGAGTCAAGCTTCCAGGAAGGTGCCTGTCGGGCAGCAAAAGCAAACCGAATGTTGTGGTATAGCCAGAGATAAACAGGGGTGGTATTTTTGTGTTTGCTTTAAGCTCAGGGAAATTATGAGCTATTTGAGAGGAGTGCAGGGCTGCTGAGAAGTCATAAAGTGATCATATCCCACACCTTCCTTAAACTATAGATAGTTCCTGCCTGTGGGGATTGATGACACTATGGTTCACGTATAAAGCCTCAGTTCTGCATATCAGCACCACTTTAGCCAGCTCCAGTACATACTATATGTGGGTGAGTATTACATGGTTCAATAAAGTCTGCCTCCGAGACATCCCTTATATTTTTTTTTTTTCCACTGTTTGAAATTCAATCATAACATTAGACGGAGGATTATATTTTCAGGTGCTTTATCACTCCCAATTTCTGTTATGTATTGTCAGAATTTAAGCAGGTTTTTAGGTGCATAGTCATTTTTTATCAGGCTTCTTGGATTCTCCTAGTCTTAATGAAGATTTCCCTGCCTCTCTAAATCCTTCTACCAGGGGTTCACTCTCCCTTCTGTCTCATAATTAAGTCAGTATATGAGCCGTAAAGGCTGAACTCTCCTGAAATAAACCCTGAGAATTCTTCACCATCTGCTCCTCTCCTCTCCTCTGCTGCCTGCCTCCAAACATTGCAGCTATCATCTGGAATATCTGGCACTGCGGGCATGATCAGTGTACCAACATGCTCTGAAAAACACATTGACAAAGTGCAACAATTAATAGATTATACACTAATACACGATTTTTTTTAATGATGAGTTCCAGATTTTTTTTTAAGTTAAGCAGCATTAGTGAAAAGTAAAATGGAGAGAAAAAAAGGGTCAATTGTTATTATTATTATTATTACATTGTTTTCTCATATCCTGTCGTCTTCAATGTCTTTAAGAAAGTTGCATTTTTGACTTTCTTTTTTTTTCCCATTTCTATGTCTCTGCATTTGAAATGGCCCAGAAACTGAAAGCAAGCTAGGAATGAATGGGCTGTCTCCTGCATAATTGGAAGCACTCATTGATTAATGATTTTGTGCATGCAGGCGTCAGAATTAGCAGCCCCTGCTGAAAGGGAGGATTCTGTGTAATCAGCTGATTTAGTCTCACTCTCATCCCTTATGAGTGGTAAGCTTGTCAGGTTACAGCAAATGTGCTTTGTTTAATGTGAGGCAATAATTCCAGCCACGGTCTGCTCATCACAAATAAAATGCTCCCACATCTTACATAAAACTGAATCTTTCCCAATGCAAGATGGATGTGAAGCTTTTCTGTGTTGCAGCAAAACTCATTTAGATCTCCCAGAGGCACTGTAGTTGCATGCCAATGTTGTAACATGGGAAGTGTGTGTGTGTGTTATTGTAAAAGGATTTCATCATTCATCATTTTTTATTAAAACATTTTTATTGTTTTGGTTTTCAGATTTTAGCAAGGATATTGCATGGTCTATAATTATACAGCATAATTAAAATTGTAGTCTTTAGGTTTTTAGTGGTTGATTTGGTGACAGGGCTGACAGTACAGTGGTTAGCACTGCTGCATCACAGGAAGAAGGTTCTGTGTTTGAGCTCACAGCCCACCGGGGCCTATCTGTGTGGAGTTTGGATGTCCTTCACATGTCTGTGTGGGTTTTCTGCAGGTGTTCCAGCTTCCTTCCACAGTCCAAACACATGCAGGTTGGGTTGATTAGTGACTTTAAATTGGTCATAGGTGTTAGTGTGGATGGTATTTGTCGGCCCTGTGGTACACTGCCGATTGTTCGGGGTGTTCCCACCTCTAGTGGTTTCCGTCCACTGGGATTGCCCCCCTTCCATCCCCTATCTCTGTCCATGAGGTGAGCAACCAATGTTCCCCGATGGGCCACTGTCCTGCTTTAATCTTCTTGCTCTTTTGTCAGATGAGGTGGTGGAACTGGGAAAGGACAAAGTGAAATGGTATCTTGCAACGTCTGATTGACTGAACACACCTGATTCAGGTAAGCAGCTGTGGGTATTTCAGATTTTCAGTTGAAAACAAGCAGGACAGTGGCCCTTGGGGAATATGGTTTGACCAATGTGGATGAAAGATTGTCCCTATAGGATAATCACAGGTGGCAACAGAAAGTGTGTTTTAGGTCCCACTCTTCAACAACATCATCCATATCATAACATTTTAATAGTCTGTGGAAGTCTGTGTGAACTCCACTGTACTTCCTTCAGCTGTTCCACTACCACAGGAAGCTGTATTGTGGTTTGGCAGGTTACACTTTAAATGTGATGCAAGTGCAGTGGAAAACTATAGGAGACCTATCTGAACACAATGAGGCTTTTATGATTGAGATAAAATTACAATCATTAATGTGAAGATGTAGCCTATGCATCACTTCCTCTCAATGACAACTACCATACATACAGAGAGGTAATTACACTCAATGGATTACTGAGTTAATAAATTAACTCAGTAATTATGTTGGAAATAAACAAAGGTCTGTCAGTCTGTACAGTGGTACTTTGAGTCAAATGCTTCTAAATTTTTGTTCTGTGCAAACATAGACTGCAGCTGAGGATGACAACTATGTCATTAGATTTGTTAATGAAGCAACATATTGGACTAAGATTTTGTCACAATGTTGACAAAAGATAAAAAGTTAATAGATATCACTGCAGTGGGAGGCATGTGTGTCTGTACCAATTTCCATCCAATACTTGTTGAGACATTTTACTCAAACCATAAATGTGAGTCTCACATTTGGGAGTAGCTCTGTCTACGTGTGCTGAAGTGAAATGCATATGATGTGATGGGATGATGTAAACTGTTCTCATCACTTGGAGCTGGAGAGACTGTTACTCACCTGGCTCCCTGTTTTTGCTCTTAACTGCCCTGCAGCCAGATCTTCAACATCACAGGACCCTCATAACAAAAGCACGCCACTGGTCCCCAAGCTGGAATATGAATTCTGACTAATCAGGGTTTATTGTGTGGATGGAAACACAACTTGACTGGAAAATAATTTTATCCAAGGTACCTTCAGCAATTTTCTGCTAAAGAACATTCACAATAACATTTTAACAAGATAATGTCACAAAGAAATCCAGACAGTGTTCCACTTGCTGCTTGGGTTTGATGAGAATCTTCTGGCAGATATGCTATTATGGGAACTTCTGCAAAATACCATCTGCCAAATGTAACAGTGACTTGTACAGGTGAGTAGTGATTTTGTCCGGTTAAGAATCTAATCAGATTGTGAGTATTAACAGAGCAGCTATGTCCGTGTGTGTGTGGGGGGGGTTTTATGTTTAGATGTGAGTGTGTACTTGGAATTGACATATAAAAAAACATGCATCATGAAATTAAAGGCAACAGGCGTGGAGCTTAACAATGTTAATTTGCAATTAACACCAACTAATCTATGAGCACATTTACACATCTATCACCACATTCCACACACACCCACACACACACACACACACACAAACACAGATAGTCCTCAAGGCAAGGTATGACTCAGGCACAGTGTAAACTGTAAGCCTTTTTAATACACAGGTTAATGTGCTGCTGTGTATGCTGTTGTTAATTAGACAGTATTTAGACCACCACCACTGGAACAGATGTGATTATTCACAGATTCACTATTTGCTATCTTGTTTCCTATCTATCTATCTATCTATCTATCTATCTATCTATCTATCTATCTATCTATCTATCTATCTATCTATCTATCTATCTATCGATCTATCGATCTATCTATCCTTTAAGTTTCTGCTAATTTTACTTTTTTTCTAAACCCATCACACAGCAGGTTGGTTCACCTTTCATTTCCAGACACTGAATGGTTTACAGCCCATTCCAGGATAGTGTCACATTCCTTTTTACTTACTTTTGATTCCTCAGTCCCATAAGGAAAGTGTTTTTTTCATGGAGGTGGAAAGATTGTGGCTGAATGTCCCTTTTAGGCACAAGGAACAGTGAATGTCTGGACATAATTGATCCAGACTGAGCTTTCTGCAGCCCAATCCATTCTTGGTAGAAAATTGCCAGAAGTCAGTAAGAGTAGTGCCGATTTTATTTTGGGTATGCCATTTTCAGGCTTGTGCTAAAAAAAATGGGGTGCTAGAACAGAACACTTCATTACAGAAATGCATCATTTATACACATTTGGTTGTTTGAAAGTATAATTTATAGCTGGATAACATCAATAGATAAGGTCTAAATATGATGTTAACGCAACCCTTCACTCTCTCCCTCCCTATTTCCCTTTTCAAGCAGTCATATCTTATGAAAATGTTTATAACATTGCATCACATTGTACTGCACTATATGATATTGCACCACATGATTCTGCAGGGAGAGATCAGCGCTGAATCAAGTCATATTGATCTGTTGTCTGCTTGGAAACGTCTGCATAGATGAGGCACACACTGTCAGACATTAGCAATGCCTCACAACCAAGGCCAAAGGTTTCATTACAACTTTAGGTAGTAGCCAATTTTTTTTCATTCTGTACCAGTAAATCAGAGAAACCAACAAAAAAAAAAAAAAAGTACTGATATTAAGTTAAATTCTGGTCAGTTTAAAATGCTGCTTTGAAGTGAAAACTGTGAGCAGGTATACTTTTTATTCTACTGTATATGTCATAGTCCTTTCTGTTCAGGTCTGAGACAGGGGAAGACATATTTTCAGCCTGGTGTATGATGAAGAAAGAAAGTAACCCAAACAAAAAAATATATCAGTCTGAGAGACAGACAGCATGCCCTCATCTCTCTCAATTTCTATACGTGCATCATGAAAGGCAACATTCATACCACAATATACAGTATAAATTCAATGGCAGCAAAGAATGAAGCAGCTCAGAATCAAACATAAAGACATGAAAAGAGAATCTAAAGAACTTCAGATGAACAGACTTTAAAAAAAGCTGCATATATATCCACAACGCTCCAACCTTAAGCAGAAACAAGGCCAGAAGAACCCAGAACTGGAGAGTGTCATGTGCGCTTTTGATGTCACGGTTTCATGTCTGACATTTGTGTGGCGTCGCTTTCCCCCACCACCTCTTTAATCTCCCCTCCTGCTTTATACCTGTTTTTTTTAAATGAGCTCAAATGTCATAAAAATAACCTCAAAAAGCCATCTTTTCCAACGTCATGACATCAGATATTCTTCTCATCTGTTCAGTTGTTCTATATTCAAACATCAAACTGACTCATGAGAAGTTGCTTGCACTTTTCAGTGCTTCTTTACATATTGGATTTTTTTTGTTTTTGCTCATCATCAACTGTACTTCTACATGTTTAGCCTCTGATTGAGTGTCCTCCCTAAAACATGGGAGCAACTGAGGTCCCAGGTCCGCCCTCCATTAGCAGCCCTTCAGGCCCTGGGGATAATCTGTCATTGCTGAAAGGATATGTGAGCGTGCCACTAGGTTTTTTAATTATTTATGTGTGACTTTGTTAGTCCATTAAAAGTGGTATTTAATTACCATTTCAAAACATAATCAGAGAATAGCTATGGACAGAGACAGCACTCAAGTTTAAAAGCTGTGACACGCTGCACTGATTGCACGTTTCATGTGTTCAAGTGTGATGGGCAGAACCCCCCACAACCCACCCAGGCAAAGCCATCACCCTGTGAGTACACACAGTAGACTGTGTCATTTGTGTATTTCAAAGCACTTTATTTTTTGATACTACCAAAAGGCAGTATGTTCTCCTAACTAGGTTCTATCATTCATATCCACAAGCAGGCTGACAAATCAGCAGCAAACTCTGTGGGTGTTCCTGGATGGATGGTGTTTCTTTGGCTTGCACTCACTGATGCTCTTTCTGCCAATCAGTGATGCCTCTCCTTTGCTGTACTTACAAAAAAAAAAAAAAAAGTTGTGCGAAGCCAATATATCCAAAAAGAAGAGTGCAAAGAAACACAACAGAGAATGTGGTGCATGCTGCAGCGCATTTTGACATATGAATTGAGCCGTGACTGCAGAACGCTGAACACAGAGAAGACTGGTGCTAAAGAACAATCCCAAGTTGGCAGCTAGGGAATTTTAAACTAGGACATAGAAGAAAACATCTAATTAATGCCCATATCTGTAATTACAGTATGCTGTTCCTGTTGTTTCTCTGTTGTCTTTTTGTATGTTCTGATTCACTGAATTGAAGGCATTTTCTGATCTTTAAATTGCTGGGTGAACTTTTCATAAAACAAATGAGGGGGATACTTATCCAAGTTTGTGCCCATTTCAAATCCCTTTGGGGACCTTAAAATATTTTGCTTGCAAAGAATGTTAAATCTGTATTTTATTTTGCATGCCCAAACAGCAGTAAGAAGAAAGAAGAAATATATGTACAATATATTACCTAACATTTATTCAGATGTACAGTGTGTGTTGGTGGTTTTATAATCCAATCTACTGTATATTCAGGCCCTTCTCTCAGCTGACCTCAGACCACCGTGGGCTCCTCTTGGAACAGCTGGGGAGAAATATGTAGGGGATGTCAAGACTGCCCCCTTGGCCCTGCACACCTGAGCTCAATAAGTGTGTGTGTGTGTGTGTGTGTGTGTACAGATGCCAACAATGTTATGTTTTTGCACAAAAAAGCTTGCTTGCTCTAACTCCTGTTCCTACAGCTCCAAATTATTTTCTGTCAGATTTAATAAATGACAGTTCTGTGGCTATTATTAATTATGCATAATAATCCACATTGCAATAGTATCAGAGAATTAAATTCGGGGGAGAAAAGGCTCCCAACTCCACTCACAAAAAGCCCAAAGGAATCATATTCTGCCTCCCAGGCTGCAAGAAATTCAATCTGTGAAGTTCTGACCAAATTAGAAAATAGAGTGAATAAAATATTTATTTACATTGCTCTAATATATTCTAGATGCCTTTCAGTATTTTATAGAATTTATAAAGTCAGCAGCCCTAAGACTACATAAATCCTAGTACCATTAATCTTTGCCTTTTCTGACAATCTAAAAACAGTTTCTCAGTCATGTCCATTTTTAAAATAGCTGCTATTGTGCAGGTGCACTGTCTGTCAAGTGCCATGAGAGTTTGCTACCCAACATATCATTTTTATTCTAATGTGTATGCAGGCCACCAGTCATGCATTTCTCCAAACTACAGATCCTCTCACTTATTCAGCATTCTGTCAGGAAGAGCTGCGTGGCAGAATTCAATTTACTGCTCTGCACAGCCTGCTGCAGGCAAAGAATGTCGCCTGGCTGTCGCTTATAAATATGGATTTGGCCCACACTAACTGCTATCAGAGAATTTTGGAAAGCTGCAGTTTCCCTTAAATGTGAAAATTGTCTTGTGTGTTTACTTATAGAGGCTTGACACATGAGCGACACATTTGAAATTGCTGGTCAGAGTGATTAAGAAACCTCAGATTACTTTCACACATTTGGTCACACTTTCCCTCATGCAGAGGGCATTTTTCCCCTGCACATGAGCATTAAAAGGCCATGCCAAAAATACTGAATCACTGACAGGCACGATGCCCAGAACAACTTTACGTGATAACTTCCTCCTGTCTGCCACACGAGCCCTAGCCAGTTTGGCAACCCTGAGCAGATGGGACCGGAGACTTCCACGGATCTACCGCTGCTGTGTTTCCTGAAAGCATCATGGATCAGACACAACAGGTCACAAGACAATACAACTGTGTTGCCGAGCTTTTTCAGGAGACTTGAGAGTTTGTGTGCAAAAGGTCAAAAGGACATAAGAGCTTGTGTTGAGGAAGGGTCTAGGGAGTACATGGAGACAGAGAGAGTGCCAGGCAGATACAGGCAGGTCATTTCCCATCCAAGCAGGGGGCTGCAGCTATGGGCTTCGCCATACTGGATTCAAATGATAACAATAGCAATGGATGCACCCAGGCGCTTCCTCCACAAGGCTGTTCCTCCTCATCAGCCTCTTAGAGGGAGAGTTCAGCTGAGTCAGCACAACACTGATAAAAATGTCACCATGTGGCCTGTGCTGCAGTTTGATATTTTACTTTTTGTGGAACAAAAAACACAGGTTCTATCTCATCAAATCCAACTTCAACTTTTCTTCCCCTGTCTCCTCTCACTCAAAAATGGGCTTTGTAAATGCACAAAACCAGAGTCTATTTGGAAATCTCTCAATAGGTGTACAGTATATATTCATGGTGAGCAAAGACACATTGCTATACACTCCTACACAGTAAGTATGCTTATCAGCATGCTGTGTTTCCCTGGCTCGGGCATTTCTTTAAAATACTGTCGACACAAAAGAAACAAAACCTCCATTTTTTTGCTTCTTGATTAATGATGTGCACACAGAAACTATGCCTGTAGAGGAACTATTTGCTCTACTTTGTTTGGCCAAGAGCTGAAAAAAGTGCATTAGTCTCGAATTTCCGCCCCCACTCCTCTCTTCTATGAGCCCACTCCATGTAAGACAGATCTAATATCTGCAGATTAGATTATTCATCTCTTTTTTTTATGAAGGGGATATGGGCTCATTTTGTGAATGACAAGGACATATACGTCTGACATGATCAGTATTCGGTTGTTTGAAACAAATTTGAATAAATGGATGAGGAACCCAGACTTGTTGCCTTGATTTGACATTTGATATGAATGAGGAGTTGATTAGCTGTCAGTGCATGAGGCTGCAGCTTCTGTGTCCTGGATTCTGAATCTGACTAATGAGTGGAAATTAAACATCAGGACGTCAAATGCATCTCCTCTGAATCCCTGATCTTTACTTCTCTAATCTTCTCTTCTCCTCACTCCTTCCCCAAGATGCTCCTCACAGAACTGGACAGAGCCCTTGACAGAGTTGCACAGGAGCATCCTCCAGCCTTGATAGTTGGTCCCTGTAAATGAGAATGGTCAAATTGCTGTTTTTTCGGGCTTAGATTATTGGCAAGGGTTTTGGGCAGGTTAGTTACAGTGAAGTAGGTAGAGCCTATTTCTGCGTGAAACTAAATATATTAGCGGGGTATCATCTTATTCAATTCTTTAGGGGTTTGGTTTGACAGAATCTCTAGAGAACCACAGCAATAAGTACAGTAGCTGGACATCAACCTCTGTTCAGCTATTCCTGTCTACCCACATCAGCCTCACCAATATTGCTGGATTATGAAGAGACAAAGGAAGGAAAAATTAATCAACTCCAGTCTGTTCAACTATTATACTTTAGAAATGCAAACAAAAGTTCCTCCAAACTGACACCCAAAGTAGCTACTGCTACCCATGAACAGGAGAGAAGTGCAGTTTTAAATGAAGGGAGAGTTTAGCTTCTCAGAAATCCTGTTTGATTAGACAAAATATATGAATGTGCCCCTTCATGTAAAAGATCATACCAACATTATGCTTGAGAGGAAAAGAGGGAAGATATAAATACTAAACTAGTACTCTACTGATTTAGCAGTATGATATTGTCAGATTCACAAAATTGATACAGCACTACTAGAGATATTGTCTTTTTTCCATGCATTCTTCTTCCTTCCAATTTTCCCACAACTCACCCAGCAACAGTTCGGTCTGCGATTAGAGTAGGAGTAATAGTAGGAGCAAGCTACAGAGGTTTGATAATTTCACCTCTTTCTAACTCCACACCTCCAGATATTTGTATTTTAGTGTTCACATTTTTATTTGATTTTTTTCAAATGCAATAGTACTGTACTTCCTGAGACATATGTGCAGACTGTAATGAGTTTTATTAGCCACAATACGGCATTGTTTGTCTGTCAATTCAACCAGTTCATCACTTTGGTCCAGACTGAAATATTAAATGTGTTGCTGATATGTACACACTTTACTGGATAAATTGTAGTGACCTTTGGTGATCTGATTTTTCGTATAGCCCTTCCAGCAGTTTGAAGGTTTCAATAATTCAGTGAAATAGCTTTACATCATCTAGTTAGGTTGGAAATATGTTTTGTACAGACATTTGTGGTTCCAAGACAGTGCACCATAATGACTGGTGATGTCGATCTTGATGTATAACAAGAGAGCTACAGCAAAAGAAATGCAGCAGAGCAGGAGAAGAGCTTGGCAGTGGTATTTTTTAATGCTATCTTCCAAATAAATTAATTTATTCATGTACTGTACATAAGTATGATTTGGATGTACCAGTACATTATTTTACTTTTTATACTTCACCAAACTATTATACCTATTACACCATATACAATGTTTGTACAGTTTGTTCATTCTCTACAATTAACATGTTTATTTTTGATCTGAAATGTGTAACATATTAAAATTGTGGTATTCCTACTTTTACTGACATGTAAGTAAAAAAATCTGAATACTTCTTTAGCTACTGATATCTTCTATATTTTTTTGTGAAATTTACACAGTGCTAATATGAAACGATTCTGTATGTTAAATATTCACTTATACCACATAAGCAAAGAAAACTCAGAAATGAGTTTTTATAGTCAAGGCAATTGCTCTGTTTGCATTCATTAACATAACATGCCTGATCTTACCATCTTGACTTAACAGCAGGCTAATGTGTTAGAGGAGAAAGGAAAAACTCGCCCACACTTCATGCCCACATCAAGTCAGTTTGAACATCAGCAGCACCATCCCTTTGCACCATAGATGTACAGGGTATAAGTTATTATTAAGCCAACAAGACTGGGTGGGCAGGTCTCTGATGATGGAATATAGGGGTGGTGACAGGAAGATATCGCTGGTAACACAAAACTATAAATTAGTCTTTAATCGCAAGTGAGAGCACATTTACGGTCTAATTTTACAGTACCGCTCCAAACATTTCTTATGGCACTATGTGAAGCGCTGTGAATTTAGGTGAGTTAACAGAGATAATAAATGTGATTTGTTTTACCCCTTTCATGTCTACAGTGCACTTCTTTAAGTGGCAGAGTAAGAGGAATGACCTCTCATAAAACCCTAATTAAGGTAATGTGTGAATGAGCAGTGGAGCCTTGTGGATGCTGATGGTGACAAATGTCTGTCCTTTCAAATCTACTGAAGGTGAAAGTTGCCCTGAGTTCAGGTTGCCCACTGTGCCTTATTATGCCAGGGACAAGAGAGGAGACACCGAGCTTATGCCTCTCCTGTGAGGTGGGGCATGGGAAGGGGGGGGGCATGGTAATGAGCTACCAAACAGTTTGCTTTGCAGCCAATCTTATTCTGTGGAGAAACAGCAGCGCCAAGCATTTGATGAGATTGAGAGGAATACTCTCAAGCAGCCACTTTGACAATTTATTCCCTTAAAGCCAAAGTAATGTTTCCATTTGTGTCACAAAAAGACTGTCAGCTTTGACATTTGAGCTGCAATTCCCATAGAACAGCTTGTCTATTTGCATCAAGAGCATGAAAAGGAGTGACTTTCAGAGAACAATGTGCTTTAATTTGACAGCCCCAAACATGTTTCAATGCAGAAATCAAAAGCCGGGCAGTGTAAGGATCTGTCAGGTTTATTTCCTCTCCTCACACATCCGGGAGAGGCCTGGATAAGTGCTTTGTTCATGATGCTGCATCTAGGCTTCAGCAATTTATCACAAAGCAGATTTCAGGAACCCCTATTTAGTACTGTCCAAGTTTGAGAACATTCAGACTAGATCTATCAACATCCACATTCAGCAAGGACTGGTGATTTAGGAATATACTCACTCATCCATGTCATTATCTTTCAAGATTTTATTCTTTTGATGGATTTGAGCTTGCCCATTCCCTGAATAGTCCCCATGCTGAGCAGCAAGATGAGCCCAAATTTTCTCTCAAAATGCTATCAAAGGTCTCATTAATTATTTATTCAGCAGCCTCGATAATTCCAAACCCATAAGTGGAGGGAAAAAAGGGATGTACATTTATGAAAACCTCAAGAAAAACTAAGAAATGGGGAAAACAAACTCATCATATTATCAGATGAATGTGGCAAGTCATTTGCTGATTCACATAAGAATAAGAAAGCAGATGACCTCAGCAGTTAAAGAGATTACGAAGGGCCTCAGATAATCAGCTTCATATGAATGTGTTTTTTGTTAAAGCTGCAGAGTAAAACCGGGACAGGTACATTTTTTAGAGAGCATTCTCAGATTTTGAATAATTTATGTCTGACTTTGCAAAAATAAAAAATAAAAAAACTTGGCAATGATAATCAAGGCAATGTGTGTCTTTAAATTGTCATAGTTATGAAATATGTCATTTCAGTGCCAAATAAACATTTGTATAGATTCCACAGATTTCCAACAGATCCATTTTGATAAAGATTCTCTGAAATATCTACTGACCAGATCACAGGGAAGGTCACATTATTCACTTTTCTATCACTTTCTGTCATTACTCTTTTTTTTTTTTTTTTACTTCAGCTCCTAAAAATCACCACCCGCAACGCATCATTGTTTCTTCCAGGGCACGAAAATGGCTGTCAACCTCAGAGTTCTTCCTTCCCTCCTTTCTCTTTGTTCACTTCTAATTAGCTGCGATTTTGCTTGGCTGAATTTCAAAAGGCCATTGGAGAAAACATCTCTGCTTGACTGTGAGTCACTCAATCTTTCATCTGAATTATGGGTTTTTAAAAGTCAAGGCATTATGAGATTGCCAAATGGCGAGGATAAAATACAACAATGTAACAATTATGTGAAAAATTGGAAGTTATGTGATGTGAATTCACAGCTCTAAGAACCATTCAAGTGCAACTCATGGATATAAAACCTGCTGTGATTCTTAATTTGTATTTGCATATCTGTAAGGAAGAGAAAATAACTTTAAGAAGTATATAACTCTGTGTTTACTTTGCTGCAATGTAACTTAATGGAATTTGGTAAATTAAGCAAACTGCTCTTAGCAAAGCCTCCCTGGATAAATAAAGGTTTAAAAAATGCAGCATCAAGGAAATTAAGATGAACTCACACTTTAATTACTTGCACATGACAAGGTCTACTTGTTGCAATTATGCACCCTTTAGTATAAATGCTTTATCCAAGCTGTCACTGCCCTTACCCTGTTTCTGCTCATTTTCAAACTCTGCTGTGAACACTTGTTGCTAATTCCACTGCTGCTGTTGCATTAACTAAGGAAGATTGCCTGCCAGCAGTCTGATAGCATCACCTCAGCAGTGCCCAACTATCATGACTATCAATGGGTTGCTTGACTGATCAGAATGGATTACGTGTAACTGGGAGCAAGAATATACAGAAAGTTTAAGATTAGTGAGCCAAAAAGAAAACAAATCAGGGTAGCTTTACTAAGTGATAGAGGACGTCTCATATATGCATGAGAGGCAGCTTCATGGTCAAATAAAAACTGAAAATTTGACACCCTGCTGTCTCATATTTATTCTGTCCTTCGCTTCTCCTCCAGGACACAGGAGGCACTGGTGTAACTTGTGTGTGACTAGCATCTTTGCAGCACATATGGTTTTCATAGCAAGTAGGAAGCAGTGTGTTTTATTTTGAACAATGTCAAAACTGTCAAACACCCAGCCAGAATTGGATAATCACAGTAACACTGTCTGGTGTTGTCAGCAATAGACAAACATCTGCTGCACAATTAGACACATTTCCTGCTGTTGGTGGAATAATTATCAAGAAGCCAAAACTGAGGTGCAAAACAGCAACTCATGAGAGGACACCTTCACACAGATCGGTTTGGTCTCTTCTGCCTGCTTAAAGGTAGGAATGTTTTCTCATTGTGTTTAATGTGTGTTCAAACTTAATTTTCTTTGTTACCGCCTAAACACGGTGATTTACAGTTTGATAGATTCTATAGATGCAGTCGCCCTGTGCTGTGGTTTTTGCTGCTGGTTTAAATGTAGGCGTTATATATAACAGATCTCCACTGGGTTGACAGATGTGCTTTTTGTATGATAGCAGTGGGCTGCTCTGGTATTGTATCGTGCCTCTATGCATAATTATTGTGTGCATTTGGTGTCAGAATAGTTTGATGATGTTAGAGGGACTGAAGTAGAGAATCAGGCCTCTGTGAATTAGACACACAATTAGATGTGCCAACAGATGCTGGCTATTGAACATTCTTATTAAGACAGCAATCTATATGTTTATGCACCATATCCTCTGTGTTTGTTTTAATTCATATTTAGTTCCTTAGTTTGCAAAACCAAAAGCCACAGTATAATTTGAACCCTGGTTGTGCATCTAGCACATTAAAGAAGATTCAGGACCACAGCTCTCAGTAAATCCAGTGCAAACACCAGTCAGGGTTTACTGGCAGACAAAAAGCAGCAGGAGGCTGTAATGGTAAGGCTTTGTTTTCTCCAGTTTCTTCAGAAATTGTAATACACTAATTGAGTTACCCAAGGTCTGTTAAATGTTGTACTGTCCAGGGTGAATTCTAATGTCCCACTCTATAGCAGGGGTGGGAAACCCATGTTCCTCAAGGGCCATTGTCTTGTTTGTTTTTCAAACATCGCTGTCCTACTCACTGCTGATTACCTGGATTAGTTTGGTCAATCAGAAGTGGGAAGATACCAGTTCAGTTTGTCTTTCCCCACACTTCCTCATGTGAGATGGTACCTTCCAGCTTCTGATTGAATGAATACACCTGATCCAGGTAATTAGCCAGGGGTTGAGCAGGTCATAGTTTGAGCATGTACTGGAGGATGGACATTCTGACCTAGTTTCATAAAGAAATGACAAAACATTTTGGCAGTCTTCAAGATAATGATAATGGTAACACAGTCTGATGAAGCTAATAATGTCACACTCCTTTGTAGCCTAAAAGCATGATGAAGGTAAGATGGGTTTTGTTATCGGCTGTACTGTGTTCTTGTTATATTCAGTGGCTGTGCAGTGCTTTATGTTTAGTGAAGCTGAATTATAGTGTTCATAAATATGAAACATTGATGTGCTTGACTATTAGAGGACAGCTCTGTCATGTAGTATCAGTGGTTTATCTCTCAAATCGTGTCTGTTGCTGTTAACGTATAACTTTTTCTTATTTATCATGTAGCAGGATGTGTGCCTCCTGGCCAGTCTGAAGGGTTTTTATTTCAAGCTCTTCTCTTTACAGGGGCTGACTCTGGGTTCTGAGTTGACACCATAATTTAACCTACACCATAACCCTGACCTATTGCAAAGAAGGTCCTGGGTTCTGTGTGGAGTTTGCATGTTCTCTCTGTGCTTGTGTGGGTTTTCTCCAGGTACTCTGGTTTCCTCCCACAGTCCAAAAACATGTATGTCAGGTTGATTGGTGACTCTAAATTGCCCATAGGAGTGAGTGTGAGTGTGTGAGGTTGTTTGTCTCTATGTGGCCCTGTGATGGACTGGTGACCTGTCCAGGGTGTACCCCTGTCTTTCACCCAAAGAGAGCTGGGATAGGCTCCAGCAGATCCCTGTGACCCTGGTTAGGAATAAGCAGGTATAGAAAATGGATGGATGTATGGATGTACATTGCGAGTAAATGTCTTGCCTCTGTTCTGCTGATATTATTAGTAGTTCTCAGGCTACCTAAAGCTGCTTGATGAATTAGTGTTGCTGGCTTCTAAGTTCTGCTATTATGTACCTCGATGCTATATTTATACTAGCGTGAATGTCAGGACTGCTATTGTTATTTTTGTTATGGTTGTTGTTTGGCACATGCTTGTGATGCCTGCAGGCTCCATGTGAATATTTGTGTACAAGTATTCAGATTGCTATGGCTAAATTTGCTTTTGCTGGTTGCTGTTGGTGATCTTCCAATCAACACTCTGCAACACTTGGTAAGAAAACATTATTTAAAGGCCTGTATATCAGTCATCAGCTGATATGTCTTTGCCTGCTGATATAGATGGTTTCTTTTCATGAAATTTAAAATTGAATGCTGAAGTTTCTTATTTATGTTCATACCCTTTGCACTGGCGCTTCACAGTGTTGGTTGAGTCCATCGTGTTTCCTGATTAATTTTCCATGAGGTTTGTCAATAACATGACTGGAGTCTGACTAAGGCAAATGTACCCAATGGTCACACCAACAGAGTTTGAGATGGGATAGTGACAGAAGGATTTTTTAGTAAAAGTCATATTCCAGGTGCTTGGATTTTTCTAAACCACATTTAAAGGACTCATACAGTTTGAGGAAAAATAATCTGGTCTGTTGAGAGCGACAAAAATAAAAATACAATGCACTCTTCACCTTCCAGCTCAATATTGCCCAAAGCACACAACCAAGACAAAGAGACTTGATGCATGTATTTCCTGCAAAGTTGGCTTTGATTTTTTTAATAAATGTACAAAAAAAATGTTAAACATATTTTCACTCCCGTTATGGGTTTTTCAGCATAGATTCATGAGAAAATTGTATCCATTTTGTAATCAAATTAACACACTATGTTAAAAATAAAGGGGTCACTGTACAGTTCATTAAACAGGCTTATGTACAGTATATACAGTTTTGTCCTTCCATCTCCCCCCTCACTCTCTGACTCTCTATTTGCTTAGGGGGTTAGTGATAACATCACAGCCTAGACAACAAGTAGGCCATCAACTCTATGCATACTCTGCATTCACTTAAATAAATTGGTTCCACATGGGTTGGCCAAATGATCCAACACCTTCACAATTTTCTGACATTGTAATTAAGGTATTGTCAACTTGCTCCCATGCTCAGTGTATGATTAAATGACAGTCTGTAATTGTTTTCTGACTGTGCTCCTTCTGTGATTTCCCCGTTTATTTTCATTTTTGTCATGGCTCATTAAATATTTACTGAAATTAATGTAGAAGACTGTGGTGCTGCTGCTGGAAGCTGAACTGCAGCCATTGTCCTTTATTATGTAAACATTACTTTACATCATCAGTGCTAAGAATCAAAAATAGAAATTAGGAAAGTCTTAACTGCAGATAAGAGCATTTCATCGTGTGATGGGAATTGGGGTGGAGAGCAATTGAGGGACTTACTTAAGTTCTTACTGCTCAGATGGTGCAATTTGTGTTAAGAATTGCACTCAGTCTTTCCATCAGAACTGCAAATTAGCATACTTTTAAGTATATTAAAATGAAAACAAAAAAACAAGGCTCAACTTGTACAGGTCCGCATATATATAGTCAGTGAAAAATGCACCATAGTATAGAAATGTAGCATCTGAATAGTTAATGATTACCCTACAAGTCTCTACTATACACATGCGTGCAGTCATGTGAAGTTTGCTAAAAATGCATAGATAAAGAATTAAGTTTCCAAAGGCAGAGAGAAGATTAAGCACAGACTTTACCTTCAGCCTTTAAAACTGCCACAAACTGACTCAATAATACACAGATCCCTTATGGTATAGTGTTGTAAGTCAGTGAAGTGTCCCTTAAGTGCCTTTTTCAGCAGTGGTTGTTGACCACAGGAAACTGTTTCATTCACTGTCCTCGGGTGTTCCAGGGATTTGAACTGTTGACCTTCCAGTCAGAACTGTACTCTTCAAGCCCTTAGGCCGCCACAAATTCTATAACAAGCTGTAATTTCTTCATCTTAGCTACAGTCATGTCCATATCCCTCAGCAAGTGCTTCATCCTGCCACCACAACACTCTCATCTTGCCTACAGGGCTAAATCAATGAATCAACTGAAAGAGTGACAGGTTGAGAGGGAGTGCGTGTGAGATAGACATCAGAAGGAAAACAGAGAGGTTAATCCCCACAGCTAAGTCTTATTTCATATCTCCTGTGGAGCATGGTCAAGAAAACCAAGTCACCCTTTCTCTTAAGGCCACCTCAGGACACAAGTCACACGTTTATCTATAGCCTCTCATTGAAGGTCATTCAACTAATGCCTTTGCACACATATGTCACCTGCTGTCAGAGCTTTTTGCACCCTGCCATTTATCTTAAAACTCAACTGATCACTTCAACATGCTCTCTCTGCTGCCATTGCTACCCAGAAAATCAATGGAGAGCGTAGACATGGGCATGGACTCTGTGTGTGGCAGGGCAATTACAATCTGTGTTACAATAAGACACAAATACCTGTATTGTTTATTTCCACACTGAAAAGCATCATTCAAACATTAACACTGAAGGTTGGAAAAAGTAGAGGTATAATAACATCATCAAAGCTTAAAGAGAGCTGTGTGTGTGTGACAACATCAGCAATGCATGCTGTGTGTTCAGCACAGCCAGAGTTAATGTGAGTTTTCTGATTTGTCTTTTTCCTGCTTTTGTGAAAATGTGTGCATACTGTTATCAGAGAAACTGAAATCATAATATAAAATAAGGTTGTGAACAGGGGTGTGTAACTTCTGAGATGTCATCTATTAAAACACTGAATTTAAATGTTTTAAGATGAATCATAGACAAATGGAACAAGGTCTAGAAAAGAACCTGTTGAATTTTCTGTGGCTGTTTCACTGAAATTGCTTTCACTTGATTTGTACTAAATTAAATGGCCAGACAGGCTGACCAGCTGGCAATGGCCGTTAACATTTGTCTAAGGAAGCATCATAGCTAAATATGATATGGGAGTGTGTAACAGTTCAAGCAGTTTGAGCTTCATGTTTTTCACTGAATTAAACCTGCACTGAGGCGTATCGAACATTATAGTGTTCTCTCTAGTCTGCCTAATTAACATTATAATAAGTGCTTAGTTGCCAACAACTTTTTTTTTTTTATAGGGAGGAATATGTCTTTATTTATTCAAAACAGGATGGATTCGTTGTGGGAAGATAGCTACTGTATCTATGTTGCAGGTGCCCTGTGACTGTTGATTTTCATTTTACATTCAGTGTTACTCCCCAAAACATTTTGATTGGATCTTTGAGGTCTGACAAACATGATGAATCCATTCCTTTCTTCCAAAATTTGTATGCCCACAAACACCTTCAAAGCTGGTTTCCTGCAAAATGTTCAACATGTCAGTTTACATTGCTGGTCAGACTGAAATATCAAAACTGTCAGGTGGATTGGTATGAAATTTTGTGCAGACATTCATTGTGCCCAGAGAATGAATTTTACTGATTTTTGGTAATCCCCTGACTTTTCCAATTGTGCTACCATGAGGTCGATATGTTTTGCTTTTTTTATTGAAATATCTTGACAGCTATGCCAGATGGGCTCAGCACTTTCTGTCCACTTATAATGCAGTCCTGACATTTCTCCGCAACAGCCATTCACACCTTCACTCCTGTGATTCTGGGGATACACAAGATTGGGTAATGACCCGCATGTGACCTAGTGGCTCTCCTGGTGTTAAAATGCTGAGCCTCCTCATTAATCAGTTCAGGAGAAAGGAACCAATAGCACTCTTGGAATATCCACAGACATATTGGTTTCCAAGCTGACCAATATGGTGGTGGTAGCATGTTTTTATTATCAGATTAGCATATTAGCTCACAAAAAAAAAAACAGTAGGTAATTGCAGCTGTAAATATTACAAGGGTTTAGGTAAAAAAATAACCCCTAAGCACACTCTGGGTGGTAATGAAATCACAGACCAGTGTAGGTAATGTTCAAATTACCTCACCTCCGATAAAGAATTACTGTAAAGCCATTTGGGGTGCAACTAAAGTCATGTTTAAATACACTGTATTGTAATTTAGAAATGACTGTACAATAGTAAATGATGCAATGAATCATTCTGGCAGGAAGTCACACACTGTGTCAGCTGACATTGTGTCTGCAGAGTTAATGGGTGATGTGTAATGTGCAGCATATTTTTTTTTCTATTTCTTTCAGTTGTTGAAATAATTGTAGTTTTTGTTTAAATATACCAAAGGCCTGTGAGGATTGTGGTCTCACACAATGAATTGTGTTCCACTGATATGCATTGTCATTTAGCCAAGTATTGTGGCTGTATTTTTATACTGTATAGAGCAGGTAAAGCTTGCTCCACCCCAGCCCCAGCAATGCTTCATGTGCACCTCAAGTAGTGTTTGATTCTACTTTACACCCATGGGGGGGGGGGGGGGGGGGGGGGGGGGGGGTTCTAACAGTCTCTGCATGCTGCTATGTATTTCATGCTGATGTGCTTTATTGCCACAGCAGGGAACATCCCCAAGAATAGACTTGCAGTGCCAAGTCAAACTATATTGCTGTCTTTATTTGTGATGTGACGTCAATGCTTTTGACAGAGCTCTACTTGGGGTGAGTGTATCTGTGTGAGAGAGAGTGAGTGAGCGAATATGAGTGTGACTAGTGCGTTAATGCCTTGCAATGTCACTGATCCCAGAGGGTGTCATTTTTGGCAAATTTAGACAAAAAAATCAAAAAGAAGCAGATCTATAAATACAAAAGATTTCCCTGAGCAGCAGTTCAGCTCCACCTGAGAACATTTGCTTTGGCATCTATTACTCATAAAATTATATTAACAGACAGCATTATAAAACTTGGAGTATGTAGCATTAGTCCTTACACAGAAATAAGAGATGCGATAAAATACAGAAACACCAGAGGCACACAATAAAGGAAGGCTTTTAGAGCCAGACAGGACCCAGACAAAGGCAGTGGTTCAATAAGCATGTAAAGTATAGTACATGAAAATATGTAGATTGCAGTCATTGTGTGTCACGATGGTATGCTACTACAATCTCTAAAACTAAATTTAATGGTAATTCTGCTGTTTCATTCGCTATAGCCTTTGTTTAAGCAGTACAGTTTTTTGCACCAGTTGATAATCTCATTTTCACTTTTGCATCCACTCTGAAAAAAAAAAAAAAATTAATATGCCATAAAATTACAGAATGCAAGCAATTATCCCTCCTCCTGTTAACTCGACAACCACACTCCCTGCAAAGGCTGCTGTAGGAAATTGCATGTCAGGCACTTAGGGTATGGTCAAAGTCCAACTAGTGTTGTCTACAAAATGAGAGAAAAGACATGTTGAATATCCCTTTTTTAATGACCTAACAGCAGGTGAGAGTTGATTTCAATAAGTTTTTTCTGTCTACTGCATTGGTCACCAGAAGCACTTTTCAGCAGCACACTGAACTCCCTCTTGTTAAAGGTTTGAACCCTCTATTCAAGGTCCGATTTTGCTGAATGTGTAGGAACAATTCCACCTTCCTTCTTCAAAAGAATTGATTGATAATATCAGAATATTCGGAGTCATAAGGAAAGAAAGAAACAAGTCTAAATCCCTGCCTGTACAATTCTGAATGACATAACAACAGACTTACTGGTAGATCTGCAGAAAGCGTTAGTGAAGTGAAGCATAGTGTGACGAATCTATGCGTATTTCACAAGAGTAAAATTTAAAATTACTGCAGATGCTTTTTTTCCTTTTAAATCTTACTCTTCTATCACTTTTCATTTTGAGTTTTTTCATGACTATTATGACCTTGATCTACCCTTTGCTTTTTCTTTTGTCCTTTTAAAAAACCCACTTTAAACACAAGTCACCAAATGAGTCAGTTATGTTCACCAGCTGTTTTGAGTGTTTAGTACTATGCTAAAATTCTACAAGAAAGCATGTCAGGCTAATCTTTCAGGATATTTCATTTTCTGCAAACTGTTCTTAAGGATTCTTAATGGTTACCTAAAAATACGATGTTAAGAATGATGCTGTCCCTCCAAGAAGGTCTGCATCAATCATTTCAGCAAGTGTCCAAAGGCCCTCTAGTGGCCCTAATTATTGCAACGGTAGCAAAGCAGGAAATCAGATGGCATTATAGATCAACAAAGTGCATGTTGGGAAAAGATTAGGGTGGACGGATGGGCTAACAAAATAAGACTGACGTGGGAGATTGGAACAGTCAACTTGTTCATATTCTTTCTTTCACAGAATGATCATAGTCATTTCACAACCATGTTTATCATCAATCACCACAATATTTCTCATTCCTGGATCTGAACAAAACAATGATTGTTAACCCAAACCACATTTCCCTAAATGGAATCAAATCCTTTTTAACCACAGCATCATAAGAGACTTTTTTTTTTTTTATTTGCAACAGCTTTGGAAGGCACTGACAAATTATGTTGCCATGCCTAATGTTCTCTAAAACAGTTCATTGGGCTTTGAAGTGTATTTTTAAGTATTTTTGCCTTCATCTGAAACAGGGTCGTAGAAAAGTGCCAGGAAATGCAGGGAGACAGACACGGAGAATGAGATGCTGAAAAGCCACAATCAAATAGTCAGTGTGTGTTACTGTATGTGTCTTAGATCAGATGAGTCGCAGATCTACCTGTGCATTTGTATTTTTAGAAGGAAAAAAATGTTGAATAGATGTGATGAATCTATAAAAGAAACATTTTCCCATTTGTCTTCACAATAAAGAGAAAGTTCATGAAACCTTAGTGTTCTCTGGCAAACCACGATCATGTGGTAAAAATCAAAACTTTGGTTTATGTCTGGCTGTTAAATATGCTGCCAGCACACTGATTAGATAAATGGGCACTCTGGGATGAGAATATCTTCACCAATTTGTTCATAATGTTAGGGTTCACAATGTAGCTCTCAAAGTTGTTAGCAGCCTGGTGGATGTGATATCACCTGCTGTGGTGAAGATGTTTTATAGTGTGAAATTTCCAGGAGGGGTGCTAATTTGCCCTTGAAGCCTGCCCACATGAAGCAGAAAATAGTTCCCCTCTGTAATGAGTATTCAATTCAGTAAACAACTAGGTAGAAGCATTCAACATTCATTTATGCAGACAGAGAAGATTACTGACTATTATGAAAACATGCTTTCAGTTTGCACACAAATCCATACAGTGTGATGATCTGTGGGTAGGAGAGACTAGGGTTCATGTTTGGCCATCAATACGTGGAAGTGAAGTACTTAGATTACTTCAAAGTAGCATCAACATAATTTTTTTTCAGTTTTCTTATTTGTCTGTTTTTGGGGGCTGTAAAAAGCATGAGTAAAAGCCACTGATGTTTTATTGAGCTTGTTTGCTTTTAAGATTTGTCTGACGCCATCTGATGTTTCC
Source organism: Mastacembelus armatus (assembly GCF_900324485.2). Classification (NCBI taxonomy): domain Eukaryota; kingdom Metazoa; phylum Chordata; class Actinopteri; order Synbranchiformes; family Mastacembelidae; genus Mastacembelus; species Mastacembelus armatus. Next base: position 7,053,033 of record NC_046644.1, on the reverse strand, counting down.
TGTTGGGTTTCTTTTTGTCCTCGTACCCACAGCCCCCGAACCCCGACACCCCACTCCCCATCGTCACTTCAGATCTGGCTGGCAGTCAGCTCTTCTGATTTTCAAAGGCTCCGGCACATGAAACAGAGACACTGAACATGGGCCAGATTTTGGATTCTCTGATCTTCCATTCTCACTTCCCTCCATCTCAGTAAGCCTCCCCGTTTTCGTCTCTTCTGTTTTCCTGATAGTTGATGGCAGACAATGGTAGCATTCAACAGGCAACTATTGAATCATGATACTGCCGAGAACATAAAAACATCAAGTGTTTTTTATAGCTTTTATACTAGTAATACAATTTGCTGACTTATCAGCTTCCTTCACAACAGCAAATCCAATTGGGTTTGGTTTAAAAGAAGTGCTTGTGAAGACATGGGAAACATTGTAGTTTGGGTTAAACACTGCTTGTTGAAAGACCTTTGCTCTCAGTTAAAGCAATAACTCTCTTATGGTATCGGCCACAGCTTGTTTAAATTTACAAACAGGTCACTGGAAACAATCTACTCTGTTATACTCCAGTGTTGTCTGATCCATCCACTGCAAACTCCTCATCTTTGTCACTTGTCACTTGTTTAAATGTGAGAACGTTTTGTACTACATACATCTCCAGCCTAATGGTTAATATCTATGGTGGGTGTGCAGAGTACAGGACATTGCTATTGACCTCTCATAATGCGATTAGGTTTAGGTAAGAAAACGCAATAATTGTTGGGAAATTTCATTGCTGTGATGGACTGGTGACCTGTCCAGGGTGTACCCCTGCCTTTCACCCAAAGAGAGCTCGGATAGGCTCCAGCAGATCTGTGTGAGCGTAAATAGGAATAAGCAGGTAAAGATGATGGATGGATGGATGGAAATGTCATTGTTTTGGTTAGATGTTGCTCAAGTAAACAAGCTTCATGCAAGTAAAAAAAATAATCCAGGTAATGTTAAGTTGTCCTTAAATATAAAACATAATTTGGTGGAGACAAAGTTGATGTATGATAGTTAGGGAAGAGAGAATCATACATACAGTACATAAACACACCTTGAAAAATATGTTTGTGTACTATGTAGGGTTAAGGAACAAAGACTCAGTATCTTTTTTTGCTACATCTCTTGACAAACAGCACGTTCCCGACCAACCATGGTTTCAGAGGTTGTGGTTTGGTGCTGGTCCCAAAAGAGACACTGACAAAAAATTGTGTTTTGTTGTGTGTTATGTTAGTAAGGATTAAATGAATAACAGTATTTGCTTTATTAAAACATAATAGTAAGTGTTTTATGCTTATCAGTTATAACTCTGGGGACCATGAAAACAGAAGGTTGAAACCAGACATCAAACGATCTGAGAGGCATCAGTGTTCTGCTGTACGTAAGGCCTGCACTATCATGGTAAGGACTATCTACTGAGTGAGGTAACCTGCTGAAGAAAGATAAAATAAAATGGGTTCAATTTCTCTCTTCTGAGAAAGTGCGCTTGTTAGTGCGGAGAATCCATTCTGGCTTCCCTGGGACCTTTGATCTGGGATTATACAGGAAGTTCTAAGATGAGAGCACTGCGTTTGGCCTCGGAGAGCTGATGATAGAGCGGCCCGAGGTGGTTGTGGCCTCTGAAGTGAAAACTGCTGCTGAGTCTGCTGTGAAGCAAGCTTGCACGCTTGTAAGTGGATTATTATATGATTGCCAATTTTCATCAGTAGAGAATAAGAAAAGAAGAAAGGTCTGACCCGAATTTCCTGTAGCTAAAGCCATTGCAGGAAGATTCTTATCAGTATACCTGAAATCCACTGGATGCAACATTGGCTGGTCCAGGTTGCTGAGATCATAACTTATTTATTGTTTATCTTTTTTCTACTGTAACTGTTCTCTGCAGCAGTGTGTTTTGAAATATTTTGTCTGCTGTTTATTGAATAAGCTCTTGCAAAACTTTGTATATGTGCCTAAAGGTTAAAGGTGTAATATTCATCAGAAATTGAATAATGTATTAATAATAAATATGTTGGCATTAGTATGTAATCACCAGAAAATACAAATCATTACATTTTCTTAGCCTTTGGAGCAGGCCTCCTTTCATGGAAGCAGCCATGTTGCGCTGCCATGTTTCTACAGTAGCCCAAAATGGACAAACTAAACACTGGTTCTGGATAGGGAATAAAGTTTTGTTTTGTAAAGGTGATGGCCACTGTACTGTCCCTCATCACCTTTAACTGACACTTTCCTGGTGCATGACCAACTTTTAATATACAGCAAAACTTACAAGGTGTTCCAACTTACTGTACTTTCTGGGCTGTCAGTCACATTGGAATATTAGATGCTTTCAGCAAAGATAGATAGATAGGTAGAAATACTTTATTCATCCCAAACTGGGAAATTCTGCTGTTGCAGCAGCAAATTACAGACACTCAACATAAACATAAATCTCACAAGGAAAAGAAAACAATATAAGAAATTATTTTAAAAAGACAGAGGAATTTAGAAAGTATATACAAAAAACAATATACAATAAGTGAGCAAAAAATTTAAAAAATTTAAAGAGAGAACCTGTGGCAAATATTGCCAGTTCAGACAGTCAGTCCAGGGTGTTATCTGACACACAGAGAAGATGTGTTGTACAGAGTTATGGCATGAGGCAGGAAGGATTTCCTGTAGCGATCCTTAAGACAACAAAGCTGTCTGAGCCTTTTGGAGAAGGCGGTCCGTTGTCTGTCCAGCACAGGATGGAGAGGGTGGTCAGGGTTGTCCATGATTGAGAACAGTTTGTTTAGTGTCCTCCAAATGGCCTTATTGAACAGAAAAAAAGATAAATAAGTCACTTCGTGTATAGGTTGCATTTCTAATTATATTAGCAGCGTCTCCTCTTAGGTTGTCTGAATGCTAACAATCACTCCAAACTTTGTTTCAGCTGCAAACTTTGTCTGCAGTGTAGCTCCTTCTTTTGGGTGGTATTTTCACTTGTGTTATGCTGGGAGCTCAAGTTTAGCGTGAGCATAAGTGTTTTTACAGTTTCTGAGGTACAATATTATTTTCAGTTGAGTCAAGACTGCCATCTTATGCTAGTGACTACTCAACAAATTGACAGTGAACTAACACATAGAAGTTGCTTCGTTATATAAGTCGCAGGACAAGCCAGAGAACTTTTTTAAAAAAGCATGACTTATAGTCTGGAAAATATGGTCCACTGTTCTGTACCTGCTGACAAGCTGATCAACATTTTTGGTAATGTACTGTGGCATCTGTCACAGGATGCCTCTCAAGCCCACATGGTTTGGACTGGATCTCTCCAGTTCCATCTCATGTTTTGCCAAATTTACCCTGACCATGAGTGTCCCTAGCTTTTGAGGTACTGAGACAATTGAATACAGAACCTCAGGAATTTTAGATACAGAGAAATTATTAATTATTATTATTATCAATTATTAATATGCTGTTTCTTTGATCTTACATGTCCGAAAAGGGAGCTGGAAGAAATAAAATAAAAAAACTTGGTTCACATGTACAAATTTACTTGGTCATTTTTAAAGCCAGATTGAACAAAATACAGTAACTATTAAAACATTTTATAAAAGTTCCTTTTCAAATGAACTCAGTGATCTTCCTTATTTTGTTAAAGCCCCTTCTTATAAGTGTCCAGACCAAGTCTCTTTGTGTCTCTTTGTGAAAGGTTCAGGTTATTCTATTTGGTCCATCAGTTATCTGACTCATACTGCAGTGATCTGCAATGTCTGCAATAAAACATGCTGTCAGAAGATTCTTGTCTATATACTGTTCATTATGATGAATGTTACATATGGAGACATAGTTTAATTCAATCCCATATGTGCTCAGTCATTGGCTGTTTCCAATAAATAAGATTACACTTATTATAGACTTTAGCTTTAGCTTCCAGTCCAGCCCTCTGCCATCACATCTGTCCCTCCTGAACTGTGTAGCTTGTCAAATGCATTTGTAATATGAAATGAGACACAGGTCCATTTATTGTTAGATCCTCATTTCATTTACAAAGTTTCAGCCGTACTAAAAATCAGTCGAGACACAGAGACCGACCTGCTACACAAAAACAGAGCATGCTGCTATTCCTCTGTGAACCATGCAGCCTGCCACAAGAGAACTGTTGTCTGCAGACAGGGTGCTGCAGAGGACGTGAGCCTGTGTTTTGTAAATGGGCTAAAACCACTAGGAATTTGGAGCTTCACTGACATCATCTCTTTACTACGAAAATTACTCCTTTTCAAAACCCTTTACAATGGGCAAGTAGAATAATGCCTCAAAAGGATATGTTCCGACTACAAAGTTTTTATTCAATAGGTACCTTTCTGCCTAATTCTCTCTCTTTCTCTCTCTCTCTCTCACTCTCTCTCTCTCTCTCTCTCTCTCTCTTTCATTCCATACCTCTTGCTCTCCTCTCTGTGGATTCATGTTGGGATCTTAACATTATAAATGGGTTCTCTGGCAGCGCTTAGATTAGATTTGTTTCTATGAGATTCATTCCAACCCTAACTCTGGTCTCGGTGCTCATGTGGCTTGTTTTCTTGATGAATGCCCCCTGCCCTGTCAACAGTCATTTGCAAGATCTCTTCTCATAAACTCGTCCACAGAGGGAGGCCAAAATCCTCCCCACTGAATCCATCCTGCATCCACTCTGTAAGCTTGTAACCTTTCTAAGGTCATTCAGACACTCCTGAACTAAATATGCATAGTTGAAATAATAACAATTAATGGTAATAAAACTGAAAAAAAAGTTCTCATGGAGTAGCTGGCATGTAGCTGTAGGGTATGTGTGCGTGAAGTGAGCGTGGGTGATTGAGTTTTGATTGATATGTTTGCTCTTTTCCTCGGGGAACAGAAAGAGGAGTATTTAATGCCTATTGCTTCATACAGAGTGAAGTATTGATTATCCTGGCCTCCATCTTGCCTTCTGTCACACACCCATGGGCCTGACAGCTCCCAGTGTTTAAATAAGATGTCATTATTTCTCCATCAGCGGGAGTCATTTTCAAATCTGGCAGTCTGGTTGGTTCTAAGGTATATGATTATGCTTAAAGGATAGAACATGTTTTGTTTTTCCTTTTGTCTTTATCAACAAATCCCCTGAAGAATCCAAAACTACCAATGGATTTATTCTCCTAACAAGTGCTACCCTGTGTAACTGCAGCTTGATATTCCTTCTGTTCCACAGTATTGTACTGATATCCAAAAGCTATTAAAAAGACATTAAAGAGCTATACTGTTGCAATGGGTGACATAGGCTTTTATTGTAATGAACACATTTGGTGTAGTTTTCTCTCAAACAACTGTGCTTTCAGTTTTTGTCTTTACAGAAGCTCCATGTCAGTAAGACATTCCCGAAGATGCTCAGGTACACAGATGTTTACATAAAGATAAATTGTAAAAGTTGTTTTGTTATATGTGGACAGGCTTTGATGATAGCTCTGCTCAATCAAATACCTAAGGTGTCTCATTGTCGTCTATCTTACGTGGGACTAGTTTGCAATGCATTTTGGTTAATTAACTCTTTTCAAGCACAAACATTGGTAAGTGAGCTACAGCTTCAAGTTGTTGAGCTTTTCACTGCAGCAGAATACTTGTGTCTTTTTGAAGGACTCCTGCAGTTAACAAGAAGCATTTGAATTACACAACTGATTTTGCCATATGTCTCTTTTCCCACACACGAGGGCAGTGGGTTTAACAAAAGCTACATATCTCATAGGGCCATATCTGTAAAGACAGGGTAAAATCAGATTGATCCTGTTTTCGCATTAAAGCGAATCCTGTTTCACAAAGGTGATTGAATGGGACAAGCAGTAAAGTCGTGACTACAAGCTGACTGACAGAATGTTCAGTTTTAATGCATGACCCAAATGATGACAGAGGCTGCTGGACTGAAGACGCTGGCAGTGGCTGGTCACTGAGCATCAATCCCACGCATAATTATGTATCGAAAAACACATGAAAGCCGCCCATGAGCCATGATAAATAATTAACACCCAGCATGTGTGCTGTGCATGGTGCACAGTAGTGACAGCAGATCAAACAAAGGCAGACACACAGACCAAGGCAGAGTTGTTCATGTGTATTTGTTTATTTGTATGATTCATTACTTAGCAGTTTTTGAGACCCCACAGAGCAATTGTGATTGTAGAAGAGCAAACCAATGCTGACTTAAAGACAGACAGGAAATTTTTCTTAGTGGGGTGTCAGAATGTCTTCTGTGACATTGTGAAGCTTAAATTTGACCTCTTTACACAGCTGTTTAGTTCATTATCTTAAATCGGTCTCATTTGTTGTGGAGTCTGGGCTGTTGAAACAACGATGACCGAACTCCCACTGGCTGATGAGTGAGGGGGAAAAAAATAGAAAATGATTTTTCAAGGGTTCATTAAGGAAGTCTCTTCTCCCTGCCCAGTTACAACATTGTTAGCAAACCACAAATTAAGCCATTTTTTCCTCTTATTGACAGTTGTGGGAAAGTGTTGATTGATAGTCGGTCGTCAGAAAGTGACAGTGATTGTCAGAATAGAGGATTAGTGTGGCACATTTTTTAATCTTTAATCTTTTATTATGTAAACTGGTTCATTAGCTTTAGACTAGCAAAGACTGACAGGTTTAAATATGTGAATCATTTTCTTGGCTAGTTTGACCGATCTTTGTTCTTTCTGTGTATCATGTTGCCTATTAAGGCTGTCATACAACATCTGCTCTGCTTTTCACATCTGTGTATGAGCATCAGTAAGCTTTGAGACTATTGGTGCAACAAACTTATGATAGTTACGGGTAAGGACAAAGGAAGGAAAGTGGGTGACTGAGGAAGAAAAGAATAGACAAGGACTACAAAAAGTAGTAAAAAAAAAAATGCACCATGGTCTCTTTCTAGCACCATGGCAACTAGCAGACAGTGTCATTATATCTTGCTCAAACACAAATCCAGTGTACACAACAAAGAGGCAATTCCATGGTCTGCCTGCTTTAACGTTCCCTTAAGACAGATAAAGACCTCAAACCTTTAGGGGAGAAATGGCATCTTTGATGAACCACGTGTGGGTAAAATGATAGCCTGTTTCAGTGGGCTGAAAGGAGAGATAAGCATGTTTGTGGTCGCAAAGGGTGATTCAATCAAACTCACAGAGCACAAAACATGCAAGAGTGACGTGAGAATATGTTTTAATTTCATATTAAAACCTGTGGAGTGTGATTCGTTGTGAGGTGGCCTGATGTGAGCTGTCCCGGTGAGAGAAATAATGTGTTTTACAAGAACAAGTCTTGACAAGATTTGTGTGACAATCTTGCACTGGCACTTTTATTAAATAACTGAAGCCGTATTCCTGTTACTGTTGTCAATAATTGTCACTGTGGCGCCTGTCAGTGTGTCAGCGTGTCAATTAGCCTGTCATTACATTCTTTACATGAAAGAGGTAAATGCACGAGAGGACTTCAGTAACTCATCTTTCTTTCATTTTTCTGGTGTGCTACCGTGATTACTGCTGTGTGTAGTACTAAATGTTTATTCTGATGGCAGCAAAAAACTTTGCCCTTCTCCCTGTGTTGTCACCCCTGTGAGTCCTATAATTAGATTTTTGACCCCGTTTAAACCGTTAAGATCAGATTCCCTGCAACACAGCAGAAACTTTGGCTTTACCAGTGTGAACCAGCAAGTCTCATCCAATTTTTTTTATGTGGCAAAAACAAGAATGATTATGCAACAAGTGCGGGACTGTCACTCTGAAGCCGTGGATTAGTGACAATTCCAACTAGACCATTGGCTCCTCATCAGCTTTTTATTGTGAAAATATGTATATGAATATTATTTGACTTTTCATGTTGATCTGTGATGATCCCTATTCCATACTGTAACATGACTATCATGATTTTGTATCTGTTTTTTCTAATGTCTCACTACCATTTCTGTCATACAAGTGTCTTACTCATAAATTAACATGCCATAATAGGATTTGTATTGCAAAGGCAAAATACAAACCTTTATCAATCAGTGTAATTGTTCTGTCTTTTTTATAATCCTCTGAAGAAATTATAATTTGGGGGGGGGGACTATGAAGCATAATGTTCTATTTGGGGGGAAAATGGTTTCTAATCAATGCAATTTTCAAAAGAATGTAATTAGTCCCTGAGCAAGTTGAAAAGCACTTTGGGTTCCTTTCCAGTGAGTCATGAAAAAAAAAAAAAAAAGAAATACAATCAAGGTAATGTGGCAATATGAGCAGTAAGTGTTGTTTTTATTAATAATAAAACTTTGATATGACATTGTTACGTGTTCTAACTAACAGCAAAACTAAGCCTGTGAGAAATGGAAAGTGAAGATGTGTCACTGAAGAGCTACTGATCCAAAATGTATGCCCTGTACAACACTCGTATGTTGATTCTGTGTCCTTTTGAAGAGGAAATACATTACCTGACTCTTTTTACCTTGTACATGTCTTGTTGAGAAATCTATTTTTTGGCAGAAAGTCCTGTTCCTGTGCCAATATGTTCCTGTGCTTCAGGATCGGTTGGTCAGCGACACCATTTAGTCATACAATTTTGATTTCTGCTGGCACGTAACTGTTCCGACTCTACTAAAACCGTGCTCTAGCACCTTCTTTACAAGGGCTGCATGTGAACACAGAACAGCAGCAGCAGCTTCCATTCTCTGGCACTGTTGACATTTTGATTTCTTCAGCTAGAGTACATTGTGTGGTTGCTTACAAGCTTTTTGACAGTGCTTACCATGAACTATGCAATGGCAGTTATTATGTCTCCAAGTCTTAAGAAAATGATTGTATTTGTAGACAGCAGAATTGATTAAAATATGTCATGTCTGTCAGATGCATGCAAAATAGAGGAGTGAAAAACACACTGTTTGTACTGCAGAGGGTTTTGACATAAAGGGCTGCACACTTGACCAGCAAAAGTTGATTCTGGCTTTCCTGTAGTTTTACTGCAGTTTTGTGAAACAAGATCTATAAAACTTAATGCACTGACACGCAGATGTACATTCCAGTGCTTTGACACGGTGTAGCATTGCACTGTTTGTAATGTTTACTTAGCAACTCTCAAATCCAATTATTGCCGCTGCAATAATCATAATATTTAATAAAATAAAATAAAACTCATGGCTGTTTTATTTAAACTGGATTTCCTGGATTCCCGTTTCTCCTCCAACCAATCCAAGCTCTTCTTTAATTCTCCCTGAAAATATGATTCTGTTACAGTCAGTGTGTTGCTGTTTGCCACTGTCAATGAGCTCCTTTTAACTACAGAACAGAAAAATAAAAAAAAGTTTAACTCTTCTCTTTGTATGCTACAGAACAGGACAGGGTGGCACTGTTGCTTCTAAGTGTCTTTAATAGGTTGCTCAGACAAGGAGTGAGGCCAGGGAGGTCACACATCGACACAGAGAAAGCAGGCCATACCATGACAGTAACCCTGAGGTGAAACCCTTAGAGAGTGAAGAATCAAGGTCTAATATGCTTGCAGTGTCCCTAGGCCAAGCCGTCTGGCAGCCTGAGAGTGATAGGTTTGCTAAGGCAATCATACATCACTTTTCACCTGTATCAAACCAATTGGCTGGCCTTCTATGGACAGCTGCTCCCTTGCACAGTGTTTGACACATTGATGGATAATGGATAGACATAGCCTTCGTATGGCAAGTATGGAGCACATTTAGACCATATAATCTTAAATCCTTTGTTCAGCCCTCACCAAATGACTTGGAGAGTATGTCATATACACAGGATAATCCATGCACAGACTACTGGGAAGATACCTAATCCTTAAAATCCAGTCTGCAGTGAAATTTATACAACTATAAAAACTCTGTCAAGTTGTTGTAGGCTATTATTCTAATCAACTCCAACTGCTATGGTACCAACTGATTGGTTGTAATGATAGCTAGCTTGTGATGATAGCATAGTTCTCATGTGACACCTGCATGCTGATAATGTTGCACTTGAGTTTGATCGGAGTGTCTGTGCATACTGCCTGTATGTATACTGTCACTGTGGCAGGCAGCAAAGATAGTAGACTAGAGCAGAAAGGAGACTAGTACCCGTTTTAGGAATTCATGTGCTATTTCTGTGCTTATAAGGTAGTGTTTGTGAATATGCATTGTGATTATCCACTTTCTTCCTTTATGGTATTATGTGTTCATGTGAAAATGAGCAGCATTCAAAGCTAAAGTTAAGAAAAAGACTGGTAACAGAGACTGACACTGTTAATCTGTTTAAAAGACACTAAATCCTGTCTTAGTGGTATTGGCCTGTAGTATGTAATACTAATGCAAGATCACAAGGTTAACTTTGGGTATGAGAAGTATCTGAAAAAACAAAGTCAGTTCTGCTTTGTCGTCCCATTGTAGTTATTTTTGCTCTTTCTGCTCTGTTTTGGTCCCAAACAATTCCTGACAAATTTCTGTCGAGTCAAATATTATTTTTGCCTTGATGGGTTTTACAAATCTGTACAGCACACAGAAACACCCTCTGTCCTTAGAGCCTCAAAATCTCATAAGGAAAAACTCCCCCCCCATTAAAACCCTATAGCAGGAAAAAAGACCTACTGATGAGGGATCCCTCTTCCAGGACGAATGTCAATAGATAACATGTAAAGGTGTCACATACAGAATAGAGTACCAGATTAACAGTATGAACCATTAGGATGACATTGTAGACATACATACGCCAAATGTACAGCTGTGTGCTCTTTGGTGCTGGACAGGTAGCATACAGAGGATACACTGATGATGCAAGTTTGGAGTCATTTCGTGGAAAGTGGCTGTTTTCACTTCACCTCTGTTTCATATATTATGAAGTAAAGAGTGGCACGCTATATTAATCACTTCTGGGAATTGAGCTACTGATGATCATCTTGCCTTTCTGAAGAACCTTTGATTAGTGGGACTTAAATTGATGTAATTTGTGTGATAAGCAAAGTCCTCCTCCAATCTGGTACCATATTCATTATGTCATAACACATAGTACAGAAAAACAAATGGCCGTAATTATTTGCCCTTTCAGAGAAATGTTTTTCTGTTTGGTGCAGATGATGCAAAGTGAATGTCCTAAATGAAAATTAATCATTGCAGAATGCTTTGTGTGTGTGTGTGTGTGTGTGCGTGCGTGTGCGCGTGTGCGTGTGCGTGTGCGTGTGCGTGTGCGTGTGTGTGTGTGTGTGTGTGTGTGTGTGTGTGTGTGTGTGTGTGGGTGGGTGTGTGCGTGTGTGTGTGTGTGCGTGTGCGTGTGTGTGTATCCTTCCCACTGTGAATGTGTAAATAAATTTTAGTTTGATACTGTTGTTGTGAGGGCATTTTGATCAGACGTTATTACAGGGCTGCTTTAGAATTAGTTTAGGGTACAGGTTAGGTATTTGTGATGATTAAGGTAAGGGGCTAGGAAAAGCTTTCTTAATGAGTGTCCTCATAGCTACAGTAAGACCAGTGTGTGCGTGTGTGTGGGTGTTATGGGTGTTCTGTCAATAAGGTGGGGTGTTTCTGTTAACCCTTACCTGTGCCATAACCAGGTCAACTCTCCGGGGAGGTGATTATTCTCTAGCCTGGTTAATGGTCCTTACTGACAGCACTTAATGAAAATTAATGACCAGCTTTAGGACTCTGTGGACACAAACAAGAAGGCTACTCCCTTCATCAATGCACATTTATTGCCACTGTTTAAATAGCCTTTCAATGTGAGGAAAATTATGATCCAAAATGCAAATGTGTCAAATGGGGATTCGATTGCAGCTCTCAAATGCTCCCTTCTCTGTACTTGGTTTTTCTGGTAGGCTTGTAGTAGTAGTTTAGCACTACCTCTCTTTAGGAGCTTCCTCTGTTTAATATTAGGGAACAGAATATAAGGACATTTAATACAGTTCATTAGGTTTCCATTATATTTCGCTTTGGGTGATCGGCAGATTTGCCTATTTCTGTCAGTGATATAGGGACAACAAGATGACATGATTAAGGGGTCATTTGGTTAATTGCACAATACTGCCAGTATGTCGCATTCTTGGAAATGAAATAGGTGCCAGGGGCACAGTAATTCATGCGAGTCACATCATGGAAAAACAAGCTGAGCAAGTTATGATTGCTTTTAGCCTCTGTTTTTTCCTGTCTGTCCTCTCTCTGTATGCAAATGATACATGAAGAGCTGTGCATTAGTTTGTATGCTATCTACTGTGTAGCACAGTGAGAGTGGGGCAGGCAGAGAAGGCGGGGGCATGAGATGATGAGTATACTATAGGAATTTATCACACATTTTCACAGTGACTGGTTTGATTTTGGTAAACAATCAAGCACACCACCTGGGCATAGGGCACAGAGGTTGTGGGTCCGTGATTGTCTGACATGCGCAGTGTAATCAAAAGGCATTAATAATGCAATTAAATTGAATTCCCTTGTAAGCCTGTGGATAAAGTGGTCCATGGCTCTGGCAGGAGCACACAAATGAGCCCACCCACCCCATACTGCATCCTCATCTGATGAAACCAGCCCGTTGCCACTATCCCCTCTGTCTCATGTGTCCCAGGCCCTTTAATCTGTCATTCACACACTCTGCCCTTCTGTCCAACCTCCAACCGTTATTCCCATTTCATCCCTCTCACACTCATTCACTCCACTCATTCCACTCATTCTCTTCAGTCTACGTCATCACTGTGGCAAGACTGCCATCTCTGGTCATGGCATCATTTTCTTGTTGCTATCGTCTTTCCCCTGTGTCTGATGATGGAGTCCTCTATATCCCCCGGAGTGTCTTCAGGATCAGCCAACCAACGGTGTAATGAAGCTAGACTGCCATCTACTGCCCGCTGGGATTTTACCTTTTCCTCACTGCCATGTCCTCCTGCAGCAAAGACAGAGCAACATTGCCATCTGCTGTGGCTGCAAATTCAATTATCTGGTTCATTTCTGTTTTACTACAGCTTCTTTTTGGGGCTGCTGCAGTTGCTTTTTGTAAATTTCAGTTGTCATTTTCCTAAATAACTAAAACATTCTGATTTTTAATGTGATTTTTGTTTGTCATTATTGATTTCTGAAGACAAGTGGAGGCCAAAGCATTACTCTAGACAGCATTAATTTGGTCCTGATTGTCTCTTTCTGACTTCTGTCTCCTGTTGTAATTTTTTGTCATCACCAAACTCTCTTGATGTCAACATCCATTTGTGCCAGACAGAGCAGAATAGATGGCTCAACATGGCACTGTAGGATAATGGAGAATACAGTTCCATCAAACCAAGATCCATTAATCAATTTTCTTTGCATTGTTTATTGCAGATAAATGAGCTTTTAGATGCATAATCAATTAGTATCTCTCATCATTCATCCTCCAGGAGTTTCATAATGCATGCCAATCAATATTATAATAAATCCTCCAGAATAGTGGGTACCATTAATAAAAGTCAAACACTCACAAATCCTATACAGCTCAAGGAATGTCAACTTGAATTTTTAGCTCTCTCCTGAACAATTGTTGTGTTCACCAAAGAAACTTTTGTGCCAGAGTTTTTGATGCATTGCTGCGATACTGAAGTTTTCACTGTGTTATTCATCTTCTATCACAATGATAAACTGCAGTTTGTGCTGCTATAGTTACACCTGAAGGCAAAGCTCTGGGGTCAATCAACACAACACACCAACACAATGACCCTGCTCTGTCTTCCCTCTGTGTCTCTTTTATTAAAAACATTTTCTAGTTTTCAGCCCACACAACTGGAGACACTACTTTTGCACAACCACACACACACAAAGACATAATTCAGCCATTTAATAGAAAAGTCAAGGTGCCTCTTGTGAGTTGAGACTGATTTCAAAATGTTACCATGGAGCTCCTGTTTTCTGGGGAAAAAAAGGATTTATTCCTCTCATTATTTTATAGGCTTTTAAATACAACCCACTCAACAATTGATATTAACATGCACCATATGTGTTGTGATGTTATGGTGTAGATTTTATGATTTATACCTGGCATTACTTCCCTATCGCTTTTTTTTCCTAAAAGGTGGTGTCAGGCAACAACTACACCCATAGGAGCAACAGATTAAATGCAGCGACTGCCAATATTACTGCTTTCATCAGATGGAAATGTCAACCTCCACCTGAGATGAGTGAAATAGTTTTGCAACACTTTTCTCAGTTAAATTATATGTTTTCTTCTAATAGTATACGACATTTTTCATCAGGCTTTGACATATGTTTGCCACAGTTTGATGTTTGCATCTGAGTAATGACATATATTAACACCACAGTTTTACATGGAGTAATCACTATATTATATTTTGTCTTTTGCAATGGTAAACATGTATTCATATTTTCACTTTTGATGTTCTCAGGATGATTGGAGGAGAAAACACACAACTCAGTTTCCTTTTACTTAGTTAAATATTCCACTTCTTAAGCTAATCACTAACATTGTCTGCCGTTTGGCACTGTGCAGTAAGTGTACAAAGGGTTCGTTAGAGCTTGTTTCTTAAAAACAGCAGCCTGCCGATGCTGGAAATAGGATTGACAGAACACCCACTACGTCATTTAGTGAATGTACTATAAACCAGAACATTGTGTTACAACAGGCTAACAAGTTGTGGAGAGCGTCAGAACTGGCTGTGGGGTCGTCATTGTAAGTTATCCCTTTTACATTGTGACTAGTCATTTGAAAGAAAACAGATTAATGAGGCTTTTGTTTTGTTTTTTCATTAGCTTTTATGCATCCAATTTCAGCTCTCCTACCTCAGTGTAGTTTTGAATTATCACCTGGCCTCCACAGATATTTCCTGGGTAAGGTTTGTGGTTGTGGCTGTGTTTGCACTTTGTTGATAATGACACCAAAAGCATCTCTGATCACCTTGGGAGTGGTCCACAGAAAAGCAATTTCAATGTATGCTAGCAGCATTTGCACTATAATCCAACCCAATCACCCAACATACATTTTAAACCCTAGAGCTGCCAGGGTTTCATTTTGAGAGTTGTTCATAAGCACTACGTTGTCAGTAATGTCATTATAGCATCAATATGTATTCTGTATTTGTGTTTCCAGGAATGCTTTGAATAAAATAAGTGATCCTTTTAATGTTTTAAAACCAGCTATTAAAATATATAAATTATGACTACAAAAACAATTTATATGCATGTATGTACACAGTGTGTGTGTATATGTGTAAATATATACATATATATATATATATATATATATATATATATATGTGTGCGTGTGTGTGTACACCAGAGAAAAAGAAGCCAGGAGAATAAACTGGATGTTCTCCACTGAGCCATCCAAAGTGTACTCTGACTGGCAGGGTAATAACCTGAAAGCAGATCCACTGAGGCTGGACAATGAACAATACTGGAAAAACATATGGAAGAAGGAAGCATCACATAACACCAATGCTCAGTGGCTGGTGGACCATAGAAACCTTCCTGAACAGAATCCAGAAATCATCACAGAGGCAGATATCAAACAAAGAGTTTCAAGTATAAAGAACTGGACATTACAAGGCCTGGACATGATCCACACCCATTGGCTAAAGAAGCAAACCTCACTCCTGCACATATGAATAAGCTGCTAGTGGATGGGACCCACCCTGAAGGGTTAACCAAAGGTCAAACAGTCCTAACCCTCAAGGACCCCCAGTATGGAGCAGTCCCATCCAAATATCACCCAAAAACCTGCCTCTGCACAACATGGAAACTCCTGTCAGGCATCACAGTATATGAGTAAGAACATGAATAAATACATGAACGGAGCACAGAAAAGAATTGGTAGGAACAATAAAGGACCTAAGCACCAGCTACTGTTAGACAAAGCAGTCACCAGACAGACCAACCTGTGCACTGCCTACAGTAGATTGTCTATAAGACAGCCTATGACTCAGTGCTGCACACATGGATCCTAAAATGCTTGAACCTGTGCAACATCAACAGGACTCTAAGAACCATCTTCAAGAACTCAATGAAACTGGCATAATACACTGGCCAAAGGAGGAATCAGAGGCCACTAACATCAAAACAAGGAAGCTCCTCACAATGCATGGAGGGTTTCACCCCAATCCAGCATCCTGAGACTGTACACTAAGAGGAAGGAAGGAGGTCTGAGGACTGGTGAGCATCAGAGTCACTATCCAGGATGAAACAGCAAAGATCCTTGAGTACATCGGGAAGATGGCCCCAGGTGATGATGCGCTTAGTGAATAGCTCAGGCAGAACAAACTCAAGGAGATGGAACAAGAAAAGAAAGAAGCATCATAGAAGGACAAACCCCTGCATGGTATGTACCACTAGTAGATAGAAGAGACTAAGATCCTGTTGGACTTCCAGATACAGACTGACAAACTGGTAATGGCAGTTAACCGACCAGACATAGTAGAGGTGGATAAACAAGAGAACAAGGCAATCCCAAACAATAGCAACATGATGAAGGAACATCAGAAACTAGAAAAATACTGAGAGCTAAAAAAAGAGCTAGAAAAGATGTGGAAGGTGAAGGCAACAGTGGTCCCCGTGGTAATCAGCACCCTCGAGGCTGTGGCCCCTGAACTGGGCTCCATCAGATCCCAGGAACAACATCTGAGATCTCTGTCCAGAAGAGTGCCATAGAGTTTCATAAATTCAGACTGAAAAGTCAAAAGGACTTAACCATGAAATTAAAGGACTTTAAAACATAGTTATAAACATACAGTATATTTTGTTCAGCACAATGTTCTTTATCTTTACCTTCAAAAATACGTCTTCTTTACCACATATTAGAACCTAATTTAAAGTCATTTTTATCAAGAATATTCAGATTTTCCCAAATATTTTTGTTATTGTTCTCTAAACCCTTTATTTTCAAAAGCTTCACTGTGAATTTGCGAGTAAAGTGTGGCAAGTCAGAAAATTAGATGTTGAAACAAAGGCTGGATGAATAAGTTCAACAAGGTAATCATAGATCTACAGGCAGAGATGGTCAAGGTCACTAAATTGTAGCCAGTACAGCATGTAGAAGAGGCAGAGGAGGTACAAGGCAACAGACAGAGAGGTGGGAGCTTACACTGAAAAAAGGGAATAATATGCAAGCTGGTGGGAAAGACTGCAGGTTAAGTGTATTTGTCAGTGTGTTTGAAATTGTGAATGTTTCCAAAGGCTTTACATATCTAACATACCTGCAGACTTTTGAAATCAAGAGAGTTAAAAAAAAAAAAAAAAACCTGTCCTTCATAGTGTACTGTTTATTTTTGTTATTGTATTATCCCTATGAGCAAAACTCAAACCTCTCCTCTAAATCCCTTTTCACAGTTTCAGAATAGAATAAAAAAGTTAAAATGATTTATATGATGTTTCTGTTCTGATTTACTGGAAGCACACACTTAAAACAAGGGCTGATGCCTGTAATATCAAAACAAAAATGAACACTGATTTATTAAGCATATATAATTATAATGGTCCTCAGCACACATCTGCTGTGGTATAAACATGTATCTGTGATAGTATAAAGTGTGCATTAGTCATTAGAACAGTTTTGTGTGCACAAATTTGATGACGGTTCTGTTTTATATGCTCAGTAATATTAACACTTTTCTGTCACTAGTCTGCCTTCAGCTTGGTTATCCACTCTGCCATAGTATGAGCAAAAATAACATGACTCTTATCAGCCTCTCACCTTGTCACTACTCAGACTGCTCTGTCTGATTTGTGTTGGCCTTGGAAATATGTGTACTGTAGCATCCACATACAGTATTTGAGAGTGTAGTCCTCTACGAATCAGGAAAATCTGAAACAAATCATTCTGTACTTTTATTTTTATTTTTGTCAGCTTTTCAATTCACTTTATTTATATAGCACATAAATCACAATAAAATCATCTTAAGGCACTTACATAAAACCATCAAATTCCTTATGAGCAGCACTTGGTCACAGTGGAGAGGAAAAAACTCCCTTTAATAGAAGAAAACTCCAGCAGAACCAGACTCAGTTTTGGCGGGCACCTTCAGCTGCTGCAGGAAGTAGATCCTCTGCTGAGCCTTTATGGTGCGGGAGCTGATATTCTGCTCCCACTTGAGCTCCTGGCTGATGGTGGTGCTCAGGAAGTGGAAGGAGTCAACAGAGGTCACCGGACTGTCATAGAGGATGACAGGGTGGAGGGGAGCTGGGTCCTTCCTGAAATCCACTCAGCTCCACTGTCTTGAGAGAGTCCTGTCCAGGTTGTTTGTGCTGCACCATGACACCAGACGGTCCATCTCACTCTTATAGGCCACCTCGTCCCCATCAGAGATGAGGCCGATGAGGGTGGTGTCGTATGCAAACTTAAGAAATTTGACAGACTGGTGACCAGATGTGCAGCCGTTGGTGTATAGGGAGAATAGCAGGGAGAACGGACAGCCTTGGGGGGATCCAGTGTTGATGGTCTGGGAGTCAGAGACATGCTTTCCCAGCCTCATGAACTGCCTTCTGTCTGTCAGGAAGTCTGTGATCCAACTGCTCATGGAGTCAAGCACATTCAGATGGGAGAGCCTGTCTCTGAGCAGAGCTGGGACGATCGTGTTGAAGGCAGAGCTGAAGTCCACAAACAGTATCCTGGTGTAGGATCCTGGGGAGTCCAGATGCTGGAGGGTGAAGGGGAGGGCCATCACAGTGTCCACTACAGATCTGTTGGTTCTGTAGGTGACCTGTAGGGGATCCAGGAGAGGGTCTGTAATGTCCTTAAGGTAGGACAAGACAAGGCGCTCAAAAAGACTTCATGACCACTGAAGTCAGGGCGACGGGTCTGTAATCAATAAGTCCTGTGATCCTTGTCTTTTTGGGGACTGGGACAATGGCTGAGGTCTTGAAGCAGGCTGGCACATGGCAAGTCTCCAGTTAGTTGTTAAAAATGTCTGTGAATACTGGGGACAGCTGATTGGCACAGTGCTTCAGGGTAGAGGGGGAGACAGAGTCCAGGCCTGTAGCCTTGCAGGGGTTCATATCTCACTAGAGATATGCAATGTTTACAGTAGCCAACAAGCCTAGTTCACTCTTAAGCACAGTGCATGTGAAATGTATGTGAGGTTTTTTTTTTTAAATGAATGCAGTGCATGCTGTGACCACAAGAGGGTGCAAGTGTACCATTAGAGTTATGGTATTGCAAAAAGCAGAGCAACGGTTCTAATGCAGTACATCCTGTTGCAGTCAGACATGGCAATAAAAACTATACATTCATAGATTTGACACGTTTCCAGAAAAACAGCAAATATCTTTTGTACAAACTACAAAATCATATCACATTACTGTCCCAGAAACAGCATGAGATGAGAAGGGCAAATATATTTATATAGAGAAATTTACAGAGACATGCTGCTGTACGATCAAACTGCAGTGTCCCATTTCTGCTTTGAATCCCTGTATGCAAATAAATCTTTTATGATTCTGTTGAGAATGCATGGCTACCAGTGGTGGCTATTTTCTGGATGGCTGTTTGGTGAGAGCCTGGCTCCCCAAACCCATTAGTCACAGCTTTTCCTTTAGCTGATCAACACCACAGGAATAAGAGGAGAGGAAGTTGGTGAAATAGTAACAGAGATGGAAGAGTAGCAGAAGTAGAAATGAAGGCAGAGTGATAAAGAGGTGCCTCATTAATGTTTTATTTATTTATGTAAGAGGCAGAGAAGAATTGGTACCGTAGGCAGCAGCTCCTCTGCCAGCTGAGCAAAGAACAGAGGATTTTCACAGACTTGCTACAGTAACTTAAGTGTCAGGGACATGTGGGAAAAGTATCAATTGGAAAGTGTTGTAAAAATTATGAGAGACTTATTGCAAAATGTTCATGTTTCCATTCCCAGCAAGACATAATGTGAACAACACCATGAGCTTACTTTAACACACACACGCACACACACAGGCTGTCCAGCTGCCCCCCCACCCTCATTTCCCTCCCCTTCCCCATATTTTGGAGCCCGACTGTGAGCCTGTGGCGCCACACTTACAAATGACAACTTAATACTGCTGCAGAAATTGGTTTTGTGGAGTGGGCAAAAAGAAGATGGGATTTTAAAAGGCTTCTTTTCAGCAAGCCTTTCTGCGCTGTCTTCCTCATCATCTGTCATATTTGCCTGTCTAATGATGTTTAATAACAGAGTGAAGCTCAACGCACTGAGCAAAATACACTGCCAACCATTGTGCCGCTGTTTTCCTGATGATGACTTGAGGTAAATGTTATGACGCAGAGGAGTATTTCCACTCACAGGCAGTATTCTCTCCAGCCAAGCTGACTGTCTGTCAAACTGGTCAGGACTCAGCTTCTCAATGAAAGTATAGATTTTATAGGTCACAGTTATATTTCTCTACTCTGTGTGTGTGTGTGTGTGTGTGTGTGTGTGTGTGTGTGTGTGTGTGTGTGTGTGTGTGTGTGTGTGAAACTTTGCGCTACTGCATAAATACGATTTTAATGTAAAAACCTTCAAGCCTGATTAAACTCAAAAATGCATGGCTGTCAGGCTAATGGCGAAGTTGCTTTTCTTACTATTTTGTGGACAGTTGACATTGTGGAGATAGAAGGCTCCCCTCTTCACAGAGCACATCTGTTTTAACGTATGTGGTCGCACACATGTATATACATGTGTGATCTAGTGTGTGATTTCTGTGTACACAAAGCCTTTGTATATTATATACGAGAGAGAACACATGTGAATTCATGCCCCTCAACACGTTTTCTCTCCACAATAGAGCCAGGAGCCAGGGCCTAGTTCCAGCTCAAACCTTTTCATTACAGGGAGTCACACTGTGCCGTCCTGGATGAGACCGGCGGTGCATTAATCATATTAACCAAAACTGATCCCAGACCAGTCCTATCTTGTAAATAAAAGTAGTTTTACACAAGACAGGAAGTGTGCAGACAGGTAGTACTTCCACATTATATTGTCTTTGGCAGCAGGGCTGCCCTGTTCACAAAACCCTCTTTGTCTCACTCAGAAATGATACTTGAGTGGAAAGTGCTTTTTGCTCAGCAGCAATAATGAGTGTGTCTGTGGTTTCCGTCAGTGTAAAATAATGTCAAGGGGAAGCTTGCTGCAGATTATAATCTTCAAAATTGAAACTTCATTTTGTGTGTTTTTTACCACATAGAGGTGTTTAAAACCTCACAGCTTGGCTTTCTTCATGTCATAATTGTTTTTGTTGCATGCTGGAGGTTCTGTCTGGACATATAGTGTAGCCTTTGACTGCAAGGGCCCTTGTGCCTGGCAGTGTGTAAACTTATCTATTTGCCTGTGTCTGCGCAGCCAATAACCGGATTTTCTCGTAAGCATCATTGATTTTCAGACACACAATCTAAAATAAGAAATGATGGAATTCAGTATAACAGTTTGCCTTTTCCGATTATGTGACAAATAAAAATCTTTCTCTTGTATGTTTTGGAAGAGAAAAAAATATATATGTTATTACTGTCATTAATATAGATAGATAGAGAGAGAGAGAGAGAGAGAGAGAGAGAAATACTTTATTCATCCCGCATGGGGGAAATTCAATAGGAGCATAATTTACATCAACTACCAAACTCTTTTTTTGGTTTGTTTGCTTGTTTGTTTGCCGATGGCCAGAACAACACGACCTTGTCTGTGTCTCCAACGAGAAGCAAACCAAAGTAAATAGTTCAACCAAAAATAATTTCTACTTTTCATTTGCGTATCTGAAAGTCCCAAAACTGTTGGGTGTTTCAGAAAAAAGTACACATGAAATGTCTCTAATCTATTGTTAATACTCTGCTTGGGCTGCTTAAAGGTCTTCTTTGCTGGTGCTAGGATGAAAAGTAGGATCAAAGATGTGTTAAGAAGACGTATCTCTGTATAATAATGCAACCTTGTACTCTGTTTGGGTTAAGATCAAAGACAGCATCACATCTATAAAAAATGGAGTGGGATACTGGAGCAGAAAGCACTGATGGTACACAGATTATGGGAAAACTGAAAGGTAAGAAAAACACATTTATTTGCAATATAGTAAAAGAAGCTGTTAGCAGCACGGTGTCTGTTCACTGCAGGAGGTAGAATATTTTGATCGTGTATCGAGCTGTTAATACCATCATTTTTATTACGTTTGGTTGCTTCATTTATCTTCCTTTACTTTTTGTGAATAAGGTCTGAAACAACAGAATGAGACTCTGATAGAATCTTGTTTTAATACAATTATTGGTTTTAGACTTACTTTGAATGGAAAATGAAGCTTTCCCACAGTGGCACATTTGAGCTTGTCAATCAAAGATTCTATACACAAATGCCTTGATTAAAGGCATTAGGTGGTGGAAAACCAGTTTAAAAGATTTCCGTGATGGCTTGGATCACCTCGGATGAGCTTTTAAACTGTCTTGTCTTATGTTTACTCTGTGTTGACTTTTATAATGTCTCTGTTTTGATGGGGTTGCAAGGACAAGACTGAGAAATTGCAGCTGATTTTTCGCTGGAATTATAAGTTCTTCACATTTTTTGTGCAGGAAACCAAAAAATAAATATGCTGTTACTGGGTCCACTGTGCATGGCTTTCCAGAAGAGGGTTACACAATTTTGGACTTATCTGTAGAAACAGCATCTAGGCTTCAAGCGTCTGGGTGGGGCAGGGCAGTGTTTGACTCACTTTTGAGACCCACTGTTTCTAGTTGTGCTGTCGGTTTCTGTGGTGCTGTATTAACTGGAGAACATCACAGCCCTTTATAGCCCAAAAACCTGATAGAAGATGGTTTCCTCTCTTTTCATCAAGCTTCAACTTTGCAGCACTAGTTATTTATTTTTAAAGGGATTTAGGACATCATTCCTTTACAGCACTGGACACAGGGATGACTCTTCATGCTATTAATTTGAATTTTAATCAGAAACTGATTTCTTAAAGTGGAGGAATTTTAATTTTGTTCAATTTTAAAGGTGCAGTGTGTGTAAAATGAAAGATTAAGCAGCATCTAGTGGTGAGATTGAAGAGTGCAATCTTCTGAGCACCCCTCACACCCCACCTCCTGTTTCCATGCACAAGAGAGGGTACAGTGGCTGTCACTTTCAAAATAAACCATGTTTCCCTGTCTAGATTCAGTTTTAGGTTTGTCTGTTCTGGGCTACTGGAAACATGGTAGCGCAACATGGCTGCCTCTGTGACAGGGGACCTGCTTCCTAGGTAGACTTAAAGGACTCATTTTAAGATTAAGATAATGTGACGATTTGTGTTTTCAAGTAATTATTCACTAAAACAACAAATTTATGAATGTTATATTCAATTTCCATTCCATTACATATCAAACCTTTAAGTCTATGTTTAACTTAGATTTAAATAATTTAGATTCCTTTTGAATCAGGGGAATTAAATTTGTGTTAATCAGTAAAGAATAATTAACACAAATTGTCGCATTGTTTTGCTCATCTTGTGCTATCCCCTGAATGAACATTCTGTTTGCCTCTTAGATCAGATAAAAAACTTCAAACAGATGCACATGTCCAAGCCATGTGAAGCTTAGAAAATGTTCTGCCCTGCATTTCTTTTCATTTTCAGACTACATGGACAGAAATCCATTTTAAATTTGCCATTACAGTTCCCATCTCCTCTCCTCTTTATAAAGGCAGCAGCTCAGAAATGGAGGGACTCAAACATGTGTAACCAAGGTAACTAGCCGTTGTTTCCCTGGTACCAACCTGGATCAACAGGCTTCTAGTTTCGTATCATTAGACTTAAGAGTATGCCTATTCAGCACACTGGGTTACTTTGTTTATTTAATCTGGTTCAAGGTGGCCACAAACTGGATGCTTAGCTCACTGGTAAGTATTGTGCAAACCACTTTTGATTTCGTGAATAGGGCATCCATCCATCCATCCATCCATCCATAATCTATACCTGCTTATTCCGGGGATCTGCTGGAGCCTATCCCAGCTTTCTTTCGGGTGGAAGGCAGGGGTATACCCTGGACAGGTCACCAGTCCATCACAGGGCCATATAGAGACACACAGAGACAAACAACCTCACACACCCACACTCACTCCTATGGACAATTTAGAGTCATCGATCAACTTGACATACATGTTTTTGGACTGTGGGTTTCCTCCCACAGAAAGACCGGGTTGCAAACTCAGGACCTTCTTGCTGTGAGGCAACAGTACTAACCACTCACCCACCATGCTGCCCATAGGGCATTCAAAAAGTCAAAAATGTTTTCCAGTAATTTACCCATCACTGGAATGTAGAGTTTTTGGCTTGTGCAACTGTTTAAAAACCACACCAAAGACTACAAGGGAAAGTGGAAGGAAGCAGAATGGAATAGCCATCCTGTGGGATGGCTTATCTAGCAGTTCACATCCACTGAATTGGACTGACAGGCCTGCAACTCTTGTGGCAGGCTACTGATTGTGGGGTTAACCTGAGGTGGCAGCTTAACAAATGTTCTGAAGTAAGCAGGTTCAAGTTTAGTCCTCATGACCTGAAAATGATAAGGTGAGGGGTCATGGAGAAGTCAGGAAACCATTGTTTTTAGAAATTCCAATTATTTGGCTATTTAAGTGGACTGGAGCTTGTATCCCCTGCCCTCACTCTAACTCCCCTTTCTTCACTAAGAGGTCTGCACACTATCATCCCATTAACCACATATGTGCTGGCCAGAGCTACACACTGAGGGAGAGTGGGAAAGGAAATAGAATAATACATGTAGAGAGCAGAGGAGGTATCGAAAGGGTGTGTGAGAGTTAACTTGTGTCTGGAACATAAGTTATCAATTACACAACACAACATGGAAACTAATGTAACTGAGTCACTTCACTGTTTGTGAAAGACAGTAGTGTGGTGATTTTGTCAAAAAATCTTCCTTCTAGTATAATTTCCCTCTCTTTCTAAGGATAAAAATCCATATTTGCAGAAAGTCTATGTAATGTGATACTGGAGGATTAAAATTGTACAGCCTTTCTCTACAATGGTTTCATGTTCTGTTGGTTTAGTTGAGAGTGTGTCATAAACAGACCTTGGCCATCCTGTGCTTTGCTTCAAGCAGCAACTTGTTTAGTTCAGTTCAGCTTATTCTACTTTCCTGTCACCGAACAAGTCACAGAGACTGAACTTTGTCTAAGCACAAAGGGCCATTTCTATTATCTCCACAAATGACCAATTTAAGATGCTAGCCTCTGGCTGACCTCTTCCTGTGTTGACTTCCATATAGGCTGATAAACCATGCATCTGAGCACTGCACAAGCATCTCTTTGAGGATCTGGGACTATCAGCACTGAAATGGGCTGTTCACCAGACACAACATAAGAACTAATGAATTTGCGAGTGTATGCCTCCATTAACATCTGGCTTTTGATTGAGCTCACCAGCTCAAGTAAAGACATTCTGTCCCTTCACTATGTTTCTATAATTGGTAAATGCTCTTCTACACTCAAATGCACTCAAAGTGGAATAGCAACCTGAGGCTCAGTGTCTTGCCCAAGGACCCTTTGACATGCCACCTAGTGAAGCCAGGGTTCAAACCATCAACCTTTTGGTTCTTGACCAACCTGCTCTATGACCTGAGCCACAGCCACCCCGTAATTGGCTTTGATTATTGCAAGCATGCTTTTCTTCATGGGGATGCAGCATGGACAATCAAACGCTAGTGTCTGTATAATCAGATGGGTTGTCTGTGTTTGTATGCTTCTTGGGGTTCACCCAGTGTTTGCATTCGGAAAGGCAAGGACTCATTAGCACCGTAAAGTACCAAATATCAAAAACTCTGAAGAACAGAAGAAATGAACAGAGGGAGGCAGTAAAGCAACAAAAATAAAAGGTAGTAGTGTACATAAGAAAAGGGTGATGAGGGGATCGTGATGGGCATATAGGCACAACAGAACAAACGGAGGAAGACAACATATCTACAAACAGAGTGTATCAAAGAGAATGGCTTTCCCAGAGGATTTGGCTCAATGAAGTGCCAACACCTGGCCTGACTGCTTGCTTCCCTGCCTCTTTGGCAGCTGTGGTGGAACTGAATGCTGCCATACAAAGAAGTCAATGCCACGGGCTCATTTAAATCCCAAACAAAAAGCATGAGAGGATGAATGCAGGAAGTACGCCTTCTGATCTAGAAAATAATTTTATCACTGCAGCCACAATCAAAGTACCTAGTGCTGTGTGTTGTTACTATGACTTTTCATGTAATACTGGAGGCCTTTTTATGAAGCAAGTCTCTTGTAGGAAATGCTCTGCAGTGTGTTTTTTATCCCTTGCTTTTGGAAAGCCAATGGCCTTATATACTCATTTCTTTACCCTGCCAATACCACAGAATCATTTTTCTAATATTTAAATGGCTAAAGTCAATACAACCAAACAGAAAGAAGGATTAGGGTTATAGAGTTATAGGGTTTGTGTAAAAAAAAAAAAAAAAAAAAAAACATAAATCTATTTTTATAACACACCTTTTACTCTCATATTGCATAATAATTATGCACACTAGTTCCATTCTTATTGTTTAATTCATCCATCAATTCATTTATCACATGACAAGTGCTTTGCCATGATTTTTTTTCTTCCTCTGCTGGTGTGATTAATTGTAGTTTATGTGGCATTGTCCACAGCTGTGATAAATGGAAAGTGAATGATTCTGCTGCATATGTCATTTTTATTCAAATCGATATTGAATGTGAAGGAATAGACCTGAGAGCATCTTCCCTCATTCTCTCCCAGTTTTCTTCATCTCTGAGCAGTAAATGATGAGTCAAATCTAAACTGCACATTAGAAATTAAGCTATTGCTTTAAAGAAACTCTATGAATTTAACAAGTAAAAACACAATGCAGAAGAAGAAGAAGTTCTTCCTAGCGGTGAATTTCTTGGTGGAGATTAAAATCACAAGTTCAGTGTAAACTGCTCATTATTATTAATAACATTAGCTGACTTATTTCCACACCTGCCAGGTAATGAGCTAACTGATGCACTTTATTAATTTTAAGTGGAGGTAAAATAGCAGTAATATGCAGTAGTATAAAGCATTGCAATTATGCTTCATTAAGAACTTGAATAAAATTCAGTTCATGTTTACATTAATCGTAATGGTAACGCTCCACATGGCTAATTAGCAAACCACTACTAAGTGGTATACCCGAACTACCCATGTTCACTATGCAATTACACGACAAAGGATATTTACAGTACATTTATAGACAGTGAATTGAAGCATTGGGAAAACCCAATCAGTCGACCTCAAGTCCTTGAGTAGAAGACTACTATAGCTAAATAATTTGATGTGAGAAAAAAACAACATTTAATGAATAATATGACATGCAAAGTAATAGAAACACGGCCCATCATGTAAATTTAGCAAGTAATATATTTTAAGGTTCTCTAATCTGTCCAGTCCATTTGTTGTTGATCAATTGTTTCATGTGAAGTATGAGACAATAGTGAAAAATACCATTTCAAAGAGTCCAAGGTATATCAATCTATATCAAAATTTATGATCAAATACACTCTGTTTTTAGTTAAAGAGAGCAGGCCCTGAGATGTTGGAAACAGCAAATCTAAATGAATAAATGTGTTGCACAAAACCTATTAGATTTATTCCAATTGAGAGACTTTATATTTTTATCAGTGCTTCTATTGATGGTGATTTCCTTGTGAACAAAAAATTTAACAGTACTTAAAGTTCGGTGACTGTTGGTGGATGTGCGTATAGTATGTTATCAGGCTATTGTCAATCAAAACATTATGAAATCAAGTCATAATGAAGCAGGTTAGCTGTGTTTTTCAGGGTTTAACTAATAATACCTTCCAGTGGTCACTAAAATAACATGTACAGTCATATTAAATGGGGAAACTGTTAAAACACTAGCTGTAGAATGGTGCGTGTACACAAGTACCTCTGTACACTATCCTCCTGCCCTAACCTTTATGGAGTGTTTTGCTTGCCTAATTTTAACCATAATGTTTTGTAACCACGGCTTTTTATTGGTCATAATTATAGCATTTTTCTTAGCCTTGTGCCATAGTGCACATAAACAAACATTGAAATTGAATGTAATCCATGTTTTACAGAAGCATCATTCATCATTCTTGCACATTAACCTCAGCCAACTGGAAATCATTCTTTTTATTCTGTTCTCTCTTTCAGTTACTTGGTTTCTAGCTCATTCACTTGCTCACTTATGTATTTATTCACGAATTCAGCCACATTTCCCTCTCTTTGTTTTTTGTGTCCATTTTGAATGTGTACATAAAAAAATGTAATGGAAACAGCAGAAATTGAAATAAAAAAGGCTGAAATGTTGGAAAAAGCATTTTTTAACATTTGGCAGAGATCAAATGTTGACTTTAGTGATAAAGGGCTAATTGAAAATGGAAACAGATTTTCTACTCGTAGCTGTTGCACCTTGTCCTGGTCTTGCCTGTAGAAGCTGATAGAAACACAACAGGATATATATGAATCACAGGCTATAAATTCATTAATGTAAAAAGAGAAACATAAATGTCAGATGTGAAGCAGCAGAAGTAATCTCATTGGATTTTTCAATATATTAGCATAAAAGAAGTTTGATTGAGCCCCTGCAGTGACTTTGTTGGGAAAGTCACTTAAAACTTGTAACATTTTATATAACCGTAACAACTGAAACACACATTACAGTGTAGTGTGTAGACATCGCCACCCTCTGATCTCAGTAACGTCTCATATACTTGATTCCAGTACCTGTAAGTGCAGCTCCTTAGGGAGTATTTGCCACATCTGGGGGTGGATGTCAGCTCCTCAGCAGTCTGCCCTATATTTGTTGGAAAATAAACATTTACTATGGGGAGAGGGGACCTGTCTAGGGGTATCAGAGGGTGAGATTGGTAAAGGAAAAGAATGACAACTTCAATAGCACCTTGTAGGTTTGTTTCTCTAACTAAAATCAGTGTAAGTTAAATGAAATGCAAATAGATTGTGAGGACTAAGCAGAACGATAGAGAAATGGGATTTTTGAAAAAAAAAAAACAATAATGCAATGGAAACTAAATAATGAGCTAATTAATAGAGAAAAAACAACTAGTTAATGGAGTAATGGGTTAGTTAAAAAAAAAGATGATCAGTGGTTCTAGGCCTTGGATACATATTGTCTATCTCTGTCTTATCCCAATTATCTTTTTCTATATTCAGGTTTTTAACGTATTTCTTTGATCTGCTCTGCTTCTCCTTTGGCTTCAGCTTCTTTTGCTTCCTGCTGTGAGCCTGGGTCCCAGCGTTGGCTTTCTGTGAGAATGAGCTAATTAAAACCAACAAGGACAAAATAGTCGGACAAGATAGCAATTACTCTCTATTTAAGATAAAAAATGAAACAACAAATACTCTGTGGAAGAAAAAAAGTGCCCAAAGGTCTGTGAAATCCATTCAGTTTGATTCTGATTAGATGAGAAATTCTTCCATGCTCTGCTCCTGCCTAGTTGAGAAAATAGTTTATGTGGGAGTGTTAATTTTACTCAGTTTCTCCTGTGCACCTTTAAAATATACAATATGTTTAGCTCTTTCACTAGAACAGTGTCACATTTAACTGATGTTTTTTTTTTTCAGTTTAATTGGTGAATTCAAGAACCTCATTAAGTGATTCTACCTGCATGTACTGAAGGCTCCAAAACTGCAAAAAAAAAAGACTCATTTCCAGTAGATGTGTAAAAGTGCATGATTTATGTTTGCATGACTCATACCAGTACAGCACCTGCTTCACTCCACATCTCTTTCACACATAACTCTATGCTAAACAGTGGGAATACACCATGTTATAACGTATTTGCAAGGAATGCTTCATACCAAAGTTTATAGGATACACTATTAAGAAAGTATTTTTGATGATATAAATCCTGATCAAAAGCAGTGCTCAGTAATAATATTAATAGCTTAAATTTGTGTATGTATGTGTACCTCAGGGAGTGTATACTGACTAAATAGCCTCAAGACATCAAGATAGTTTATTCAAAAAAGATAGAACACAACTTTATAAGGTTGATGTTCTTTTTCTTCCCCCAAAGTATTCTTGCGTCTGATTATTATGTATTGTATTATTGCATTCTATTAAAGCATTTACAACCAGATACTGCACTACCAGATACGGCAGAGGTGCAAGTGACCGTACAATGTGTTAGCATGCAAACATCAGTCCTTTGTATTTCAATTAGATTCTTATCTGCTCTGAGGTAAGCTCCTGTATAAAACAGCTACAGTATGAAACGCACAGGAGGAGATAGGAGATAGCTCTTTATTCACACCCCCCTTCCCCCGAATGCCACAGCCTCACAGATCCCACAGAGGATTATAGACAGACAGTTTTGAGCTAATACTAAAATGCTCATATTTATAATTGTAGCATAATCATGTTAAATATCTATTCATTATTGTTTAGCCTTTTTTTTTTAATTAGTACTAAACATAGAATAACTCGGGCTCATGTGAGTGTCACTACCTCTGCACATATTTGGTCAAACAAATTTTCAGCTATTTGAAAATTTAAGAATCATCAAAGTTATATTGATACATGCTGTGAGAATCATTATACCAGTTATTATGCCAATACACTGACCGACTGTCAAGGCTTTCGCCTTTGAGAGATTTCAATGGGAATCCGTCAGTAGTTTAGTTTAGGTATGTCGGGGGGGCAAAGTGGTGCCCGAGTGATGGAACAATCAATAACCAGGTTTTTATACAAATGTTAAGCAAACTTTCATAAAAAGGGCAAAAGACAATGCACAAATACATAATACACAAAATAAACTGCACAATGTAACTGGATTAATCCTGACAGGTCATGGTTGTACGTAGCCCCCAATACATGTTTCAGATCAAAAAAATTGGCTTTGTTCAGGAAGAACACAAAATGCCTTTAATGCAGGAGAACAAAAGGTAACCAGAGGGGGGTGGGAGTTGTACATTTGATTTGGAAACCAGTCACCTCAACACTACTGTTATGAGTCAGTTGTCTCTGGGGTAGAATTTAAAAAATTATAAATACCTTCAGCTTCTCCTCTGCCCAGAGCATTTGCTCAGCACTTTAGTCACTGTTGTGTTATTAATAGACAAAGGATCTAGGTAGCACTTTGGAGCAGAGACCAAATGAATTATAGCATAATGATAACCTCTTTCCTACTGCCCTAGATTTGTATTTTGTCATCCCTCTGTCGTTTTCTCTCTGCCTAGAGCTGGAGACAGTCCAAACCCTTTAGAAAGCTGCCTGTCTCACACACAGAGATGACTGTAGTGGTGTTTGGAAAACAGCTAACTGGTGACGGATTAAGAGATTTTAGAAGTAATCTTCCTGAGAGGAAGCGCCCCTAGTCATGGATATGTTTTCATCACTGCTATTAAGAAAGACATAAGGGATTAAAACAGCAAAAGTTGGGCCATGTTTACAAAGCGAGCAGTTGTTACAACAGTATCCCCACCATGAACACAGTGTGCCATTTGTTCTTTGTCCTCAAGAAGAGAGAGAAAAATATATCACATAGATATTGTTACTTCCAGTTTAGCCATAGCAGGATGCTCAAACTTAGTAATGAGACATAAATCCCAATTATTATTCCTATTATTTGTACCTATGAACACAGCATCAACCGTTTGTGTTTTACATATCACTTTGTATAACCATGTAAACTAATAATGTTTAATTGTTTTGGGTTTTTTTTTTTTTTTCTTTTCAGTTGAGATGAATCTAAGGACACAGGAAGCAGGGTAGAAACCAGACCATTTGGAGAGCTATTTGTAGCTCATTATAAGTTCATTAGTGTTCACTAGGCTCATCATGGTGTGCCCCAGAGGAAAATGAAAGATTCACAGAACTTTGGCAGATGTTAAATTTTAATCAGAGGGATCTAGACTTGCACCATGCAAGCATCCTGAGCTTGAATAGGAAAAACTATATGTTTTCAGTGTATCAGACTTATGGGAGATTTTGTTCTTATGCAGCTGACATTAATGTGTAGACTGTACTGTTTAAACCAATGGAAATGGAAATCTAGTATACATTACTTTTGTCATATAACTCCTACTACTACTACTTTCTACTTGTTTGTTATACTTTGCAGCTAGCATACAATCTCTGTGTCAGTCTGTGAACTGGGAGAAACTGGACACGGCTTTGTATGAATCAAACCTTGTGGAATCCAAAACACTGAGCTGAAAGTATAAAATTTGGTGTTCACTCTCAGTGGGATTAGGAGCACTTGCAATGATTTCGTATAAGTGTGACTCATTTATTTAATACATTTTTAATTTTTGCTCCACAGACAGTGTAGGGGCCTTCTCTAGAAAGTGTCATCAGCTGTTGTATAGTCAAGTTTGCTTTTCAGGAGCTTTTAACAGGTCAGTCGGGCATAAGTTCATACACTGCTATAGTACTGCTACAGAAGCATTTAGAATCACTATATTCTTGCAGTTTATACTGTATTTCAACCATAGATTGATTTACTGCTCCATCCCTCCTCTGATGGAACCCCACTGCTTCCTCCTTCTTTTTGCATTGTCTATCTGTTCTGGTCTGCAGCATACATATCGAGAATGACAGGTGATTGTGCCCCATCTTGAAGTCAGGATGAGGGTCATTACCCAGCTGTCCTTGGGTGGAAGACATCCATCTCCCGTAAGAGGCATGACATGGCCAAGTGAAGGTGATGATGTTATGAATGAGGCTGGCTGGCAACACAAGGTAAGGCTGGCCACTCTGTCACTCAGGGCAAGCACTGACAGGGAGGCAGGCCTTGGGAATGCAAGCAAGGTTACCCTGAGTGATATCTGAAACTGATGGTAAAGTGATCATACTCAGAAAGGACATGATAGATGACTGAACTGTATGATGGTGCAGTGATAAGTGCTATATAAAGAAATGTGGAATCCTGTGGTATTCTCGCAGTGTAGTGTACCTGTATGATAGAGAAACTCACCGACAGGTCCACACTTGTTTCACATTTCGTGTCCTGGCTATCACCTATCACAGATAATTATCATGTGAGAGAGACAGTAAGTAGGAAGATATCCCTTGGCAGAAAATCCTATTTTGCTCTGATGCCTCATAGGAAAGGAGATTTTAGTCAGAGCCAAGCAGTGTTTGATCTGCTATGTCCATTTGTTTCATTGCTTATTCTGCCAGGGGAGCTGAGATGAGCTAAACCAGTGATGATGCCACAGCAAGCCAGCGTTTTTCAGCAATCTGTCCTGGAGCAAACTGCCCAATGATGGCAGCCATCTGGACAAGAATGGAGTCATTGAATTCAGCAGCCACTTCAGACCTAAAACTCTATATTTAGGTCATATGGCAGAAGAAATTATATGTCAAGAGTCAGTGCTGTCATATGTTCAGAGGACATGCTTTTCCCTCTTTCCTCTTTCTATTGGATGTCCAGCACTGAGGTCCTTTGAGGTTGTATTGCAACAGCTGAATGGCTGTCACATGTTGGGTGTGGATGGATGCTTGTCTGAAGCAAAATCGGTAGACAGTGCCCGATTCTCTTTTCAGGGAGGCTGTGGCTGATATAATTGAAGTGGGCAGACTGAGAATGGGATAATCCCCCTCCCCCTAACAGATACACACACATCTCCTTCCCTCCTCTGGCCTGACAGGCAATAGAGCTGTCAAGTAGTGAGTCTGCTAATGGAACACCCAGCTGGCTAGAGACTTCATCACACTGCAGTGAATTATTCAGCTTCCAGAGGGCTCTCCCCAAATTATTTAAAAGCTCGCTTTGGCATTCGGAGAAATTAAAGCAGGGGCCCAAAGTCGTACTTAGAGTTTGGCTTTCAGGTTTCCATGAGTTTTGCCCATCTCCTTCAAGGGCCCAAGCTTAGAAGATAAACTACTCTGCAAATAGGCCCTATGCAAAAAATAATCTCATGATTCAAGCCTATTTAATGAAGATTGCTAAGTTAATCACCACTATACATATTATTGCAATGTTGACCAGTAATATATTCATGAAATCATGTTGTTAGTACTGTAATTTTTGTTTCACTCTTTGCACAGCTTTTAGATTGTAATTATAGATTCACTGCTGTCCTATTGTTTATTTGATCAGATTTGAATGATCCGTGGGTGAGGACAGAAACCAATCTGCACTCACATCCTTTTTACAGTGAAATCCCTTTTCCAGTGCCAGATGTGATGTGCAGTTTCATTCTGGAGTCACCAGACCTTCTGGGTAGGTGTCCTGGCTAGGTTAACTGATTGGAATTCCATGTCCATATACATCACACTCGATCCTTGTCCATTCTGCAAAGAGCGGATAAATCATTCCGTCTGGGCCGTCCCTCGGCAGGCCCCCGAAAGCCTTTAATAACAGGCTCAAGCTGCCTGCATTGCCGGCCCCTGATTGTTTTGAATGAAAACAGATGTGGTTTCTTGCTTCACAGAGCAGCCTGTTCGATGTAGGTTTCTGCACAGACCTTTGTCACAGGGCCCTCGCCGCCATGTTGTCCTACTAAAACATCCAGCACCAATGGGAGCCCACCTGAATTCCCTCCCCAGTCCCCACAGCCTCCATTATTCCAGCGCATTGCCGTGCCCCATTGCAAGAAAAAAAATATTTAAACAAGGTGGTAACAGGCTTCTCTCTCCTCCCTCATAAAGCCAACTGGAGTGTCTGGGTGAACACATTCATGCCCCAAGGCCCTGATGAAATGAAACACCAGCGCTGTGCCCTTTATGTGAGCCAAAAGCACTGGCTGTGTTTATTACATCTGACCATCTGGGCTTTACACGTGCATGTTTGCTGGACACAGTACCACACGGCCATGCACTCACACATAGGTCATAGGTCGTGCAGAAAGCTGATAGATTATTAGCTGCATTCAACCTAAATGCCAGTGACACATGATTGCCATAATTTGCCTGAATGCTTTTATGCCTGAAGCAGTAGAGCAGGTACTTTCCCTCTTCCTGCAATGTCTCCCTTTCGTTCTGTCTTTTTACAGATGACAAAATGGTCTCTCAAGGGGAAACAAATGCCTCGGCAGCAGGGGAACAAACCAATAGCATCTCCTGCAGGGTCTTGGGTGACTGATATTCTTCACTGATTTGTTTAAACAGTTTCAAATGTCCCCCCACTCCCTAACCCCTCCCCAAATAGTCCCCATCCCACTCAAACCTCCTACCTCCACTCCCCCCTAGCTGCACATGTGGTGTGTGTCTTGTCAGAGCCCTGAGCAGTGGACGAGTTCCCCTGCAGGCCAGAAGTTTTAATTGAAGCAGAATGGACCCATATACTAACCCTGCCTCTTAAGAAGACAGACATAGAGGCCTGGCTTTGCCTAATCGGCCCTCCCTCTGGCACACATAAACCCTCCAGTCAGACTGTCTTTTCCTTTTATTCTCCACTTGTCTCGTTTGTTTCTCACACCATGTCTTTCTTTCTGACTCAGCTGCTGGAATCCACAGCAAATCTGTCCCACCCAGTTCAGTGTGCTCTGTTGAATCAGGAAGGAAATATTTACCCAGGGCCGGTGAGAAGGGGCCGTGACCTCAGGGTCGAGCTGGAGGTCAGGATGTGTGCAGCATAGGTGCGGAAATGTTTAAACACGTCACTCATGGTATGGCATCATGTAATCTGTCTGAGATTAGTGTGTGGATTAATCTCCTAGCTATTCTCAGTTACTGTATTCAGTTAGTGGTGTTAATTGAAATTTTTTGGTAAATTCACCTTAGGGGGAGAAGGGAGAACTTTTTACAGAGACTCTTCTAAAACAAAAAAGGATTTTCTTCAGCACAGTTCTTGTGAACACACAGCCTTTATAAAGGATAGTCCCAGTATAAAATTGCCAGTTTGAAAAAATCATTAAATTTGAATCCAAAATCTTTTACATTCACTGTGATGTTTGTTTGGACAAGTTTTCCCAGTTAAATTTACCAAACTCAACCACAGAAATATTAATAGTGCAGCTGCAAGTGATTTGTCATCAGGGCAGTGTGTGTTCTGTGACAGAAATAAAGCAGCCGTTAGGTTAGATGCTACAATGCCTTTCTGAAGCAAAGGTGGTTGTGTAAATATTAGACCAGAGATTTAAATGAGATTTGAAGTGTTATTCTGACTGATGAAGGGGAGGATTGGTCAGAACCACTTTCATTCGTTTGTAAGAGAAATTTAAACTACAAGAATCAATCATTCTTATTTGCCACAGAACAAATCTGCTCGTACAAGTGGTTCTTGCACGAGGCCTAATTGGGTCCATTAGAGATTAAAATTATACTGACAGCTCAGGCAGTCAGGATCAGAAATACAATTCCACATGTGACTATGACAATTATAATGATATGTAGACTTTTGCAATCAGCTCTGAGCTAATGCTTTTCCTAAAGATCTTTCCAGACACACAAAAAGGAAATGGCTTAGACAACATGATCACCCCAGTACCTCTGTGTGCCTCTTCCGTGACGGGTGTTTTCATTGGATGTTTTAGGTTGCCAGGAAACCATAGCCAACACTGACATAAAATAAGCCAAACTGAGGTATGTGTCGGAGATCGTTGGATGTCTCAGGTTCAATATTTAGTGTCATTTAATTTAGTGCCAAGAAGCCTCGTAAGTAATGAATTTGTTGTTTCTCATTTTGGTGGAAACAGCATTTGAATCTCTGAAGCAAACAAGGCAACATTTTGGATGTGAACATAAAACCCAAGTATTTTTGGTACATACTTTTCCAGCCATGTTAACAACACAAGTCCATTACGAAGATGATTGGTTAGCAGGAAATGGTCTCGCACAAAAGGTTAGGTTGACCAAACCAAGCATTTTTTTTTTTTTTGTCATCATGGAAACAAACTTCCCCTTCAGTATAGAAATAACATGAGGTCCAAAAAGACATTATAATCTCACTGAATTGGCCTATACAGCTCAGGGACTGAACTGGTGACCCTGAGATGTCTAAATATCAAATAGTTTTAAACATGTCCATGGCCTCATGTCACAGTGCATGTGATAGAATAATGTTATAGAGCTCTCATAGCCTGCAGATGAATGTCCTGGATGAATACTCAGCACACTGGCAATTGGCTTTCTTGGTGCGAACTGTGACTGTTGGTGTGGAACTGGACTGCTAGTAATTTCATCAATATTTTGTTTGGTAAAAACAACTTAGAAGTGACAGAATGATGTGAGAGGTCCTGTAAAAACATAAAAAATGTCACTCGCTGTGTTCATTGTGGTTTTCCCTGTATCCTGGAATTAACTTATATTTAAATTAGGAGACCATTTATCATGTTATGTGTAATTATGCAGGGTTTTTAATGTCCTCTGGGAACACATGTCATTCTGACCACTGTGCATGGTTTGGAATTCCAGTGTGTTTCTTGGTACATCATACTGGAAAAGTAGGGACAGGTTGTTGTGTTTCACTGATGTGCTTCGGTTTTTACAATCAATTTCGGTGTCTTGCAATCATTGCTAAAATGTTCGAATATCAAAACATATGTCCTGATGAAACATTTGGTGCAATTTACAAATATTTAGGAGATGCAGGCTGGATGCAGGATTATGATCTGATGTTTTTCATTAGAACCAGATCTCACTATTGGTGTGTGAGACAACATAATGATGCTGAGTCTTGGAAAAACATAAAAACAAATAAAAAAAAACAAAAAAAACAATGCAATTTAGTTTACAATATATGATTTATGTTCTCGCATAGTAGTTTAGCATGCGCTACCTCAGTGTGTGAAGCCCTGATAATATTCATATCCATGCTCCTGAATGGTGCCCTGGAAAACACAGCCACAAAACAAAGCGGTGTTGAAGCCACAAAAATAGTAAAAACAACCAGAAAACAAACCACCAGCAGCCGTGGCATTGTCCTGGAAGGTAGCAGTGGGCATGAGAAAGTCCTGTTTAAGAGTTTAGCCATGCACTGCTCTCTTTTGCTTGCCTTAGAACTAAAGAAAGCCAGGATTTCCTAATGCCCAGAATGGGGAGCTCTCAACAGATTGATCTGCAACGGGGGACTGTCCATTCTTTAAAAAGTGAGCTAGCCAGAAAAAAAGTGTTGGGCAGGAGAGCAGTGTGAGACAGACCTCATCAGCTCTCCAGGGCATAGTTGCACCTGTCAGAGGGAGACGTCAGTCTGTGGATCTGTCTATCTGCCAGAGGTAGCTCACTATGGACCCCTTCTGTCTGGACTTTAGTATGGGTGAGTCAAATACAACAGGTCTTTATTGTGAAATCAAAAAGAACACACAGTATATTACCCTCAGCGTTCTTTGTTTTATTGTGGACAGCTGTGCTTGTTAATGTATTGTAGTCTTAATGTATTTAAGTCTTTATTTTGAAATATGTAGCTAGAAGAATTGCTTTGAGACCTGAGGCAGTATCATTATTAGATTAATATCAAAATGTGAAATACTGTAGATGGCAGCTTTGTAAGAATGCCTGTTAAAGTCTTACATTCCAGAGCAAAAGTGCACAGTCTTGAAGCTAAATGTAATTGTTTTTAACAGATTATAGTTTTGTTTCTGAAATTTTGATTCGATTTAAACTGGCAGCATATATTTGTTTAAGCAGTAAGCAATACACAGTTTATACAGTTCAAATGTAGTGGTCCAGTATTGTACAGATTTGCAGCCGCTACAGTGTAGCCGCACTGTATTTATGTTTGTTTGAGATGGGTCTGGTAAGATATGAAGGCTCTGTAGCAAACTCCTAAAAAGAAAAAAACAGAAACTTGGCAGGATGGAAAAACTTTGTACCACAGAGGAGTTCTGGTTTGTTTGTTTGACAAGCAGAGCTGAAGAAGACTGAAGATTACTGATTTTGCAAGTGTGTCTGTGTGTTTGTCTGGGTATACAGTATGTGTGTGTGCCTTAACTGTATATGTGTGTGTGTGTTTTGAAGGAGCACTGGTACGTATCCCTGGAATCCAAGCAGTTGCTGTTGCAACAGATATAGTGATTTAGAAAGAAGGCTTGACAACACCCACCAACTTTCATGATTTTAGATTGCTTCATACATATCAGGTCCCTGGAGAAATTTCATACTGTAGGTCAAAGATCTTTTATTTTCACTTCTTAGCAATAACACATCTACATATGATAGTTAGGGTTACATCAATGTAGTGCAAGTAAAAAGCGTCTTGTATCTTGTATTGCCCTTTATTTCTACCCCACTGTGTTTTCCCCTTTGTAGCTTCAGGTAGTATTAATATAAATGACTCACACCCTCAGCTTCTAAAAATCATAATCTTTTCTAATCAGAAGGTCTCACCCATTGATCAGCCAAAGTTCTTCATTCACGTGGGTTTGCCCAACTTCCAACTCAAACTTTGTAAAAAAGAATCAATAGTGGTGAGGGCTCATCTCAGATCATTGCCTGCAGAGAAAGAGATACCAACAATTTCAAGTAAAAACAGGGTTTTATACTGATCTGGTGAACTGGACTTAGGACTGTTTTATCAAGATATAAATCATGCAAAATGAACTTCACTTGGCTTTGTTTGGTTCTTTTTGGAGAAGCAGAAAACTGGATGATAAAGGACTGTACCATAGTGTGTGTAACATTATTGTATAGTCTCCGTGCCAGTATTTCCTAAAGTGAACTTCATTTCCAAACTATTTGGAAAGCTTTAAGCATTCAAGTTCCAAGCTATAAATCATGTTTCTTGTGAGACTGGCTGCAAGAACTTGTAACATTTGCAAAATAGCCCTGATTGCAACTTCAGCTGATGAGAGAAACTGAATGTTCCATCTACTGTATGTGGTGTCATGGCTGGAAGGTATTTTTGAACTCTGGACAGGGGAATTTGTAGAAGAAATTCTTCAAAATCCACATGACACTGATATAGAATCCACAGTTAAACATAATGCTAAAGGAAAAGGGACAGACAGAAATGCATATGTTGTCACTACACAAACAAAGTTTCACTCTGTCTCTCTCTTTGGCGTTTTTTCTGGTTAAGACTATGAGAGAAAGAAGAGTGTGTTGCACTAACACACCCTGTCAGGAGACTGTAAAGGTATTGATCGCAGGAGTGTATGATGATGATGGGCTTTGACAGCCTGCTGCGTGGACCTGAGCTGAGTCAGACAGGAGTCTGCTCCATCTTCCGTCTGTAACAGCCTGGGGTCACGTTGGCAAAAGTCCGCATCCCTCCATACGCATGAATGCCCTCGTTCATCAGGCTGCGAGGCTGCCAGGAGATGAGAGCAGTGGAGAATGTGGCTCCAATCTTTAACATTTAGATAAGAGCATCAGCCAAATGTCAACTTCACGGTGGTGATAATTTTCCATCAACTAGCCTTACACAGATCTATTTTTAATGTTCAGTTGCAGAAAACTGTGGCTTCCTTCCTGTGCCTAAGTTAACTTCTTTAGGTGACTCTGTTTGCTGTGTTTCTGTACATGCATTTCAACAGTCCTTACAGAGAGAATGTGAACATATTGGTTTGATATACGGCTTTTAAAAAAGAAAATTTCCTACTATATTCACTCGACAGTCCAAAATCTGGAGATATTCACTTTACAATGATATGAAATTAAAAACATACGTGGTTTTTTTTTTTAATATAATGGAACAAGAAATGTTTTTTGCTTTGTAGATCCATTGTAGCTTCAGTTTATGTTGCTGCTGTAAATAGTTTTAATGGGTTTTCAGGAACATCAAGAGCCTTTGGTTTCTGGGAAAGTACTGTATGACGAATCTGCTGCTGAGTGGACATTAATAGCTTCTGACTGTAGTGAATGCATTTGGGTTTGGGTTTGGATTGGAGAAAATACATTGAACAAGTACTGTATAGGTAGAATGGACCACTGCCTATATGTCTGCCCTGATGATGTGTTTTTGAACAAGACATTTAAATTCTTTTACCTCAGCTTTGTACCAATCTAATCTTCTTCCCTCCCTGTAGGAGACTTAGAGGAAATTTTGCCTGTGAGGATTTGTTTATCACCGCCATAAAAATAACATAATTGTGAAATAGGACAGGAGGATGAAGTAGTAGTAACCAACAGAATGATCTATTCTCTGTCTTGTGGCAGGGAGACATTGAATGATGTTGGATTAAACTGTGGATTTTGATGAGCTTTGGAATTTATGGACAAGCCCTTGTCCCTAATGTTATTTTTTCATATAAGATCCCTTTCTTGATCAACCCTCGGCCATAATTAGAAATAGAAGATTGCTCATTCTCCTATCAGAAACAACATTAATACTTGCTATTTTAAATTTATAAGTCAAATTAAAAGTGCTTTCGGAGTATACACCACTGTATTCACTTGTGCCTTGTTTACATAGTTTGCTTTGCGTTCAGAGGATGCTTTAGACTGCTCAGTGTCAGAGTCAGCTCAGGATTACATTCGTATCAAAATATTCTTATGTACATTTCCCATAGACGGAACAGTGTGATCTTTGTTCAGTGGGATGGAAAGTAACAGTGTGGCTGTAAGGGTGTTAAATGGACAGGTAGTACCTTTAACTTTCATGCCTTATCTTGTTCACCTTACCTCCAATGCACAGTTACCATGGCAATACCATAGTTACCATGCATGGGTATTGGAGAAATACCATACATCATGTCTGGTGATCAAAATAGAGGTGATTTTGACATTTCTTAATTCAGGCTTTAAAAAAAAGGCACATCTGTCTGTTCGTGTGAATTTCCATCTTGAAGCAAGTTGGAGTAAATCACGTGTATACATTATTTCTCAAAGAGAAGGCTGATGTTGTAGACATACGCTCTGCTTTCTCAGCATTAGCTGTTCTGCTTTAGATTTGTACATCTACTGAGCGATTTATGTAGAAAGAAATGAAAAGCAAACCTCCTGGTATTGGCAGCTCAGTGGAAGCCCGTAGTGAGTAATCTCAGTGTGTACCATCCGAGGCTCAAACTAATGACCTGGACTGAATGAAAGCTTTCATGAAATCCACTTTAAACACTGTAAGCAGTGTTTCAGCCTGTAGGCGTCACTCAGCATGACTGACTTGCAGCCTCAGCCTACCTCATGTCCTGATTTCTGTCACACCAACCTCATCACATAGGAAAAGAGTTTATTTATTGGTTTAAATGGCAATGTTTAGTTTACAGTATAGAGACTTAAACCAGCTCCCTTCCTTTAACATTAACTACTTTACTAAATTACATAAGTACTTAACTGAATAAATCAATAATTTAAAAAAAACTCTACCATAAATGAATGTAAGTAAAATGTAAAAATCATTATGTCTCGCAAAAAGTCTGGTTTTAAGTCTGTAAAAAGTCACGCGAGCTGCTCTGTGCCTGGTAGAGGTAGTGCCAGTCCATTTAGAACATGATAGGAAATGTAAATGGAAAGTGAAATTTTAACCTGCTGGCACTAGAAAAAAATCACCTCATAGTCTGTAAAATTCATCTTCTGGACACCATGGATTTGAGTTTCTTCAGTTTTTATGATATTTCAATAAAAGTCAAAATGTCAACTATCATGTTAAATGTAACTATCAAAACAAAAATCAGGAGAAAATCTCTCTGCATTTTAGTGACTGGGAATATACTCTACATTGTAACTCCATTTAATTCTTGAAACAACCACATGAGTTTATTGTTGTTTACTTACAATATAAGGGTACATAGATTGAAATCATCCTATCCAAAACCCTAGTAATATGTAATACTAATAATTTCAGTCTGATCTTATAAATAACATAAGTATGGCTGCAGC
This sequence comes from Mastacembelus armatus, assembly GCF_900324485.2. Lineage (NCBI taxonomy): Eukaryota > Metazoa > Chordata > Actinopteri > Synbranchiformes > Mastacembelidae > Mastacembelus > Mastacembelus armatus. Next base: position 7,010,479 of record NC_046644.1, on the reverse strand, counting down.
TAATGATTATCAATAATAATTTATCTGTGGATATTTTTGTCTGCAAAACATCATTAAATGGTTTCAGACTGCCTCTTATGTCAAACTAACCAGCTATTACCTAAAGGTACCTGAAGAAAAAGGTCCTTCAAAAAAATGTCCTTAAAAAAAACACTTTTCTGACAAGGTGTTTGTGATCCACAAGGAGCCATCATAGCAGAGACAAAACATACTGTATCTAGCGCTGCTCAAACTACCACCCCAAGGCCAGAAGACTCCTGCTCATGATGTATGTGATGGTTCGCAGCCATGGCAAGCTGAGCAGAAAAAAAAATATCATTTCAACCTGACAGCAATCAATAGCAATAATGGACACGAAGAGAAGTGAAGGACAAGCAGTAAATCCTGTCAATCATCTTGATGAGGGGGATGTTTATAAGTGGATTTATAGCTTGTGCCTTTTAGTATTTTTATTGGAATAGTGATAAATAATATGTTTTAGAAAATTAGTCCATGTCCTTGGTTTCTTGAATGCCACATTTAGCCAGCTGGCAACCATGGCCACCGCATACAAAATTACCAAAATTGTATTCCCTGTGCAACTATAGACAGTGATACAGTCATTAACATAGTCACTGACCTGCTGCTTGATCTATTTTCTAAATAGATTTTCTAAAGAACCAGTGCCCCCTTTCCCCCAGCAACATATAAACCTTCTGTGGAAATGCAATGTTATACTTTTAATCTAGGATGATGCATATCTTTTAATGACAGACCCTAACAAGAGAGAGAGAGAGAGAGAGAGTGGCATGAAGGTTGTTTGAAAGGGGAAACTTGGCACTGAACGAGTCCCGCAGAGACTCACTGTATCCCCACAGAACTGTAGAGCAATTAGTCACTGCTCATTAATGACTAAAGTCCCACATGGGCATGTCGCTACACCACTGAATCGATCTTTATTTGATTTAATATTCTGACAATAAAAGAACAACAAAGCAAATGCAAGAGCACAAAAGAAATTTCCAGTATCAATTTATTTAAAGGAAAATATTCATTATTTTTATATTTACTTTTAAAAACAGGAGCTACATTTATGGCATGATCCATGGTACAAATGTAATGTAATATCAACAAAAGGACCTGCTACCACCACAAAATATGACACAATATATGAGGTTTTTAATACACAGACTAGCACAGAGAACCATTCGAGTTTTTCTAAATGTGTCTTAGAATATTTACTGGCCATTAAGAAATCCCTAACCTCCACCATAAGAAAGAACATACCAGAACTAACACTCTTTATGTGCAAAAATGTGATCTGAAGTTAAGCTAAAACTAATTGCCAAATCAGTGGGTGTCTTCATGTAGCTGTAGTAATAATATGTGAAGTTCCATTGTCCCCAGAAGCAGACCTACATGCATCTTTCTCTCTGGGGAACCTCAATGGAATTTCTAACTCTAATGAAGCCTTGTATTAGCTTTGGCCACCTTGTTGACATTAGAATCCATTTTTGCATGAAATAAAGACTGAGGATTTTGTCCCCCATCGTTTTCAGTGGATTGATACCAGAAAGACATGTCTTCACTGCCAGAATACAGACGAATAATGGTAACAGTAACCAATAACTCTTTCAACAAGCACAGTATCCCTGTAGGAGTTACATCCATAGTGAACAATTTCAGCCCAGTGCAAATGTTCTATGCCAAAGTAGTGTGTGTGCCGCAAGGTCAAAAGTAAGAGTGTGGATGTTGGGGTGGCGGACGTACGTGCAGCAAGCTTATATTCATGTAGGGGATCAGAGGGCCTGGCCAATAAATGACCTACAGTTAACATTTGTCTTTTAATCAGTCATAACCACAATCTTTCCCTAATGTCTTACTCATAGTTCACTTGTCACATCTATCATTTGCCATATGAATTATCATAAACAGTGTGAAACAATTTTAAATAGAAACATCTTATACCAAAAAAGAATAGAAAAAAGAATATAACTGAGATTACACAGCACAAAATGCAGTAACATATTCAAACACACACACGCACACACACACACACACACACACACACAGTATGGCAATGGTTTTATATCATTTGTAGGCTAATGCATATACAACTGAATTAGGCTTACACTACTGATATTTAGCCCACATCCAAACTCCTGCAGGATACTGCTATGGTCTCAGTCTGAGGCCACAAAACGGAGACACATTTTTACCGAGCTCTGAGCTATTTGTGACAAAGCTTGAACCTAAATGTATTCTTTAGTTCTTGTCTGTAGTAAAGTTTGTAGCTTTCACAGAAATCCTATAGGACATCATTCTCTTTTTATCTGCTATTTGAGAATACATCATGAAGGGCCGCTGTTTTTGTTAAATAAAGTATTAGTCTTTAAAAAATTAGGTGCCTTGAAAGTTTTTCTTGTCTTCCCTTTTCTGCTCAGTCTCATGGGTCTTTGCCGTCTTTCCCTTTATGATCCTCTGCAAATGGAGCAGGGAGCAGGACACATGAGCAGCTCTCTACAGATCTACCTCTGGTGCTCTCAGGTGATCTGCCTGTGTGGATCTATTTACCAGTCGAGCAGCTGCTGTGGGAGGTTTAAGGCCCACATCAGGCTATAGTTACAGGCTGCAAAGTCTGAGGCAGTGTTGGAGAGACGGGACAGTTTAGGGCCAGGGGGTGCTTTAGACCTCCTGCTGTGAGTTCAAAGAGAGGTCCCCAACAGCTGTGGCTCTCAGGAGAGGTTGCTCAGAGGACTGTTTGAGCAGTGAGGACGGGGTGGGGGCTGGGGTCACATGGCAAATCAAACTGACCTCAGAAACCAAGCTGCTGTGTTTGTCTTGATTTCCACATTTTTGAGAGAAATACACACTCCTTAGATTTCATCACAAGAGGAATACTCTTAAGCCCTTTCTCATACTTGCCTAGGACGCAATGCACTTACTTCCCAAAGGTGTTTGCTTCATGAAGTTGAACAGTTCCACGCTGCTTCAACAATCTGGGATGACAAGGAATTAATTTCGCTTTGAAAGAAATTCATTGTTTATCCAGCTCCTTTCCTTTCCTTTGCTTTAATGCTGAAAAAAGCTCTTGGAGAAAGCAGATTGCGCATAACATCTCATATTGTTGCATAGACTTGGAATTAACATAGAATTTTTTTTATGCCTTCTCAAAATCTAAAGGTGAGGACTGGCTTTGGGATTTATCAAAAGATGCTGTTATAACTTTAAAGTTTCAATTGATTTACAGCATTCCCTATAAATAAGTGCAGACACAACCTGACAGGATTCAAGGTTAGTTTACCTGAAACTGTGGATGTGTTGTGGCTCTACAGAGAATTTTACGAACATAGTGGGCTTAAAAGAGCAAAGCCATAAAGGAAATTTTTGTAAATTGTACCCTTGTTTTAGTACATTTTTGTGTATGATTCACTGTGGTATTTAACCATTGCAGTATTTGCCAGTGTTCACAGCATTGCAATATTAGAACTGTAGCAGACTATTTTCTTTTAGCCATCCTCAGACATAAGCTAAACAGTGGGTTGTAGAGGCAGAGCTATTCCCTGAATACCAACAAAACTTCAGTCACCTTTCTGCAGTATGTATTCCTGTTGTCAGCTGCAGAGACTTCCTGGAAAACTTCTGAAAAAAGTATACTAAAACTAGACAACAACTATAATATGCTGCATATATATGTTTTTGCAAAGGGCACAAAGCGCGCTGATTGCTGATTGTCTAACATGACATGACAGTGATATGAATCATTTGATGATAACTCAAGTGCACATCTCTAGGAAAGTTTAGAATCTATGTCATGGAGCACTGATGCTGTTCTCGGTGACTCATTAAAGCCAAACCTGTTTTAATTTTCCTTTTTTGTCCTCCATCTGAACATGGGGTTGTATGTAAATTTAGCTACTAACAATAACTAGTAACATTAACTAGTATAGTTTCATATGCCACTTTCTGGCTGCATAAAAAAACATTGTGCTTTTGTTGGCAGACACTGAGAGATGATTACAGTACATCCAGGTAAACACACCTGTCCTAGTGTGTGTATTTGTTGTTGTTGAACACTTGTGTGCTGGTACAGTACATGCACCACCAACTAAGGAACAGGCGGTTTCTGTCTGGTCAAGTTAGCCAATAAGGAATATTATGCTGTTTTTCACACTAAAGATTGTGAAAATGTATATTTATCACATGCAGCTTCATAATTGTGAGCTTGTCTGGCATCAAAGACACAGGGGAGTCCAGGATTAGGAGAAATAGCAGCAAAATGAAAAGAGGCCAGGGAAAACATGTCTGTTGTTCTGCAGCACTGGCTGTACGTGGTGTATGACCTGCCCAAAGCCTATAGTGACAACACATGTAAACAAATTACTAATGTGTGAACTGTGCAAGCAAGTAACAAAGCAATGTGATTCATTTGAAGAAGTACTTTGATTTTTCAGGTTTCAATTAGCTGGGTTAGACAAAAAAAATCTGGCTTTATTGATCTCATTTAATAAAAATGTTCAGAACACTATATAGCAATGTTTCTGTTGATAGTAAAATACAGAGTAATAAATTATTTTGCCTATCTCAGCAATATTTACATATGTCTATACAATGTTAAAGGAATTCCAGACATTGAGTTTTTCCCAATATAGCTTGTAAAAATATAATTCCAGAATTAGACCTCTCACAGGATAAAAAATGCTCATAAGTGTAAAGAACCCTTTTCATAATTGGATTTCCTGAGCTTTGATCAGAGAATGATACTACAGCAGATCCTCAGATAAAGTGGAACTATAGTACATGTGTATCTGACTTTTCAATCACCCTGTCTATTCTTGTCTCCTCTAGTTAGAATGTTCCAGTCACATGATACTGTATAAATATTTGTCCAACATAACTGCAGGCCCATTCGGCTGATCCTGTGGCTTCAGCTCTAGCACAATGGCCCCTTATCCCAACCAAGTAACTCTACACTCACCTCCCTGGTCATTATTGATGGCCTAGTAAGTGTTACATTTACAAACCAATTACTCTACCATTAATGTTAGATGAGCTGCTCTACAAGTACAGCCTGATGCTTATCGGCTTTCCTCTGTTACATGGCGTTTTACTTTCACTAATTTGCACACCTTCTCCCCACTGCTGGTTTCAGTGTTTAATAAGTGGGAGGTGAGAATGACAGCTGGCAGTCTTAGCCCTGTATAAGGGGAAATTTCACTCAGTTCAAGAGGTAAAAAAGTCAAGAGGTGAGCAATGTGTCCCCTCAGTGACTCTTGGAAATCTGGGGATGCAGTAAAGTGATATCACCCCAGCAAAGAGGAGGAACTGGGGGGGGGGGTGAAAGAACAGTAAGGAGGTGAATGGATCGAATGAGATGTCCTGCCACCTCCACATGTAGTTTCAACAGAAACACTATGTTTCTAGCCCAATCAAAGGTAGAGCATTTAAGTAACACACACATACACACGTGCTCACGCACAAATAGCAGTTTTCCCCCAGATGTGTGTTTGAGATGTTCCAGACAGGTGGTTTGTTTCGTGTGGAGGAGGGAGAGGAAAGACAGTTTGCAGATCTCATCTCATCTCATCTTAACACCTTTCACATCTCCATCAACAGCATCTGCTGAGAGACATCTATTAACACATATTCTAACAGTATCCTACCTAAGATTAAACTGACAGTGAGTCCACAGCTTTTTATATTAAATGATTTAAAACAGCATTGCTTATAAATCTTCTAATAATAAAATCAAAGACAGAGACATAAGAGATAAATACACATAATTAAAAATATAATACGATCAATAATTACTAATTTGATATCATTTGCATAATAATGTTTGCTAAGCAGCACGCCCTGGAGTCTTGGATCACAAGTTTATCGACCTGAACACAAATATTCACAAGTAATCCACACTTCACAATTACACAACCACTCACAGATAATATAAATACCAAAATAACAAATTGAAGCTCATCAGTTTAACATGTCACTTGGCTGATTTTCAAATCAATGATCTGAAATTGGTGCCTGGAAGGTATAGGGAAAATGTTATGCAATTAATAATTATTAGTTACAGTTTGAAAAATTGCCAAGCAGATGCTCTCAAAGGGCTCTCTAATTTTCTCTGGAGAACACACACACTCACACACATACACACACAAACACCTATGTTTCTGGAGGTGGTATGTGCTGAATTCATACACATACATCAGCAGATTTGCAGAGGAACATGTCCTTAAGAACATGATAAAAAGGAAGCAGGCATTTCCTCCTCAAGAGAGAGGTTTTCCGTTGCATGTCCTGTCTGATTAGTGAAACCAGTGCCTCTTCCCTGAACTGCACCGCTAGATGATCCTTTACCACACTTTAAGAGGTTTCATATTTTACAGCAGGGTGTGAAAATGCTGCATTGAGACGGAAAAGTTTCTATAATTCATAACTCTGCTTCCGTTTGCACTATATCATGAAATTGACGAGTCTTTGCAGTTTAGTATTGACTGTCTGGCTTTAACACTCAGAACATGATTCTTTTGGCACCTAAGCAACTAAGTTCAGTTTTCAGAATTACATCTCAATTTCAAAAATTAATATTTTCAAGTAACAAAACCTCAGTAGAGTTCAGCAACGCTGCCCATTGTCATCAGAAATTGTTGCACCATGAATCACGACTTTTACTGCAGAGGAACTTTGAGAAGGAGCTGCTCAGTTGTGGGAAATCAGAAGTTCTCGTTGTCTCTGGAGTCTGTCTGGGGACTGCTGAGGAGAAGGTGTATTATCTGAGTGTCCGGTGAAAGTGGGGGGGAGAGTGGCTAGCTGAAGTTTATGGAGATTTATGGCTCTTTCCCCAGGCCTTAATTGCCTCCTCCTCTGTGGGTAGTCCTGTGAGGCCCGTGGTGAGCAGCGACAAGCACCGGGGCTCCTGCAGGTGGGCCCACCAAAACGCTGTTTACTGAGACTTGTTATGGAGATAAATGGTGTCATGGAGCACTCCGAAAGCGGACGACAAACAAAGAGTAGGAAACGAAAAAGCCAAAAGATGGACAGCTGGTCAGTTAAAGGGCTCAAGACTTCAACTTGGCCTTCAGAGACACAAGAGTTATGGATGCTTTGGCTTTACTGGTGCCAATTAAATATCTATTATGGTGGAGTGCTGTGATAAAGTAGTGACAGAAAGGAAGAGTTAAACTTTTTCTCAGGGCATTAATTTTGTTTTGACAAGCCCCAATCCAGAAAGCATTCTTTATTTAAAAGGGTAAAGTCAGATCTGGATGGGAAAGCAGAATAAAAATACTATGCAGATAACATAGGCTGGGAAAGCTGTTTTGCATTGACTATATGCACATAAAAAATAAGATGCTCATAAGCATAGAAGTTTTCAAAAATCATCAAAATAAAAACAAATAGCGGACTAATGGTGCTTTTAAGAAGCTCTTTTTCAGTGGTTACTATTTTGTTATATTTATTATTTGTTATCATTTTTGTATTGTTTAGCATGTGGGATTGGAGGAGAGGCAACTGAGACAACATCAAAACTTGAGCTGACTTGTTTACTAAGTGAGTTGTTCCCTAAAAATAGAGTTAATAATGCAGCAAACATATCATGGTTCTATTTCTGCAGCAATGAAAATGAATGTTTACACTTATATACCAAGGACAGCACTACCAGTGCCTCAGTTGCTTTGAAATTCTTCTTCAGCTGATTCCTTTATCGACAGCCTTGCGTCATTGTTGGAGTGAGTTTCATAGGTTAAGTCAGTAAAATAATAACGTTCGACTGGTGAGTCAATGCCAAACACAGAACTTTACAGAAAATGCTGCTGCAGATAGATTTTCTTTTGATTTTTATATCTTACTGTATCTGATACAGTTTCGTGGTGTTGGTATACAAATCCTTCTGCAGGTCATATTATTATAAAAATTCTTTTAATTCTTCTTTTTCCCTTGTTAGTCACCTTGAAACCCCTTGCATTTATCTCCCAGTGCTCAGGTTAGGAACAGTACAGCCTTCAATCACTCACTCAGAACAGCCACATGTTAATATGGTTGTAATAGACTTGTGGAGGAAAAAATTCACACTTCCTTCTCAGGTGAGTCAGGACTTTGGACATGACAGACTAATTTTTATTTTTTGGTAACCCGTCTTGAGTGACTTACTTGTACGTGATGAGCCCCCGAGTGAGAGTGCACAGAGGGAATATGTCCACTAATGACTGCAAACATTCTGGCCACTCAAACCATGAATGCTGGATATGTATAAGAGCACATTTACATCATGCAACGCCGCACCCACCCCTTGTTTCCTGTTGAGCTGAGGCTGCTGCTCATCGAATTGAGTGTACCTACAGAACACAGGAAGACACGTGTTGTCACGAGGAAGGTGTGAAGATGGAGGAATGGAAGGAAGGAGTGTAAGTAAGTGAAACATGGAAACAGACATGAAGCAACAAGACAAAGAACAACAACACTCAAAGGATCCTTCTAAAGCTAAAACCTCAATAAATGTGTTTCTGTCACAAACATAAAAGTCACATGTTCAGATGAAAGTGTAGCATACAATGGGAACAACCGGAAATAATATGCAAACACATTGATTTAATTATTAATAACCTTGCTTTTTTGTAATTATTACCAACATTAACCTCATTACTTTCAATCAGCTTTGTTCTACCTCCCACCTGCACATTAAACCTTCGGCCCTGCAGGAACAACAAGCTATTTGCAGAATTCAGTAGTCATTAGAAGATTAATCTCTGCCATTTTGTCATTATTGTGGAAAAAAAAAAAAAAAAAAACTTGGACCAAGTGCCAGGCAACAGGCCACAATTAATAGATGAAATAGGTTCTGTGAGCCATCTGGTTACTCTTTCCCATGCACTCTGAGCTGCAGAGAGGAATGATGCCTACTCCATTACTCTGTGGCTATCTTAGCTCATCAGCTCAGCCCTATTTTGTCAATGAACCACCAGCGGCTGGAAAGCCCTGTTTACTGTGCATATTGTAAACAAGAGCATTTACTGATGGGAATAATACATTAAATTATTTAATTCCTCTTTTTCAATAAAGAGCCACGGTGCAGTTACACTAAACATAGTTTAATACCATTTTTAAATTGATCGTGGTAGCTTATACTTGATTGTTTCAATTTTGCAATGATTAGAGGAAATGTTTTTTTCTGTTCAGTGTCTACAGGCAGGCAGGCCACCTCAGCTTAAAAAGGAACATCAAACCAAAGTGACCAAACGCTGTGACCACTCCTCAGTGAGCTGCAGTTTGACTTTTAGCCAGAGGTTTTTTCCACTCGCCACTTCCAAATGTGTTACACCACATTTCCTGGAATGCTAAATGGAAAAAAATATTAAGTTACTACACCATGCTTTTGACTTTTTGCAGCTGCGTCTCAATATCAAGGTTCTTATTGCATCGTTTCAGTTTATATATATGCTATGACAGTGAAGTGCATCACTCCTCCTGGTGTTACCCTGTCTTTGACTCTGTTAAGAACTATTATCTTTTATCTGGAAAAAATCCAGAACCAGTTGAGACCAATTGTGGTTCCTGAGTGACCACTAATGGTCATATTTTCCTTTCCACTAACCTTTGATGGGATCTGTGGGATTCTGTCTTTGGGAAACCTTGACCACTGCTAAGCAGAAAAGTTTTGTTGTGCTTTTACTGTATTTATGCACATTTCAAAGGTGGTTTTTCCATACAAGGACACGTTTGTGCACAGATTAACTTGCATACCAAACCACATCTGAGGGGAGCCTGAAATATCAGCTACTGATGAGATCACGCCATATTCACAGTTTGTTCCATTTGTATTCAATTATATTTAAAAACAGCAGATGGCAGATATGAAAAATTACAGAATCAGTTATATAGCAAATGCTTAGCATACATGCAAATTATGACTCATCCATCTGATCCAAGAAAATACTGCGTTGTTGTTGCAGAGTCACAGCAATGGAGAGGTCAGTAAAATGTTGGAGTTACAAGATAACTTCGTTCTTTTACGACAAATATCTCCTAACCATTTGGAGTAAACACTATTTAACATCCATTTCAGCAAAATGAATACCTGAAAGTTCAATATATTTCCCTATGCTAAGGAAAGTGTACAATATCTGATAAGAGGTTCAGCTCAATGTTTTACCAACTTTAAAAAAATGTGCACTCTATTTGTGATCAAATTACCTAAGACACATTTTACTGCCAAAAGTAAAACATGTTTTTCAGGAAATATATGAAAAACTGCAGCTTTCCCCAAGTTTTAAATTCAAAACAACATCAATCTGCTATGAATCAAGGCCCCTGATAAAGCAGTAATTTATAAAGACCAGGGTTGCCAAGTCTGACGCGAAACGCAGCGGCTCTATTTTGCCTGACCCAGTTGCTGGGAACTGAAGATTGAAGTGCTGCAGTTGCTGTGGTTAAAAACCCCCCTGCCTTCCCCCCATTCCTCCGTCTAATGAAGACCAGAGGAGAGGATATCAGGCCCTCAATCGGTCCACTTCACATATGTTTTAAAGAATCTCTGCTCATGTGCCGAGCCATGCAAGCTCAGGGGATTGTGCCGCCTAGCCCTTATCAGCATTCCTCAGAGGACACAGTCAACAAAACCACATGGGCTATCGATGACAGGCGACGCCTTGACACAGACAAGCAACACCTCAGTGTTTGATCATGTGATATTCTAGGGTGCCGGGAGCTGGACTGTTTGTGCGATCATGATCACATGCTGTAATTTGTCATGAAGCCTGTTGAACACTCAGCTGCTGCAGTGGAGGCTTTTTGAATTGGGGATTTTGGTTGCATTAACAGCATGGTTTATATGAGTGCAATGTGAAACTGAGCAGTTCTTTGTTTTTTTTTTTTTTTGTTTTTTTTTTTTGCATTTGTGTTTTGTGTACTTAGTAGTGTGACATCCTCTGTTTTTTTTGGCACTTTAACATGCAGTACTAATTGCAGTGCTGAGTTATTGCAGATTCTCTCTCCGATGATCATAAAAATACGGAAACTTTAGAACAATATAACTAACAGGATTTGTTGATTTTCAGTTTTATATTAAAGATCTTTGGATTTTGGGCAAAACGAGCAAACTAAAGACACGACCTTACAAACTTGAGTACTTGCAATGAGCATATTTGTACATTTGACTATTAAGTAGTCGACTGTCAGTCAAATAACTGTAGACCAAATTTTTAAAAAATGTAATTTATTTTTGCATGTGTGCATGTCTGTTTGCCTTGTGCATGCATCTGTGTGTGTTTTACTCTCACAAGCTAAATATATCACCGAGATGGCGGGAAGAAGGGAAACCAAAGCTCAGCGACTGGGTGGACATTTTGGGAAAATAAACCAAACAATGATTTGCTGTGTGTGGAACATGAACACAGTACAAGTTGTTCTCCAGTAGTACACTGGAAAAAATGAACTAAGATGCTGCAGTCATATGTTTTAAGAGAGATGTGGTGTGTGTAGGTGTGTGGGTTCAGGTGGCGGAGTGGGTGAGATTTTTTTTTTTTTTTTAACTTTTAAGTCACTGGAAAAAAAAAATCAGACACATATAAAAGAGCTATTTTTATTTCTCTACAGGTTAAAGGTTTCTTGAAAATATTCATATGTACATCTACATTTGGACAATACATCATTTATAATATATTAATAATGATGAAATCTTTTTTAGTCTACTGACTGAAAATCATGTATGTACAATTTTGAATTTTGCAGTAGCTTTGAAGCTTTATAAATCTTTTTTTCCTCTCACTGCTGGTTCAGCTATATGATTATATTTAATAAAATATCTAAACACAAGATGCTTAATAGATACACAGTCGCATCCAATAGAAATATTGTAGATATTATAATCATTTTATCTACATCCCACTGCAACATAGCGTGACATGTTTGGAATGTTTTGTGACCTGTGAACAAAACAGATGAAAATAATGTTTTTCAAGGTCTGGATTATGCAACATGCATCTGCAATTATTAAATAGAGGTGATTGCAGTGGTGGTTGAATAAAGAAATTACCAGTACGGGCAGTTTTCCTGGAACAGGAGTGGAATCATTTGCTAAAATAGCAGAAATTATCCTTAATTTTCAGGTACTGTGTTAGTATTCAAGCTAGAAACAGCGTGCAGCAGACAAATGTTAGGCAGATACTGGGGAAGACATGAAAAGATAAGTGTTGTTTGTGTGGATGTTGGATTGTTGTTGCAGTGCATTGTGAAAAAAAAAAAATATCCTTAAATTGACTGCGTGTGCCCTGAATTCATCTTACCACGACACACAGCCAGAACAAAACCCACAAGCTTTCATGTTTCCGCTGTGATTTATACATTTTATCAGCAGTGTATTGGAGAGGTAATGACTGGGAGAAGAGAGCTTTTGAGGCAAAATTAGGAGGATAGGAGGAACATGCTTGGTCTGCTGCCTTCAAACCTTCCTGGAAACAAGGGGCATTTTTCTTTCTTGATAAATTTATTTTCCAGCCATGTTTAAGCACAGTAACTTTTAAAGCTCTCAGAGGTGCAGTCTGCTGAAGCACCAACAGTAGCCTGTATACCCTTACAAGGTAGGAATGAGTTGGAAGCGAGAGACAAGGGAAACAAATGTACATACTCCACCCTCTTGGCTGTAAGTGTCCATACCTGTCTTTTGAAATACTCTGTTTTCTACCTATGTAATACCACACATAAGAGCTAAAAAAACTCACATGGGTACATTTTGTGAGATCAGCCATGTTACATCAATGTTGTATGTAAGTAAGTATATATAACTATAATGCCTTTAGTATGCCTAAATGCCAAAGTAGCAGGCATCATGTGAGAAAACAGGAAGTTGGCCAGTTGAGTGGTTTCTTTCTTTTGTTTGCAACGCACTTTAACCCATAGACGGAAATACTGCTATGGAAAGTGTGACTTCTGCCACAGAAAAACAAAATGTTGAGCGCAAGTAAGAATAAAACCTGTCAACCCCTGTCTGGGCTGCGCAACCAGCAAGAACTGACTACCCATACCTTTCCTTTATTATTTAGCCAAAGGGTTAAAAAAGAACATCCATCTCTGCACGTGGATGAAGTTTTGACCAGTCTTAGGCTGGATTTCTACCATAAGAGATGAAGAGCTAAAGCGAAACCACTGTCTCTGGCGCTCTGCATGACTGCGTGCTGTTGTGCAACAGTCGTACACTCTATTTACTCATGTTTCCACTGCCAGCTTGTTGTTTTACACTTTCAACATCCTGCACGCGGGGTGCCACAAGAGGCTGACAGTGCTGTTTAACTACTGCCTTATTTACAGTGCAAACCCACTGCTCATAACAAAAAAATATGAGGAGGAAGTAAAATATGCTTTAAAATCTGTTTTATTTATGGTGAAGTGTTTTTTTAAGGTGGCAATTTGATGACTCTGTAGAAGCATGTACTAATCCACCACACACACACACACACACACACACACACACACACACATAAATAATAGGGATGAGAGCGTTATGGAGAGTGGAGGTCAAGAGAAAGGTCAGTCTTAAGTAAACAAAGGCTATTTAGCCATAAACAAATCAGTTTCCCTCATAGACAGAGCAGTGAAGGATGTTACCTCAGGTGACATGACTCTTCAGGGTGTTTCCTTATATAAACAAAGGATCTAATCTATGATCTTTGATTTTGGCTACTGTTAGAGATTGCATCTTTCATTGACATATTTCCGATTCTCTCTGCCAAGTTTTTTAATGTTGCCGCATGCATTAATTTGCTTTCAATCTCTCCATAGATACTTCCTGTGCAACTTTCTGAAACATTAATGGACTCACGTCATAATTGTCACAATCTTAAAATAGTAATGTATGGCAATATCCCATGACTTCAGGGGAGTGTCTCTGTGCCCTCATGTTCCATGCTGGAACACACGATGTTATCTGCAGGCAGGATTTATAAATGTGTGTCTGTGGTTGAATGTCTGTGTGTTGGTGTGGGTGGGAGTGTGGATTTTGAATGAGGCAGCGCTGGTGGTTTTCTGTGAATGTAGCAGTGAAAGGTTGATACTTTAAGCTAAGCTGTGGTCACGGTGTATGTTTGCTGTTTATTTTGTTCTGCTTGACTTGGTGGACTCCTGTGTATGAAAGGGAGCATGGGGAGGGTACGGGGTTAATGGGTCAAACAGAAAAGAAACACTCACAAAATGTAGTTCAATCCCTTCTTTGATTCTGAGGATGTACACTGTAATGAAAGGAAACACAGGGATTCAGGGTTGTATGCCATGTAATGGACTATAGTCAGAAATAAATCTAATCTCTGGTCAATAACTCATGAGAAGTCCACATGTCCAATGATTCTAGATTAGGATTTTAATGGAAACATGACCTTATTCTCTGCGGCTGTGTTGTATAGTCTAGTCTGCAGGAGGAATAGGAACATGGCACACTGAACTCACTATTATGACCTTGCAGAGGAGGAGCACAGACAGAGTTTATATGTACAATGTCATCTATCAAGGACTGCAAGTGTATGCACACTTTATTGGTGTTTAAGGTTGAGACTGATGAAGAAAGAACTGTATCCCCTTTATTGAACTTTCTTTGTAAATATTTTGTTCATGCACAATAGTTGTTTTTTAATTCAGTTTAGACTTTTTGAAAAAATATTTTCATGTCACCCACCCCGAGGAAGCTGCTCGCTCTTTATTTGCATTCATCGAGTTCAATGCTTCAACCAAATTTGCCTCCTTTAATTCTAGATAATCATTTAATATTTATAGGCCATAAAAGCACAAGGAAAACAAACTTTAGGACACAACCCCTGATGTGTAGAATGATACAGTAAACAATGAAAATACAATTTCCATGCTTCTCACTGATTTTCCTTCAGGCAGTTTGCCAGGGCCATGCTTGGCCTGCATCCTGCATTGTCAGATGAAATGCGTAGGACCACACCAGTGCTGATGTGACCGAGTTGTGGGTTTTGGACTCCTACAGCAACATCATAAATCAACCACAACAATAGTGAACATTGAAAATTGTTGTCTGAGAATCCCACTCAACTCCAGTTAGTTAGTTGTTTTCACACATAACAGGCGTTGTGTGTAGGAGAATCAGTGAAACTACTGTCCAAAAGTCTGGAGGCTGTTGTTATTGTTGCTGCTGCTGCTCTTACGGACGGTTAGGGGTCGTTAGCTGTCGATGTGGACCCTTGACTCAAGATTAATGCAAAGAGTACAAAGACTCTCATGAAATAACATGTGCTTTTAAATGCAATATGAATCATGAACATTGAAACAAAAACAGATTCTGTTAGGCAATAAAATATTTTAATAGATTTAATAGATTTTTGTAATGGTTTTGTATGGGTGTATGCTGACCACAATAAACTGCTGATTCCTTAAATTAAATAAGTGATTATAATTCGGACTATTAAGAATGGGCAGTTAGGCAATAATCACAATGCCCACACAATACAGAAGCAGATTTAAACTAAAGCTGCTACTCTTGGTAAATTAAGAGATAATTATGTGAAAATCAATTAATCAATAGTTGTTTTTCAAGCAAAAATAGCAAATATTTGTTGATTCCAGCCTGCAATTATGTGGATTTGCTTTTTTTCCTAGTTTAATGAGAACATAACCTCAATATCTTTGGGTTTTTGACAGTTGTTTTGAGGCACATTCTTATTCATTTCTTAAATTTTATAGACTAAATAATCACAAGATTATGCACTAATTAAAATAACAATCGCAATGAACCTCTTGGTCCATTATTGTGTATGTGCTAATGTTGCAATGTTTCTGTGCCAATGCTTGTGGTATACAAAGCCATGCTGTTCTGTTGAAATTGATTCAAATCTGACCCAAGCTGTGTTGGACTTGGGTAACCCATGCAGCAAGAAATTATGACAATATTGAGACTAAACTGAAAATGTTTGCAGAGTGATAGACAGTATCAGACCTGAGATTCTGTTGCAATTTTAGTCATTTAGTGTTACTGCAGAAATGTAGCGACAGTTCCTCCTAACTGTAACTTGTTGCATATGAATTAATTTATTCAGACACAGTTGATATCATCCACTTTCATTTAGGTATTTTCCACTCACATAGAGAATTAGGTCAAAAAAGCTACACAAGCAATAAGAGTAAAGGTACAAATTACACTTCGTATGAGATTGCCCATGAAATTAAACCTATTCATATTTATTTTCTAAGTAAACTAATCTCTTCCAAAATAAGACTAACGGCAAAATATACTATATTGGCAGAGCTGTCAACTGTTAGCTTTTTTCTCCCCCAAGTGGGACCTTTTTTCATCGTTAATCACCACCATTTAACTTCTTGGCAAGGTTCTGTGATTATTGTTTGAGGCAGCAGTGCCACGTGTCAGAATAAGTCTGAATCATTAAAACAGCAAAGAAGATGAATAGAGGTCACACAAACTGGTCACTGCCTCTTGATCATTCTCTTGGACTGTAAATGTTTTCAGGGAAAAAAGTTTTTGTCTGCTGCAAAATGAATTCTCCAGACCCAAAAAAGACATTATCAAGATGAATGAAGATTAATACAAGAATCTTTATTTATTCATATGGGGAAAATATATCTGTTATTATTATTCCATATCCATTTTTTTCCCCCCTGGGTTTTAGATATTAGAATGTTGTGGTATAAACCTCTGTAAAGAGAGTTTAAGATAAGTCACAATTACATAACCAGAGCAGGCTTAAAGTCTGCTAAAATAATACTGCATATAAATGGTTGTTTTCATAGTGTGGGGCTCATTTATGGGGGATGTGAACTTCACATGAAAGTAATAAATGGAGTTTCCTTTTTGAAATCCACTCTATGCCGACCTGAATGGATGACAACCACTGATAAGGTTAAACAAACACTATGGCCAATCCGCTTCAAACCTCAGAGCTACTGAAACACACATACAGTGCACACATTTACACACCAAGTTCCTGCACCGTCCAACCCACTATGTGCCATGATCAACATGGCACATAGTGGGTTTATAGTTTATAGTTTATAGAGTTTATAGTCACACTACCAAACTTTTATTGGCACAGTAATGCTAACTGCTGCCGATAACATGAAGAGGTCAGCAGATAACTTTCATGTTTGCCATCTTAGTTTAGTGTATTTAAATTTTCTCATTATCATAAAGTAGATCTGAGGCAGGCATTACAGTGTCTTGTTGGGTAGCACTGTTGCCTCACAGCAAGAAGGTTCCTGGTTTGAAACCCAGCAGGGGCCTTTCTGCGTGGAGTTTGCATGTTCTCCCTGTGCTTGTGTGGGTTTTCTCCAGGTACTCTGGTTTCCTCCCACAGTCCAAAAACATGTATGTCAGGTTGATTGGTGACTCTAAATTACCCATAGGAGTGAGTGTGAGTGTGTGAGGTTGTTTGTCTCTATGTGGCCCTGTGATGGACTGGTGACCTGTCCAGGGTGGACCCCTGTCTTTCACCCAAAGGGAGCTGGGATAGGCTCCAGCTGATCCCTGAATAGGAATGAGCAGGTATAGATAATGGATGGATCTGAGGCATATGGAAATTGTTAGTTCCTTTGAATTTGGTCAGAAACAAAGGTCCATCCATTAGGTTTGCTGTTTAACCTGTAAAGGGTCATGGCTGACCTGAAGCCAATCCCATTTGACTTTTGGTGAAAGGCAAGCTACACACTGTATAAATCACTAGGGATGACACAGACAGACAGCACCATTCACAGCATACGATTGTGCTATTGAGGAAACATACTGTACATGGATGATCAAAGGCTTTAGGAAGGCTGGGAAACATAAATGCCTGTACAAAATTGTGATCCATCCAGGCTTCCTGAGACATAGCTGCTTCAATAGTATGGCCAAAAATAAAAGTTAATGATTCTGGTTGAATTTACCTTCACTTCTACATACAGTGATGGCATTAATACAGTTGTTTCCTTTGTGGTAACTGCTGTAAAAGGTTTTGGCATGTTCGCAGGTTGAAAACAAGTTACAGTAGCTGCACCAGTCCGGATGGCATGTGTAAAAGCATGAGGATGAGGAAGATTTTGGCAGTCCCACCTCTTTTGTTTTGTTGCTTCCTCATAAATTATATCATCCAGCTGAAAAGTACTCTAATCTGGCCAAGAGAAAGTTCGAAAGAGGAAAGGAGTGAGGGAGGAAGGGAGGGAGGGAAGGATGGGCAGAGGCTTCCTCACAGAGCCTGGAGCTGTGACTGTGAGAAAAGACTGTTACGCTATCTTCACAGAAACCCCTAGACCGAGGAGGGATTTTATCTCTCAGTCCTCTGGGACTGGAAAAGGCAATAGAAAGTTATTTCCTGAGAAGTGAAGCAAAGGAGGAGTGAGTGGGAAAAAAGAGGAATAAAAAAAAGAGGGGAGAAAGAGGTGGGTGAGGAGAATTTCTGAGTTAGCGGGATCTGGGATGGCAAGCGAACAGCAGGAAAGGAACAACCCAAAGCGACCAAAACACAAAGCAAAAACAAAACACAAACACAGCCCACTGGGGTAACCCTCCATCCCACCTTTTCACACTCCGATTTCCACAACAAAACCATCCATCTGGCATATGTGGTGCTGCTGGGTCACAGTCAGAGGCACGTGGAGCAAGCCTGCGTGAAGGAAATGCAGAATATAAAATGTTTTCCTCATTCACAGGGTTTTCCTTAGTCAAAGCCCCACAGAACAAACAGCTATCAAAGGAGAGTTGGGAGGCAAAGGCATAACTCCATGATTGAACAGGAGAACACAAAAAGAGAAAGAGCCTTTAAGAAACTGTGTGAGGGGACCCTGCTCTGGATCTGGGCTTTTCTCAGAACAGTCCAAACTACCTAAAGACAAATGACAGCTAGGGTTTGGACTGATCTCTAACTTTACCAAGAACTCGTTATATCTGTTATTTTCTAGTTTATCTTTGTATCTATCCTTTGTCCTCTTCTTCCTGTATAAGTTAAGTGAGAATTTAAGTGAGTCATGTAATATCAGTACAGGAGAAAAACCTTCTACTAGCCATTTTTGAAATTGTTTTTCCATGACTGCTTTGCCCATTTGTGTCTTTCCTTTGGATTTGTTTGCACTTGCATTTCCTCCGAAATACACTCTGCATTCAGTGTAAGCACATGTTCAGGGTAATGCGAGTAAAAGCATTTAATCAACCTTCTTTGCCAGTTGTAGGAAGGTCAGCATACTTCTTCCAGGAATTCATGAGAGATGGAGAGCTTTACTAACTTCTTCCCAGCAGGTTAACAATAGAAAAACACGCACTCAACTCCATTTAACATGGGCTCATGAAAAATGTCCATTTGGACAACCCATGATCTGACTTCATAAATGTAAATATCTGATACTTTATAGTTCCCACCTGGCCTCATCTGACCTCCGCCAACATAGAGTTTGTCACTATTTGACTTCCTCCTTAGCTCCCCTCGTAATTACTAATACTACTCTACCCTGAACATAAACATGTCATTGTGGGGCATTCGCTAAAAAGACTGATGCTGTCTCGCATGATCGTGTGATGTCGCTTAACAATAAAGCTATGGGTTGTATTAAGCTGCTTGCCAAAAAAAAAAAAAATCTATGTGGTCAAACCAATGCAGTTCACAACGCCCTCTGTGCCATTTTGTACTTAGGGTGACATTGAGCGGGAGATTTACTGTTGCCGCCAGTAAGCGATGTAGCAGATGATAGGGTGCCGTCTCCCTCCTCGTTCATCAGAAAGAAAAATGGACAGCAGTTGGGCGCGGACACGACCGAGCCATCCATCTTGGCTGTAATTATGCACAAAGCTGATGACATATCTTGTTGTCGTGCTTCCTGCTGTGCTGACACCAGGGTTGCAGTCAGATGTAGTGAGTTATGGTCTTGTCTTCTCAAACATAACATGAACATCTCCTCTCTGCAAAAAAACAGTGTTAGATAATAGAGGTGGAAAATTTTACATGTTCAATGTACATCTGATATCAATTATAGAATTCCACATCTCCATCTGGCCCAAGATGATGTCTTTAGATTACTTATTTTGTCCAACTAACAATCCAAACCCAACAATTATTTGCTATACTTGACAAACAACTTACACTGTAAACTGATCAAGTTGTAGACAGTTAATTTGATCTTCATTCATTTGTCAGTTAATCATCTAGTCTTGCTTTGGTGTGTTGTGGGTGGCAGGAGACCTACACTAAAACTTTTTTTTTTTTCTCTTGCAGCAGCCCTGCAGTTCAGAAACACAATTTCAAAATGTGTCCCTGTTCTTCCCGTATTGCATTTGCCTTTCTCTGTAATTAAAATCAAATGATATTTTTTTAATTACAAGATCTATGCAGAGGCATATACAAATGACACCCTTCCTTTCCTTATGTACACTGTATGTTTCACGAGGGTTTAAAGACGCCTCGACAAGCAGTTTTTACGAGACACTGGGCTGCCTTATGAGGCCTTCACCTCTGCACACACTGCCTTGATTGTGCTGCATTCACTGGTGCAGGGGTAGGCCCACATTTATATGTCTTCTGTCACACTTTAGAGGAATTTTCCATATGTTCGATGTATCGTTCCAGTGCTGCCAGTTTGCAGAAAAAGGCGATGGAAGGGGTTTTTCTGCATGGCTTCTCTGTTTCACACAGACTCAGTGTACATGCAAACAATGAGCAGGCAAAGGCGCAAAGCAAACTACATATGAATTTAAATAAAGCAATCCCATAAGGTTTGTTTCCTGTTCACCCCCACACCAAAGCACAGTCTTTGGAAAGATGAAAAGAATGGGTTAAAATTCTGTCATGCAGTCCCGCTCTCCATCCCGCTGTGGAAAACATGATTAGTTTTCGTCCTAAAGTCCTTGTGCACACGTTATTGTTCTTCTGTGTTATGGCTAAGCTTTTTTATTCATTTCCCACCATTCTATCACAACATATGAACAAAGAGAGTGTGTTTTTATAAGTGCTGCGTTTTATTTCAGCACATTACATTTTATGTTAGAGGATTCTTTTGAAATAGGAAGAAAGATATTTAAAGGGCAAGACTGAGGTGTAATATCTGATGCAAGATACCAGATCATTTCACAGTTGAGCCATGTAGCTGCCAACAAATGTGGATGTACATACTCTATATGTGTGAAAAGAAATGAGTAGTGACAGCCCTGTGCTTCTAAAGGCTCTTTACAGCAAGTGCATATAGAGAATCATTACAACAAATAAACTATATATTGCATGTAAAGAGTTTTGCAAATAAATCACAAATCCAATACAATACAATATACATGTATATTACAGCTCATGCAGCCTTATGTGTATGTGGCTTATGAACTTCTAGTATGTAATGAGCCAAATAAGGAAAATGGGGATAAATTATGCAAGCAAATATAGTTGTTGATATAGCCAAAAACACTACAGAAATTCAAGACCCTTAGAAAAGCTCCACAGAATGTAATTTCATTGTTTGCAGACAAATGAAAACAAAACAAAAGATTAAATCTGACTCTTTCCCATGTGCTCACAGCAGGTGACCGTGAGAGAAGCAGCAGAAAGCTGTGGCCTCCCTGGCTGCATGCACAGTGCAGGGTCTGACACTTTTTTCATCTTTGAAAATTAAATATTCTCTCTCATCCTCAGCATGGAGCTATAAGCGCTTCAGGTTGGGCAGAGGGAGGTAGGCAGGGAAAAATAATGTGCTTTTTTTTTCTTCCCCTCTTTAGGAAACTAGATATATTTAGAAATAGGCACATTAAAGAATAAAACCCCCAGCAACAAAATACCACTCCTGATAAATCACATTATAGGGGATCAGAATGAGGAAAAAAAACTTAGAGAGGATACACAGATGGAATGGTTAGTCCATAACTGTTGAAATATTTACAGCAAAGTTTGTGCAGATGGTTTAATTATGACTTTGAGAGCCTCTGAAATTTAAATTTCTGTCAGCGTGGTACAACGTGACTCTACAGATTTTGTTGCTGCTGTTCACTGTTTGTGTTTATCAGTCAAAGGTCATGATGCAGTTGTGTGTAATGCTTAACTCTTTCTGTTGTCCTAAGATGACACTGCAAAATTTATATTTATTTTCCTTATGCACATATATTTGACTGGTGTCATAAGCTTAATAAAAGCACAATAGATAAATGAAGGCTGCTAATCATACTTTATTAAATATATTAGTTTAGTTTATTAAAACAAATATTTTACTGTTATGTAAAACCAAGACCTTCTCAGCCCTTAATCTGAAAAACCTGTAACAATAATAATGTCAATAATATCAATAATAATATTTATAGTCAGTTCATTCATGGCAAAGACATAGATGATGCATTAGACAATAACGGGACTAAAAGAATAAATGAAAACACGCTGTCTACGTTTGATGAAACAGAATATACGATCTGGTTTACATACATGATTTTGTGGCACAGTGCTCTGGATATAATAACAGTGGCATGAAACTCACTACACATACTGTATATATTTATTTTTGGCTGGTGGATTGGCTCTACTGTGGGCTGCTTTGTCATCTGGCATCCTTTATTTGCCTTCTATTAAAACTCCTTCATCTAAAGTGTTGGGAATGGCCTATCACATTACATAATTCATGCATAGAGCTTGTGAATAATGAATGTTTATGGTCCATTTGATGGGATGCTAGAGACGGAACAACACTGCTCTGTCCAGTTTTGCATATATTTGCAAACAAAATGCTGATTTTTTTTTATTTTTTTTACATGCATGGGTTACACATCTCAAACACACTAAATGACGAGACGTCAACATGACAATATTCTGTTTTTCATTAAACTCTTGTTTTAAGCTCTTTTCCCAGTGAAGTTTTTCTTTTCTTTTCTCTGCTGGGAAAATATGAGAATGAAATTGCCTTGAAAATACCAAGTCATCTTTTATTCTGCGGTGCTCCTCCCATCACACCAACAGTCCATGTTAATGTTTTATCAGGCCTTTTGGGCCCATTCATCAGCCTCTTTTGTGTGGATGCCAATGAGGAATCAGGCGATGGGAATCCAGTGTTTCTAAAGCTCCAGCAGCTACTTGTTGCTGGTGACTGTATGAACCTGAGCTTTATTAATAAACAAAAGCTGGTGTGTTAGTGGCCTGACAACCTACAAGTGATAAGACCTACATTAGAATCTTCCAAGGCAGGAGCTGGAGAGCCAAAGCCACACTTGGTGTCATTAGCCGTGGAGCAATGGACCCCAAACCAGCCTGGGGCTGCTCATCAGTAACTGTCACCAAGTTAGGTTCATTAGTCACTGTCCAGATGACAAGAGCTCTTGTAAAAGATATCTCACCCCCTGTACAGAGCCAAGTGTCCTCGCAGATAGGAGGCTGCTGACCCCCAGAGCATCACTGGTCCTCAGGGGCACTTTGGCGGGAAGCCAAAGATGAGGGCAGGCCATGAGGGAGGTGAGGGTGTGCAGACCACAGGGCATAGCCAGGCCAGGGCCTCTCTTTCTGGACAGTCCTGGAAGCTAACCTGCCCCTGACCCCATCCCTACAATGACGTTACCCAAGTGGCAACTCCTGCACATTCTGATGAAACGGCAGATTCCCCAGAAGAAAAGAGAAAGAGAGAGAGAGAAACGAACTCTGGGGCCCCTGTGAAGGAGAATGTGATGCCCAGCAGTGACATGATAATATGCTTGGTTGATGATTAGGAGTTGAGGGGATAGAGAGGTTGGAGAGGCAGAACTCAAATGACGAGAATAAAAAACTTGTCTGCTTTTTGATGTGTCTGCCTTTTGATTCTGTCTCTCTGCTGTGCTATGTAAATGACAGCAGCTCTGTCAGAGTGGAGGTGCCTGTCCAACATGTGGACGTGTGATGGGTGAGTACGCTTTGATGTTGCAGTTCTGTCTGAATCTTCAGTGAGACATGATACACAGGACCTTTTTGATATTCATTTATTTGGTCTCTTTATAAGCAAATTCATTGACATTGAACCAGCAACACTTTGATGATTAGATAGACTCAACAGTTTTAAAGAGAAGTGGATTTTAGGATGGTCCCTTGTAAAGTACAAATGTATTACCAATACCCATTTATAAGATCATGCATTTTCAGTGTTTTGTTTCTGTGTACTTTGGCTAATTAGAATACTGAAAACTGCCTCACATTTAAATGTTAGCTTCAATAGTTAATGGAAACTGAGGATGAATATGAATATGAATACTACATGAATACTTTAACTTGAGTTTTTATCAAAGCATTTCTTCGGAATCAAGTATTGAAAAGTGTCAAGTAGAGAAAGGTGAGATTTAATGCTTGAGATAGTCACGGTCAGGTTATATGATAATGAAGCCTTAAGAGTCCTGCTGTGTCCTGGCTGAGAGACATGACAGACCATTGGCTGAATTCTGATTATTACATCTAGTGTTTTTCCTAATGTGATGTGACAATGTGAACAGACAAGAAACAGACAAGAATCAGCATCAACATGGATGGATAGTGTCCTGCCATGGAGGACAGTGTACACATTGGTAAAGTGGGCAAATGAAGTACCCAGTTTGCTCAGATTCTATTGTCTTACACTTTGACACACTGCCCATTATCGATTGAATTGGATCACTAATAATGAAGTAATCTTAATTATTTTTTTCAAACTTCTCCCTCAGTCTTAGTTAGCTCCTGCATTAGTGGCCATATTGACCAGATGTTAATGAGCAAAAGTTGTATGATGAAAACAATGGAGAGTGGGAGCCAAAGTGACACAATGCATGCATATACAATAAATACCACATGTTGACAGTAATTCATTAGTTCAAATCGTACATCACTGCAGTACAATAGTCGATTTCACACATATGGTGTGTGATCGACACAGACACACACAGAGGCAGATTGAACCTGGGGAGAAGAAAGGTGGCCCACAAAGTTCCTGCTGATCATTCACACTACAAACCTTATCTCATTCATGTGTCCCCTTTGTGCTAACCATAAACACTGTGCTCAATCGCATTATCATTACAGAGGAAATCAGTCATATTAAGCCTCTGCACTGTCATTTGCCTTGCAATCTCAGCTGTGCACTGCCAAGCAAGCGTGGCAGGACATAAGATGCATGTGAAATGAGATTTGCATAAATAGTATTGCTCTGTCATTTATTTATTTTCTCGCCTCAGCTGAAAAAACTAAATGAAGATGCTGGCAGCTTGTTGTGAATGTACATCTCAGAGGGTCCATCAAACAGGTGTTGTTAGCAGGGTTGGAACTTAAATGATGGTATTATTGTAATAATGGTATAATGACCTCATCATGCTTTAAGACGTATGTGTGGAGGGAGGGGATTTAGGAACAAAATGATCATGGGAGCAGGTGGCGGCTTCTATGCAAGTCTTTCTAGTGTAAATCATTATATGGCTAATGGGCTCCTGATGCTATGTTTTTCTATTAGCGTAGGTAAAGACTGGTGGGGAGGGAGTTTCAGCTTAATGATATCTGATCAAACACTCAGCCGACAGAGGATTATGTCTCTGCCACCCACAACACACCAAACCAAGGCCTGTTTACAAAGAATACAGGACATGAGGATTAGTCATCAGGATGTCTCTGACACATCGAGTCACTATTGGTTTTCACCTTCTCGGTGTTGTTTACTTTCTCTTTCTCATGCTATTATTATATTTTTAGATTAAAAACCTGGTATACTAGATTTGCTGAAGTATAGTCATTAGGGGTGTGTAGCTGTTTTGTAAGTGGCGTTGGAGTGCTGGAGAGCCAACATAAGCACACAATTTTTTTTCTTCTTTCATTCTTGTAATCTTCTGACATCAGTACTTTAGTCAGTGCATTGACTGTTTTTGAAGCAGTACCCACGTCAAGTATAAATAGATGTAGCCATACGTGATGGCCACATTGTTTGTTATGTTTTTGTTCTTGCATGAATGTTATCGTCATCTTATAAAAGCAATATAGTACAGAGAATATGAATAGTGTTGGTTCTGACAGTGAGACTGACAGTAGCAATTTGTTCACTGTTATAGTTTCAGTTATTTGAATATTATGCTTTTAAATATTTATATAGCATTACAGATAAAAGAAAAGCATATTGACATATTACCATAAATTACAATACTGGATAAGTATGATTTTGCACAGTACAGTATCTTTAGAGTAAATAGTGATTGTTGAGCCCATATTTGTGGGCTTGTGTTGAATTGGACTTAAGTTACTGTTCCTGCCCATCCCTTCTCTGCATACATCAGAGTAGTAACTTTATTCATTAGAATTTAATGATTAGAAGTGCTATGCCATTTCTGTGTCTAGTGTCCTGCATATACACACTTTTTCTACACAGATCTGTAGCTCCACCACACAACTTTACATTTAGAATAGGATCCCTCATCTTGGAAATATTTCAGATTTATAAATATTGCACGTCACTCATTATTTTAACATACCACCTTCATAGATTATTAACTGACCAGACTACTACTACCAAGCTACTAATTTACAGAGGCTTTGTCTGATTGACCATAAACAGTTTTTCAAAATATGATACATCAGTGTCTTCAGCCAGAAGCCAAAAATAAGAGTCTGAGTGGCAGCAAAGAAATCAAGCATCTATGTGTGTTTTTTCCATGAATATTGAGTATGGGAAGGTGTGTGTGTGCAGCCCTTTTTGTGTCTGTGCATGTGTGCATACAATTGAGTGTGCCTGCTTATGCTTTTGTGCAAGATTGTCTACATATGTGCATGTAACCAGGCCAGTGTAGACACACAGTTTTTTATGTGTCAGTCGTGTTCACATGGGTGATTACGAGTGCATGTTTATGTGCATTTCAAGTGTGTGTGTGTGTGTGTGTGTAGGCGCAGGCTGCAGGCTCGGGCTTCAGCTGAAGGCTCATGTTATAGTCTGCTGCCACAGTTCACTGAAGGACCCGCTCTCAGCTGACAGCACACCTCCCGCCCTCCCGTTTTTATCTGAAATTTCATAGATGCATTCGGGCAGCTCAATGACAACACGTCTCTATTCCTGCTCTAAAAACCTCCCAGCACCAAGCGAACTTCCTTACTAAGCTGCAAATTGGCATGCTGAGACTATCGCTTCACTCATCTTTTGTGGTTTGAAAGCCTATTGAAAACTTTTTTCTTTGTCATTGGGAGAAGAGAGGCACTTTCATAAAAACTTAAAGAAAAAAGGGTTAGCTTTTATAGTCAGCATATTGTGGGGGAGGAATACTGTAACTCCTTGCATGGATTTTTTTTTTTTTTGTTTACATACGATCTATATAGGTCCAATACATTATTTAAAATACAGTCTACAACCCCTGAGGTATGTTTTTCTTTAATACTTAATAGTATTTTTTGTGAGAACAATTTATATATTATTGTTTATTATATATTATTCCAATTTCTTTTTGTTTTTACCCAACTGACAGCCACAGCCTAGATTATACTTTATTAGTTATTTCCTGCCTTGGGAAGGAATGGCAAATCTGGAAGGTTCCTTGCCTCTGAGGTGTGAAGGAGGGTCTGTTTTTCCCACTGCAGCAGGGCCTCTTGTTGGGGGAAGGAGGATGGAGTTTGGAGGGTGTGTGCAGGGGGCAGTGGACAGAGAGGAAGAAGGTTAATCACACTGGCAACATTGCAGGCTTCCCCTTGAAGTGGGAGACAGTGGTAGGAAGTATCCAGATTTATGGTGCTTCGTAGCCGGCCATTGTAGCCGCCTTCACCATGGCAGTTGACCAGCAGACAGAAGGGGGAGAGTGTGAGAGGAGCTGTAAATCATGGTGAGAGTGTGGCTAAGACACACACACACACACACACATACACAAACACATTCACTATGCTCACAATCCACAGGCAGACAATGTGTAAAGGGAAGGTGGCTCTGGAATAGCGTGCTGACAAGATAGAGCTGTTCTGGCATCAAAAACCTTAGAAACTTTGAAAATATGTTTCTCTTTTTTATTTATTTTTTTGACTTTTGTAGCAAAACAAAAAAAAATACTGTGATTGAACTTTACTCCAGGCCCTAAAAAAAAAAAAAAAATCACATTCTTTTAAAAATCTTATTTCAAAAAAGAATGCATACTTCTGCTAAGTGTATGCAGGCCTCTACACTGTTAATGTTAACGCAAATCATGTCAATCACATTTCTTCCTACCTGAATCCAGACATACATTAAAATCCACATAGTGACAAACAATTGTGCTGAGGATTGCCATGGCTTTTGGAGAAATCCTTCAGAGAGAAATTACAGCTTTTACAGAAATAATCATGCAAATGTTGAACTGAGTCAGATTTAAGGCCCCTGATTTATGACTAATCTGTATTTTCTTGGCCACTGCACAATTTCACCAAAATCTGTCAGGGATTTTTTTGCCCGCTACTAATTAAGACAAATAAAGATCTTAATACTACAATATATGAAGATAGTAAATGTGGATTATCTAACTGACAGCAGCAGCATGAGCTCCTTTGAGTGTTAATCCAGACAAATAGCATCACTCTTACTCTCTGCATCCCCCTGGGCTAACTGGGCCTCCCACACGCACTAATGTCTGCTCTGATATCTCAACAGGCCTCCTTTGAAACACAAGGAAAATTACTTTGATTTCAGCAAAGTAACATTTATTATCCCCATCATATCCGCCATGCCTGACTCACAGAGGTTTAATACCAGCTGCAGTCACACATGCATGGGTCGGTGCTGGTCTGTGAGTGAGTGTGCAGGAAGCCCCTGAAAGGTGCCCTGTTACTCTATTTTACTCCAGTGAAATGACTCTTTCTGTCTCTTTCAAGCACCACTGAGTCTATTTCCTTCACAGGCAGTCTGAGGGTTGCCTAATGTGCAGGATGCACATATGTGCATCTTTACAAATGAGTGCATATCAGGATGTGAGAGGTGTGGAGGCCTAGCCCAAGCTGGTAACAGCTTCATTAGCACTTAGTTTCTGCAGATGGGGCTGGTCTGCTGTCATATTTTGTCTGCTGTGCCCACAGTGGACTCTGGCCTGATTAGCCCATCCATCCTTGCGGCGGTTGTGAGGCCCCCTCGCTGAAAGTGCGCTGTGCCCTCTGTGTACATAAGATCTCTGGCCTCAGCGGGAAATGTTTACCCAGCTGAAGTCCAACAGTGTCACACTCTCTCCCAGCTGTACTGTACTGACTGGAAAGGAAGTCACTTAGGACACATCTATTGACCAATGTCAGATAGTCCCAGGCTCCTCTCAGGTTAATGTGCCATTTGAAAAGGTAGCTTCTAGTTTAAAACCTTTATATTGTTGCATTTTTACTCTTATTTAATTGTAATCCCAGTTTGTGTTTTTTTTAGATGTGTAATATTTGCAAATCTTACTGCACTCACTTACCTTACATTTGCGGCTGAATCATATTAATGCACCTAAGTATAAACGAAGATTAAAAAGGAAGCAAATACAAAAATATTCAGCCAATGATTTATCCCACACCCAAATCTGTCACTCTATAGGACTGACCTGAGACCACTGTTTTGTTAGAGGAACAGTGTAACATAAAAATAACATAACTATATGAATAGTTATGATAGATCTAACAAGTCCTCCAAGCTACACAACCATATGGGTTATTTGTCCCAACCCTTCAGATATACAGTACCAGACCTTTCTTGTCATGGTTAACAGAAGAAATTATGACTATTGGATGAAATCTGGAAACAAACACTAATCCTCTGTATCAAAGTCCTGAGTCTTGTCGACCCACTATCCTGTCTCAGCCTTTAATACTATGCCTATTAGAGGGCATCTAACAATAAAACATATCCATCATCATAAGCTATTCACACACAACCTATGGGGTTCTTTTCTTTAGGTCTGTGGAGTGAAGGCTTAGATGTGATGGTTATTGCAGGATTTTGTAAAGGTGTGATCACACTTTTATTTTCGGTTTCCGCACACAGAAATTGCACAGGAGACAGGTTGACTAAAAATCACAGTTCAGCTTAGATAGATTGCACAAAGGACATCCTCAAGGTGACACTTTCTAAATCTTGACTTAAACTTTTTTTGATGAACAGAGCAAAATGTTCTGTCAGCTTTTTCTCAACACAAGTCCAACTTTTCTGAATTGGATTTTGATGAAAACTACACAAATCTGAACTGAAAAGTCCTATGCAAATTACTGATTACAAACAATATTTTTTTTCTTTACCTAACATCACGTCCTCCCGCAACAACAGACCAGAAATAAATAAATAAATGTTTGACTACACCTTCAACCCTCTGCACAGCCATAATTCACCCTCTCAATCTGCCAGCTCCAGCAGCACCGCAGTTCCATCATCATGCAATAATGCTGGTCTCAATCGTAGGTTAAAAAAAAATAATAATGCTCTGCGGGGACAGTGATTCTTCTGTGATAAAGCCAGCTTCTGCCAAGTGCTGACTAGATTTATCGCTGTGTCTGTTTAAATGTAGCCAATTTCACTATAATACGATATTAAAGAATGATGCATGCCTTAGCTTCAGATGTTCTCATTGAGGAAGCCTCCCCAGCTCATGGTAGAGTTCAAAACCTAGCATGGTGAGCCAGTGATACAGCCGACCCAGTGTTCAATATTGATAACAGCCCTGAGCAGAATGGGCTCTAATCATTTAGAAAAATATTGTGCTTTTTTTTTTCCTTTTCTAACTACCGACTCCTGGCCCACTGCCTAGATTCATGCCATCCATCACTTCGATTTGATGGGCAGATATCTACAAAACTCTTACCACCACCACAGTAATGGACTAGTAGAGAAAACTGGCTCTGTGCATGTGAGGTGAAATATGCTTTGTAAGTGTGACATTCAAAACCTGAATTGATTATTAAATTTAAGTTTAACAAATAGCAAAAGCTTTTCCATCACTAAGACGTGATCTTTTGAAAAAAAAATGGAGCCAAAAGTAAAATTGTCACAAAAATTATTTGCCAAACTGTCCATTAGTTTGAGTTCATGGTAATCTTTGTATGATGTAATGATATAATACTGACGATGAATTGCATAGTGTAAGACTCTGCTAAATGACTGTACTAAAATGAATGGACACCAATGGTTGCCTAGAACAGTAAGAAAAAGAGCTTCAGAAAGCTAAAACTGCACAGCATATACAATTTTCAAGTCAGCAAAAATGTAAAGTATGAAAATGTGACACACTGGCATTTTCCTTTTATATCTGTCCTTACAGTTTTCTTAGGAAAAATAACCAAATATATGACATTATATGTGCTTCTGTGTGTGCAGTGGTCTTCCTGCCTCAGAGCGCGTCTCCAGTGTTTAGTGTGTCAGCTCTTGTTGATTTCCGCAGGGGAAGTTGCCTCAGTGCTATCCTCAGACAAAACCCTGACCCCGAGGTTAAGGAATGTGAACCCGGGGCTGTGACGATCAAGACCTTCCCTCGGGGTGAACAATGCTGAACACCTCAGCAAACGCCCTAATGATCTCACTTGCAGTGGTGCTGCTCAAAGCACAGTCCTTTCTTTACAGATTAGTGTTAAAAAGGAGACATGAAATTAAAAAAAAATGTTTTCTGTCTTACAACTTGCTTTAAGTGGTTTCTTCTATTTTGTTAATAGTCTTGGCTATAAAAAAGGAGGAGTTTGGTAGATTACAGTTTTAGTATTTACAGTTTTCATGTTCAATTTATAGTTTAAGTAATTTATTTTTTAAAAAGTCTAATTGTCATTGGCTATGGATAATTCTGTGAATTTGAAACTCATAATTATAAGTTGAATTCTTTTGAGTTTTATAATATTGGATAAACAATTACAGGGTTATCAGAAATTATTACAAGTGTTTTTCACTATTTTGTGGCTACTGACTAAACTGTTCATAGAAAAAAATTCTAGTGCATATTTATCTGTACATTCCTCAGGAGTCGAAACCATTGTCATTGTTACTAAAAGAGGCCATAATCACTTATACGAATAAGCTTGTTGTGATTGGTCAAAGTACAAAGGAGACCAAAAGGCCGTTGTCTCATTTATCACCCACTTTAAGAGAAGGAGAAACAGTAGGAGGGGGGCTGTCAAAGTAACCATAGTAGAGTGTATCGTAACAGTGGTGGTCTCTCATCCCCTGAGGCCCAAACACATTGCTAAAAGTAGAGAGGAAAAAAGAAAGGAATATGGAAAAGAACAGTGATAAGAGATGTTGCAGTTAAGGGTCTAGTGTAGATTTGAGGTTTCTGCAAGATAAAGTGTGAGGGCACGAGGAAATCCAAAACAGCCTCTAGAAAATTTATATTGATGGAGGTGAAGGGTTAGACTGCTATTAATCATGACCCAAGTTGAGGATTAAGTAGCTCAATGCAGCAGGCGCCTCAACGAGGTGTTTAAAAGGACTGTTGTGTCTGTCTTCTATTACAGAGCAAAGGCCCGAGGCACAACAGCCTTCTGAACCGAGGACAAATAGGATGTCCGATCGCTGCGCTTCCCTCCCTCCTCGTCTTGATGAGCATTTACCCAGCCAATTAAGCCGCTTAACATCCTCATGCAAACATGACACCATCTGATGATTGATAACGCTTTAATTGGAAGATAGATGAAGGAAGTATTCACACAATAGCAAGGCCTGGTGTGAAATAATCACCTTTTCCCCCTCGCGCATCTGCACACTCAGACACACACACACCTTCTCTGTCCCACATGCGCACAAACACACCTTGAATCAGTGCCCAGTCAGTCTTAACTTTTTTCTTTTTTTTAATTTTGCACAGCTGCCTTTGATCTTTGATGTGCCATGCATTGCATTAATTATGTATCTCGCCTCAGTACAAATGTGGCGAACACCTTCAAGTGCTTAATAGGAGCAGGCTCATCACAGGGGCCCAGAGGATGGCTGCAGGAGGCTTATATACACCATACCCTACATTGCCCATATATGCATGGCATAAGGGATTTTACAGTATGGGGAAAACATGAAGCCTACATATGTAGTGCTCTCCATCAATCTGGGCCACATTTTTCACTCTCCTTAAACATGTACCTCCTCAGTATGTTCAGGACTGGGAGTTGAAAGGAGGTACACACAAGATGGATGTGGCTTGAATTAGGCAAACTGTTATGGCCAGATACAGCAAAACAAGGATGGCAAAATGATCTAGATCTAACACTGGTCTAATGCAGTGCGAGATATGCAAATTGAGCATGCCGCTGCTTGCTTTAGAGTTAAACTCTAGGGTGGTTCGATGGGCTTATGTGAATCTGCCTCAAACTTTTATACATCTGTAATAGATGAATTGATTTTTTTTTTATGCCATGTTGGCAGACCATAGTATGAATTTCATAAACATTAGCAGATGTATTCTGAATTTAAAAATACAATATAGCTTTTAGCTTGTGCAATGTCCTTGAGCTGGATGTACTTTTTGTTGTTGTACAACACAATATAAACAAAATATATCTTTGATAGACTGGAGGATCTGATCTGTCAGAAATTGGCAAAATATCAGAATTTAAAAACCTTTAAGAAGTTTTTTCACCTTTGGTCTCATGTTTATTATAAAATAGTCTCATATGATGCTTTCTGAATCTGAAAACAGAATCTGAAAACATATATATATATATATATATATATATATATGTGTATACATACAAGCAAAGCTTGGGTTTTAGTTATTTAAACATTGGTGGAATCAAACCTTGAATGTACATTTATAAAGGAATGAACAGATTTGATATCAGATTGAGAATAATTACTGTGTAGGGGAGTGTTTCTCTCTAGCAGCTTCTAGAGAGAAACAGACTTATTGCTTCAGCAGTTGAACCGTGTATCTACTGAGCCAACAGCCCTGGTTCAACAGGTGTGACCAGGTTAAAATAACAGGAGATACGCAGCTCAGCTGAAAGGGTTCCACGTGATTGGGGAAACCTGTACGGACAGGAAAACGGTCCATTTTTAATATCTAAGATAAAACAGAACGTACTCTGCGTGCTCGTCTTCCTTCCTTGGTAGTCGCTAATTTGAACGACCGCGATAAGGCTCCTGTTCCTGTCGAGGGTGTCGCTGCAGCTCGGTGTCCGCTGGTGGGAGTACCCCTGTGCAGGTCCCTTTTGCAGTGCGGCTCCAGTAGTTGGAGTTGTTGTACAGCGAGCACGACAGGGTGAGCAGAGGAGTGTGAGCGCAGCAGCTGAGTGAGCAAACAGAGACAGAAACATTAGGTTATCTTCTGAGACTATCACACTTCGACCTGTCACTTTTACCGCCGAGTCCCGTCTACTTGAAGAAGAGCAGCAGCAGCAGCAGCAGCAGCAGCGGAGGAGGAGGAGCAGCAGGAGCAGCAGGAGCAGCAGCCCCGGTTTGCTCGAGCAGCAGCCGCCTGTGTAAAACTCCCAAACGCGGTCGTCTCAGCTGGCATGAGCTAACCTACCAGGCAGACATGGAAACCAAACCATTCTTGTCATTGGGTAAGTTTCTTTAACAGCAAGGCCGTGCTGTGTTGTGAGTGTGAAGGCTTTAAGGGACTTTTCGTAGAAACAGTGTGAAACCTGTCCACGCGCTGCGTTTTTTTGTTTTTTGTTTTACCTCCTTTTCTGTTTTGACAGCGCGTGGAGCGACCTGGCATCAACACGTTTGGCGCTGTTGACGAGCCGCTCCGGACGCTGCCGTCCTAAAACTCACTCACACTGACTTTTAGCGGGGTTTTTTTGTTTGTTTGTTTGTTTGTAGTTTGTTTTTTTGGAGGAAACTGTCTTGGACATGTTGCGCATCTGCTGTTGCTGTTTTAGCTGGTGGCATCTCGCCCGGGACAAACTGTGCGCTGCAATTAAACGTGTTCGTTTCAAGTTTGCACGTTTCTGGTTTAACGTCATTACTTGAATTTCTTCGTTTCATCAACAAAACCGAGATTCAGCGTTTGCTTTTAAACGCGTCAACACTTACGACTCAACAAATTTAAAGAGCGGCAATTTAAACATAAAGGCGCAGTTTGTTGTTGTTGTTTAGTTGTTAAATTAGCAAACGTGTTGTGTATGTTTTCTCCTGGTTGAAGTGAAAGCTATAGGGCAGACACGCGTGGAAGCCCTGATAAGCTTCAGTCTCTGCTGTAAGTAACTTGGTTTGCAGCTGTATTTGCTTCCGTTTAGCTGTTTAGACTACGGGGAGCTAGTGTTCAAAAATGAACCTCAGTATAAAAAAAAAGACACTGATTTGAACTTGTACCTGTGGCCACACGACACTGTTTGACTGAGTATGAGTGAAGTTGTGTCTTCTATGTTCAAAGTGTAGTGCAAACCTCACACAAGTTAGAAACACGTGACACGGATGGAAAAATGCATGGGGACCACTAAATTGATATCATTTGTGGGTATTGAACAGAAGCGTGTTTTATGTAGATGGACATGTGCCATGTAACCCACACAAAGGTTACTGGCTGGAACCTCT
Organism: Mastacembelus armatus; assembly: GCF_900324485.2. Classification (NCBI taxonomy): domain Eukaryota; kingdom Metazoa; phylum Chordata; class Actinopteri; order Synbranchiformes; family Mastacembelidae; genus Mastacembelus; species Mastacembelus armatus. The sequence continues at coordinate 6,975,166 of NC_046644.1, read as the reverse complement.
TTAAAAAAAAAGTGTTTTTTTTGGTTGTTTGTTTTTTTGTTTAGTAATTTCTGCACAACTGCTTTCACATTAATTTTTTCCCAGACAGTACAGGAATAAGGGAGCGTTTGCACAGCTGTAATAATCTGCAATATTAGCAGAGGTCATGTTTGGATTTCCAGAATTTGGTTTGTGAATAGCTGTGTTTTGAAAACTATTATTCTTAGGCCACATCTAATTTGTGTTAATGGGTCCTTTTAATTTCCAGTTTTTAACACGCACAGTATTGTCACGTCAGTCATTAATGCTGAATGCTACTGTAAGTTTGTCAAAGTGAACAGAGGGGCCCCTTGTCCTCTGTAGCAAAGACACAGCACAGACCTGTAGGCAGGTCCTGTTATTGTCTGCTGCTCTTTCATGAAGGCGTCATGTTACACTTTGACACGTATCATCAGCTGCGTGTATGCACCGGGAGATTCACGGGGACTTCTGAGACACCGGGCAGCTTTCTTCTGTTACAGTTTCTGCTCACTGACACTGTCGCCACAACACCCTTTATGTGGCTTCCCAGAAATACTCTAGACCGCCGGTGTTACACACACTGCCAGGCTGTTATTACAGGTGCACCGTATTGTGTGTACACGTTGAAAGTGATTCAAGTTTCACTCTGCCTGACTGTGCACCAAGGGCAGCCCGTACAGACATTTGGCAGTCTTATCTGAAAGCATCTGTGGTTGGTGTAAGTCTCAATGCTTAATTGTTTAACTATGGAGGAACACTTTGCCAGCAGTGTTGGATCTCATCCTTTCCCCCAAGCCACATTACATGCTGAATCAGCAGCCTTTTTAACGCGTATAGTCCTGGTCTATTGGCCCTCAAATCACCATTTATATTTAAACTTGCTCTATCAAAGGTCCACCTGAGCGCTGTTTGATAATTGGCCCCGTCAAGGACACCACTATCTGTGAAGTCCTTGAATATATCGATTACCCACTTACTCAGTGTAATTATTTGTCATGCTGCATTAGAAATTCTGACATGCAGCTGTTTGAAATGACAGCTTTAGGGTGACGACGTCTTCTTTTGGCACTGTATGGTCAAACACCCCCTGTATGTCTGACATTAAGCTATGAAGACTGGAAGGATGACATTGAAAGGAGAATGTGTTCTTTTGTCAGAGCAATATGAGGCTGATCATGACAACCTCTCAGTGCATTAAACGCTGTGGCTGAAAGGGAAAGTAATTGTTTGGACCATGCCAGTTTTGTAGAGTTTGTCCTTATCTGGGGGTCTGAGGATGGAAGGTGATGCAGGTATAGCATGTTGCTCAGGGTGTAAATCCTTTAGAGATATACATTTGTGCAATTTAAATAAAACTGACTGTAATGCAACAAAGATTGCAGTGTGGAATATACAGTCATACTTTATAATTAACTTAATTGACTGAAAAATAAAAGTTTAAAAAACTGTTCAAAAAGGAGATTAAACAATCAAGATTTAACTTTAACTACAATTTTGAGTAATAAAATAATTACATTTAGCACAGCAAAGCATCCTTTTATAGAAGTTTTACACATTGAAATTATATCAGTGTTTAAATCTTTGATTTACAGAGCTCCATGAAACAAAACATCCTCTCTTGATAGGTCATAATTAATTTAATATGGCTGAAAAGTGCCTGATTGCTCATTCCAAAGATCTGTTTTACCACCTGCTAAAGAGATGTGTGTGTTGTTTCTCATAGACCTGGAGGAACTAAAATCTGGTTCTTTCTGTTTGGGGAACATAAGGTACCCCTGGCATAAAAACACACAGACACTCACTCCCAAAATCAATGAAGTTCATGGTCTTTGATGAGAAAGTGGAGGGGGCTGCATTCTTTTTCTGGTAGTAACTCAGGAACAAAGGTAATACGTGTGTGTGTGTGCGTGTGTGTGTGTGGTGATAGTGGGAGTGGGCTGGTGGAATTACACTGCCTAAAGCATTTGGCCAAGTTTGTCTTTTACGGCCATCCAGTTTTGTGCTCCTAATGTGATGCTTTTGCTTCCCCTTTGAGAAAAGGGGCTGCAGCTGTCATTTTTATTGGAGGAGTTTTATAGTGAGACTTAATGGCTTAAAGTGACAGCTCTCTCTTTCCTCTAGCTTTTCTTCTTTTTCTCAATCTCACCCACAAGGCCTTTAACTCAAGCAAATCAAAGAAAATTTGCTTGCCTTCTATAGACCCACCCTCCACTTTCCCACCCCTCACCCCTGCCAACATTCAAGCCAAACTGCATGAGAGAAAATAGAAGATTGATGCTCCCATTTTGAGCTCAACAAAAGTGTGTGTTTTTTTTATTGCAGTAAACTGCCATGACTATATTTATTTTTCTTCATGGAATATGTCTGTTGATTAGATAAAGTATTCATTATACTTCATTACTGAGAAGAAGCTGCATTGGCTTCAGATGAAACAGAGCATACTTTAGCTTGTCATGCTTTCTGTTTTCTCCTCTGCAGCCCACACTTCTAAACATAGTACAAATCAAAAAGTGCTGGAAGGCTTTCTGATGCACAAATCATGGAGTGACTCAAAGGCCCATGAATTATTTGTGTAAGGAGCTGCTCTCTTGCAGGAGGTCTTTATTGATAATGGCGGTACTAAGCATTGCACCTCAAACCTACCTTGACCTTTGCTCGATCATTTCAGGAATTTGCCTTTGGCATTAAGTCTGTTGTTTTAAAGTGTTTAAAGACAGTAGCTTGTTGCGCTTTCTTTCTATCCCTTGTCAATTCCCCTCTGTATCTTAAGATTCCACGATCTAAGATTTGTAGTGATTCACACCAGATTTGCAAGCAAGTCAGGTCTAAAGGAGAAAAATGTCCTTCAGAAATCCCAGAACCTTAAATGACATCTTTGCGTTGCTTGTTTTATCTTCTCGTATAGTCCAAAACCTAAAAAGTAACAAATTCTTACTTAAAAGCAAAAACAATTGAATAATTTGCATTTTTGCTTGAAACATTTCTTAATCAAATCAATCAAATCTTTTTTTCCAAGCAGTATTTACCGAAGCTTGGCTGTGGCTTTGAACACTTTGACTGCTCAGTGTTGGAATCATCACCATTAGTCTCAGGGTTTATTGCGGGTCCTCTGAGTGTCTGAATGGCTTTTCTGTGGGCTGGCAGTATTCAGGGTGCGTACAGCCACTCTTTTGAAGTGGAAACGTAGCCTCTGTGGGGATTTGACCAGATCACACTCATAATTCGCATTGAGAGGAAGGTCGGCTTGCCCTACTGTAGCCAGAACACTCACTCACTCACTGCTCTGCGTGAAAATGACAATCCACATTGAGACATTAACAATTGGAGTGAAAAAAAAACAGTATATTATAGTTGTGTTGGGAAAATAAAATGCTGCCAAAAAGAAGTAGCTGTCAAAGGGTAAATGCCACCTCCACTGTAGTCATGAAATTGGCATGTTTTGATTAATAAAAACAAGTGTCAACTCTTCCTCTTTGGTTGCGGTAATTCATTAGAATATCTTGGTTTTGATGTGTTTTTTATATATATATATATATATATATATATATAAGTAATGGGCAGATAGGCTTTGATGGATATTAGATATAAAAAGTGTTGATTTGTGTATAATTTACTTGAACAAGTCATGCGCAACAACATTGCAGGAGTGAATCAATTTTTATTTCTGCATGTTTACAGTACGTCACAGAAGTAAGATTAGACTCGAGTGAGTCATTGCAGTAACATGTATGTGATACAGTGTTTGCAGTGTCACCAATATGTAACGTGATAGAAAGCTGGAATGATGTGTAGATGTTTCTGCAGTCCTCAAAGAAAGAAAAAGAATTAGATTGTGGACTCCAACTGGGAGGTTGTTTTTATTAAGTTGTATATTCAGGTGTATACACAGCACCCTCTCGATCTTTTTTACAAACACACACTTAATCACCCCATGTGTGTCTGTATGTGCTGCACGTACATATAAACACTTGCAGCAGAAACACAGCAAGAAAATTAAGACTATATCTTTTACTGCTCCATCACATCCTTTTTGAGGTTTCAGGGTGTGAGGTGCCCTCCTCCCTCCCCACCACCATCACCACTGGCCCACTGTTATGTTTGTCTGTCACCTTGCCAGATGCCAGGGGTTTGGCTACTACACACTGCTGGGCACAGGGCCATAGAAATCCCACAGCATGCGAAACACCTCGTGCATGGTGTGTGTGGAAGTGGGTGGCTGTTTGGGTGTGAGCAGAAGGCAACAATTTTGAGAGCAGTGCTTGAGTCGCATGTGCATTACACCTGTATAGAGGGCTGGAAGAAATGGAAAAAAATCTTATCACAATCATTTTTTTTCATATCAGTCAATATCGATATAAATCATATCATCTACCAAAGCACTATTTTAGTCAAACTTTCCTATTCTTAAGTGACATGTGAAGACATAAGGTTCATTTTGATTTAAATATTATTTATTTTCTTCTAAAAATTGAACATGGCAAACATAGTACATTATACAACTGTATTTGAAATAAATAAAATTATTGATAATAAACTAAAATCTTTACTCTGAACAGTCAAAAGTCTTACAGGAGAACACAATAAATTTGGCCAACTCCAAATAAATAAAATCTTATTTCTTATATCTTGAATCTACAACTAAAATATTAAAGCTTTCACATTTTACAGTAGAACAGAAACTAAAATCGTTGGTCACTTGCAAATAAATGAGGTAGGTCTGTTGTGCAGCAAGTGTCACTCTTGTTTTAAGGGACCACCAACACTTGCTTGGGTCTGGGACTGTAAAGTCTTGCATTTTATAATAATAGTAGTACATTTTATTTATAATGCACTTTATATGTGAAGCAAATCTCAAAGTGCTACAAATTATTTCAACCCAAAAGCTCTGATAAAAAGATAAGACAGATAAGACCAGATTTAAAATCAACAGTCTGTGGCATCCTCAGATACTCTGGAAGAGCATTCCATAGTGTAGGTGTCGCTGAGCCAAGGTTTTATGAAATTTGATGTGCTCTAGAGGACGGCACTGCTTTAGGTGGTAAAAAGGTTTAGTGGTATAACCTGTTCTTAGTGAAACATTTGTATATTCTTGTCAAATATATGTCTATGTTTTGAAATGCATGCTACTCTGCTTCTTGCTGGACTTTAAATGTCCAAAATATCTCCACATTACTAAAGTCCTCAGAGCCTTGCTCTCACCAATGCTCTCGTCTTTTGAGCGTCTGTTTAGGTGTTTTCATCGTTAATGCCAACACTCAGGTTCTCAACATTTTCTGTTCTGTTCTGTTCTTCTCTTTATTCAGGCCCCACTACAGACTTTACTGGCTTACACAGCGACAGCAGCCCAAACATTAGCATGCAAACTGGTGCTGGCTGCTCCTGCACGCTCTGTATTGTGTGTGTTAACCTAACTGACATGCTCTAACTCTCTTCCAGCCACATGATTGGTTAAGTGCAGCACTATTTTTATTATCATTAGCTGTTTGTGCTTTCTGTCAAAACAATGATGAAATGAGTTGTTAGAGCAAAGTTATATCGCAAGTGGGTGGTAACAATAAACACATGACAAATGTGTGCCTCACTGCTGAGTCTTATATTTCTGCTGTGTGAATGGCTGGAAGACCTGTCCATATCGAATAAAAAATGGCCAACTTTTATAATTAAAATCGACCTTTAATCTTATTACGCTGCAACACAAAATTCGATAATTGACAGAGCCCTACCTCAATGCCAAAAACACAAATCTTGACTCTGATTGGGTAGCTTGAAAAGTAATATTTTTGTATATATAGTTATATGCAAGCAATCCTTTTTAATACCTCATGATTAAAGGCTGTGCATACATATGTTACAAGCACATATAATAACTTTTTAAATTTGGACGATAGCAGCTTGAAGGAAAATAGACAGGAGAAAGATAAACTAGTTGTCTGTGAATGTTAAGCCAGTCTTGAGTGGTATTATTTATAGAAGAAAGAAGATTTTAAATACCAAACAGCTTGCCAAGATACACCCAAAACTGGCTAAGGACACCCCGCATTTTCTTCCCCACTTCAGTCTGGTGGAGGTTTGCACTGGCATCAGTGTGACCTCACTCATATTGCCAAAACTTAAAAACAATAACAACGTACTTGTTTCTTCTTCAGACAGAGTGGGATACCTCTGTTTTGAATGGAATTGCTTTCATACCTAAAAAATTTACTTTTGAAATGGCCATAATTTAAAATTAGACTTAGAATAATGCACACTGGCAAGTGAAAATGGACCTCTTCTTTGTTTTGTCACCATATCATCTTTAGCTTCCCTGGCTAATGCAAGGTTTAGGCTTTATACTGTACTGTAATATATGTGCAGGGAATTTTTAAAAAAGTGTGAGATTGTGAAATTATGTTAATTTATTGAGTGGGTCATGCAAACACATCTCTAATGAAATCATGTTCCACAACTAATATCATATAAATATGTCTGTAGCTGCTCTTATTCAGCATTTGAATTTTGATCCTGCAGCTTTTTTCTCCGCAGCTTAAGGAACTCATGAGCTCTAAAAGTTGATAAGATGGTCTATAAATAGCCAAATATTAGAATGTAATATTTAAAAAACAGGAAAATTCAAAGTAAAATGCATTATTAGTTACACAACTAGGACCAATTGAAGAAGTAATAGGGTTTCTGAATACTGGTCCTCAACTCAACAAAATGCTGCACAGCAACTTGCAATCACTACACCTACTTAAGGAAGAAACAAAGAAAACATATCAGTTGCATTAGATTGAATTTAATAGCAACATCTTGTGGAGTTAAAACATGAAATGTCCCCATTTATTGCTCTGCTAATCAGCTCCTATTAAAGAATACTTTAGCCATTTATAGCAACCATAACCACAGGAAATTATTACATCATTTATTGTACAGTAGCCACCTGCTATCTTGGCCATGTGTCCATACAGATTGGAGTTAAGCCTGTTGGGACTGAGGATATTTGATGCAGTTGTTCAGCCACATATCAACCACAGCTTTTCCAAACCCTATTAAGTGGAAGCTCTCAAAACATCGTGCTTTAGAAAGTTTTCTTTGACTTTCCTGTCCTTCTCATTATGCAGCAACAGATTTCAGGTTTAACTTCAGTGAAGTGGCCATTTAAAACAGTCTGTAAGATTAGAGGCTGTGACTGCAATTATGATAAACAGAGGATCCATAATGAGAGCTACCAAACAGTCTGGATTACTGATGAGGTAGAGAATACTGAAAGATATTAGCAGATGCAAAGGGATTGACACAGGTCATCTCAGGAATGGATACAAAGCATACATACTGAGTGATTTGTAACGTTCATATTATTTTCACAAATCACCATGCATAACCAAGACTAGAGAACAAAGACAATATGTGAGATAACTGGGTTCTTCCATAGGTTTTTATTTCTGCCAGAAGTAGATAAAGAGAGCTTAAATATTGGTTGACGCCTGCAGGTCATGCATCTTTGTGTAGCTGTTCAGGCTGTGGCCCTTGAGCCTCAGCACACTTACCTGTATGTGTGTGTGTGCACTTACAGACAGACTGAGCAGAAGTCTACAGGGCTTTGGGACTGAATCGTTAGACAACTTGCTGTGGTCATCTGGTTTTAGAAATTTTCTCAATGGCAGGAAGGTGCATGGGTGTGAGGTGAGGGAGGTGGGCTATCTAGAAAACCAAAATGGAGCCCTGTATTCTTGACAGTGACAGATGAACGTTACTCATTTCACCTAAAATAACTTTAATGAAAAAATTAAATTTTGACTTTCCACTTTTATGACTAAACTGGCAGAAGACACTTAGAAGGCCTTTCCCTCCCTTCCTCTGCCCACAAGATTCTATTTGAGTTCAACATTTTATTGTCCCAAGAGGGAAATTTGCTTTGCAGACGAGGTTTGCTGTAAAATCAGAAATTAGAGCCAAGTAATACAAAACAATGAGGCCACATAATAGAAAACGGCAACAAAACACTTAATAAATTTCTCCATTTTAAACCCATCTAACTAGAATGTAGGGCACACATATCTACTTTTTAAAGTGAGGACCACTACTTAGTCACTGACAATAAGACTGAATTAATGAATGGAGGATGTTAAGTGGTGACAGAGTTAAATGCTTTTTAATGTCAGCTGTGTAGAATTTAACCAATTTACTAGACTGAGAAAACCATCACATTGTGCCACCAAGGAAAATATTCTGAGTGATGTACAAGGCTTGCTGTTCCATAACACAGCAATTTATTCTTGACTCTTCACATGATGAATTTGAAATCCAATTCACATGTCGTCTAGCCTCTGTATACATCTGTTGGTGGTGGTACATTTGAGAAAAAAAGTTGAGCAACCACGTTTGCTAAGCAGACCGAGACAGGCAGGCACGCACGCAGGCACTGGCCGTGTCTTTGTCATCAACGTTCAACATACCAAAGCGCTGACAGTTGTCTGTTCAAACGGCTCTGACAAGTTCAAGTGTCACATTTAGGATGCTTTCTTCTGTTTCAGCCCAGAATGGGAAACACAAGAAGGCTGCAGATTAAACAGCACAGATCTGCGCACTAAATTTTTGGGGGAACAGGGTTGCCATTTCCAGGACTGTGTACGGATATGTGGTGTTTTACACACAGTATTTGTGTGTGTGTGTGGGTTTCTGTAGGCATGGCCTTCAGCTAAAAGCTACTTTGATTAATGATTCATCTATTTTGTTTTGTTTTTGTATTCACATTTTAATCATTTAATCTATAGAACATCAGAAAATGTGACTTTTAAATTGGGTCGTTTGTGTGATATTTGATTTATAACGTCATAGGGAAGCTTATTAATTATGTTTTGTATTTTTTCTTGATAAATGACTTGTTCAATCACTCAGTAGTCAAAATGAATGTTTAATGTTGTGGTTATGACCAACAAACAGTTTCAGCACTGGTATGTACATTTGCAAGTATCAGAATGTGTTTGTGCTTGGGCATGCATGCTGTATATGTGTGTACAAGTCTGCGCATGCATACTTTTGTGTGCTATGTGCATGATTAGCTGATGCTATGACATGTTCTCAACTGGTGGTGTGGAGTCCCTGACACACTGATTCATGAACTGTGTATGCTGAGCAGAGTAGAGTGGAGCAGCTGAGAATCAGTTTTCTGTCGTGGAGAGGGAAGGTCAGGGGTTGTGGCTGGGTCACACTCTGTGGGAGAGGAGCAGCCTCAGGAGACATGGCAGTGTTTGTGGGGAGAGAACCAAGACGTGATGGAAAGGTGCAAAACAAACTGGATCAGTGTGGAGTCTAGTAAGACGAAGCAGGAAGCATGTTGTTTTTATTTAGGTTCTGCTTCACTCACTGCATGGCTTTTTTTTTTCTCATGGCATCAGAGCAGCTATTGTTAGTCACAGAGTTAATTGTTAATTGATCCAAATAGCGATAAAACAAGGCATCTAATCTCCCTCTGTCTGACATGCACACACTGTAACACACATATGTGCTATAGAGAATGAAAGTGGATGTTTATTGCAGGATTCTAGTGAATGCTAAGGTGCCCTAGGGGCTATTAAAGCCCTCACTTAAAAGGCACTATCAGTGAACGCTGATGTGGGCTGTTTGAAGAACGGAGGGGGTAGAGGGGTTGCAGAAAGAGAAAGAGTGAAAAAGAAGAAAGGGAAAGAAGTCCTTGGAACAGCGAGCAGAAGGAGGGAATGAACAGTGAGCACATCTGGATTGCCTCAGCAGAATATTTGTGCAACATCTGGAAAAATTCCCTGGAATTTAAGGGTCCCCTCCTTTCATTTCAGTTATTTTTCTCCTTTTCACTTCTTCTCCATCCTGTTTTCTGCATCTTCAAAGTCACTTATGCCGGTGCAGCAGGCACGTAAATACTCCTGCAGTAATGCATGTTGAGCCTTTGCAGACTTTATGGCCGGCCAAATTGGGCCCATGTGACAACTCCCCTTTGTGCAGTGCTGGGCTAATTAAGTGGCACAGTAGTGAGAGGGCACCTGGCTGTGGACCCAGACCCAGGCCAGATCTGGGCCAAATGCAAACACTTGAAAAAACTGAAAAAAAAAAGCAAAACAATTCCTCCATTTTCTACAAACTGTAAACTTTAAATTGTAGCCTGAAAAATAACCACATATTTGTTTTCACTGACTGAGCTTTTCTGGTATAGCTTGAAAGAGACACTGTATAATATGATTAAAATATGATTACACTGCCCTTATGTTTTTTCAAAAACAATTTTTTTTTTCATGTACAGGTTTGCTGTTATTGAAAGGGACCCACAAAAAGTGTGTCCATGACCCTCCTTCTAAAGTATAATGTCCCAAGAGGAACAAAAAAGTTTCAGTATTGAATCAACACCTTCTGATGATATGTATCACCTTGCTTTCACAGAGTTTGCGGTGCTGCTGTCAGATACAGGGCCCATTCAGTGCATTACAGATGCACGAAAAAGCTTTTGTCCGTCTCTTTGGCGAGATCACAAGAGTGGTTCTCTCTTCTCTCGTCAACGAGCCTGTGTTCATTAGTGATTAAGATTCAGACTAGCCCTGAGTGCCTTCTGTCTTACCTGGGTAAGGCTCTTTGTGGGCCAGCAGCACTACAGACAGGTAGTGTTCTCAGAGTGGAGGAGAGAGCAGGAATGTGCAGAGTTACATGCTAATTTGCTGACTGTGCTGATCAAAAGAGTTGTATCGCGGCCTCCTTCTGATGGGGTTACTGATGCCAGGCCCCCCTGAGAGCTACAATATGCATAGACAGGAGGAGGGCAGTGTTCAGAGGGAGAAAGTCAGAGAAAGAGATGGAAGGAGGGGAAGATGGAGGGGAAGTAAGACACACTTGTATTGAAGCAGATGGATGATTATGGATGACGGAGAGAAACAGGAAAAGATCAAGACAAACATCTAAGAAATACAATGCTTTTAGTACTGATTCAATAAGAAAATGAATCTGCAAACTCAAATGATTATAAACACTAATAACACACTAATTTGTGACTAAGAACTTTTCTTTTTTTTTTGTTTGTTTGTTTTGCATACTTTGTTAAACACTTAAATTAATGCATTTCTGCCCATCATTCAGAACTCTGCAGCCAAAATGGCATTTTGCAAACTCCATGCAGCTCCTGTCTTTGGCACTCTGGGAGCCTGAGGAAAAAGGCTCTTTGGCAAAACTTCAGGTTCAAGCAGCCAGAGCTCATCACTTGGAAAATCATCATCCTTGATGTATGGTGGTGGCAGCATCACTCTGGGGGTTACTTCTCAGCACGAGGGAACAGGGAGGAGGATAGAAGAATGCAGGTACATACAGAGAGAACCAGAGTGTACATAACCTACATCCATGAGACAGTTGATCTTATAGCATGTCAATGACCTGAAGTGTACAGACAAGACAATGTTGTGTTGGCTTCAGGACAAGTCTGTGACCGTCCTTAAGGCCCAGCCAAAGCCTAAACTTAAACCCTATGGAATCTCTGTGAAGGCACCTGAAGATGACAATTCAGATTCTTCCCATCCAATGTAATAGTGCTTGAAATGATCTGTCAGGAAAATTGGGATAAACTGTGCAAATTCAGTCCAAAGCTTGTAAAGATTTACCCAAGGAGGCTTGAAGCTGTAGTTGCTCTCAAAGGGGCTTCTATAAGGTACAGAATCTAGGATAAATAGTTTAGAAAGTGAGATTCCGGTTTTTGAATTTTAAAAGATGTGCAGAAATATCTAAAAACTTTTTATTTTGTTATTATGGGTTATTGAATGTAGACAAATGGGAGAAAATAAAAATTTGATCCTTTTTAAAATCAGTCACCAACAGAGTCAAGTCTGTAGAAAGCGAAGTAGTTTAGTTTCTGAAGCCAATATACTTAGCGGTTTATTTAGCAGAAATGTCAAACATTCACAAGCTGAATAATAATTTATTTTAGCAGTTAGAAGAAATCCTACTCAGCCTGTTTTGTGCTGTAGCTCTAGTTTCTTTCATTATCTGGTCATCTGAATGAAGAGCGAAACATGTGTTTTTTACTTGGTCAATCATCTTTTTTTCTATGAAGACTGAGCTGATGTTTTTTTCCCCCTCCTCCATGTATCTCTGCAGTTGGCCTACATCTTTCTGCCTGGCTGAGCTGACAGGTTGTAGCTCTTTTTAGGAATGCTGATGTTGATGATACAGTCTACAGTAGTCTGTGCATGTATTTAGACTGATGATGATACAGCAGCTTGTGCCTGTTTAACCTTTATGAGGTTGCTGGTTGTGCAGATCAGCTGAGTACATACGTGCATTCAAGAGTGACTTTGCATTTGAGACATGCTGCATTTGAATTGTGAATCTTTCAATGTGCATACAGAACTTTTATTATTACTGTAGACAATATTGGAAAGTGTCACACAAGCTTTTCTTGATTAGTGGAACAAAATCGTTATGAAAACTGTACATAGCAAATTTGCTAATTCAAAAAGAAAAAAAAGAAAAGTTATTTTTTTAAATACTGAAATTTCATAAGCTTAAACATGATACTGGTACTCAGTTTACATCAGGATGATTTTTTTTTTATTGGATCAAAACCCAAAGAGTTTACTTTACATAACAGAAAACAAAAAAGCAAAACAGAAGAGTGACAGATTCTTGCTTCTGAAAAGCTAGAAATAGGAAATATTTTTTCTTGGTAAATGAATAAAGAAATTCAGGCCTCTGCCTTTAGGTTATTATGTATGCATCATAACCTTGCTCTGGCTTGTCCACTTACCTGTCCCTTGATCCAAATGAACTTTTCTGTTTTGAATCCTACTTTTTGGGAGTGTGCACCACTGCTCAGTTCTAAGCAGATGTGACGGTCTGTCTCTCATGGTCAGTAATTGCTATTTGAAACAAGAGACTTTACCCTGGGAGGCAGATTTAGTATTTTTGGAGGAGACTTATGCTTCAGTGGTTCATCTCATCTTGCAGTATTTGCAGGTAGATGTGTAGTGATGTCACTGATGGTATTTCAGTTGAAGGAATATGATGCTATTCCTCAAAAGATGCCCGACCTCTTGGACCTCACTACAATATTAAAATACACCAGATTCTTACTGCTGTGCTCACTTTTCTTTGTGGGCCTTAGGGCTTTTGCTCTCAATCTGCTGCTGTTGGTCTACACTGTAAATCTCCAATTAAATCTCTTAAGGTTAACCAAAGGATTTCATATTTTGCCTCATAAATGCCACTAATAAATACCAAGTCAAATGATGGTTTACATTTGAGGTAAGAAAATGGTCATAAATCTTAAATTCAAAGACTGTGCACTGTACAAGCACAGACCTGTGGAAACATAAGCAATGTCATTCCAATGACAAACTATAAAAGCAGGGAAAAACTCTAGCACTGGATTTTATATTTAAGAACCTGTATGGTTTATAGCTCTGGGGAATGAAATTTAAAAGTGTACGAAAATTAAGTTTTTCCCACCTGATTTTAAAGAAAGAAAATCCTAACTAGTGAGACATTCTGTTGGGAGCTGATATGCTCACTTGTCACCCTGCTGACAATGATATTTTTTGGGTCATTACAATGAAATGAATAATGAAATGTTCTTGTAAACACTCTACTGTGGTATGAAAGGTTTTTTTTTTCTCTCTCCTGAGGTCATCTTTACATTACTTCAGTGTTGTACAACTCTCATGGCAGCAGCTGCCTGGTTTATCTGCACTTTAACATACAGCGATCTGAATGCATTTTGCTGGGCCCCATGACCCTAAAAGCCCAGAGGTCAAACTGACTGGAGAGCAGAGCCACGTGTTGGTCTGGGTCGACAGTAGCATTACATCACATTGATTGGCTCAGATTCGGTGGGGGATATCCAGTTAGGGTTCACTTACTGAAATTGCAAGTGGCTAGCGACAGATTTACCCATCTCTCTCTCACAATATGTATATCTCTTGTGTGTGTCCCCTGCTATGCACAGACCACAGATGCGAATGAATGAATGCTATTCCACAGGCTGGGCTCCAGGGGATTGACTGAGCTTATGACCAGCTTATCCTGCAGTCCTTCGCTTGATTGACAGCTGTAGTTTACTCTTTGGATGGAGTAGGGTGGGTTGCAGGGGGAGGGTTGGTGGGGATACCAGTGGCATTTTGCATCTAAAAACATGTCACCCTACACTATGTGCATTTCAGTAATACATTCAGTATTCTACTGAGACAAGCTTTGAGGCACAATAATGGAGGAAATAGGGAAAATATTATTTTTTTTTGTTGTAGGCTAGAGTGCTGTACACTTCACAAGTGCCTGTATTTCCACACAAGAAACAGCTCTTGTTTCATTGCTCTTGTTTATATCAAAAAAACTGGATGCAAGCAGTGTTTTTTTTTTTTTTTTTTCCCCCTCTGGGTTTCATGATTCACTGCAATTGGCAGTCACAGATTCATGTAAAGTTCAACACATTGCAGTTGCAATATGCTCAATAAATCTGTACTTTCATTTATCAAGGAAGTATCTCCGAAGTTCTCAAAAGTCTTTAGTTTGATAGAAAAAACCCAAACATACTGACTTTATTATTGTTAGACTACAAAAACCAAACAAACAATCATGTCTGAGAGGCTGAAAGCAAAGAATTTTAATATTATTTGCTTTTACAATGACATTAGGGTGTTCATAAGCCATCACTTTTGAAGAAGCTCCCATATGTGACATCTTTGTTTTTCGTTTTTAATATTTCACTGTATTTAAATTTACTGGACAGTGTATGTTACAGCCATAAGCCTGTTACAATAGAGCTGTCTCATACTGGAACCGTGTTTCCTCCTGTTCTGATCATTTTCATGCTATCTCAAGCTCTCGCTTTGTTCCCTGTCTCAGAGGGAACGGCTCACTCGAGTCTTAAATGCTCTGTTTTTGTGCTCACTGAAAAGCCTCGTTTCCAACCAGAATACAGTGTAGCATCACTGTCTATACTGAGCCTCATCCCCCATGGAAGCAAAATAATTTATAAAAGGAAATCTACATTTGTTGTGTAAATGACCACATGCTGTAGGATATTTAATCCAGCCTGCAGTCGATCCCAGTCATGTGACTTGACCTAGTTTTGTCTGCCTCCCTCTGACTCTTTCTTTTATTCTCTTGCTCCTTCTCTCTTTCTCTCCCACAGTCTGTAAGCATTGGTTTCCTTTCCCATTCTTCCTCTGACCCCTTCTCTCGTTTCACCCTCTCCATCTTCCTCCCTTTCTTTCACCCACATGCCTGCTGCTGACTATTTTTTTTTTCCCTTTCATGACTAATTCAAGGATTTGTTTTTTCTTTCTGATATGTTAATATCTGTACCTGTTTGAGCAAAAAAATCAATCCTTAATTATGGACCTAATAGAAATTTTAAAAAGGAGAAAAGTAGTCATGTGATGGAGGTTACAGTATGATTACAGTTTCGACAACAGCATATGGGTTCTAAGTGAAATCACATCACAAGACATCCTACTTGTTTTCAAGAACGTTGTGCAGAATCATTTCGTTTTCAGTGACAAAGCAGTATCCAACAGGTCAAATGTACTTTGATATTAGCAACTTTTATTTTGGTTTTCTGTATGCGGTGTTATGAAATGTACGGCCTGGATTATTTTCTTCTCATTTTTGTTCAGGTCTCTTTAGAGTGGCCCTCACTTCTGTGTCACCACGTCCTGTTATCTGTTAATTGATTTGCTCATATACAATGCTTTTTAACTGTAACATCTTAAGACGTGAATAGTAGTAAGTGAGTTTCAATTTCATTGCTACCCGATGGAGTTTGTCTGTTTCTTACTCTGGTGCTTGATAGTGTAGATCAACCTCTTAAGTCCTCTTTACTTGATATTATCAAGGAGTGTGAATGCTATGAATTTTAACAAGTCACAAAAATTTAAGTGGGGCTAACAGGGCTAATCAGTACTCATACAGTCATATAGTGGATCTGAATCAGCCTCTCTCTCTCTCTCTCTCTCTCTCTCTCTCTCTCTCTCTCTCTCTCTCTCTCTCTCTCTCTCTCTCTCTCTCTCTCTCTCTCTCTGTGTCATCCAAAGGCTTCTGTTTCAGTCATCATTAAAAAAGTGTTTGAAAATGCAATACATGATTATATTCCAGGCTTTTTGTGACGTTGTTTTCTTAGTACAGTACGGCTTTTCTGTTAAAGTTGAATATTGTGTGTCCTGAGTAAAAACAAGATACCTCAGATTTTGAATGACAGTTAAGACTACTGACAGGGCACATCAGAAGAACCAGACACGTTATCTTCACCTAAATGTTATTTTTACTGTGTGCTTCATTGGAGAAAAGAAAATAGGACAGGTGTAAATGCATTAATCTGTTCGGGGTTGAGAACAGGATGGATGGATAGATGTAAATCGATGCAGACGAACATCCGTGTATGAGCAGCTGCAGCCTGCTTGGCACAGCCTCAAGTAGAACAATTTGGTTGCCTCTTGGAATGTGTGGCATGTATGCATTACTGAAGAGCACAAGAGATCACTCAGGCTTTGGAATAATACTGTAACCCATACCAAGCCTCAGCCTCAGCTGTTTCACTCTTCCAGTGAGAACTGTACATTCTACATGTGATTTCGCACATTTTTATATGACATTTTATGCGTTTACTACAAACATGAATTAATAATGTAGCCCTTCAGTGTCAAGGTTTTGTGAAAAAGGATGCTTGGCTGGGTTTTTTTCCATCCAAATATTACTTTTTCTTTTTTTTTTTTTAATCTAAATTCAAAATACCGACCTGCATGTGGCAGCAGATCCAAATCTCAGAAGGCCTCTTGATTTACATACATCAGTTCTATATTCAGATTGCTACATTCATTGTTACTTTCATATGGAAGAGACACTGTATTTCTTTCCTGAGAGGTGTTCTTGGAAGAACAAAAATTATGATTATGCACGAATAATTGTTCTTTTAGAAGTTTTCTTTTTTCAAGCTAAGGTTCATAAAATTTAATGAATTGAATTTAAATGACTTTAAAAGCTCAGTGAGGTCTGAGTTGTTGCAGTGTTTCATAATTTTTACATAAGGGGCAAAGTGTGTGTAAGTTAAATTTTGGGGAATGAAATCAGCTCAGTGTAGTCTTCTAGGTTATTTCTTTAACCCTTTATAAAACCATAAAACAAGTCTGCCAGAGCATATTTTTACATTCATGCGTATAACATGATGACCTATATGGAACGTAGGAAGTGCTGTAACCAGCAGATCAGATCTATAGCAAAGCCATGGTCTCGGTCACAAACTCTTTTGTGGTAGGAAATAGTCCTCTGGGACGTGTTGAATACATATGAAAGTATACCTCCTCTGCTTTTATATGCAAAATTAATAATTGCTCTGTTTTATTTGCTCAAAAATTTTTATCTCTGTTTTAAATTAAACCTTACAGAAGTAGAAATAATGTCTTATCTGGCTGAACTGTCTTGGCAAACGGCTTGCTTTAGCTGACATGCCAGGAAATGTGTTTATTTTTACGAGTCAAGAGTATGTACAGTATTTAAAAAAGGTACAGCAGTCTTTCACCCTGCCACTGCTGTACAGCCTGAAAATGTTGATACTTGAAGATGTATTTGGTGAGGGAGCCCTGTTGTCTTCGTTCATTCTCTTGGCCCAAACACTTCATTACAAAAACTTTTGCTTTGCTCTGTAAGCACCGTTTTCATGTCCATGCCTGGCTCAATGTGATGTAGTGATACCAAATTGTAAATGTGCACTTTACAACCAGCTTACTGTAGATTTCTTGGACAGGATTATTCAAATATTTTTCCTTTTTACAGACCACATATAGCTTTACAGCCAACTGGAATCAACATTACTGGTTTTACAATTCCCCATTCCCCATATTTAACGGCTTCAACTTAAAGAGGCATTTTAACTAAAGAGTGAACTTAATCCCTGATTTTAAAATGGTCCTGAAAGTGCCCTGTGTTATGTAATTCTTACTCTACTGTATTATGAAATTCAGAGTTTTAATTGTCATTCTGCTTTTCAGTGCACACTCACACAGAGCAGCTGTGGCTCCAGATGCTTTTGTTTCAGGCTTTGCCTTGTGTACCACTTTATATTTATATGTTTCACATGCTGTTTCCTGCAACGTTTGGCTCTCCTATCATGTACCTTTTAACCAAGACCAGCTCTGTTTCAATTTTTCCAAAGGCACATCATTATCTAAGGATTAATGAATGTTTGAAAACATATTTAAATAGATTTTTCTTAACAGTAAATGCCCTGGTCAGTTCAGTTACGTAATTTATTAAGAAAAAAAAAGGCTGAACGTAAAGCTATTTCAAGCTTCCTAAATGTGGCGATTTTCTATTCAGAAAGATTCTTCCACAAAAGGAAAAATATCTTTGACCACATAATTGGAAAGTGTGACCACATGATTAGAAGGGACCAGATTTTTTTTAATGCAAAATTTTGTTTTTACATGGGCTGCAGGAGGCTTTATGCCAGCAGAAGCACAATGAACAAACGTTAACGC
This sequence comes from Mastacembelus armatus, assembly GCF_900324485.2. NCBI lineage: Eukaryota > Metazoa > Chordata > Actinopteri > Synbranchiformes > Mastacembelidae > Mastacembelus > Mastacembelus armatus. The sequence continues at coordinate 6,956,708 of NC_046644.1, read as the reverse complement.
AAGTATTCACTTTAGCATTCATCAACCTCGATTGTTGATTCTGGGTCAGAGTTATAGAACATATTGTTCGTCGGAGAACAGAGGACGTGGGTGGCAGCCTTCCTTCTGTTTTGTCCTTGGGTGTTTGTACATGTTTACATCCTTAGTTGATCTGAGATGTGCTAGACCGAAGTGGCATGAAGAGGTTAATAGGAGACCCTGTGCTCTCAGCGATGGGAGCGTGGGCGAGTGGAGTCAATTTAGCAGGCTAACAGGAAGCGTGCTCCGGGACCTTCCACCAGGGCTCAGGCAGGCAGTGAGTGGAGCACAGGTCGCTGCGCTGTACCATACTTCACTTTCTGCCTGTTGATGCATCACATTTCACCTAGCAGAATGTTATGCTTCATACTGTGAAGCAAAGCTTTATTTTAATTTTCGTTGCTGGAGGTAATTCTTTTTGATCACTCCAAAACATCAAATATATCATGGCCAAATCAAGTCAATTCAAGGCCATGAACTATATCCAACTAAAAGAACTAATCAAGGTTCAAAATAGTAGTTCTAATGCTAGCTTGAACTAGTGCCAACCAGGTTGAATCCAACAAAATATTGGATAAATTTCTGCCCAAAATACATTGGAGGAAGCACATAAAGATTTATCTATCCCTTTCTGGTGGTGATATTTCACAGCTGAGAAAAGGGTGAGTGTTCGCTGTGCCATGGGCTGTTGGCGTGGTCAGACAGTCCATCATGTGAATGGCTACTATAAAGATCAGCAAAGTGATAGTAGATTTTAAATGCTTCCTTGTGTCCCTACCCGGGTGAAAGGAGCCTCTTTTTCCCTTGCAGCTTCTTCTAAGTCCAATCGTACAAATTTGATTAGAGCCGTTTGCCCAAGGAGCAGTACTAGCTGCTGGGCTGTAGTGAGGCCCTTGTTCCCCTGTTTGCCCTGAAGAAAGGTTCTGACGTGCACAAGCAATCTTTGAACCGGCCTATTCTTTCTTCCCCTCTAACCTCATTTACCACACTCTTTTAGTTTCTATTCCTCCCCCTCGTCTGTCTGTGGCTGCTCACCAATGGCCTGCCTTTAGCTTTATTACGTCACAGCAAGCAGGACAAATGACTGCTATAAATTATCAGGAACCGCTGCTTTGGTGTCATTTTAGCTTAACCCTAGCACAGTATAATGTTTTATACAATCCTGAGAGAAGGCAGTACATCTCTGTGAGAAAGGTGAACCTGAGAGACTGGGTGAAATGAAGCCACAGCCAAAATACATCCGTCATTCAGTACTGAATACTCCTAGAATCCGTTTGTCTCATAACTCATATTTACAGCCATTACTGTATGTATGCAGGTGTCCTCTAAATGTGGAATCAGTTGAGTTTGGTTTTGGCAAAGTGTACGTGCGTGTGTGTGTGTGTGTGTGTATTGTGGAGGGTGGCTGGCTGGGGGGTAACCATCTATACCCTCCAGTGCAGTGACTTGTGGAGGTGGTGGCGTTCCTACCAGAAATTGCTGCAGAATTGGAAAGCAGCCTGTGGGTGGAGCTTTGTCAGCGGCAGCTTTTGCCACAACCACAACCACCCTTTCAAGTAGTTGTCTTCAGGCATGTGTTCATTTTATAAAGTGTCAGAGTTGTGTCTGCCTTTGTGAGAGTAGTCATAACACTGGTGTCAACAGGGGCAGTGGAGAATCAGGACAGTTTAATAGTTATTCTTGTGAGATGCAGTCATGTGGAGCAATAATATTTTAGTACTGTCTATCAAAATCATCTATGTCTTTTTACATACCATTTTACTAACATTTATGTTTTTACAAAATTAACCAATATTATGTGCATTTTCATTGAGTAAAGAAATCCCAAGTTAAAATGATAGAATTTACAGCAATATTTTGATTAGTATTTAAACCACATTTAAATTGTTGTACTTGTACTACCATTTTAATCATTTAATTTATCAAGTGATACATTACTCCATCAGTGGTATTAAGAAGTCTAACATAAAGCTGTAAGAAGAAAAAAGCCTCTGGTTTGCTGATAGGCATGTGCTGCTCAGTAATCACAGTCCTAAAGTCACGTTTTTACAAAGGTCATCTTTGTCAGTTCTCCCATTTCTACAGATGCCTGGCAGCTTTGAATGCCACACCAGGGCAACTGCCACTTTCATTATCTTGAGATTGTGTGAAAGTGCAGACTCAATTTCAGACAAAGAAGGGAGGTTTTTTTTGAAAGAGCTGTTATAGAAAGGTGCCGTTGTTCATTTCAAAAGCGCCTTGGTTTAGGTCTCGCAAAACACAGTCTCTTAATAACTCATTCAATAAAACTGTCCTGTTAAGTTTTTACTGCCAGCCCAGACCTCAGCAGTGGTTCTGTGACTCAGAACATGAGCAACAATTGCAAGTTGCAGATTTTAGTCATTTTGGTTTTCCAGTTAAGTGCTGACTACTCATAGCATCAACCTCATCATCTTTTTGTTAAAGGAAGTTTTGCTGTATGTGATTTGGTTTGTTGTGGCTGAACCTGAAAATTATGTCTTCTAGCCAAGGTCTTCATAGGCATCTGTTTCTGCAGATTTTGTCTAACCTCCCATTAAGACTGAAAGAAACTCTAAGGGGACTGGTATTAAGTCCTAATTCATCCAAGACAGAATAAAATATGGCTCTGGAGAATCTGTAGTCACAGTGACATACACATTAGCATTCAGTTTCAGAAGCCACATGTACCTTAAAGTTAGGAACATCTTTTTTTATTAAAACAAAATATTCAACGTATAGCAGAGGTCTGTAGTTTTTATTCAAAGCTGAAGCCCTTGTTTACCTGAGGGGGTCCTGATGTGCTATGACGCATCAGACCTGCTGAGGTTGACCTGTCATGTGTCTGGTTTAACTGCTCAAGGTCTCAGCAGTGGGGTCTATCTTGAGGTGGCATTTCAACCCAAAGGTAGTATTACTTAAACTGCAAGATGGTGTGTAATGATCATGTAATTTTCATGTGTAAAGTATGTCATAGTTCTTAACAATATAACAATATAATCAGCATCTAGGTATCGCCTCCAGTAATGAGGTTTGCTTTGTTGTCCTGATAAATCTGTTTAGGATTTGCTCTGGTTGAGATAAATAGGAGCTTAGAGGCATGTTTAAATGTGGATTTTTTTTTTCTACAGCATGGATATTGTTAATGGGTAGGGAAGGGAGTTTGCTGATCAGGATCAGAAAGGAGGCAGCGCTCAGTTGATAAGTGTTTGATTATGCGCTGATAAGTCCTGAAGTGTCTCTTAGCTCCTCACAGAGAGCTTGTTAAACTGAAGAAAAAGTAGTATTTCATTCCATAGGCTCTGTTAGCCTGATAATTGTTGGTGTGTTGAGACAGTGCTGCATGTGAATTGCTGTCTTAAGAGAAAACCAACTCTCATGACTTCCATTTGTAGGAAGAGCATGAAACACAAACAGAATGTTTTCAAAATAGCATTGACATTGTGCTGAATTAGGGCTGCAATTAATAATCACTTTCATTATAGACTAAAATCTGAATGATTTTGGAATTGATCATTTAGTCTGTCAGAAAATGGAAAAAATAGCAGTTACAAGTTCCAAGAGTTCAAGACAAGATCTTTCAATTTCTTGTTTTGTCTGATTAGTAATCTGAAACTCACTAAATATGCTGTGATAATTAATTTATTTCTAACAATTGATTAAGTCTTTTATTTTTAAATTAGCTAATAATTTATGCACATACTGGGCAAAATGTTAAATTAAATATTGATATTGTGCTGATACACAGCCCACATATAAAATTCATTAAATGAACTGTATTCTTATAGGTATTTTATTAATACTCAACAGTCATTTCACAATTTGTAGACCATTGATAAGTTTTTGTCCTCTGAAACAGCATATTAAAGAAGCAGAAAATTTATCACAATAAAAGGACGTAGGCAAACACTTGAGTGTTCAAGGCTGCTGTAGAGGACATGCTGGAGTGAGCTGGGTGTGGGTGTTAGGGGGTGTAGAGCTTGAGCTGTCTTGCACAGGTTTTCTTTGACTCACATGGATATCTGAAGCCCACTCTAGTTATATTGCTGAAGGTGAATGGCATTCATGACTGTAACACTGGCGATTGATGGCTCCTCTGCTGGTTCGTCCTTCCGCATGTTCTACCAGGACCTTATCCCCTGGAGTCCCACGTGGGAAAGGCTTCTTTTATTGCACCTGGGAGATGCATTAAGAGCCCAATGAACTTTGACCTTGGGCTTGGATCACCCTGGAAACATGGTGCATGAACAGTAGTTATGCTTTAAGAGCAATCGGCTGCAATCCCTTAAATTCTTATAAATGCTTCAGTGCATTTCATTCAAAAGACTCAAGTTTGTGGACAAAGGTAAAGTCTGGAAACATTTTCACTGATGCATCTGTGGTAAGCAAGAACTGTCTGTTAATGGAAATACACTGGCTGTGCTCTTATCAGTTAGTTTTGTTATAATGGCAAAGTTACACACCTTTGTTTCATTAGAACCTTGTCATTAACTGGTTCTTTTATTAGCCTTATATCAATAAAACCCGTCTTTCATTAGTGGAACATCTCAAAAGCTTGCCTTCATTAGCACAAGGTTGTAAATGCAGGATGCGATTTCATTAGCAGCCCATTTTTAATGAGGAAACCCCCAGCGTGTTTACATTGCACTGAATCCCCCATGATCGCTGGAGAGGATAATGCTTATTGGCTGTTAGTGGGGGGGAAGGTTTGAGCCTGTCCCCCGAAGATTGGATCATGCAGTTATTAAAGCCAATGAGGTCCTCTCCGCTAAGAAGTGAACCGCAAGATCAAACATTTCTGTAATCAAGGTCCTGCTTCAATACACCAGTTAAGACATAATGATGCAACGTGATAGAGAAGATTTAATGACAAGACATGTACCAACCTTACCACTCATGACAGCAGATCCTGAACCTGCACATACATGTCCAAGCTACTGCCGCACTTTCATCATTCACTTCAAGGCCTGAAAAGTAAAGCCCTTCATTGAAAATGATTTATGATGGCAACAGGAAAAAGATACTTACATGTTTTTCAGTGTGTAGTTTTCCAAATATTTTTACAGCAGGCAAGCAACTGAATGTTTGATTAATTCCTTGAAACTTTGTCTGAACATGCCCAAAGTTTTATGTAATTTATAGATCTGTATATTTACTTTGCAAATAGTAAAAGGTCAAGTTTCCTTTTTGATGCTGAGGTCAAGTTCACAGTAATGTGCTCTATTTTCTAGCTCCGTCTTCAACCTTCAGGTGAAATTCCAAGTGTTTGAACCCCATATTTTAGCATTTCACTGTCCCGTGGGAACATTATTCCAGTGGATGTCTTGTGGTGTTGAGCTCTTCTTTGGAGGTGGGGGAGGAGCTCTCTGTCTGCTTAGTTTACTCCTGATTTTGGAAAACTCCGTCTTGACTGGGAGCCAGGGCTCAGATGTTAATGCCTTAATGTTCAGTGACATTGCTCAGAGCTGTATACCATATGCCATAGATTGCCCCTTCGTACAGACAGCGTTCCTGGAAAATTGATTGGGCGGATTTTAGTCGATGGAGCAGAACCTCTGGAATCAACATATTGCAAGATTTTCTCTTCTCACCCAGAGCGCACACACCTCACTGTTGAGTACTGATACAGTTCTTTATGGAGTGGGATACTCAGGTATGAGGAGTGCTTTGGAAAAAATACTTCACAGTGAAACTGTTCTATTCTTCTGTCTGTGACTTAGTGCTGGGCGGTATGACCAAAAATTGATACCACGGTATTTTTCAAAATTATATTGATTTCATGGTATATGATGGCATGTTTTTTTTCATGCATGACTGTGTGTTAACCACATTTTCTACTGATTGATCTCGATCCATCATTTTTTTTTATTTTTATCGCAGGCTGTCCCTTAAGCAAACGCGTCTTCAAGCGACATCTGACTGGACTTTGCTTCCTCCTTTCCGGTGTTACCTGCTGATGTAGACCGTTGACATTGACCGAAGTTTCTTGCATTCTTCATATTCCAAGATATGCTTGCGGCTAAGGTGGTGGAGTAACCTTTTTCGGTTGCCACCTCCGGTGACAACTTTAGCCTGACATTTGCAAAAAATAGTCAATTGGTTGACGTCTGATATATTTTTTTTTTTTTTTGAAACCTCCAAACAACAGACACAGCTCCTCTTTTTGGCACAAGTTCTTCTGTGTCAGCTGTGTCAGTTTCTGAACTTTTCTTGTTTTCTCGTCTAGTCATTTTCATCGTCACTGTCACACACCCAGCTATGCCCTCACCAGGCGTGTTTAGGAGTGCAACATTGAAAAGTGCCCCCTCTCAAACAAATAAACACCGGTATTCAGTTTGAACCGGTATAATGCCCGGCACTACTGCCAATTATTTTTGTTTTCTAGATAAAAGAACACAATGAAATATTATAGTTGACAGATTTAGATCTCATTTTCTTAGATCACTTTGTCTCATTGTTTAATTAGACTGATCTTTACATTCTAGTTTATAATTATACTTGTGCTTTTTGGATAGTTTTATAAAACCACACTACCAGATCCGCATCATCGTATATTGGACACACAGATATCTAAAAATTTTGTGAAATACCACTAAATTGTTTCATTTCATGTTTGGCAGCAAAGCTAAGATGAAAAACATGTTTTATTATATTTTGGGTTGAAGTAATCCTGTTGGAGAGAACACATTTTTAACATCACAGCACAAACCGAGCAGCACAAACACATAGTTTTGACTCAGCTCGTTAGCTCTTAAGTTGTTATTATGTAGACTACTCATAAATCTCTTGTTTTATTAATGCTCTCTCATCATAGCTCTACTGTTAATGATACCCATCAAATTGTGTTCTACAGTCACTGCCTCAACAGCCTATGACAACAATAGCATTATTGTGCTCAAAAACAATGAGATACAGCATTTGATTTGTTTACTTCTAATGAGAGAGTCAAAATGCCCTCCTCGTGTTTTATTTAATTCATGATGTTTGGGATGATCTCAGCCTGTCTGTTTGCTCTCACCCAACCAGACTTGTTTTGCCTTGTCAATCCCTGTTTCATCCATAATTCTAATCAAAGCTCTGAAGAATGTGTCAAACATCGAACCTCCACCTTCCTCAAAAATCCACATTACTCCACAAACATATGCACAGGCACACACGTACACTCTTATAAGCAGAAAATCGTCAGCACCCCAGATGGCTTATCATGGGAAACTAATTCAATATCCTTTTGCCTGTTTTAAATGTCATTCTCTGAGCTCATCTGGTGTGACATGTTTTTCATGGTGGAAATGAAGGTGTCGTATTAGGCTCAGACCGCAGTAAGAGGGCACCCCAGCCTGCCCGTTGTTCGTGTTTGCTGGAAATCTAAAGGTCCTCGTGAGGAAAGAAAAAAAAGTTTGAATTTGCAGAGGTCTGCTGATGCCAATGAGATCCGCTTGAGTTACCCAGTCAATAAAGGCAGAGTGAATCCTCAGCTGACTGAGAAAAGTAAAGTGCACAGAGCAGTTTTCATTTTGGCTAGAAGCTACAGTGTCAATCATAAAATGAAATGCCACTCTGTCATTTAAGTCTGTTTAAGGAATAACCAAGAATTTCAAAATCTGAATATGGTCCTACCAAGTTGGCACTTGTTGTTGATGGGCCATTAAATGGTCCATTTGGTTACCAATTATTCGGCTTATTTCCTTTACAAGCTCCACTAATTTCAGGGTGTAATTCATGAAGTATTTTTCAAAATAGTTTCTGTTTTTGGCAATCAAGGTTTCTCTGTCACTCTTCTTCCTTGCTGCTGTTTTTAGTGAATGGCGAGGGCTGGCCCAGAGGGGGTACAGCCCACTCAGTTGTTTCATTGTGTCAGATAATGACTTCTCTATTGGGAACGACCTCTTTGACCCCAGAGAGAGACAGTAAGATAGCCTCATCCATCCCCTTGAGGCACTTCTGCCTTATCTGGCATTTTGCCCTAACAGAGCTGCTAACCTCGGACCAGTGCCCAACCGCCTTTTGTCTTTCTCCAGGCCAGCTTTGCCCAGCATTCTGCCAGTTTTGTTCACTATCCTCTATCCCTCACCCTGAGTACAGCCACGTGGCTGACGTGATCAGTGAGGTGGTATGGTGCCACCAGTGAGTAGGTTAGGGTGAGGGCCAGAGGGCAGCGGAGCTTTAAATGTGAGAGGTTGGCTGAGGTTGATGGTGGCATGATGCTGGCGGGAATATCCTTTTTGTTTTTTTTTTTTTTTAAATTGTTCCCTCTTCACCCCAGGAGCATCAAAGAACCTCTAAAAGCATGTCTTAATTTTGGCATTTACCTTTATCAGACTTTGTTACACCAGTGCCTGTTTTATCATCTGCTGCCTAGAAGATAGTTGCTTTATATTTTATTTGATCTTTATCTTATTTTGCCTCATGTCTTTCATCACAGGGTTCCTGAAGCCCCAGTGTTCATTGGCTCCCCCCATGCAGCGAGGTCGCTCAGATGAAGTTTGTTCCTGTTTCAGTGGCATGTGTCCTCTCCATCAGCGTCGCCTATCCTCAGGTAACACTAACTATGGCTGCTTGGGTCTGTTCTTGGGTAAAATGCATTAATCCTCACTGAGGATAAATGCATATTACGCTAATAAAATGTATTTGGTATTAATGTGTACCTTTATCAAAAATAATGGAGGGATACTTATACGAACTGAGCATTAGTTGCTGGATAGCAACAGAGGTTTTATTAGAAAAAGTGATCACAAGGAACCTGTTATTTTTTAAGCACCGACATGAACCAATGCACCTAATAGGACTAATCTTACAAAATAGCATCTCATCTCATTTAATTCAATTTAATCTGTTTCACAACATCAAACACAGATCAAAATATTTTTCACAAACTCATATACAGTTATATGGTTCGTTTTGTTGGTTTGCTCTAATTGAGATAATTGTCTTGTGTTTTTGCATGCCCTGTTTTGAAGAAACCCCATCCTAAAGAGACTTTTTAAAGATCTGACCTTTTTAAATTTATTTTTACTGCTTTTTGTATTAGGGTAGAAAACATTGCTTGTTTCCGCTCCACGAACACAAATGCACATGGCACTGCCTCCAGTCAGAGGTGTGGCTGAGAGACCTTGTTCAGTCTGGTTTTTATGATTAATGGTGTCTTTGCATGTGGAGCCACATTGATGGACAAGTTAACAGAGGTGCTCTGAGGCCGGCCCCTTCCTCCAAACACCTCAGCCTTCACCTCAGAGAAAGCAGGAACTGACATCAGAGGTTGTTTGGAACTGAACTGTCTGGTATGTGGCTAATAAAAAGGGGACTGAGTTGTGCTAAACATGCAATTAATACTGATAAATTTAATTTCATCCCCAAAAATCACTCCTTGTGCAGTGACAGTGTTGGCACTGCCACTAGCTGCAGTGTCTATCATCATCAAAGCATGACTCATATGTCAGGATGAAACAATATACTAAATATATAAACAGCTCCTAAAGAGAACCTTTTGAATTTTAAGTTTGGTACCTTTGAATTATACTTGAATTAATACTCCTCATTACCATGGAGAAGTAAAACTGGAAGTAGAAGCTATTCAGTTGCTTGACAGTTGTTTCCTAATAGAAACTGAGTCTGCAATGTGTTGTTTTTAAAGAGTTTACTTTCTTTGTTCCATCTTGTGCAGTACTTCAAATTAATAGGATATCTACCTGGTTTTCTGGATTTAATTCATTTTTACCTGAATTGAAGTGCCCTTGGCTGCATTACTAGAATTTGCTCAGGTTTAAATAGGTACAAGTAAATATTATTAAATGTTCTGTTAAATTGTCTTCTACTCAGTCATAGCATTTTAAAAATCTATTTTCCAAACTATGTTAACTTGGGGAAAATACTTCATATTCAAGAAAGGGCATGAAAATATGGCAATATGCTGTTTCTGTTAAGGACTGCAAACAGAAACAAAAAAATAAATAATTCAAGGCTCTGTATCATAAATTCTAGATAACAGGAAGATTACAAACTTATCAATCTGCAGTGCAGTCTGAAATTGATAAGCAAAATAGGATTTATGCATGCTTCTATCTGTATCGAACTGCCTTGAGGTCCTTCCACATTTTAAATAGTTTCATTATCTTTGCTAGTGATACACTCAAATTAATTACCACACACATTTCCTTGGCTTTATATTATTGCTATTATATTGATAGGTTTTCACTTAACCATCACAAACAGCTGTATTTTGTAACCTTGAAAAAGGTCAGTCTTTTAAAAATAAATTAAAATATGAATGGATAGCACAGTGGTATACCATATTTTTTCATTCCCATAGCCTTGTTGTTATATAACATCAAGTTCATAACAGGACACTGAACCTGAACCTGCAACAAGGAGATAATTCCCATCTGCTTCTGCAGTCGTAACATCTCTTGAAACATGAAAATGTAAACACATTGGACAAAGCAGTTCTTTCTTACTGTATTTTCAGTCTTCTTAATTGCAATAGAAAAGATAAATCCAAATATCTTCCTTTTGGGAGCTCAAAGATGTTTTTTGTCTGTGGAGGCAAGATGAGAACCTAGTACTCTCTCTTTCACAGGCAAATACCTTTTTTTGTGGACATGTTTGAGCATGAATGGTGAAGTGCACAGTTTTCCACCAACCTCACTCCCATCTTTGTGTATTTTACAGAGCTGTCTTGATTGATTGCAACATTTTTTACTGTCACAGACTGCAGTAAGGGTGAACTTGTTTCCTGAACAATTAGGAGCATCTGGATTGGAAGTGTACTCTTGCTAAAGTATGCCAAAGGTTTTCATTCTTTGTGTTGTGGCTATTTTAAGACCTGTAGCACACTAGGATAGGAGTCACATTAGATTATTTTGTCTACCTCAGACTTTCGGGGGGTAAGGCAAATAGAGAAGAGAGGAGGCGTGAAAGTGTTCAAATTGGGTTTTACTCTATCTTCAGCTTTAAACCTTTGCTGCAGAAACTCTGTGTATTATCATCTAACTGTCAGTGTCAGAGTGTTTATTGGGTTTGCAATGTTTTAAATCTTTTTTAGTATGATTTGTGAGGTTATGAATTGTATTCATGATTTATTATTTAATGACTACAGAGAGGGTGTAATGGATGTGCCTGAACGACTTGTTGGTCTGAAAGTTGATGTTGCTGCTTGTCTTGGCTAAGATACACTTGCAAAAGATGAGATTTTCAATTTCAGTGAGGTTGCCGTAATAAAAAGGTTAAATAAATAAAATGACCCACATTTAGTGGGTCTTACTGAGCAGCCAAGAGCAGAATGCACTAAAGAAAGTAAAGTCACTGTTAAGTCATGGCAACAGGGGGTGGACAGCAACTCTAGAGCCTAACACTTATAGACCTATAGACTCTGTAATAATTATGTAACATGTTACTATAAATCCACCAGATTATGTGATTGTCCTCCAATATTGATGTACTATCCACCCGACTACAGCCACAATGAGAAGCTGCCGTAAGAGGTGCGAGGCATGTAGCAGTGACCAAGAAGGAGGTTTCTGGGAAAACTTGCAAACCTCGCCTGGAGAACTGTATTCAACAATGATCTGCTGAACTCCAGGCTGCACACTGATGTGGTCAGGCTCCGGTTTCAGTGGTTTTACATTGTTTGGGCTTTTCAAAAACAAACCCTTACTGGAAAAGGGCCGTGAGAAACATAGCGTTCAGGACCTGACTTTTCCGCAGGATCATTTCAAAAAAAGTAGTCATTTTTTATATGAGGAAAAGGAGTCATGATGTGAAAAACATATTTTTTCTTTTTTGGAATTGTGGTGTATGAGGTGAGAGAGAGGGAAAGCATAAAAGAGACTGCATTGAAAACAGGACTTTTTGAAAAGGCCCTCACAATGCAGGCCTTGTGCTGTGATTTGGTCTGTCCTCACCGAGCTGAGCAGAGGAATGGAAAAGATTATCCACAGGAATGTCTGGGGTGCCCTCAAACAGAGTGAGCCGCGTGACTGGCCAATGGGAGTGAAGCCTGCAGAGCGGCGGGCTAATTTTTTCCTGATGAACTCAGCCGCCTGCTCCACAATGCAGTCTGATTGCCAGGGCTGAACTCACATATGGTCTGTGTTTGGAGGGTCCAACTGACAGGACCAATTCTGCCTGGAGAGAAAAGGGGGTGGGGGTGTTGGGTGTAAATGATTATTACTGCCACCCCCTCCCACCCCACCTTCCCACACCCCTTTCTTTTCATTTCATTAGCTTTGGATGTGGCTGACTGGTACACCAAATGCACTAACTGATCTGACTGTCCCACCCTCAGTTTCTCACTACCTGCTGAGATTAACACCAGGTATATTGTTAGTTTTAGATTCATCACTCTTTATTGGTGGTGTTTTGTTAAAATAAGCAGTAATTATGGTCAAAGCCAAGCCACATTAGTGTTCACAACAGTCCCACTTCATTACAGTGCCTCAGTATTATCTCACTGCCTCACAAATCCTGCCAATTAATTTGGAACCCATTTACTATTCAGAGTACTTGGAAAGAGACTCTATTGCCCCTCCACCTAGAACTGGGCCAGAGTAAACTACAGGGAAAATGCAAGTGATTCAGCTCCAGGAATATGTGTGTACGCACTCATTGTTTTTTTTGTGTGCTGCTTTTTAGCATCAACATAGCAGTAAAAAGCCATGTGGTGGGCCTCTGGAGAGAGGCAGCATGTGTTTGCAGACCTTGTGGTCACACAGCGGGGTTTGATACAGGCTGGGATTCAGGGGAAGGAGGCTAAAGACACAGGCTGGGGGGGTGGTTGCCGTTGAGTTAAAGCAGCTCCCAGCTCCTCATATTTCCCATCGTGGGGTCCTGCAGAGGTGAGGAGGGTCACCGAGAGGGAGCTTGTTAGCCTCAATGTGCTCCATGCTCCCTGCGCTCTAATTGGCTGGCTAGAGTCAGTGCTGTCCCTGGCTGCTTCCTGCTAGGTCAGGAGCCAGAGGGGCCATAGGACGCCAAGCTGTAGATTAAGGGCCCTGGCCCCATTCATCATCACACACACCACAGATTATTTTTAATACACCAACTTAAATTATCATGACTCATCACGAGCAGCAACTAACTAATCTCTGGATTTCTTTTTTAATGGCATGCTGTTTATTTAAGACCAGAGGACTGGGATTTGTCATAACTGGGATTTGTCATAACTGGGATAAGAACTGCCCGGCTATTGAGTTAATTGGCTGTTTTAATTTATAAACTTATCAAATACTGGGAGATGGATCAGTTGTGGTTCCCAAGTTACACAACCTCTTCCTGCTGCTTGTTAACAGATTCTGAGGGTCCTGACATTTAACAAATGTTTTTACATACATGTATAGAAATAAAACAAGAATGGGATGCAGAAATGCAATCTAATAAAATTGTGTTATCAAAGAGATTTTAATTCCTGTCCTTGTTCCTGTTATGTAAACTCACTTCTTATTCTGTCACAGAACAGAGGCTCATCATTTAAAAATTAAGCCATTTAATTGAAAACATCTTGATTCTAATTAAAAATTTGGTTTAAATGGAGACAAATTCTCACAAGTTATAAGCTCAAAAACTGCAATGTTTTAGTATACATTTTTATTTTAACTTTTATTTTAGTTTTAGCCAATATATTGCAATCTAAGGGGACTATTTCATTACCCTGAGTGTAAAATAACATTGCTGCTGATCTGGTTATCTGTTGAGGATTCTTTGAAAATCCATGAAACCTGCGCATGTCTGCCAACGGGATTCCCCCCCCAGTGACATGGCCCCTGGTGGCAAGCAGCCACCGCAGCAGCATCTAGGATGTATCTACAGACGTGGAGGTCTCTGTGCTGGCACAGAGTGACAGCAGCCATCCACTGCGGGTCAGTAGAAATCAGAGCGTCTAAGCCTTTGATAACTCTCTGAGCCTATAATCCCCCTGCATCACCATCAGAGTGAAATGCTATCTCACTGTTAAAGCTCTAACCCAGCGGAGAGCAAGGCGAGCAGGCAACCAGGGACACAGGACAGACAGGAAATGGTTGTATCCCTGCTATCATGCAGTCATTGTCATCTCCATTCTGTAATTAAGGGTGGTAGAGTTGAGGGTTGAGAGTTGAACTAGAATTTTTAACTGAGCTCAAATTCTCAAAGGCTATCATTAGGAGTTTAAATTTGAATCAGAGTAATACACAGAAAACTAAATTTTAATGTAAATTATCAGGAGCACAGCATAATTTAATGGCTAATGAATTGTTGAGCAGAATACAAATGTATCCATTGTTCATTTTTCTCCTTAAAATCAAAGAGGACTGTAATATTTTCGTTTTAAATTAATTTTCGGTCACATTCTTAGTTATATTTAGCTTGTAGATAATATATTCTCTCAGAGGCAGTTTTCACAAATGAGGTGCAATTTCATTCTGCCACAGATTTCAGCCCCCCTCAGAGTTGATCCTGACCCCTTGAGTGAGGTTTACAGTATAGCGTGTGTGAGGCTTTGCGTCTGCAAAGGGAGAGAGGAAAAAAAAGAAACTCTGCATTTTTTATTAACATCAATTAAACATGAATAAGTAGGTCTTCATTCTTCAGGCCCCATGTTGGCGAACACAAAACAGTATGTTAATCACAGCAAAGCATGTTGGGTTCCACTGATAATTAACGAATGCCATGAATATAAATGAATACGTACATCTTCACCCAGATGCATCAGTCATGATTCTATCTCAGCTTTTGCCAGCTGATAGAAGCATCAGAATCAGAGGCTGCAGTGTCACTCCAGCTTTCCTGAGTGCTTAAGTCTGCCATGTTTTATCCACAAGTCTGACCAAGTGTTGAGGGGCATGTCCCAATCTTCCAGCCACCCTCCCACCCTCCCCAGCCATGCCCCTCAACACTTGGTCAGACATGAAAGAGCTGCATGTTTGTCACATTTGCAGAACACTGCACCTCACTGTGCAAACAATCAGTGGGATATGTGTCCTTTGTGTGCTGAAAATTGCACTGCAACCAGAGATGAATTATAGAAATATAAAACTATGAACTCTAAACAATGTTATGATAGATCAAGATGGTATAAGAATAGGAGTGCAAAGCAAGACATGACTTTGACAAATGCCATCATGTTATGGTGCCTCTTTCGAACATCTGGATCAGCTAATGGCTGCAGAGCCAGATATTTGGACAAGGCTAGTCAAAAAGGAAGAGGCCAATTTCTGTGATTTATTTATCAAGTCTTATTTTCTCTTGGACCATGTATTTCTTGATTGTTATGCTTTGCTTGCAACATCCGACACTGCTGTGGTAACTATAAAGAACAACAATACGAGAATGCAAGATCATTTTTCTTGGCTTTAGAAATGTATATTGTAGCTTCGTTTGAACATTGGATCACAATGTTTAGTTACTGTATGTGGCAGTAGATTTTCTTTAGTTCCTTTATCTTCTGTAATGGGTTGTAAAATATTGTTCCATCCAATTTCTGCGTGTCAATCTATCTATTTTTTTTGTTCACTGGCCTGTGCGTTAAGTGGGTGCTTAGGTGCTCAGGTGTCCTTTCAGAGATGACCGGGAGCTTGTTGCTTTCAGTGTCCTCAATATGGTCAGTCGTGTATGTCCTCATCGATGGGAATTTGAAGGGCAACAGCAGCGACACATCATCAGATTCTGTGGGTACCCCTCCCATCAGAGGAGGAGAAGCTGGGAGGGAGGGAAGGAGGGTGGGAGAGAGAGAGTGAGCCAGCCAGCCAGCCAGTCAGGAATGTTGGGGGAAAGAGCAGGAGGGGCGAGGAGTTGGAAGAGGAAAGGGGTGTGGGTGTGCAAGGACTGTCTGTATTTTGATGCTAAAGTGATTCGACACGCTTGGCATTATAGCTGGCTTGGTGATGGGGGGAGGGAGAGGGAGCGCAACCGAGCGTTTGATCCGAATGTCACCAAAGCCGATCTCATGAAGTGGAAGGTCAGAAACGTAGCACCTGCTGCCCCAGCTCGCAGTAGCTCCTCCCTTGCACTCCTGCAAAGGGCAAACCAGGAATTGAGCGGTGTAGGGTACAAGACGAAGGGCCCCTGAGGTCTACACAAAATTTGTGTGTGCCTGTGTGTGAGTAATGTTAGGGAGGCAGGGTGGCAACATTCTGACCTCCCAATGTCACATGTCTCTGCTGCACAGCAGCAGGCTCGCCTGAGTGTGCTAATGCAGACCCTTATATGCTGGGATGAGAGGTGGAAGTGTGTGCAACTCCCACATGCTTTCTGCACAGAAAGCTGCTTCTTGAGATGCATGGAGAAACAGAGGGGGGTGATGGTAATGCAGTGACTAATGGAAATATCTTGTCAGGACTTAGAGTTGGTTTGAGATGCTACAGACCCTCAAGGAGCACACCATGGCTGCTGTGGTGACATTTAGGCTTAAGCCCTGGTTTAACAAACAAACCGCAACAATTGAGAAGCAAGAACTCTCTAAAGTCTAAAAGGTGAAGACCACAGTATAATGTCTAAACCTCACCCAAACTCTTAGCAGTAAGTCCTGATTGTACAAGAAACATGCACATAACTAAGATGTGTAAACTATAAATAATGATAGATTTTTAATGGTTTAGAATTTTACTGTTCTCATTTTCATCGTCTAACCTGGATTTTATTTAAAAACCTGGTCATGTTTCAGCTCAGCAAGTTGCTTTATGAGCACAATGTTTTTAACAAATATTGGTAAAATACTGCTGCTCGAAATCCACCTTTAGTGCCTACC
The DNA here is from genome assembly GCF_900324485.2 of Mastacembelus armatus. Lineage (NCBI taxonomy): Eukaryota > Metazoa > Chordata > Actinopteri > Synbranchiformes > Mastacembelidae > Mastacembelus > Mastacembelus armatus. The sequence goes on along the minus strand of NC_046644.1, from coordinate 6,939,979 downwards.
ATACAGGTGTTGAATAGAGTAAAACCTCTGTGTAAGAGTGCATCAAACACCACTGGAGCATCATGTCCACAAGTCCATTACAGCCACTGACATTGAGCTAATTGACTAACATGGCTGTGCATCAATGGGGGAATGACTATAAAATGAGGATGGGGAAAGGGAGAGCAATATCCAGAGAGGGTGGTGGAGATGGTGAGGGATTGCAGGGTTGAGGGGGCAAAGTCAAAGTGTCAGTGCTGAAACTCGATGGTTCAGCACTGACATATCTCTGGTTGTTTTTTATGAGGTGGTTTTGGCTGTGTGGTTCATTTAGCCAGACCTTTATGAATCATACTGATAAGATTTCCTGGTTCACAAACCTTTGGCGTTACTAGAGGGGCAGTATGATGTGAAATGAAATGATAAAAACAAAATACTAATACTCACTGCATTTTATAAAACCATAGAGAGCATTTAGTCTGTTAATGCATGTCAAGTAAATATCTCCTCTTACAGGAAGACAATGGAAGAACAAAAGCTTAATGCCAGATAGGAAAGCTACCACCGGCCTAATGACTTGCTTTTTGCAGGAGCAATCTGTGTATAGTTATGTTGCTGTGTGTAGGTGGTTATGTCTTTATGCTCAGATCTGCATGTATGTACACATCTGTGTACTCATATGTACAGTATTTAAAAGGCTGCGTGCCCTTCATCTCTCTTCCAGCTGTGCTTGAAAGTGATTAGGAAGAGATGAGCCACTGTATTGTTTACCCCCTGCAAAATGACTTGTTTCCCTTCTACTCTGGGATTTTTTTTTTTTTCCCCACCTTCCAATGTAAAGATTTTATTGGGGTGTCATTTTATAGAACGTCTATGTCAAAGGCAAAACGAGCAGGAGCAGCTGCCTGTAACCCAAGCTGATAATGAGCATGTATTTGTGTTTATTTAACACCCTCCTTGCCATCTGTTCCATGTACTGTGATACACAGGCAGGGCACGTGTGTATGAGCCTGATGATTACACAACAGCCAGGCGGGTTTTGTGGTGACATCGTCTCACCCGACACCCAACGTGCTGCTAGTTCCGTTATTCAGACTTTGCTCAGTGGTACGGCGCGCAATTTGAAACAAAACAACAGGCAGTATCATGCCAAATACAGTACACATGCATATTTGTTGATGTGCATAGAAATGCACACACAGCGACATGGTTAATCTGAACCGAAGCATGTTTAGAGGACAGCATCCGTTGACAACATTGTGCTTAATAAAACAAGAGATGACTGTTTTTGTGCACTCCCATCTGTCTGCCAAAGGTGACTGGAGTTAAATGAGCATTTAGAGCTTATGGAAAAACAAACAAGTCTATTATCATTGATGGTACCTTGGTGTTTTAAGATAATTAAGCCTTTGTTGATTTTTGCCTCGCTACCTGTCCTCATAATCATTATTTGTGAACCAACACATTTACTTTGTGGGAGTGCGAAAATGAATGTTTGCATCAGTGCTGTAGGTTACAAAATGATTGTGACCTAAAAAGTTCCCTGTTTTCCGAGCAGCATACTAAAAACAGTATTTATAAACCAGCTTTACAGCTCTCTGTTATCTGACTTCATGGGTTATCAATTAAAATGCTGATACTGTCTGAACAAGAGAGATGAAAAGTTGACTTTGGCCTGCTTTAATGGCTGGGAAAAAGTCTGATTGATCTTTTATCTCTGAGTGTTGCCTAATGTGTAACCGCATTGTCAGCGAGTGGTGTTAGTATGTCAGCACAATTCATAAGAGGGATATAGATTTTCTTAAAACCTTACACAACTTGTGGATATGTACCGCTTTTTTTTTTTTTTGATTGTTATGTCCAAATTAAGATGTCTTATATCTCTTGCATCTCCATAAACCCTGAATTTCAACATTATATAGTAGTTACAAATAGCAGCATATACAGTGCCTCTTCTGTTTGTAATAACGGTTACATATAAGATTAATCTTTATCCCTGATAGACCTATCTAGAAGAGAAAACTACATTAAAATTAATTGGTAAGTAATTAAACAAGCTAAATGTAAGTGAACTTTATCTTACTGATTATCCCCTTCCTTACAGAGGTACTCCAGCAATTTAGTATTGCATCAAAAAAAAAAAAAAAAAAGAACAAGGATCCTGATGGTTAATCTCTAGTAAGGGTCAGTCTGTCATGACACCACCTGATTGTCTGCTGCTTTCAAAGCTTACAACTCTGGTTTGTAACAGACTTTTTAATCCTGAAGCACAAACCAAGATAACTCTGATAAATACTTTATTACACAACTGTTTTCAGTGGCTGCGTAGTATTCCTTATAGTGGCCAAACTAATTTTAATGTGTAGAATCAGTAGGGTGCCAAATCTATCAGAACCAGAGAACTGTTTGAAAAATCATACTTTTTTTTTGTTTGTTTTTTTTTGGCTGAAGATATTTTTGAAGTGTCATATTTGTTTCACTTCCTTTTTAAAGTTGTTTTTTCCACTTGTAGGAGTTCATTTTAATTAGCTGGTGCGTTAATCCAATGCACTCACTGTCACAGGACAGTACAAATTTTACTTTAAGTGGTCAGTGGGAGTCCCTTATTAGTAATGTGATCATCCTTAAAGGTTCTATTTTGAGTGTTGTGTTGGCTTGTATTCACGTATGTGACTGGGATATTTAGTTATACAGTATTAGTATCAACTTGAAGCCTTAATGCCACTAGTGCAGCAGTGGAAACATATCAGGACAAGGAGAACCAGGTGATGTTGACATGACATCCATCGTCAGTGCTATTGTGCAAGGAATTGTCACTGATCAAAGTGACCTGAAAGCAGACCCATAAAACATTTTAGTTCACCATAACTAAAAAATGAGGCAGATTTTTCTGGATAAACATGCAGAACTAGTAGCATTGACAAGTGAGCTGTTTCAACTTAGCACTTAGTGGTGTTGCAAGTGAAGATGCTGACTTGTGTTTAGGATCTTTGTCACAATATTCCTCAAACCTGCCATAAATGTGGAGCAGTGGCTTCATGAGGATAAAAAGGTCGACAGAACAGTAAATAACATGTCAAGTTTCCTCCTCATATTTTAAGACTTCCTTCAGAATGTTTTATCGCCCACTTCATGCTGTACTTCACACTGCACTTACGGTCTCAATGACACAAGTAGCATCATCTCCATCAGGGGAGAAATGTGTGGGTGACTTCAGCTGAGTCTCATTGATTAATGTGAATACCACTAGATACTGTAATTCTAATGTAGCTATCCAAGAATGGTGGCTTACTAAATGCATTTTATTTCATGATTTAACCCTCTGGGGTCTAAGGGTGTTTTGGGGCCCTGGACAAGTTTTGACCTGCCCTGACATTTGTGCTTTTTTCAGTTGCTTTTAAACATATTAATGGCTAAAGTCTGATAACACTGTAATCAGCACAAACTGGGCTACAATAATATGTGAGCAGCAAGTTTATACATGATTGTAATTTTGAGAAAACAGCATTTATGCATGGTTAGTGAAAAACTACAATTTTTAAGTCAATGAAATAAGACCATAAAACACAAACAGAACATTGGTTCACAAGACGTTTGAGAACCGCATCTTGTATGCTAAAGTGTTGTGATGTGAAAGTCATCTTGTTCACTCATTCACAGAAAACAATACACTGATTTTAATTTTCTAAGACACTTTTTGTTTAGAAAAGACATATGCAGGAAGGTGTCTGATCATGAATAATCATGTGATTCACCTGAGAAGACAAAGACCTGCACAGAGACCCGCATAATGAGCCTTTCAGTCAGGAATGTGACTGAGAGGGTATTAGTGCAATACAATGCAGATGTAAACGTTGTCATATGTCGCGGTTTTCCTCTGAGGAAACTCTTCCTCACTGTCTGGAACATACGAAGTGCTTCTAGAGCCGTGTACCATGCCATCATCCAAACGCACAGAAAAAGTGAGTAAATTCTATGATGAAGTTTGACGTTTCTCAGGGGCGTGCACATAATTACCTGGCTCACCTCAGATTATTTCCATATGAACAGTACGCTCAGTGCGAGGCAGGATCACATTAGCTATAATGAGGTGAGACAGGAGAAAATGTACTGCTCTTTATATTCATATGTTAAATAAAATGTCATGATTTGTTTTTGACTTGAATTGTTTAATTTAAAAGAAAACATTTCAAGCTTCTAGCGATATATTTCTTATTTTTATGAGGCAAGTGTTCGCTGAGATTCTGGTTGTTTTATTTACGTGTCTTTGAAGAGAGATGATAGAGACAGAGAAGACAGAGAGCGCACCCTGTTTGATTTCTTTATTTTACAAAAGCACAGCATTTTGTTAATATGACTGTATACAAATAAAACTAAACTAGACCTTTTACAGATTCGAATGATATACTGCTCTTTTCTGTACGATCAAAACTGACGGAGTAATTTAAGTTTGTTTCGGCGTTATCAGGAGAAGATGCCACAAAACACGCTGATGCGTTCGTCGACCCCTAAGGGTTAAAAACGCTTAGTATATTGTTTTTCTGTTGAGCTTTTATTTTATGTGAGTCTCAATTTGACTTGAATTTCTATTAAATGTACTTTGTTTCACATTTTCTATTTCCTATTTGCTATTCTGACACATTGCATATTCATATAGGTTTGTTGTGTTGTCCCGAAACAAATGTGTACCTGTGTACAGGATTAGACAGTGCAGGTTCCTCTGTGTGTTTACTTCCGTGTGCTATATTGCAGGTCCCTTAGCGCAACAAACCAGGAAGACAAAGGGCCCTGTCTTCCTGTTTGTGTGCTGCCGGGAAGTTGAAGGGAAGGCATGCCTAAGAAATGAGGGGAAATTAAAAGACTCAGTCAGCATGAATAGACCCCCAATAACACATGACAAAAAGTGGCTTTATATAAAATGCTCAAAGACGGTGCTTTATTTATCCACTATCATGGAGCATATCATAATATGTTCACATCGCCAAGTGCCATTTCTATGAAGTCTCCCTAATGTGACACTCATTCCCAGCTTTCCCTCATTAAACTGTGAATTGCGGAGTAATTTCTCAGTGTAACTAAGAGGCCACACTGCCACTAATGATGCATCAGAGTGTCTTCCACTTGCCTATCCTCTCTCTTGCTCTTTTTTTTTTTTGTTTTTGGTTCAAAACATGAACCGACCAACTACCTTCATCGTCACAGGATTACATCATTATAGTCATTTGGAGAGCGGTTGTCCATTTAAGGTGGCATTTATGTCCCATCAATGTTTTAATCAAGTTAAGCTTTCAGTTTTTATTGTACCCCTCCCTCCTTGTTTCCATCACACTTTGACTTTTCACTCTCTGTTCTCTTCTCCCTCCTCTGTCTCACTTCCTTTTTCTCCATGAGATTAGTCTTGAATCATGTTCCAAAGGATGTACTTCTTGTCCAGCTAAGTTAATAATACGGTCTATGTGATTGATCCTTCTGCCTGTCTTGTTTACACAGTGTGCGCTTGCCTGAGCCCAAAAAAGACGTTGACCTTTCACACACAGGGCAGCTCACCCTCTTTGTCTCGCATCATTGTGCAGCTGACAAGTCAATCGCAGCCGAACCTGTGGGTAGGTTTCACTGGCGATAGTAAAGCAAAAACACTCAAGTCTGCATGAGTGCCGATGATGAGGGGAAAAGGAATGTTTTGCTCTGATGTTCACGTCCATATAGTTTCATAGCCCCTAGCGGAGAGCTTTTTTATTGTCAAGGGCTGTGTGGGAGACAGAGGCAGTGTTGTGCAACCGGCGTCTCATGAATCAACTGCTTCAGTGATCTTGTGACCCACTGCTCCTCCTGGTCAACTATGGAGTTCAAAGGTTGTCTTTGAAGCTTGTCTTTATTCCACACTTTAAAATCAGAGACGAAAGGTGTAAAGTTGCCCTCTGTTGTTGGTAGGCTGGGCATGCATGTCGAGATTATTTTGTAGTGGTCGTGAATCTAATTTGATACTGTCAGTGTTAAAAACATCAACTGATATTGTTTATAATAAATGTAACATGAATTATTTTGGGTTTGGAGCTGGAATTTCAAGGTGTATCTTGAGCTCTAGATTTGACCTAAGCAAGTCTAAACAAGTAATCAATCAAAATCCTTGGTAGTTGCAGTTATTGATTTTAAATACAGTCTTAATTTATCTTTCTTGCTTCAAGTCTATTAATTTCCTATTCGACACACATATGTGGTTGTGTACTGGACCTGTCACAACATCTGAGCATCTACCTGTACCCTGGTAGAAAGGATCCAGTGCACATCCAACATGCTGCTTTCAGCAGAGAAAAAGATTTGTGAGTTAATCTGCTTCATGTGATACCTTCTTCAAGATTCTGTCAACCCTGTGCAGATGGCAACCATTTGACCTGGTCACCATTTGACGCTGGCAGTCTATCCCACTGACCTTCTAGAGGTGATCTTCCCCTCCTTAACGCACATTCGTTCTTGACTTATTATTAGTACAAGTACAGTTTTGGATCTTGTTTGCTACTTTTGCTGTCGACAGGCTTGTGAAAAGAGCTGACCCCCTGCCTGTGACCTGTCCAATACCATACAGTACTTGTTCAAGTATGTTTCTTTTCCTGCCATCCTCTATCATTGTCTTTCTCTGTTTTTTCCTCCCGGCACTATCCCTGAGGTATGGGGAAATGGGAAGAGAAAAAAAGAGACTGCTGAGATATTCTACATGGGTTTGTGGGAAACTACTGATAAAGGATTGAATCTTAATCCATCCTAAGGCCTGTCTTACTGTGCACTATGAGCTTTTAAGTGATCATTAGGACTGTGTGCTTGCATGCACATGCACTTGCACACTTTAGGTGTAAGTGTGTATATGTAGCATTGTGCATTTGATATGTTAATGTTTGTTTTTGTACAGTCATTTATGCAGTAGTTGTCTTTTAAATTTTCAAATATCTTCAGTAGAAACACAACACACCTTTTCACTTTGACAAGGCAATGTTACTAACCACTGAGTGCATAACAACTTGTTTTATGACTCATAAGTGTATTAAAAGCACTAATTAAGGTGCTGAAATTTTCCCTCTAATGCAGTGCACTAGGTAAGGACCCCCCCACCCCCCTGAGGTAAAGCCTTCAGCTCCCTCACTCCTTCTTGAGCTTTAGTGGAATTTGGCCGATGTGCACCAAGGGGAGGAGAGTAGGGAGGCGCTCATCTTGTTTCAGTGCTTTATGAGCCTGACGTGTATGTCTGTAATTGCAGTTATGGGTGATTAAACTCTCGATGCCCCTCAGGATCCACAGCCAGCTATCAGTCAGCGTCAGGCCGAGCCACACAGCCCTGCTGTCAGGGCTCAGATTGGCTCATCTGGTCGTCTGTACCACAGACGACGCTGCTGCATGTTCATATTCTACTCTGTATTCCATAGTGGAGCCACCACCGTGATTATTTTAATATTCAGGAAGTCTACTGAAATGTTTAAATATAATTGATTTATTTGCCCACACCACAAAAGGACATTGCATTTTCCCAGACCTTTAGTTATTTTTCCTTTTTTTTTTTTTTTTTTGTCTAAAACGTACTTAAAATCAAACCTATATAACAGTTACAATTGTGCTGAAATGGCTATACTTTGTCTCTAAGCATGCAGCTTTAAGCATCACCCTGAGCTCTGGTGATTACAAATATATGATATATTTGTCAGTGACTGTTGCTGCGCTCTTCTTAACTATATATTTCAAATACTTGCTTATAGAAAGCAGCAGAGGCAAGTGAGGGTGGTGGTGGACATTATTAGAGTGAAGAATCAGCTATTGCCATCTGTATGTTTATGTATTCATTCCTATGCATAGTGTGCTTTCATGGATGGCGTGTCTGTATGGTGTGTTTGAATTCTATGTATGGCAAAAATAAATAAATATATATGAAAAAAAGTTGTCCTCTTGAGGCCCATTGCTCCTGGGTCTAATTGGCATGTTAATCATGTCTCTCTGTGTGGGATATCTCTGTGTGTGTGTGTGTGTGTGCGTGCGTGCGTGAGTGAAGATCCATGACTTATCTCAAGAGGCAACATATGACCGCGAGACTGCTGGCCTCCACAGCGTCCGGCTCTGACACTCCCATGATGAGAGGTTGGACTCTCAGCTGAAGAGAGATAGGCAGCCCGGCATTTGAGCTTTAGCCTATCACACGGATTTGAATCCAAATAAAACACTTCAGCATGTGTGTGGTAATGAGGAGCTGTGGCTTTGAGTTATTTGTCAGTGGCTTCCTCCCATTCGGTTGCTGACTTGGCTGAGCTGTTCTCTTTTGTTGATGTTTGGAAGTTTTCTCTTGCCCCCTAACCCCCACACTTGGAGGCAGCAAAGAAAAGAAGAAGAATTGCATACACCCTCTTTACTCTGAGGACCCCTGTTAGTCATGGCAGAATGACCGCATAAAGGAGGTTGCAAGGTCATGATGTCAGGAAATATTACTTCTGTCAAAGCACAGAAAGACAGAACTGGAAGGATGATGCTTTGAAGTGAAAGGTAGAAAAAGTGAGCTTTAGGTGAAGAAATAACTCCTGTTGCATCACATCTAAAGCCTTTTGACTGAGGCAGAGTGTCTGGGTCAGCCCAGGTCAGCCTCTCTCCATAGTGTACAGGGCTCAAGTCAGGAGGCTGGGGGATGACAAAAGCTACGGTTTCACTCGTGTGACAGCTCATGGGGACTTTTAACTTCATGGACACACTAAACTGACTGCTGCAATTCTTTGCATGCAATCTCTGTATTATCTTAGAAGTTTTTATTTACAGCACGAAATGCTCCTTGTCATATCAAGTTTGTTTTTGAAAATCTTCCTTTTGGATAGCACTCATCATCATCATCCGCTTGTTGTCCATTACCCAATCAAGCCATAGTCGTAATTTAAGAATGGATCAAAATGTCAGATAATGTATTTTCCCCTGCTGGGATCCCTGATAAAGGTTTACAAAGGACAACATTGGTTTAAGTGTATTGTGATCCATGATGCACTTTGTGTAACTAATAGTCTAGCATAACTTTATCATTTCTCCTCTTGCAGCACATAAATGATGGAGATTAGTTTTCATCTATGTTTCAATATGTATGTTTTGAGTTCTTCCTGCTTCTTTTTTCAACTTGCTTTTAATGATTCTTGACTATTCGCTTTAGTTTCAAAGTACATTCTTTTTTCATTGGGCAGAAAAAAAAAATCCCCCTTGGTGGAAAAACCCAAGCTGAAGCTCCTTTTGAAAGTCATGCTGGACAGCATGTGTTTGTTGGAAGGCTGCCAGTGAAAATGCAAGAGAGGGGAAGTCAGCAGACTAGCTGTCTTCTGTTCACTGTTGTTGAGATTGACTCTGTCAGGCCGGCCTTTGAGGCCCGTCATCCAGGTGGTCTGCTCTCTGTGGTGCCCTCTCTCCCTTCTGTCCTCCCCTCCCTTCACCATGGCCACCTCATGCCCACAAACATGCCCGGCATCAGCGAGCTTCCTCTGAGTGGTGATGTTCTCTCTCCACCAATAGCAAGCCTCCATAGCTATGGGCATATCGGTGTGAGCCAATGAACAACACCTGTTTCTCTCCAGCATGGCTGTACATGCCAATCATAACACCCACTTTATTTGGCCTCTGTCACAAAGCCAATCCCAACATGTAATTCACAGGCTTCCAGACCATCACAGGCACAGGCAAAAAAGAAATATGGATTTTATCGCTAGGGATTGAACCCTTCCAGAAAATGACTTTCCCAGCACAAATGTCACAGTAAATGTGTGTTGCATCATTGCATCATTGGAAAAAAGTTCCTCACAGTAAAGCAACCTTTTAATAGGACTGAGGGATCATTGTTCAGTGGTGAGACATTTGAAGAATGACTCTTTTTGTTGGCATTACGTGTGAAAACTATAGATGTGTGTATGTACAACTGAGAATTGTGGACAGATCACGACTTTTTCATCTATATGTTGTCTTTTGATAGTGTTTTCTTGTTGCAGTTACTGTCAACTTTTTGTTGTCACAACGATGATGGAGGTTGATGTGGCCAGAAACAGGTGTCTTTGCCCTGCCAACAAGCAAACAAACTGCAATCCAGCACTTGACCAAATAGTATGGATGAAATTTTTTGGACTTTTCCCTAACGAGTGACATGATGTAATGTTAGGTAATGTCTGCTTTTATGTGATAGCTCAATTTTGTTATTTTCCTGTCGAAGTGGAATCTAAAATTCTCATGTCATGTTGTTGTTGTGGTGGTGTGGTTGTTTATGATGTAGCCTCCAGTTGCAATCAAAAAATTGTAAAGATGTTTTGTAATTAAGCAGCCATTGATATTTTATAACCCAGTGGAACACTTGATTTTCAAGGGTGTTGTGTAATATATTGTGTGTGGTCTGATTTACAGAAATGCTTCTAGAGAAGGTCCCATCTTTATCATATACTGTATATTTGGTTAAGGGCAAAAAAATGTCATTTGTTTATTTATTAGCCTGGGGCAGTACTCATTAATCAACAGAAATGAAAAAAAAAAAACAAACAGAAAAACTGTAAATGAGCCAGAGTTAGGCAACATGGGTCATTTTCATCCATTGTTCCTGGCCAGATGTTAAAAGGCAATCAGGTGATGGATCATGTCAGGTCTGCACATGATTTATATTTTTTTATATTTTGTTGTTTTATCCAGTTTCAACTGTTAAGTTTTATGCAGTGAAATTCAGCTGCCTCTGCTATTCGATCTGTGCAGAGTGGAAATGATGAAATCAGGAACCGCTGAGTATTAGTTTGCACTGAAACATATCTTCCCAAAAGAAACTTAATTTGGTTTCCTTGTATGTTTGTCGAACAAGTGTAGAAATGACAATAACCCAGAACACGAAGTAGCAGTGCTGCTGTTTAAGTGCAACACCTGGAGATGCATCAACTCCCTACTGTTTGTGTTGTGTTTCTGCTGTCTAAACACAAACTTGTAGTGCTAGTCATGTCTCTGCTGGAACTGATGGGCTCCATAATGAAAGAGAACATAAACAAGGGTGAAAACACAGGCAGGGTAAGGAAGAGAGGGGGGAGAGAAAAACAGAGCAAGACAGCAAAGCCGCGAAGCCGAGGCAGGTAACAGTAGAGAGGAGAGCGAGCTAGCAGAACTCTCACCAGCGTGTCTTCCCAGGACATGAAAGACTTGGTGCTCCGAACTGGGATAATCCTACATCTCTGGGGAGTCCCTCTGATGAGCAGAGAAGGCAGCAGGAAAGATGTGGAAAGAAATTTTAAAAAAAGAGGGACAGAGAAGAGGGGAGGATAGGAGAAATTAAATGTGAGACCACAAACACTAGGGATGTAAGAGATGTACATCCTTAGGCTCTCATTTACATAGATGCCAGCTCCACTTAAAGGCCTGCTGATGCGATGCTTCAGTTGACTGCCTTTTGGTTTTGGTTTGTTTTTTTTTTTTTCTACTTCAGAACTTGCCTCCAACCACCTGAAGAATGGTGTGTGCTGGTAACTCACCAGAGAGCCATGTCCTTGTTTGATCTGGCAATTTCTTGAAAAAAATCACCACTGCAGGCTAAAGGCATCCCTCTCTGACTGAAAAATCTCATGCAACAGATGAGCAATGATCTCCATTTTTCCAAACAAAAGTAGTTTGATTGATTTTTTTTTTTTTTTTTTTTTTTTCCAGAAAAGAATTTAGTTTTTTTTTTTTTTAATCATACTATTTTGTGTTGTGTTCAAGATACTGGCATCCACCTCCAGAAGGTTTTTTGAAATGAGTTGATTTGTAATGGAAGTAGTGCCGAACAGGGAGATGATTAATGGTTTTGTTGAATGACAGACATTTTGTAAACTGTTCCCAGCTTCCTAGGCCTGGGAATTTTCTCCTTTTCTCTGTTTTTATATCGTTGTAGGTTGATAACCTTTGAGGATCACCCTGGATTCCGAGAACTTGTGAAGGACATTTTTTCACTATTGGGGAAAAATGTGAAAATTCAAGTTTATTTTAAACAGGTTTATATTTTCTCGCTTGATGGAAGAAAGCCGGACGTAATGAAAACTTGGAAACAGGGCATTCTGTGGAATAAGGTTCTGCTGTTGACATAAGCTGTTTGAGTTGTCCATGTGACTTATGTTGTTGATAGTGGGCCAAAAGTTAATTGATTTTGTGTGTACTGGACAGACTGTCTGTGTGCTATCGAGCAAGCGAAGGGGCGGATGAGGGAGGCGGAGGCTGTAAGGTCGAGCCTCATCTCATCAGTCAGTGCAACTGTATTTTCATGATTTTGTTTATTTATCTTGGATATGGCGTCCCTCCGCCTCCATCCTGCAAAATTTTTGTATGTTCCAAAGTACACTCCTCCATGACAATCACAAACAGAACACACACATACGCACACTCTTCAGGACATGCAAGCCATCCACCCCCTTATTGAGGCACGTGTGTTCCCCCCTGGCTCGCGAGGCCTCTTCCTGCAGCACGTACACACATAGTTTCCCATCGCCGCCCTCCCATCTCATCCCTACTGACTGGCCCCTAGAGTCTGGAGCTTTTTCTGTTAGACTCTCTTACACCTTCTCTTCCTCCTGATCCCTGTTTGAATCTCTCTTATCTATCTATGAATCTGTCTTTCTGTCTTTGTATGTGCCCATATATCGATAAATCAATCTATCTTCTCCCCGTCTCTCCTTTTATGTTAGGCTTGCTCCCCAACGGGAGAAAGGGGTCAGTTCCAGTTTAGGGCCAGAAGCTAGAACCTTGTCCATTTGGATTTTGTTACAAACGGGCCTGGAAGAAGAGCGTAAGAAGAAGCAATAGCTCAGACATTTGCAAAATAGTCATTAAATTCAAGCTTTCCGCTGAAAGACGATTATTATTACTGTGTCCCAAAACCTAAATGTGAACCAGCTTTTTTAGTCTTGGCTGACAGAAACTGAAAAGAATCTGTTATCCTAAATCACATCTAAACACATCCAGCTATGTCTGAGAGAACAGTAACCATTTTTACGGCCCATGATACAACCTGTCTAGATCCAGCCAGGGGTGGGGAGGGGGGTTGTGTTCACTTACATCTGCTTTGGGCCCAGTTCAGGTGTAGTCCAGGATCACACACCCACACACAGTACTCAACTCAGCTCTCGATACAAATGGAAGTTCTCAGTCACAAGTCGTCAAGTCACAAGTCGTCAAGTGTCAAATTCCTCATCCTGATGTCATCAGAGGGAAGGGACAGTTTGTTTTTCCTTCTCAGTAATTGGCACAATTAATCTCCATAGACTGATGGTTTTATTACTGTTGAGTCATAACAAGACACTTAAAAAGCAGGCAGACACACCTATGGATTAACTTCTCATCCACTCCTCCACATGAGTAGCTGATTTTCCTCTGCCTCATTTACATGTTATCCTAAACTGACTTCTTTGGGTTACACCATTGTTCTGTAATTTGTGCTGTACTCCTACTGTCTATAAACAGAATTAAAACTTAAGCCTTGAAAATATGTACTATGATAAATTTCTAAGTAAAGATACATGTAGTCATAACTTCAACACATGTATTTTTATATATTTCCTTTCAGATAATAGTTTATTTATGATGACTATCCTGGTTAGAGCAGTTTGACCAGTTACAGATTCTGGATGTAGGATGAGAACTGACCGTTCTGATCAGTGATGATCAGTTTGTCGTATAGTCCATTTATATACTTAACATTGCATTTGTAATGAAAAATATTATAGAATGTGTTGTTTCCTGTTTGTCAAGAAAGCCCTTTCCACTCTTCCTTTTAGTCACGTTGAAACATGACGCTTGTTTGAGATAAGTAAAGCATCATCATGCCTGGTTTCATTTTGATATGATAACGTAACTGACAAAACTGATAGCGATCAAAAGCAGTCATCAGATGCAGCATAGCTGCTGTTGAATTACACTTGAGCTTCTGTTTCACAGTCATGTTATCATTGTGTCTCTGGGTTTGTGTGTATATGTATATGCTCAGCCATGTGCCTTGAAGCGTGTTTTGGCAGTGAGTGAGCCAGATAAGGCCCTGTGTTGTGATTTTCTTCTCTGTGCACAACAAAAGAGGAAGCTCAATGAATCATAGCTTCCTGGCTGCCTTGCATTTCCCTGGTTACTTGGATTCATGCAAAAGTCTCGGACATGACAGCTGAGAGCGCCTTTGCATTATGAATCTTAGATATTTTTTCCGTTAAGGCTGTATTTACAGAAAATAAAGAAAATAAGTCCGCCCGTTATTTTAATGGCAGGGGTTTTGCAAGAATAATAGGACAAGCAAAGTAGAAGCTTTTACATTTCTTCAGACTTCACAAATCACTCATCAGTGCCTCGTTTGTCTGGTTAAGGTTATTCCAAAAGCCTAATGTTTTTAACATCTTGCATTAACTTTGTGTTCACTTGCTGCTTGCTAAGCTGACACGTTAGTGAAAAGGTAATGAGTCCTCAAAGAGAGCAGAAGAGCATCAGTTGCAAATGTAATCTTCTTCTCTTGACAGCTGCTCCACGGGCTGCAGTGGTAATTATCGCTCCATGCCATGTCTTTGATCAACTGCTATTGTCAGTTGCTCCTCATGACATAAGCTGCCAACCAAAGGACAGCCAGCATGACACATTCACCAGTGCTGACTGTCATCTATCTGTATATTACATCTTCTCAGTATTTTTTTTTTTCCTCACCCTTTGTACCTAGTGTCTGACTTGTCACTTGTTGCTCTCTTGACAGCTTCAGATATTGGAATAGATTCTTTTCAGTGAGGAAATTAGCATATTTGTATTGCAAATAAATCATACTAGGTGATACATCCATTTCACCCTGAGGTCATTTAGGGTATGGCGTTTTGGCAAATCTGAACCCAATATCAAATCGGCTCATGTAATTTGAATCCTTTTAATCTGTGTTAAAAATGGGATGTCAATGACCTAAAACTCCACTCAAATAAATTAAAAAAAAAATTTATCACTTCATCAGATGACTCCAGTGTATGAAACCAGCTTATCCCTAAAGCTTTTAAAAAGTTAGGCTTAACTATTTTACAGCCAAATAATATGATCATAAGTCGAGTAATCCTCACACATTTAAGACCTTCTTGCCGATCGTGTGTCATCAGTGTCGCTGAAATGAGCTTGTGACACTACCCTCCATAGCATGCGCTGTTAGGTTTTATATTTAAAGGTCATGCAGAATTTTCCATGATTTTGTGGGGGCTAGAAATATTTTATGGTAATAGAAAGAACATTCACAGAAACCTCACAACTACTCATAGTCTGTTGATATGATAGGAAGAAATGGAAAAATATCAACGCCTTGATACATGTTTATGTACATTTATATATTTTACCTTTTTTATTTTAATTACTTGCTGGCCATATATTTATCAAGCTGCATTTTGGCTTGTCCGTGACTTATTTTAGATCAATCTTCTCTATAGGTTGGAATAGAACATGATAAGTAGTATGTTGGATATTTTATACTGAAATATTTCCAGCCTCCTGCTTTTAGCGTAATTTGTTCTATGTTGTCTGGCACAGCTCTGTTCCAAAGCCAGCAGGTGCTATGTCTGTGAGCTCCCAGTGAGAGATGGTATATCACCTCAGAGCTAAAGAGAACAATTAGGCCATATCAGGAGATCATAGAGTTGGCAGTCAGGGCACAGTTAGCACCAGTAATCTGTGGCTTAGCTGGCACCTAGCCAAGGCCAACCACAGCTCCATGGCCTCTTCAGACACTTAAGAGTCACTGAGGGCACAAGTGTGCCCCAGGAGCCGGCGCTTTCATCCGCATACTATCAGGGAAATGAGTTGAGAAGAAAATAAAGGGAGCCCATGAGAGACAGAAAAGAGTAAAAGGGAGGTGGGAGGGAAAAAATTAAATCCTTAATGAGGGCAGTTGTTTCAGCAGGCAAAAGAATCAGGTTATATCAACAGAGTGTATCAAATGATGGCTGTTAGCAGCCCACCTACTGTAAAATTATGGGTGGCCTGTTTTGGTTATTTTCTGACACTTTTTCCACATTTAGGCCTTTTTCTTTTTCTCTTAAATTCTCTCTTTTATCCTACAAGTTGGATCATTGAATGCAGCACATAGGGGGCTTAACAAACAGTAAAAAGCCTTGGATACATTTGATTAGAGCTGTCAGAAAGACACATCTATAGTGCAGCTGCTCTGTCTGATCGTATCTTGTGTTGGTGAGAGTGCTTGTTAAAACAAACGCCCACATCACTCATGGCTTTTTGCACCTTTAGTCTTGCTTGCCTCACTTCCTATAATGAGGATGTGGGATTAAAGTAAGTAATAGGAATGAAAGGAAATACTTGAATACCACGTGTATGGTTTTCTGTACTGTGCCTTTAATTGTTCAGGGATTATCAAAAGCACTCACACCACAGAGGAAAAACACAAGAAGAAACAAGCATCCTTTGTGTATTTAATGGTGTCTTTTACTCAGTTGTAAGTCTCCGGCTTGCTGTGCAGATAGTCTTCACAACTCTTCATTTCTGGTTGGAACTTTAGTACATTGTTTTGCATCAAAATGTATTCTGCTCAGTCCCACGTTTGCATATTTATACTGAGAGGCACACTTTTCATCGTGCTGCAATAAATTAGATATTCTGACACAGTAGGATTTAATAAAGAACCAACATTAACTCAACACTGAGTTGCAACCCACAACAGCTCAATTCAGCACATCGAGACAGTCTATATCAGGCTAGTACCAGAAATACCACTCCAACTACACTTTTGTTCAGTGGAAAGAAATAGCTACCTACATGCATGTACGCTACATGAGAAGTAGGCAGAAAAAACACAGGTGTAATTATAGACTGATTTATTAATTCATTTGCTGACATTCATTTTCACTGAAGTACCATATGGCCATAGTGAAACAGGAAAGAACAGACACGCACAGCAGGGCCCTTGATCAGTTGTAGCAGAAGTGGTTCACAACAAGGGAAATCAAGGCATTTGTGTGGTTTGAATGGATGTCTATGGGGATTTTGGCTTATTAGGAAAGTTGTAATGAGACAAGTTCAATGAATTTCTTCTGTAAAAATCAAGGGGGGATATTTATGAGCTGGGATAGAAATATAAAAAATATTTTGATAAAATGGTGTTTGGGCTTTGAGCTGCATAAGTAACAAACATTTGAAAAGCTTCAAAAACCATAACAATGTGGACTCCTCTTGCGAATATAGAAAGCAGCACAGGTGCATTTTAGTAGTCCGAGAACTATAAGAAAATTAGTTGCCTATAATAGGAACTTATCAAACAAAATTAACCAACTCTAATTCACTGCAACTCAGTCATGAAAAATATGTTAGTATTGCACTATTAACTTAACTTCTAGTAATGTGCAGTGCAAAGGTAACTCTGGCAAGCACTCATCTGTTGATATGTTATCAGTCAGTTTTGGTCCTGCCCCTACATGAACTTACACACACACACACACACACACACACACACACACACACAGACTCTGACTGCCCCGCTCCTATCCATAGAATAAACACATCAGACTGGAATATTTACTCTTTGTACCTTAACTGAAGGGACCAGATTAGTCTGTTTATATAGCGGAAAACCCTGATTCATGAGCACACATGCGCACACATACACATACATGCAGCATTCAAAACATGTTGATTTGGCTATTTAATTTAAGTCACAGATAGAATGTGTGGAGATGACGAGAGAAAGCTGATGAGTAATGGTCTAATTGTTGAAACAGACACAGTGTGTCATGGAAGATTGAGTGAAATATCAACCTGCTGTCGTCATGGTGATATAGACATCAGCAGTAAAAAAAAAGTCTAAAAATTAAGCTGTTATACAGACTCTTGTGTTATTTTGGGCTCAGAGTTTATATGCAACCAACTGAATCTCATGGGTTGTTTTGTTGAATCCTCCCCCCCCCATTTTTCACTGAACACATAAGGAAGAATGCTAATCACTAGCATTTCATCCTCACTGTGCTGTAGTGCTCTGTTCATTTCAAAAGCTCACCTGCCCCTCCTAAAACATCCCTGTGAATAATAAAAAAAAAAAAAATCTGAGTGTTGCCTCAAATAAGGAGCTGCAGTTGTATGTGCAAGTAACTTATGACTGCTTCATTTATGCCAAAGTAAATCTATGAAATGATATTTTCTTTTTGTGTGTGTGTTGTTGTTTTCCCCCTGGCTGCTGTCTCGCCAATGTCATCCTCCCTCAGCTGACACATTGCCACGGGGTGGTACTGAAAACCCATTGTCTGCGTGAGGATCTGCATGGAGAATGTGGGATTGAACAGAAGCTGTAGCAGTATAAATCTAAAACTGAAGCTAAAGCTGCCTATGTGCATCCTTTAACCAAAGAATTATGATTTTTGCCTGTGAATGGTCAATTCCACTGAAAATAAGCAAAGAGATTTAAAGTCAAAATAATAACTGTACCTTACATGTGTGATTTACTGAGATTTGCAATCTGTCACTTTGTGCTTTTGCTGTGTCCCACACCCTTGTGTTCCACTAAATCTCCACTGTGGCCGCTGGTGAATGAATAATAGAGGAGGAGAGGTACAGTAGCTACAGAGTGAAAAGCGAACATCTGTCTGCCTGTGCATAGGCACATGCTTAGTATTGGGAAAGGGAAGACCGAAGATTAGTGTCCAGACATAAGACAAAAAAAAAAGAGAGAGATTTTGTCAAGGTACAGGAGTAACTTGTGATAAAATGGGACAAAGGAAAAAAAAAAAAGACCCACTTGTCAGGTTTCAGATGTTCTCAGAATTGTTCAAACTATAGTTGGGGTTGTAGGGGTGCACTTTCCATCTATAATGCATCATCCATTGGCAGTAGCAGAAGCAACATGAGCTCATGGGCTAGATGGGGAATGCAACTATTGCTAGCCAGTTGAGTCATTTGTAGTCTTTATGAAAACTGTGTGGGAGCAGTGGTTCCTGATCTTTGTGGGTGCATGTGTGGATAAGCTGCTGACATTTTCACCACATTTCGTGATTCTTTAATTTGAAGAGGTAGATTGATCCAGTGTGCCACAAGAAAGGTTCCTGTTGATTACTTTCAAAACTAAACTGGTTTGCCAACACATTTTATCCTAACTGTCCTGCCACGCCAGATCACCAATATATAAACTAAGTAAAAATGATGAAAAGGAACTAAACCATAGTCACAGTTGGAAGAATTTGAAATGCATTTTAAAAAGACTTTAAAAAGGCCAAAGTAAACAAGTTTTTAATTATTGTCTAACCCTTTATTTTTAGATGACACTCCTTAAGAGGGTCTTGACTCCAAATTTCACAGCTACTAGTTTGCACTAGTAAGTAGAGGCCATATCTGCCAAATCATAGCAGCTGTTTCAGTGCAAACAGCTCTACAGAGATCAAGCAATTGTGTTTAAGTTGAGCCTTGCATCCCACCCACCTCGCACAGTTGACAGGTTGTGAAAGCCAGACAAAAAGAATTAAGGAGCGATGGAAAGTCATGTAGGTTTCTATTACAGCGACGCACCCAGCCTTCAACCTGTCACCTTTCACCACAAGCTTTGTTTAGCTGACAAACAGTGCAACCTCCACTGTGTTCCTTCAGGATCTGCTCCCCCCTGCCAACAATTAGAGTATCAGTGACTCAATGAAACTATAGACACCACAGAGCACCCTCCATTTCCACTCTACTAACTTTTCAAACAACTAGACCTTCTACCAAAATGACAAAATATATTGTTTGCTCCTGCTTACCAAAACAGCTCATATGACTGTTCCAAGTGATTCATATAAGCATTTTCTGATCTGACACCTCTTTACTTAAGGTCTGGTGACATTTGGTCAACTAAAATGTCTCGGTTAATGTTAGGGAAAGGTCACCTTCATGGATACAAGAAATATTCTTTACAATTAAGACTGTGACATATGGCTTTTTCAACTCGAGTGCAATGTTATATATTTATATTATAATAAACCTATGTGGATCTTAGCTTCATTTTCACTATTTTCATCAATACATTTTGAGACATGATCACCAGAAACTGCTATTTTACACCCAAGCTGCAACCCATCCCATCACTGCCAGTTACACCACCCCTATAATTCCTTCTGCTTTCTAAACTCCAACGCTTTAATGCTATTCACACCTTTGCTGCTGAACAATCAACCATTGGTGTCATTTTTCTGGTAATGATAATGCCATTAATCACAACTAGATCACCTGTCAGAAAAACGTAAACACGGGTTGTTTCAAATGTTTGGACAAAAGCCGCATGCTGTCTTTTACTTGTTGAGGACAGTCTCCTTTCCTCTCATCAGTTATTCTTATCTCAGTCATTCATGTATCATATTGTAAACTCACAAGCCAGCAGCAGTCAGAACACAAATTGGCAAATTTCCTCTGTGTAATCACACCCACCGGCAGAACAATAGCTCAAGAAAGGCAAGCATGAGGGAGTGAAGCATTGTTTAGAAATAGGAGATGCTAGTATGGAGAATAGAAGTGATAAGTGGAGAACTCTGTCTGCGCTTGCCAGTAAGATAGGCCCTAATTTGCTTATTTGTAGCTGTCAGTTGTGCTTTAGTGTGCCCAGCGATCCAGGCCAGTTGACAGGCATAGGCTGCGAACAGCAACACTCAGAGGCACTTTTCAACCCATGTCTATACATGTGTTTTTGTATTTTGGCATGCAGGAAACCTGGACGACTGCCACTCATTTCTCACATGCTCCAGTAGTTTTTATTTCCCACTCCTTCCTTGCTTACCCCTGACTCACTGATTTGCTTTATGTACACACTTATCTAATCTTGCAAGCATGTTTATTTGATTCTTTTGCAGGTACTGCAAATGGTTGCCTGAGCTTGCAATATTTTCTTAAGACTGCTCATAAAACATGTTATACTCTTTTACAGGTTGAGATGAAAGACGGTATAAGAAGAAATGAGTGTGATAGTTAACATTGCACTAAATGCCCAAGAAAACTTCAGAACTCTTTTTCTTTCTTTCATTTGTATAGTCATGCGTGTCCTGTCCTTAACTTTGTTGTCTTATTCCTTCTCCTTGTACACTTTGTCCGCGCTCCCCCTCTCCTCTCCTTCTTTCCTTTCCTCTTTGTCTCCTCTCCTCTCCACTTTCTCTTCTCCAGGGAGGATTAGGACGGAGTCTGTTTCATCCTGCTGTAATCCTATACTGGCAACGCAACTCCAGCTAGAATAAACACATCTGAAAGCACACACACATTTTACTCAGATATCTATATGGTCTGGGCCCTTTGCCCAAATAAGACCGTTCACATACATAATGACCACAGAGCTACATAGTTTTGCTCCATGTTTCTTTGGAAAAATAACATCAGAGAGGATTTGGGGAGATTTTTATTTATTTATTTATTTTCAGTGAATATTCTCATCTGGTTTTTCTTGAAAAAAAAAAGGGACAGAGAGAGAGAGAGAGACTTAAGGAATGAATGAAACACAGACAGTCACATCTACCTCCTAGCCTGCCTTTGTCATCCCCTTGTCCCATCCCATGCTGGGACTCTGTCAGCTGACCCCCCACCCCACACACACACACAACCAAGACCTACAATGGCAGATTGGCAACCCTAATACTCTTTTTTATTTATCTGCCTGAATTAAAACCCAATTGGAGAAGGGTTATGGGAATTGCTGGCTCAGTGAGAGCTTCTTATTTATTTATTTAATTCTTTTTTCTTTTTTTTTTTTTCAGGAATTATGTGTGTGGGCGCATTTTAGGAAAAAAAATGTAATCCAGTGGATAAAACCTTGAGGGGTATCAGTGGATAAACACTGAACTAATACAGCTAGATGCAGAGCTGTTGTTAGCCCTTTATTAAGAAGGATGTGTGTTTGTTTTCAGAAGGACAAGGCCCATGTATGTATGTGTCTGTTTGCGCTTACAGGAAGTGCTCATAAGGCAAGCAGGATGTACAGGAAGTATTTGGCATGGTTCAGCTGGCTGAGCGGTTGTTGCTCTGAAGATTGCTGATGCAGAGGAAAATGTCCTATATTCACAAGACGTTTTACCGCAGAAATACTACACCTAAAACCCACACATGCATACTCAAAAAAAAAAAAAAAAAAAAAAAATTGTAAAGCTGTAAAGTCAGCTGGGATAGAGAGATGAAGCTCAGCAGGGAAATTGCTCCAAACTGGACTCATTACTTTCAGCTGTCAACTAATTGAGCCATCCATCAGTTTTATCTGGCAGTGTGGAAACAGAGGAACCTGGTCACTTATGAAACGTAGGGCAGCCAAGCCACACTCCCATTTATTACATAACGGGTCCATGTCCCCACTGCACAGAGAGCAAAGTTATAGTGTCAAAATAGGACAAAGTATCAAAAGGGTATGTTAGGACAGCAGACTAACATACCCTCTAACCTAAGCTGTCTTACATCAGCTGTAGGGGTGGGTGATTTGGATAAGTTGTTAGAGCGTGGTGTACACTGTATGTCATTTCATACAGTATAGTAAACTTCATGGGAATGTTTTTGTGCCTCAAAAATTCTCTAATTCTTGCACATCCAGTCTTGTCATAAATCAGGCAGGTAGAAAATTAATTAGGACTGCAGCTAGTATTTTTATTATTGACCAATCTGCTGATCATTATCTTGTCTAAGTAATGTCTTCAGATATTTTATGCAATATTGAACCGACAGCCTAAAGCCCCATTATATTTACCATAATGTGAGACAAAGAGACAAGTTTTTATATTTAAAAACCCCAAATAATCAATTGTTAGTTATTTGGATGGAAGAAGTATTTAGAAGTATAGCTCACAGCATCTTCCATTAGACACTAACAAGAAATAAGTGTAGAGGGAAAAAAATGTTAGCCCAGAAGAAGAGAATGAACAGAAGGATAGAAAAAAAGACACAATCATGAAGAATAACACAGTGTGAAATGTGCTGAAAGACAAAGCAGGAAGGAGATTGTTGTCCATGTCTTCTGTGTTGACAGCTGATGGAAGATGGCCCTATCATACAAGGTATGCAGCAGGACTAAATCTGGACAGGAAGAGCACATGACTCTCACTTGGACCTGTTTTGCCGCAGATTTCCTCTCAGCTGTGGTACAAGGTTGCTTATGTAAATTACCTTGGCCCCTCCATGCCATTCATCAAGCAATAATATAAATCTTGTCCTCATAAATCCCTGGAGAGAAGCACTTGTGAAGAACTAAACTCTCAATAGAACCAGTGTAGGCTACTAGAAGAACAATCGAAGTACTGTCTAGAGATAGTCAGCCTCTTTTATTGCAGGTTGTTTATTTTTTTTTTCCACAAGAGCTGCCATTTAATTGTCTCAGTTTGGCTGAATTTTCCATTTTTCTGGTCTGTGCTCAGATTCAGCTATTGGTTTCACACTCTGCCAGATGTCCTGGATTCTTGCTGTCAACAATTCTGGTCAGGAAAAACTCAAATGAACTTAAGTGTAAAACTGTCAGATTATCTAAGGTTTTTTGTTCGTTTCAAAGGTGCATCATGTTTTTCCAATCTCACTTTCTAATCAAAAGCTTTTCTTCTATCATTTTATTGCGTTTTTTTTTTTTTTTTACCATATTTAACTAAATATGTGTTCAAAAGAGCTCCCCAGAACATCAGAAACCACACAATGTTGTGAATAATGTTAACAACAATAGCAGAAGTAAGATAAACTAATCAAAAAGGATATCTATCCAGCCTGCCATCTTTAAGCTAAATGGTTTCATTTCTAAAGTCTCTCTCTAAATCTTTCTGCAGACTCCTCAGGCCAGGTGACCTCCTCACCCCTGGGCTCACCCACATCCCACAGGGGAATACATCCGTCTCTGCTCAGCCCTGCATCCATGGGACCCTCCGGCTCTCTTCACTCTCCCATCAGTACGCTGAGTTCGCCCATGAATGGCCTGGCATCACCCTTCTCCGTCATCAGCTCTCCAATGGGCCCCCACTCCATGAACTCACCCGGCATGGGTTACGGCCCCAGTGTCAGCCCCCAGGTGAGGCTAATAACTGACTCAAAAATATACAGGTCCACACACACACACACACACACACTGATGCTTTATGATTACTTGCGCTGTAGAACATGGATTATACCATTGATTCATTGATTTTAATATAGGATAGAATAAGATAAACTTTATTAATGCCAGAGGGGAAATTCAGATTTAGTCTTGTAACCAAAGCAATAAGTAGTAATAAGAGTAGTCAGCAAAAATGTAGTTCATGTTACTTAGTCATCTGCCACTGGCTAACGTTTTGCATAGCCTGATGGCAGTGGGGATGAAGGATCTTCTGTATCGTTCAGTCCTGCATCACTGTGATCTGAGTCGTCCACTGAAGCTGCTTCTCTGCTCCATCAGGATGTTGTGAAGGGGATTTATCCCATTCATAAAAGGTGGAATGGATCCTTTACACTGGGTCAGTATCAGCGTGCCTTATTATACTGATCTGATTATGAGTATCGAATATCCACCGTGATGTTACAGGGTCACAAAAATACACTTTCTTTCTCAGTGGCATTATTTAATTCTGTTTCCAATGCCAGTTCATTCATTGTCAGTCACAAAAGGCTGCAACTTTGGCTTTAGTGCCAAAGCTATTGAAGTGCCTCATTTGACGTTATCTGACTGATAACACCCAGCCCTAAAACAGATTTTGTGAAAAAGAAAGCTTTGATATCAGAGAGTCAAAGAGATAAGAGTCAAAAAGTTGGATCAGTGCATTATTACTTACTATGAGAAAAAATTGACACAAATCTTAGACCGTAATGGAAAAACAAAAAGTGTGCTTTGAGATGTCATTGTTGGCCACATTGATTTTCTTGGTATGAGGAGATGGAGTGTAGGATGCTTTGTATAGTACATGTTATTTTGAAGGTAGCTCATGTATGCCTTGGTTTATTTGTACAAATCCACACAAAAACACAGCTGCCCTATAAAATAACCAAATGATTGCATAGACTCCCAAGTCTCAGAAGTGCACATTACAGTCTCTTGCACATTCACATATACAAGCACATCATTTTCCTAAGCCAGGCCCCAGCTCACAGAGGCCTTCCCTTGACCCCATGCCACAGTTAATCAAGGCCTATTCAACTGGGAATCCGCAGTACTTCAGCTCTGTCACTCTTTCTTCTGTATCCAAGGCGTATTTGTCACTCTCTCCCACCATATCTTGCTCTCTTCTGTCCTCTCTATCATTCATTATTCTTCTCTCTGGCTGTTCTCTTTCCACTTTTTTCCATTTCTAGCTTTTTTTTTTCCTTGTCACTTTCCCTTCATCTTCATTTCCTCTTTTTTTTTTTTTTTTTTTTTTTTTTAACTGTCTCATTTTTGTTCCATCAATAAGCCTCTGATTCTTTGGTAATAAAAAAACCTACACACACAATTAAAACATCAAAGCCTGCAGTGCCCCAGTTTCCTTCTGGACCCATATCTGAAATTGAAATTGTTTCCCCCCAAAATGCAGTGTCTACCCTTTTTTGTGTTTGTTAATAATTTTGTTAAAGTGCATCGGCATTGTGATGCTATTTGGGATGAGCTCTCTTCCCTGTTATTTAGTTTATCGCCACCTTCTAGAAGAAAAGTGCCTCGCATGTACTGGAGTTAAAGGTGGATTAAGAGAATTATCACTAACCAGCCAGAATCTTTCATGGCTAGAAAGCACCCTTCCCCCTCTCCTTCTGATTCTTCTACACTTTTTAAACTGAACACTTTCATCTCTACTGCTGTTTCTGTCCTGGAGCATCATAGTTTGTATGCAGGTTGGATGTTTAGGTAGAAAATGATACAGTTGATTCAGCTCATTCTCTACTTGAATGAATCTATGACAGGGTTTAGTAATTGTGTTACTACTAACTTTAAAACTACAGTTTATGTTATATCAATATTTCTATTTCTTTTCCACTTGTTTACCACACATCGCCACGGTGAAACAGGCAGGAAGAGGGTAGTGTCCTTTTTCCTAGTCTGACTCTAACCAGCCTGTTTGTACACGCTAGATGTTATAAAAGTTTTAGAGAAAAATTTTTATTTATTTGTTTCACTATGAATACTGAAATTTAGTATTGTGTCAGAACCATTTTTCATGTAGGGTATAGGAATGGGCTGGTTAAGGTCAGAGTGGGGGAAAAGACACCACCCTCTTCTTTGAGGTTTCCCACCTGTTTCAAGATGTCAGTGTGTGGTAACCACATGCAAATGTAAAGTAGTGTGCCCCACACCTCAAAGTCAGACTGAGGGCATAGAAAAGGTTCTGTCAGAATTTTGGTTCATTCACTGTTCATTTTTGCATCATACTAATTATTATTAGTGGTACTGTTTATCTGCCAAAACAGAAGTTTTATATGGTGCCAATCCTGAAAGACATAACACCCAGCCCTAAATATGAGAGGTTATGTTTGAGGATCTGAGCTGTTAACAGTGTTTATTTGCATAACTGAGACTGTAGAAGCTGTTGGCTGTTGCTCAATCAGGGCGGAGAATGGCAGTTTGAAGTGAGAGCATGGCTACTAAGTTAAAGATGGTGGCAGGACCCTGTGGTCCTGAGGTGCGGCACTTGTGATGAGACACGATTTGAGTCAGACGGCGTATGCCACTTGCACTTAACACTCGGCTGACTTGGCGCTTTCATGAGCAGTTGACTGGAACAAGGTCACACCTCAGCCCCGTCCTTAGTTAATCAGCCAGAGCTCAGTAACAAGATCCCCACCTTTCTTACCCACACACACACCTAGACCAATGGGCATGGACATGCACTAACTGTAAACTGACCACACAAAATTTACATATACTTTCATTTCTGTCCTCAGCACAAGGAGACCTTGTTTACCCTTAACTACATTTGTCAGTGTCTTCTTGCTTTTGCTACTACGTTTAGCTGAAAATTCAAAGCAATTAGTGAAAATTTAAATCTGATTCTCTATTTCTAATTTACAGTACTGCTTAAAAAAACACAGACACAAAAACAATGAGGTTTAACCATTCAGAACATCAAAGATGTTAAAGGACAATTTGATGCAAGCTGTGGATGAGATGAACAAAAGTCCCCTTCTTCCTGGAATCTTGCATCCTCCAAAGGCCAAACCACATGTAAAAAGAGAGACGGTCCTTTATCTATCAGCCAATTCTTACATCTCCAGCAACAGTACTTCCCCTTCGGCTCTTCTGAACATCAGGACTGATTAACTGTGGTTACGCTTCCTTTTTTTTTTTTTTTTTCTCCTGTGTGTGTGTGTGTATGAATGAATTAGTTTGTTGCATCTGTTTGATTAATCATTTTTATCTGTTCTGTATATTGTTGACATCAGAAAACATTATTCTGAGAACGGCCACAAACACTGACAACAAACATGTTTTAACGGGAGGAATTTGCTTGTGACGCGAAATACACACATGCATTTTTTGTCTTTCATTCAGTGGTTTTGCCATTATAAGGCCCGTCATCTCTCTCTCTCTCTCTCTCTTTTTTATCTTGGTTTATATGAAGGGAGTGATGGTGAGACAACTCCCTGGGTGTCTGGTCAGGGGGTGAGTGCCAGGCCACAGCCATACCCATCAGGATCAGGCCCGTCAGCTGTCATGTCTGTGGGGCTTGAACTCACTGACAATACAAACCATCCCTCGATCACAGACACCACAACTCTCCAAGCAGCTGGAAGTGATTATAGCCAGGGGTTTGAACACATTTTACACTTTCAGCGACAATGGCAAGAGTTGTCTGGATGTTGTTTTTTGCAGAAAAGGGGGTTATCTTCAGACCACTACCGACTCCCATTTTCTATTTTGTGGCTCAGTCTTTACCCCTCTGGCTTCCACACTCCCCCACTAAACCTTCCTTAGAATCCTGAACCAGGCATCCAGTGTCTTTTAATTGGCCTTTAAAAATATATAAATATAGCTCAACTGTTAATGGCGTCAAACACAAAAGAAACACTAATGCAAAAAAGGTGCAAGAGTTTTATAAGAAATGAAGCACACACTTAATAAGTTATAAACACTGATGTCATGCTCCAGTTTTTGGTATGTCACATTTAAGTGAGTGCCACTAGGAGACCAAAACACAACACATGCATAAGAAAAAGAAAGAGAGCGAGAGAACAGCGGACCTCATTCCCTTTCCTGTGTGGGAGTCATAAAGGTCCATTCCCTGCACTGGTCTTTGATTTACCTCGCTGTAGTCTCTTTGCATGACATCATGCTTGCATGGCTCTAATGGCCACACAAAGGGGCTGTGTGTAGGGTCCCAGGAGAACAGTTAAGGCTCTCTAACGTCAATCAACCCTCAAATGAATGGGGAAAAGAATTTTTTTTAGCCAATGCTGTCTCATGGTAGCAATTACAAGCAGCTTTAGTAACAGCTTTTTCCCCAGCACTGGTAATTCAAGAAACTAACAAATGTGTAGAGTCAATTTAGTTGTGCTTTTTATTATTATTTTGTTTGTTGATGTTTTGTTGTGTTAAAAGCATCATGACACTGTAGAAAGTACAGTACAATCAGTCAAAGCGAAACTCAGATCAACAATGATTGTTGTGTTGGCAGTTGAGAAAAATTGTGAGTAATTTAACGTTCAGCCTTAGTCTTTATTTTGGACCACCTTTATTTGTCAGACATACCGTAGTCCATAATTTGAGAAATAACAGTATGTAGTGTGAAGATGCTTGGGCGTGTGTGTGTGTGTTCTGGTTTGTGTGGGGCACACAAGAGATGAGTCATTTAGGATATAGCAGCTATAAGGGATGGAAACAATAACACTAGGTTCAAGTTTCAGAGAGCAGCCGACTCTAGACGTTGCAGTTTAAATGCCTTAAGGCACACATTTATTTTAAAGCTTAGAAGAATCCCTTTAGGGCTTTAATTGTATCTGATGGTGTTATCTTACCGCAACTCAACACTGTCTGTGGACAGACATGTACACTGTGGCATGTCTGTGAAGTGTAATTGCATGCACTGTGTGACTAATTCTATTTTTTCACTGCTAACACACCTGTAAAACCTGTAGCTGTCCAATGAAAGTTGTTATGGATATAATTCTCTCTAAACACAACATGTGATGCAGTAAAAACAAAAACCACCCCCCAAAAGCTTTGTAAGGACAGGATAAAGGAGGCAAACATGGGGCAGACAACACTTTCAAATGCTGTTTAAAACAGCTGGCTGTTGGGGTTTGCTATATATGTAGTTTTTTTTTTTTTTTTTTTTTAAACATACATCGTTTGGCAGTTGTTATGTTATGCTGAAAGGTTAAACATAAAGCTGTATTTGATTGCAGTCTGGTAATAGATGCGTTAGCTGAGATCATTTTTGAAAAGTTTCCATACAAAGATTATACAAATACTTCATTATGATCTAGTGGATGCTTTGCATCAAATTAATTCTGCCCTTACTGGTAGTAATCAGATCTCACATCTTGTTTGTAGAGCTAAATAATTTATTCACTGGATTACACAGATGGGGGGGGGGGGGAAAGAAAAAAAAAAATCAGTAACCTACCAGGTTACTTGTTAGTGGCCAGGAAAAGTAGCAGCAAACCAGTGGGATTGTGATGATAATATCCAAGTAAAAGCATGTGTGTTAAAAGCTTAGCACTGGGAAAACTATGAGGAATGGCTCGATGAAAATGGATTTAGGAAAGAATTAATCAGTGGAATAGCTCTTGATTCAACACTGAAAGTCCATTTTGTATTCATATCACAAATGTACCTCTCTGCTTGGAAGTAGATCAGCCATTGTATTCATCCTCTGCCTGTCTGGTCGTTTAGTCTACACCAGTTTGACATGACGTTTTCACATCAGCCCAAAGGAACAGCACCAAATGGGTGAATGCATCTCAGTTCTTTTAAACCAATCAGAGATTAGAATGTAGGATGTATTTCTATTAAGAGCAAAGAAAAACAGCCATCCACATTTTGAAGAATTTATATAGAGGATGAAAAACAAACAAACAAAAAGGCAGAAAAGCCAGAGAAGGCTGATGCGACTGGAGACTGACTCCAGGGTTGGAAGAGATGCTGTCAGCTGGCAGTGCTGTGCCCACAGGAGCAACACCATTTCCTATAAAAACAGACCCTATGCTCATACACACACCCAAACCCAAAAAGGCACAGTTACTGTAAACACACACTTCCAAACAAAACAAAAACACACTCATTCACACATTAAATTGAGATACACATACATATATCCAAGCAGTCACGCACAGCACAAACAGAAAAATTAAAAATCCACACATGCATCCCATAGACCCACTCCTGTGTGCACAGACACTGCCATGCTGAGGGGAGACAACAGCTCAAAGTCATTGTGCATATTCCCACTTCTCTACTGCCAGGCTCTCTGCCTTTCATGCCACTGATAGTCTTAATATCCTTTTTTTTTACTGCAACAAAAGTTTCTGTCAAAACAAACACATACTTATAAGCACCAGCAGTGCTTGCGATGATTCATTTTATCTCTTGCGGCACAGCATGGGGTTAGCGTTGGAACTCTCCATGCTGTCTAGAATAATGTCTGCTTCTCCTAAAATCTATCCACTGGGAGAGAGTAGAAATGGTGTTTTATTCGCAGCTGACTGACAATAGTCATTGAGTTATTTTATTTTACAATGCATACTTAGCAAGGATTTATATGTTGTCACTGAATCTTTTATTAATAGTTAGTAAATAAATGATGCATTCATTTACAAGTCATTAATAAACACCGAAAAATGCATAAATTAAATGAACTTTTTCGGTTGACAAGTTGTAAGTTCATGTGTGAATGGATTCCTTTTTATTAGTTAGATCCTCTGCTAATGCCCTTTATTTATTCCAGAGGCACTCTGCAAGGGAACAGAAACAAAAAACAATTATTAATGGCCTAATGACATTTAAAACCACAGGCATAATGGATTTTTGTAATATTAAAAGACTTTGTAGATAATATTTTTTCCCCACACTAAATCATCAAGGCTTAAAAACCTGGACCAAAAAAGTCACAAAAGTTTATTTTAAGTAAATCTAGAAGACCAAGTCTTGAAGAGACTTTTGTCCTGTTGCATTTGGAGGTTAATTTAACTTTACTAAGAATAATGAATTGATATTTCTACAGAAACTAAAGTAACCTGCTTCAATGATTAACATTGGCATAGTTTAATATTACTCACTGCTTTTTAAGGAGACAAAATGAAAATGATTTCTTCTTTCCAGATAAAGAAAAACCCATTATTCCTTCACATTTCCTTGTTCAGAGTTTGACTTTGAATGTACAGCTACATGCTACAGCTCCTATTTGCAGACAACCTCAAAGTTCCTCCACAAATAACTGTTCTGTGTGTTGTGGGTGTGAGTACGCCCACGTGTCTGGTGATTTGTGCTTGTTTGTGAACCATGTGTGTTCAAACAGGTGTCTATCGGGGTTGTAACAGTGCTGTAATTGATCCCAGTAAGGGTGCCTTACTGTCAGTATGCCCTGAAGGCCACAGAAGAGCAGGTCCATTAACACACCTCCCCTCGTGAAACCCAATCCCCCATCTCTGCTTAGACATGTCCAGATAAGAGACATGCACGCACACACACTCACACACTCGCACACACACTCGCACACACACTCGCACACACACTCGCACACACACTCGCACACACACACACACACACACCCTCACACACACACACACACACTCACACACACACACACACACACACACTCACACACACTCACTCACACTCTCACACACAGTGCTGGGACAAGAAGAAAGTTCTTACCCATTCCCGTCATTATTTGCAGGGACCGCTGAGATAAGTTTGCTTTTAGAAGCAAGTAATTGTCATGAGGTGTCAGAGGTGAAAGGTGACACGGGGTTATCAGTAGGTGACATCATGGTTAGGTGATCCTCTCAACAGGAGATTTATGTCCATTCACACTTCCTCGCTTCTCCTATTCTACCATTTATATATATTTTTTTAGTTTCTCAGCTTGAAGTGTGGTTTGGGGGGTGATACAGTTTTGGAAAATTGAGAACATTGATGGATTGCTAAGTCTGTTGTGCCACTGCGTAGTGTTACGAAGGAATTCTGTGAGGGCGTTTTGAGTGAATACTGAGATAACTTTGTGTTTTTTAAAAAAAAAAAAAAAAAAAAAAAGGTGCCCTTGAACTGGAAAGCAACTGAAGTTCCACATGAGGCTTGTGTGCTGAGAAGTGATGCACTAGGATTTGATGTCTCCTTTTGAAGTGTCTTTATGAGCAAAGTCTGTGCTCTGACTCTCTGAATCAAACTAAGCCAGTCTTAAGCAGAGGCCTCCACTGTCTCCACACTTCCCTTTTCTCTTCTGTTCACTCATGGGATGACTCCTTTCTTTTTGTTTTACCACCATGTGTGTTGTCATTGCATACTAATAACATGGTATACTAACAGGAGCTGGTCTGCTGATTAAAATGAATGAAGATTATGGAAGACACCCATAGCTAACCAATCGGACTCACATCCTATACAATTATCTCACTAAATTAAAACCTACAGGTTTCTGATGAGATAATTAATTTTTCTTGTGTATTTTTACAGTAAAATACTTTAATTACTGATTTTTTTTTTTCCCCTTTATTCCAAGTTGCCATTGTATTGTATTTTTTATGAAATCTGATGATTTTTCTCAGCTTCCTTATGTTTTTGAGTAATAATTGAATATAAATTTGCCTCAGGTGTTCTGTGCTTAGGTCTTTAGACTGTTGTTACCCATTCTTACAAAATTAAATAGCAATTTACTTTCTATCTTGCAGCCATGGTTCTGATCATAATCAGAAGTAAACACCCCTCTAAATAACCTTTTCATGTTTGAATATTCCATCAGTATGCTCAAGCCAGCAGGTGGCATAGGACACATAATCGCATTATATCAGTTCTGTGCAGAATCTGACACCCAGAAGCAGACAGAGACCCCCACTGCACTGGGTGTACCAATTGAATGTCCTCCACAGCATGTTACGTAACACCTGCAGCACATAAAATGTTGTTATTCAGCTGAAGAATTTCAGGCACTCATGTTGTACAATGAGCTGTAGGAAATCTTATGTCTTACATTTCCAGTCCTTTGTGTTAAACACCTGCAGTCCTCTCCCTTAGACTGTAGAAGTTTGAGGACAAGCCCACTCCTTAAAAAATAGACACAGACGGTGTGTAAGGAGAGGACTCTCAAGGGGTTTCCCAAGAAAGTACAACTGTACACAAGATGGCATACCTCCCTCTGAAGGGTCACATATATGTGTTGTAGAGGAGGGGGCATGAATTCTATTTCCAGATTCAGACCTGAGCCACTTTAATCCCCCCGCCTTGCCTCCATCGCCATGGCCAGAAGGGAAAGAAAGGCCCCCACCCTGTCCACCCCACCGTGGGGAGCAGTGTTTCTGAGATTGAGTTGCAGGTTTACTCAAAATAGATTGAGAGTGGAAGAGTCTTTTCTGTCAGACAGACAGAGGGTTTGATAGAGACGATCTCAGCTGACAAGGCAGCTGTGTTAGCGTTGCGCTACAGGGGAAAAGACTAGACTGAGGCGTTTAACTGAGGTAAGACTTTATGCTGTGCGTGTGTGCACGCACACGTGTGTGTGTGTGTGTGTGCGTGCATGCGTGCGTGCATGCATGCATGTGTGCTTGTGTTTGTGCATGTGGGTGAACAAGCAGCAGCACATGCCACTCAGGCACTCAAATGATGCAGCTTTGCCTTTGTGTCATGTAGAGCCTCTCCTAAAAATGATCATACTAGTCCACAGAAATGCTTTTATAGTATGATCAGAATGTTTTCCTGAAGTTTAAGCTTTGTATGTGTGTGTTGCATTCATATTGTATTTGTATAAACTGGGTGTGAAGAGCAGGCCAGGGGTGGCTGTCAGGGTGTGAATTGAACATTTTCATATGGCGGAGGACTTGAGCATTTTTTCAACCCACTGAACCCACCAGTGGATCATCCTTTGAATGCAGCCAAACAGTCAAGCTCACATAGGCTTTATTTTTGAAATTCTAGCCAGCTTCCCAAGTCATGTTCCAATGACACCACATATGTCATGCTGAATTATGTGGAAATGTGTATAAAATTATGCAGGAGACATCTAGAATTTTCTATTTGATGTGGTTGTAAAGCACCATGGCTTGGAATATTTCATTCAATGTAAGCACGACATACTGCAGCTCCAAGCAAAATTGTATATGGAATTGCTGACATTTTTCTCACTTGGCGGCTATATTTGAGAAATCAAATACTGAGTGTAATAGTATGCAAAAATCAAATTAGATGCCAGGATTGACAGCTGCTCAATCTTTACATTTTGTGTGCATACTATATTATACGCACGTGCATGTGGTACTGCATACCAGGTCTCTGCATTTGGATGTGTCTGTTTTGGTGAATTTGAGGAAGGATGCATATGCATGTGTACTTCAGATCAGTGCTTTTGTGTAGGACTGTGGCAAATCAGCTGCTTCACTTGTTTGATGATGTTCATTTTGAATGATACTAAGGCATTTCTTTCATTGATACCATGTACTAACTGCACAGTATGTACTTTGAGTAAAGAGAGATGAAGAGCAAAATTAAGATATGAAATCTGTCATAGTCTTGAGGTTATAGTATTTCACTTTGCAAGAGGCCAACCATATTCTGTACTGTATGTTTGAGAAAACATTCTTCTGTGGTGTATACTACTCTTTCATTATTTTCAATGGAAAGTGGCTAAAGCCTGCTGGAAAAGTTGCAAGATGACATCACTTGTTAACTTGCATATTTGTGTCGTGAGCAGTATTTGCATAGCAACTAGCAGCATCACATCCATGCCATGGGTATGCAGTCAACCAGAGTGAAACCCATACAAAATAACAGTAACAATACAATAATAACAATAACAATGTGCAATTTGACAAAATAACTCTAAGGATAATGTTTATACTATCGTTCCTTTATAAATACAAACAGTTTTAAAAAATGGATCAAAGGAGAAGTAACTGTTAATATATCGATGATGTAAATTTAATATTATATCCATATGAAAATTGAAGTTCATATGGAATATTGAAACATATACAAACAACTCACATTTGTGAAATTATAGATGGTCATTGGGAGCTTGACCTTACATTCACAGCCTACTCTTGCTCTTGACTCTGCAAGTAAGACTGACCCTACACTCGTTCCAAAAATCAGCAGATTTGTCACTAGTTGCTTTTTGGGGGGGAGAAAAAAGTCCTAACGGGGTCTTATGTTAGCCTAAAAAGCAAACAAAATAGTTCTTCTGTCTTTACTGATCGCTACAGACCTAAACAGGGCTTCTATCATCTTAAATGAGCAACATTCAGAGCCAAGAGGTGTTATTAGACAAGTCACATGTGTGATAACTTAATGAGATATATATGAGCCCATGTGGTTCAGTCAAACCTTTATGGAAGAGTGGCTAGATGAAAATCACACTGAGTAAAAATCATGTGACTGCCCATTTGGAGTTTGCTAAATAGTCAGAGAGCTGGAGAAGACAGGTCATAATTGAGGGAAGAATGAATTCAACCAAAAAGTAGTTCTTAAAGATAACCTGCTCCAGAGTCCATGTGACCTGGGACTATGGCGATGATTCACCTTTCAGCTTGACACTGACTGAAAGCAAACATCCAGGAGTGGCTTCAGGACAAGTCTCTGACTGTCCTTGAATGGCCCAGCCAAAACTCACACATCTAAATCCTCTGCTGTATATGTTTTTCTTCCTCCAGTGTAATGTCCACATTGGCCTAGTCAAGCAGAGTGTTTCTTTGGGGTTAATGATTTACTGTCTTTTACTATTATTATTTTATTTTATCCAACATATTTAGTGTTTTCAAAACTTATATCCTGCCCCCTAACGTGTATCCTTTTTGGAAACAGCATGAAGCCAGTTACAATAATTAGTCTCCCCTTGATCTCCACTTTTACCAAAAAGCATAGGGAGGTCACTTAGAGATGAATTTTATCAGCTCTTTTTCACAGAGGGAGGCACACAGAAATTGAAGCAGGACTTAAGGCTGCAGTTGCACTGCTGCTAAAACAAATGCTGCCTCTTTATTCCTCTGTACTGTTAAATTTTGCAGTGGAGTTATGCTAGCGTTGAACATTTGGGAGCCAGCGGGGCTTGTTGAGTGCATGAATAAAAGAGTTCCTGGGGTGGAGTGGTGCAGGATCCTGCTGAGCTGGATTTAGATCTGAAACAGAGGGGAACAGGAGGGAGGAGAGAGACAGAGGGTGTAATGGAAGAGGGCAAAAAAGAGTTGCTGCTGAGGACTTCACAAGTCATAATATGCTCTTAACTTTCTGCATTTAGCAAATTGTTTCAGAACATGACATAACATCACTCAGATTTAATATCCCCATTTATATGTGTTATATGTGTAAACAAACAAACCTTGTCTGTGGGCTTGTTTAATGGTGTGTTGTATGACTTGAGTTCAGAGGGGCTTCGTTGTAATTTGTCAGCATATGTGTTTCGGTGTGTTGATTTTCCAGCTAAACTCACCGATGAACTCAGTCAGCAGCACGGAGGACATTAAGCCACCGCTGGGTCTCAACGGCGTGAGGAAGGTGCCCGCCCAGCCCTCAGTCATACCCCTGTCGCTCACCAAACACATCTGCGCCATTTGTGGCGATCGCTCCTCAGGTGAGTCACATCATACTAGGATGAACACCTAGAGGATGACTATGTACTGTGCAAGAAATAAAAACACTGAAGTCAAAATAACTAAAATTACTCAGAATCTCAAAAATAAAATTTAACAGACTTTTCATTTAATAAATGTAAAGTTACATTGACCAGAAATGGTTGTTTAAAAATGCACGTCAAACCCTAACTGGAAAGTCCAGGGATTTTTGTGCATAATTTAGCAACAAATTTTAGGGAGTCATTGATCTGGGGAATGGTATAAAAATAAATTTGCAACAGCTG
Source organism: Mastacembelus armatus (assembly GCF_900324485.2). NCBI lineage: Eukaryota > Metazoa > Chordata > Actinopteri > Synbranchiformes > Mastacembelidae > Mastacembelus > Mastacembelus armatus. The sequence goes on along the minus strand of NC_046644.1, from coordinate 6,903,101 downwards.
GAAATATACAAAACTTCATCACCAAATGAAAAGAAAGTGGAACCACCCTGCATTTTGCTAAAGCTGGTGTTCTAACCACACTGAGAAACCTCCAGAGAAGATCCAAAGATGAACTTTGGTCAGGAACAGCCCCATGGACCGCTCTGGCACAACTATATACTGCAGCTTCTTGGAAGGACAACAGTCTGTGGAATCCTTCACTAATCTGGGCTAAATAGCAGGGAGGCCAGAAAGAAGCCACTCCTGAGAAAAAAAAATATACAAAGGCAACAGAACAACAGAGGAGGAAGGAAACTGAAATCTTTATGCAAAAGATGATATGCTGTGATAAAAGCAAACCTCAATTCACATTTGACTGAAATCTAGTGTGAAATCTGTACTTAAGGAAAACTAAGTGCAATTGATCACTCATAAAACTCATATGATACCTATGGTGGTGGGTGGATATCTTAGAGGTCCAAAATGTTGCCTCCTACTAAATTTTGTGTACTGTCCTCACTGTCAGTTTCATGTAAACTCCTCAATTTGTGTTTATTTTAGAAGTTTCAGCTTGCTTAAGTAGGCCTTAGAGGTTTAACAGTGTAAAATAGAAAACAGGTTAATTCTTGGATAGTTTTAGCCTTTCACACATGGACCCTTCAGGGTTCTGTTAATCATGGTCTATCATTTTGTATAAACCTAACTAAACTACTTCAACCACAAAAACTTTTGTCCCATGGTAAACTGGTAGCCCAAGGCTAATGACTCACACAGCAGTCTGCAAAGTTGTCTGTTTTTTTTTCACACAGCCAACAAATAGCCTTGTGTTTAAATGTTTTTCTGGGGATAACCATGAAAAGTTGCAGCCGTGGGATGAAGCTGGATATCTAATTCACTGGACAGTTTTTAATGTCATCCTGCGTCATTGGTGCTATATAGACCCATGGGGAAAAATCAAAACAACATTTAATAGCAAGTCATGCTTCATTTAACTGTGTTCAAGGCCTTTATTTATCTTCTCTGGTGGTCTAGCCAGCAAAAATCTAACAAAGAAACCATTTGAGCAATACTGGAGGATGCAAATGGACTTAATCACTCATAAATAACAAAACATAGCTGTCAGGAACACACGAAAGACAACATCATGTGACAACAGCTTATTAGTTGATTATAATTGCTCTTTTGCTGCCTTAAAATGTGGATCCAGTATTGTTTGTTTGATTGCATGTTTTATCCAACTCCAGTTGCTTCATTCTCAGGTCTCTCTTGATAAAATAACTTTTAATCTCAGTGGAAATGCACTCCATGATTATAGTGCTGTTCTGGTTGTCACTGGGTTGCAATTATGCTTATCAAACTCACAGCAATGGACAAAGCAGGCAGTAAATCTGTCTGCCAGTATCAGACTGTGATGTTATGCCCAGCCTAGTGACCTTATGTGTCAATGAGATAGATACTGAAGAATTGTACCAAAGGGGGCAGTATGATGCAGGTAATAATATATAGTACAAATAGACAAAGCATTTCTGATTCTGCTTCCCCTCAGGTAAACACTATGGGGTATACAGCTGTGAGGGTTGCAAAGGCTTCTTCAAAAGGACGGTGCGCAAAGACCTGACATACACCTGCCGTGACAACAAGGACTGTGTCATCGATAAACGCCAGAGGAACCGCTGCCAGTACTGCCGCTATCAGAAGTGTTTAGCCATGGGCATGAAGAGAGAAGGTACAGCACATACCGTTGAGGATAAAGTCCTACTTAATCATTCCCTCATATCTGTACTAATCCACAGAGCCATTCAGAGCAGGGCCCAATTTTAGAGAATCAGTCGCAGTGTAGTGCATATGATGAATATGTTTGAGTACAAACATACAAGTGATCTTTGCAATGTATACTAAGTTAGTCAGATCATCCCTTTCAAACCAGTGCATTTAACACAGTTGTGTATTGACCAGTTTATAATGGACAGAAGATTGGATGAAGTGTCTTTTTAGTCGCTTCCTGTAGGTTAAGCAACATGTTTCCTATCCTTCTGAGTTTTTACAGCAGCCCACATAGCTGAGCTTCTGTTCTGCTACCTCATGCAGTGCTTTGCAGCCAGTCTCTGTTGTATTTAAGCATGTTCTGCTTCACACACTACTTGTGGGGAAATAACGCATTCAGCTGTTGCAGTCCCAGGAACTCAGAATTGCTGAATGTGGAAACAGAACAAGGGTTTGTGAGAACAGGCAGTCCTGAGGGAACTCACTGATACAGACTGTAGAAATATAACAAAGGAGCTGTGTGAACCTGTGCTTTTGTTGCATCCTCTGGATGTCACCATTCATGCTCTCGTGCTCCTAATGATTTGTATATCCTTGGTGGTTTTGTAGATAAGTTTGCCTCGGTATTGTGAACCAGCTTGTTTGCACAAACACAAGTATGGTTTGTGTGCTTATTTTGCAAGATACCCAGGGCACAAAATTTCATCAAAGTACTCCAGTTGGATAATGTCTTATAATTTCACAGTACAGTGAAAACCTTCACCACATTTCTCAAATTATAGGCTGCTGATGAAATGCACATACTGCTCCTGCGCATTTCAAAAGAAAACAGGGATCTAATCAGCAACATGGTGAAGCGACAATACAGGCCACATAGTTGTGCAGTACTGACCATTAATCAAATCTTTTTTTTTTTTTTTTTTTTTTTTTTTTAAATATTCAGATAGTTAAATATAATTGAAACATGCAGTTACGACATATTGTACTATTGGTGTCAGCAAAAATGGTTTGTAGTTTTCATGCCCACTCATAGTATTTGATTTAAATCTATTTAGCCTGTCAAAGTAAACAGCTTGCATGATTTCATGTTATTGGACATTATCACATGGCTGTCAAACAGATAGGTCAATAATCTTCATTTTGCTAATTTGTTCTGACATTTAGTCTTGTACGCAAACCAGGGAAGTTGACCAAGTTCTTATTTCTAATATGTGACTGAAAGGGAATGGGTGTGGTCTCGGATAGACTATTTTTACTATTGACCTGGACTGAGCAGGTGCAAGGGCAAATACCAGTGTTTCTTGACACTGCTGAATTGTTATTTACATTGCACAAATACTGAAAGAGGCATAAAGATAGAAATTGGTCCCTAGGGCCTCAGCTATGTATATGCAGGAAAACAGGGCACAGTGTACTGCACATAGAACAGAAGCATTTTCACACCAACATTTGATTGATTTTATCCTCTGCATATTCTCTCAATGAATGAGACTTGCTCTTGAGTGGCAACACTGTTGAAAAAGGTTGTGAGTTTGATGCTGCACCTACCGTTCTCCAGACATTGAGAGCAGTCCTGAGTTGTTGAGGTGAGAAATGTATTCTGTGATTCCTTGTGTGGCAGTGTACAGTACAGCACCTTTGAGGGAAGATTACAGAGCAGATAAGACCAGAAAGAGATGAGTTGTGTGAGGGGGTGGAAAAAAAGAGGTCAGCAAGGTGTGAATTTTAACACTCCATGAGGGTGTTAAAAATATTAGCACTCTCAGCAGTGCTGTTAAGCATTCTTCTGCACATTGGACAAATCAATCATTGCCTCTCACCATTACGGCTACCACAGCTACAGAAAACAGAGTGCAGAGGTTATACTGAGCGATTTAGAACACAGCCAGAGTAGAGGATGACTGCAGGTATTAACCAGGTGTGCAGGTGCTTGCATTGCTGAATGTAGCCTCTGTGTTCAAAACTGAGTAAATAAGAATACATATTTTTAGTTTTTTAATAAACAAATTTTTTCACCCAAGGCCAGTTTGTTTTGACCTTTACTTGGCCTCACCTCCCCACCCTTTAATTTATATCATTGTTGGGCTCCTTACTCCTTTCAGGGATATTATCATTTACTACCTTTCAGCTCACCAACAGTGCTCCCCAAGCTTCCCCCTACACCCCGAGGGCTGTGGTTAGAGAACACGACGGCAGTAGCCCAAAAGGCTAAACGAATCCACAGCAAAACAGGATTAAATGAATTTATGTTCTCCCAGTCAGGAGAGTATAGGAGGAGGGGGTGCAGAGAATAAAGCTAACATGATTTCAGCCCTCTTCACCTCTCCCTGACTCCAACACAAGTATTCTACCCTTGGGCTGACCTCCACCGCCAGACAGCAGTTCCTCTAAATTGGGGCCCCTTTCCCTCTTCTCCTCTAACAACCCCTGTTTCCCTTCCCGCTGCCCCCACCCCCCTCCCAACAAGACCATGACCTCTCACTGATTCAGGCCTTGGAATGGAAACTAGAGTAGGGGAAATGCAAGAAGACAGATCACCCTGCAAAGTCTGTGTGTTTATGTTTGTGTGTGTGTGTGTGTGTGTGTGTGTGTGTGTGTGTGTGTGTGTGTGTGTGTGTGTGTGTGTGTGTGTGAGCACGGTAGGACACTTCTCCAGGTGTGTACTGTATGTAAGCTCGCATCCTGATGTTGAAATTCCAAAAGCCCTTCATCAGATTGTTAATCCATGTGTGGAGGACAAACTGCCACAGTCCTTTTTTCTGTGGTGTCTTGAATTAAGTAAATTATAGCCTTTTGAAAAGACAAAACACACACATATGCCTCTTATACATCCTTACTTGAGGGGAGAGGTGCGGTTTCTCTTGCCTCGGCCACAGTGAGTCTCTGTGTCTGCTCAGCGCACAAACCATTTCCTGACTTTTCTTGCCAAGCCAATCAGATGACAGAACCTACATGGTTTTGCTTCAGTCGGATTTATATAAAACATGGAAAAAACATCTACGATCTACAAAGTCTTCATTCATTTTTGTTCAGTTTTTTTTTTTTTTTTTGTAAACTGGTGACCACACATGGCGTTACAAAGGAGCGACAAGCCATACATTATTTATGTTTCTGTAAATGATTTGTGAAAAGAAGCCTGTTGTCATTGAGCACCACATCTCTTTGATAAGGATGCTGAGGGAAGTTCTTGAACATTTCCATGCTGCTGTATTGTGCATAATGTAGTTCTAAGGTCCTAAATATATTCCGTCTGCACTGTCAAAGGAATAATTGATGATTGAACTCTCTTGGATGTGTTTACTGGCAAAATACATAGAGGGTCATGCACTATTCACTGGCTTACCGGGACACACTGAATGAAACACAGTCGCGCTGGCAATCACTCGACATGGGGAAACAAATGCTGAACTGTGCACACACGTTGTTTGTATTAAAAACGTTGAGAGTTGAATTTCTTTGCAACAAATTATCATGAATTCAAATATTTATTTAAAGGGCAGAATCAGTGTTAAAAAAAAACAAAAACAAAAAATACATTCATTCAAGTCATTTCATCTCTGATTCATTCAAGAATTGAGTCTTGTTGAGTATCTCAAATGAGTCAAATTGGTGCAATGGAAGCACACACACAAAAAAAATTAAAACTGTCACTAATTCTTGTAGTCTGTACCTCTGCCCATGGTTTTATTATGAGACCTGTTTATTGGATTCATGTTAGTTGCAGAACTGAAGCTGCATTAATATTATTATAGGCACTGGCTACAGGGAAGGTGCACTTTGGTGCTTGGCTCACAGTTGGTTTATCAGAAGTTGTTAGCTGAAAACAACTGCCTAGTGCTGCTGGAAATTAGCTACAAGAGGCTTTAGAAGGCCAAACCCAGCCAGAGTTGGGTAATAATTGTCTGTCACAGGTGTTGTTTTCACCTTACTAATAGCCATTTGGTTATTTGTCAACATGAACAATATTTATTAATGCAGCTTTAATATTTTCTACTTGACTTGCACATGAATTCCTTGCATAGTTATTCACACTGCTAAGTCTCACAGTCCTGCATCTTAACACACCTCTGCTCTTGATGTTATCAGTTTTAAAAAATCAAAAGAGAAAACAGCAGTAGTGACCGGAACTAGTTTTGTTACATGCAGCCGTTCAGGAGGAGCGCCAGCGAGCCAAGGACAAAAATGAGAACGAGGTGGAGTCCACCAGCTGCGCCAACGAGGACATGCCCGTAGAGAAGATCCTGGAAGCCGAGCAGGCAGTGGAGCCTAAAACAGAGACCTACATTGAGACCAACCTTGGTGCACCATCCAACTCGGTGAGTTTTTTTTTTTTTTTTTTTTCCCCCTAAATTGTTTTGTAAACACACACATAAAGTGTCATTCTGCAACTGTCACTATGTGTACATGTACATGGGCACACAAATGCACGTCTCATGTATTTATTGGGGTATTGAAATGGTCCTGTTCTCTATTTTTAGCTATTCATACTGCTTAAATACTAATTTCTGATTGGCTGGCAGGTGTTAAATTAGATACCTCAAACAGGATAGTTCACTTTAAATATGTAGTAATAGCTTCACCTCTGTCTACATCACTATAAAAAAGGACATTACAGTGCAAATAGTCACTGCATCAGTACTCTCACTTTGTTACAGTACCAATTAAATCTTAGTGGATTCTTGCAATTAAGTACAAATAAATTTGTGACAACATAGTTTGAACACAGTTGCACTTTTTGTTTGTGATAAGTGGCCAATAAAACACTTAGGCGTCCAGATAAGTATTCACATCATCACATTAATTTGTCAAAAAAACATCATTGTGTATTATTGCTTACAAAGAGCTTTTCTTATGAAACATCATAGGCAATTACGGCAGATTACAACAGACATTAAGTTAAATATTTAGTTTATGGTACAGCACATACCTTGCTTTCTTTCTTTCTTCTCCCATGTCCTTTTAAGTGTGGAGGTTTGAACAGTTTTATGTATGAAAGGCTGTGAAATGAGTCATTTACTGTAGGTAGTGGGGACATGAACAGCACACACATAGGTCAAGTTAAATGTGTGTGCATGCAGACATATGAAATTGTACTTCATAAAATGTTTTAAGTACTTTTCTTTATTTTTTTTTAGCTTTCTGAATAAATATGCATAGTTGTTTTTTCTAATTCTGACTCCCTAGCTGCTGCTAGAGATGTTAATGAATATCAGACTACAGTTAGTCCTCTTCTTTTTGGTCCCTTTGGAGGTGACTCCTTGTGGTCTCCAGTGCTGGTTTAACTGTTCACCTTGTATCCGTGCCTTCATTTGTGAGTTTTCTCATCTATCCCCTCAGTATCAGCTGGGCACATTGGGCTGTCTTTGACACAGAAGAGACTAAGTGTGATGAATAATGCAACAGGCAGACTGTTCCTAAAAGCATCCCACAAAGCCTCAGCTTTCTCAGGAATTCTGCTGGAACATGAGAAACAGAGGAGCTGAGCAGCAGCCTACCAAAGGAGGCAGGGGGGAAAGGAGGATCGGAGGGTGAGACTGACGGAGGGAGGGAGTGAGAGAGGGAGGGCTTCTTCAGGGATTCATGTGCTTCAGGGAAGGGAAATGTCCTGTGAAGTAAAGGTAAAAATGTAAAGACTGTTATGTGAGTAAATGGGAGCTATTTTAGGGGGCCAGATGGAAATGTAAGAGATGAGCGCTGGCATTAGGGAGAGGGAGAAGGAGTGGGGAGTCACAAGGGAGTGCCTGGCAGCTCAGACACACTAATGCAGTGAGTGTGTCTGAGCTCAACCATGTTGGGTCCCTCGATGCTTAGTGACTGCCTAACACCCAGAAGATGAGATTTTCTAAAGGACTACAGAAATGGTAAAAATTGCACTGAAATGTAGTGCAGGGCTGGAAACCTGTTTATAACCCAGATGTAGAATAATATCACAGTCTTATCATGTTATCAGCCCATGAAATCGTTAACATTCCTGAACTAGTGTAAGTTGTAATTATGGCAGAAACACAAATTCATTTATAAAATTATAAAAATTTTGTATTGGATCTGTTGAATTCTTCAGTTTTTTGGCAATTTTGCACACATTTGCCATCTCTTTGAATGACGTTTGAGTTACATGCCATGGTTTATATACTGTCAAACCCTTCTTTGTAGATTTAAAGTTTTAGTGTACTAGTATTTTCTTACTTAATGCCTAAAGTTCCAAAGTTGACCATGTAGGGGAGTCAGGAAGTGATGTCATTCTTGTTGCTGTACTAATGCACTGCCAGTCAAAAGTTTGGACATACTTTACCATTAAATTGAATGACAAAGTGTGTCCATGGACTGCGATGGGAATTCCAAAATTTAGAGGAAAGGGTGGGGGGAAAAAAGTCTTAATACTGTATCTGAAAAAACACATAAAATACCTTTGGAGAAAACAAGAAAAATGATTTGGGCAAGCTGAGACTAATGTAGGTAGAGTACTGGCACATGGTCTACGAGGGCTCACCTTCTCTCAGAGGCCGGTACTCTTGCCTCCTGCTCTGTGAGGTCTCCACTGAAAGGCACTGTGCCATGTTATAATTAATCAAAGGGAGGCCAGGTCGTGAGGGTACACATGAATAGGCCACCACCATTGTCTAATGACTGGGGTCTGGCAAAGCTGAATGGGGTGTGTTCATCTCATGCTGACCTAGAACAGGAGTTAAACAGGTGTTAGTAATGAACCTTAAGTCACACAAGGAGATATCTATGAAGATGGGGAGAGGAGAAGATTCTGCTAATCATTCATCCATGAGGTTGTTTCTTTACTTTTGTTCTATATATTTTTGTTTCTTTATCTTTCTTTCTTTTTGTTTTATTGTGTTTGTGAGGCTGTTCTACTGTCCAGCAATTAATTCATGTAAAGGTTTAGTTTCTTACCTTTTCCTGGACTTAAGGCAGGAGGCATTGTTGTTATTTAGATGTTAATTAGTTGATGATTCATGCCCTCTCCAGCATATGAGGGAAGTTTCCTTTTCAGTCTATAAAAGTGGGACACTTGAGTAATTCATTTCCTTACTGATCTGTATGAGTACCCAATTTTCCCTCTGTTGTCACGCTAGTAGTGTGGCTCAAGCAGAATAATGAAAAATTGAAAGGCAAATCTTTCGTCTCCCCTCCTCAAGTGATGAAAATTTCATAGGACAGTATGCAAACCTGGCATTTCTCTAAGTTGCTGGGATGATCAACCACGGTGGTGGAGTGTACCTAGCTATAAACCCTTTGATTTACTTACAGCGAAGACGGACTTAAAAAGTTTTCCTCTTACTTTTAGTCCCAAGTGGATGTTTTCTCGTCCTGGTGTCTTGTTTATTTGCTTCACATTTTTAACTGCCCATTAAAATAATCTCCACAGTAGAAGAAATGGGTCTTCCAGTCAAGCTGTGAGATACTCTCAGGACTTTCACACATGGAGGTTAATGATATTCCCTCACTGGTTACAGTGGACTCCTCCACTGTGATTTGATAACATCCCCAATGCTCCTCTGTACAGTAAATTAAAGACCGAAGTAATCTGATTCCCAGCAATTGTAATAGGAAAGTGTAAGTTCCTCTCTCCTGTCATCTGCACAGATAGAGGCAAAGAAACCAGGTCAGTGTAAACACTGCAAAGATAGCCATACAACATTCATGAGGCTCAGCATGTTTAACGAGAACACTGGGACTTGTATTCTTATGAGCAGGGGTGGCTCAGCCATGGCACACGGTGAATCCCCCTCTTGTTTTTTTTTTTTTTTTTTCTTTGTTGTGGCTCAGACTGCCCTTTTGAATGAATTAGCTGAATCTGTTTATATGTTTATGAGGAAGCACAGCTCACCGAAACTGTCGCACTGAGCTACGCCATCCACATCTCCCACGGAGATCAGATGTTGAAATATTCATAAGATGCCTGTTTTCTTTCTGTCCCTGAAGGAAAAAAAATAGACGACTTTCAGTTTTCAAAACAGTATAGGCTTTGTGTCGGGTTTAAATTTCTCAACTACATATCTGTGATACACTGCAGTCAGTGCGAGTTTGACACCATTGGGAGAGAATGTGCAGGAGAGGATAGGATAGTCTTTGGCCTGCGTATTACAAAAGAAGAATGGGAGTTGGGGGATGTTTCTCCTTCATCTTCAACTAATCTTCTCTTGAGAGCTGCAGTTGATGTTGGGATCCTCCAAGCTTTTAGCATCGATCGGTGGGATTTGGCGAAGGAAGTTGGGGAGAAGTTGCTGACTGTTTTTGTCAGAGTGTGGGTTCACCCAAGGATACTTAGAATTTATGGGTGTTTACTTGTTTTAATAGTATGCAGAAAAAAAGGGTGTGCACAAAGTCTTTGTTTACACACATGCATATCAAGGGTGCATACTCCTGAGATGATGGTAAATTACTCTTTAGAGATTGACAGTATTGTTTGGTTCCCCCCACTGCACAGATGGATTTACATTATAGTGAGTTAGTCATACTGTGTGTGTGTGTGTGTGTGTGTATGTGTGTATATGTGTGTGTGTGTGTTGCATTAGTATTCCACCACTGCTCATAAACTCCCTGTGGGTCAAAGAATCATGCTTCCCAAGCTGATGTATCGTGACAGTTAAGGACAGGCAGTCCTTGTCTTTGGACTGGTGCTTAAATTGTACACAGAAATGATCATCTTCAGAAGTACCGTAGTAGCTAAGATGAAGCACACTGAGATCATACTTTTGATATTCTTTTCTGGGAATGTGTGCTGTTTACCCACATGAACTGCAGTTTATGTTTTTCATACATTAAGTACATTTGAATCATCTAAGAAGGATGAGAGGTGGGCTACACCCTGGACTGTGCACTGGCTACTGACCAGTGTATCACAGGGCTAGTTTGTAAAACAACAAAAAAGTTCAAAGAATAAATTATTACAACAACTCAACAATTTGATGCACAAGTGGCCTCTCCTGACACCCATTCATTCCTGTAGAAGGAAATGTTAGTAGACAACAGCATTTGACCATAAAGAAGGAGAATTTCTAAAATCCCATCTGTTTCCTTCTTCATTGGCAAATGTGGTTTGACTTGTTTCCTGGGAAGCTTATCTTACTTCAATTCTTTTAATCAAAAATGTAGCTTGTTCCAGTAAAATTCTGTATATTTTTGCATTTGATAAAATGTGCTTCCACAGCAACAGTATGTGTAATAAATTCACCACAGCTGAGATTACTGTGATGAACTTCTTAGTTTAGGACCCAAAGTGACATGCACTGAAATAATAGTTATGATCCTTCATTATTTCTTCTAGCTTTTATGGTCAAAAACCTTCAAGGCTTAAATGGATCTAATGGTGTGAAGTCTATAAAGGATTGTAGCCTTCTCACTGATCTGGCTTGTTTTTCATTATTGAAATCTATTGATTAATTTTCTATTTAGGAATTTTAACCTTGAATAACAACCACATTCATTTATTCAATCATTCATTATCTATACTCGCTTAGTCCTGTTTAGAGTAACAGGGATCAGCTGGAGCCTATCCCAACTCTCTATGGGTGAAAGGCAGGGGTACACCCTGGACAGGTCACCAGTCCATCACAGGGCCATAACAACAACAAATCTTTGGAAAACTTAGACAATGTATAGTAAAATCATAAGAGGTGCAGTATACTTGAACCATACCAAGAATGTATGAGTTTTTGAATATAAACTAGTTCTTGTTAGATGCATTCAGTCTCAGAGTCATGACTTGGGCAATGCAATCATTTTTATTAGCATTACTTTGGGTAAATATGAATAAACATTGTACACCATAGTTTGCATTATTCCAAAGCCTTGCCTGGTATTGTAATAAAGCCCCATTTGAACTCCAAAGCGCTTGTTCTGTGGTGAAGTTTTAGTAGAGTGTCAGGAGAGGCCACTTGAGCTCCACTAGCTGTCCAAAAGGCTGATTTGTGTGTCAGCTAAAAGGTCCCCAAAGAAAAACTCTGCTTGCTGAAATTTGCTTTTTCACCAGCAGCTCTCTGCAGGTATTTCCTCTATGAGCTAGAAAAGAGTCACTGTTCATTTTGTCTTCCGATTTGCGCCTCTTTAGAGGGAATTATTATCACAGTTGAGTCTTCATGTTAGTTTGGATATGTATAAGTGAATGTGGGGTGATATGTAGCTCAACCTGACAGCAGGCCCTCAGCCAAGGAACAACACAAAGACCAACACAAATATATGATAGTTATTCATTTTGTTCACTACCTGAATGTCTAAATATCCAATGTTTTTGTCCTTTCGTCTCTGTTTTCCTCCAGCCGAATGACCCAGTGACAAATATTTGTCAGGCAGCTGACAAACAGCTCTTCACCCTAGTAGAGTGGGCCAAGAGGATCCCCCACTTCTCTGAGCTGCCGCTGGATGACCAGGTCATCCTTCTACGAGCAGGTCTGTAAAAAGACTTAAACAAGTTCATTAAAGGCAGAAAGGTTTTCCTGAAGCAAGCCTAAATAATAATGTCAGTGATTTTCTATATTTTGGTTAGTTCCACAAATCCCATACACCCAATGAGATGTTTTTGTATACATACCATAGTGTCTGTAATCTGGTTGTCTTTTTCAGACAAACCAAAAAATAGAAGGTCAGCAGTTATCCTTGTGCACACAAACCCACAAACAATGGCAATGATTGACAGTAATAATGATTTCATTCAATAATAATGCCACAAGATACATGGATACACTGCATAATGTAACAAAGAATAATGTGTTAAAGTCACAAGTGCACAACACAATGTAGAAAATGCCTCATTACTAGTTAAATCTTGTCTTTTGAACGAACAGCGCTACATTAATCAGCTCTTTTCCCCACAGTGAAGGTTTTTTAATGACCTGCAGGCTTTAATGATAAGATGTTTCATTGTTGTAATTGTGCACAACATTGACATCGACTGAAAAAAAAAAGAAACTGAAAAAAAACACTGAATTACAGATTCTAGTATCACCTCATTGACATAAAAAATCTTAGTGAAATAGACTAACGGCATTACCATGAATAAGTGTCTTGGTCATGTGACTGAGACAAGCGTCAGACCTATCAAGGTCAGAAAGCTCATTGTGTGTTTCTGCTGTAAGTGGAACAGCAAGCTAACTGCTCAGGATCACAGAAGCAGCAACATAAAGCAGAAAATGAATCATCTGTCATGTCTGTTACGTTCACTAACATCACATGCAGGAAGGTCTTCTGGGTTCTCCCAACACATCGCCCTTGTTGTCTGCCTGTCGCTCCAAATTACACCATTATATTCTAAATACACCTCCAGGAAAAAAGCGCTATTACACACCCATCCCCTAACCTGAAAAAAATCAAATCCACCCATCATTCCTTATCCTTAGCACATACAATGATGAAGAGACTTCAGCAAAGCTGAGAGAAAGACATTATTCTGGATAGCTTGTCTCTTCTCAGCGCTCAGGTTTTCTATAAATAACCACTTTAGTTCTGCTGCATCACAGATAAAAGCATCCCAGCTCCTCTCATACCCAACTCAACTCTGGGGAGAAGAGGCGAGTGTTGCCAGGCAGAACAGTTAAAGGAACCCTGTCACTCAAAAACCACTGTCTTGTGTCTTCAGTGCTCTCTGTGTCAAGACCCTGCTTTGGCACATCAAGCCTGTTGTCTTTATTGTGATGGCAGGCGCAGTTCATCCCTTTTACACGCTTGTCTCTTCAGAAAGCATGATTCAAATGTCTTAGTAATAACCCGATGCCTGCGCTTGAGAAAGCTGCACGCTTTTAGCACACAGCTTAATTGATTCATTGGAATTCCCCTTTTGTTGTCAGTTTCATTTTGCCTGAATGCTGTGTGAACTTTTGTACTGGGATTTGCTTTGGGTTTTTGTTTTATTTTGTTTTTCTCATACTTTTCCTCAATCCCTCTCCCCCTCACTGTCTCAGGTTGGAATGAACTCCTCATTGCATCATTTTCACACCGCTCGATAGCAGTTAAAGATGGGATTCTGTTGGCAACTGGGCTGCACGTCCACCGCAACAGCGCCCATAGTGCTGGAGTGGGAGCCATCTTTGACAGGTAATTATTACCCCATTATTAAACTTTCTTCCACTAAGTAGTAACAATGGAAGTGGAAACCATTGCTACCACATAGAGATATTTTATGTATTTTTTTCAAGGTGTTTTAAGACAGAAAGCAAAGTGAATTGTCCGCTTTTGTTAGCTCACCACAAACAGCAAATGCACCATACTAACTTTATGTTACCCCTGCATGTATAATGTGAGCTGGATATAGTGTCGCTATTCAGCCCAGTGGCCATTATTGGTATTGTAATGAAAAGTGCATTTTTAAACTACAAACCAGGTCAGTTGTTACTCTTGCCATTAGAAATTTTATTTGTAAAACTTTCTTTGAGCCTAGAAAGTGTTTTGGAGTGTGTCTTATTTTTTGACATCTCCTCTCAAGTGATGAGTGTAGTACTCACAAGAAAACTCTTTTTCCCCTCTTCTTGTTACAGTAATAAAGCAGAGTCATGAAGCACCCACATACACAGAAATTTTAAAGAATGTTTTCACATGTGTAAACACGTCTGTGCGTCACCCTCCAGGCGAATTTGTCTCTCATAACATGTGTTCTTAGACTTGGTATGCAGACGTGACGCCCCTTATATTTGCTTTGCATTCTGTGAACACACAGTAAGAAATTATATTTCATAATGAGCTTAGATATTGTAACTAATGGATTTATTAGTGGGTCAGTTAATACTTTATGTTTTGGAGGTCAAATATAAGCTATTAATAATAAAGACAACCCTCTGGTGATTCCATTTGAATGGCAGCATTATTTTTGGTTATAAAGTAGCTCAAAAGTTGTCCTTCTTTGTCTCCTTGCTGATCTATAAAACATTAGAAACACTTTCATGATGCAATTGATCATAATATAATTGTAGGTAAAGTTAATAAATTGGAATTAAAGGGTTTGACAATGTCAAAAAATGATTCATTGATGTTTTATCAATGCATAACAAAATATTTATAATATCTTTTTAGTTGCAAAGTGAAAACCAATAAAAACCATCCATTATTAATAAAGGTTTAATTTCAACCCTTTAAACCCCTTTATAAATGTGTTTTATTAGAAAGGGGTCTCATTATACAACATGATATGGTTTATTACGCTGAAACTGTATACATAGACTGGAAAGTCAGTGCTTTCTGAAAGGTGAAGCAGCAGAGGAACTATTGATTGATTCCGTTATATTAAATATGTACACCTGTATGCACCGGGAGTCACACAGAAACACTGAACTGCTCAGAAAATGTCAAAAACAAAAATCGATTAAAAAGTGAGTCACAGTGAAGTTGGGTGTGTGCAGCAGGACACACCTCGCTGACTGTTATTGATGTTACAGTGAAGCAAGCTGTCTGACAGACGTGTCTGTTCAGCAGCATCACACCTGGAGCTGAACTGAGATACACCACTTGGAAAGTTAGAAAAGATGCAGTCAAAATACTTAAGTATTTTCTCTCACTGAATTGCTTAGATGATTTCTAATGTGAAAACTGCAACCTTCATATCGTACATCAAGCAGAATTTGCAGTTAAATGTGCTGTAGTGCAACCCATATACAGTGGGTACGGAAAGTATTCAGACCCCATTAAATTTTTCACTCTTTGTGTCATTGCAGCCATTTGCCAAAATCAAAAAAGTTCATTTTATTTCTCATTAATGTACACTCAGCACCCCATCTTGACAGAAAAAACCAGAAATGTAGAAATTTTTGCAAATTTATTAAAAAACAAAAACTGAAATATCACATGGTCATAAGTATTCAGACCCTTTGCAGTGACTCTCATATTTAACTCACATGCTGTCCATTTCTTCTGATCCTCCTTGAGATGGTTCTGCTCCTTCATTGGAGTCCAGCTGTGTTTAATTAAACTGATTGGACTTGATTAGGAAAGGCACACACCTGTCTATATAAGACCTTACAGCTCACAGTGCATGTCAGAGCAAATGAGAATCATGAGGTCGAAGGAACTGCCCAAGGAGCTCAGAGACAGAATTGTGGCAAGGCACAGATCTGGCCAAGGTTACAAAAGAATTTCTGCAGCACTCAAGGTTCCTAAGAGCACAGTGGCCTCCATAATCCTCAAATGGAAAAAGTTTGGGACGACCAGAACTCTTCCTAGACCTGGCCGTCCAGCCAAACTGAGCAATCGTGGGAGAAGAGCCTTGGTGAGAGAGGTAAAGAAGAACCCAAAGATCACTGTGGCTGAGCTCCAGAGATGCAGGAGGGAGATGGGAGAAAGTTCCACAAAGTCAACTATCACTGCAGCCCTCCACCAGTCGGGGCTTTATGGCAGAGTGGCCCGACGGAAGCCTCTCCTCAGTGAAAGACACATGAAAGCCCGCATAGATTTGCCAAAAACACATGAAGGACTCCCAGACTATGAGAAATAAGATTCTCTGGTCTGATGAGACCAAGATTGAACTTTTTGGCGTTAATTCTAAGCGGTATGTGTGGAGAAAACCAGGCACTGCTCATCACCTGCCCAATACAATCCCTACAGTGAAACATGGTGGTGGGAGCATCATGTTGTGGGGGTGTTTTTCAGCTGCAGGGACAGGACGACTGGTTGCAATTGAAGGAAAGATGAATGCGGTCAAGTACAGAGATATCCTGGAAGAAAACCTCTTCCAGAGTGCTCAGGACCTCAGACTGGGCCGAAGGTTCACCTTTCAACAGGACAATGACCCTAAGCACACAGCTAAAATAACAAAGGAGTGGCTTCAGAACAACTCTGTGACCGTTCTTGACTGGCCCAGCCAGAGCCCTGACCTAAACCCAATTGAGCATCTCTGGAGAGACCTGAAAATGGCTGTCCACCAACGTTCACCATCCAACCTGACAGAACTGGAGAGGATCTGCAAGGAAGAATGGCAGAGGATCCCCAAATCCAGGTGTGAAAAACTAGTTGCATCATTCCCAAGAAGACTCATGGCTGTACTAGCTCAAAAGGGTGCTTCTACTCAATACTGAGCACAGGGTCTGAATACTTATGACCATGTGATATTTCAGTTTTTCGTTTTTAATAAATTTGCAAAAAATTTCTACATTTGTTTTTTTTCTGTCAAGATGGGGTGCTGAGTGTACGTTAATGAGAAATAAAATGAACTTTTTTGATTTTGGCGAATGGCTGCAATGACACAAAGAGTGAAAAATTTAATGGGGTCTGAAGACTTTCCGTACCCACTGTATGTGCTGCAGCTTCTCTCTTTTCCTGTGTCTCTGCCCCTCTGATCACCAGCTTCTGTGCTCAATCACTGGCATTCACAGCCACAGGACATATTCCATTCCTGCATTAACTGTGGCAAGCATTAAGATACCGAGAACTGATAATGTTACCTTATCTACTCCCCCTCTCTTCACCATACAAATGAAGAGGCTGATTCCCTTAAACACTCCCATCTTTTCTTTGTCTTTCTTTTTTTTAAGCTCTGTTCTTCCTCCTTGGAGCAAATTGAATTAGAATGAGCTAAGAGCCACAATTGACTTTACTATTCAAGTGCAAAGGGGGGAAAGAAACAGAGTAAGAGGGAAAATAAAGAGCAGCGGGGAGTGGGTGTGACCGAGTCAAAGAGGGGTGAGGAGTTTGAGTCCACACACCAACACTCCCACCAGTGATGTCACACACAGACAGTGGGAGTACTGGTGTTAGATTACAGCTTGTGTTTACTCTGTGGCTTTCCTTTTATGAAAACCATATACTAAATATAATGACTTTGCAGGGTTGTAAACTTTTCCACTGATCTAACGGTGCCACTGTGGGCTGAGAGTGTGCGCTTGTGTGTGTTTGTTTTTAAATAGACGTGAGCTGGATAGTAGTTAAAACATAGTTTTATTGTCCCAGTCTGGATTTGGATAATTCACATGAAGCGTGGTGTATCATTTACCAAAGTGTACCAATTAGACTCAAATGGTTTCCTGTGATCTTAACTTTTCTGGCACTCATTTGGTTTTCTGATATAACACAAAAATAGTCCACTAGCAAAGAAGGATTAAACAAACTTAAAATAGTGTTTCAACTATATCCAGGCAAATTTCTGACTTTTTGTTTTGTTCTTTTTTTTGTTTAGAGTGCTTACAGAACTGGTGTCCAAGATGAGGGACATGCAGATGGATAAGACAGAACTGGGGTGCCTTCGAGCTATAGTTCTTTTCAACCCAGGTAATTATCACTATATGTATGCTTTGATTTGCTGTGGCAGATTAAAGAGGGTGTAAATTAGGTGTTTCAAAGTGTGCTCTTTTACAAGGGTTTCTCTAGTTTCAATTTCACTTTGAACCAAAACAATTGGCTGGCAATCAGAACACAGTACGTCAGGGAAATGTAATAGAATATAATATGATTTATTAGACACTTAAAGTACCTAAGGTAAGAATCAAAATAAAATCTATATTTTTAGTATCAGACTCTCTCCCAGGAGCCTTGAAAGGTAGCTGTATGAAAGGTTTGTTGTTTCCTTATTGAAGCCACTCGAATTTTGTTGTAGTTGATTCCCCTGTGTGCATTTTTATGGCATTTTCCTTCACAACTCTGGTCAAAGAAATTCTCTGACAGCAAGTGTTGCCTGGCTTGTGCTACTCCTCCTATAAGTGTGCTGTTCTGTATTTAAACCTCATCCACATGGGACTGAAGTTTACTAAACCAAACCATCAGTGTGTGACCCAGGTTTTTAATGACTCTCTGTGGCAGCCTCCTTCCATCCCTCTGGGGCCACTGTGAATCTGTTCACCCCAGACACACTGATCCTCTGTGTTCCATGTTTTGTTCAAGCCAAATCCAGGCCCACTGGCACCGGTTCACTTGTCGGCCTGATTCCTTGTTGAGTAGGGGTTCACTAGGCTGATCTGACTGAGAAAGCAAAGGGTGGGGGAGGTCGAGGAGGGGACACCGAGGCTAAAAAGGCCCTCAGTCCTTCGTTTCCCACACTGTGATCTAGTCCAGCCATTAACAACAAATGTTCATTCATTGTTGATCAATTGTGCTACGCTTTGTTCGTCAGAAATGTTAATCAATGGCGTGATTGTGTCGTTAAACAAGGATGAGTCCTCCAGTGGAGTTTAAATTAGCGCAGCTTTGAAATAACAGTCCTAATTGGACTAACCCAGAATGTGGTGACACATGCCCACAGTGCCACAGCCTTGGAGGTTAAAACTCAACTTGTAAGTCCCTGCTCTACATCATAAACTCTTGCAAGGTGACCTTGACAAAGAGATTCAACATTAATTTATACTGGCGAGTAGTTCAATTATAAGGATGTCGAACTCATTTCAATAAAAAGTGTAAAAAAACAGTAGTACGACTTCATATAGGCAGATTTAGGTTTTATGTTGCTTATTTTATTATTTGTGTGCCTCTCCATAGACTCTAAAGGCCTGTCCAACCCAGGTGAGGTAGAAGCTCTTAGAGAGAAAGTCTATGCGTCTTTAGAGGCCTACTGCAAACAGAAGTACCCTGAGCAACCAGGCAGGTGAGTACACAAACACAGAAATGACTGTGCTCATCCCCAGACTCTGTCCTCATATACAGCAATCCACAAAGAGTAGGGCTTCCAGTTGGTATTTATCCTAAGCTCCAAACTGCACAAGTCTTTATAAGGTAAA
Organism: Mastacembelus armatus; assembly: GCF_900324485.2. Lineage (NCBI taxonomy): Eukaryota > Metazoa > Chordata > Actinopteri > Synbranchiformes > Mastacembelidae > Mastacembelus > Mastacembelus armatus. The sequence continues at coordinate 6,883,722 of NC_046644.1, read as the reverse complement.
AACGACAGCTGTTACATGCAGTATCTACACAAGCGATCTTTACAGTAGCTGTTAATCAGATGTGATTGATTGCTTGTTACTGATGTGGTGCAGAGTGGAATGTGATGATTGTGAGTATTAAGATCATTTTAAAATTCTTCAATAAAACTGTTACTGTAGTGAGTTTATGTAGAGTTATATATATATCAATCCATCTTTATGTTTCGTAATCTCAGAATCCTCACCAGCCTGATTCCTGGTGAGCATTTGGTTTCTATCAAATTGCAAATCACAGAGATGCATTATGGCCTTTGGATGCCAGAAAATATCTTTAAAATGTTTTCTTTGATTACATGCCAAGTTTGATCCACCAATCTCTCTGCCTAAACTCGTGAAGTGCTCTTTGCAGCTGGATAAATGCCAGCTATTTATGAGTTGGTGTGCAAGTGTGAGGATTGATCGCTTGCATAATCAATGGCCCTATGTTTCTATATGCCCATGTGTCTTGTTCAATTTGTGGTATGTAGGCCTGTGTGTGATTAAAAATCTTAGTTTTTAGTTCATGAACATCTCCTCGTCCCTCCATTTTCTTGTCAGATACATAATGCTGACATTTTCTTTCAGTCTTGTTTCTAATTTTGGTCTTGTGTTGTGACAGGTTTGCCAAGCTGTTGCTGCGGTTACCAGCGCTGCGCTCCATCGGCCTCAAGTGTCTGGAGCACTTGTTCTTCTTTAAACTCATTGGCGATACGCCCATCGACACCTTCCTCATGGAGATGCTAGAAGCCCCACATCAAATGACATAATAGCAGAGAGGGTCGAGCCCTTCGCACTCCCCTCCCCCCCCACACACACACATCTCCCACCAGCCAGCCCTGGATTTGAGAGCATTTCTTTTTTTATGCTGTCTCCAGATAGGGACAGATCACATGACAACTTTGGATGGAGAACCTCTCCCTTCCTTCCTCTCTTCTCACCTCAGCTCCCTTTCATGTCTTTCAAAACAATTAACATCATGTTTGTGGGTCGGTTTAATACCTTGTAAAAAATCTATAAATAAGAAACATATATGTTTCTTATTGTGTGTGTATATGCATATATATATATATATATATATATATATATATATATATGAATGACACAACAACTCACAACAGTGGACTGAATAGAGGACGGACAGAGGACACAGAAATGTATTGAGCCATTGTTTTCATCTTTGCTTTCTCTACACCTTGACAAAAAAAAAAAAGCAGAGATGATCTGATTTTAACACCCACAGTTATACTAACAGGTATACTCAAAACAAACAGCAATGATGTCATATTTGGACACTCAGCGTTGTGATCGGGACAATCGTGGACTTGGAGAGACTCAGGCTGTCTAAGACTTGGACCTGAGCCCTCTCTGTCTTTCAGGACTGAACTTAATTCAGGGAGCGGCGGTGGGGGAAGATGTGTCTGCTTAAAGGAACTCGTCTGCTCCTGCCTGACTCGACTGAGCACGTCAGGTCTTGCACTAGCTGTTTTTGAAGTCTGAGCTTTCTGGAGTAGAACTCCGAGGTGGGTTAACAAGACTGCAAATGCTCAAAAACCTCAGGTCTCTGCCCAGTTCTAACAAATACAACCATGTCTTACTCTACTAGCACTGTGCAACAACAACGGGGAGGACAATGTATTACAAGTAATCAGCCCTTCAGTTAATGTATTAATCAATGGAGTTGGAAGAGCTTATCATGTACAATCTACGCAGTTTTCTCTACACATGGGAGAATGCGGGATGTTGTAAATTAGCCTCACATTAGCTTTATGCTACAGGAGCTTCACTAGGGGCTCGGAAAGGCAACCAGCAGGCACAGGAACAACTTTTGTCATGTGATTTGAAACATTTGGCCTTCATCGAGATCATGTGAATTTCAGCACACCATTTACACCTCCACACTCAGAAGTCCACCTGCTGAATGCAGGGGGGATTAGCTTTTCAAACACCTCGTATCTACCTGTACAGAAAGTTACAACCGTACAGTATTGACATTATTTTCAGTTTTCATTTTAACAGCAGGAATGCACAGTTACCTCTTTTCCCATCCCACAGACTTCAAGTCCTTGCCGTCCTTTTAACCATTTTACAATATACGGAAGAAGTGTGTCATTGCAGCAGAGCCATTATTTTATTTTACTTGGCACTTAACCTCATGGCCGTGGAGTCGGGTTCCTAAACAGAGAGCTGATGTTGACGTAATTGACCTCTGAGGTGGATTTTGGGTCAGACCCAATCCGGAACGCCCCAATTTCTTTCAGAGGGACACGCACGCTCGCTCTCTCTGCACTTCTCTGGACAACCAAGTGTCATTCAAGTCGAACTGAAATGTTGAATATCTCTATGTTATGTATAAATACGCTTTATGCCCATACTCTGCTTTTTTTTCCCCCCTCTTCTTCTTTTCTGTAAATGCTGCAGCTGCTGCAAAACTATGCATTGAGTGCATTTCCAAAGATTGACAACAGAGCGGGTGCATGTTAGTACGGCTTAAAAAGGTCCTTAAAGATCCTTTACAAGAAGTGTGTGTCAGGTGTGGGTCCACTGTGATGATTTCCTGGACTGGAGTTGATATTTTTAAGTTATATTCCCCCACTATTCAGGTGTTTGATGGGGTTAGGCTTGACTGATTACAGCAGATAGAAAACAAACAACTATGACCTAATTCAAAGGTCTTTTTTAGAACAGTGAAGCATAACGAAAGTTAAGGACATGTTTGATAATAGCAGAACAAGATGAGGTGAGGACTAAAAGAGAATTCAATTAAAGGCTTTTCTTTTTATATTTGCATTTTCACCACCTTTTCAGAAGCGTCTTGACACTGTCTGAACTTGGAGAAAAGAAAGAAAAAAACCTGCGCACTGTGTTACCTTATTCAAGCCTAAACTGAGAAAGTTCAGGGTGTAAGGAGTCAAGTTGGAGTTGAGTTGAATGGAGCCACATCAGTTGTTTTGTCGCTGCTTATTTGTAATCAATTAATGCATTTGTAAACCCTTTAAAAATACTTTTCATTGGCATTTACTCTTTGCATTGAAAGTCAAATCAAAAATCCAAATAAGATAATTACATTTGCTAAAAAGTCAGATTTTTCATTTTTATTTTTTTTAAATGAAATAATCATTGAATGTTATGATTAAATAACCCTAACCCTCACCCTAAACCAATACAGACTTTAAGCTTTTTAAATTTCAGGTACCATGACCCCAACGTATTCTCACCATTCATTTCTCTCCTGATTTAATAGTTAGTTTCCATTTTGTGATTCATTTCACTTAAAGTGTCACCTAAAAATTAAATCCTCGAGCAGCAACAGCTTTTTAGTTGTCAGCTATTAGTTTCTGACCCGCCTTCAGTGATATTCAGTATTATCCCCAACACCACCACTAATTTTCAGCTTATTATCATAATTAACTCCATAGAGGCTCTGACCAAGGCACCAATAATCAACGTGTCAATTTTTTCTTTATGATTTGGAGCCAGTTTCACACAAGGCCATCCACTGAGGGGAGAGATGCAGATGTGAAACCGACTCCCAGGCATCCAGTGATACTTTATGAAGAAAAAAAGCAAAGAGCATCTTCAGACGCCAAGCTCTGAAATGTCACAATAATGTACACATCAGATAAGAGCAGTTTGGATGAGTGAGTCAGAGCGTGAGGGATGTGGTGGCAAATTAAGAGCTGTGAGCTCCCTCTAGTGGAAGAGAAGCAGTGCTGCAACATTACTTGAATTTTTCTACAAGTATTTAATCAGACAGAGAGACGGCACTTTCTCACAGCGTTATCATTATCAGTGTTCCTTTGGTTCAGACAAAACCTGTCAGAGAAAACTGAAAAAAAGTAGCAATAACTGCACTATGACCTATTGGCTTCTTGTGTTATTAGTCAAACATTTCAGCAAGGTGACCTGATTTATTAGTCTACAAATTATCCAGGTGACAGTATTGACTGCCAGCTTGAGCTCAGTTTATAGTATTTATACTCTGAAAAATTAAAACAAAGAGGAAGCTTTTAGTTTGTAAGTTTTCAGTGCAAGAGGATCTCTACGGATCTGTTAAGCGTTTTCTGTAAGACCAGGCATGAGTTCTTTTTTTTTTTTATTTTAAGTGGAATGCAGACATTAAGCAATTCCATGTTTTTGGTTGGCCCAACTTTAAAATGAATATCCTCCTCTTTTTATTTAGTCTGATGATGTCTCCTCCTCTTAGCTTACTGTGACTGGTGAGCGCAGGTATCATAAGCCATAAAGTGGATAACAAGTGAGCTCACTCCCCTGCAGGAAATGGACAGGCAAGGATCTTCTTGACTACATAAAGAAATAATCACCCACATAGAATGATAACCAACATGAATGCTTTATAACATAAAGCTATATTTTGTTAATATGTATATGTGTATATATTTATAAATATATATATCTCCAGATCTGTTCCTTGAGTGTTTCCAACATTGAAAGGAGACAAGTCTTTCAGACCAAACTGTTCCACACCAGGTGTTTAACACAGATTTAAGGTTTTTGTTGTTTTGTTTTTGGTTTTTGTCCCCACAAATATTTGAGTCAATTGAATCAACCAGCAGAATCACAGCAGCTCTAAAAGTCAACAGAACCAGCTTCTCTGTAGTTTATGGGACCTCAGAAAACTATGAAAGAGTAAAAAGAAAAACAAAAATGTAAAAGACTTTAAAATCTCCAAAATGTATGTGTTGCTTGGCTGTTGTATGTGTAATCAGGAAAAGCTGAGCTTGTGACACAATCACTGCTTTCTTTGTTGCATAGGCAGTAAAATGTTCAAGTAAAAAAAAAATGAAAAAAAAACACTTGGAAAAAGATCTATTTTTGTACAAAGGTAATTTTATCCCTTGCTTATGTACTCTGTTCTTTCCCTTTCCTTCTGTGGGCTGTTGTATACGTTGTGGAAAAGCTTATTTGACGAGGCAAGAGAACATTTTCAGAATGGAACTGAGAGGAATAGTTGGCTTTGGCACCTTGGTAATTGTGTCGCCTTTATTTTGCCATTTTCAACCTGTCGCTGTGAGATGGGAATGTGTTCTTTCATTATATTTTTGTCTGTTTTTAAAAGAGATGGAACTATGTCATCTGTTCTTTGTGGATTGTCCTCTGATGTTCTCTCTTTCCATGGACAGAAAAAAAAAGGTTATTAAAAAACTTGAGGCAAACTTGACTGAGACCAGCTGATTCAGCGTGACAGTGAAGACACTGATGACATTCAGTCACAACTCAGTGAGGTGAAACATACAAAAACTGGTTTTATTAACTTGCAGGTTGCAGCTGTCAAATGAAAACAAATATTCCACAAAATCCAGGTTAACTACAGCGAACAGATGCGGCCGACTGTGCACAACTATGAGCTACTTGAGCGAATATGACCATTAAAAAAACAAAGACAGCTAAAGTAATCAAATCACAATACATGGCAAGGTAATATGTACAAGTTGCAAAACATAAAAACTGCATTTGGTCACAATTAGATTTTTTTTTTTTTTTTTTTTTTTTTTAAAAGCAGAGGTCTCAACTCATTCTTCAGTGTGGATTATAAAAAAATGTAACATTTGTTAAACCATTATGTATAATGTAAAACTGCCTGAAGCATTTTTGACTTAGACTGTCACACTAAAACCAGGTCCTGGTTTGTTGTCCTTCTCGACAGATGTTACAAAGGTGGAAAAATGTGTCTTTGTTACTACAGACAGTTCAGAATAGTACTAGTGGTACCACCTGACTGAATAACAGAAAAAGAAAAAAAAGACCTTAAGTACCTTTTTTTTTTTTTTTAAATGTGAGTCACCTCTCCAACTCGAAGCAATTTAGACAATACTAAACACTTAAACAGGCAAATTAGAAAGGCAAAACAAATCATACAAAAGGTTAAATAACCATTACAGGTATTGTACAAGACCAGAAATGCTGGTAGGAAGCAGTGACATCAGGTTAATGCAGTGTCAAAAAGTACTGAAGCACCAGAACATTGTTGTAAAGAAAAGTCACCCATTTACCTAATGAGACTACTCAACTTGGCAACGTGTTAACAGGCAGATGGAATATCTCAGGTGTGACGAGGGCAGCGTGTCCGCTGCACAGTGTGTGCTGATACTGTTTATGTGTCATCATTTGGTTCTCCTTGCTGAATTTCATTACCTTAAAGCCCTCTGCATCCAACAGGAGCTATTAGGAAAAAAACAGTCTTCTTTACTTACAACAAAACATAGAAAAAAAAAAAAAGTAAAGAAATATGAATGGCTCAAAAGATCCAAAAGGGCTTAGCAGTCGCTCTTCCATAGCTTGATGGTTTTGTCATTTTCTAAAGCCGCAGATGCGATGATGTTCTCTGTCGGGTGGCAGGCAGTCGAAATAACAACATCTGGGTAACGGAAAAAAAAGAGACAAAGAAAAAGGTAAGTAAAACATCATATTCATTACATAATAAGCTTCCACAAATTTCTACCTGAAAAAAAATGTCTCATCTTTTACAGAGTATATGCTTGATTCTGCGTTTTTCTTTCTATGCCATCAAAAACATAGCTTTACTAAAACATAATGGAATTAGAAGAAGGTATCAGATGTTAAGCCATGATATTCTTGACTTATTTTATTCTGAAAATCTAGATATTAAGATAATGTGTTTCCTTGTACCTGTGTGGCCCTGGAGTTTCTGCACGATCTCCTTCGTCTGCAGGTTCCAGATATAAACCATGTTGTCTTCTGAGCCCGACACGATCCACTGCAAAACAGCAACTTAGGCCTTAGCTTTATGTGCAACTTTATTCTGGACATGTTGGTAATGTTAAACACCACATGACTAGCAACAAAGGCCCTTACCTTTCCACCGGTGACAGAGAAATTTGCAAATATGCAGTACTTCTCATTTTTGTGGCCAGTGTATGTTTTCAAGCACTGAAATGTACGAAGAACAAAAGTTCAAAAAGATCACACTGACAAAATATTACCATCAGCCTGAGATGGATTAAAGGACTTACTAATAAATGTACTGTATGTTAAACAGGAGGAAAAATTTGCTTACTTTTCCTTTGCTGTAGTCCCACAGCTTCAGGGTGCTGATAAATAAACACATAAGTACATCTGTTAAACAACATAATATCTTTTAAACATCTTCATTAAATGTTGACACAAAACTGTGGCCGAGGAAAAGCTTGCTATAGGGTTCTACTGCCCTCTGCTGGTGAAAATCATGTACCATGGGAGCAGTGCTGGTAATACTCACTTATCCAGTGTAGCAGCTAGGATGTATTTCCCATTAGGGGAAAACTTCACAAATGAAACTGGAGGGTTGTCATCATCTAACATAAACATAACAAGAGCAAAAATTATTAACTTCTGAAATTATTCAACCCCATTTTACAAGTGCTGCATCCTCTTACCTATGAGAGTCTTTAAACACTGGCCCGATGCCGTATCCCAAATTCGGCTGGGAAGGTTTAGAGTTATTTGATTAACTTGATTGATTATCAATCGGTCGATGTCAAAACAACACAAGGCCAAACAATAACACACAAAGCAGTTCACAGTAGAATATATATAATATAACAGAAAAGCATAACAAAAATGTAATTTTCGAATACTGCAGAAACAATACCAGCACTAATTAGGATTTCAGCATATAAATGTAATAGTATGATTATTACTTTTATGTAGGTATTATAGTATGGCTTGTTTATATACACATTTACCCAAAAAAAACATTAAGGTAATATTGTTCTCACCAAAGGCCATCGTAGCTACTGGACACAATCAGCGAGCCGTCCCTATTGAAATGAACCTGCAGACAGACCGACATATTACCATGGTGATCTGGGGGATTGGTCTAAGGCTGAGAATTAAAAAAAAAAAAAAAAAAAAAAACTCACAGCAGAGACGGGGTCAGAATGGGCCGGCAACGTTTTCAAACATTTCCCAGTCTTCACATCCCATATCCTTACACTCTCATCAAACTAGAAGCAAAAGACACAAACACTCGTCAGTTTGATTTTTTTTTTTTTCCAAAACCTTTCAGTCACACGCTTATAATGCTCAGAGTGCAGCCGTTAGCAATGGTGTAACATCTGGTTTCTATTTACTTCTTGTTCCATGCCAGAAGCTTCATACTCACCGATCCTGACACGATCAGATTTGACTGGGGGTTGAAGTTGCAGCAGAAGACGTAGTTGCTGTGACCTTTTAGAGTTTTTAGGCATTTTCCCTGGATTTTTTTTTTAAAAAAAAAGGAGAAAATATCACATACTCCCTTAGCAACCAGTATCAAACCTTTTTCACCTGAGTCATAGTGGAAGTAACTGCAGCTTTGATCGTGATAAAAAAATGTAAACGTTGAGAGAACCAAGAGATATGAATCCAAAGAGCCTGCCTGGATTTCATTTTCATACTTCATAAATGTATAATGCTACAAGACACTGTGACAGCTGCTACAGTCCTGAACAGACAGGGCCTTACTAGTTACATTCGACTAAAAGCTCTGCAGTGTGAGAATGTCTGCATATACCACTGACACTGTTTTTGTTCAGGCAGCAGCTTCTCTGATTGATTTAATGTTTACAGGAAGTCCAGTGCTCCTACAAACACATGTAAGCGCAGAGCTCTGCTACCCATTGTTAGTTCAGCAATATTATGTATTTTCTCACAGAGCTGACGTCCCAGATCTTCAGGGTTTTGTCATCTGATGCAGACACCAGCAGGTTGGAGTCGGACGACCAGGCCACGTCAGATATACCCTGCGGATTCATGGGTAATAATGATCCTTTTTTTAAAATTATCAAAAACACAACAGCTACTCCACATGTATATACATGTGACACATAGCATCTCATCAATACTACAATGACAAAAAAAAAAAAAAAAAAAAAAAAAAACTTTCATTGCAGCAGTAAAAACTCACAAGTTTATGTCCCGATATGGTTTTCTCAAACTTGCCATCATATGCTCCCCAAATTTTGATGAGTTTATCAGCAGCTGCAAAGATGAAACAGATATGCAGTCAGTGATGCAACATATCAAGGTTCACTACAGTAAAATATGGTGTAACACTGAAAGGAAACATAGTAGAACTCACATGAGCTGGCGAGCCACTCTCCATTGGGACTGAATTTGACGGAGGAGACGGCTTTAGTGTGGCCTGCTAATGTGAATTTCAGGCTGTAGTTTGGCTTGGCCGGTGCAGACTGTGAATGAAATCAAAATTTGCCATTTAAAAATTTCCTGCTGATGTGTCACACATGCAAAACATTTATCAGAAATGACAATGAAAAAAATTATTTTCCGAAAAGCCACCTGTGCCTAAAATTACCGTAAATAAACTAATATTTTTTTGCTGCAGGATTTTGCAACACTGAGTTTATTCAAGAAATCCAAACCTTGCTTTGACTGGCAGATGCTGATGGCACAACCGGGGGCTTTGTATCAGTCTCTGGTTTCTTATCTTCTGTTGCCATGGTGAAGAAACTAACATCGATTGTGCACGACCCTGAAACATAGAAGACACAGGCACTGAAGTGAGCTGAGAAATTACAAGTTAGTCAGCTTTCTCACAGTCACAGACAACCAGGCTGAAGCAGTGTCCAACAGGATGGAGCAGTATAAGCAAACCACCCAGACCTCCATCCCCCCAGACACCTCCACTAGGTCTTCTAGGGGGACGCAGAGGTGTTCCCAGGCCAGCCGGGGAATATAATCCCTCCAGTGTGTCTTGGGTCTCCCCAAAGGTCTCCTCCCAGTGGGACATGCCCGGAACGCCTCCCCAGGGAGGATTCCAAGACAGATGCCCGAACAACCTCAACTGGCTCCTCCCGATGTGGAGAACCAGCGGCTCAACGCTGAACTTTTCCCAGATGACTGAGCTCCTCACATTATCTCTCTGCCGCATGTATCTGAGATCTGATTCTTTCCGTCATGATCCACAGCTCATGACCACAGGCGAGGATAGGAACATAGACAGACCGAGAGCTTTGCCTTATGGGTCAGTTCCCTCTCTACCACAACAGCCTGGTACAGCGACCGCATAACTGCAGACGCCATGCCGCTCAGTCTATGAATCTCGGCTCCATCCTTCCCTCACTTGTGAAACAGACCCAGAGATACTTAAACTCCTCCACTTGAGGCAGGATCTCTCTTCCAACCCAGAGGGACAATCCACCCTTTTCTGACTAAGAACCATGGCCTCAGAAATGGAGGAGCTGATTCTCATCCCTGATGCTTTGCACTCGGGTACAAACCACCCAAGTACACACTGCAGGTCCCGATGAAACCAACAGAACCACATCCTCTGCAAAGAGCATAGATTAGATCCTGTGGCCACTGGACCGGATCCTCTCCGACCCCTGACTGCACCTATAAATTCTGTCCATAAAAATAATGAACAGAATCTGTGACACTTGTGAAACTTTAGTGTTTAATAAAAACATTAGAGCACAGACTAAGCAGTAATTACACTTACACTGCATGGTCTCCATAATAATAACAGTATTACAGCAGATTTCATTAACAAGACGAGCAACACCTAATCCCAGTGGTTAAATAAGAAGAGTCAGTTGTTCTCTGACTTTATGCAAAACTCAGTAAAGGCTGTCAGTAACTCACAAGCAGTTTTTCTGCCGTTTCCATGGAAAAGCTGTGTGTACGTTTAGCTTGCTCGGTTAGCTTTAGCTCGCTAACGTCAACGTGAGTTAAAGGCAGGGTAGTTAGTGTTATAGTAGCTTCAGATTTAATGTTGTGATGCATCGGAAAAGAAAAACCCAAACAAAGCGAAACCGCTGACAACTTCAACTCTATCATAATGTTACTGTAACGTCAGAAAGGGTCACGTTGTTTATTTCAACATTTTGTCTTAAAAACCAGACAGAAGGCCAGAACGGGTCCATCTTAAATCCACAGCTTTGATACGAGAACTAAAAACAAACTGACTACGTAAAGTGCTTTTGATTTATTGATGCTATGGACAAACTGGATGCGCTGCCATGGAGGGGCCCCTCCATTCAAACAATGAGGTATCAGTCATAAGTCGATACTCACAGGGATTTGAAACAGCCTGGCGGTCAGGGTGCTAGTCCTCGGAAAGACTGCTGAGAGAAATGAGCGTATGTTTTCTCAGAGGAGCATGGAGGACGAATAAATCAAGCGGCTTGCTTTTGGATGTATGCCCGCGACAAGATAGCTGCGAGGAGAAGCGGGGAATGTCGTGTGGCGTTTCGTTGCGCATGTGCGGCACGTTCATAAGGAACGGGAACCACTGAGGGACATAAAAGTTGAAACACCAAAATTCGCGTTTTGTCACTCCAATCGAGGTGCATGGTTTATTCAATAAACAGTCGGTCATGCCTATAAGTTTATTGAATAAAATAAAAGAAGTAAATAAGGTTGTCTCCTTTAAATATATGTTATTACTTATCATCTATTCATCTTATTCATAGTTGCTACCACACAAGCAGTGTTTGAAAACATTAAAACAGATACAGCAAATATTTCTGTTTTTATTTTTAAGAGAAAAATCGTTTTCTTTTTTTTATTTATCCTCTTTCTACTTCAAGATAAATATCATACCGATAAGTGCAAATGTAGGGGAAACAAACATATGTTTAATATTTCTTAAAGTTTTCAAAAAATGATGTTGAAATCATTTCATCTTCTGTAAACAAGAAATATGTTGAAGGTGTCAGACTAATTAAAATTTTTTGCTCTACTCACGTTATACACTGTTAAAGACAAAAAGGCATAGAAAACAAATGCCTTGCTGAAAAATGTTTTATTAACACATATATTATGTATGAGTTTATCATGTCTAATGATCACACATTTATGAATTTGTTTCATGTTGGTTAATCTGCACTGTCATAGACCCAAATGTTTTAACCTAAGGGACAAAAGGCGAACACACAGTATAATAATAATAATAATAATAATAATAATAATAATACTTAAAAATTATAATGATAATAATTCATAATAAGGTGTGATTTTAGACCCTTTTCAGCACACCTAAATTTCATCTCAGCAATTATAATTATAATTCATTATTAGGCCTATTATTAACTAATGACAGATTTCACAAACATGTTCCTCCACACAAAGACGAAATTTCCCCTTTCACGGTTCCACGGATGATATTTATATTATGCTTAATACTGCAATTTATAGTTGGGGACTGCACTTCTGCAATATGTTAGTGTGTCTCTGCACATGCCGGCGCAGTAGGTGGCGATATCCGTTTTTAATTTTGATGAACCATCCGTCGACGGAGCAGGTGATGTGCTTGTTTCACTGAGCATCTTTCCCAGCTTAAAAGTTGGTGTAACGGTACACCGTGGTGCATCCTTGGCTTTGTAGTTGAGCGTCTGTGTAGGCTGTACCCTCAGTTGAACTACAACAGGACGTGAACTTGTGTCTTCGCAAGAAAACGAGTTAGTAAAAACTCCAACAGCTTGCTTTGTTTGGGTTTTTAACCAGCGACCCTCCCGTCATGCCCCGCGACAAAATACTAGCTGCTAACGTGAGTTAGCTGTCAAGTGGGGCTGGTTTCGTCAGTGGATTGTGTTAAGACTTGATGAAAAACAATGCAGGACTCTCAAAAACCAAGTAAGCAGCGTGGCGCTTAGCGTTAACGTTCCTTTAACAAGTGTCTTTGTCTTGATGTCTGTGTGTGTGTGGACTGGTGACGCGTTTAACTCCACTCTCTCCGCTTTCCCAAGTTAGCAAAACACACGCCAGCCTTCGCTTATTTAACTTAACAGCTAGTAGTTAACGTAGTTGTTGTCGCTACTGCGGTGTTCTTTGTTGCTCTAACTCTTTGTCCAGCGGTAGTTTAACTGTTATGGCAACATATCGCCAGTAAAGTAGTATAATGTCAGGAAATGAAAGACAGTAGATAACATTAGGTGTTTTTTTTTTCTTTTTTCTAGCTAATGCTGTAAACTTCGAGGTTAGTGTTGGTTACGTTACGTGCTAACGTCAACAGGTGGACGTTTCTATTTCTTACCTAAAGCCCAGTGTGCTCCTAGGCACACCCAGAGCCTCAGGAATTGTTTATACCCTCATCCTTTCCTCTTCAAAGTCTTACTGCACAGTGTTCCTTTGTTTCGGGCCTGGCATGCGGTGTGGACTACTCGACACTGAACCCAAAGTCCAGTCAGTTCAGTTTCCCTCAGATGACCTCCAGTTAACTCTTAGTCAAATACAAGTCAGGAAAACAAAGAAACAGGACCACAGTTTGGAGTGCCACAACAACGAGTCTACATGCTTTTGTAAAGGGGATAATTTGGGTTTTGATTTTCAGTAAATTTGCAAACACATATGTGTTATTGGGTATGGATTGATGGGGGAGTGGATATGAATAAATTTTTTATATTTTTCAATATTAAATGTACATCTCTATATGCAAAAAGACTATGTTGCATTAGAAAACATTTACTGTTTTTAATTTTATTAATTTTGGACCATCAAAAAACACAAACATTATTATTGTTTTTGTGTTAACAGGTAACAGTGTGTGGTATTAAAACTATGTATGAAGTGGGCTGATGTCACCTCAGAGCCTTTGGTGAGCTGAGACGAACGCTGCATAATTCACAGAAAATAACAGAAGCCAGCAGAAGTTGTGTGGATAATGATGTCAGACGACAGGAACCCAGGCCTTCCGCAGTTTGTGAATCCTCCACCCCCTGATGTGACTAATCCCAACAAGCCAGGCCGGAGGACTAACCAGCTGCAGTATATGCAGAATGTAGTGATCAAATCCCTGTGGCGACACCAGTTCGCCTGGCCTTTTCACCAGCCTGTCGATGCAGTCACTTTGGGACTGCCAGTGAGTAGTCTGCGAATGTGTGATGTAAATTTTTTACCCACTGTAGTTGGGATAAACATATCTTAAAAATCAACTGTATTTTCTATAAAATACATACAGACTTGAATAGATGAATTAGGATATTGTTTTAAACACCACAGTTTGGGTAACAACTGCCTCATGGAAAAGCATCTGAATCTTTAAACTTCGTCTGTACTTGTCTTTCTTTTTGCTCACTACTGTTTTTTGTTTCTCCCTTGGTTTTGGTTGCCTTCTAATCCTCATGCACACCCCACTTAAACAACACAACACAGTGAGTACAGAGACACTGAAACGTGGCATGACACCCAATCTAACCTAATTTTTACTGCTTATGCTCATACATGAGTTACAAGAAATAACAATTTGTTGAAGAAACATTGATTGTACTATTACATATTACATGTTTAGATGTGCTTGTCAGCACTTAACTAATGACTTAGTATAAATTTGTGCTTTAGTTCCAGCATTTACTATATCAAATTTACTTATTTAATGGAGGGTATTTCTAATTCTAGTATCTAGTAGTATGATGTTTTTCAAATGAGATTTTGATGTTGAATGAAAATGGAACTTAAAATGAAATTTAGTTCACTTCCTTTGAATTGGGGGAGAGGCAGAATATGTCCAAATCCCAGTATATAAAACAAATACTTTCGGCATGGTTGGATAACTTCAAGTTCATGTTCTATTACAACCTGGGAATTCTTATTCCGTTTGTGAGATCTGATAGCATTGCAACTTCAGTACAACAAAATCAAACAGGGGAAGAAACATGACCATTCATATGACCATAAAAAGTAGACAGTTATGGTCAACATCTTTCTCCATTATCAACCTTTGCCTTTGCTTCCAAGAAAGTTTAGCTAATTTACTTATTTCTGTTACTTCCTTGTTATGAACATATTGGATCTGCACTAGGTATTAGGATTATGGATCCTTTCTCTTTAAGTTGCTAGAGGTGTACAGTACTGTGCAAAGGTTTTGGGCACTAAAAATACACAGGTGATGCTTTTAAAATAATGTAATGCTTTTAAAAATGACATAGTTTTTCATTGATCAGGTAACTTCACACAAAGTGCAGTAAAGGGAACCAAACCTAAATCTAATCAGTATTTGCAGCTCTCCCCTTTGGCCTTAAACCAGCAGCTGTTCTCTCTGGTTTGACCTGCACACAGTTTCTCCTGGTACTTGGCAGCACCTTGGAGAAGCTGCTGCAGTTCTACTGTAGATTCAGGCTGTCCCAATGTTTCTGTCTCTTCATGTGATCTCAGACTGACTCCACCCTGCACAGATCAGGGCTCTCTGGGGGTCAGACCATCTACTGTAGAACTCCTGGTTCTTCTTGCCCCTGAAAATGGTTCTTCATGAACTATAATGGGTACTTTATGGGCTTGTTGTCCTGCACAGTGGGAAGCACTATGAATCTGGGATCAATCAGACACCTGATGGTGTTGTGTGATAAAACACCATCTGTGCCTAAACCTTTTGCACATTGCTTTATGATACTATGTTGCATGAATAAAATTTAATAGACACCTTTTCTGATTCATTGCAGTTTCTTGACCTGTCTGACATTGTTTTAGTTGTTTTGTGTAATAAAAAAACTCAGATCCTTTTGAAGAAGGACAGGAACAAAAAGAAAGACTGCATTCATCTGACACACTGATTCTTTTTCTTGATCAGGATTATCATACGATAATAACATCTCCCATGGACTTGGGAACCATCAAGAAACGGCTAGAAAACAACTACTATTGGAGTTCAAGTGAATGCATGCAAGACTTCAACACCATGTTCACCAACTGCTACATATATAACAAGGTGAGGAGCTTCCTGATTGGAAATATATAATACTCATGAGCGTCACAGAAATGAAATCCTCACAGGACTCCATCTATTCTCTAGCCTACAGATGACATAGTGCTGATGGCCCTCGCCCTGGAGAAGATTTTTTTGCAAAAAGTTGCCCAGATGCCTCAGGGGGAAGTGGAGCTTGTGCATCAAGGAGCTAAAGGCATGAGTAAAAAAAGAGGCACCCCAGGTGATATTTCTTGTATGGAAGCTATGCTATATTATTTCACTTCTTGCCCAGACCAGACTATACAGCAGATAATTCAGGAATTTGAATTTGAGAAATTGTGTTACATATATCCACTGCACATAGCATCCTCACACACTGCAAATAACATACTCATGTAGGACGGGTGTAAATATATTTAAAAAGATGCTGTGCATCATGTACACAATTATTTGTAATTGTGATAAATTAATTTTATATGAGGTGGTGAGTACTTGACCACATGCTCTGCAGATGTCTAGAACATTGTGATTTTCTATGTAGTCATTTGGTGATCCTCTACCACGCTTCTTTTTTCTTTGAAATGTCACTGGGCAGCATGATGATGAAGTAGTTAACACAGTCACTTCACAGCAGAAAAGCTCTAGGTTCAAACCCTGTTTTATCAATCTATTATGTATTACTATTTAGTTTTAAATATCATTTTTTTGTCATCTATGTTAATATTTGTATACAGGTGGACAAAAAGGAACCCCTACAACACCCACAAAAGTGAGTCATCATTGGAGCCTCTAACCCTCAGTCGTATTTTAAAATCTCAGAGCATGAAAGAATTTTTTACCCTGTTGTCGTGTCTTTTGTGCTATTGAAGAAGAAAGGTCTGAAAAGGAAAGTAGATGCCACCACTGCTTTGTCCTCAGCAGTCATAACCTGTTGGAGGGATTTATCAGAAAGTAAGAGGAGACATGAAAGCGTAGACCAAGCCATCAGTCCTTCTAAGAGTGGCTTTGAAGTAAACAAGTGGCAACAAGAAGAAACTGGACAGGGCAGACAGAGCGAACAGCTCTTGTATTGCAACAATATCCTGAAGGAGATGCTGTCTAAAAAGCATTCAGCATATGCCTGGCCTTTCTACAAACCTGTCGACACTGAAGCTCTGCAGCTACATGATTACCGTGACATCATCAAATACCCCATGGATCTTAGCACTGTTAAAGTATGTTCGACACAGTATTTTCACACACATGTTCTCTCCAGTATTCACTGAATTTTAATATCTCTGATAAGTTTGAGTTTTAACCTGCAGAAAAAGATGGATGCAGGGGAGTACCAGGATGCACAAGCTTTTGCTGCAGATGTTAGGTTGATATTCTCTAACTGCTACAAATACAACCCTCCAAATCATGATGTTGTCTCTAAGGCCAGAAAGCTGCAGGTGTGTTGTAAATGATTACAATTCATACTTAAAGTCTGTAAAATGCATTTATGTGTTTTCTAGGCCTGCTTTTCATTTCACTTGATTATTATTTCCTTCAGGGAGTGTTCGAGAAGAGGTTTACAAAGATGCCAGATGAGCCAGTGGTGTTGATTTCCCCAGTGAGCTCCATGTTGTCAAAGAATGGGATAAGTGGTAACAGCTTCTCCAGTATTGACAAATCTGACTCAACAGAGGAGTGTACCACCAGACCTGCTGAGTTGCAAGAACAGGTGGGTGCAGGACAGGTGGGTTCCTGCACAGACCTTGCAGTCTGCTGCTTCAACCCTGCTGCTGAGGCAGACAGGTGGAGATCAAAGTACTGTCTGCTTTGCAACACCTGTTTTTCTAATGGATTATTTGACCTGTTTAATCGTCTGGCACAGCTTTCAGGACCCAGAAAACTCTTGTGTTTGCAGTTAAATGGAAATATATGTTTTTTTCAAACATCATCACACAGCAAACCATTATAACTCTGCATCCAGTTTATCCTTATCATTAGCATGACACCAGCACAATATACACTACCACTTAAATGTTTGAACGCACTTTCTGACTGAGTGTTCCAGGACATTTAAAACAAGGCCTTTACGTGACCAAGAAACTTCACACAGTCAGTCAAGCAAAAAGTCCACTGTGTTTACAAGTATGGTCAGTTACACAAAAGACGTTTAGTGTGTGATCGCAATTCTGATCTTCATTTTTTCTCCACAAATTTGCTAGCATATCCTCCTGAGGCACAGCCTAATCATTTATGTTCTCTGCAGTCTCCATTTTGTCTCAGCATGAAAACAAATTTCCCCTCATCCCACCCACTCAAATGAGTCCAAAGATATAGCCCCAAAACAAATGTGCACTACATAAATGAATATGCTGGGTCTCAGTAATGTAGCAACTACTCTCTGGCCTCTATGGAAAGAAATCTTTGCATTCCCAGTGATGCTATTATGATTGTGATGGTGCTCTTTGGTCGTACACAGACACATTTCTGTTGACACCCTATCCTGCTTAAACCTGTTCTTGAACAGCTTGCTGCACTATCTGAAGCCCCTGTAATGAAACCAAAGGAAAAAAAAGAGGGCAAGAAAGAGGACAGGCAAAGTAAAGGCAATGCAAATTCCAACTCCAGGTATGTTGTACATAGAATACCTTGATATTCATAGTGTATCACCCCCAAAGAGACCTTTGATGGCTGTGCCTTGAATTTTAGGCAGCTGTGGAGAGGAAGCAAAGACTGGGATTCAGACGATGAATCTCTGCTGATGACTTACGATGAGAAGCACCAGCTGAGCCTGGACATTAACCGGTTACCTGGCATGAAGCTGGGCCGCGTGGTGCACATCATTCAGACACGGGAACCTTTATTGTGTGACGCCAACACAGACGAGGTCGAGATTGACTTTGAGATACTGAAGCCGTCCACTCTGCGTGAGCTGCAGCAATATGTGAAGTATTGTCTACGTAAGAGGTTTAGGAAATTCCAAAGTAAGTACAAAGCCATCCTGCGATTTTTTTTTTTTCCTTTGACCTACATGATGTCAAGGTGCTAATAACCCAAAGCATTAAAATGCTATCAGCAACTGTTGAATGTTATTGGTGATTGCTTCTTATACTTCCTTTCATCCAGAGAAAAGCATTCAAGCTGCCTCTCAGCATGTTGACAACAGCAGTTCTTCAGATTCTGCCACTAGCAGTTCCACTGACTCCAGTTCAGACATCAGTGACTCATGAAAACTGTATTGTTTACATTTATTTCCTTTGTAACCAAAATAAGAGTCTTCCAAAAGTGACATCCTTAATTTTCTATTTGTTAGATGTTTAATACCTGGAAAATTCAATTTCTGTTTTAGTATTCAGTGTGTTTTTTCATGTCTCTATGCTGTAAATCCCAATATCCT
This sequence comes from Mastacembelus armatus, assembly GCF_900324485.2. Taxonomy (NCBI): domain Eukaryota; kingdom Metazoa; phylum Chordata; class Actinopteri; order Synbranchiformes; family Mastacembelidae; genus Mastacembelus; species Mastacembelus armatus. The sequence continues at coordinate 6,864,694 of NC_046644.1, read as the reverse complement.
TTACTGCTGTTCCTTATCACACACTATAAATCTGCACTATAGATGGATGGCACACTGCTGGTGATGGGGCGTATTTCATAACATCTGAATTTCAACCATCATCTTGCTTTATCCATCTTGTTCCTACTGTTTAATTACAGTATTGACCTATTTCAGATACATCTTGGAAATGCAGTTAGTGTTCAGCTCCACATATGCATTTCACTATAGCACTTAACTGGGTTGATTGTATTCCTGAGCACATTTTATCAACGGCATTGTTTGTGCACAAAAGAACAGGATGTTGTATTTAAGCTTTTATTCATTATGTCAGATGGGAAATTGAGGTGGTTAAAAGGGACATTCACACAGTGAAGTGAGTGACTGTCAAAACATGTTTTCAACATGGACTAATGGTGTTTTAGAATGAAGCATTTAAAATTGGGTAAATTTTCCCAAAAATGTATTATACTAAATGTATTTTTTTACATATATATGTATTTTTTTATTGTATTTCATGACCACAGATCCCTATTTTGATTTTTGTTTTTTTGAATGAGCCGTACTCTAAAAATATCAACTTACAAAAGGACTGATTTTATACCTCATTCTTTTTCATGTAGTAAATTTTGATTACTGGATTCAAAATGCTGGTTTTTTACATTTTCAGCTGAGAATGGATTCATTAGTTTATTTTAGTTTTTTTATCTTCAGTCTAGAGTCTGGGTTCAGAGCTTACTGTACTTTGAAATTCTAAAGTAGCTTACATTTTATGTTGAACAAACAGCAAAAATTCAACTTTACATATACTGTATGTAATAAGTGCAAAGTTTCCATTAAACATGTGCCATATTAATGTTACAGTCAGAAGCCAGTAATTTCCACAAAAGTTATTTCATCAATTGTAACTCTTTGCAGGTCTAACATGCTCCGTTGTGGTGATGCTAGGCTGAAAATGGGTACAGTTCATCTTTTTAGTTATAACAATAGCACATAATTCTTGAGTTTTTTATTATTCTTTTGATTTTCTTTCTTTCTGTAAACAGTTTAAGTAGATGTTCATCACATTTGTACTGCACCTGTTTAATTTATTTAACTTTCATAAAGGGCCATATCAGTGTTGGATAACAATCGGTTTCACTAGAAATTACTTGTATAAATAAATATTTTCAGCATGAGGTAGTGTTTTGGTTTTGTTAATCTCTGTAAACAGACTCTTGTGGTATGAAAGTCAGTCGACTTGCAGAAACTTGAGTTAATACATCCATTTACGCTGTTATATGCCTCCTACATTTTTGTTGCATGCTGATGCAGGGCAGACCTTTTTGCTCATTCTGCTCTTATAACCATTTTACAATCCAATAACAGGGCAACTTAGACAAAAACAAGCAAAATTTACATGGATTACCTAACTCATGTTTCAAGTCTGAACAATTAGAATTTTTTTTATTTTGTATGAATATCGAAAACTTAACTATTTGCCTGCTTTTAATATAACGTGACAGTTGAATAAATGTACAGGGGCTTCAGAAACTATTCAGCACCTTTCTTATTGCTCACTCTATTGTGATGTAGATTTTCATTTTAAATGGTTAGAATAAAGAGCAAAATATTTAGAGGCTTAAACACCTTTTGAAGCCACTAAATAATTTCAGGTATTTGTATATAGTACAAATATGCCTTCTTTAGGCTTTGTTTCTGAGAATATACTTGTGCAAGAAAAGGTTTATGGTGTTTTCTGTACACAGTTGCCACAGAAGGTCATGGTTTAAGGTTGTTTTTAATATTTAGTCTGTTAACCTAGTGTGAAGCTCTTTTTCTTTGCTGTTAATACAAGTACAAAGATTGCTTAATATATGTACCCTTACTGTTTTGCTCTATAATGAAAGAAACCCCCCTCCCCCCTTGCATGAAACACTTACTCCACTTTCAGCCAGCCTGCCAACTGCTCTGCAGAAACTGGCACCAGCCCAAAGCTGCCTAGTTCAAACAGCTGATGTCTTCACCAGCTTGTACTCCATTGGCTCTCAGCGCTTAGCTTCCTTCACCATGGTCTAGAAATGTTGGTTTTATATGAAAAGTGTGTAAAAGTAAAGTACTGCCTCATATTGGCAAGAAGATAAGAGAATCAACAAGGTGCAAAATTTGGGCATCTGTTGCTCAACCCTAGCTGCAGTTTGGTAATCAAACAGAAGGTGGCAATCATGCACCAGTTTAAGGTTTTTAAAGATTATTTTTTACCATGTTTTCTTTTGCATTTTAGATAGTCTTATGCATAGCTTCTGCAATATTTATATTTCCCCTATACTTTAGTCTTTACAGACCTCTCATAAGAGAACTCCAGCACTTTTCATCCAGAGAAACCAGACCGATGGTCCCTATTTATAAATCTGTATAAAAAGATACATATGTATCAATTGTGTATCATTGCTGGGGGTGGCTCCACACGCATGCAGAGTGTGGGGCCATCCATCATTTACTTTTTCTTTGTCCCAGCCAAGCTTGGTGTCCTTGCACCGTGCATGTCGCTAGGAGACATGTTCTTTCTGACTTGTATTCCCATCATGCCATAGAACATGCCATCCAATGGCCCCAATAACCTTGAGGCATGATTGATCAATACCACAACGCCAGTGACAAGTAGTCATTTTTGCCATTTTTGGTCATCACTCACAGCACATGAATGTTAAAAAAGACCACACACGCACAAGTCTCCAGACATATCACATAAGAGACTGGGTTTGCTTTGATTAATGGATCTCTGCATTTCATTTTCTTTTCACCACCTTTGGGAAAATATTGGAAAAAGAATATTAACTCAATGAATGTGGTTTCACAATGTCAATTTGAATCATGCTTTGTAGACTGAACTGCACATGCATGCACTTCTGTTCACTAAACGATTTATGCTAATGCAATGCAAATCAAGAATCTTAATTGCTAATTTGCTGATAATACAACTGTTTGAAATAAAGTTAGAGCCTCTTCTTTAATATGCTCAATTTGTAGCAGAATATATGGAGTTTATTAATCCATTTTAAAAACATTAGTTATCCGAGAAGAGAAATAGCTGAGCATGTTATTTTCCAGCACTGCACTGCATCACATTCACATACAGTATATATTTATTTGCTTCTGTGAGCTGTCTGGGACCTTAGCCTTCCTAACTAGCATTTACATGACTTGCACATGTAACTGTCAGAGAATCCATCAGCCCTATCCCGTCTGGGGATCTAAACCATGAACCTCTTAGTCATAAAAGCCTGCCTCTTTAACCTTAAGGCCACCATGGCCTGTCCCTTCACCATTTAGCCCCCAGTTCTTCATGCTCTTATGTTTTCCTTCAGCATTATCTGTGCAGTGTCTGTTTCAGTAAAGGGCACAAAGGAATTAAACGAAAAACAAAAAAAAAAACAGCATGTTTCCACAGCATATAGTGGAAGCTTTTTGACCTTCGTTTATATGTCTAGACAGGGTCTCAGGGTAACACATGTTCGAGTCTTTTAGCAACAGTTTTTCAAATCGTACACAGTTTCACATATTGTCATAACTGATCACTAACGAGTAAATCCGCAGTCTGGCACTGCTGACAACAACAAAGTTCCTCTAAAACTGCTGAGAGTTAAGTGTCAGATGTGGAGCTAATATAAAGTAACAGTCTAGCTTCAAAATCTCAGCTAATATGACCTTTTCTGATGCATTTTTTACTTGCTCTGGAAATGGTGTGAGTATGTATGGCAACACATTTCCCCACAGAAAAAAAGCCTGTTTAAAGATTTATAAGCGGTATTTTAGGCTGATGGTGCTGTTCAAAAGGTCTTTAAAGGTTAAGTGATTTCATGACTCCATCGGCCAAACTCAAAGATCATTTGTACATCAGAGTATGCATTGTGCAAAGAACAACAGCCATTCTTATATGTCCTTCAACAGCAGAGCCTTTTAGAACACATTTTCAGTACCTATTAGGAGTCCAAATGTGGTACAATATTAAACAAGCCTTAGCTCACAATAACAGTAGGTATTGTATTTGTGTACGAACTACATACTTCTTGAAGGTAAGGACCACTGAAAGGTCAGGAACATCACTAAGAAGCAGTTTGCAGACCAGGGAAATGTCCAAAGACTGCATGTATGTGATCTGTAGATAAGGATGGTACTTATCCTTTGACCAATGTGGGGTCCAACAGCTCAATCTCCAGATGATTCAGTGATTACATTTGGTCAGCATCTAGGTGATGTGGTGCCTGTTTGCCTGTGCATTGGTGGATACACTTCCAGCTCCTAAAGACTGAGCAGACACTTTTAAACTAGACAAGATAGGAAGTAATCTGACTTAGACCAAAATTACATTTTCAATCATACATTTTTTTTCGAATCTTCTAAATTATTTGAACTAAGCCTCAGCGACCAGTTGGATTTTTTCTTGCAATCCTTTTTTACAGGTCATGGTCCAGTCTTGTTTGTCTTTCCACATCTCTACCAACTTTTCAACCCATGAGAAAGACTTTTCCTGCTTTTGTGTAAAAGACCTTGAATTGTTTAACAATGCTAGTAATCCTAAAGTTAACATTTGATGAACATAAAACTGCAGTTAGGTCAGACCATTCTTAAAACTATCGTTCTGATCCAAGAAAGGAAAATTAAATGAGTCTTTGCTCTTCAGTTCCATTTTACTCCAAGAGATAAATTAGCTAAATGTTTCACATCCCTTTGGATACCTGGAGGTGGGAAGGGACGATGATGATTGAGTTGGGAAAGTAATGAGACATGACGAAAAGGGTTTAACAAGGAGCAGGTGGCATATTGATGTTAGTGACAATTAAGTGATTAATCGGCCTCTTGTGATTATTTTATTAACAAGGACTGACATTGGGAAATGTAAGCAAGACAAGAAAAAGGAAGAAATTAAGGTGAATGTCCATCCATCCATCATCTATACCCCCTTATTCCTTAACCAGCATCACAGGGATCTGCTGGAGTCTATCCCAGCTCTCTTTGGGTGAAAGGCAGGTGTACACCCTGGACAGGTCACCAGTCCATTTAAGGTGAACAAATTATTATTATTATTATTATTAATATTATTATTACCAAACAGTACATTCAAATTTTAATTAAGGCATATAACCTAAATAATGATCTGGAAGACTCCAAAATGCTGAAAAGAACCGCAGAGGCAGGTGATGTTCTGTACATCTGCCACCTTTCACATCACAAATAATCATGATCACAGCAGTTTTAAAGGATGTTATCCCATTTTACAGAGAGATTAATATTGTAGAAACCTGTATGAAGCCAGATTGTTTATCCCTTGTAAAACTTATCTTGCAAATGTAATAGACCTTTTCAACAGCACCCATTTTAATTTGTTGTATTAGGAGAAGCACAGGTGTTACTCATAACATTATGTCTCTGTTATAGTCATGTAAGCCAGTGTAAGCGTAGCCAGGATACTGAACAACGAAACAGCTTAAATGGAACAGAAAATAGAGTTTAACCATCATTAATTTTATTATTTTCATCAATGCCATGCTTGCTGTGACACGTAAAAAATCCCTTGAGAAAAAGATCTCTTGTGTGGGTTGTGTGTTTGTTTGAAACTTCATGGGCTCTGTTTGGGAAAGGTTTTCGTGGCGTCACCAAAAAAATCGACAGGCATTTTGGGACAAGCCATGACAAGCCAGTCAGACTTCTCACTCACAGACTATGGAGAACATAGTAAATGTTGTGGTCTGCGTGGTTTCATAATGATAACAGCAATATCACCTAAAAGTTTAAACACTTACTGCAAACTCATCTGTAACTTTAAGACTGTTCTCTACCTGTCTGTGGCTGCTTTTACCAAGCCTGTTTATTTGTTTTGTTGTTGTTGTTTGAACTGCCTGGCACTGTTTTATTTTCTTTGTATTGTTGTAACTGTTAGTGATGTCACTGTAAAACAAACAAAACAAAACAAAAAAAAACAAGTACTGCTCTACCAGGTTCTCCTATTAAAAAGTTACAGTTGAGTCAAAATTGGGAAATAGAATATTACGCACTGTGACTAATAAATATATTTTTATCATTGGAGTTCCCCTAACAAAAGCTCAAAATCAGAGTCAAGGAGATAGTCTAAATAAACTGAGCAGACTGACAGAAAACTAATAGCTACTTTCTATCAAAGTCCACCTGCTGCTCTGTTTTGTACAGATTTTATAAGGTTTACAATGTTTGCAAAGTGTTGTTTTAATGTTTTCCATACTGATTTTGCCACAACTTTTGCAGCACACTCAAACATATAATCACACGAAACAAATCTTTATTAACAGAGTTTCATTTAGTGTTTTTTCATTTAGTTTGCCCATTTATTTGGTTGAGTGTCCCTTTAATCCCATTGTGTCAGCAGCCCTGCAGTGTGCGCTTCGTCCGTCAGAGGGCGCATTGACAACTCAGTAAAAAAAAAAAATTATTCCCTGAAACTCCCATTCTTGGAGTATGGAGCCACTTTAACAAAGTGTGGACACAGCATCAAAGTTTCACCGCTGCACGAGATACTCAGCACGTGCGACTTCATTCAGCCTGCGCGTGAACACCGAGCCTGAAGCCTGGTCGCGTGTCCTCGGGTTTGTCCAGCTCCGCTCGGGTCGCTGGGACCTCTTAACATCTCCGTCCGAAAGGGAAACGACAAGAGGGAGACGTGGGAGTGAGGACATGAACGGAAGGGAGGCAAAAATCACACAAAACCAAAGCCGTGTCCTCACGTAACGCTATTTCAGCCGTGCATAAAAGGCGCGAAACGAAGTGCCGTTAACCGGATAAGTGTAAACACTGATTGTTTGTTTTTTGTTTTTTTCTCCCTGAACATGTTTCCGCTGCCGAAGAGCGATGTTTAGATTGTGTTGTGGAAACAGGGAGGTCCTGGCGCTGTAGACGGACTGGGCTATGTATTATCTCTCTTTCTTATTTGTTTGCTCTTGGAAATTGGTGGAAGTTTTTGTTTTTCACGTTTAACCCGCGCGGACACAAATTCGGTAGGTGCCTCCGGACTTTTGGTTCAACAAGCAAACAGAGCCGAAAACGCTGTTTTTCCACATTGTGTGAGTACCGTAGGCTGTGCTGTTCGGTTCACTGAAATGTGAGAGACTAGTGAAGTCGCTACATGACGAACCGCTGCAGCCAGCTGTTTTATTTACCGCTGTTGTAAACCATGTTTCTCGCCTTTCGGATGGGATATGCCGAGAAAACTTTTTAAGAATGAAGAGAAGAAAATTCCCGTAGCTCGCCTCTGTTTTCTGGTTACATCTGAACTGAATCTGCTGAAACGGTGGTGTTGTTTTAGTCCTTTCTGAGCGTTTATCGGTCCGTGTTTAGAAGACAGCAGAGCTGACATGCGTTTGGGATGGGGATATAGTGCGGTGACCTGCTGCAATTAACGCCAAGTTGGGGAACCGCCTGATTATCGAGTGCACAGTGAATGGTTAAGACTTCCGGCACAGACAGGGAACCGAGCGTAGTGTCTGCTTGTGCTCTGTGAACCAACACTTTCAAACCAGCCTTGAAGCGGTTCGTGGACCCGGTTACTTTGTGAGGAGAGCCTCCGGAGCCGACATGGAGGAGTGGAGACAATGCGGGCGGTGGTTGATAGACTGCAAGGTCCTGCCCCCGAACCACCGGGTCGTGTGGCCCTCGGCGGCCGTCTTCGACTTGGCACAGGCCTTGAGAGACGGGGTGCTTCTGTGCCAGATGCTGCACAACCTCTCGCCAGGATCAGTGGACCTGAAGGAGATCAACTTTAGACCCCAGATGTCACAGGTGAGTCGTCCTCGGTGTGAACGTCAAACCAGCAGATAGTGATTTTGATTTACACCCCGAGGCAATGTCTGTGGCACCGAGATGTTTCATGCATTGCTTTGATTGATTGACTGATTGATTGGGAAGCTGAATGTCATTATGCAACATTGATTTTTCCCAATTTGTGCAGAGATCTTTAACCAGAAACCTTCCTGTCACAACGAGGCCACTTCTTGGCCCCTGCCTAGTAAAGAGCTACTATTAGTTTATGTGTGATTACATAGCAGCTTAACTGCCCAGGTTTGTAAAGGTGATGGAACAGGGCACCACCCTTACCCAGAGGTGGTGCCTCCTTACTATCTAAGCTGATCCTGACTGTTTTTGTTGGCTTATGCTTTATCGATATTTGGTGAAGGCTGTGCACCTTCACTGCAGAAAAAAAGATCAGGATTAAATCCGGGATGTGACATGTCAGTGAAAGGCTATGTAGTTTCTGTGCACTGACAGCCATATTCATGCTTGCGTCATCCAGTCAGTCAAGTTCCACGTGAAAGGAAGCAAATGTTTTACCTATCCCAGGTTAAATTTATTTTTAACATTTATCTTTTACTTGTAGAGATGTTTCTGGGGCTTCAGGAGGGTGGCAGTCAAACAGCTAAAGACAAATGATAACTCTTGGTTTTGGGAAGTTTAGCCGGAAATGATGTTAATTTAGAAAATAAATACCATCTTACATCCAAAACTCTAGATAATTTGCTTTCATAATGTATATAAGTCATATAGCAGAGTGATAAAGAAGACAAACAGAAGTTTACTGTAAGTACTTTGTGGTGAAATTCACTGAGGAGTAATTGGAGTCAAATGAAACTTAGGTCTAGATGGTGGTATGAGTGGAGGTTTGGGATCCCGGATGTCACAAAGCCAGTGTTTCTATAAAGCTCCCTCTCCACTTTAGCTGTTTTATGTTTCCAGAGCCAATATGAAGAAATTTTGAGTCTTACAATAAGTTCACATGACCACATCAGTGGAGTAAAAGTGTGCTGTGGCAAATATTTTTGTTGACTTTTTCTCACCCTCCATTTCCACCCTCTATGCAGCCTCCATTGCTGCATAGTAAAAAAGTCAATAAAAGGATCATGTTTGCCGGCATGCAGAATGTTTTCGGTTGTTCTTCTGGTCATGTCCGCTGAGGCCGAAATAGCTATCATACCAGAGTGATTGTCTGCTGACAGCACATTCGTCTGATACTCTTGGCACACCTTTCGTGACCTCTTTCTGTCATACTAATGTTTGAATATGTTTGTGTGTGTGTGTGTCTGTGTGTGTGCCGTCTTTAGTCTGCATCTGTGTTGGTAGTTGCATCTTTCTAGTAAACATTTATTGCTTTTTCTTTATTTTTTTGTAACTTGACTGATCAATAGAATTTCATAACATTGCGTTTTAACAATTCTGAAGTCATTTATTAAGCAAGAGGACCATATTCTCTGTTTCTGATTTCTCGAATATAGGAATTAACATGTATGTTGTAAACTGATTATCTTTAAAGATTTTCAAGACAGTATGCAAGTTAAAGACAGTCTCCAGTCCCTCTTTCTCTGCCTGGTAACCACTAGTGGCCTTGACTTATCAGCTGCAGAAGCTACTGACTTCCATGATTACAAGGCAAGAGAGAGGTCTGGTTGGCATGCTTTGATCCGCCCACTAATCCCATGCTCCTGGTCCCACTGCGTGAATCTGCAGCAGGGTGGAAGGGGGTGTCCTCAGTGACAAATTGGGTTAAACAAAATCCTGGCAGCAGAACAGTAGTATGTGATTTATGATAAGGAAAAAGGTCAGAGCGCATGTGCTTTAACACTCAGAACACACAGTCAGTGGCTTAGCCAAATGAAGAGGAGGTGAAGCGCAGCGATTACATTATTTGTTCTGGATAAAATTTCTCATTCCCTTCAACGGCTCCATTTGCACGATGAGTGATAGTTTCCTAAATAGAGTTTTGTCTCTTAATATGCACACTGTTAAACATTTAGTCACAGTGTGGTCAGAAATGTTTGACCCAGGGAGTAGGTGTTAACCATCACTTATAATGCTGTATCACCTCCATCAGTGAAAGTGTAACATCTATAGAAAAGGGATGTGGGACAATGATCCAAAACACACCAGCAAGTCCACCTCTGAATGGCTGAAGAAAAGCAAAATGAAGACTTTGGAGTGGCCTAGTCAAAATCCTAACCTGAATCCGATTGAGATACTGTGGCATGACCTTAAAAAGGCGGTTCATGACCCTCCAATGTGGCTAAATTACAACAATTCTGCAAAGATGAGTCGGCCAATATTCCTCCTGTGCTGTAACAGACTCATTGCAATTTATCGCAAATGCTTGATTGCAGTTGTTGCTGCTAAGGGTGGCACAACCAGTTATTAGGTTTAGGGGACAAACACTTTTTCAAATAGGGCCATGTACTTTTGGATTTTGTTTTCCCTTAATAATAAAAACCTTCATTTAAAAACTTAATGAAGGAAGTGGTAGGCTCTGTGTGAGACCTGGAGCCCTGTGGAGCACTGAGAAGCTCCAGGAGAGCTTTAGGCTCAACCAGCAGTGATGCAGTCTGAAGACATGTGGTCATGATCTTTGACTAATATTTAAATTTGTTTGATGATCTGAAACATTAAACTGTGACAAACATGCAAAAAAAAAAAGAAATCAGGAAGGGGGCCAACACTTTTTCACACCACTGTAATTAGAAAGTGACTGGATCATTTAAGCTTCTGGGCTGCATATGAAAAAAAAAAAAAAAAAAACAAGATTCAAATATTTGCACCTACATGAACAAAGCTGACAGTACACTTGGTGAAGTCTCACCTTGATGTGCAGGTGTGAATCTGTCTAACAGTGACACAAAAATGAGGACGCAAGATCAACACTGACTGAATAAACAGCAGTTGAAAATGTGCATTCAAGTGGTTGAAGAGGGACCAACTATGCATCCTTCCACTTCAGAGTGGGGAAGTTCATTATGACATTTATCATGTAGATTAAAAAGCAGTGAACTGTAAACACATGGACTATCAGTGAACCAACATGTCAGGTCTGTTTTTAGACACATTAACTAAACACCGAGATTTTAAAACTGAAAACTCAGCTAAAAATGATAACAAACACTAAGAGATTGTTCCGAAAACACACACATTGTTATTGTTTCCATTTACATATTCATTTTGTTAGCTTACTTAGCAAGTATAGCATAGCTAACCAAAACAGTAGGAAGGAGAGGATTTTTAAAAAAAATTTTGCTAATTGCAAACTGGAGAGGAGGTGAACTGGCTTTTGCAAAAGAAGCTGTTTTAGATGATCTCGTTTATATGTTCAAACTAGTAAATAAAGAAACAAATAAAGGATACTGTATTTTTAAAGGAGGTGAGGCTTTCCTCTACCCCAAGGTTGTAAATGGCTGCTTAATGAGCAATGGTGTTTGGAGATGCTTCGGAGCTCAAAGTGTACACATCCTGAACCAGTGCTTCAGGCTACGTTTGAAAGACAAGACTGAGCCGTGCTCTCTAAAGCCTTTTATGTGTTCTGCAGGTTTTTTTTCTTTTCATTCTTTTTTTTTTTTAGGCAGTTGTGAATGCCTGTGGGATGACTCAGGTGGGTATGTATGTGTGTACTGCTACATTTTTGCTTCTGTCAGTGTGTACTTGTTTGTTAGGTATACTGTATGTGTGTAAGTTTGTGTAGGCCATGTGTGAGAGATCTCAGTCTACGTGTCTTCAGACTGCATCACTGCTGGTTGAGCCAAAAGCTCTCCTGGAGCTTCTCAGTGCTCCACAGGGCTCCAGGTCTCACACAGAGCCTACCACTTCCTCTCACACTAATTAAGGTTCTTCCTCTTTGTCCACCTCCCAAATGGATATTGACTGCTGCTAGCAGATGACATAAGCTGATTTTAGAGAGATTGTTTGCTTTATAAACATTGTGACAATATTTGCTGGTTAAATTGAATTCCGTGCATAGTCATTTTCATCAAAAACTGTTATCCATACAAATGTTTTTTTCTTTATTCATTGTTTTTGCTGCTAGGAGACAGAAAAGACTAAAAGTAAGCGGACTGATATGCAGCCACAGCAGTAACATTGCCTTAGTTGTTATGGCAAGCATATTACCTGACAAATGCCAACTAGGAGACAAAAGGTAAAATAAGCATTTATTTGGATATGCGTTTCTCACCATGTGCCAAATTTAAGCACAGCATGCACTTTTCTTTTAGTTCTGATTTGGTCTCGACGAATGCTTATAGCTTGCTAACCTCCTGGCTGCTGCCTGATGCAAAAGCATGGAAATGTTGGTTTACCACAGCTTGTTTGCAGAAAACTACCTGTTTGTGCTTGAAATGGGTTAATGAGAGAGTAGAGACCAAATTGTGCAGTAAATGTGACACAAAACCAAGATAATTAGTTAAAAAATGGCTAAAAAGGTCCGCTCAGAAGCAGAATTGTTTGCTCTTTTATTTTGGATCAGTAGGCAAACCCTTTATCATTGCTCAGTAATCTAATAAGACCCCAGGAAGTGTGTGAACTGTAAAATGACATACTAAATGCCAGCTTACCCACTGTTCTTAAGTTTCTGTTTACGACCATTGTTGGAGGGGAGAGGGGTTTGGTGACTACTGTAGACATCCACCCACCCATGGCTCCCTTAGGGGTAATTTAATCTCAGCATTTGGTCTACTGTTGACCCTGTGACCCCAGCGGCCTCCGGATGCAGGTAATACTGCTAATGGAGCTCGTTAGGGACATGTCCTGTGTTGCACAGCTGGGACGGTGCCACTAGTAGCTAATGGGATTGACAAGGAGGCAATGGGTCTAGGCTAGAGTTTTCTAACCTTTTGTGTAGGGCTGCAACAAATCGATGAATTTGATTACAAAAAATCTGGATTTGTTTAATTACTATCACTTGCTTTATTGGACCTGCTCTGCCTAGGGATCATTGTTCCACATGGACTGTAATCACTGCAGCGCAACGCATTTCAAAGTTGACAGAGAGCAAAAACCATCTGTAAATGGCAGAAAATGTCCAAAGTTTGGGATCAGTTCATACTTAAATAAGATGACAACATGCCACAATGCGTGTGTTATAAAGTAGAACTGGTATACTACAACAGCACTTTGTCAATGCTTCAACATCTGAACAGAAAGCCTGCCAGTTGGAAACCAGACAGGCTCATGCATTTATTTGGAAGTGACTCAAGGATTTAGTTTGTGATCTACTGTAAAATATGAAATCTTTACTATTTTAGTTGTAGATTCAAAATTTACCAATTAAGATTTTATTTATTTGGAGCTGATGAAATTTAGTGTGTTCTCCTGTAACAAGCTTTTGACAAGCTTTTTAACTATTTTATTTATACTTATATTTATTATAACAATTTATTTATTTTTTTCATTTCATTTGAAATACACTTATATCTTCTTCTTTTCCTTTGGGCTGCTCCCTTCCGGGGTCGCCACAGTGAATCTTCCGCCTCCATTTAACTCTATCCTCTGTATCCTCCTCACCCACACCAACTATCCTCATGTCCTCCTTCACTACATCCAAGAACCTCCTCTTTGGTCTTCCTCTAGGCCTCCTTCCTGGCAGCTCTAACCTCAGCATCCTTTTACCAATGTCTTCACTGTCCCTCCTCTGAACATGTCCAAACCATCTCAATCTGGCTTCCCTGGCTTTTTCTCCAAACCATCTAACATGAGCTGTCCCTCTGATGTCCTCATTCCTGATCCTATCCATCCTCGTCACTCCCAGAGAGAACCTCAACATCTTCAGCTCCTGCTACCTCCAGCTCTGCCTCCTGTCTTTGTCTCAGTGCCACTGTCTCTAAACCAGACAACATTGCTGGTCTCACCACTGTCTTGTCCACCTTTCCTTTCATTCTTGCTGACACTCTTTTGTCACACATCACACCTGACACTTTCCTCCACCCGTTCCAACCTGCTGCACACGTCTCTTCACTTCTTTTCCACACTCTCCGTTGCCCTCGACTGTTGACCATAGGTACTTAAAATCCTCCACCTTCTTAACTGCCTCCCAGTATAATTGTAGTTTGGGGCATTCCCAAAATATATGAAGATAGTCCCCCACTTTCCCATAATTCCCATTTTCTTTTAATATAAAACGAGTCATCGGATTTGTCCTTCAGTAGATTTCTATAAATGTGGGCTATGTGATTTTTGGTAGGTATACCATGCTCAATCACATTCCTAAAGTATTTTCCAACATTTGTTGGGGGTCTTCTGACTATCTCCCATTGTTTATTTTTAGTTATATAGTGTCTTAGTTGTAAATATTTGAAAAAAATCATTAGATCCCAATGTAAACTTTTCAGATAGTTGAGAAAAAGATCTAAAAGTCTCCCCATCAAAATAATTGATTTATTTCCCATCTTTTATAGACACTATCTGACATGGAAGGAATAAAATCTGGGTTGCCTTTAATGGGTATTGCACGTGATAAAGCTATTGTTCCTTTAAACATTTTTTGTACAGTGCACCAAATTTTTACCATATGCTGAATAAATACATTTGTTTCCTTCACTCTTTTTTGTGCTTGTGAGTCTAAAAAAGGCAGAATAGTTAGTGAGACTCCAGGAAGTGAATTCTGTTCACTAATGACCCACTCTGCCTCTTTATCAACTCCAAGCCAAGCAGATATAGATCTCAACTGAGCAGCCCAATAGTATTTTCTAATATTGGGAAGGCTCAAACCTCCCCTGTCTTTGTTTGTCATAAGTATTTTTAATCTTATCCTTGGTCTTCTATTTTGCCAAACAAATTTTGAAATCATTCTTTCTAATTTTTTGAATGCTGAGACAGGAATCCAAACGGGAAGGGATTGGAAGAGGAAGAGAAGTCTAGGTAGTACATTCATTTTCACAGTTTCTATCCTGCCGAACATAGAGAGAGGTAGTACTTCCCATCTGGCAAAGTCTTTTTTTATTATCTCAAAAAGCTTTGTGTAGTTAGTAGTGTATAAACGTGATGCAGTGGGTGGAAGAATGACTCCCAAGTATCTAAATCCCTGACTAGACCATTGAAATGACACCTCATTAACAAGGTGTTTGGGCCAATGACCAGATATCATCGTTTCTAATTTATCAGTATTTACTTTATATCCACTAACTAGTCCATAATATCTAAGGCATTCTAGGAGAGCTGGGATAGATGTAATAGGATTTTCAATAAGTAATAATATGTCATCTGCATATAGCGATATCTTATGAGACTTTTATCCCCTGTATTCTTGGGTTACTCCTTATTAATTCGGCTAATGGCTCAATGCTGAGTGCAAATAGTACTGGAGACATTGCATCTCCCTGACAAGTTCCTCTGCCTAATCTAAAAAACTCTGAACAGAGACCATTAACTCTGACCCTTGATTTAGGGTTTTTATAGAAAATCTTTACTCATTTGACAAAAGTGTCATGAAATGCCATGGACCTAAGAGTATGTTCCAAAAAGACTCAGTCAACCCTATCAAATGCTTTCTCAGCATCTAAGCTGAGAAGCATTGAGGGAGCTTTACTTTCTCTTCCTATTTGTTGTAGATTTAAAGCTCTTCATATGTTATTTATTGCGTATCTTTCGTTAATAAATCCGGTCTGATCTGGTTTAACAAATTTTTTTAAATATATTTTTTAATTCTATTTGATAACATTGCAGTTAGAACTTTCATATCTTGACAAAGGAGGCTTATTGGTCTATAACTTGTACATTGTGTAGGGTCTTTTCCAATCTTGTGGAGGACAGTAATAATTGTATTAGGTGCAATTAGGTGGGTCTTTATTCTTCAATACATAGTTATACACCTTACATAAGTTAGGTGCTAATTCACTGACAAATATCTTACAGAATTCCCCTGAAAATCCATCTACCCCCTGGTGACTTATTTTTTAATTTTGCTATGGTCTCCCTTACTACTACTTCCGTAAAAGCAAATATCATCTCCTTTGACTCTTCTTCTGTTAATTTATTCAAATCAGTTATTGCAAAAATTGTTTGACTTTATCTTCTTTGTTTATATAATTCTGCCCTTCCTATAATTTTTTTAATAATAATCTTCAAATGCTATATCCTTTGGTTGAGTTTAAATATGTTGAGGTGTCTGGATGTTTGATTTTCTCTGCTCGCTTGGGCCTTGCGTAGTTGAAAGGCTAGAAGCCTGTTTGCTTTATTACTCATCTTGTAATATTTTCTGTTTACAAATCTAAGTGCCCCCTCTGCTTTATGTGTAAGTAAATCATTCAATTTCTTTCTATCCAATTTTAAGCATTCAATAACCTTTTTGTCACCTGTTAATGTTTTACTTCTAGTTTCTTTCTTTTTTTTAAAATTTACATTAACATTTTCTGTCTGATTTATTGTTTTAGCTTTTATGAATACTTAAAGAAACAAACTTCAAGACACTGTAAATAGCACAGTACAGTTTTATGAAAACATAAACAAATTGGGGATTTGCTGGCCACCTATGTGCCATGTGCAGATGATGAAAATTGAACCTGATGAGCAAAATGTTTTTATAACCAACAGCAAAATAAAAACGTGACTTCTATAAGGTTGTAAAAAAAAAAAAAAAAAGTAATATTCCTTTAATCCGAAGTGACATAGCAGGCGGCATAGCAATGTGTTAACCGTACCCAGGATCATATTGCTCTCTTTGACTAACGTAAACTAAGTGTTAGCTTGGAGCTGGAGCTAGAGCCAGTTCACAGCTGGTTCAAGTTGAGAGTCTTCTAACTGGTTTGCTTTTCCCCAGCCACATAATTACGTCACTGCATATGCCCTATCCAAACAAGTTCAGCTGCATTTTCTAAGTTAAAATAGCGCTACAGGACTTTTTTCAGAATACTTATAAATAACATTTTGCTTCTCTTACACGATACCTGCAACTGTGTGACAAACAGGCTGACCGAGCGGTGAGCTAAGGGTTTAGGTGAATGAACTAATGTTAACATTAGTAACTACACTGCCACAGAACAAAAAGTTAATCTCCTTACTCTGGTCAAAAGGAACTCTTTTTCACATGTTGCAGGTCCAACAGGAACATAAAAGAAAAAAAAAATATATATATATAATAGGGTACATTAGCAAATCTCTTAATAAAAGAATAACCTGATCACTACAAAAAAGTGTCAGAGCAATGTGCTTTGTTTTACCTATTATATTTTCAGTCTCTGCTATCTCTCCCCTCTCTCGCCCTGTCTTCTTGCACCTGACACGGAACACAGATACAACACTTAAAGACCAGCTGTATAATGTCTCTTTTCTTTGATGACGACAAAGAAGACAGAATTTAAACAATATTTACATATTGTAAAATCCCACCCAGGTCTGTAGATTACCGTAATTGGATATGTCACTTGCTGGTTGTGATAATGTTGTCCCCCAACTCCTGATGTAAGCAGTTCTTACTTCTAGACGAGCAGAAAGTTGATGCCAAGTTAGCACCAGTTTTTCTGGCCCAGAACCAGGTTTTTGGCTGTCAAAATGCAAAGAACTGGTTTAAAATTAGGCACTGGCACTGAACCACCCCTGGAACTGCCTTGGTGGAAAAGGGGTAATAGTGTAATTCTCTTCGCAGTAAGGGGAGATTATAGTTAAGTCCCAGAGCTGGTAGGAATTCAGTGTCTTGTTCAAGGTCACTTTATTAGGGCAGATGCTTTGCAGCAGGAGGGAGCTTAAACTTTGTCAAGTTGAAGGACAGTCTTGGTGTTCACTTGGTCTAAAAATAAATATTCTCTTGCCAAAAAAACAACAGTGAAGGTTTTAGATGGTTTTGCCCAGCTACTGATTATGACAATTTCTTCTAATTTCAAAAGCAATTTATCCCCTTATCAAAACTATTCATGTCTCAACTGTACAAACAGAGCATTTGAATATAGAAATATTGGAAAGATTTATATCACACTATATATATATATTTATAGTGGTTATATGTCATGCAGCATATAAACTGATTGGGCAAACAGGATAGGTTACCAACAGAGGATAAGAACAACAACCATACAAATACATGAATGAAATAGTCACTTGATTTTTTTTTTTTTTTTTTTTTAAATACTCTCACGTTATAAATCCCATATATCATAACATCACCTAGTGCTGATATCCACATTTAAACATATTAAAAATATAGATTATGATGGACACCAAAAAATGAAATGAATTGAAACCTGTATTGTGTTTGTTGTCTACATTACTGTGTACCACTTTAAAGAGACTGTGTCAGAGGAAAAGATGAGATGCATAAAAGCACCTTCCAAAAACGTGTTAACACATTAGATCTGAGGCTAAAGTTAAATTTATATAATTTATTCAATAGAGCTTTCTCACTTCCTGAAATCCTACACCTGTTCTTTACTGTGCTGCTAGGACACAAGGAAACTAGAGTAAAAATATAATTATTAGACTTCAGGGCTGTTTAATATTTCTTTAGCCAAGCTAGTTTTGCTTTTAATATATAACGAAGCACCAGCAACCTCTTATATTTAGTTATGTAACAGCTACAAAGGTGAAAGCAATCTTGTTTATGGTTTTTGTTCCACAGTCCAATTATTTTCAATTAAAATTTTTATTATAAAATGTGATGTTTTATTATGTTAATACATGTAATGCTGCTGATTTCAAATGGAGTGAGAAGTTCAAAGAGCATTGCATGTAAGGAATATTAATTTCAGATGAAGAGGTTTGCCTTCAAATGTAGCAGAACGAAAGGTTTTATCATTTCTACACATTCATTACTAGGATAACATTTCACAGCTTGCCATTGGCTCTCGTAAAACAAAATAAATACGAGGCTGTGAGAGCATATAGCTCATGGTATTAGTAAGAGAAAGAATGCATAACACAGACTTAATAGGAAAACAGTTAAGTACTTCTTGTATAATGCAGCAGTTGAATGAATCACATAGTAGTTGAGGTCGATATTCATTAAGTGCAAATGAATGATTACACCTACACCACAGCAGTTCTGCAGACCTGCTTGTGCAGTGGGATAAAGAAACAGGAAGTGAATTTGGAAGGCAAACAAGCCCCTTTATTTCTAACTTTGTAAAGACAGTAAATGCCTGGCACATCGGCAAGTGCTTAAGGTGGCACACACCACAGATACCACAACGAGCCTCTATTTAAAGAAAGAATGTAAATGTAGATTTATGCATGGGTTATTAATCAAAAAAGAGAGTAAATTGTTTAATAACCAGTAAATGTTACATAATGTAGCCTGGTTATTGTAGTTGAACTGGTGACTTCAGGTTTCTTGATTTCTAATTTAATTCCTTCTTTTTTCACCCAGTAATTATAATCCAAGTGGTCTGCATCCAGAACTGTGAGCACAGCTGCATAGCTGACAGTTTGAACATGGGCCACATGGCTAGTGATGTGATAATTCAGACAGAAAAGGCTGCTGGAGACAATCAAGTGTTGAGCATTTTGGTTTAAGTTGTTCCCAGAATGCATGTATTGTAGGGATGTGACCATGTGTTAATTTCATAGCTTTATTTGATTCATGAGAGGACTAATAAACAGGAAAATTAAAACTTGTGTGTAGACGGGAGTTGTTAGGAATTTTATATCAGTTTTATATTATCATTTGACAGTTATTTAATATGCCTCAGCGCAGGGCTACAAGCTAATAAAAATTAGTGACACACCTGTTTTCATAACATGAAGTTTGTAAGTTTTATCACTTTAATATTCTTCTTGTCAGTTTTGCTTCAATATTTAATTTTTTTTTATTACCTTTGTTATTCCCTACATGGAAAACTGTGTTACAGGTTGACAGTGACAGTTTGCTGTCATTTTCTTTTTCTAGCCCACACTAGTGGACCGAGGTCATGGGGAAAAAAAAAACCCACCTATTATGTCTTCCTTAACAAAGCTGTTTATAAGATTGTCTGGTAGAACCATTGCTAATTACCTTGCTCACTGGTTGGTTAGCTCGGTAGCTAACTTCACAAGAATGGACTATTTTGTGTTGAGTGCTGCCACTGGAACAGAATAGGATCTGTAATGGTGAAAGTTACAGCACCAGCTTGGGGGTAACATCATTTTTGTGTTACTCATTAATGTTGAGTTTTTGAATTATTTAACACTAAAAGGCAAACTAGCTGTGGTTGCAACTTCATTAGAACTCTAATACAGAGTAATTACAGCTCCGGCTGATAAAAGGTCCATGATGCTAATGTTTTAACTTATAATACAACGCATTACTATTTATCATCTCAGCCTCTCCCTCATTAGACATTTCATAGCGCCTGGGTGACTGAAGCAATCTGTACTGAAAATCAAAACTTTGCATTTTATCATGTGTGTTTAAATACATCCTTCGACCTAAAGCCTGGAACTTTTTCTAGAGGTGCTTGTGGACCATTTTTCTGTCACTTCCTTCTTTCAGCTCTCTGCATTACTCAGGGATAGTGTTAGTCTGAAATGCTAGGGTATTTTTTTATGTGGGGAACTGACTAAACTTTCAGGCTGAGATGCAGAATTAAAGTGATTACATATAAAGGTAGCTTTCACCAAATGTATTAAATGTGTGTACACAATATAAGGGGGAGTATAATTACCTCAACTGCTTGCAAAAGGAAAAAAAAAAACAAAACATCTAGTGAAGACTGGGGTCATTCTGTGATAGATAGTTTGATAATGCTCTTATCTAGCTAACCTATGGATATATATTATACTTTAAGGAAACAAATCTACCATAACAACATGCTGCCCGTTCTGTCATTGCATAAGAGAATGACAACGAGCCTTATGGACACCGTCTGATTTTTAAAGAGGCTCCATCTGCATGCTGGTTGTTGGGGGTGATTAGCATGGGCATGCAGTGGAATGGTGCCTGAATCTTTCCAGAGCCAGCCTTGCTCTGCTGGAGGTCATCACGCCATAAAGAAATCAGAAAGAGGAAGCCATGGTCCTGTCTCTGTAGCTGTGAGACAGATGGCTGAATCTCTCCCCTGCAGTTCTCCTCAAACCAGTCCACAGAAGATCTTTTTTCCTTATTTTTTAATTAATTTGGATTCTTTATTTATTAATAAGTAGTCGGTTCTCCTTTCTGGCATCTGTCTAAATCCACAACTGTCAGCAATGACACTTGATCTGTTACATGTTCAGCTGTTGTCAGAATAATACTGTTGCTGGGAGTCTAATTTGAGTTGTGGTGGTTGACTGATTGTGGCTGTTTCCTTTGGTTGGGAACAGATAAGGATCTGGATTGTGCTCTGGGGAGAGACAGCAGGTTGCATCCTCCCCCTGTGGACACCTACAACCCCAGCTGTACACACACCCAAACACACAGTCTGATACATTAGTAGCCTCATTGTGAGAGAAACATAAACAGCTTCATATTTTCTCAGCCTTTTGCCAAATGAAACTGATAATATTCACTCCTATGATGCACTGCCTGGTGGCAGCTAAGTATAGGGAGAGTGTTTATATGTTGCGCTAGCCATGGATTTTTCAGGTCGTGGTCACAGAATCGCCACAAGATGTGCCGATATCCCATTACTGACTTGTATTGATCATATCACATAATTGGCTGTGGAATAGGAAGGGCACAAAGGTAGGGTTACAACATTAGATTCAATCCCGTAAAAAGCTAGTACTTATTGATCTTCTCCACGGCTCAGTCTCTGGTTAATCATGCAAACAAAGTGGAACAGTGTGTTGCCGATTATAGAAGGAAAAGAGATCATTTCCTTGTGCTCCACCTTTACCTTAGGGTGTGTTGCTTTGTAATTTGTAATTTCAAACTGTTTCCAGTTGTTTTTGTGGTGGCTTGTTAATAAGCTTTCTGTATTTTTTGGTAGTATTGTCTTCACATTCATCATTCTATTTATGAAATATATTTTATGTACAGTGTATGGCTGTTCTTAATTGATTATTCAGACAAATATTTTTTTCTGATCAAACAGTTGGTGAATTGATAGAGTTTTATCTTACATTTTCATACCTGGTATGATCAGCAGTCAGAAAGCATCCAAATACAGTATGTATTACATAATGATATAAAACAATGATTAGCAAGCTACTCTCAGCATTTATGAGGCTGTAATCAGCGTTTTTACTGTTTTCATCATAATAGCTGAGTTTTTTTTCAACACTGATGAATTGTACAATACAGATAATTGAATCTTATTGGGTTTAATCTGGCTTGCTACACATGGAGGTAATTCAGATGATTAGAGGCTTAGACATATATGCAAAATATCCCTATCATCAGCACTAGCTCTAGTGTCTTGCTCAAGGACACTTTGGTAGGGCCAAAGCATGTCAGCAGGGCCTAAATCCAAGTTGTGCAGTTGAAAACCGATCTCCTTAACCACTGGACTGTCCTAATACACAGAAACAATACCACCCTGACGAGCTTTACCAGGCATTACATTGTGTTCTGAATCAAATCATCCCTTAAAAGCCTATATTTTTAGGTTTTTCCATTAATGGAAAAACATTGTTAAAAATAAGCTGCCTTCTTGCATACTAATGAATTGTAATTGTTGCTGTTAACAAAGGCCACAGAAGCTTGCTGTAGGCTTTTATTTGCTTTGGAAGTTATCTGCCTGAATATATATATAATAATTTAAAAAGTCCTTTCTGGTGGACAGGGAAGATGAGACAGAAGCTTTTGGAAGAAGTAAAACTGAAACCAGACAATTCAGAGAATGTGCTTTAGGTTACGACTGTGTTAGAATATTTCCTAAGTGCATAAAATATATGTAGTTGTGTTTAGTCTGCTGTCATGCATGGTGGCGTGATGACAGTTGGATTATGGAGTGTCTGTATGTCAGTGTCTGATCGATCTATAATTGATCCCAACATTTTTTTAACGTCGAGCTCATTTAGTGGAAACACTGCATTTTTGTATTTTTGTTGGACTCTCATCACTTAAGACATATGATTAAGCTGGTGAGAAAAGGAAAGTGGATCTTTCTTCTTTTAGACAAAAGTGACTATCTCTCTGGTTTTATCTAATGCAGGCAAGCTGTTACCTTGTCCCTGTGTGATTGATGATATTTTGAAAAACCAATTTCTCATAAGTGCCAGCCAGTGGAAGGCAGGTGAGCTTCCTCAATCCCATTTCCCATCTAAAAAGGTGAAGAAAAATGTTAAATGTGCCACCATTTTGGTGTTAGCATAATGAAAGCAACGGTGTGTGAAGACAGGAACGCTAAACAATTTAGAATTACTGTTGGAGGCTCCTGCAGAAATGGGGAGAAACCCAGAAGGTGCTCACAGAGAATCTGATTGAGAAACAGCTTTTAGTGGCTTTCTCTGGTGAAATTAAGCATGTCCCTTACACTGATGCACATTGCTCATCTGGCTCTTTGCATGTCACCCTCCATTAGCAGACAAAGATTTGCCTTAGCTACACAAGACTGACAAGAAACAGGATTTACAGAAACCATGGTGGTCTGTGAGCTAGCAAACACCTTCATTTGTGGACCTAAACATTTGTTTATACTTTAACTCATATTACTCATTTGAGAGTCATGACATTTTTCTATTAGAAAACTTCCCTTGTTTGTATTAGTCCGAATAAATACATTTAGTGGATGTATTTCATTTATTGCCCTTGGAAGGGATCCATAAATATACCAAATTTTCAACTAATAGCACACCTGTTAATGCACTTCTTTCCTATCTACCTTTTAAAGCATTACAATTATTTGATGAGATAGTTAGTTTTAGTTCATGGAGCTGAACTAATTTTTAAATTTGAAAACAAAACAAAGCACCTGTGGGCAAAGCTATACCTACTACTGTGGTTGTAGTGTGTCACAAATACTCTCTTTAAAGAAACAGTTTAATATTTGAGGCAATACATTCTTGCGAGAGTTTGTTGAGAAGACTGGCATCACTGTCATGTCTGTACTCTCTATTATGGAACTAGAGCCAGGTTACCTTTTCTTAAAAGGTCCCTTTTCTCAAAACCTAATATTAAATGCTTATATTTATAAATCATGTCAAAGTGACTTTCGTGTGACTCTGCCATTTTTTCATTCAGGCAATGCATGATGATCTATTCTGCCCGTCTAGTGACCATCACTGCTTACTACTTTTTACAATGAATTGTGGGAAATTTTGAGGGAGCTAGTTTTAGGTTACTAGTGATTCACACATGTGTAGTTGCTACATAGGCCCTATATAGTGGTTAGGGAGGACATTCGAACACAGCCAGAGTGATATTGACCTATTTGGCTAACGCTTGGCAAAGTACAACAGTTGTAAGAGTAAAGCAAAAATTAAACTTATAAAAACAGCTTTCCTTTAAGAATGGTGTACTAAATTGTCATGGTGTAATAATTCATAGTATCAAGTGTAATAATTTCAGTTTCAGTTACATCAAGGTGGAATAATTGGTGTGTGACGTTTAATATTCTCGTTAGGACAGTCATACTAAAATGTAGGAAAACACAGTTATTAATGACACGGTAGGTTTATCTCCATCTGTCTGTAAATGCAAGTTTTTCCCTTTAGTTTTTTGAGGACATTCATGGCTTCCCGCTTCCTGCTTAGCATAAGTACTTGGTGCATTAGAGTGTGAGGGAGAGAAAAAAGATGTGTAATACCCTCCCTTCCCCTGCATTTAAGCCAGACAACAAGAAACATCTGGATGGAGAACAGAGAGTTCATAACGCACCCATCCCCACCTAGGATGAGTCCAACAATGCTTGGCTCAGACTGTGCACTGGGAGACAGTCCACTGTTATCCTACCAAACCCTGTGCAAGTGTTGCATTCTTATCATGACTTTGCTGATTTCTGAGAAGAATGTGTGGGTGTATTTTGTGGTTGAGTGCTCACCGCATTGTGCAAAGTGTAATTTTCTTACTTTGAGTGGGGTAAAAGGTGTTATTTTCCTCTCTACATTACTATCATTGGAACCTGAAGCTGTTTTTCCACAGGTTTTAATATTGTGTATTTTCAGGCTGTCAGTGTGTGATGTGTGTTTTCTCACACATTTTCACACTCACTGTGTTTCCCTTGAGTCTTTTGTCATTGAAAAAGAGGACCATGGATAAATTATATAACTCATTTTTATGCCTGCAAATCTTTGTTGAAATCACAGTAAATATACTGTATTCCCTTGTGTCTGCTGCTCTCATATTTTAAGCTCACTTTAAAAGCACTATAAACAGGACTCAAGTCCAGCAGCAAACTGTGGAAGCGAGGAGGTAGAGATAATTACATTCAATGTTGCATACGATATTATACAGTCCAGAGCAACGGAGAGCGTGGAAAAGAAGTGAAGAGACGTGTGCAAGCAGGTTGGAACAGGTGGAGGAAAGTGTCAGGTGTGATGTGTGACAAAAGAGTGTCAGCAAGAATGAGAGGAAAGGTGGACAAGACAGTGGTGAGACCAGCAATGTTGTCTGGTTTAGAGACAGTGGCACTGAGACAAAGACAGGAGGCAGAGCTGGAGGTAGCAGAGCTGAAGATGTTGAGGTTCTCTCTGGGAGTGACGAGGATGGATAGGATCAGGAATGAGGACATCAGAGGGACAGCTCATGTTAGATGGTTTGGAGAAAAAGCCAGGGAAGCCAGATTGAGATGGTTTGGACATGTTCAGAGGAGGGACAGTGAAGACATTGGTAAAAGGATGCTGAGGTTAGAGCTGCCAGGAAGGAGGCCTAGAGGAAGACCAAAGAGGAGGTTCTTGGATGTAGTGAAGGAGGACATGAGGATAGTTGGTGTGGGTGAGGAGGATACAGAGGATAGGGTTAAATGGAGGCAGATGATTCGCTGTGGCGACCCCTGAAGGGAGCAGCTGAAAGGAAAAGAAGAAAGAAGAAGTTGCATATGACATTACAAAATAGCTGCCTATCACTAAATTCAAATCTCAAATAATCTGAATGAAAAGAACAGCCTGAACATTACTGTAATGATACTGTCTGTGCCCAGTTATTTGGAGGATTGTGGATACCTAAAAAAAATAATAAAAAACAAAAGCAAAAAAAGCAAACATCTACTGATGGGGAAAGAGGTTTCCACAAAGGAGTGTATCATCAAGTTAAGCTTGGAACTTTGTAATTTTAGTTTTAAAATAATTCAAGATTTTCAATTTCATGTTTTTACTGTTCAAATAAGGACAAACTGTGAGGAAATGACAAAAGTAAACCCTTAAATGTGTAGTTGTGATGCTAAGATAACTGCACCAATGCAAATAGTTGGTCCTGAGGCCTGCTATATGTATGCCACACAGGCTTTTTCTGCATCACTGATCCTGAGTGACTATGCAGTGCAGGTGCTGTAACCAAAATTAGAACTGTGGAATAAAGCTGGCTAACTTCTGCTTTTATGATACTATCATATTTGCCTTTTTATTCAACTGTGTCTGTTTCAGTTTTCATTCTTTCCTGCGCATGTTTGTGCAGCAGGGCTTGCCAAGTTCAGGCACAGTGGTTGGATACAGTGGAATCATTTCCCCCCAGACTCATGCAAATTATTTAAAATTTCTGCCTTATTTTTGACATTTTGTGGTAAGTCAGTCATTCTTCTGGTATCTGCACCCAAGACTGGTGTGTGTGTGTGTGTATATGTGTGTATATATATATATATATATATATATATATATATATATAAACGCATTTAAAAAAAGTTATAAATGCATTTTGCATTTTAATGAGTGAAATAAGTATTTGACCTCTTCGCAAAGCATGAGTTAGTACTTGGTGGCAAAACCTTTGTTGGCAATCAGAGGCCAGACTTTTCTTGTAATTGGCCACCAGGTTTGCACACATCTCAGGGATTCTGTCTCACTCCTTTTTGCAGATCCTCTCCAAGTCATTAAGGTTTCAAGGCTGACGTTTGGCAACTCGAACCTTCAGCTCCCTCCACAGATTTTCTATGGGACTAAGGTCTGGAGATTGGCTAGGCCACTCCAGGACCTTAATGTGCTTCTTCTTGAGCCACTCTTTTTCCTTGTCCCTATGTTTTGGATCATTGTCATGCTGCAATACTCATCCATGACCCATTTACAATGCCCTGGCTGACAGAAGAAGATTCTCACTAAAGATTTGTATATGGTTGTCCTGTCCCCTTAACAGAAAAACACCACCAGAGCATAATGTTTCCACCTCCATGTTTGACAGTGGGCATGGTGTTCTTGCGGTCACAGGCTGCATTCCTCTTCCTCCAAACACGGCGAGTTGAGCTGATGCCAAAGAGCTCGATTTTGGTTTCATCTGACCTCAACACTTTCATCCAGTTCTCCTCTGAATCATTCAGATGTTCACTGGCAAACTTCAGATGGGCCTGTACATGTGCTTTTTTGAGCAGGGGGACCTTGCGGGTGTTGCACGGTTTCAGTCCTACACAGCATAGTGTGTTACCAATTGTTTTCTTGGTGACTATGGTCCTAGCTGCCTTGAGATCATTGACAAGGTCCTCCCGTGTAGTCCTGGGATGATTCCTCACCGTTCTCATGATCACTGAAACTCAATGAGGTGAGATCTTGCATGGAGCCCCTGACCAAGGGAGATTGACAGTTTTTATGTTTCTTCCATTTGCAAATAATCGTACCAACTGTTGTCACCTTCTCACCAAGCTGCTTGGCGATGGTCTTGTAGCTCATTCCAGCCTTGTGTTGGTCTACACTCTTGTCCCTGACATCCTTGGACAGCTCTTTGGTCTTGGCCTTGGTGGACTGTTTGGAATCTGATTGATTGATTGATTGCTTCTCTGGACCAGGTGCCTTTTATACAGGTAACCAACTGAGATTAGGAGCACTCCATTTAAGAGCATGTTCCCAATCTCAGTTGATGACCTGTATAAAAGACACCTGGGAGCCAGAAATCTTGCTGAGTGATAGGGGATCATATACTTATTTCATTAAAATGCAAATCAATCTAACTTTTTTCAAATGCGTTTTTCTGGATTTTTTTGTTGTTATTGTCTCTTACTGTTCAAATAAACCTACCATTAAAATTACAGATCTTCTTTGTCAGTGGGAAAACGTATAAAATCACGAAATTCACGGGGGTTACGTTCCTAGAGCACCTGCAAATTGTGAAAAACTGCAAATTTCGAATGTGGTCAGTAGCTCCTATGTATATACATTTCTGTTGGGCATTATTGTAGCTCTTTGCATTCGCATTTGATCTTTTCTTCCCTTGTGTTTTACATCATGTATTCATGAACTCATTGACATTAGCCTTCAGTCATAAGAGACATTTCCTTTTCATATTTTAAATCTTGTGTTCAGACATGTTCATAGATATACATATACATAGACATAGAGATGTGTGACTGTTTCCACTGTGCTGGCTAACATTTAGCTGAGGGGCTGAATGGATGTCGACTTTGACCTACTCGTCTTTGCCCCTGGCAGTGCTCTTTCATTTCTCTCGTCCTTTCATTGTTTTTCCAACATGACTTGACCTTGACAGAGCGCTATAGGAGGAGTATAGGATCACATTTTCTCTGTCCACCACCCTCAGATAGGCTTCTGAGATGATGAAATACACTGCCTGATGGCATTCATCTTTCCCACCTCCTCTTCCTTTCTCTTTTACACCTTTCTCCTTTACACCTTTCTCTTCACCTCCTTTCTTTTTGTTTTACGTTCGAAAGGGAGGAAATGAACACCTTGCAGTTGAAAAATTATACATCTCTTATGAGATAAAGGACTAATACTTAAGATGCTTAGTCTGAATTGCACTAAAAGATACTAAATTATGTACACAAAGTTGTTCAACAAAAACAGTGGATACTTTTTTCTTTTTAAACCAATATGCATTCCAGGACAGCAAAGACTGATATCACATGTGTCTCATTAGCGTTGTGCTCTCTGTAAGTCCAGACATTGTGTGTGTGCATCTCTCAGGTATTTAACTGTCTTTAAATGTCGACACAACTGATGATACTACTGGGAGATCATTACAGGCCTCGCTAGTTTAAATTAGCTTACTTCTACCCAGACAGCTGAATGGTACTGATGATTTGACTGGCAGAACTGATATATTTTCTCTTACTGAAATTTAATTTGTGTAATCATGGAAGCAACCTTTCAGAAAACCACAGCACTGAACACTGACTTGATTAATAACTACAAATTTACTTTGGGCTTTGATGTCTCAGTCATGCTACTGTGCTATATGTGGGAAACAAATTACTTGACTACTTCCTAATCCGAACTGCCAACTGATCTCAACAGAGACATCTGACGTTTTTTTTTAAATGTTGTCATTTAAAAACATCCTGAATATAGTTCATAATCTTTAGTGTAAATGGGAAGTTTGATTATTATTTAATTATTGCAGTGAGAACACCAGAGTGTCTCAATGTTCTGGTGAATCCTAATCTCATTTACATAAAACGTCTATTAATTTACATGTCTGGACCATTTGGCCATGTAAATAATGTTGTTAATATACTGGAAATCCTGTTCAGTGTGTAGTTTTATCAGTCTTGATTTATTTTTTTTCCCACTGCTTAAATGGTTCTGTGTTTTGTGGTGTCCCTAAGCCACATTGTATTTTGAGTTCCCCAGCTTACTGCTCACAGGTTGGGTGCTGGCAAGAAAAATTAGACTAGTAATTCTGGAGTCACATCAGAGGATGGACCAGAAAAGCTTTTGTGTGTGAGAACCTTTGCTTTTCAGCTGTGCTAGGGCACAGTTTACCGTTTTACTCTGAGTATCTCACAACTTTACTGATATATCTCACAACTAGTTGATGTTTTGCCTTGAATTTTGCACTGACATTTGTGTTGCCCGAAATATACTGATATTCTGACTTTTCCTTCACTGCAGCCAGTGAGGGAGAATTTTCAAATATCCTGTGAAATGTCACATGTATTTGATGGAATGGCATGGAGTTTGGTACAGACAGATATAGGATTTACCTGCTGTTGCCAATTTATCTATTGGGTGGCAGGCCAGTGGGTGTAAATATAATTTGCGATAGGTGTACCTTTCTACAGTTGTCTATATTAATAATGTAGTTATTACTTAACCAGATAACACTGAGCACAGTGTCCCTTTTACATCTTTCAAATTAAATCTCTTGTACAAGAAAGCATTGACATACATTATAAAACTGCATATACTGCTGCAAGGAGGACTGTGAAATCTGGAGAAATTACAGAAGTTGCTAAATACTTGTTTATTTAAGCATGTTTAACTGTGTGTTTGTTATGTGTAAATGTTAGAAAACATCTCTGACAAAATGTGGGTGAGAGTGAATCTTTGGCTGTTATCACTGAGATCACTACAGGCACTATAGTGGCTATGATGAAGGTTTGGATGGTGATAAAGGAAACTTACTTACTGAAGAACCCCATGCAACTAGACAGCTGAATGTTATAAGGCCTCAGGCCCCCCTTACACCCCTACTGACACTCCTGTTGTCTGTGCTTCCTCTCCCATTAATTAGAGGAGGCCTGGTTCCTATTACTGCCCAGCAGAGGCAAAATCATTGAAATATTTAACTTGAGTACTTATACATTAAGGTAAAGGCATCTGAGAGAATATTTAAACATTCACAAATGCTGTCAAAGGTACAGTCAAAGTAGAAGATTCACTACAATTAATGACTTGGATTATGTCATGAAAAGTAGCATTTTTGTTAAAGGTTTCCTTTACACTACACCTTGCATTCACTGAATGCTTGGATGCTAATACCAGTTTTGGTTTATGTGCAAGTATCATTAGCTGTGTGGTCCACTTTATAAAACACATCAGCAGAAGCATCCGTGAACACATGGCAGGTGCTCTGGTGCCCCAAACAACTATCATTTCTTTACAGCATTGTAATGTGTGACAGTTGTACTTTTACTAAGCTTCTCAAACAACAGAAAATATTATCTGCCCTACTTTGCACCTTATGCGGATAAAGAGGATTAAAACATGTTGAGAGAAGTGTGGGAGCACTAACACTTTAAAGCTGCTTTAACCTTGAGGCGCTTACTCCTAATTAAAAAAGAGTCCGTGAGGCTCTGAGAACAAACAGGATACTACACAAAACTTTGTCTTCTGAAGCACAATCAAAGCAGTGGAATAAAAAGAAGACGTTTCCATTTTCTCATCTACTTAATGACAGGTTCCTAACGCCTCAGGACAAAAGAGAGCGCAGTAATGAGAAAAACAATAGGATGGCTTGCTAGACAACAAAATGTGATGGGAACACAGGATTCCCTGCCATTCATTTTACACCGACTTTAATGATCCACTTGATTAATTGGCTATTTTGTTTTAAAGCAGTTTCAGCAGCACTTTCTCTAGCTGTGCCCTCGGGCAATGCAGCTTCAAACTTTTAGCTAACATCTTCAGCATGGCTGTACTGGCATGTTTTCCACAGCTGAATCCCCCAGCAGTTGATTGAGCTGAAATGGACCAAAAAGATGTCCCCAACACAACTTTACTTTCACTACAGCATCTGCTTCTTAAATTATTCAACTGCCTGTGATCATTAGGTCTGTTTCTACGTTGCATAGCAGGTATCACAACTGTCATTCCAGCTGTATGAGACTCACTTGTTTTTGGATGGTGTGCAGTGAGGAAATATGACCTAGATTGATAATGTTAATGTTATACAACATATAGCATTCTAAGGACACTCAGGAGGATGGTGGAAGTTTGTTGTGGATTTGCTGAAATTTTAAACTGGATAAAAGGTCATGATTTTAGTAAAACAATCAATCAAAAAAAAAAAGTGTATACTCTTTGTTTTGCTCACCTACTTCAGACAAATAATGACCATATCGGGTAGCCAAGTTATTTGCACATTGTTCGAAAGGTTTGAGTCGGAAATGGAGTGAAAAGCTGTTTGTCAGACGGAAAAGTGCAATTATATGCAGAAATTTTTACAGACACATAATGGTTATTGACTGACTACTGTCTGGCAGTTAATGATTAATGTTCATGAACTGGGTATTGTTCTTTAAAATATTGACTTCCTCATTTTGTAGAGAAACCACATTGTTGGTGGAACTTTATAAGGTTCTTCTTTTTAAACCATTGTTATTCACTTATTCACAAGATAGTATATCAGAAATGTGACCTCTGTCATTTCTAACAAATGCGTCCTCTACTCACAGCACATTGGTGGTGTATAAATCATGCATCAGTAAGAATGAAGATTCTGTAGGGTGCCCACATCTACCGTAAACTAACAGCACTTCATCAAATTATTCAGTGTATAAGGTGTGGTGTTGGTGTTTATTATTACTAATGCCGAATTTGAATGAATGCCTTACAGATATATTCCATAAGAAATTAACAGGGCACATCAAACAAGTTTTGACTTAATACTTTAAGTATTAAACTTTAATATTAATTGTATTAGTCAGTTTTGTATGCAACAATAAGCTCACCACATACACACATGTTGATTTTACTGTTGTCCATTCAGCATTTCCCTCTGTATTGAATGCTAGCTCGGCTCAAAATGTTTAGAATTAATAAGAGTTTATGCAATGGCAGATACTGTACATGTGCATACTTTCAACTGTTAAGGTTGAGCAGTGAACAAGCACTTTGGTGAAAGTAGTTGTGTAATGAAGTAGAATTTGCAGAGCTTTTGAAACTCTGCCCTTTTTCACACCTAAAACATGACATGTGCCCCAGTGTGATGGATTGTTGGTTTTGGAAACTTTTAATAATTTTTGGATTGTCCTCCACCATATCATTGCGGCATTCCCCTCTGTACTTTGTTTAAGGCAAACTGTAGCCTTGAGCAAATCCTAGTGTAGGCTGTTTGTCTAGTTTGCATTTCTATCTCATTTGGCACATCAGGAGTGCTTGTGTGAAAGATCTGACTGTTCGTTTGCTGAATATTAAAGCCATCTGTTGGCATTTGCTTCCTCCTCAGGACATCCCCCTGATGTTTTGTCTGTTTGCCATTCATTACAGAGCACGAAAAGTACCCTGACAGTCCAATTAGATTATCGCCACTGACTGACAAGACAATGAACACACACACACACTCACACACACACACTCACACACACGTTCTAAGAGGCTCAACAGCGGAGCGTGGGAGGGCAAGGTTCTGCCGTGATCACCCATGCACAGAAAGAGCTGTGCACATATGCAAATGTACATACACGTGCTATCTGTAAATCATATGTCTGGTTACTAAGTTTAGTTACATTTTTAACCCCTTGACCACCAGCTCTAGTTAACTTTCTTTTTCAATAAGTTGTAACCTTCTACACCAGAAGTCTTTATTCAGTGAAACACCTATTTGCTGCAAGAACCTTTGCTTGAAATCACCTCATACACCATACCTCAGCCGTCATTTAACATAAGGGTCTTTCAACAGTATGCCAAGTCATATTTACCCACAATTCTTCTCACAGCCATCTGCATGTTACCAGATTATGATGGATAGTTTCCATGTTGAAAGCAAACATGGCGATTGGTTGCTGCTAGCAGAAAGGAGAGTGTCCACAGGTTGATCATTGCAGTGTTACACAGTAAAATTGATCAGAAAACCTAAGCAGGCGGATCTAGCTCGAGGTTTAATGAATAATTTAAATTTGGATGATGACTCAGCAGTAGTTGTTGTGTTTACCCTATAAAAAAATACAGTACGATCCAGTGTGATGTTTTGCTTAAGGGGTAAAGTGTATAAGAGGAAGTGAGAGTAATGCTGATTTCTGTGATAATACATCCATTCATTCTCTTCTATGATCCATCTACAGAATTTAGATGAACTTCCACCAAGCATATGGAAGCTAAATTGCAGAAATGTTTTGTAACTTCACCAGATTGTCCTTCTACCGGTATCTGTTTTATAACCATTTTAAATGTTTGTCTAAACAGAAATGACTTTATCATTCTTCATTCTGACAACCGGATGTTTTCTTCAGACTGCAAACGTGTTATTTATCTTCCCAGGGCCAGATGCTGGAGGAATATCTGTGTGTTAAAATATTCTCTATGTGGCGTGCTGCATCACATCACATCCAGAATTAAATCACCCACTTACATAATGTCTGCTCACGGTCATCAGTTAAAGCAACTTGCTCAGTACTGTCAGAAATGTCCAGAGCAGAAAGGAAATTCATGAACAACCAAAAACATCATCCTGGCGGCTTTTTTTTTTTTTTTTTTTTTTTTGCCCTCAACAATGTCTTTTAATCATGGTGTCTACGTGAAGGTTTTCTGGGAATCAAATGTGGTATATAAAAATGATCGGATTATTGATAGTTATCTTTAGACTGTTTATTGAAGAAAATTAGCTATTTAAAGATGTCTTCTGACATCTAAACATATAAGCAACAGATAAATTAAAAATAAAAACAATTGCAGAGTTGACATCATTTTATAGCTGATGCTCACAGACCAAAATACAAGTCTTGATTAAGTGGAGAAGAAGCTTGAACCATCTAATATAGCTCTTTGTTCTCAGTGTAACCCTTACTCCAGGTAATGATAAAAGTTAGATCTGTCCAGACAAATGCACAGCCTCAAGTCCCTTTGTTTGCTATTATGAGCTATGATTTATGGAATGGTGATATTGTCTGAGTGACTCCTCTGATTTAATGCTGGGAGCTCTTAGTTTCTTTGTCCATTTTGTCCTCTGTTGTAGGTCAGAGCCTCTGATGGATGTGGAGAGAAAATAAACGTGTGTGTGCAATTGTCAATGCTAAAATAGTCAGGAACACGGAAGCAACGGGTGGGGGGTTGTTTCTGCTTTGAGGGGTTGCAGAGGTTGACGTGCCAGACCATGGGTTTGGAATCTGGGAGGGACAGACCTCTGAGTGACCAAGGGGACTATTGACCCCACTGGGAGGAAGTTGTGATGTAACTCCTCTGAGACGAAGCTAGATCAGAAGTAATGTTAATGAATATGGATTTAATGCTTCATTTGGTCCCAAGAGGCTGAAGAGGGGTTTTCAGCTAGAAAGCTTAGATGAGCAGATTAAAGCAAGACAAACATATAAAGACATCACCACATTACCGCTAGTCTCAGATGTCTTTTGGCATCAGGAAACTGAAGAAGGTTTTGAGTAAATTGGCTCAAAATAATCTGAAAAAAATTTCAGTTGAAAATATAAAAACAACAAAACAAATGTCAAGGATTAGCTCTGACTATTGATCTAGGTTTTCTGTTCCTGATGAGACATTTCAACCTGAACCCCATCTTAGGGAAATTTTTAAGGGTGAGGCTGTGATATGTAATACTGGGCATGACTCCACCAAAGCCATGTTCTTTTGCAACAGTTTAATTTGAAGTAATGACAGAGTAGACCTATTACTTAATGACAACAGATCCAACTTATGGTGTTTTTTTTTATCTCTTATATTTTACTTTCAGACATGATAAATCAAGCCTATCCCAGGCCTATGTAAGTTTATTGCTCAGCCGTGAGTTTCGCTGCTGCAGATTAGTCGTTTGTAATGCTTCTGTTGCATGAGCACAGCGGAAGTCAGGACAGAGCCTGTTTATTTATAGGGCAGGGAGGGCTTTCCCTCCTCTGTGGAACTCTCAGAGTCAACCAAACAGCCAGAGGAAGCCTCATAAATGATTTCATGTCTGGGCTTGTGACTTATTTTACAGATTCAATTGCAGCTAAGTCATGACCATAAAAGTTTGCAATGCTTTCTTGCTTTTTGGGAAAACCCCTTCTGTAGCTGAGCTCATCAGCACTGGGCTGGATTTTGATTTGTATTTTGTGATGACACTGGTACTAGCTGCACTGGAACTCTTCTCATGTTGTTTTTTTTTTTTTTTTTTTTTTTAACAAAAGCAGTTTTTGCTTTTTGTGCCATTATGGCATAATTACAAGCTGAAATTCTCACATGATTTTATTTTAAACAAAACAACAACAAAAAAAAAAACATCCATTTCCAGTAGTGTCTCCTGCCTGGAATTGAAAACCCTGAAAGAGCTACAAGGCAAGTGAAGGGACTCAATTCTCACTTTTAGTCCATTGTGATGAGATCAGGGAGTTCACGCTGGCGGTGGTGCGTGTTTAAATTGAGGTTACCACATAGGCAGTTACGCCTACAGCGGACTGCTCCAGCTCCTGCAGCCATCACCGTGACACCAGCACCTACCATGTTTACAATTAGCATACAGTCACTCACTATTTGCAACGAGGTGTGTAGTGGACTGCAGAGACCATGTGAAAAAAGACAGACGAAACAGAAACGTATTCCATAAAGGTTTTGTAGGTGTGACTTTTGGTTTGATGTCAATGGCAGAAATAACCACTGTGCAATAACACTATATGATATTTGTTATCTGTTACCTACCTGTTACCTACCTATGGTGTCACACTACTTACAGTTATGCTCACGGTTGCACTTTAATCCTTGCACTCCTACTTGCACTAGTTCACATTGTAAATATTATATATATAAAAATATTCATATAAGAATCTTGTACATATCACTCCTAGTTGTATATATTTTTTTGCTTTCTTTTTAACTCATATCTTCTATTTTTAAAGTTTAACTTTTATGTATGCAGAGAGCTAGTGAACTGTAGTAATATTTCTTGGCCAATAAAGTTGATTCTGATTTTTGAGTCTTCTAGACGATGTGTGCTTCACTATATTTTAACAATGATGCAGGTTTATAGGTCATCTGGACCTATAAATCAAAAAGGTTGGAAACCACATTTGCTTTGCTTTTCTGCTCTGCTTTATTGTGCAAACAGGCACACACTTAATAACCAACATTCAGCATACATGCATTTTCATAAAGGTACAGACTCTGTTGCACCCCTGTATATGGGCTATAACAGGTGATATTGACTTAGAAATTTAAATAGATGCCTTTGGAAAGATGGATCATTACAAATTGCATTGGGATTTATCACAAAGCCAAAGTCCCATGTGAAAAATGAGGGATTTCTCCCTTCTGATCCTGCATTTCCATTAGTTCTTAGATTATGTTTTGTATGTGGTTGTTCTTCTTGGGTGTAGCTTCTCCTGCTGTCACGTCTGGGTTCTAGGTCCTTCCTCCAGCAGATGGACAAACTCCTTTATTATCACAACTCTCCACTATGCACCTCTGAGACTTCATCATCCTCATATCTCCCGCCTCACATGGGCCTCGCTTGGCCCCCTTGTTTTGTTGTGGCCAGGCTCTTGCATGTGTCTGTATATGTGTGTATGAGGTTATCCTGCCAATGCTTATCTGGTCATTTGCATTATCTGGGCACAGCAACCGCATTGTGTTGGATTTGATGATTGCTAGTAGTGAGATGTTAACGGTTATTCCACTTGGTTGGGTACAGCACAAAGGGACAGGGAGGAGGAGGGCAGACAGGGAAAGGCCAAACCTTTGTCATGGATCAAATATCAAAGATTGTCTATGTGCTGATGGAGAAGCAGTTAAAGCAAACAGCCGCTGAAAAATTCAAGGAGCAGTTTTTGTCTTGCCTGGGGCTTTGAGGTAATTCATGTGTGTATGTATGTATGTATGTGAGATGAGCGCATGTTCTTCAAATGCTGCAGTATTTGACTTGATTTTTATTCTTTGTCCAAATCTTATTTGCAAGAAGTAAATGATCGATTTGAAAGCCAAATGGCTGTAAAGGCCTGATACATACCTACCAAACTTTTTGTAAGCCAGTTTATGCAACATAGTCACTCAATTAAGTCACTTTAACACCTTCAAAAAGAAATACATGTGTATTATCCTTAGCTATTTGATAATGTTCACTTGGGCTTGAATTGGTTGCTGACGCTGATCCACCACCCTGTCGATATGTGCACTGATAACAGTGAAAGCAGCTCTGGGGTTAGATCTATTGCTATTGATCAGCAGGTTGAATAGAGACACAGCCGCTTCAGTCAGCAGGGTGAAACAATGTGGAAGAGTGTAGTCTCAGTTGTAGTCGACATTTTCATCTACTATTACTCAGCCAGAATCAAGTGAGATATGGCTAAATTGCACAATTACTAGCAAGGTTTGAATAAAATGGTGCATCACTGACATAGTATTTCTTTGAAAATGATTTGAAATGACTAATTAAGGCTAAATTGATTAGATGATTGGTAGGAAAATTAATCTGTGGGAAATTTGTACCAAAAATTAATACTGGTTTGATTAGTCAACCAACAGAAAATGAATCAGCAACTATTCTTTTAATTGGTAACTATTTTTTAAATAACTCTTAACTCACAGATTTTTCAAGTAAAAGTTCCCAACATTCACACACTGTTGCAGCCCTGCTTTTTAACTGATCCAGAAATAATGCCAAACATTTGCTGTTTGAATCTACTAAAAATGTCACAATTTCCTGCTTCTTCCTGTCATATTATTGCACGTTGATTAGTTTTAGTAGTTGGGACTGTGAAAAACTTGATGATGCAATTGTGGCCCATGGTAATCCAGGCATAGGCAATTTTATAGTTTTCTCTTATATTTGGCCCAGACCATCTTCTTTACTTACTACTATTTGGGACCATGTCATTCTTTCATTTACACAAGAACCACTCATTCCCTGAGTGCTTGGGAGTGTTGCAGGCTGTCAGAGCTGCTGGTATGCACTCTCTCCCTGTGCTCTGGTCACCTGTCCACTGCTCTGTTGTAGTCTGTGCAGCAGACTGAAAGGTGTTTCACTGTTACCTGAGCTGTGTAATTAACCTACGTATGATGGCTATTTTCTCCCTCTTAACCTATCAGGGGTTATGTGGGCAAGTGAGACCAGGCGGCTGGTTTTGACCAGGTGGTGAACTGTCATTAATGTGACTGAGGAGCCTTTTGGGAATTCTCTGTAAAAGCTATCTGGGGTAGATTGTACAAACGCTATGCCTCCAGGGCATCTTTGATCTAAAATTGGTTATATGAGAGGGGTAATCTTGGTGAAAGGAAGGAATGAAGGGATTGAACCAACAGTCCCAAACCTAAATATATTCAGTTTATTTAAAACTAGAGTGGCAAATGTTAAAATTTGAGTTTTTGAAACCGTTGTGTAATTGTTTTGCTTGTTAAATGACTAAAGTGGTTAATAGATTATTACCGTAGCTCAGCACCACAGTACATCTCTGACATGTTGGAGCCATGTGAACCATCTCGAACTCTGAGAACATCAGGGACAGGCCTTCTGCTTGTGCCCAGAGTCAGGACTAAACAGGGAGAAGCAGCGTTTCAGTTCTATGCAGCTAAAACCTGGAATAATCTTCCTGATGATGTTAGATGAGCCTCATCTCTGGCAATGTTTAAGTCCAAGCTAAAAACTTTTCTTTTTAGCTTGGCATATAACATATGACAACTGACAGTGTTTTATCCAAAGTTATTTATCTGCACTCAGTCTCCTTTAATTTTATTTCAAGTTCATCTCCCACTATTTGCTGTTTCTTATTTTGATTTTTGCCTATGTACTTTTAACTTGTCTTTTATTTCTGTTAAGCACTTTGAGTTACTCTCTGTATTAATTGTACTATATAAATAAATATATAGCCTTGCCTATATTATCACGTTATTGTTATTATCACGTGCTGATTTCTGAAAATTGTCAGTTTAATATATAAGTTAAGTCATTAAGCATTTTCCCTAGAGTAGTTTTGGATTCAGTGCCTTGCCCTTTGGCGCTTAAAGGTGCACAAGTTAGACATTCTCATTTTATCTCGAGATCCAGTTTAATAACCTTCTTAACATACTGCATCCTTCAAAAAAACTGAGAGGCCTTTTGGTAGAAGGCACAAGCACTTTACAGACTACCAGCAGAGAATAAGTAAAGGCAGCTGCAATCAGGGACTACAGTTCTTCATAAAATAAGATGTATCTGTGTTTGACCAGTGTATTTTCCATCCCCAGCAGCACGCCTTTCCTTTTGCCTCTGACATGCTGTTGGATTCAAGCAGTCCATTGGGGTGCCAGAGAGATGCAGAGACATGTGGAAAGAGGGAAGTCACGGCAGTGCACACAGCAATTTAAATTTTAATTGCCTAGATTTATCTTCCCCATACAGTGTGACGGGCTGATAACTAGGGCTGATAGCACAGAGCCTGTTTGTTAAAGCTTGGCAGCATCCAGATATCTGGGCAGGAGCCTTAAGAAAGAGCAGAATGGATTTACTGCAACATTTCTTAACCTCCGACAAACACCCACGTTCACAGTACGATGCACAGTTCAGCTGAGGCTTAAGTGTTGGCTAGACTCTGAAAGCCTAGCAAATTGGGTGATTTCACCTGCACTCAGGAAGACTGTATACTGCTTCAACAATCAGCTACTACAACAAACACAAGTGAGTCAAGGTAATA
Organism: Mastacembelus armatus; assembly: GCF_900324485.2. NCBI lineage: Eukaryota > Metazoa > Chordata > Actinopteri > Synbranchiformes > Mastacembelidae > Mastacembelus > Mastacembelus armatus. Next base: position 6,824,735 of record NC_046644.1, on the reverse strand, counting down.
TTTACTCAGGTTACCCAATCGAATTTTGATCAAACATTTACTGCTGCTGTGATCAGTAGCAATAAAAATCTCTCGTTTGTTTGTAGGTCAGCGTCAGAGTTCTTCAAACATTATTTTACAAAGTGCCATGGCACTATCATAGTAAATCAGTGTTTTTCATTATATTGTAAATGATACCTGCTGTCACTATATGTTAAATGTTTTTATTATAAATGATGCCATTGTAGCTTAAAAAAATAAACCAAAAAACCTTGTCTTACAAAGAAATTGAAAGACCTGATGACAATCTTAAATCCGACAGCATGACATCATAACAACACAAGCTCGTCTGCCATGTAAACTAGTCCATTTTTATCATTCGTGAATCTTGTCAACATGCTTAGATGATGGAGCTCTGTTACATGTATAGTTTCTTTGAAATCTGAAACCGAAAAAAAATAAGATAAGATTGTCATTGAAAAAACAACTTACAACATACATCAGTAAAAACAGAAGATTGTGATTTTTTTTTTCAGTATTAATACTGTTTAATGCCAATGTTTTTTTTGGTTTTTTTTCAGTACAAAAACTCTATTTTTAAGTTTTGGTTTTCTTTTCAGTGCCAAAGTGAGATACTTTCATTTATACTTATTTGTTTACCTCTTTTCCTCTGGTTTATATTCAAGTTTTTATTTTTTGTGTGATGCTTTTAACCTTATAAAAGTAACTGGAAAATAATTTTTTGCTTTTTGTTGTTTCATTATCATCCATCATCTATACTTACTTATTCCTCTTTGAGGGCACAGGGATCAGCTGGAGCCTATCCCAGCTCTCTTTGGGTGAAAGGTAGGGGTGCACCCTGGACAGGTCACCAGTCTATCGCAGGTTCACATATAAATGAACAGCCACAAGCAGTTAATAATCTATTTAGAATAATTTTTTTTTTTTTTTTTTTTTTTTTGGGCTCATTTTCTGGTGACATTAAATGAATACTGTATAGTCAGATATAAACTTTAACTTTATCACTTCTATTTTTGCCAGCTCAGTGCCCAAACCAACTGCTACATTTTTACCCACATCTGAGATGAAATCTGATTAAACATTGAAACTAAAACCTTTGAAGTGTAGAAAGTTTCCCAAGTACACATTGGCTCCACTGGCGTGCATGAAGCTAATAATTCAGTGATTCTTCCTGAAGCCCTGAGAGCCTGTTAATATGCTCATAGTTAAGAGCATGTTCCCATGAAGTACAGAGAACAGAACGCCCACAGCTTGTCACACAGCACAAACTTAACCATCCTCTGGACACTTCTTCATGTGCACACACACACCTTCCAGCACAATCTCTACATCACCCACAGTTTTGTAAGTCAGCAAAAATAAATAAATAAAACAAAGTTCAACTTCCATCTGTATGTTATTGTAATCATATTTTTTTATGTGTTAATGCTCTAAACCATTGAGATTAATTTTCAGGCAAACTGGCATCAACAAATCCAATGAAAGTGTAATTGAATAATTTTCTTATGGGACAGTGGGTAATTTCCTTAGTAAACACAGTGCCACCATGCTGTTTTGTAATATGCTCGCACTCACTAGGCATTGTTGCATCTCAAATTGCTCAGTATAAACAACAGCAACCCAAGTGGGCTATGGTGAGGAATATGAACAATTGCATCATATTTCCCCTGATTTTCTTCCCCTCCTGCCAATATTCTAACAATTAAACCCTTATGAATGTACTTAATTAACTGCAATAATATGCTTTTAACTATCTCTTATTGGAAGTGTAATGAACCTTGTCTGTGCTCCAACAAATGGAACAAAATAAAGTTTAATGCATCAATAACTGTATATTTTCTCTAGGGCAGCTAAGGAAAAGGCAGGCAGAAGGAGGAAAGAAGTGAAGAGGGATTGTGATCTGTTGAGATGACAGCTGCATGAGCTTGTCTGGTGATTGAAGGTTCATAGTTAATGTGCTAGTGAGCGTTCTGGCTGAGTGATGGCGTTTGGATGATGGTGCAACACTGAGTGTAATAACGACTGTGGCTGCTGTGGAGAAAGCTTGTTATCCGACTGTCACTAGATAGATAGACCTCATTTGTAATTAGCACCAGGATAGAAAGTTACAAGTGCTTTTTTAAAAAAAAAAAAAACATAGCAAGTGTTTGTCGAAATTGCTAGTTACTGTATGTTTATGTTTATGATTTCTGCTCGCTCATTTGATGGCAGTGGCCTTACTTGTAGAGAGAAAGAAAAGTTGGCAGTGTCAGTTTTATGAGCGCAGCATAAATCAATAAAAAACATTAAGCCTCAGTCATCAAAAGATGTTACCCTGGATGTATATTTTCATGGTGCACATCAGCAGCACAGTTCCATGATGTCTGCAGGAGTGTAATTATCACCACCAATGTTGCCTTGATCCCAGTTTTATCATCCTCCATCCCACCCCCCAGCGCACACACTGTAACCACCTAAATCACTGTATGATATTTTATTGTATTTATTGTCTGTTAATTCCCTGAAAAAGTGTATAATGGGACCCCTTTAAGGAAAGAGGACATGCAGTAGAGGGCTCTGTGTCCCACTCCCTGTTGTGTGATGGATGGATGGACAATGGTATATGTCTAATTGTCATTAGCCTCCTGGTGAGAAAGCCTGGTGTAATGAGGGCTGTTATTACTCTAACGCCTTTATCAGCAAAAAGCTGTCCTCCTGCTGTTTTGCTAAGCCAGTGTAGAGATGCCCGTCCTTTTTACAGGAGTCCAGATTGAAGCTCTGCTGTGTTATTACTCTGTTAGGACTGTTTTTTTGTTTGTATGTCTGCTGTTCCAGACACTAGAGTCAAAACTTTTGTTGCCATTATTAGACTCTTCAGACCATTAAATGATCAGGAATCTTATTCTGTATACTGGAGTATACTGTATTATGTTCATTAGGATTGTAACGGTACACATATTTGTACCAAACTGTTTCGGTGTAGCTGTGTACTGGGTGCACATGCAGTTGTATTGGTGGCACCACATCAAACTTATTAAATAGGCCACCATGTGAACATGGTATGTAATGTTATTATTTCCATGATTACAAAATGAATCTAATTACATGCTCTAATTGCATGCTCTGTGATTTTAGCTGTCAGTAGATCTATGTAAAAGTATTTACATTCAAATGAATTTCGGCAGATGAGTGGGTCAGTGAATAAATTTCTCTTTTATGTCAGAATCAAAACATTTTCTCGCTGTCCATTTGCTGTAATAATCATAAACGAAAATGCGACCCCATATGCAGACGAAATAAATTCAAACCCACCACAACTGGTCTGCACTCCAATTTGCAAGGGAGTGAGTTAGTCACAAATAGACTTAGTTTGTGTCTACACACCTGGTCGATTGTGACTGCATTTTAATGATACAGGCTTGAAGTACTCAGATGGTGCAAAAACTCTCTACTGCAGAAATGAGAACAATATCCTTATCAGTGGTTCCACTTGAGTGTTTTTTTTAAATGTAAATGTCCTATTCATGTCGCCAAGCAGCATCTTCTCATCTGCCTCAATCATGTTACAAAGACACTGTGCCAGGAATGATTTCAGTGACGCACCAGGCCAAAGGGGACCACGATTTATCAGCATTTAACAACACATATTTATAGTAGCAAATATATGACCTTATTCATTTGTTGAGAAAACGGGGTTTAAACACTTTGAAAGCTTCTTTTCAGCATTTATATAATATGTTTTATTTAAAACTTAGTTTACCACTATAATATGAACTGTTTATGTTTACGAAAGTCATAAGAAATGAAGAGCAGTTTTAGGTCTGGTATTTGTTTTCCCTTTATTGTAGTGAAAATGAACTGAACTTCAAAATTGATGTAGGTACAAACCAAAATGTGATTTTTACGTACCTGCAGTGTTTGTATAGAAAACCCTGACTAAATATAAATAAAATATAAAATGATTTATAGCTGATCTGAGTCACCAGCTTAAAATTGCAGCATGTGGTTATGTGAAAACATTGTAATACCTCCAAACCATATCTTTTTTTATTTTTATTTTTTTTTATAAAGTTTATTTAGGACAGACACTGCAATGAATATTACTATAAATGTGCTAGAGTTAGTCAAAAGGCTAGTTTTCATCTGTCGTCCCTGAGCAGATTCAAGCATGTATGTAGTAGTATGCACAGAGTCAATAGTATGTCAATAGTATGTAGTTGTTTTTGTACGCATTTTCTATTACTTTATCACTCAGAATTAGCTCAAACCCCTGAATTCTGTTGTTCTTGTGTGAGGCTGATGAAAATCCTGTTGCCGCCACAGGAATGATAAAGTATCTCAAAGAATGCTTGTGCTATGTTGTTAGCTCAGTAATGTTGGAAGCAAGCATACTTCAAAGCTGTAGCTGCTGGTGATAATCCTAACAGGATGGGTTGAAAGAAATCAAGTCTGTAAAAGAAAGAAAAACTGCTCTTTCTTCGATGTATTGGAAAGGTCTAGTGCAAAGCATGCCTGGAGGTGTCCGCATTCCTAAGGCACATGCTTCATAAATAGGTTTTTTTGTACAGTGTGCTGCATGTGGTCTATTGATGAAAACACTTGTGGCTGGTCTGTCTTTTTCCAAAAGAGATCAAAGAGAGGAGAGTCAAAAGGTCTTCTTCTCAATGTAGAATCCACCTGCTGCTGCTGAAGTTTGTATTTTGCAGCTAGGTTTTATTTTTAGTCCTTTTGTCAGGGATGTTGATGCCTTGGTACTGTACATACATACGCACGCACACAATCTCAGGCTATAGAGTTACAGTATTTTTCTCTAGTGTGGCTTCACTTTCGATTAGCTTTTAAACATGGTCTGATTTTACGCTGAATCAAATATCGTTGTCTGTACTTCAGCTCTGAATTGTAGAGGTGATACTTTGGTGTATTCTACCTCATGTTTCACTTCATTAACTATCACAGTGAGAGCTATAAACCAAGCTCTGTGCTCAGCATGCCTGCTCAGCTCACCTGAGTATACATGTTCCTGCTACATCAACCATTCTACTGAGTCAGAGCGGAGTCGCCTTGAGGGCTGTGTCTGCACGGTGTGAGTACAGGGGACAAAAGTTTGTGTAAGCGTAGTATATAGCTATATTGAGATAGTATCTGGAGTGTATTTGCCTGGATATATTTTCTCTTACTCAGCATGATAGCTTGTTCGATAAGGCTAAATGGACTGTTTGTCTCTTGTTATCTCGCTCAAATCTGAATAGACACAGTGTACACACATGCATGGATGTGCATGCACATGTACACTTGCAACAAAGGCAGACAAAACACAGACACATGTAGACTAAGATGCATTGAAAGCAGCGATTCCAGATAATGTTGAATATTTGGGCAGCCAGCCCAAGAAAATAAGCAGCTTTACAAGTGAAATGTTAGTTTAATTAAACACAGAAAATATAATGCATGATGCCAAATAGGTCTTTGAATAAATTAAGAATTATGTGTGCAATATATCTATGTTATAGCAATAACAACTGTTTGTTTAACCCTGACACCTCACAAGTAAAATCTTATGCAACTAACCAAAACATGTTTTGGAAATTTTGAACTTTTAAAATAAAAATATTTTTGCATTACAGTGCCCTCCACAATTATTGGCACCCCTGATTAAGATGTGGTAAAATTGGTCGTTATTGGGTCTTTCAGCAGGATAATGACCCAAAACACGTGGCAAAATCTACTAAAAAATGGTTCAGCAGACACAAAATCAAGCTCCTCCAATGGCCATCTCAGTCCCCAGACCTCAACCCGATTGAAAACCTATGGGGTGAACTGAAAAGGAGAGTGCATAATAGAGGACCCCGGACCTTGGATGATCTGGAAAGATTGTGCAAAGAGGAATGGTTAAAGATCCCTCTCTCTGTATTCTCCAACCTTGTGAGATGTTAGAGGAGATTAAGTGCTGTCTTGTTGGCAAAAGGGGGTTGTACGAAGTATTAAGATCAAGGGTGCCGATAATTGTGGCACACATGATTTCATATAAAGTCAATTATTTGATAATGTTAGGTTGGATTTTTCTGTATTTTTCTGAATTTTGGTTCTATTTTTATAAAGAAAATTAATTTATTAGAAGCTTAAAATCCAATCTTAATCAGGGGTGCCAATAATTGTGGAGGGCACTGTAAATATATCTTCAAACTACAAACAAAACTCAGTCCTGGCAACATGATTAATGTTATTAAAAAGTTGTTGTCTTGGTAAATACTGTAAAAGTTGATGCTGACTGGAAGCAAGAGACATGACATATTAACTTTTTCAAATTTTATCCAAAACCACAATCTTTCTCTATCTTTAAAAAAGTGTTATAGCAGTAGTCTAATGCCCCACGGGATGCAGGATGTACATCCTGCTTTCTAGTGTCAGATTCCTGTGCTTCTGTCCAGCACAATACCTTAATAACTTAAAGAAACAAGGTTACAGTGCTAGCTTGCACAGATTTCAATGGTGATGTAATCTTGGCCAAGACATTCCTCTGGCTTTTTTTGCAGCTGTGTTTTCACATGAGGGTTGGGCAGATAAGATGAAGTTGGAAAGAAGAGATTTGAGTGCTCTCAAAAGAAATGAGACACTCTATCTTGAAGAGCCTTAGCTGAGCGGTAGATTGTACTTGTGATTAGTCAAGATCCTTAATGTGAACGACCTCATATTACCTGGGTTAGTGTGCCTGTGTGTGCACGTGCATGCGTGCGTGCGTGCGTGCGCCTGTGTGTGTGGGTGTGTGTGTGGTCTACACATTTGTGTTGGCATTTACATCTGGGTGATAATTTTTACAGAACTTTGATTGTCCAAAAAATGATTCTGAGCAAACTGTAATACAAAACTTAGAGAATTAGTTTAGTTTGAGAGTTTAAGGGATGACAGTTGCTGTGATCATAAACCAAATTATTTTATTGTTTATTGTCGTATGAGGAAAAATATTTTGAGATATGAATTTTAGTCATTTTGTCCAGGCCTCCTTGGAATGGGTGGAGCAGATGGTCAATGTGTGATGGGAGGCAAAGTTTCAACAGCTCAGGAGCCAAGTGCACAGTTGGGTAGCTGTCAGCCTATCACATGTCTGCAGTAATGATCAGAAACAACTCAGCTAGCTCTTTCCAGTCCACTGTTTTTACAGTGTCCCTCTGGGTGTTGAAGAAGGTCCCCATAGATAAGATAATACAACTCAATAGCCACATGGTTGATTTTTATTAGGCCTGTGCTGTGTATATGACCTAAGAAAAATATTTAGTTTATGATGTTAATATGATTTTTTTTTTCAGGTTTATTTTTCTCTTCTGTGCCGTATTTATAAAAAAAAAAAAAAAAAAAAAAAAGACTGAGTCGACCAGCATCTACATGTTAGCACCACAGCATTTGAGCTATTGTACATCTGCACTCATCAAGTATTTCATTACTCTGCCAGAGATAGAGTGGACCACATCCATGTTTAAATGCTATTAGACTCAACACTCCCACTCTGTTGCAACAATATCCAAATAATTACCGGTACCTTTTCCCACATCTGGTCGTAACAGCTAGCTACAGTCTTGGCATGGTCTGGTGCCACCTAATGTTTACTAAGGGCTGATGGAAATTAATGTTCCATCATGGTATATACTCACAACACACCAGGATTCATCTGTCAGGGCTTGAATGACAATGTTGCTTCGTACTAGTTTCTTTTGTTTCTATACAAATATGTTGTCTTTGTCCTGCTTTATTTTGATAAAGGCAAGTAGGAGTTTGTGAGAAGGTGTTGTTTCTTTATGGAGAAACCCTCATGTTATCATTAGAGATACTGTTGTGGACTATTTAGTGATTTGATGTTTTATTGATCTTCACAGAAGACTCCTCGGGCAACCCTGCTCAGTGGGGTCAGAGGTTAGGGTCAGCGGGTAAGCTAGCGAAGCTTATTATTTTCTTTCACAAAAACCATGTTTTAAACATGGAATGCAACACTGCATTTTCACAGTTTTTGATGATCAAGCTGGATGTTAGCACTACCTCCTAAGTATTAGTGATTTAAATATAAGCCCTTGAGCTTATATATATAAAAAGCTGTTCTGAAATAAAGGTATACATGATTGATACTTGAGGTGATTGGGGAATGCTGTCTTCCTGAGTTTGTTCTGGAGCGTATAGACGAAGGTAATATACAGTATATTTTTATGCTTTGAGTAATTTTTAATACTTAAGTATATTTTCCTAATTACCCTTCCATACTTAAGTAACATGAAACACTCTTACTTGAAATAGAGTAATTCTAAGTGTAGCATTGTACTTTTACTGAATTGCATCTGCTTAGCCTTTAAACTCATAGTTATATTATTCAAACATGACTTCTTTAATCACATCCATAGCTCTAGTCACATGCCTGGTTTTATCACATTGCTATTTTGGGGTGAATGTCGGCTCAGGTGGTGGCTGGTGTGGATTTGATCCCAGTTTTTCTTTATTTGCTCTGAGAGGTGTTGTGCTATTGCTACGCAACACATCACAGCTGGTGATCACATGTGTCAGCAAGCTACACAAAACTGTTAATAGCAGCAGTGTTCACAAAGAAAACACAGTAGTTTGGCAAAAATAACAAAAAATGCTTAGGTATGTTTTCTAGATTTAATTTTAATTTTAGATTTGGAAAACAGAAAGCAGGTCAGCTAAACATGCAGAATTTATTTACAGACAGCATGCATTTAAACGTGGAGAATAAACTTTTAAGTAATCAGCCTTTTGTCTAAACTGGGTTGTTTTTTGAATTTCTCCCTGTAGTAAGAGTGTCTTCTGTCGCTAAGATGAAACCACTTTGGGTGTCCAGTAATTCAACCCGATATACTGCTAACAGCATTGTTCTCACAGCAGGAAACATAAGAACTTTATATTATATTGGGTCAGAAAATCTGGCCACAAATCTGTTTAAGACAATCTGCTCCTTTTACTAGAGACAATCTGCTCCTTTTAGTAGAGACAATCTGCTCCTTTTAGTAGAGCTCGACTGATATATAGTTTTGCAGATTTCATCGGCCGATATGGGCCTATCGCAGATGTATCAGTATCGACAGATATGCCGCCGATATTAACATTTGTTAATGTGCATTTAAAATGCTTTTATGTGTATATATATATATATATATATATATATATATTCTGTTTATGTATACTGTATTCTATATACAGTACCAGTCAAAAGTTTGGACACATGAATTGAAATGCCATAAATGCCATTGCCTGTGCAAGCGTATCGAAACTTTTGACTGGTACTGTACTATAATATACACAAATAATATCGGCCGATATATCGATATTGATTTTTTTTTTTTTTTACTTCACAATATTGGCATCTGCTCCAAAAACCCATATCGGTCAGGCTCTACCTTTTAGATCATTTGCTAGCAAACATGGCATCTTCAGTGCAGGTCTAATCAACACTGCCCATTGCTGCAGGTTTATGTGGGCGTACATGACAGTATGTTTTAGTGTTTCAGTTTACAAACATACTTTCATTCACTGCCCCCTGGACTCTAGCTGGTTTTCTTCTTTAATGAGGATGACTAGTGTCCCAGCTTGGGAGATGGTGACATCATGTCAAAGGCTTCTTTGATTAATTTAAGGAGGGAGTTCACTCAGCTCTCTTGGTCCCTCTAGAGACAATCACACTGTCTCTGTCTCTTTTTCCTCCTCTGCCTCCGCCCTTGGGTCTATCCGTCCACTCCTGTTTCTCTTCATTCTTCCCTCAGACTCAGACACATTCTCTCAGCATTGGTCTGACAGTAAAAATGACACAGTTTAGCACCATTAAAAAATTAATTCCTAAAGAAATTCCAATGTAGCTGAGTGGAAATGGCTGTAATTCAAACCAACACACATGTTAAAGAAATACCTCAAGGACGCTCGTCATGACGGCTGATCTTGTGATTAATGATTGCCCTTGAGGATATCTTGTTTGTGATATGATTTACAAAACTTACTGTGCGTTAGCGTAACTCGCGAAGGGCTTGCGTCTTAATTAATCACACATGGACTGATTGCAGTTGAGTTGATTGCTTCATCTTGCTCCCAGCTTATAGGAACAGCTTTATCAGCATTGTGTGGTGTTGAGAGGTCTTTATGGCAGTGCTGTTTACTGCTGGCAGTTTATCTGAGTCTGCAGGGAATGTTTACATCATAGTATAGAGATGTATCTGTCCTTAGGCTTGTTTCTCCATCTCTGCCTCCTTTTTTATTTCACTTCAGAAAATATCTTTGATTTATACGTGGACCTCTCACCTCGTAAATTCCCCAGACAGGCTTAGATGTTAAGTGCCTACAAGGAAAGTGCGGAGACACAGATCGATAAAAGTTTGGGCGGAGTAATACTTCCCAGTGAGTTCTTTGCTTCGCTTAGCATCATCAACACCATCCTTTGATGTTGTTAACCTGAGCTGCACATACTAACCAGAAGTGAACTCCCAAGAATAATCATCTTTGTAAATGAAAAGGCTCTAATCTGCTTTAAAATAACTGCCTTCCCTGTTTTCTTAGGGCACCGCACTCTGCTGCCACATCCATCTGAAGCTCTCCACTCTGTTACTCAACAGCTTAGTAGATGTCCCTCCCTCAAACACACTCTTCTTTTTTTGCCATCTGCTTTGAAATTAATGGGCATGTTGGAAAGTAGGCTAAATCCAGAGTGACAGCTTTTTCTCTCCTATTTTTAAAGAGGTGCTGCAGGCGGAGTCCAACTGCATGGGAGAGGGAGAAGAGAGAGCTGGTTCATCAAGCTGCTCTTGCCTCTTAGTGTTTCTCACCTCTGCCCATTGGGATGCTCCCAAAATCACGTCACTTAAGGTGTTGATGATTGGCTGTGTTTTGTGTTATGTTATGCTCATGGCTCAGTTATCACGAGAGATATGTTTTTTTTTTTGTTTGTTTGTTTTTTTTTTTTTGTGATTAATGAAGATCAAATTCAGTAACCTTGTGGCAAAAATGTTAAAATGGCAACTAAAGTTCCAGAGAGAGAAGAAACAAAGGAATTTAAATTTCTTGAGAATGCCCTGTTTGTGTGTTTTTGTACTGGTACTCTAATCTGTTTGTCTCCTTGAATTTGCCTGTAAGGTAAACCTATTTCCTGTGATCTTCAGAGACAGATGGCAACAAGTTCTATAAAACAAGTGGTGTAGTTTTGGTAATGCAGTGAGTGAACAGCCTACTTGAAGATAATCTACTTTTAAAAAAAAAAAAAAAAAAAAAAAAAAGCCCTGTGCTATGTAGTTAGGAGGTTAAATATTCTCACAAATATTTGTGACTCACTGGAAAAACTGTTCTTTCCTTGTGAATCAAGTTTTAAGTGTACAGCTGAAGTAGTATTTTACCTAGACTTTGGTGACCTTAATTAATGGAAAAATCAGACAATAATCTTATGTGATCATAAATCTGTTCTCTACCTACTAATATGCAGTGAACACAATGACTTGGCTGAGAAGAAAAAGGATTCCTCAAATTTTTAGAGCACATGTTGAATGTTTTATAGTGTTTCAAATGAAGCACTCCCTGATGATATAGTACTTGACATAGAATATTGGTTGAATATCTAAATGCAGTACACGTTCTTGGTCTTGTCTTTGAGGTATAAACAGAAGGATAACCCTGTGTTTTCTGCATTTCTTTGCACTGTTGCTATGCTGTGGATTTCAGCCATTGTACGTGGGCTAAAACGTCCAATTATAGAACAGGCAGAGTGTTACATCTGAAAGGCATAAGCAGCTACATATGGGCACATACATTCTCCCACTCTCTCTCTCTCTCTCACACACACACACACACATACACACACACACATATATATATATATATATATATATATACACACACACACACGCGCAGAATCTACAAATACTCGTTCCATGCTTGAGGCTCAGGGCTCTGATCTTTCCAAAGGTTTCCTCCTGTGGCCCGTGTGCCAGACTGTCTGGAGAGCTGTGGAGGGGCTGGCGTCGCCTCACTTGCTGGTTGAAAAAACCCAGTAACGTTTCCTTTCTGTGGCACAGCAACCAGCCTCTCCTCTCCCTCTCCCACCTCCCCTCCTACTCTTCTTGAGGAGGATTACTGGCAGATACTGGACGTTTGATCCTGCCTTGCTCTCCACTGTTGCTGTATCTGTTTGACAAGACTCTTTGTATCTCTTTCCCTTCCAGAGTTCTTTCTGTTTTTTGCTTTGATAATCTTTTTTTCCAAAAAAGATAAGAATTGAACCTTTTTTTTACCGCGTACTATTTGAAGTCTCAGATTTAGCTCTAGTCTTCCTGGGAGCAGGCAGGACAGCTGGGTCATAGATATGTGAGAAGTTAATTCAATTTCACCATGAATAGAGCAGAGAAGATTGCAGAGACAGGTGTGGGTTATTTATGACCGTTTCCTCAGAAAATGTAAAAGCAGAGATGTAAGTGGATAATTAACTGTCATGAAGATGATAGGTTTTCAAAACCAATACCTCATCTACATTTTTGTATTTAAGCTCATACATACACAAAACACTACTCCCCAGTTTTTCTTTCCACTGTGACAATGCCTTTATCTCAACAGTGATTAATTGCAAGGGACAGTGCCAACAAGTTATCCAGTGTAATTTGCAGGGGAAGTATAAACAGGAAATATTCATCTAAAGCATAATGTTGACGGTGTGACAAGGCTGAAAAAAAATTGTGACAATGAAACAGTGCGACAGAGCACAGCATTTACCGATTGAGATGTCATGCTTAAGTATAGCTGCTCATTTAGGCCAAACTGTTGCAACTCACAAAAAACAATCCCCCCTAAATGTTATTCACAAACAGCTCTGTGAATCATTTGTACTGACAGGTCAAATCACTTTTTAGCACACTTAACAGTTGTTCTGTCAAAACAACCAGCTAAGAGATACGGTTAATTGGTATCTTTGGATTACATAATATTATTCTATGAATTCATTATAGATGTGCTCGTTTAGAAAATATGGAATGTGGTGGTTTTTATAACCAAGAGATATATGTGTTGGTGACTTTGTTCTTTAAGAAATATAGTTGGCCCGTCAATGTTTAGTTATATAGGAACTTTGCCTAAAAATATGTCTAGAACTCGAAAAATGTTTTAAGCAGGGATTATAATATTAAATGACAATATTGCTGTAGTTACCTGCAGTTTAATGTAACTAGTGTTTTGGTTTTGAACAATGGTCAACCTTTACCCATGAGCTTTCTTTGTGTTTTTCTGTGTATAGTTGTACAATAATTTCTTGGTCATTGGCCATGGTCAGTTATGTGTTGGCATATATAGAAATCTGTGGTTGTTCAATTGCCCTGTGCAAACAGTATATCATCTGAACCTGCAGAATGCAAACAAGTTGTTGACTATTCCTTATGTGCTTGTCATTCAGTCTGCTTCACATGAAATCAAACTTTGCAGCACATGCACTGTATTGTTTGGGCTTCATATTGCATTCACTCTGGTTGATTGTTCAGTGGAAAGCTTTTCACTGTCCAGTGCCCCACTGAGTGGATGTAAAATACATCTCACAGTATGTACCTGTCCAATCATAATCTGTAAATTGCCAATTGTTTTATTGTGTGTTGCAGCAAAGCAGTGTGATGATTGAATGATTGTTGATCCAAGCTGTGGGTATGATGATTAAAGTAGGCCCGGGCTTGGCCCCAGAGTCAGTTGGGTAATTAACAGGCTGTTCTACATGTTAATAGCATTACTCACCTTCGAGATAATTGCAGCCATCAGGAGCACAGAGCTGTATCCCCCCTGTGTACGCGATAGACTCCTTAAACAATGGACTGACAGGCATCTGGCAGTAACAGTGCCTACCTCTCTTAATCTTTTGGCCTTTGACTGAAATGATTTCAGATGACATTTAAAAGTACTTTTTTACATACAAATGTAAATATATCAGATAAGATGTTGGAAGGCATTGTCAGGTCCTTCAACCAACTAGTGCTGAAACTACATATTTTTTCATTTGTTTATGAAATAAGTCACAAAACAAGATTCTTCCCAAATCTTCACATTCCAGCTAGCAGTCCTAAAACCTGAAGATACACAGTTAAGTACATGAGAAAGAAGGACCAAATACTCTCACTTTTAGAGCTGCACTTAGCTCTAAAACTCAAGTAGGTAATCAGTGATCAAAACAGTTGCCAATTATTTTTCTGTCAATTGACTAATCACTTAACTGTTTCAGTTCTATTAACAGTGCAAACACTGTGTAGGGCCTCCTATAGGAGTACTGAATAAAAAAAAAATAGAAGCATTAGCAACACAATGCTTTAAAATATCAAGCGTAGATGTGTTTATTATTGATTTAAAACAATGCTTCTTTTAGTATGCCAAATTATTCTCATAGCAACTGCATATACAGTGTTGTAATTGTTTAACCAAGTGATTATAGTTTATGAACCTCAGTATATTTTGTGGGAGACCACTACATGCCAAGTAAATATTATAAATTGAAGTAGAGTGGAAAATGTAAAATAAAATACAAATATATTCTGATAAAATAAGTATTATAAATACACAACTTATACTTTTCCTCTTCCCAGGTCACATAATGTTGACGTGAATGGTAGCATACATACAAGCATATAAGCAACATAGTTATAATTTTGCCTTATACGGGAGATTGTTCATGTCTCTTATACATTAGAAACAGTGCAGGGCCTTAGAGATTTTAAAGGAATGCCGTAAGAACACAGGCTTCATCTGAATTTGATTTTGAACAGAAGTATTAGTTGTTTTGATTAAGCTATGTAAAATCAGCTGGAAGTATAGTGTTAAGTCAGTGCAGTGCTAATGTTATTGTAGCATTGCTGTGTCCAAACACATAAATCTACATAGATGTCAGATCCTTGTTAGTTCCTTGGTCGTGTGTGTATTAGCCCCAAGCTAACTCAACTCTACTGTGAGACTTAATGGGCTGTGAACATGGCCATGCTGTGTACAGTTAGGATCTATATCTACGTAATGTTTAACCTATGTGTGTTTGTTTTGTGTGGAAAGAAGTGAAAGGAAACGTATCTTAAGGGGGATCTAAATCACCAGAATGATCTTCAGGTAGTGAGGGAAACTCACTGGGGAAAAAGATAGATGCAGTCTTCTTCTCCCAGGTCTGATGTCATAAATTATCTGGCAATTGATCCATGGGTGTCTAGGATTCTCAGCAGACCTCCTCCTCACATTCATCAAGCCTTGAGTCTGCAGCTAAGCCTGAGTGGAAATGCCTCAACCACACAGTCCTCTCCCGAGTCTTCGCAGCATTGGCCTGTTGCTTAGATACAACACAGATTCACTTTTACATGAGGAGCCGAGAGAACCTGGAGGAATGCATTATGCACTAAGATATTACTGGCTGAATGCTTTTAAGACTTGGGGTAAAAAAAGGATTTCAACAGCTGATAGTAGCATCTCCAGTATTCTCTCTGTCTTTTGGCTATTTCCTTTAGATTGCCTAGGAATGAAAGTTATGGCAGCCACTAGGGCATCCAGCTGATATTTTTTTTTGGACCAGCAGCATATTTTTGACAGTAACAGTGGAGACAGAACCTGTCATGCAAAGGTGAATCCTCTTCTGCAGAAATCTTTTGCTTGTAGTTTTCAGAAGAAAGAGCCTTTATGCATTTTTACTGGTCCACAGAGGAAAGCGACAGAAGAAATAAAAGTCCAGAAATGAGTTTTACACATCAGATAAATTTGATTGTCAAGCTATTAATGTAAAGCAACCATGCTGGTGCTACAGTCACGGCCCTGTACCAGAAATTTGATCTGTAATAATAATTCTTTTGACAGTTACCTAAGTGGGCATAAAGGACTAATGTATCAGGTTTCTTATATGAGGATAAACACTTTAGAGATGTACACTTTTGTTTAAAGTGAGCTTGAAAATGAATGGAAAAATACATTTGTAATAATCATACATTGTTCTAATATTGTTGATTGAAGTCCGTACACGTCCTTTTATATCGGTACATCTTATCATTATTGAGATATTTCATCCTGGATGAAAATGGTGGTCTGACCAGCCAACACTGTCACCCAGTCAGCAATACCACTAGCAAATAATTCACAGCATAAGCAATAAATGTAATATACTGTCTGGCATTTTAAAGCATCCCCACAAGTTGAAAAACTATCTCTGTCTCTTTCTTCTTTCCATTATCCACGATAGAAGATTCATTGTTCTTAGGTGTGGTCATTTAC
This sequence comes from Mastacembelus armatus, assembly GCF_900324485.2. Lineage (NCBI taxonomy): Eukaryota > Metazoa > Chordata > Actinopteri > Synbranchiformes > Mastacembelidae > Mastacembelus > Mastacembelus armatus. The sequence continues at coordinate 6,808,523 of NC_046644.1, read as the reverse complement.
GCCTAGTAGAGAAAGGAAGAGCAGTACCTGGAAGGCGTATCTTTCTTTTCAACATTCTGTTTCACTCTCTTCCCTACTGTGTGTTTCTTTCACAGGAAGAGGTCTCCTTTTAAGTTTGCTGCAGGTTCAGTACCTCTCTATTTTCACAAATGACCTGATATTTGTGCATGTTATGTTACTGATGGCATGTTCCTACTAGCTTTTTTTTTTTTTTTTAACCCCCATGCTCATCTCAGACTTTACCCTACATGCAATTAGTGTGTGTGCTTTTGTTTTTATGAGTAGCCAGTGTAAAGGTGAATGTGGACTTGTCTATAATTAGACAGACATGCTCTACAATCATGGTGACTTTCTCCCTCCAGAGTCTGTGCTCTGAGCTGAATTATCTTCTTTTGTAATGGAGATTAACCTTAGTAAAAACCGTACTTAGCCTATTTAACTTCCATATTTTAACATGAGCCACGTGGGCCTCACTAACAAAGCAGTTCTGCCCTGTCTGCTGCAGCTTGTACGAGATTTAAAACTGTGGTCAATCCATGCCTGCTTACAGGCTTTTAGGGGTAATAGGATAAGATTAACACATTTGCATACTATTGCAATACATTATTCATGGAGTGTTCTCATCTCTAATTTGCAGGGGCAGGGCCTTTCTCTTCACTGACTTTAACATCTGGGTGACCTGGAAGCTGTGCAGAGGAGCCCCAGAGCTCATCAATCCCCTATGGCTGTCACCCAGCACATGCAACCTAAACATTTACCACACTTTTAAAGAGCAGTGTGCTTGGGCCAAAATGTTTTACTTTTTATTTTAAGCTATTGTTCTCCAAATTATATTCAACACAACAATTTATCAACAAACCTTTCTTTTGTCAGCCCCAGTAGCTCAGAGTAACCATTTTCTTCTTTCAGATATTCATCAAAGCAGATATTGATTTTGAATAAGTGAATTCAAAGATCATAGACAAGGAAGGCTTGGATTGATTCATGTAGAATGCTATGATTAGAATAAATAAAACTTGGCAGACTGACAGGAATGAGTGTTGTCATCCATTGAATTTCTTATTGGTTACGTCTGTTGGTGACCCATGGGACCCAAAATAAAAGCTTACCATTATAAGATTACCCATGTTCAATAGCTACATCATGCACAATTAATAGTCAAAATGGACTGGTGCAATTGGTGCAATTCTGGTTCAAGTTTAGCAAGTACTAACAGTTTACTTTAACAAGATGTTATTATTTATCTTGCTGTTGTTTTTCTAAAACATGGTTGAGTGTTAGACACAGCAAGCTATGTGAGGCTGTTTAACAAATGAAAAAGAAAAGACCAGGCTGGTGCAATGGTCTTGTTACTCACGCATTTGGAGGAGGTTTGTTTGGAAAGGTTTGAGTGCCGATCACTGCCAGGCATAAATCTCTCCTTACCAGAAAGCAATCAACACCTTGAGCTGTGAGATCATTAACCAGGCTTGAAGTTAACAAGATCAATCATCACGTATACCTGGTATTTTTGTGTGTGTGTGTGTGTGTGTGTGTGTGTGTGTGTGTGTGTGTGTGTGTGTGTGTGTGTGTGTGTGTGTGTGTGTGTGTGTGTGTGTGTGTGTGTGTGTGTGTGTGAGGGTGTGTGTGTGTGTGTGTGTGTGTGTGTGTGTGTGTGTGTGTGTGTGTAAAGATTGTCGTGAACAGCTCAGTATCAGTATCTCACCTTCCATTCCTGTTGTTCTCAATGCGCTAAATGATTCAATGGCCCAAACACAACATGAGTGTGTGTGTGTGTGTGTGTGTGTGTGTGTGAGAATGAGTATGTGCCTGCCTCTCAGTCACCAGACAGGCCTCAGTCTCTTTCACTGACTCCATTTCTGACTGGTTGTCTGAGTATCTTATCGTCTCTCTGATTCACTTCAGTCTGCTGGTTATGAAATCCGCCGGTCCTCTACTCTAAACTCCTCTTTTTGATTTTATTTTTTATTGCTTCCTCTGTAGCATCTAGAAACTCAGTCTATCATCTTCTTTCAAACAGTTTATTTTCTTTGCCCTATATTCACGTAAGTTGATTTTATCACAAAGGTAGAAAGTGATAAAGATTTTCCTAGTTACATGTTTAAATTCTCAGAAATCCTAATCTACAGTTGATTTCTGTTCACAGGTTTTGGCTGTTAGAAGTGCAGGACGCATCATGTGGAAAGTGGGTGCTTAAACCTGAAATGCTCTTTGGTCACAGAGAACAATAGCAGGTTGTTTTAGATGCATATTTGTCACAACACAGCTGTGAGGGTGTTAGGTTTCTTCCAGGAGAGAGAGGATGACAGCTGTAATTTTTTTCTCTCTTTCTGATTTAATACATTTTGTAATTAAAACTAGCAGCTTATCTCCCAATAATAATACATGACACTTTATCTGAAAACTTATCTGCAGGTCAAGCCTTAGCGCTTGTGACTGTGGCACTTGCAGAGTTGTTTTCTTTGACCAGCTGTTTGTCCTGGGAATTCAGCGTGTGTCAGCAGGGTGAGGCATAGCAATACTACATCAGAAATCAGTTTTACAGGTTACCAGACAGTTTGTCACCAGACAAAAGGCCACAAAAGGCACTTTAATTGCATTATTTAGATTATAATGTGTGTCACATATTTGAATTGGTAGCCGATGATCGAGCCCGGAAACACGCTCTTTGAGACCGGTTCTTGCATGTTTGGTTTCCTCCTCTTTTGCTATTTCTCCCCATGGGTTGTGTTCTCTCCGGGCTTTCCCCTCCACAACACCCTTCTTCTCCGACACCAAAGAGCTTTAGTTTTGGGAAAACAGTCTACCTTTCTCTCTGCCTCACCCTTTTCCATTCTTTTCCCCAATTTTCCATGTCCCTATATTTTCCTGTATGCCATTTCTTTAATTTGCTATTTTCAGGAGGAAGTTCTAATTTGTGTCTCCTCAGATATGAGTGTGTAGGAGTGTGTGCAGATAAGAGGCACAGTCCCAGAGGAATAATGCATTATTCTCTGTGTGATGTAGCGTGGTGACATGGTAGAAGGCCTTGCCAGGAATGTGACAGGTCTTTGTTACCTGACTCTTTCCTCTTTGCTGTTCCT